>NW_027256884.1:91306411-92726411 GCF_029215685.1 Pituophis catenifer annectens | reverse complement strand
GTGTAAAAATCAAGCTAGGACTTACTTTCGGGATAGGTTGTATTTTCAGGGAAACACAGTATTTGTTATCTTCCGCCTCTAAAGTATTAAGCTAATTTTCAATAACTACATCAAAAGAAAAAAAAAAGATAGGAAGAATACGTATTAACAATGTTGTGTGCACTAAGTTTCATTTTCTGTCTGAGGCCCTTTAGGAAAATTGATGTTTTGACCATCCTCTATTTGCTCTGCTTCACAGCAACTGAAGGTCAGCTACAACTTTCCAAATGAGAGAGACAGAGAAAGAGAAAGAAAAAGAAAGAGAGATTCCAGCTGTTTTTATTTATCATTGAGAATTCTTACTGTTGGATACATCAAAAATCATTTCTGCATTATTTTAAAAATTCATTGTAAAATTTGTTCTATGTTACTTTTTTATGAGAAGGAATAACTATTCACTTCTCATACAGCATAATGTCTGGAATTACCTTGTCAAACTTGGAAGCTGGATCTATAAGTTGTGAGGAAGACTGGGTTAAAGATGAAGAGACCACAGGTTATTCACTATATCCTTTGTATTTAGTCATTTCCCAAAGTTAGAAAAAATATTCTAGACTCCGCCTTTCTTTCTTTAATGATTACCAAATGTTCTAATTTATTTGGCACAGTCTTATAAAACAACTTGCTAATGTATTTGTTTACAGACAATTTTTTAAAATCCTTTTAAGAGTTGGCTATATCTTGAATTCCTTGCATCACAATAGATATTTGTCTGTGAAGATCTGTGATGGTCTCCATGATAATATAATGTAAAATAATATTCTCCTTGTGGAGATTAATTCAACACAAGCTCTATTGAAATCACTGCACAGTTCAGAAAGTTAAGGTGGCTGTTTGGGCTTGTATATCTCTGAAGTTGCGCTTCACTTAATTGAAACTTCACTCTTTGAAAAGATAACGAGTTAGTTTTCATCAGGAGAGAACTACTGTTAATGGATACCAAGAGGTTAACACAGATTGAAATTTACTTAGCTTCCCTACTGGTTTGCCAATGTGTGCATCACAATATGTTGTCTGCGCATGTACAAATCCTTCTGTGCATGCACAGAGGCTTAAAATGTCACAAAAAAGCAATATCATGATGTCCGCGCAGGTGGGGGGAGCCTCCCACAGCTCACCCCACCCACGTGGGGGTAGAATAGAAGAATAGAATAGAATAGAATAGAATAGAATAGAATAGAATAGAATAGAATAGAAGAGAACAGAACAGAACAGAACAGAACAGAACAGAACAGAACAGAATAGAATAGAATCTGGTAAAAAAATAAGCATCTTTAGTCTTGAAAAGAGAGGCCTGATAAGAAGGACATAGTACAATGGTTGATGCAAAGATACATATTTATTTAATTAATTATTTGTCAACAAGTACAAGGAAACAAGTATAAGTATAGACATAGACATGGACACATGAAAAAATGGCACAAATAAATGGATATATATAAGCAAAACATAGCCATAAATAAATAAAATTAGTACATATAAATGAGGACAGTAGGACAGGCATGGTAGACACGCTGGTGCGCCTATGCACACCCCCTTAGGGACCTCTTAAGAAACGTGTAAGGTCCATGGTAGACAGTTTAAGGTAAAAGGTATTGGGATTAGAGAAACTAACAATAGGATCAGGTAGAGTGTTCCAAACATTTATTACTCTATTGCTGAAGTTGTATTTTCTGCAATCAAGATTAGAGTGGATTACATTGATAGCCCTTGTGTTATTGCAGTTGAAGTTAAAGTAATCATTAACAGGTAGGATGTTATGGTAGATAATCTTGTGTACTAAGCTTAGGTCGGAATGTAGATGGTGTAGTTCAAGGTTAATGTTATGTGCAATGTTGTTACAGTGAGCTCTGTGGCTTAGATCTTTTGAAATGACTACTCCTAGGTTCTTGACAGAGTGTGGGTCATCTTTTAGATCGTTTCTGCCCAGTTTATATTTGATGTTCTGATTTTTATTGCCAATGTGCAGGACTGAGCATTTGTTAACAGAGATTTGGAGTTGCCAATTGTTTGACCATTCAGGTACATAATCTAGGTCATTTTGTAAGATAGTAGAATTGTCTGTGGTGTTAAATAGTTTTACATCATCAGCAAAGAGGATGCAGCTGCTTATAATTTGATCACAAAGGTCATTTATATAAAGCAAAAGAGTGTTGGTCCTAGAACGCTGCTTTGGGGAACACTACTGATAACTGGTACAAGGTTTGATATAGCGTTACCAATTTTAACTACTTGATGCCTGTTTGATAGGAATGTAGCTATCCACTTATGCAAAGATCCAGAAATGCCATAAGAACTTAGTTTTAACAGAGGTTTATCATGTATCACTGAATCAAAGGCTTTGCGAAGTCTATGTAGATTGCATCTATTGCTTAACCCTGGTTGAGTTGAGAGATCGAAATGTTTTTGCAATGTATGAGTTGCAGGTTACATGACAAGTTTTTCCTGAAACCAAATTGCTTATTAGACAATAGGTTATTTGTCACTAAGTGGAGAGTGATGGATTGGTTTATGATGGATTCCATGACTTTATAGGTGATGCAGCAAAGGGAGATTGGGCTACAATTCTAAACAAAGCCAGGGTCATCTTTTTTGAAGATAGGTACGACTGTTTAGGAAGTAGAGCAAAGCATTTTCCATACTGCCTATTACTGTGTTGAGAGGAAAACACCACCACACTTCCATAAGTTGAAATGCTTTCTCCAGTTGTATCTTAACTGGTTCATACACTCATAGTGACTATTCACTATGTGACTGTGTGTATACACAATATGTGTATACACTCATAGTGACTGTTGCTAATGACCATATGTCAGGCAAGGAGCTCATTCTAAACGATACTTCATATATGGTGCTTAGAGGTTCAGCTATGGTGGAGAAAAGCTTTTTTTAGAAAGTAGGCACATCAGGACCAATAGATAGAGATGGCTTTAGTTTGTGTAGTGCCCTTTTGATGGTATCTTCAGTAAAATCAATATGGATTAGATCATTGCAATTGATTGTGGTACGACTAGGAAATGAGGGGAAGATGCCGTTGCTGTTGACAAAGACTGAACTGAAAAAAGTGTTGAAGAGATTAGCCTTAATGGCATTATCATTACAATCTTCACCATTTTGCTTTTTTAGAGGTGGGATGGTTTTTGAGTCTTTAAGTTTGGCGTTTACGAAATTATAGAAAGCACGATTGGATTTCGTGTGTAAAAGCTCTTCCTCCTGTTTGCAGTGGTAATTAGTACATTCTGTTTTTATTTCTTGGCATAAGGTTTTGTATTGGTTTTTGAATTTAGCTATACAGCCAGTGTTATTTTTCCATAAAGGGAATTTTTGGGGGATTGGAGTTTCCTTATTGCTATGGGTAATTTGTTCTTTTTGGCTTTGGGTGTTACTAAAGGTACATATAGATTAATGACTCTTTGAACTTCAAGTAGAAAAGTGTTATAATAGTCTTCTGCAGTTGCAGTTGAATAAGATTTTCCAATCTAGAGATGAGAGGTCAGCAGCTATGAGATCACAGTTTGCTTTTTTGAAGTTGTATTTAGGAGTCCTATTATGAGATTCTTTGTATGGATGTAAATTTAGACAAAAGTCAGTCATGCTGTGGTCATTGTTGGAAAAAAGTTCTTTGATATGAAGGTTATAAATTGTGTTTAAATTGTTGCAGGTTAGATTGAGACAGTTGTTGAATCTAGTGTTGATAGTTACCAATTGATCGAGTCCTAAAGTGGTGACAGCAATATACAGGGTCGTATGTATTGTTTCAGTTGAGCACTCATTTAGGGTCCAATTAATAAGAGATAAATTAAGGTCACCTAGAAAGATAATGGGATGTGGCCATGAGGCTGCCCATGTTAGTAATGTAGTTAGTTTGCTGGCATGATCAAGCTCATAATCTGTAACATAATAGGAAGCGAATTGTGGTATTTAGTGATAGATCGCTGATAATGGTCTCAGGAAAAACAAGCTCTTGTGTTTCTTGAATATCCACCTTCTCTTTGGATTTCACGGTCAGACCGGTGAACATGGTAGTCATTTGTAGTGGTAATGGAGTCTGGAAAAGATTTGTTTAACCATGTTTCGCAGACAAATATAAGGTCAAATTGAGCCATATTTAGCAGAAGAAGAAATTCTGGCACTTTCTTTGCAAGGCTTCTTGCATTGAGAAGTTTGCATTTAAGATCTGTAGCAGTGAACCTGGATTATCTTGGGGGCCTGCATGCCTAGTTTTGGATGTTGGGGTGTTGAGGTTGTTGATTGTTAGTTATTGGAATGTTGGGTTGTTGGGATTGTCAATTGTTGGTGATTGGATTGTTGTGGTTGTAGGGACATGAGCTGTTGGTCTTTGTTTGATAGAGTTGGCATGGTAGTCAATATCAAGGTTAGTCTCTCCATGATCCAAGAGTCTTTTGAAACTCCAAAATAAAACTGGCTATATTATGGCTAGTTCTTTATTGTCAAGCAACACAGGATGTGAAATAATGGTCTAAAGTTACCTGAAGGCAAATATTTAACAATAATATCAGTGCAGTGGAAATTTATGGAAAAGTTGAAGTCATCTTGATTGGAAGTATTCAAGAAAAGTATGGTTTAATTGGGATTTCTGCACTAAGCAGGCATTTGGACTCAGGATTTTAAATTGTCCCTTCCAATTCTAGCTCCCTTCCAACTTCTGGTAGGTTCAAACTGAGATTCTTTTTTTCAACTACTGTCAGTGAAAATTATCGTTAAATGACTGCAGAGCATAATAATACTTCAAAGATGAGAAGAATTTTTACACATATTAGGAAGCACCCAGCAGTCTCATTAACTGTACTTCAAGATTATTTAAATGCTCTGTACATTGAAGACTGGCTTCCTGCTATAATTTCCTTGAATAGTTCCACTCACACTTGTGATAGCTGGTAATGAGGTTTGTGTTTCGTAGCTAAAGCCTTAAAATTGTAGTCTATTTCAAGGAACTAAAACTAAGATATAAAAACAGAAAGAATAAAATTAGAGAAATGAAATGAAAAGAGTTTGAGCTATGAATCTGTTTCTAAATGTTTCAGATACATTTACTAACAGAAATTGCAAGGCATATTTTTAAAATATTTCAATATCACAAACTGTATGATTTTAAAATACTGTTTATTCTTCATTAGTTCAGGTAGGCATGAATTGACTTCATAGATTGTACTATTTTCATAAGAAGTCCCAGATCATTTCCAGACATTTTTAGTTAGATGATATATAACTTTCTTGATGCTTAAATAATATGGCCCTTATATAAAACAGCATTTTATGTTAACTATGTATTAATATATCATAATGTTAGCATGTCAGCACTGGAATGTGAAAAACAAAATATCCAATCTAATAAAGCTGCACAGAAAAAAATAAACATTTTATATCTTACAGTGCTAGTGTGAGTCCAGACTCATATTCCATTTATAAACATCATGTTTTAGAAACCTGATACAAGGAAAGAAGCCATTACAAACTCTATTAGTGCATGCTTTATTGCACCTTCCCTTAGAATAGAATTATAACATTAAATTATTTATATTTTGGCTTCATAAATCTGGATCAGCTGTCAAGCATTAGTAATTTTTAATGTAGACCAAATATACACAAACTGAGAACCCAGGACACAGTGATTACCCTGGAAATGGTTATTTTCAAAAAGATAAAAAGTGGTGGTTGAAAGTTACATGAAATCCATGCTAAATTATATTGTGATTAGGAAAATAGGTTATAAATGAAACAAATAAAGAATTAAGATGTTTTAATTAAAAACATCTCTTCTTCCATTCTGAAACTTTTCTGCTTTCTGCCTTTCTTGTTCTAATAGACGACTGCAATTTGTAAGAACACCCTTTTGTCTATTTCAATATAAAATGTCAAGAGGAAGGTTTAAAGTACCGTATCTGCTTAATGAAAGTAGAGAAACAGTTGTATATTTTCCAATGAAGATGACAGGATCAATAAATTAGGTTTGATTACATGTTGACATTTAGTACTCAATACACAGGATGTTAACATTTATTGACACTACCCTGCCTTCCCCCATTTCCTTATCTGCACAGATCCTTTTATTCTTGGTTCAGATATTGAACACAATTTGCAAAGGTTAATGTGGATATGATACTAAAACTAAGCAGATGTGTCAACTGCTATGTTGACTAGTTTAAAACATGATCGTTCAGATTTGCACCTTCTTGGCCATATTTGAGGGTATAATTGAAAAACTTGTTCCTAATATTTGTGTCACAATACTTCTTGTAGCAATAGTTTTGTGTGTCATACCCCATTTCTACTAACAGAACTAACAGCTTAGTTTATTGATGGAAGTAACTGAAGCTATTACCAATATTATTGCTTTCTCTTACACATCAATTTTTCTCTAGCTGTTCATTTCCAAGGAATGATATCTTTCCTTGAAATTTACTTGAAATGTGAGATGGTAGGAAAACATTCTAAAGAAGTAATTATTTGGTAAGAGACAAGATGTTTACATATAACCCTTAGCTAATTAGAAAAGTGCATGAACACCACATTCTGGTCTCTGAGAATATCACAAGAAATATTGGAAATTAAAATTCTTTTTTTACCCAATTAGTTATTCCAAATTATCCTTCTTTTGTTTTGAGAAAGAATAGAAGTTCACCCAGTCCACCCTAACCAGTTCAGTAAGAGAAAACATTTGAATATTATGAATTCACATGAATAATATATTTTTCCCACTCTCTTCACCTAATGATAAATCCCTTTTAGCTCTGAATTTTCCTCTCCTTTTAACAAAGTTTTAGTATGCCCTATGCTTAAGACAATGTTTCTTAAACAGCGTTCTGTGGATATGGATCTTTAAGTGCCTTGCCAGCATTCCATTGTACAGCAACAAAAATAACGATTAAAAAAACTATATCTAATAAGATTTTGTCCATTTTTTAAAAAAACTATTCTTTTTTATTAGTGTGGATGCTTTAAGGAATACTGGAGTACTGATGAGTGACCTTGGGTCAGTCCCACTCTCTCTTCACTAGGAAGGATGCAAAGACAAACCTTTTCTGAAAAACTTTGCCAAGAAAACTGCAGGGACATGTCCAAGCATTTTCCAAAAGTTGAAATTGACTCAAAGGCATTCCCCCAAAATATGTATGTGTATGTGTATATGTTCATGTATAATGTATATGCATATATCTGTCTGACTCTTTGCACCTCTTCAGAAACATTGTAAAAAGTCTCAGTGGCATTCCCCTTGTTTCACTGGGTTATATAAGGAGCACTTATGATTGAAGTGGCCCTTTAGAGAATTACTTTAAACTAAGTCACTCAAAATGACATTATTTTCTAGAATAGTGATGCAATGCTTCTGCTATACTCTACCTGCTTAATCATCCTTTGCTGAGACATATTCATATTATGGTATTGCATATCTCTGAAGATTTGATTTCTTAGAACATACTTCTCACAAATCCATTTTTTTATATAAATTAGAAGGATTTTGATCATTTGGAAGGAAAAGAATATTTGTAACTTCTAAAGTACAGAATTATGCATAAATGTTAATCAATTTACACCCACATACCATATTAAATAGCTAATATTTTAAAATTTGGTAAGAAAAATCTTTTCGCTTTGAAGAAAACTGAGCAATATTATGAAATACTAAATATGTAATAAATATTATTAGTACTAAAAGTAGAGAAAGCATAAGGAACTGGCACACTTTGAAAAAAGTGCCTGTTTTCATGTGATCATAGTTTGGTGTCTTCTGATACAGGTTATTTCTTGCTAACTGAAAAAGAAAATGTTTTTACTGAGTGTTTATACAACAACAACAACAACAACAACAACAACAACAACAACAATGCAGCTTGAATGATTACATCCAGAAAAATGAAGAACCAATGATTAAGGAAGTAAATAAAGGAGGCCTTTTAAAGACAACTAAAACAAAAGCAGAATATAAGAAAGAAGTAATTGAGCAGCGAACTGAAAATTGAAAACACAAAGCTCTGCATGGCCAATACTTGAAAAGTATTGAAGGCAAAGCTGACCAGAAACTAACTTGGAACTGGTTAAGATCAGGAGTACTGAAAAAAGAAACAGAAAACTTTATTTTGGCAGCTCAAGAACAAGCCCTAGCCACAAACTTCATGAAAGCAAAAATTCAACATGTTACCACCAACAGCAAATGCCGCCTCTGCAATGAGAAAGATGAGACAGTCGACCACCTGATCAGTGGGTGCAGCAAAATTTTACAAACTGACTACCTACAACGCCATGACCGTGTTGTTAAGATCATTCACTGGAAATTGTGTCAGAAGTTTGGATTTGAGTACAGCAAAAACCACTGGGAACATCAGGTTGAGAAAGTTTTAGAGAATGAGAAACTCAAGATCTTGTGGGACTTTAGGATTCAGACTGACAGGCACTTGGTCCACAACACACCTGACATAACAATAGTTGAAAAGAAAATGTATGGTTCATTGACATTGCAATACCTGGTGATGCACGGATTGAAGATAAGCAGCAAGAAAAAATCACAAAGTACCGGGACTTGCAAATTGAAGTTGAGCGACTGTGGAAAAAGAAATTGTGTGTTGTTCCAATTGTAATTGGAGCCCTTGGAGCAATACCCAAAGGGCTACCTCGCTATTTAGAGATTCTAAATTTACCGGACTTGAACATTTTGACTCTACAAAAAAGTCCTTGGTTAGGACGCGAGCTGCTGAGCTATTAACCAGCCTTAAAGGCTGTGAATCTCACTAAAGATTAACCAATAATAATAACAACAACAACAACAACAACAACATTTATAAGAAAATCCCAAAGAATTCTGCATCTTGATCCTTTAAAAACGTTCATTGGATGGTAAACTAATTAGAGCTGATATTTACAATGATTAAGAAAACATAGATGTTTATTCATTCTATGTAGACAATAGCTGAGTTCATTCATTCTATGCTATCTCTTTCAGTTATGTAATAGCTTCCTGCTCTAAGGCACTACTTTTTGAGGACAAGAACACTATTAAAAAATTGCTTCTGATTTCTGCAACATTATGACATATTTTAAAAGTATTTCACATTAGCATAATCTACAGTTCTCCCATACAAACAATACAACTAATGTAATCTAATCTAATCACAGAAGGAAACACAAATAAAAGCAAAAGATAAATACAGGTTAAGACAAAAAAGGAGGGGAAAAAATCTTCTCTGAAATATATTAACCCAATGTATTTCCAAAAATATCCTTTTTTGAAAGCTCAAACAGTAACAGTAACAGAGTTGGAAGGGATCTTGGAGGTCATCTAGTCCAACCCCCTGCTCACGCAGGAGAGCTGTACTAGGGATTCGAACCACCTTCGACCTTTCTGATCGACAAGCTCAGTGTCTTAGCCACTGAGCCACCTAGTCAGGCTTCCAATGACAGTTCATAACTTATGCATTCTTGACACTATTTTAAGGACTTTGAGTTGTTTAAAAGGAATGTATATCCAAATGTATTAGACAAGTAAAATTAAAATCTATTTTATTTTAGATTCCTAATAACCCCATGATGATCTTTGAAGCATAAATACAGTAGATCATTACTTCATTGTTGTTTATATGTGATGATGATAATGATGATGATGATGATGACTCATCAAAATATTAATTAGGTCTCAACCTGCTTATTTTCAAGATCAACCAATATTGGTTAATTAATAACATTCACATAAAACACTTTTGAAAAGTGTATTTTCCTTTTCATGTGTTTTCTGGCCAAATAATAGTTCCAAAGTCTGTATGCTACTGATATGAAATTACAGTAGCCTTAAGGTAAGGCTAATGTGCAATAGTTAAATGGATTCAAATGAATAATTTAAATGCTGGACTTCTCAATTATTAATTTAATTCCTTTGTAATTGAATGCCAACCTTGGTCCAGGCTCAGAGGAGTTGCCTTGAAAGGAGTCTTTTGCTGCTATCTGGAAATAGTTTGAACCTGGTTGGACTGAGGAAGTGAACAGGACCCTTAAGTCTATGAGCACAGCCATATGCTCATTAGATTTATGCCCTTCCTGTGGGGGCATGTGAGTGGATGGTTAATTCTTCTTTGAGAAAGGAGGTTGTCCCTGGGATCCTCAATAAGACATTTCTGGATCCCAACCATAAAGAACAACTTTCTTTACTGGAAAAATGGGGTGAAAATGTAATTGTAAAACTTTTGCAATAAAAAAAAAAAAAGAACAACTTTCTTCCAATGTCTAATGCCCCATTTTGGGGGAAGGTACCGTATTTTTTGCCATATAAGACACTCTAGAGCCCTGATGGCAAACCTAATGCATGCGTGCCAAAGATGGCACGCATAGCGATATCAGTGGGCACGCGAGCTCAGCTCAGAAGTAGGGAAACAGACTGTTTCCTGCCTCTGGAAACCTCGGGGGTGGTGGGGAAGGCCTGTTTTTTGCTCTCCCCAGTCTCCAGAGCCTTTCTAGGAGTCTGGGGAGGGCGAAAACGGCCTTCCCGTCCCACCCGGAGACCCTCTGGGGGTCGGAAACAGCCCATTTGCCAACTTCTGATGGGCGCATAGAATTATGGGTGTGGGCACACGCGTGAGCGATACCCCCTGCTCCTGGCCCGCGATGGCAAAAAGGTTAGCCATCACTGCTCTAGAGTATAAGATGCACATTAGTTTTGGGGGCTAACGTCCTTGCAGCAAACAGCAAACAGTCTGATAAGTTTCAGCACATTAGTGCAGCCTGATTTAGCACGAATAGCTGATTGGTAGTTTGATTGGCCTCCTGGAATACCACCAATCAGCTGTTCTAGGCTGCAGTGGTTGCCAGAGCCCATTGCCACCTCCGCATATTGCGTTTTTGGCCTCCGCACATCATGTTTTCGGCCTCCGCACATCCTTTTTTCGGCTTCCAAGCACTGCATTTTTGGCCAGTTCCAGAAGGTGGGGATCGGAACCAGATGAAAATGTGACACCAGAGGCCAAAAATAGGGCATCCAGAGGCTGAAAATATGATGCACAGAGGCTGAACACATGACACGCGGAGGCAGCTATCGGTGGTGATGTGCTGTGGCGATCCCCGCAGCCTGGAATGGGTCTAAAACTGGGCATGCAGAGACCGAAAATGCAATGCATGGAGGCCAAAAATGGCCAAAGGTGGTGGGCAGCAGATGGGCGGAGTTTCAGCAACATTGGGTGTATAAAATGCACCACAATTTCACAGTGTGTCTTATACTCCAAAAAGTACAGTAATTGAAAATGTGGTTGCATAGTATTTCAGAGGATCTTGAAAAAAGTGGATGATTTGGATCCCTTTAAACTTGGATTCAGGAACCAAAATGGGCAGAAACAGCATTGGTTGCCCTTTTTGATGATGTTCAGTGAGGATAGAATGGGGATTTTGCATCCATCCTTGTCCTATCACACCTCTCAGTGGCTTTCAATATCATTAATTATAGCATCCTTCTGAAATCAGTTAGAGGACTGGGGGTGGCCAATATGGTATTCTGCAGGTTCACCTCCTTCCTCCAGGGTCAATTCCAGTTAGTGGTGGTTGGGGAAGAATTCCCACTCTTCGTCCCTACTATGTGTGGTAGTGTACGGTTTAACATTCTCAACTTTCCTATTCAACATCTACACAAAGGCATTGCATAAGCTCATTTGTTACCATGCAGTGAGGTATGAATGCCTTATTCTGTACCTGGAGGTTGAAAGGATTAGCGATAAGGATCAACAAGCTTCAGTTGAACTGTGACAAGACTGAATGGCTTTGGGTTTTGGAGTCCTATACAATCTAGGACTATGTTATCTTTGATGGCAGGTGGGGTTACACTGCTCTAGTGCACAATTTGAGGATCCTCCTGGATTCATAACTCTTCAAGGAGCTGGTAGCAGGCATGATTAGGAGGGCTTTTGCACAATTGTATATTGTGTGCCAGTTGCATCAATCCTAGATCAGGAGGCTCTGCTCACAATACCCTCCACATTGGATTACTGCAGTGAACTGAATGTTGCCTGGAGAGCATCTGGAAAGTCCACTGGTTCAGGCTGTAGTGGCATGAGTAGTTATGTATGCTTTTACAACAGCACATCACACCTCTGCTCTATGAGCTTCATTGATAGCCAGTCTGTTTCCAGGCCCAATTCAAAGTTGTGGTTTGAATCTATAAAGTCCTTTATGGCATGGGACTAATTTATCAAAGGGACAGCATCTCCCTTCCCATTAGAGGGACACCTTTCCTTCCCATTAGACCTGGTTGCGAGGGCATACTTCAGGTCCTGTCTGTTAGGGATTTACATTTGAGAGGTTCCAGGATGTGGGTTTTCTCTGCTGTGGTGCCCATCTTATGGAACATTCTTCCACACAAAAGTATTATCCTATCCCTTTTTATGTTCTATAAGTGTCTCAAGACCTGTCTATATCATCAGGTCTAGCGATCTCAAGAGACTGTGAACATCTTATGAAGGCTCTGGCATTGCATTTGATTCAATCTTTCCTGTACCATATGGTTGTATTTTTATGACTATTTTAAATAATTGTTTTTATATATTTATTGTTATATGCTGCTTAGAGTTACTTTGTGTAATGTGGATGACTATATAAATTTACTGTATAAATAAATATTTTTTCTTTAATAGTGGCTATTCAGTTAATGTTCTGACATGGGAAAAGATCGGCATATTAATTTACATTTTTGCTACTACAGTAAAGACAATTATGCAGCACCATCAGCATCGGGTGATTCATAGTAGTAACAGCAAGGATGCTTTAGCCTGTTAAGTTTATTGGTAACACAAGTCAGTACAGAAGTGTAAAGAAGTCTCATATACATTCAGGATGGCGATTGTAGAAAGCTGGAATAATATAACTAATCTCATTTAGGAAAATCCTAATTTGAATTTCACTTCATCATACTCTCAGTTTAAGTAGGATTTATAATGCTACTTGCAAAGTTGTTATAAAGCACAGATGAGTGCATATGCAGCTTCTTGAGACAAAATTGCAATTTAACTCATAACTTGGAATATTTTTATTATATATATATATATATACATACATATATACACCTTTATATTTTGACTGATTGCCAAGTGCAATGTATTTAAGAAATGAAAACCCTACTGCAAAATCTCACTCTTTATTGTATACCTGTGTTTATAAATCTTGTATACAGAAGAATCAGGAAGATATGGCAGAAAGATTAAACAATTTTGGGTGTGGGAGTGTTGCTATTAAGCAACAGACCTTGTGTAGATCTAAAATTCAATAGAAGACAATATTTATAGCTCAGGGTCGAACTATAGAATTCTTGATGCTTTCATTTGGATGTTTGATGGAAGATGTCTTATTACCCAACTAGGAAACAACATCAGTACTGATGTTGGATAATGAAGATCTGAATTCATTGGAAGGATACATATTGGCTCAGGCTATTTTCAGAGTTGTAAGATTACAAGGGTAGGAGTATCCACTCCCTTAATAGAGAGGGGTTTCTCAGGGTGCCGTCAGCCAAACAGTGTCGACTGGCGGCCCCCAGGGGGAGAGCCTTTTCTGTGAGGGCACCCACCATCTGGAACGAGCTCCCCCCAGAGATACAGAAGATCCCGGATCTGCGCACTTTCCGCCGTGCCCTCAAAACATTCCTATTTCAGCAGGCCAGCCTGGCCTAACTTTCCCTTTATATTGCTTTTGATTTTGTTTTAAACTGGGATGTCTTGAATTATCTAGGACCAGAGTGTTTAGTATATTTTAATTGATTTTTTAACGTTTGTATTACATGTATTTTTATCTTTCGCTGTTCACCGCCCTGAGTCTCTCGGGAATAGGGCGGTATATAAATTAAATAAATAAATAAATAAATAAATAAATAAATAAATAAATAAATAGGCATCCAGTTGTATTTTTTTTTAGTATTTGAAATGATTTATTTAGCAGTTGACATGATTCAGAAATAATAATCCTGATCATTTGATTTCTAAGCAAAATGTACAAAGACGGAACATTTTCTTCTTTATGTACAAAATAACTGATCATGTGGGAGAAAGTTTCTTCATTTTTCATCTTGCTTTTAGACTATCAAGATGGTCAGCGGAAACCAAATGGAACAAGTAGATATAAGTAGGCAAGTGATAGCTGGCAGTGTGGAATATATTTTTAAAGCCCACACATTTTAGCCTACATTAGAAACAGAACACTGATTGTTATTTTTGAACAATAACAAGATAACAGACTGTGTACCATAGAGAATGAGATTTTCAAGGCTTGCTGTTCTCAAGCATGTACTTCAGTTTGACAGCCTGGCCATGCACCTGTAAAATGCACATGCTGCTAAGGCTTGTTGCTTAACATTGTAAATAATAAATGAACAGTGAGTGCAAAAGTGTCAGACTGGATCAGTTAAGAAATTATTATAAAAGAGAAAACATCAAACTGCTTAGCTGTTCAAGCAGTTAAGATATAAGGCTCTGAAGTAAATAAACTTTTTATATGATTTTTATATTGTTGTTTTATACTACTGTTTATTCTTTTACACAGGTTTTTAATTGTTGTAAGCTGCCCTGTGTCATGAAACCATATGTTAGAATGATAAATAAATAATAAATGAAATTTCTTTCTGCACTACTATTATTATCATCACCATTATTACATTTGGCGCACAATGGTTCGAGTGAGAGGCTGGGCAAGAGGTTAGCAAGCCCATGTTCGAGACCCGAGAGCTACTGTGGGGCAGGGTCAAATGTTCGTCCTTCACTCAAGGTCCTGCCAGGGATATAAAGTCCCTGCTAGGTGATCCCAGGGCAATGGTGATTTCACTGGCTAATCCTTTCAATCCAGAAGCGCTTCATCGCTTCTGACACAAGTGCAAAAAACAACAACAACCCCATTATATCAATGAAAATAGCTATAAATCATGCTTTGTATGCAGGAATATAGGTACATTTTCAAAATCTTCATTAAATAGGTATTCATTAAAGCTGAAAACGTATGTACTGTATGTAAAACCTAGGCTAAAATCTGAGCAAAGTCAATGGGACTTACAGTACCTTTGTCAGTGAATATATCCTTAGCATACTGTAGAATAGATTTTCAAATAAGACTTAGATGTAACCGAATTGAGTGACCTTCTTTTGAATTCCCATCTATCAAGGAATTATAGTTGGCAGGGTTCAAGAGATGAACCTTCTCTGCCATGGTACTGGGCTTGTGGAATCTTCTTTTCCCCCTTAACATTCTGCAGATCCTTCAAGACCTGAGGGGTGGAGGTATTATCTTATCAGGCTGGGGGAGGGCGGGGAACCAGGGAGCTTTTGTGATTGTAGTTAATTTCATTATCTCTTGTTTTGTGTGCTTTTTAATATTTTCTACCGTATTTTTCAGAGTATAAGATACACCTTTTTCCCCCAAAAAAGAGGATGAAAATCTGGGTGCGTCTTATACTCCAAATGTAGCCCCGCCCACCTGACAGCCCCCACCCTTCAGACATTTTTGGCCTCTGTGCATCACATTTTCGGGCGATTGTAGGCAGTGGGGATCCTTACTTCCACTCAGATTTTGATAACGAGCAGCACATATCTTTTTATCTGTTTAAAACAAACCCTATCACTCTATTGCATTTAACTGGAGTGGATGGGGTAGGGGATGGTTTTCATGGGGGCAGAAGAGGGACTTGGCACTGGAGGCTCTGCTCCCGAGACACCCTGTCTTCCTACCTATAGTCATAGGCATTGAAAGCCTGGCTTTCTTGCAGCAAGGCCTGATAGAGACGCAGCACTTCAGTCGTCTTGGACGCTGCATTTGTGAGCATGGTGCCAGGATTCCCGGCAAGCCCCCTGCACCTTTGCTGCCTGGTTCAGAGCATGATTCCCAAAGCGGTCTGGGGAAGTGTGGAGGTTGGGACTTGGTTGGCGAAGCAGGCACTGCACAGGAGGCGTAAGGCAAGGCAGCTAGCTGCTCTGCCGACCTTTCTCCAGACAACCCAGGTGGAGGGTGGTGATCTGTCCCCGTCCACACACACACACAAACACAGCCAGCCGAGGGTTAAGGAAACACTTTGGCACACACCCAGGTCTTATCTCCAACTTGGCAGCGATTTACACACCGTCTGCCAAGTGTGTTTATTTCCACAAAACAGAAAGATAAGATACTTAGCGTACAAAAAGTCCAATCAGAATAATATTTCTCTCAGCAGTTCCGGATGAGGCTTTAGTGACTATCCAAGGTTTACTTTTGTTCGTCACAAGGATCACTGGCCACCACCCTCTATTATATAGTCTCTGGGGTGTGGTCCAGTGACTCAGTTCTAATCCCTAGCACGCCTCCTGAGCTGCTGCAATCGTTTATCACGCCTTCGGAGGCGTGCGTCCAGGAATGATGTTTCTCCCTCGCTCTCATCCAAGCCACCTGTCTCCCTGTTAATCTCCTCTCCCTCGGCCGGCACCTGAGACAGTGCCAGAGGGGAGAGGCCTGGCTGACTCCTCTTCCTCATGCTCGGAGCTTTCTTCCTCCGATGGGACAGGCTCAGAGGGCAGGGCCACAACAGGTGGTCAGCTTCTGCTCTTGGCCCAGGAGGAAAGAGAAGGTGAGTCTGTGGAGGAGGAGGAGGGTGCGCGTCTCTGCGATGTGCATCTGGGAACCGGGAAGGAAAGCATTTTTGGGCGGCAGCTCTGTAATCCCCTCCCCAAATCCAAAATGGGGCATGTGGCCAGCGCTGTTACCTGAAATGCTTTCTTCCCTGATTCAAAAAAATGGGGTGAACAGAGGCCAAAAAAGTGCTGCTGCCCAAAAACGCTTTTCTCCCTGGTTCCCCAATGCACATTGCACAGCTGCATGCCTTCCTCATCCTTCTCCTTAAACTTACCTTCTCTTTCCTCCTGGCCAGATCCACTGCCTTAAACACAATGCACTTTTTTGGCCTCCGCATGCCCCGTTTTTGGAATTGGGGAGGAAAGCGTTTTCAGGCGGCAGCACTGCGATCCCCTCCCCAAATCCAAAAATGGGGCATGCGGCCAGCACTGCTACCTGAAAGTGCTTTCCTCCCTGGTTTCCTGATGCACATCACAGAGCTGCATGCCCTCCTCCTTCTTCTCTACAGATTCACCTTCTCTTTCCTCCTGGGCCATGAGCAGAAGCCAATACCCTCTGCCTGGGTCATCTGGAGAAGGGGCAGGAAGAGCAGCTAGCCACCTTGCCTTACGCCTCCTGCACAGTGCCTGCTTCGTCTATCAAGTCCCAACCTCCACACTTCCCCAGGCCGCTTTGGGAACCAGACTCCGACTGAGGCAGCAAAGGCACATGGGGCTTGCCAGGAAGCCTGGCACCATGTATACGAGATGGCAGCGTCCAGGACGACTGAACTGTTGTGTCTCTATCGGGCCTTGCTGCAAGAAAGCCAGGCTTTCAACACCTATGACTATAAGTAGGAAGACGGGGGCATCTCGGAAGCAGAGTCTTCAGTGCCAAGTCCCTCTTCTGCCCCCATGAAAATCATCCCCCACCCCACCCACTCCAGTTAAATGTGTGTAGAGTACACATTTAGGGTTTTTTTTAAATGGATAAAAAGATTCTGTGCTACTCATTATCAAAATCTGAATGGAAGTGAGGATGCTGCTGATCCTGATGCTGGTAGGCAGAGGCAAAATTCTTGTTTTCTTATTTTCTTCCCCAAAAATTAAGGTGCATCTTATAGTCCAGTGTGTTTTATAGTCCAAAAAATATGGTAATAATATTTTAAACAGCATGTACTTATTAATTTAGTTTAGTTTAGTTTAGTTTAGTTTAGTTTAGTTTAGTTTAGTTTAGTTTAGTTTAGTTTAGTTTAGTTTAGTTTAGTTTAGTTTAGTTTAGTTTAGTTTAGTTTAGTTTAGTTTAGTTTAGTTTTGTTTTGTTTTGTTTTGTTTTGTTTTGAGTTCTGTACATAACCCAGAGTCATTTTCTTATAAGATGGGTGGCTATACAAAATATGATAAACAAATAAACAGGCTCTATATAGCCTTGAAATATGTATCATTAGCAGACATTTTTTCCTTTTCTAAGACATATGGCTCTTGTTTTTGTTTTAAAGTTGAAAGAAGAAAGATTTTGTGAGATGCAAGTGGGAAAGGGAAAGAGGAGATTTAATTGTGGCTCAAGTTTGGGATATACATCAGCAGAATACCATCAGACACACTGTTTTAACCTTGATTGTACTGTATTGTTTGTTTTTACAGAAGAGAGAAGAATATATTTTTTTCTCTGAACTACAGTGAACCGATCTGAGATTATTATATTTGTACTAGGGCACATCTTCCTTCTAGTAGCCTGTTTTTTTTTCCTCCTTCATTTTCTCATTCCCTAAAGACAACCACAATGTTAAAGTGCCACATAAAAAACTTTTCAAATCTTTAAAACAATGTTTTGCAGAAATCTGTCTTGCATTTTCTCAATCACATTCTTGATTTTCAAAACAGGCTTCTGTTGTTTTGATTTTCAGAATATTTGAGAATTATTTTTGAATTCTCTTGGTGGCATTTCGGAGCTACATTGCTTAGACATAGAGAAGTTTGCTAGTATTCATTCTCATTTCACATCTGAAACTTCTCTGGCTGCCCATACTTCCAAACCTGAGGAAAAAAATGAAAACCTTCATTAAATTTTCCTTTAGGGTTTAACTAAAGCATAAAAACTAGAAGGGAGTCATAATTTGCAATGAATGTACACATACTTTCCTTGCCCACTTCATAACATCAAATGTTATGTTGCAAGAACATCCTTTTCCATCGGTAAAATGATATCGTCCCTTAAATTCAATAAATTTTGAAAGCAAAGATTTTTGTTCCCTATAAGGGTGCAGGGCAAAACAGATTTATGGGTATTAGATTATGTATACCTCCCTGATAATTCCACCACTGAATTTGATCTGGCCACATTTTCTCCTTGTTGATATTTAGTTAGTTAGTTAGTTAGTTAGTTAGTTAGTTAGTTAGTTAGTTAGTTAGTTAGTTAGTTAGTAAAATTTATTAGCCACCCATCTCACCACATGGTAACTCTGGGCGGCTTACACTGTCAGTTTTTTTCAGTATTTTTAGTAACTTCGGGGAATAACTGAAGACCTACTAAAAGCCACACAAAGAAGATCAGTTTCCACTGCCCACAAATCTATTTTGTGCTGCATAAAGAAAACAAAACTACCAAGGTTCTGAAAATTATATATAATTCAGTTCAGAGATTAAACCCATAATAGCATAAGAAATCGCAGAATGTAACCAGTTGGAAGGGAAATTGAAGAGCACCTAATCCAAACTCTCCCCAGTGTGGTTTATCCACTTCTACTACATCTCCATCAGATAGCCATCTGGCTATTGTTAAAACACCTTCTGCCACAGACATTCCATCAACTCCAGGAACTTTATAAAAGGGACTTAACATTTCCTTCAGAAGTGAGCAATATATTTGTCTGAAAGGCTGGTGGATTCTGATCCTAACAATATTTATCAAAGTACCATTGCTAGAAAGTTCTTCAGTTCAAGGAGATGGATTTAGGGATTTCCAGAACTAGCATTTTGCCCATCATCAGGATCAAGGATGAAAAGATGAGGTGAGACAGAGAAAAGCTGCTGAGTGAATCAGAAAAGTAGGTCAGGGCTTCCAGTATCTGATTCTCTAGGATACTTGCCTTTGTATCTCAGATGTCTCATTTCATGGGCTCTTTGCAGACCAGCAGGAAGAAAAAAAAGAGGTTCAATAATACAACAAGAAACAGTGAAAGCAGCTCCTCTTCCTTTCAGATGTCAAGGAAAATAGATTTTTCTAGTTGCCTCGGATTAGGGATTTATAATACTGTAGACTGAAGGACTTATTTGGGAGAAAATCTAATGACTCTGAGATTTTTAAAAGGGAAAAAAAAAAACCCTCCCAAAGCCTCAAAAGCATTTTACTGGTTGCTGGATTTATTATCTCATTTGTTTGTAAGGAGCTATTAGTTAAATGCTTCTCTAGAATACATATGGCATTTTGGTGAGATTTATTTATGGAGTTCCCCCTATGTGACTAAATCCCATTATGCTATAACAACTCAGTATTTTCCTTATCATGTTTTAGCTGTCAGATTTGTATGTGGTTTTTTTTTCTTTCCTTTATTAATTTTTTGTAAAAAAAATATACAAGTGCATTGTTTCCAGGGAAAATCATTTTAAAACACTTCAGGGTAATGAATGTAGTTTTCGTTCACAGAGCTGTGCATAAATATCTAGCACTTAAAAAAGAAGAAGAAAAAAGAATGCTTATAACAAATTGTGAAGTAGGCTAGACTGTAAAATATTCTCTGAAATGTCTGAAGCAAGTGTTTACCAAATGTTAATATTGTCATTTTATAAATAATTTCTATAAAGAAGCCCAATCAATAATAATTTACTGGCGGCCTCCAGGGGGAGGGCCTTCTCTGTGGGGGCACCCACTATCTGGAACGAGCTCCCCCCAGAGATACGGAGGATCCCAGATCTATGCACTTTCTGCCATGCTCTTAAGATTCTTCTATTCCAGCAAGCTGGCCTGGCCTAATTTTCTCCCCTGTTTTAAAATTCTTTTACATCGAAATTTTAATTTGTTTTAAATTTTGGGATTTTTAAATTGTTTTGGGCTAAATTATTTAATCTGGTTTTAATTATATCTTTTAACTTATGTATTTATGTGCCTGTTCACCCCCCTGAGTCCTTCGGGAGTAGGGTGGTATATAAATCTAATAAAAGACAAAGACAAAGACATAAAGAATATATTTGGCAGGGTTATAGAATCACAAAGATCAGGGTGGAAAGTTGAAATCTGAATATCTGAAGGGCGTTATATTAGGAAAAAAAGCTGGATTGGAGCACACTGTTTGCCTTATTGGGAACCATATTCTTGAAAAAAATATGGCTGACCTAATTATAGGCCACTTGCATCAGTGTTACCTATGGAAAAATTCAGGGACTTGACGTAAGAGATATAAATATAAAAGCTGTAACTTTTACCAATATTCAGTAAAGGAGAAAAAAAATCTGCCATTTTAAATTTATGCTCTTAAATTCTTTAAACACAAACTTCCCTATAGGAAAAGAGAAAATTTGCAGAGCTAGTTCTATATGCATCATTTATTGTTTCAATTCTTTTGTTGGCTTATCCCGCATTCCACTCCTGTTTCCTAGAAGATCATCTTCTGCAGTTTAGAGCTGAACTAAGGCACAATATAGAAACTTATCCATAACAATTTAGTTACCAACTTCTCTGCAGAATTCCAATCGTCATGTTTAATTTTTCACCCAATGAAATAAGAAACCTTCCTTTACTTGCCTTCTCATTCTAGTGACTCATTCTGAAGAGGTATTTTCCAGAATAAATTGATTACAATACTGTAAGGATTAAGACCTGGGCATGGAATGAGAATCCTATTTATTGTTCTACTAGTTACTTTTATTGAAATCTGCATGGGGGAGTACACTTTTTTCAAGAGGTCCTTTTGAACTTCTCAGCAGTTTTTGATGCCATCAACCATATTTTCTCAGCTGCTCATGATGACTAGGAGAGGAAAACATTCTCTTATGGTTGCATTTCTCTCTTTGCATTTTAACATCTGTATAAAGCCACTGGAAGAAGTCACCTACTCATATAAGTTGAGGTATTATCAAAACACTGATAATATTTAGTTGTACCTCATCACCTTGGGCTGAACTGAGACACAGTGGAAATCTTGACCTGGTATTTGAAGCGCTTTAAGTCTGCATCTGAGGCTGAATTGTAGAAAAACTGGAGTCTTTTGCCAGCTGCTAGGGGTTTTTTTCATTCTCACTAAAGAAATAACAGAATAACAACCTTGGAGATCTTCTTGTCCAAGCCCTTGCTCAAGCAGGAAACTCTATACCATTTCAGACAAACAGTTGTCCAATCTCTTCTTAAAAATTTCCAGTATTGGAGGACCTACAACTTCTGGAGACAAGTCGTTCAACTGATTCATTGTTCTAACTGTCAAGAAATTTCTCCTTAGTTCTAGGTTGGTTCTCTCCTTGATTTGTTTCCATCCATTGCTTCTTGTTTTGAATTCAGGTACTTTGGAGAATAGGTTGACCATCTCTTCCTTGTAGCAATCCCTTAGATATTGAACCTGAAACTTAGGTGCTGTCCTAGACACAAGACTATTGCTAAATAAGAGTAGGTAGCTCATAGCTATGAAAAACTTTGCTTAGCTATGACTAATCCATCAGTTGCAATTCTTTCTGGAACATGAGTTATTGGTAATAGCTTTCCAACATTTATTATTTTACCTATAGAATCAGTTACTGCAATGTATTCTAAATGGTGTTGATGTAGATTTCAGCATCTCAAGTGAATTTGGCAAATGAAATTCCTCTATACCATGTGTCATCAATTTTGCAAACTGCTGCATTGATTTACAAGAAATTTATGAGTACCATTGAAAATGCTGGTTTTGTTCAAAAAAGTCCTTTATGTCTTGATAGCTGAATTATTTACAACTGCCTCCTTCAAATAAAATTAATTAATCTCATGCATCTGTCTTGAGTGTTTTTGTCTCAAGAGTTACTCCTGCATAACTCAAGGAGGTGGCCAGACCCCTTTTTTCAGTTTATGCTCTGTCCTTACCTCAGTCAAGAATATAAGAATGGCCTATCTGCTGGTGTCTAGAAGGGCAGTCAAATGGCGCTCTTTCCTATTTAACAGAAGTTTAATACTGAATCTGGTTGTAATTATTGTTGAGAAGATTCAAAACATCCTACATACTATATATCTCAGCATGGTCCTATTATTTAACAGAATAATTAATATGTGTTATTTATTTAGAAATGGTAGGAAAAGGACCATATTTTCTTGAAAATATTACAACTAAGTTTAACATGAATCTTAGAATTTGCAGCCTATAAAATGTATGATATATTTTTATGCTACATATTCATATACAATACATTCAAATGCAGAGAGGGATGTATCAACAGCATGTGGATGTTTAATGCCTAGAGTTTCACAGAAGATAATCTATGAAACATTATTCACTCCTTGTTATTATTCCATATAAAAGAACAAGATTAGAGTTACAGTATGTGCTATTTTTGTGGTACTGTTAAGTATTTCCACTTGAATGAAATATGAACTAAACATGAATCTCATTAAACATCAAATTTCTACAAATATAAAGCACAGAGGACTTTTTAGGCATCACCTTATCATGTTTTCCTGTAAATATTATAGCATGCTGCTGTTTCTTTCTGCCAGCATTTATAGGGCATTTAATTTAATACACTCCACCACTTTCCACATTTTTATTCAGATAAACAAAAGCCTTCTAAAATATTCTACATATATCACATTGCTTTTGAATAGTGGTAAGTTTATAAAGACATCAGAAACCAGTATTTACCTTTAAATAAAAGTATGATAAATTATTTTTAATTATTTACCAGTTTACCAAATATTTACCAGTTACTGAACCATAAACTAAACAACCAGTTTGTTTTCATATTTTGTTCAAATATTTTTCCTGTAGATAATTCAATATGTTATGCAAATCCAGGTCATTGGGTTTTAAAAAAGCATAATAATTCTATTAGCCACAGAAAATAATATTTTACAAACTGCTCAAACTATCTTAAATGCATTCTCAAAATAGTATTTATATTTAAATTTGCACACACATATAGTTACGTATATATGCACATATGCACATAATAAGATGAACTCCATTTTATTATCCTAATGCTATGTGTGAATTCTTAAAAATATTTTTTTAGGACTTTGTTCAGCATAAGTATATACAAAACTGCATATTTTATATCCAAAATATAAATTTCATATTTCAAACCTGGAAGAAAAATCTCTGTTATTACTTCTTTTGTATTGATTTTAAATTTCGAAATACTTTCTTTTGTTGTAGTAGTATTTGTTGTTATTGTTGTTTTGGATGTTTTTTGGGAGAACAGGAAGATATATTCTAAATGTGTTGTTTGCTTCAAACATAACAAATCACACAACAGTAAAATATTTACTTAAGAATACTAACTCTAAGCAGGCATCTATTATATCTATTATTCTACAAAGAATAATATCCATGTTCCTATTGACATGTTTCTGTATTAATTTCTATACACAAGTTATTAAAGATTCCTGCACCAAAAAAGCAATTTAAAATATCTTGGAGAGGTTTGTATACTTGACAGTCTTTAAACAAGATTATTAAAATTACGTTTATTAATAGTTGAAATGGAAAAGATATATTTTAGAATATCCATATTTCATGAGTTATTACCTAATGCAACATAGAAAAAAGGTAGAAATTTTATAAAGTTGTGTATTAAATTGTTTAAAGCACATTGTTAATTAACTTTATTTATTTGTTTCTAGTCGTATTGCTTGATACAACCACTGCAATTGGTGAGCTAGGATGGAAAACCTATCCACTAAATGGGGTAAGTCAATCATTGTAGCTATGATGGCTATTTTGGAATATATCAGATGTGCATTGAAATATACATTGTACTCTGTATATTTAATTCCATTGAAAACTGCATTTTAGTAAATATTTGTAAAAATATTGAACTGCACCAGTAGAAGCATCTTTTGTATACACAAAATGGCATAAATAATTAAACACCTTTCATGGTTTATTTATGAATAGTTATGGACTTACATAGTAAATCAACTTTCAAGTATGAATAGCTTTTTAAAATACCTTTTGATAATTATGGAAAGGGTTTTCTGTTTAAAAATAATATGAATGAAATTCATTGAAACACTTCTGATCATATTTGACCTGTAATGTGTATCTGTTGTTCAAAATATGAATGTTTCCCATAATACTGTTTTGGAAGCATTAATCCTACTATCAGCCCCTTGGAGAATAGGGTCTTATATTTATCTATGGAAGTTATGAACTAGTAAATGCAAGCTACTCACAGCAATGAAAGCCCTAGCTGCTTATACAATACTCAGCTGTTGGGATCTAGCCAAAGATTAATTATTCTAAATTTGCAAATTTAGAATAATGAATATAATAATTTTTGGAAGTATGTTGTAAAGCTCTCATGTGTATAAGATGCTTATAAGGTACTATATTCCTATGTCTAAAATATAGTATATCAGGAGGAGACACAGGCGAAAACAATAGAATGCCATGGTTAATGACATATGGTAATACTATAGAATGTTACCTTATTGCAACATTCACATATTTTCCTAAGCAATGGGACATTTTCTTCATTATCAGATCTCTGACATTATTCAAATTAGATTTTGTTGTTCTCTGACATTACCGGGAAAGAATAGAGGGAGGGAGGGAGGGAGGGAGGGAGGGAGGGAGAGAGAGAGAGAGAGAAACTTTATAAATTTAAAGTTTATAATGCAGTTTCTGTCAGGTGCAGATTTGTTCCCTTTTCATATGGGACTATAATAGGGAATCAGTCACTAACTCATTTCACATGATCTCAGACTCCTTATTTTTTCATTTCAGTAATTCCAGACTGTAATAATTGTCACACTGCTCATTTGAGTGAAATATGATCCTAAGAAAGATGTTTGAAGCAGACTCAATGGATAGAAGGCAACATGTTTTGAAAACAAGTCAAAATCCATTATGCATGTTCTAAATACAGGTTTCTATAGATGAAGACAGTTGAATCCTTATCTTTGATAATAAGATAAAAATGAATTCTGACTTCATCACTCAATTTCTTGTAAGTTAAGAGACACTAAAAGAATTTTTCCCCTTTCTACTGTTTGAAATTCAACTGTGGTTCTCAAGTAACTCAAGTCACGTTTTATGAGGGTGGGGTAGGTATATAAATATAAAAAATAAATAAGATCATTTTAGCCATTTTGCTTGGCCAGTTCACTTAAGAGTGCATTGAATGAACTTGTATATTTCAACTATTAATTAGGAACCCATATCTTTAAACATTTAATCCATTCTATTGATTAGCTTTGAAGATCACTTTAATTTAAGATACCTTGTTGTCAACGTACAATTTATTTTTATATGCTGTATCTTCAATGCTGAGTACTTTTTGGTTTTGAGATGATACACACACACATGTACATGTATTTGTTTGTGTGTACATACACACATAAAACAGGGCAAAAAATTCTACTTTTCATACTCTATTATGTAAGTTCCATTTAATTATGCAGAGATTATGAAAGATATTTTTTTTTAGTTTATCGATTATATTTTTCAGGGTTTTACAATCCTATTATATCTCTATTATCTTGGATAGCATTTATATTTCCTGTACTGTATATTTCTTGTACGAAATGGACGTTTCTTTTTGTTTAATTCAGAATTTTATTTGCCTTGAAAAGAAGGAGAAAAATTTGAGTGAACAAGATATAGTAATAAATAAAATAAATAAATAACTTATAGTATATTTAAATTATATTCATCCACTGCATTTCTGTTAAGCTTATTAGGACAATGGGAGTTACAACATTAAACATTTTAATATATTATTACAGCAAAGACTAGCACATCACAGAGCTCCTGGGATCATTCACAGATATCAGAGTTTTGAGTTACTGTAGCATGCTGATAGTGTCACTATCCTTTCTAAGTTCTGGTTCAGTAGTATGCTTATATGCATGCATGAATTGATTTATGTATCACGAACTGTGCCAAAACATAGTCAAAATTCTTTAAAGCAATAATGGAATGAATATACCCTAGGAAACCAGCTGTGTGGTCCATTTATGCTCTGCTTATCTTTAACAATGATGGATTTTTTTAAAAAAAGCTTTTATATGCTTTAGACTTTTTCCATTATTCTAAGTAATATGACAAGCAGAACTCCAACACTGAATACTGATGTTTACCATTTACAGTCTGAAATTTTTTAATCCCTCTGTTTTATACCTAGAGATCTAGAGAATATTTAAGAGAATAAAAAACATCAAACTTTCAAATATGCAAATAACTATACAGAGCGTTCTCAACAAAACTTTAAAAAGGTCTAATTATATCAATCATAGAGCTTTATTGATGTTTTATCACTTTAAAACATCTTATAAGAAGGAATTTGGAGCGGATTCTGTAAGAAATTATTGTCAAATATTTTCATGTGGAATTTTACACTCTTGGTGACTTCTGTAAAAGCTATAGACCTGTAATGGCAAACCTATGGCATGTGCCTGAAGTGGCACGCGGAGCCATGTCGTCTGGCATGAGTGGCATCACCTGTTCCTCTTCTGGGTTTCTGGTGTGCATGCACACATGATAATCATCTGGCCTTTGTCATACGGCACTGTCAGAAACTGGAAGAGCTGGTCTTCCGTTTTCTGGCATGAGCATGCACACCAGACAGTTGATCAAGACGTGTGCATGCTGGCAGTAACCGGAAGTCTTGTATGTGCGCACCGGAAACTGGAAGTTCATTTTCTGGCACGTGAATGCCCCCTGGGCAGCTTTTCTTCCTGGTCGCGGCCCAGATGAGTGAAGTGCTCCCTTTTCGGCACTCAGTGCAAAAAAGATTCACCATCACTGTTATAGGCCCAATACATTATCTTCCCCCAGAGAGCTGTGGAACCTACAAAATTCCTGAATGCTTAATTAATATGTGATTGATATCGCTGATGATTCTGCTGGACATTTGAAGGTGTCCTCTTTCGAATTCCAACCGATTTCTGTTTTATTGCAGGTATAATTGTGAAATAAGATAGCTGAATGTGATGGCACAAGTCAAACAGATTATATCAACAGAGAAGAAGCTATAATGATGACAAGTCTCTTTCTAGGGAGCTCATTGCAAATGGAATTATTGCTTCATTTATCAAAATGTCTGAAGGAATTCATCAAGAGTGTCTTTTAACACTTTATTATCTACTTTATTAGACAAACAGATTATATTTTGGGTATATAAGTAACAGAAATTAAACATAAATGTTCCATAGTATCCTATATTATTGATAATTACAGCCATAGCTTTTAGGCTGTCTCAGAGTATTTTACAGCACTCTCTGGGTGGTGTACAAGGTAGAAGCATTATTTTGCATATTGACCCCAACAATCTCACTAGGATTAAAGTAAAGCCTATGAACTGGTTTTCAAATCTAGAAAGTAGGGTAGGCTAAAACTGTCCAATTCTGTCAATATCTAAGTGTTGCTTTTTCAGATTTGCCAACTGCAGCCTTTTCTAAGTAGCCAGAGCCAGGCTACACATAACCTCCAGAATGTAATCTGTAATTATTGGTCTTGGCACATCATACCAACACACAAAGCACAACATAGAAAACAAGAAAACCTTAGCAGGCATAATTCTAATTTGGCATTAAACCAAACTTGAAACTTAAACATGAAATAAAGTAAAATATTACAATATTGCCTAACGTAAGTTTAATTTTTCTTCATCCAAATTTTCCTTCATCTGGTATGTAAAAATGGGCAGAGAAACAAGACCATTAATTATTAAAAAATAAAAAATATTCAGACTTTTGTGGTTGTTATTGTCATTGAGGGTTTTATTGGGTAGACCAGATTTAAGGCTAAAAGAGTCAAGATCCTCTGACCCTCAGTGAAGAGTCTATTCCATAGGGCAGTTACCATGATATATATTTGTGTGTGTTTGTGTGTGTGTGTGTGTGTGTGCTTGTAGGTCTAGAGCAGCAAAGTGTCATATTTTTGTCAACATGCATAATAATTGCTTAGATATAGATTCTTCTTAAATATGTTTACATTTGATTCCCATTAAATATAAGCTATATAAATATGTTTAAATGGTTTGCTAACATGGCATTGCCCGAAAGTTTTTGATAATTATCAGCATAAGGGAAAAGGTGATTAGTCACAAGTAGCTCTGCAGGAATTTCATATAGGAAGAAAAAGGACTTGGATGGGGAATCTAGAAATCTTAAAGGATGGAAAGAAGTTGCTGAAAAAATGCAATAGTGACCAGGACATTGTTATAATGTACATTCCTTTCCTTTATGTTTCAAAACAGTTACATTCCTCAAATACTGGAATCAAATGCATTGCAGATCTGTATAAATAACTGAATTATGTGTATAACTTTGCACTATAGTAATGATTATTTCGAAGAATTGACAACTGTAGAACTATTTAAGTTGACACAAGAAAAATATGAAAATTTCTGTTAAAAGATTTGACATCAGATATCTGTTTAAAAATATTAGATATCAGATGCACTTTTTTAATTTTAGCCACTTGTCTAAAAAAAGAAGTAATAAATATTCTCAGATATGGTAACACTTCATCTGCTTTCAACAATTCTGTAACAGCAGATTTCAAACTACCTTTGCAGCCTTTTCTCCACAGAATATTTACTGTAGGCAGCCAGCCTGTTACTATTTTATTACTTCACATTCTACAGAATTTGTTCTATACATATGCTTTTGTAACTTTGGGGAACATCTATAAAGATATTGTTTTCTGAATAGCGCTGGTTCATTCATATCTTTTAAATTACAATTTTTCATGTGGTTTAGTTATTTGTCATTTTCCCCCTTCCTACAATTTTGTAAGCAGGTTCAATACGTTTAGGGAAAGTCTCTGCCAAGCTATTTGTCATGGGAAATACAAAAATTAGAAAATCATTTCATGAAAACTGCATGGAGAGTAGGAGTTGATGCAGCCATTTGAAAAAGAGAAGAGAAGAGAAGAGAAGAGAAGAGAAGAGAGAGAGAGAGAGACAGAGAGAGAGAGAGAGAGAGAGCGAGAGAGCTGCACAATCAGAAATGAGTTTTCATTCAGTTACTAACTGATTTTTTTTTTAATAGAGTGGTCTATTATGGATGGGGGTGAGAGTAGATATCATTTGGGGCTAATTCCACATTACAGTCTAAAACTGTCTCCCATGTTCCTACCATCTGATTCTTAAGCCTGCTGCTTCAGAAATTGTAATCCAGATTGTAATGGTTTACAATGTGGTTGGTTTTATGGCCGCCCCAAGACCTGAATTCCTGATCTATTATTGTTTGGCCTTTCCATCTGTGCAGTGAAGGCAAACTACATTGGCTGGCCTCTATGTGGACCTGTCTACCAATGCCTGCCTTTTTTTCCCCAGACTTCAATAGTCTTAAAGGAATGGCTTTCCTTTACTTTCTCTTATTCTTTTACACATACATACACACACAAACACAATATTATGGCTTTAGACACTAATTCAAACCCTTCTTCTCCCTCGTCTTTCACCCCTTCTTGTATCCTTGTAGCAATCAGTTGCAGCAGAGAACACGGTTTTTTGTTGTTGTTGTTCCAACGTTCCTCTGTAGGTCCATGAAAAATTTGTAGTGGGGAAGAACTATTAGTTCAAAGTAGCAAACTTCCTCTATTGAAACTTAAAGATTTTTCTTAATGAAAGGAAGCTTTCCAGTACTATAGGAAGAATGTGAAAAATCAAGGGGTGCGTGCTTCACTCAGCCAGGATAGAAATAGTAAATGTGGCCATTGGGAGATGTGCAAAGGAGTATGAACGTCTAGACCTGAAAATAGTTTATTGAGTTAATAGGTCATATATGGATTTATCACAAATTTATTTTTAAAAAAACCAAGCAAAACTATAGAGAATGTATATCCACTAGCAGCTCAGGATAAAATTGTTTCACCAGGCAATGGCCAGTTGCTAAAGGAGAGGGGCATGCCAGACACTGCAGCAAATCAGAGCTGGGATTATTTTTAGAATAGAACAAAGCATCCATTCTGAAGGGGTAAATATAGCTTGGATCAGAAAACAGATTGGAATCAAAGACTGTAAAATATACAGGCAGGTGCATTTACAATGGACTGGGACAAAGATAATATAATTTATTCTTTCACCTACACTGGTGAAGGCCCAGACAAAAAGCATGGATTTTACCATTAGTATACTTCAACTGCATTATATCAGTCTGTCTGTCTGTCTATCATCTATCGATCTCTAAATTAAATCCATATATTTCCAATAGGATTAGAACTGGATCCCATATTGCATTAACCCATCATCTCATTTAAACTCTGCATTTTTTAATAAACAGAAATCTCTAACTATAAACTATAGGTGAGCTTTAGAATCTACCATGTACTTGTTCTTCCTTCTGAGAGACGTAGATGCTTTAACAACTGCCATTGTGTGCTCTTTCATCCTGATCCAATGGTAAGGATGTTGCTTCTTGATAGCAAAGGGATTCCCAGAACAAACGGTCAAACCTAACACAGAGAGAAAAATACATTAAAAAGAAAAACAAAACAAAAATAGGAAAAAGAAACTAATAGAGATTAATTGGGAGATACTGATACATGTAGGGCATGTCAAATTTTTCAACTTTCAATTTTCAAACTTTAGGGGCAGTGGTGGGTTGCTCCCAGTTTGCACTGGTTTGCAAGAACCGGTAGTAAAAATTTGTAGTAGTTCAGAGAACCGGTAATAACATTGGCTGGCCACGCCCCCGAACCGGTCCCTTGCCACTCGCTTACCCCACCACCTCATCAGAAGCTTTTTTTTTTTTACTTTTAAAAGCATTTTTTCTACAACCTCTTCGGCTGAAAAAATGCTTTTAAAAGTAAAAAAAAAACCTCTGATGATCGCGTGGCTCAGCTGAGATAATCAGAGGCTTCTGAAATCATTTTTTCTGCAACCTTTTCGGCCGAAGGGGTTGTAGGAAAAAAAATGCCTTTAAAAGCCATTGGCGATCCCAGCTAAGGCCATTGTCAGAGGCTCCTGAAAGCATTTTTTTCTGCAACCTCTTCGGCCGAAGTGGTTGTAGGAAAAAAAATGCCTTTAAAAGCCTCTGGCGATCCCAGCTGAGTTGCCTGGTCGTCAGAGGTTCCTAAAATCATTTTTTTCTGCAACCTCTTAAGGTTGTAGAAAAAATGCTTTTAAAAGTAAAAAAAAAAGTTGGCCACACCCACCCAGTCACATTACCCCCCACCAAGCTACGCCCACAAAATAAGCCACGTCCACAGAACCAGTAGTAAAAAAATTTAGAACCCACCCCTGTTTAGGGGTGCTCAAAAGTTGTGACATGCCTTGGGGATTGTAAAGATATTTTGGTTACTTTAATATATTTTAGATGTGCTTAATAAGTAACTAGATAAATATCATAATTTTTTAACATTTTTTTTTGTTTCATTTGTGAATACAGAAAGTCTACACTTCCCTATTACAATGCAAGGTTTTTGAAATGTAAAAAAAGACTAAGATTTCAGAATTATTTCCACCTTTAATATAACATTATTATCCCCCCAAAATATTTAAGTTTGTTTCTTAATTAAATGTACAGCTTATATGTTATATAAGCTGTACATTTAATTAAGAAACAAACTTAAATATTTTGGGGGGATAATAAAAATTTACAATAACATGGTTGCATAAAGTTGCACGTATCCTTAAATTAATATTTTATTGAAGTACCAATTAATTTTACGACAGTATTCAGTCTTTTGGGAAAGGAACCTATCAGTGTGGCACATTTTGCCTTGAGAATCTTTGTCCACTTTTCTTTCAAAAGTGCTCCAAATCTTTCAGATTGTGAGGGCATCTCCTGTGCCCAGACCACTTCAGGTCACCCCACAGATTTTCAATTGTATTCTGGCTGGGTTATTATAAAACTTTGATCTTCATCTAGTGAAGGTATTCTTTTGTTGATTATGCTTTGGATCATTGTCATGTTGTAAAGTCAAATTTGTCTTCAGCATTTTAGCAGAGCATGAATGTTTTGTACCAAAATTGACTGATATTTGGAACTGCTCATAATTCCCTCCATAAAACCCCAGTTCCAGCTGAAGAAAAGCAGCCCCAAAGCATAATGCTGCCACTGTGGATACAATATAGTTGTGGTGATGTGCAGTGTTATTTTTGCACCAAACATATTTTTTGGAATTATGGCTAAAATGTCAATGCAGGCAGTGGTGGGCTTCAGATCCTTTAGCAACAGTTTCGCTGCTCGTTGCTGGGTAGGCATGGCCATGGTGGGTATGGCCTTGTCGGCCACCTGCATCATGGCAGGGGTGGTGTTTTTCGCCCTCCTTAGGCTCCGGAGCTTTGCTTGAGTCTCCGGTAGTGTGAAAACATCTTCCCCTGGGCTCTGGAGGCCCTCTGGAGGCTGGAAACAGGCCCATTTCCGGACTTCGGTAGGCCCATTTTTTGCCCTCCAGACCCTTCATGCAGCTCCTGAACTTACCTGGAATGATGAAAAGGCCACATGGAGACTCCTGGGAGGGGCGGGAGGAGTGGGTGTGGCAAGCGAGGGGTGGCATTTGGGGGTCCACTGAACCCCAGCGATCCTTGGCTAGAGGATCGTCCAAACCCTGCCAAACCCCCAGGAGCCCACCTCTGAATGCAGGTCTCATCATCTGCTTTTGTATTTGCAAAATGTAGCCAGTCTGAATGTTTTTCTTTATAAGAAAATGCTTTCATCTTTCCACTCTACCCACAGCCCAGACATATTAAAAATATAAAGATTGTTGTCATATGTAGTACACAGCCAGTATTTGCCAGAAATTCCTACAGCTCCTTTAATGTTGCTTATCAACATTAAAGGAACTGTAGGAATTTCTGGCAAATAGTGGCTATAAGCAACATTAGAGGCCTCTTAGCAGCCTCTAGGGCCTGGTTTATTCTTGCTTTTTAATAAATTTTGTAGGGACATCCAGTTCTTGGTAATGTTACTGTTATGCCACATTTTCTCCACTTGTTGATGATTGTCTTCAGTGTATTCCATGTACCCTTCTCCTGATTTATACCTTCTAAGAAAAAGTCCCTTTGATGCTTTATTATCTCTTTGCAAACCATGGTTTTTGCTGTAAGAAACAACTGAGTAAATGTCAGAAAAAAATCTCCTAGAACAGCTGAACTTTATACAGGTTTGAACAGAGTCACTTTAATAGATGGCAGGTGTGTAGTGATTACTATTTAACATCAGTTTGAATGCTTTTGGTTAACACAACCACATCTCTATTTATAAAAGGGAGTGAACACTTATACAACCACATTATTTTTGGTTTTTGTCTTTATTTTTACCCCTAAAGAATTTCAAATTGTTTTTCAATTGAATTGTACAACTTATTGTTTTATTAAAAGTGTAAAGAGTTCTGAAGTGATTTATCTTGGTCTGATTTTTTTACATCTCAATAACCTGGCATTTTACCAGGAGTGTATAGACTTTCTATATCAAATTGTATATATTCTATGATTGCTTAGGCTTTCCTCAGGAAACAGTTTTAAAAATAAATAGTAGAATGGACTTTGGCATTCTCCAGGTAACCTCACACATCACATTTCTTGCATATACCCAAATGTCCATTAAATAAAGTATCATTTTCTCAAGTAATAGATTGCTTCCCTTTTCCCCCCAAGAAATTTATTAAGCAACTCCATCTATCTGAAATGGAGAAGAGAGATTTTACATTGGAAAGAACTGTGTTTTGTTCCTAATGAAGCAAGGGTTGCTGAAAGTGCAAGTCATAAACTGAAGATGTAAAAAGCAGGAAGGCTATTATTAAAATAACTTTCTCTACCACAGTTTCAAAAGTGATTGCTCCCATTTGGGTGAATTTGCATTTGCATTCTTATAGTCAAGGCTATCATTACAAGGAAAAGGGCAGTAAACTTGCCTTAATTTTCAAAGGCATTCTGAGTCTGGCATCCACACACTGCTACTGTTAAGGAGAATTTCTTGGGAATCTCTCAACTCATCAGTATGCTCTGTTTACCTTTTGATATGCACACCTGGGTCTGAAACGTATCTAATTAGAGCACATCTGCACTGAAGAGTTGAGCGTGAGCGTCCTGGATTGTATGGCTATGTAAGACTCCAGAGAACATGTAATCCCAGTGATTGCAGCTTTTGTAAATGCTTCCTTGTCAGCTAGCAAGCTTCCAATGAAATTAACCACAGATGTAATTACTTCACTTCAGAAGTGTATTTCATTCCCCAGAGAGATTTTCTAAGGCTTTGAATAATTTCCAGTTGCTGATTTATTTATTTAAAAAAAAAACAAGTTTGATGTAGGAATGCATGATTCTAAATTTGTCGTTCTGTACAGTTTGTTGATTGGGAGAGTGGTGGTCCTTAGTTTTCAGGAGATGTATGACTTTGTTCATTCCTTTTATAATGACTCCCAATAACATTTTCAGTCTGTACTAGAATATTTGTCTTTTTCTAAACTAAAATTTCTAGCAACTTTTCTTTCCCCGCCCCATCCCACATTGTTAATCTCATTCCTGCTAACCCACTAGCCAGTTTGACTCATTTGTCTTTTTGTGATACTGGTTTGTAACTTCCCAAGGATTTGCAAGGGAAAAAAAGTAAAGTCTTTTCATAGATTTTGAAATGTTGTACCCCGAAATAACCTGGAATTGATATTTTTCAGAGACACATTGGTACATTTGTTCCTTTTTTTTTTTTTCTTATTCCAGCCTTTGGATATATGCTTAGAGCATCTAGTTCATTGACTTCCATAATGCTACAATTTGGGTAAGAGTAGAAAGCTTGATTTGTTGTGTTTTGAAAATTCATGGCCCCCAAGAATTCTCCCTGCCTCCTTTATTGGATTTAGGAAAGCAATGTCAAATTTACCTTACCTGAATCAATATCTATATTCTGATCTCAAAGAGAGATTTAGTTCACACTAGGGACATAATTCCAAGGATCCGAAGACTACTGAAAAGTATATGATACTAAATGCTTTTCCTTCCATTTTCATTTTTTTTAATTAGAAGACACTATCATCATTCAATATGAATGAAAATGTTGAGGTAGCGGGGGTGGGGGGGAAATCTACATTTAATATAAATTTGACATGAAACTATTTCGGCCTTCATGCAATATTCAGTTTGGACTATTTTAACTCACAATCTGTCTTGCTTAAAAATACAAATTCAAGGGGTGCTAAGCTTAAATAATTTTATTTATTTATTTATTTATTTATTTATTTATTTATTTATTTATTTATTTATTTATTTATTTATTTATTTATTTATTTATTTATTTGAATTTATATACCGCCTTTCTCCCGAAGGACTCAGGGCGGTGTACAGCCAGAATAAGAACACACAAATAGAAAATTTAATAACAATTTAAAATATATATTAAACAATATGGCCCATAACTAATTAAAAACTCATTTTTAAACATCAAGAATTAAAAATTAAAAATTAAAGATTAAAAGTTAAAAAGAATTAGAATTAGGCCAGCCCGGCTTGTTGGAACAAAAGAGTCTTGAGGGCACGACGGAAGGTGCATAGGTCCAGGATCCTCCGAATCTCCGGGGGCAATTCATTCCAGAGGGCAGGTGCCCCCACAGAGAAGGCTCTCCCCCTGTGGATCGCCATTCGACATTGCCTGACCGATGGCACTTGGAGGAGACCTTCTCTGTGGGAGCATACTGGCCGGTGGGAGGTTATTGGTAGTAGAAGGTGGTCTCATAGATATCCAGGTCCTAAGCCATGGAGCACTCTAAAGATATTAACCAACATCTTGAATCGCACCCGGAAGACCACCAGAAGCCAGTGCAGCTCACGCAAGATAGGTGTTACATGGGAGTGCCATGTCGCCCCCACAATCACCAGCGCAGCTGCATTCTGGACCAGTTGGAGCCTCCGGGTGCTCTTCAAGGGGAGCCCCATGTAGAGAGTGTTACAGTAGTCCAGGAGGGAAGTGATGAGGGCATGAGTGACCGTGCGCAAGGAGTCCCAATCCAGAAAGGGACGCAACTGGCGAATCAGGCGAACCTGATAAAAGGCCCCCCTGGCCACAGCCGTCAGATGTTCTTCCAAGGACAGCCATGCATCCAGGAGGACATCCAAGTTGCGGACCCTCTCCGTGGGGGCCAAGGACTCACCCCCAATAGTCAGCGATGGCATCAGCTGACTATATTGGGACGCCAGGAGCCACAGCCACTCGGTCTTGGAGGGGTAACTCTCTTACCCATTTAAATGTAATTTTAAATAATCCTGAGTTTTTTTCCTCATTTTTAAATAAAATATGTCTTTTTAAATAAGTTATTTCTTAAGAAACAGCATAAGTCATAATCACTGTTCTCTGTTTTGCTCTTTGTTTTTGCCTGTGGCAATATTCAGGATGTTTCCAAATTTGTCCACATAAAAAACTCAGTATTTTCAAATGTTTTTGTCTTATTTTTAAGCTCAAACAGATACTTTAGGAATATGACCTTATTCTACAATAAAACACTGTACAGTAATTTCCCCAGTTTTCAGTTCTTTTTCATCTTTGTTGCTCCCCATATCACTGATGTATGCTCACCAAAGTGAATATGGCTGTATGAGGGCACATAACTAAGGCAGCATATCAGCAAATAGCCCGAGCCTGCAAAGATGAAGTGAGGCTAATAATGAACAAGTTAAGTTGTGACAAAAGTAAAAAATAACAAGAAAAGTTTCTTCCAACATGTTAAAAACAAGAAAAAAGTCAAGGAAACTATTGGTCCATTGGTGGGAGAAAGTGGCAAAAAGGTAACAAGCAATAGGGAGAAAGCAGATCTACTTAATTTGTTTTTTTGCATCTGTCTTTACACAAAGGGGAAAAAAACAATCCAACCTATCAAAAACAGCACCACAAAAAATAGATTAGGAAGACAAATCAAAACAGGACCAATACAATGAAAATATGAGAGGCGGAGATGGCCATGAGGAAGAAAGTACCAATCCGTAGAGAAATAACAGAATCCAACTGATTCAAAAGGTCACAGTGTAAGTTGTATCCCTAGATGTGAATGTGAAATAACATGACATACCAATAAAGGAGAATGTTTGTAGCTCAGAGTTGAAATCGGTGTGTGTCCCTGGTGCACTGAGTTTGCATGTTTTCTTGCAGACATTCATTACTCAAACTAGTTAGAACAATTAATCAGTGGAACAACTTGCCTCCAGAAGTTGTAAATGCTCCAACATTGGAAGTTTTAAAAAAGAGATTGGCCATTTGTCTGAAGTGGTGTAGAGTTTCCTGCCTAAGCAGGGGGTTGGACTAGAAGACCTCCAAGATCCCTTCTATCTCTGTTATACTATTCTAATCTAACTAGGCAACATCATCAATGCTGCAATGAGTGTGGTTTGCTGTTAGTTTATATTTCTAGTGGCTTGCCCTGTCAGTGTCACTGGGACTGGTCTTAAAGATTCTTTGGTTGGGTGTTTACTGTTGGCTTCTTTGGCAGTTTCTTGATTTGGGGTATTGATTACCTGATTGCTGGTCTGATATTAAGATATTAACTCCAAGATTAATATTAGATCAATCAAGTAAACAATACCCCAGTCAAGAAATTGCCATAGAAGCCAAACAGTAAACACCCAACCTAAGCATCTCTAAGGCCCAACACCGACAGGACAAGCCACTATAGTATAACCTGACAGCAAACCATACATACCAGCACTGAAAATATTATTTAGTTTGGATAATGAAACATCTGCAAGAAAACAAGCTCAGAGAGCACCAAGAACCTTTTAAAATGATATACCGTATTTTTCGGAGTATAAGACACTCCAGACTATAAGATGCACCTACCTTTTTTGGGGAGGAAAACAAGATTTACGCTAGTGCGTATATGGGAAATAATATGAAATTTTACCAGTTTGGAACTGTTTTAAGTTTTTTTCTTTGCATAGATTGGTATTGTAATCAGAATCAGTAAGTTATTCAGCACGCAATCTGTTAGAGTAAAGCTTTTTTCCACCTTTCTTTATTTTCCTTCAGGTAACATTTTAATTAAGTTAGTGAAATGCTTTTTAAATTCCAGCTAATTGTTGATTCTAGACAGAAATTTTACAACCAAAGGACTCAAGAAGAAAATAAGGCTCACAAAACACTCACAATAACTGCCTCTGCCACCCAGATTACCTCATTGAAGCAAACAGCCTGCTTTAGTTTCATTTTCAGCACAAGAAAAAAAAATCTGCCTCCCAGCAATTTGCCTGCTTGCAGCAAGCAGCAGAGGCCCACATGGCAATAGGCAATGGCAATCCCTGCAGCCTGAAACAGCTGAGGATCAGGAGGCCGATCGAACCGACAATCAACTGCTTGTGCTAATCAGGCTGTGCTGAAGCTGAAATGAACTGTTTTGCTGTTTGTTGCTTGCTACAAGGAGGTAATTTGCAGAGGCCAAAGGGTGGGAGCCAGCAGGTGGGCAGGGCTACATTCAGTGTATAAGATGCACCCAAATTTTCACCCTCTTTTAGGGAGGAAAAAGGTGCATCTTATACTCCAAAAAATATGGTACATAAAAAGGGAGTAGAGATTGCATGTAATATCCGAACTCATTTCATCATTTGTTCCCTCTTCCAGCAGTCTTTACTCATTTTCTTATTATATTGGCTAAGTTAAGATCAGGTCTGCTAAGAATATCTGGCCATAGATGACGCTTAAAAAATTCTCACTGGGATAATTAAAGCCTTACAAAGAAGAGGAAGTTTTCAGAGCTAACTACCAAATTGCTGTAGCATTCCTTTGAGTGAATTCAGTTAGAGATGGGGAAAAAATCCTTTTTCTTTTTGCCTTGCCAAAAAGTCACAGTTTTTATATTGAATCTGCCCAGTGGATAATTCATAGCTCATGAGTCATCCTGTCTGTCAGGGCCAAGTTCACAAAAAGCTTCTCAGTTCTGACTGTCTTAAACAAATTATATTAAATTTGTCTTTAAAACATCCTCGTCATCTTGCCTTCAAGGTGGCCATCACTGATCAAATTTGCTTTGAAAATACTTCAGAAAAGGTGCTTTAAAATGCATAGGACTATTAGCTTATCATCTTTTAAAGCAGTGTGGGTTGGGTTTTTTTTCAGATTTTCCCATAAGCCTGAAAAATGTGGTTGCTTTAATGAGTTGACTTCTTAAAACATCAGTATCTTAAATATGAGTAATCAAGGTAGCTATTTTATAGGTTTGTATGAAAATATAAAAAAGTGCTGCACTAAAAAGATGTTGCATTCACTTTCTGAAGCACTTGTTCAAAATTATTTTTGAGTAATTATAGTATATAAGCAAAGCATGAAAAGTATTGGTAAAATTCAAATGTGTGCAAAGTTCAGACTATTAAGCTTTTGTAAATCTTGGGACAATATAAAAGCAACAGGATTAATGACATTCTAGCAAGATTTGAGAAATTGAAATATGGTTGCAAGGCATTCATTTCTTGCAAATGAAAGATCAATATTCATTTAAAATCGATATTCATTTTCTGCATTATATTATAGTGGGAATATTTTGATATGAATCCAGTTTGTGCTAGTTTCTTGCTAATAATTCATGAATACATACAACCTTTGCCATATTCAGAAAAATGCAATGTTGAATAGATGTTGCAAACTGTCTGAATTAGTCTTATGTTGGAATAGACATCTAGAATTTTAAATATGATGAGATGGCAGTTGTATTTCAAGTTCAAAATGTCCAAATTTTTGGCAAGTAGAGATATCAATACAAAGTTGTGTGTGCAAAATATCAATGTTTGGATTCTTGAAATTCTCGCTCACATTAATGTTACCAGGTAATGATTATCTCTTCATAGTTAACCATACTTTCTTAAAATTTGCTCGGGGAAAGCCAACATAACATGTTCCAACCACAGTGCTTAACACATTCTACAAATATTAAAATATAGATGAATGCTTTTGTAAATATGAAGCACTTGTCTCTATGATGAAGGTATAATGAAGGTGTCAGTTGTGAGAGAATGTTGTTTATCAGGGAAGCCTCTTAGAATATTTGCTAACCTATTATCTTTGTGTATTTTACACATCTATGATATTAATGTCATCTATTATATAAATTCTTATCTAAATTCTTTTATTTCTAAAGTTAGATCCATTCCAACAGCATGACTTTGAAGACTTCATGTCAGATCTTCATGAATTTCTTTCTTCCCCAACAATGACTGAAATTGCAGAAAAGAATCAGGGTGGGAAAGAGGAGAAGGAAATTTCCATAAAAAAGTTTTTTTATTTTATAAACAAACAAACAAATAATACATAATCAATCATTCAATATATCTTCTGAATACATCTTTTAAGTCTTCTTTTTGCTCCTCCAATATTTATCATATCTTAATATTGTAAACAAACAAACAAATAATGCATAATCAATCATTCAATATATCTTCTGAATACATCTTTTAAATCTTCTTTTTACTCCTCCAATATTTATTATATCTTAATATTGTCATTCCCTTTATTATAACATTTCCCCCATTTTTCTATTAATACCTTAATTTATCCTTTAATTATATTAAAAATTAGACAACCATTTTATCCCCACACAACCTTCAACCCCGCCCTCCCCAACGCACCCCCGACTTCCCAGAGCAAAAACAGGGTATTGCATTAAACTAAACATAAGCTAAAATATACTAACTTGCTACAAGATTCAAAACTCCCTCACCCTCTTTAACTCCTCTTTTAAAAATTGTTCATCAGCCTCCCCTTTTAAAATTCTAATTTAAACATTTTAAAACTTTCTTTAAAGCATATCTTTTTAAGAAAAAGAAAAGGAGAAGGAAATTTCTAGGTAAAATTCATACAATTGACTCAAGGATATCTTTTTCACTGCAGTACAGCATGTTTCTTAATAAACTTTAATAACTTGAATCAAGCACTTTCTCTCTATTTAAGCCTAAAGATTAAGCCCATGTCTCCTTCCATATCCTTTGAAGACTACATAAAATAATTCTAGAGGAATAAAATGTGCATCTAATGTTAAAACCAGTAAATGTCAGTTGTGTATCTTTAAAAATCATACCAGAAAATTTCTTAACTTAACAATGAGATCAGTGGGTAATTCTATCTTGTCTATTGGCCTATAAAAAGAAAGTACAAATATTACATTGCAAAATATATTTTATGTTCAGGGAACATCTGCAGCTAACAACGTTGTTTTCAGTGATCACTTCATCTTTCATCTTTCAAAGAACCCTTTCTTCTCTGCCCTCTTATGCTTTTCCTTCTCTCTCTTTTTTTTAAACAAACCTTTTCCATCTATTCTCTACTCAGATCTGTTAGTCCTGTCTTTTCAGAACACGAAGTCAACCCAGAAATGGTTGGTGGAGTTATTTGAGCTTGTAAATCCATCATGGTTTTTTTTCTTAGAAGTGAAATCTCTTTGGTAGTCTTATCGTCTTATAGTTCCTCTTGTTTTTTTTTTTAAATCTAGTTACAGTATATAACTAGAATAATGAAACATTATTTGTGATGTTTCAACAGTCACTATATTATGCATACATCTCTGACCCACAAGGTGTGCTGATTATTCAAAATGAGACTTGGCTGGTAAACAGTCTTTTTGTAAAGCTGCCATCAGGTAGTATCACAGAAGTAAATTTTGACTCTGCCTCCTCCAACTGTGTGTGTGTGTGTGTGTGTGTGTGTGTGTTTGTGTGTTTTCTTTTCATAGGTTTTTATGTGTATTTCTCTTTAGCCAGGTTCTTCCTACGTAAACCAAGATTTTTATGCAGCCCTAGTTCAGTGAAATCACAATCCACTAGTTTCTAGGCTTTTTTTCTGGCAGCCAGCAACCACTCTGTTGCCCATTGGAAGACTAAGGAGACTAAGATAGATCTATTTCGGAAAAAAAGCCTAGAAACTAGTGGATTGTGATTTCACTGAACTAGGGCTGCATAAAAATCTTGGTTTACGTAGGAAGAACCTGGCTAAAGAGAAATACTCATAAAGGCCTTAGAAAAGAAAAGAAAAGAAATACTGTACCTTTACAGGGAGGATATATGGGATGAGGGTGTGGCTAACTGATGAGAACTAATAAGTCCGAAATAGATCTATCTTAGTCTCCTTAGTCTCCCATTGGGCAGCAGAGTATGTATGTATGTATGTATGTATGTATGTATGTATGTATGTGTATACATATATACATATACATATACATATACATATACATATACATATACATATACATATACATATACATATACATATACATATATATATAAAGTTAAAATCTTGGGTGTTTTCCCATGTCATTATAAGTTTGTTAGTTAAAATGTTTAAAATCCTGGCTAAGATCCCAGCTCAGAATCCTCTAAATTCCCAAACAAAAACCTTTTTAAGGTCTTTCAAAAACTCTGGCTGAAATCCTAACCAACACTTTAAAGGTTAGGCAACGTTTCGACAAGCTCTCTACCTTATCATCTTCGGGCCTTTATTATAAGTTTAGAAGCTGTGGGTTATGCTTCATTATACTAGCTGTAGCCTGAATGCGTGTTAACGGTCCAGTTTTCTCTGGCTCCCTATTACCAACTGTCAACTGCAAAGAGGTAAGAATTCTAGTAGGCATCACAGCACCACTGGTTGCCTGTTCAGATCTTAGCATATCTTCTGGCTTGGTTCTCTCTCTCTCCCTATTGCTAGCTATCAACTGCAAAGAGGAAAGGGTTCTTATATGCATTACCACTGGTTGCCTGTTGGGATCTCTGCCTATCCTCTGATGTTAAAATTCGAGTTTCCCTCAGTGCAGGTTTCCAAATACTTGATAACCTAGAGACATCATCTCATCTATTCATATTGTGCGGCCTCTTTTCAATTTCGATAGCTTCCCTAATTATTTTCTTATTAAGATGTTCCTCTTTTACCACTGTTCTAGCCTTTTTGAAATCTATATTATGTCCCATGGCCTTCATGTGTTGTACCAAAGAAGACATTTGCTTTTCCTTTTTCACTACATTTTTATGTTCTTCTAAACGCACACTTATTCGTCTATTCGTCTGTCCAATATAAGATGACTGACAAGAGGTACATGGTATTTCGTATATTCCTTGATTTTCCAGCTCAATTTTATCCTTGGGGTTTCTCAACATCATTGATATTTTTCTATCTGTGCGGAACACTGTTTTTATTTTTTGTTTCTGTAGTATCTTGCTAATTTTATCAGTGGTTCCTTTTATATAGGGCAGGATGGCTTTTCCCATCTTCTGTTCTTCTTCTTGGGTTTCTCTCTGTCCTGATGTCCCTTGTAGAATTATACTTTTAATTTTATTTTCGTGGAACCCATTTGCTATTAATACCTCTGTGAGAGTCTGAAGCTCTGTTTGTACATGTGCCTCATCTGCTAGACGTTTAGTTCTAGTGATTAAAGTTTTTGCTACTGAATTTATTTGTGAAGGATGAGGGTGTGAGTGTGCGTTTAGGTATCTATTTAGTTTAGGTACACTCACACCCTCATCCTTCACAAATAAACTAACTAACAAACTTGTAATGACGTGGGGAAACACCCGAGATTTTAACTTTTTACATACACACACCCACGAAAACTTAAGAAGACAGATATATGTATATGTATATAGACAACCAGTAGCAAAAATCCCTGCCCCTGCCCCCATGCCCAGCTGAGCTGCACGATCATCAGAGGCTTTTTTCTCTTTTAAATGGCTCTGACCAGCCAAGGTCTGACAATCCCAGCTGAGTTGCCTGCTAATCAGGCAACTCAGCTTTGGATCACCAGAGCCATGTAAAAGAAAAAAACTTTTTTCCTTTTAAATGGCTCTGACCTCCCCCACTCAGCTTGCTTACCTTAGTTGCTGGTCGCAACGCCTTGCTGTAATCCCTGCAATCCATTGCATCAGCAAGCAACTGAATCTCCCTGCCTGCAATCAAGCAGGCAGGGAGTTGTGGACTTCAACTCCCAGAATTCCTCAGCCAGCAAAGCAAAGCTGGGAGTTGAAGTCTACAAGTCTTAAAGTTGCCAAGGTTGGAGATCCCTGTTCTATTGGGTAAGTTTTTTTCCCCTTTGGGAGCTTTAAAAAAATAGTTAATTGGGGGGTTTTTTTAGTTGTTCTTTTTTTAGACTAGCCATTTAAAATTTAGGAAGTTTTAAATTTAGCTGCTTTTATATAAAAATAAAAATAAAATAAAATAAAATAAAATAAAATAAAATAAAATAAAATAAAATAAAATAAAATAAAATAAAATAAAATAAAATTTATTTATTTATTTATTTATTTATTTATTTATTTATTTATTTATTTATTTATTTAATTAATTAATTAATTAATTTATATACCATCCTTCTTCCAGAAGGACTCAGGGCAGTGTACAGCCAAAATAAAACACACATATATAAAATTTAAAAAACAATTTAAGAAATATTAAATAATTTGGCCCATATCTAATTAAAATAAAACTACCCATTTTGGACATTTAAAAGTTAAAAGTTAACGATTAAAAATTTAAAAATTAGGCCAGCCCGCCTTGTTGGAATAAAAGCGTCTTGAGGACCTGGCGGAAGGTGCGTAAGTCGGGAATCCTCTGCATCTTGGGGGGCAATTTGTTCCAGAGGGCAGGAGCCCCCACAGAGAAGGGTCTCCCCCTGGGGATCGCCAGCCAACATTGTTTGGCCGACAGCACCCGGAGGTGCCCCTCTCTGTGGGAGTGAATTGGCTGGTGGGAGGCTATTGGTAGCAGAAGGCAGTCTTGTAAATACCCAGGTCCTAAGCCATGGAGTGCTCTGAAGGTGGTAACCAATACCTGGGATTGCACCCGGAAGACTACTGGAAGCCAGTGCAGCTCGCGCAGGATAGGTGTTACATGGGAGCGCCATTACGCTCCCATAATCACCCACGCGGCCGCATTCTGGCCAGTTGGAGCCTCTGGGTGCTCTTCAAGGGGAGCCCCATGTAGAGAACATTACAGTAGTCCAGGCGGGAAGTGACGAGGCATGAGTGACAGTGCGTAGGGAGTCCCAATCCAGAAAGGGATGCAACTGGCGGATCAGGCGAACCTGATAAAAAGCCCCCCTGGCCACAGCCGTCACATGTTCTTCTAAGGACAGCCGTGCATCCAGGATGACACCTAAGTTGCGAGCCCCCTCCGTGGAGGCCAATGACTTGTCCCCAATAGTCAGAGATGGCACCAACTGACCAGGCCAGGAGCCACAGCCACTCAGTCTTGGATGGGTTGAGCTTGAGCTTGTTTCTCCCCATCCAGATCCGCACGGCCTCCAGACACCGGGACATCACATTAAGGACATCATTGGGATGCCCTTATTTGTGCAGCTTTCTGAGATTTAGTGTGTTTCTGTAGTGTTTCACTCTAACTACACAACACACAAAATCTCATAAAGCTGTATGTGGAATTTTGTATGTGTAAAGTGTGAAAGTTGGGTTTTTGGGCTTTTTGTGGCTGTGTGAGGTTCCTGCTTGTTACAAGGGCCATATTGGGTCTAGCACAGCCGCTTTTACATTTTGGGTGAGCCAGTTGTATTGTGTGTGTGTGTAAAATGTGAAAGTTGTTTTTTTTGGGGGGGGCTTTTTGTGGCTGTGTGAGGTTCCTGCTTGTTGCAGGGGCCATTTTGGGTCTAGCACAGCTGCTTTTACATTGTGGGTGAGCGAATTACATTGTGAATTACAAGTGAATTACATTGACTTGGCCACACCCACCTGACCAACAAGATGATGAATGAAACTTTGTTGAAATGTCGCCAAGACACTTCCAATTTTATGCAGGAGAAAACCCGAATAACCAAAGACCTATATATATATATTTGTTTTCTCAGGTTTTTGCGGGTGTCTGTATGTAGGTCTTTGGTTATTCGGGTCTTCTCCCACGTAAAATTGGAAGTGTCTTGGCAACGTTTCGACGAAGTCTCATTCGTCATCTTCAGGCTGGTGTTCTCGGCTTCGTGCTTCCAGGAGCAATGTGAGATCGCAGCTGTCTCTTCCTTTTAACTGCTAGTGGGGGTGTGAGCGGGAGGTATCGTCTCGTTTGTTCATGCTGTGTGGGCGTCGAGATAGAAAAACGCCCACACAGCATGAACAAACAAGACGATACCTCCCGCCTACCAGCCATTTGGAAACCCGCCCTTATTGACAAACGAGTCCCTAACACGACGAATGACACCAGACCCACACTCACGAGAGCCACACAGGATGTCACCACCACACATCCATGCAGAAAGCAGACTCAAACCCACACTGATAATGAGCCATGACCAAGGACCAGAAGCCAGACCGCAGCTGCATCATTAGCCACTTTAAACCCCTCCAATCCATACATGAAGCAGACTGACACCCACCATGAAGAGCTCGCACGGCCACAAACACGAAGCCAAACAACAACAATGCAGCTCACCAGCTCAAATCCCCCTGCAACGCAGACTAAGCTGAGCACAACGAAGCCCCCACCCAAACAGAACACACCCCCAGCCAATCAGAGCACAACCAACCCGCCATCCAATCAGAGCACAGCCAAGCCCCTAACCAATCAGAACACACCTCCACCCAATCAGAACACAGCCAAGTTCCCACCCAATCAGCTCACACCCCCACTAGCAGTTAAAAGGAAGAGACAGCTGCGATCTCACATTGCTCCTGGAAGCACGAAGCCGAGAACACCAGCCTGAAGATGACGAATGAGACTTCGTCGAAACGTTGCCAAGACACTTCCAATTTTACGTGGGAGAAGACCCGAATAACCAAAGAATATATATATATATATATATATATATATATATATATATATATATATATATATATATATATATATATATATATATATATATATATCTTTTTTCTTTTTTCATAGGCTTTTATGTGCATATTCTTTCTAGCCAGGTTTTACCTATGTAAACTTAGTTGTTCTTCAGCCCTAGGTTCTGTGAAATCTCATTCACAAGTTCTTGGGCCCTTTTTCTGCTGCCAAACTGCAACTCTGTGTTGCTTCTGGCAGCAGAATGGGTCTCCCAGGAAGCAACACAGAGTTGCAGTTTGGCAGCAGAAAAAGGGCCCAAGAACTTGTGAATGAGATTTCACAGAACCTAGGGCTGAAGAACAACTAAGTTTACATAGGTAAAACCTGGCTAGAAAGAATATGCATATATATATATATATATATATATATATAACATGTACACATAAAAATTTGTAGTAGTTTGGAGAACCGGTAATAACATTGGCTGGCCACTCCCCCGAACCGGTCCCCGGCCCGGTTGCCGCTTGCTTACCCCGCCCACCTCATCAGAGGCTCTTTTTTTAAACTTTTAAAAGCATTTTTTCTACAACCTCTTCGGCCGAAAAAATGCTTTTAAAACAAAAAAAAAAGGCCTCTGATGATCACGCGGCTCAGCTGGGATCGTCAGAAGCTTTTAAAAGCATTTTTTCTACAACCTCTTCGGCTGAAGAGGTTGTAGGAAAAAAAATGCCTTTAAAAGCCTCTGGCAATCCCATCTGAGTTGCCTGATCGTCAGAGGCTTTTAAGAGCATTTTTTTCTGCAACCTCTTTGGCAGATAAATTTTGTTTATTTATTAAGTTTTTATCTTGGTTTTATTACTTACTTTATAGGTAACTCAAGGCAGTGAAGTTACCTAATATTCCTTCCCCTCCTATCTTCCCATTAAAAACAACCTTGTGAATGGGTTGAGCAGAGAGAGGGGGACCAGTTCAAGATCACAAAATGCTTGACAATATAAAAAAAAATCTAAAATGTAATGTGCTACCTAACATAATGCTTACATTTTTTAAATTGATTATGTCTCATCAAGTCATTGAAAACTCCTAGTAACTACACAGATTTTCTCCATGACAATCTGTCCCTAATCTGATCTTTCATGTCTTCCAACAATTTACCCATTGTAATTGTAATCAATCACTTTGCTGTTAGTCATTCTCTTCTTTTTTTCTTCTATCTTTCTCAGCACTGAAGAGAGCTAGGGGTTTGCATAATGCATCCAAAGTAGGATAATTTGAGCTCAAATACTTACAGTTCCTTATTAATCACCAAGAAAAGACATAAAGTCAATGTATAGTGGAACAATTTATCTGGTCAAAACTAGGAAATGAAAATCCTGTCTAACTCTTGAAGGAGAGTTTATATATAATAATGATAATTTATCCAATTTATGTTATATGGTGATGAGTTTTGGAGGGATGTATTTTGACATGGCAAAGTTTGACATCAATTTAAAAAAAATAATGACTATAATTAATCATGAATATGCATAGTATAAATTATTTCTGTCTTGTCATAAAGAAAAAATGTTGGCCCTAAGAAAACTTAGAAAGCTTCACTTTCAACTTATATAACAATATGTTAGAATTTAGAGGACTCAGACACAAAATCAAATCTACAAGTTATAAAGAGAATTAATTAAAATGAAAATATATGGAATAAAATATAACAATTGCATTCTGTCAGAATGTAGATTAGTTTGCGGATTTGATAAGAATCCTAGAAGCCCTAAATTAATATACAAATTGAATTAAATGTTAAATTGAATAAAAGAATGATGTGGGTTCAAACATAACCTAGCTACGCTGGGGATGTAAACATTCATCATATGGTCTGTGGGTTACCAATCAAAAGCCAATTGAAAACAAAACTGTTACAGATCTCTAAATTCAAATTAAAATATTCTAAAATAAATAAAAGAGTATAACTGAAAAATAATGATGTATTATGATATCATGATATATGCACTGACAAAGATAAGAATTGAATTAAACAAAGAAGAATAAAGGCACTTAGAACAAATAGAAGGTTTTAAACTAAACTATGAAACCAAGCATAAATCAAGATCACACAGCAGTATCAAACTGATCAAATAGAAGCATATGAAGACTGAATATATATAGTTTAATTAAGAGAGGACAAAGTCAAGGCAAGCAAGCATAGTCATGTTCACCAAAAGTAGAACTCAACAGTGGAAAACGGAAAATGAAAATAAAGCTGATGCTGTGGAAATTCAAGATACGTTGTAGGTATTTTTGCATGTGTTCTATATATTTTCAGAGCCTGGGAAAGTACCCTGAGAGTATTTTTATTCAGTATCATCTCTTATAAAATCTCAAGTGAAGCAGTTGCATGTCACTGTCTCAGAAATTGCAGTTTTGCTACATATACAGTGATGGAGGAGCAAAGTTCAATCGCTTGTCATTTCTGATTTTATGACACACAAAAAGATTCCAACCTGCCTTGCAGCCAGGATTTTGGCCACTTAAACTCAGCTCTCTGCCTGTTAAATTTAGCATGACTCTATTGCAGGTAAATAGTCTGAAAAAGAACAATCAAGTGACCGTTGAGATACAGATGGTAGCAATGTAGACAGACATAGAGATTTTATTATTTTCATTCTTTTATTATCCTAACAGTCCGTACGAAATTATAATATCTACTTTACTTTATTGAGGCAAAATTATACATTAACTTCTTTAGTAAACCAATAGCTCTCATAAATTTTTTCTTAGGTTTCTGAGAGTCCTGCAAAAGAGTAATTATAATCCTTTAGTTTATCCTAACGGCTATTTGTCATATCTGAATGAATTGGATTGAACTGAACTATGGAAGGAAAATTAAAATAGTAAACTTTAACTTAAATACATAATATCTTTGAAAGATTATCTTTTCTACGTTTTAAAATGAGAATTATCCTATATTTTTCTTAAATGTAAAGGATTTAGTTTCATTTTATTCTGGTTTTAACTGCAATCACTCTCATTGCCTTTATTATCATGTCCTCTTTGTTGAATTTATTTAATGAAGAATCAAAATGTAATGTAACCGGACACAGGATTATCATTCTCTTCATCTTTTCATATTTATGTTAGTAGGTAATTATGATACTTTAAAAATTAAATAACCAATTGTAGAGTTTTATAATGATCTGTTGACTTCTCCCACTTATGACTGCATGACTGTTGCTTGTATCCTTATGATTTATATTGATATTGATTGTTTCCTGACTGCTTATTTGTACCGTATGACTATCATTAAGTATTGTACCTTATGATTCTTGTCTTTTTATGTACATTGAGAGCATATGCACCAAAGACAAATTCCTTGAGTGTCCAATCACACTTGGCCAATAAAGAATTCTATTCTATTCCATCTATTTGAGGCAATGTTCTCCTTAAAAATTGCTTGACAGTGATTTTACTTAATATCTAACATGACACACTATAATTAAAATACTTGCCACTATAGCAACTTATCTTTGAAATATTTTGTCTATTTATACAATGCACAATGCATTCATAAGGTACCTTAGCAGCCTTCTTCAGCCTGATAATCTTAGACATGTTGGGGTTCAATTGCCAAAATTCCCATATTGCCTGGTCAACTTTGATATTGTTAGATAAACTGGTTACGAACAGACTGGCAGGAAAGTATACTGTAATGAGTAATGTACCTGAGCTTTGCATCTGATTGGTGACTCAGCATGGTTTATTTATTGACTTCACTCCCTGAGAGAAAAACTAAGAACAACTTTTCAAGCCATTTTCAACAATGTCGTGTTTACTTTGTCATGCCATGCCATGAATTCTGGTTCCATGTCATCTTTTTCCTTGGATTTGTCATTTGTTTATTGAATTCCTGGTCTTGACCCATGCCAGACCTTGACTACATTTTAGTTACAATCTTTAGCTTTAAGTAAAAAGGACACTTTGTTCCTAAGAGTTTTCCCTGAGTATACATAATTCTGCCTGGTTGCAGGCATCCAGGTTGTATCGTGTTGGTTGAAAGCCAAAAGTGCCAGGACAGAAAAGCTACTGAAATAGGTTGCAATCCATCTTGGATAAGCTTTTCATGGATGATTTTGTTATAGCTATAGTTACTGTATATGTTCACCACCTCGAGTTTTCAAGGGAAGGAAATAGAATCTCAGTGATGAATTTATAAAGAGGAAGAGGAAATAGAGAATTAATGAATATTAAATATCAACTTAATGAATTTCAACTCTGCAAACTTAAAAAGTAACTCATCTTACAGTCTCTTTGAAGCTGCAAATACAATGCAAATTTTATAATTATCAAATGTTAATGTTTAAAACATATTTTTTAAAAATCTGTTTAAAATCTTTTCAGAAGTCTTAACTATATTAAAAATATTACAAAGGGTCACATAATAATAACACTGGAGGGAGAAGTAACTGTGGGTATCAGGGGTAAAGCATAATTACTTTGTTCCATAGAGGAAGGTCAACAGAGTCAAATGATGAATGTGACTGCATGATTGAAATTCCATCACTTTTTAATATGCATTAAGTGTCCAGTTGCACTCACCATTTTATGTTGTTGACCCCTGTATCCTCCAAAGTCATCACTAATACACACATATCATGCTGTTCCTTTTTAAGATAAGCAACGTTTCAACTACAGTAAATGCAGAAAATGAATAGGCAAAAGGATTAAAGGCATTAATTCAGAATGCTGCAGAACTTTTCTCTGATTTTTTTCATTTCTGATTTTTTTTTCATTTTCACCATTCACAGGAGTATAAAGATGCAACTGTTACCAGCCTGAGTATTTTAATTTTAGATGCATGCATAACAATCCAATGATACCAGCTCATATTTTCTAAAGACATTTTAATTCCATGCATAATTAAAGCTATATTTCAGTTTTCTGCATGTGTTTATCAGTTCAAGATCACCTTCATTCAGATCTATTAAAACCTCCTCCTTTTCTTATTTTCATCTTACCTACTTATTTTTATTTGTTCATTTATTCATGTTTTCATTGTTGTTTTATCTCTTATACTTGCTTCTTACATTCCAAGTTATAATTTTCCATGTGCATGGTCATCAGCAGGTGGAGGTTCAGCCATGTAGGTTTATTATGGCTTTGATCAAATAAAGATTTCACAAAATGCTTTTTTTTTTGTAAGATAAAGAAAGTATACACTAGTTCCCGGCCTTAGTAGTGCCATGCTACATGCAACATAGTTTTCTGTTTATTAGTTTCTAAAGATAGGGTCTATAATCCAGGGACCAGGTTATATAGTAATCTACTGTTGCTCACATTCGATGATTTAAGTAACATATCTTGGAAGATAATTGATACCGACTTTTACTCAGTGGCTACTCACAAAATTATGAATATAGTCAATTAAATTATACAGGAATCATATTGCATTAAGAAAAGTTTTGTACAGTAAGTCCTATCATGATCAGATTCTGTATTCACTTAAAGCTATTCATAGAGCATGCAAAGGGGTGAAATACAGCAGGTTCTAACAGGTTCTGGAGAACTGGTAGTGGAAATTTTGAGTAGTTTGGAGAACTGGCAAATACCACCTCTGACTGGCCCCAGAGTGGGGTGGGATTGGAGATTTTGCAATATCCTTCCCACAGAAGGAGAAGGAATGGAGATTTTGCAGTTTCCTTCCCCTGCCATGCCTACCAAGCCATGCCCACAGAACCGGTAGGGGAAAATTTTGGATTTCACCCCAGGATAGGGTAGAATAGAATAGAATAGAATAGAATAGAATAGAATAGAATAGAATAGAATAGAATAGAATAGAATAGAATAGAATAGAATAGAATAGAATAGCTTTATTGTCACTTTAAATGTACACTATCAGCATACATTAAAATGAAATTTCATTTCATTCAGATCTCAAAAGATAACCATTATGCATATACACATATAAAAACACATATATGACACAGAGAAACATCACATAGATTTTAATTGTTTTCAAGCAATAGGCAGGCACTCTTTCAGATTATGTGAAGTGAATACTTGATTTAAATCCTATAAAAAGTGCTGACTTAAAGTAGTCCAGCAGAAATTGAACACTTTCTTCAACCATAGCCACTTGGAAAGTTCCATTTGTTGTAGCTCCATGACAAGTGAGCAAATAGATTTGCAGCCATGGGGAAATTATTAATTTTTAAAGCAAGGCAAAAAACCAGGTTATTTGGTAATCTAGAAGTAAATAAGAAAAAAAATACACTCCTCCATTTAAAAAAAAATATTTCCACTAACATAGAAAAATTCAAATAGATGCAAAACTTGATATTTTAGTAATTTTTGCTGAACGGTTTGTACAAATAAGTATGCTTTCCAGGCTTTTATGAATTTTTAAACTACCTGTAGACCTGAGCGTTTATAACTTTTAACTTGAAGAAATTACTGATTTGGGAAGATGTAGCAAGATGCACACATCCCCATGCCCTGTTTTGGGCCTAGTAGGCCTTCCTGCAGCCACCTGGGAGCAAAAACGGGCCATGGGGGAGCTGTGTGCACTCCCTGCACCCTGTTTTGTGCCTAGTAGGCCTCCTTGCAGCCTCCTGGGAGCAAAAATGGGCCATGTGGGGGCTGTGCTGCACCCCTGTGCCCCATTTTGGACCTAGTATGCCTCCCTGCACTTATCTGGGAGCCAACCAGGTACATGGGGACTTTGGGAAGGGGTGGAGAGGGGAGTGCTGGGGCCAGCCAGCAATTTAACAACTGGCTCGGCCGAATTGGTGTGAACCGGTTGAATCCCACCACTGCATATGAGTCAAGCATTGAGAGATCATGTATCTAGCATGGAAAATAAAGTACATTTGTATTAATGATCAAGGGCAAGTCAGTTAACTTGGACAAAAAGTACATAATTAACTTATTTAGTAATCCCTCTCAATTTCCTTAACCATGACAAAAAAGCTAAAGTTTTAGTCCTCGTTTAGTCCTTATTTTATTTCACCATTATCCTTAACTTTTTCTATCTTGTATGCTGTTCCTTTATTTAATTACTTTTTATTTAGTACAATATGTGCCAGCTGTGACTTACGTTGTCCAAAGAAGGAATAAATTGCTAAACAAATAATGACAAAATTCAGCTCGTTGCACTAGGAAACATGGTTATTTCTCTAATTAGATTCTTCCTATGTTGATAAAACAAAAGTATCCATTTCAAGTCATAATAGTTAAAGAGTTGACGGAGTTCTCCTTTAACTCTAGCATAGCTAAAGTGATGGCTTTGGCGCTCTATTTCATGTGGGAGAACTAAGGGGATTGACATTAGCTCCCTCATTCTTGCCATGATGATTAAGGGGATTTGCTTAAATACCCCATTTCATATGGTATAGCTACTGTAAAAGGATTAGCTTGAGATCTCATTTTCATGTGGGATGGCTAAATGGATTAGCTTTAGCTCCTCATTTCATGCTACAATAAGTTAGGGCATTTACAAGCATTGCCCATTTAGATACACTAAGAATGCCTGCATCTTAGAACTATTTTATCTTCTTTCTGCTGGTAATCAGTTTTTAAAAGAATCTTAATTTAATCTTAATTCTGTGTGCTTTTATTAGGACACAAAGTATATGTCCTTTATCTAGACATAAATTGATTAATTGAACATCTTTTCTGTACACTAACAATATTGTTTTCTTTAAGAAATCTAGAGGGCAACTGTCAGCCAGAAGTATGGGTAGAAGGTGCAGAAGAACAGCTGACCCTTTTTGATGAATGTTTTATTTATAGTTTTTATGCTTGTAATCTACACAGAATTCCTTAAAATGGATCTTTTAATAAATAATACCAACACATATTTTATAGGGTGTAATGGATCAACTGTTAGAGCTTAAGTGTAGAAAAAGTTCCTATGCAAACATGAAATTGTCTAGGGGAAAAAAGTCATTATCTAAGGATAAGCTTTCTCACTGAGCAGCTATGAAAATGAAATGTTCTTATGTGGAAATATAAGGAAAACTGTTGCCTTTTGAAAAAGCTCCTTTGGGACATTCTTATATATTGTGATAAACAAATGAATTACTAATATAAGGTGACCAGACGTCCCGCTTTTGGCGGGACAGTCCCGCTTTTGAGCAATTTGTCCCGCGTCCCGCGGCGTTTTAAAAAAGTCCCGATTTTTCATTCTGCCTCCTGGTTCCCGGCTGCCTCCTGAATCCCCGCTGATGGCTAGAGGGAAAAAACCTGTTTAAACTCTTGCCGCGGGGCTTCAAAGGGCCGCCCTACGTTAATTAGTTCGGCTTTCCCCTCTCAGCTGATTTGCACAGGGCTCTGCTCTTGCTAAATTGCTCAGCAGTTTTTTTTTTCTCTTTGTGCAAACCAAGCTCAAAACGAAAGCGAAAGTAAAACAGGCTGTTGGCTTTGCGGTTTGCTTGCAACGTTGGAAAATTAGGCAGCAGATTTATTTTCCTTTTCCTCACCAAAAAAGGTAAGTGCAAACAATGGAAAATTATTTAGGGCAAAAGAGGAGAGTTCAAGATTTTAAAACACAAAAGAAAAAAAAGCTCTTTTTAACTAGGGAATTGTAATAATTGAGATATTAATTGTATACTGTGTTGAAAGCAGAAATGGTTAAGTTGTGGTTTGGAGGAATATATGGGGGAAATTATTTGGTTTATTATTATTGGTAAGTATAATTAATTGATTTGTAAGAAATTGGATTGCATGGAAATAATTGGAATATTCATGTTCATATTGATTAATATACAAAAAAGATAGTTATATAACTAATTGATTTATATTAAAATGTTGAATTTGTATTAAACAACTGTATTACATAATTACATAATTAACCAATGTGAGGATGGATATAAAAATAGATGACAATGGGAAGGGGTATAAAATAGAATAGAAGGGAAAAATTGAATTTGATTAAGATTAGAGATGAGGATGAAGGGTAATATTGTTTTTTTAAAAAAATAGATGAGGAATAAATATGGTAAAAAGGAAATATAGAAATTGTAAATTTAATTGAAATGACTAAACACTGTTTAAATTTGTGAACCAGCCAAATATTCTGTTCAAAGAAAATACATTGTATGTATGTGTGTTTCTAATTATTGCTATTTATTCATATTTGTTCTCTTTTATTCTTTAAAGTTTAACAATTCATTCTTTATCTTAATATCTTTATATTTGTTTGGGGTTGGCTTTCTTCCCTTTCATCTTTTTTATTGTACAGCAATCTTTCTCCTCAAACCTACCACCTCTCTTTTCTTTCCTTCTTACTTTCTCTTCCCCCCCTCTTCTTCTCCTCCCTACTTCCTCTTCCTTTCTCCTTCTCCTCCTCTCTTCCTCCCTCTCTTAACCGTCACTCCTACTCTAATTTCCCTTCCCTTCCTTCATCCCTCTCAATTACTGTATCCTTTTATGCATATGGACTACTCAGAGGGCTGAAAAAGTTATTTTTGACTGGTCCTCGCACTTTTGACCAGTCCTCGAACTTACGACTGTCCTCACATTTTACATTTTTGCCCTATCTTGTCATCATGGTGAAGAGAAGCAGTTGTGAAATGAGTGACATGGTTGTTAAGAATGCTGCACGGGCATAAATGTGAGGATGGTCATAAGTGTGAGGACCAGTCAAAAGTGTGAGGACCTGTCAGAAATGACTTTTTTCAGCCCTCTGGTTAGTCCTTTTGTGGATATGGACTACTCAGAGGGCTGAAAAAGTTATTTTTGACTGGTCCTCGCACTTTTGACCAGTCCTCGAACTTACGACTGTCCTCACATTTTACATTTTTGCCCTATCTTATCACCATGGTGAAGAGAAGCAGTTGTGAAATGAGTGACATGGTTGTTAAGAATGCTGCACGGGCATAAATGTGAGGATGGTCATAAGTGTGAGGACCAGTCAAAAGTGTGAGGACCTGTCAGAAATGACTTTCCAGCCCTCTGAGTAGTCCCTATACACATAGCCATGGCCACCCGGTCACATGACCAGCTAGCCACGCCCACCCAGTCACATGGCCTCCAAGCCACGCCCACACAATAAGCCACGCCCACAATGGTGTCCCTCTTACCAATGTTAAAATCTGTTCACCTTACCCTATACACATAGCCATGGCCACCCGGTCACATGACCAGCTAGCCACGCCCACCCAGTCACATGACCAGCTAGCCACGCCCACAAAATAAGCCACGCCCACAATGTCCCTCTTTACCAATGTTAAAATCTGGTCACCTTAGTGATGGCGAACCTATGGCAAGCGTGCCACAGGTGGCACACAGCGCCATATTAGTGGGCACGCCAGCTCAGCTCTGGGGCGCATGCGCGTGCCGGCCAGCTGATTTTTGGGCCTTCTGGGCCCACCAGAAGTAGGGAAACAGGCTGTTTCCTGCCTCTGGAGGGCCTTGGGGGGGGAAGGCCCATTTTTTTTTCTTACCTGGCTCCAGATCCTCTCTGTGTATCTGGGAATGGCGAAAACAGCCTTTCCCACTTCCTTGGAGGCCCTATGGAGGCTCAAAGGGCCCATTTCCCCACTCCCAGTGGGACAGGAAGTAAAGTTTTTTCCTGTCCCCAGCCTCCAGAGACTCCTAGAGAGGCTCCTACAGACTCCTAAAGAGGCTCCTAGAGACTCCTAGAGAGGTTCTGGAGGCTGGGGACAGCAAAAAATGTTACTTCCTGTCCCACCGGGAATTGGGAAATGGGCTTTTTCAGCCTCCGTAGGTCCTCCAAGGGAGTGGGAAAGGCTGTTTTCGCCGTTCCCAGATACACAGAGAGGATCTGGAACCAGGTAAGAAAGAAAAACGGGCCTACCAGACCATCCTGTGCCAGGAGCAGCGGGGGAGGGGGAGGGAGTTGTGCACACATGTGCGTGGGCACGTGCATGCGCGACCCTCCCCCGCCCCCCCCTCTCCTGGCACGCGATGGCAAAAACTGAACTAGGGCAACATCTTTTTTTATTTATTTATTTATATGCCGCCCTTCTCCGGAGACTCAGGGCAGCTTACAATGCGTTAAGCAGTAGCCTTCATACTTTTATATATTTTATACAAAGTCAGCTTATTGCCTCCACAACCGGGTCCTCATTTTACCTACCTTAGAAAGGATGGAAGGCTGAGTCAACCTTGAGCCTGGTGAGAATTGAATTCGCAGTAATTGCAGGCAGCTGGAAGCTAAATACTACCTTTTAACAATAGCATTAGTCTGCTGCGCCACTCAGACTCCATTATTGACTACAACCATCAGGACAATGTTTTCAATAAAGTAAAAACTGCATTTACATGTCAGATCTTCCACCTCATGTGATTGTACCTATGCTAATATTGCTTCTGTGGTATATTGTTATCAAGGGATAGGAAAAGGACACAGTTGGGCAGTGCTAACTAGAATAAAATGTGGGTTTATTTTTCGAAGTTCTTGTCTCTATTTTGAGTATATACATCCTAATTTCAAGTCTTATCTTATGAAGTATTTTTACTTTGCTTGATCATCACATTTGTACCCTGCCACAATCAAAAAGAATCTAAGGAGCTTCCTTGCAATTCCTTAACAGTTTTAATCATTGGTATCATACAGTTGCTAATCATTGACTTTTATTATATTAAGTCCTTGTTCAGACAGCTTTGCTTTTCTGCTTTTCTCCTTTTCTAAGTTAAAGTGGTCAAGAGAGGAGGAAAAATCACTGATTTCCAGCTTCTTTCAAATCTATGGCTTGGTCACACTTCAACCTTTGATATTCCTGGTTGATCCATTAGCATAGCTCTTTTTTTTCATTGTCAAATCCTTTCCCCAGCAGTCTCTCTGCAGATTGCTCTACCTAATTCCACTTGTTCCTGCAGCTCACCAGTCTTATATTTCTCCTTTCTTTGGTGATCTTCACTTTTCTCAGCTGCCTCAGTCACCTAGTTCCCTTAATACACAAGTAACACTTTCAATCCACATAGATTGAACAAAAATTGGTTTGCTTGAGATAACTGTACCATAGAAATCTTGCCCTGAAAAGAAGACCTGCTTCCTCACAAGAATATCTAGCAATCTGCATAACATTTCTTATATGTTTGGGAAGAAAAAGAAGAAGAAAAATCTAATCTTGAGGCATAGTAAATCGGCCAAAGTTCAGTTTATGGAAAACTAAAGTATAAAGATTCAAAGAATGTTATCATGATAGCAAAGGGGCTGACAGGACAATAAGCAATGGATGGAAACAACAATCAAGAAGAGAAGCAACTTAATTGCTGCCATTATAGTTCTTGGTGTTTCTCTAGACGAGTACCAACATCCCTGAATTTTTCACTTTGTTCCTGATTTGTCCTTCCTTCCTTCCTTCCTCCCTCTCTCCCTCCCTCCCTCCCTCCCTCCCTCCCTCCATCCATCCATCCTTTCATCCCTCCAACCATCCATCCATTCGTAAATAAAAGAAAAGCCTTGTCCCAACATCAATCTTAGCCTTTTTTCCCCCCTTTCTTATGTTTCCGAGACTTTTTCAGAATTGGGAAAGAAGGCAGCAGGATTGTGAACTAACTTTTGCTTATCAAAAGAAGCAGAAAGCATTGCTATTTTTTGTATGCTATTTTGTATGCTACATTATACTACAAATATTCATATAAATAATTTAATAAGCTAGCAGCAGGACAGCTTTATGGATAATAGTAACTCAAAATTATGACTAAAACATGTATTTATTAAGGTGATTTAAAAACAGCAGATAAAAGTGCGCAATTTTCTCATGTTTAAAAATTATTTATATGCAATAATTAATTTTTAACAAGAGCTCATATGAGAAAAAATAACTTAAAAGAAGTCTCTATGAAAAAATTAGTATAAAAAAGACATATTAATATTTATTGTAAATATTGGAAAAATTCATATCCAAAGATGCTTTATCTTAGAGAATTCATAAGTGATAAAGTGGAGTTTCTAATTGTTTAAAAGGTTAATAGTATGCCATAATGCAGTGGTAGCGAACCTTTACTCACTGAGTGCCGAACAGGTATGTCCTTCACGCGCTTCTCCCCTATACGCTGCACACGCAAGAGCACCATCTCCACATGTACACAGCTTTTGCGTGGCTCCTGTGGATGTGCATGGTTTTCACACACCTAAACGCCCTCTGTGCATGCACATACTGCATACCAGTAGTCTCGCATGCAAACACACGCACATGCACAGGAGAGCTCCGAAGACCAGCTGGGTCCCCTGAATTGTGCACATGTGTATCAGAGACCTGAACACCAGCTGGGGTGCGCGCACATGCACAGCTGCAAGTGAGTTGGATGACACGTGTGCCATACGTTCGCCATCACGGCCATAATGCATCAGTAGTATGGGTAATACATCGTTAATATGGATCCTTGTTCCTTGTTTGTTCCTTGTTTGTGAACATTATTATATTTTCCATCTGGGAAGCCTTATGCTAAATGTACATGTTGGTTTTGTTCACTACTATGGCCATCCTACAATTTAGAGGCCTAATGGTGAGATAAATCTGTATTTATTGAAAGCTTAATAGATGAGACTTCATTCTAGAGTATTTGGAATCTAATAATAATGTTGCATTTATGAGATCACAGTATTTTTTTCTTTTTCAAAGGAAAGTTGGAGAATAATTAATTAGGTAGTATACAGTTTCAACCCCCAAAATAAGATTTGATTTTAAAAATCTGGAAGCTGATAAGAGTGGCATTAATGTTAAGGTATAATGAATCTAGAATATTTTATGTGTAGATATATGAAGAAACATAGAAGAGGTATTACTGTAGTATATAGATAATTCTGTGAAGCTTCTTCTTAGAAGTCTTTTTTCAATTGCATTTGATTTAGCTATGCATTATTTTTCCTAATTTTTAAAAACTATGATATCTTTTAAGAATAAATTACTGACTAGATTAAAATTGAAAATATGCAGGTTTTTCAATACATGGTATTGTCTCGCCATATGTATATTTACAACAATGGACTTTCTGTATAAGTAATTAGAGTTAGGTTCTAAAAGCTAATATAAATGTTCAAATTATTCAAAGTACATAGCATACAATATATTATAGTTGTGATGATTTGTGAGTTCATATTAGGACCATACTGGACATTAAATGGGCACTTAAGTGCTTATCAATGACAGTGCTTTTGATATATTGCTACCATATAATGTGCTTTTATTAAAATTCAAACTACATTTTATACCCTGCAAGTAAAATATTCACAGGAAAAGATATGCCACTTCAGTTAAAGAGCAATAGATCAGTAATAAAGCATATAGTTAGCATGCATAAAAATTGCTTCCTTAGAGGCAGGATGCTCTAAAAAAAGAAGAGGGATATCAGGAGGTTATCCTGAAGATTCCTCTCAGAGGTATTATGAGTCAGAATGTACAATACTGAGCTAAATAGATCAAAAGAAGAACATTTCTCGGTACTCAAAAAATGGTGGATTCTGAAGTAATACAGACAGTATAATTTGAATTTGCCCCTCCCATGTTGGGGCTTTTGTTGAAGGAAATGTTATGCATGCTACCCTGAACTCTTAAAGTATAAAAATCTAACAAATAAATTTATATTATTCATGTATGTATGCATATATAAAACATTTAAATACACGTGGAGAACCAAAACAGGAAATTAAATCTCTTTTGAACTATGAAAAGAGTTCTTCGTGAACTATGTCCACTAAGTTCTATAATTTGTATTCTCACATACAATCTCAAATCATTTATTGATTAATTTAGCAACATTAGTATTCTACCCAACCAGAATTATTCTGAATGGTGCACAGCAAATTAAGAGGAAAACAAAACAAGAGCCTGAAATTGTTTTTCGTACATCATTACCCCTGAGCTCCTACCTTCCTGATTGGTTACAAGAAAGAACGTGCATTTTCATATAAATATTTTAAAGCCATGTAATCATCTAGATGGCCATATGAGAACAAGAGGAAAATGGCCAATAACTTTTGCTTTTTCTCAGAAAGTAGCATTTACATGCACTTTGTTTCTGATCCTGGATAATTATATTAATTATTCCAGTATACTGTTTACAACATGAAACATCATTTATTAAAGAATTTACAGTCAATAGGCCAAAACAAAAGAAAATTATTGTTAAAATATAAATATGTGGGATAAAAAATGTACTCGTGAGTGAAATGTATTTGTAAAAAGTTCAACCCAATGGTTTATGACCGCCATTGCTTTGACACATAATTTAGGATCCCTGCAATTAGAGTTGCAGAGTTAGGAAACACAGAAGTACTAGTTAGAAGTATTTAAAAATCAAGTGCAAATGTTTGCTAGCTTGTTTGACTACTAAAGTAAAGAGATTTCTTGTAGTATTTTCTGGACCCATCAGGATATCAACTTTTAAAGGAGAGATGGCAGTAAAAGGAGGTGGTCATTGTTAGAGAGAGAAATGATATAATAATCTGACCACAAAGAGCCAGTCTGTGGATAATTAACATCAATCAGGCATGTTAGCTCTTCTCCTTTCAAAAAATTAGCTCCCCTGGGAATGTGTCATTTTAATTTTAACAAAACAATTTAATGGCCAGTTGGGCCAACATTTATCCCCTGTGTTAATAGCCTTGATCTTGGTATAGAGAAGGTCAAGTAGATAAGATTTAGCTAAGTGTGGGTATAGAGCACTGAAGTACTAGAAGAAGGATTCTTCTTCAGAACCTTAAAACCTCGTGCTAATGCCACCTCTACATTTAGGTGGCAGGTTTTTGCATTGAATCAACATTAGTGCTTATGCCAACAGATCTGTAACTTTCAGTTTTCATAAGCAGTTGAGCTGAAGGTATGAGAGACAGGGACATGAAGAAAAATTGAAATGCAAGTGGCATAAGCTTCTTTACTGGGATCTGACAAGTTTTCTTAAAATTAAGAAAACAAGTCCCCTGTATCTTTTTTGCTGACACTGGATGCTGGAGTTAAAATATCCAAATTTGCATTAAGATATGGTTTTGAAAGAACGTGTGTTGAATCCTGAAGTCTTCTCAAAATAGTAGCTTTCTTCCTGCCTTGAAAACTGAGAGAAAGCATCTATCACCAGGGTTTCTTCTGATAAGATTGTGAGAGTTTAAAGGGTTGGTTCTTCTGAGGCTGAAGCTCTCCATTATTATTCAAAGCTGTCTTATCAATGTGTTAAAGGTTATCCAAGATAGTTTTAACTCTGTGGGTTACATGGTTTAGCACTATGCTATTGCCTACCTTGGAGCTGGGAAGCAAGGCATGTTCAAGTAAAAAAAAATATATGTCTGTGATAGAGTTGAAGGCAAGTAAGATAATTTTTCATTTTAAGCATAATCAGCAGGATGGCTGACGTTTTACATTTCATAATTTTCCAAATGCTAGGTGTGGAATATAGTGAGCCTACTGCTTTTAAATCTCTCCAGACTAAAATGGGAAGGAGCTGGCTCAGAGAGAAAGTCATTGGGAAGTCCATCTGTGCACGTTACTTCTATTGGTTCTAGTAGCTAGATAAATTATACCTGTTTGAAGAACATATGGAGATGCACTGTCCAGAGTACAGTAGACATCTCCTAGTTGCTGACTGATAGAGGCATTTCAGTTTCTCTGTGAGAAAGCAAAGCTAAGGAGGCTCCACTCAGTTTTGTGATATGATTTAGAAAGCTGTATTGATGTTCATTTGCATCAAGTTCTTCCCAAGAATCTAGGATGTCACAATATAACTCTATTGCAATAGTATATGTGCAAATCTGAGCTCTGTGGCTTTTTGTAATTGACAGATGGAAATTTTGTCAATGTGCACATTTTCTAAGTGTCATCCAAGATAGTTTTGGTATGGCACTCAGTGTACTAACAGTTTCTGCCACAACTGACAGTGTTTTTTAAAAAATATTATTATTATTATTATTATTATTATTATTATTATTATTATTATTATTATTATTAATTTATTGGTTAATCTTTAGTGAGATTCACAGCCTTTGAGGCTGGTTAATAGCTCAGCAGCTCGAGTCCTAACCAAGGACCTAGGAACTGTTAAGGTATCGTCGGAGGATGTAAGCTGTTCCGAGTAAGGTGGTTTTTTGTAGAGTCAAAATGTTCAGGTCTGGCAAATTTAGAATTTCTAAATAGCGGGGTAGCCCTTTGGGTATTGCTCCGAGGGCTCCAATTACAATCGGGACAACACACGATTTCTTTTTCCACAGTCGCTCAACTTCAATTTGTAAGTCCCGGTACTTTGTGATTTTTTCTTGCTGCTTATCTTCAATTCGTGCATCACCAGGTATTGCAATGTCAATGAACCATACTTTTTTCTTTTCAACTATTGTTATGTCAGGTGTGTTGTGGACCAAGTGCCTGTCAGTCTGAATCCTAAAGTCCCACAAGATCTTGAGTTTCTCATTCTTCTTCTTCTTCTTCTTCTTCTTCTTCTTCTTATTATTATTATTATTATTATTATTATTATTATTATTATTATTATTTCAGATTGTAGGAATGCTGCTGTAGAAATCTTCTGTGAACAGGCAGAAAGCCTTCTTTTGGAAATAGGAGACAGTGCATTTCACTGTTAATTGGTGTAAAACAATTCCAGTTTCAATAAGTCAAGAGGATTGTGGAGATTGCTTATAATAAAAAAAATATTCTCACTCTGTTACTGCCCAGAGAGGGAATTAGCTCATTAGTTCTCAGTTGTTTTGGAGATTTGTTGAGATTTGGGTGTCCTAAATTTGAGCAAACGTCCTTTTTTTCCTGAATGCCATCACTCTGCTAAACAAATAATTCCTTCAACACTGTCAAACTAGTTATTAAGTCTGCATTACTATTAATCTTTTCATCATTCCTATCACCCACCTCCTCCCACTTATGACTGTATGACTGTAACCTTGTTGCTGGTATCTTTAAGATTTATATTAATTATTTCCTGATATGATTTGATTGCTTATTTGTTCCTTATGACTATCATTAAGTGTTGTACCTTATGATTCTCGATGAACGTATCTTTTCTTTTATGTACGCTGAGAGTATATGCACCAAGATAAATTCCTTGTGTGTCCAACCACACTTGGCCAATAAAGTATTCTATTCTGTTCTGTTCTTCTTTTTCACTACTGCCATTAGTGAAATCATTAACGGAGAGGCTTAGAATGTTTTGTAGCTAGTCCTACCAAGTGAGAAAGGTAGAAGTCTAAAAAGAAGCCAGCTCAAATTCATAAGATCAGTTAAAATGGATTTAAATATTGGGACTATTTAAATATTTGAAATAGTAAATAAAAGCATGAGAAACATAAGCTACTGTGGCTATAGTGCCACCTTCATTGTCTACTCTTTTTTTAATATACCCAGCAGCTTTCAAACTTTGTTCTCGTTGTTTAAATTAATAAATTTAAAGTTTATTGTGGACTGGCAGTTGTAAGATTGCCCTAAAGTCTTGTTTGCTTCCCCAGATTCCCAACTTCTAATTTATTTTGCTTGTTTCCCATGCCAAGGTTTCAGAGCAGTTGTCCAGTTTACTTCACTGTCAACTGTTGCTCTGAGGCATGCTTGAATCATGGATATTGAATTTTACTTTAAAGCACTTGGTAGTTTTTATTTAAGAAAAAAAAAGTGAAATTCCATAGTAAGTTAAAAAGCACTGAATGTTTCACGGAAATCTGACACACAGCTAAAGATATATGACTTTAAACATTTCATGCACACTTTCAGACAGGAATGGCTATTTGCAAATTAGACTGCACAAGAAAGATTGCATTTGTTTTTGCTGAAGAAATTTTTCATGCAAATTTATAGCTCTTCAGTGGTTTTCATCTGCTCTCTGAATTTATTTCTTTTCACCTCTATGACTTCATTTTCCTCTTCTCTCTCTTTCTTTGAGATACACTCTTTATTCATGACAAATAATTCCTTTCTAAAATTGGCTTCTCTCTTTTGCCTTTCATCTCTCCCCCCCCCACCCCGAACTTGGCAGCTATATTAGGAAGCTTTGATGTCAATAGAATTTGCTCTCATAGATTTTTTTTTTAAAAAGCAAGCTAATTGTTATTTGGCAACTATCTTGATTTGCTGGTTGGTGATCTCTGAATTGTTAAGTGGTTGCTAAATTTTCTTTATGCTGCTGTATTTATTATCAATGTATCCATTTTGCACTGCTTATTGAACTATTCTTTGATTTTTAATTTATTTCTATTTTTAGTTGTGGTGTTCTGAGTCACTGAGATTCTGTCCTTTTTCGTCCCAGTTTTATCCACATGAATGCTATTTATTGCAGTTGAGAAGTGTTAATGTGTATAGGCATGGCTGGTGAACACACATTACTAATCCAAACAACTTCCATACATTTAAGGTTGCTGTTAGAGTTTGCAGCAATCCAATCAGCACACAAGTAAACAATTCAGCAGGATTCATTTATATAAGAAACTTCTTTATATTCAATACCATACAGCAGAAACCAGAACTGCCACACCCAGGCTCTTAGCCATCTGGGTCACCAAACAGTCCCCATTGGCTGACCTGTTACCATGTCTATTCCAACTCATGAACCCCTATATACTGACAGTTGCCAATATACTTTGTCAACCACCATATCCATAGTAAATTATTGGTTGCAGGTTTTTTTTAATATCAGATGACTATTCTTTTTATTAATTCCTTTAAACTATTATTTCCTGTATAATACACTTCCTATATAAGTAATACACTGATTGGCATCTGGCCTATTTTTGTTTCTTTATCTTTCTGACCTGAGACATGTTAACTGTGTGACATGCAATATGAAGTACAAGCAAGGTATTCAAATCAATGATGTACCCCAGTAACATAGGTATTCCCAGCTGTGATAAAAGCACCACTGATTTATTTTCAGCTAAATGTTCTCCGTACAAAGAAACAATACCCTAGAAAAGCCACTGGCTACAGGAACATCTGATTTTAGAGCCATACTACACTATTCTTGCTGTGAGCTGCCTATTTCTGCACATTGTCATTCTTGATGGATTTGTGAGTAATAAGAGGGAAGTAATAGAGTCAAGAAATAAAAAAGCCCACTTATTCAAAACAAAGAAAACTAAAAGTATATCCATAGTTAAGTGTTTTTCTCCTGTGTTCATGACAACTTTAAAATGGCTGAAAAAAAAATTCTGCCTGCATTAATAAAATTGTGCAACACTTGCAATGTATTCAAGCAGACTGTAGGTCTTCCCAATGGACAATTGGCTGTTGATGCATCCTCCTATCTTTGTCTTCTAGGAAAGCAAATTACCACTTTTTCCTTCTTGTGTATGAGAGATTTATGCTTTTATGTGTCTGTTAATATATGCATATTTTATGTTTGTGTTATTATATATAAAAGAAAAAAATGTACAGGTAAGCAGGCAGAAGAAGATTTTATTTAAGAAAAATCCTTTTTTTTTTTACTACTGTATTTATCTCCCCAAGTCCTTTTTATCCCACTTTTATCCCACACTTTTATCCCTAACATCAGCTGATGGCTGATTTGAAACCAGACAGAATCATTTCCAATAATTACTTTTTTTTTTCCTGAATCCCCAACTTATCTGTTCTTTCAATAATGTAGTTACTGGAATTAGAAGCACCTCCCATCCCTCAGCTCCCAAATAATGTATAGGCCAGTGATGGCTAACCTTTTTGTCATTGCGTGCCAAAAACGGGGGGAGTACAGGGGAGTTGCGCGCATGCGTGCCCGCTCTCATAATTCTATGCGCCCTACTCTCCATGCATGCATGTGCGAATCCCCCCATGATCCCCCTACTTTTGGCATGTGATGGCACAGCGGGCCACGGTAGGCTTATTTTTTTGCCCTTTCTAGAGGCTTTCTAGGAGCCTGGGGAGGGCTAAAATAGCCTTCCCCACTCCCTTCTGTTTGCCGACTTCCGGTGGGCCCAGAAGGCCCAAAAATCAGCTGGCTAGTGTGCGCATGCATGCTGGAGCTGAGCTAGTGAATGCTCGCATGTCCACCAACATGGCTCGGTGTGCCACCTGTGGCACATGTGCCATAGGTTTACCATCACGGGTATAGGTTATACTGACTGTGCCAGTACAGTAAAAGGAAATCTAAAAAATACCACCAGAGCTAAGAATAGGCTGTGGTTCAGAGGAAGTCCTCTGAGGACAAATCAGTAAATTCTGAAGCAGGCCTGAAAGTAAGTAAAGTAGTCCAGCCCAAACAGTCAGATGTACTTGAAGTGACATTAAAAGAAAAGACTATTTTCAAAGCCCAGCAGAATATGTGCAGAGAGTTGAATTGGCAATGAGAAGAAGATGAATACAGGCTTACATCATCCATTTTTACTCTCAAAAAGTGGTTGATGTCCTATTCTGGTGATGAGGCAACCAAGCAGTACACTTCAGCCTTCATGCTTGTTTCTAATAGAACAAAACATGTTTTCATATAGCATAGGTAAAAATTTGCTCAGATGAAATTAAATTTCTCAATTTCCTTTAAAATTGTAATAATAGATTCCATCTCCCCCCACCTCACATCCCACCCCTTGCCCTTGTCTTCCTCATTTGTAATTGGATCCTAGCATTGGCTGGTATTTATGTTTTTAATATGTATATATTTATATTTTATGATTATAAGCCACTCAGAGTTACCTGATGGTAAGATGGGCAGCCAATAAATTTGATAAATAAATAAATAGGAAAGCATATAGTCAGCATCTCTATTTGTAGAAGGCAAGGCAAGATGAACATAAATAATGATTTAAAAAAACTGTAATTCCACAAAATGAAGTTCTGGCAGATAAGACTGACTGGAGATACAAGATTATCAAGAATATCCCTTCCTGAGACCCCAAAATAACTAGTAGTAAGAGTGCTTCTTAGTTGATATAGCCAAATATGAACAATTAGGAAAAATCATCAGTAACATCCAAATAATTTGACATGTTGGTTCTGATAACTCAGCTTGATATCATAAGAAGATTCATTGTTCAATTTATCAAAATAAAGATTAATAAAATGTAAAGCAAAAATAACCTTTTCCATTTAAAGTGGTGATTGAAAGAACTATTGTGCATTTAAAACAATACTTTCAGGAATATTTCAGGAATATTTTATTCACTTTTAAATTATTATTTGCAGCCTCAAAATTGAAATGAGAAAACATTCAGTGCATACTAAATCAGCATTCCCATTTTCTTTATATTCGTCCCTTGGAATAGCATTAAATTGCTTTTTTAACACCAAATGCTATTATTATTGACTTTAATACAAAACATATATTTTTAAAAAAAAAAAATGCTACCAGTATTTTTACATGCTCATACTATTTAAACCGCAGTTTTAAAAATGTTGTAATTTTATTATATGAGAACATATTGAAAACAAAAAACAAAAATGACATATAATGATAATTTCTCTTTAAGTACTATTTACAAATTAAAAACAAAGAGCATTTTTTGCATAGTTTAAAATTGCATTTTTAAGCAAATCAACCCAATTTATGGAATGATATACAGTAATTGTTCAGAAGGGTGGCCACTAAAATATGTTCGTGTATGTGTTTGTGTGTGTGTTTTTCAGCTTTTTAATTTGTTTTTGTTTCAAAGTGATATGTTTTTTTTTCTTCCTGCAATTCACTATTAATTATTATTTTTTATTTGACTATTGAATGCCGCACACATTTGGTCACCTATATAAAAATAAACAAATAAAGTGACAATGAAATTATCTGAGTACAATGTACTTTGTATCAAATACTAAATGTTAATTAGAGTTCACTTCATACTCTTGTTTATGACAATCCTGTGACAAAGTGAAAGAAAAAAACTGTGAACTCTAAAGTCAAAGTCAGCAGTATTGAAAATCTGCTAGCTATAAATCCTTTTCTAAATTAATTGAATTCTTGATTAATGCAAAAACCTCCTAAATTGATATTTATGTTCCTTGCAATGCAAAACAGAAAAGTTGTGGTCTGAAGCACTAGCTCAATAAGTGGCACATTTTAGACAACATTAAAATGAATATTTTTAAAATGTTCATCTCAACCTACCTTATGGGCTATTGTTCTGAAAAGTAATATTTCATTTAGAAATCGGAAAAGCAGAACTGTAATCATTTTATACCCTTTCCAAACTCTACACTTTTTCTTTTTTCTCCTGGAGAGGTGAGCTCTTTCCATTAGAAGGCCCAATTTCCTTAATGTTTTCATTCACTTTGCCCATTTAGAAGCCTCTTATGTCTTTTTGTGATATAATTTCATGATTTTATCCTGGTTTAACTATATTCATTTTTGCTCTGTTCTGCCTTTACAATTTGCATTAATTTCCTCACTTTCCCAACTTTACTACAATAGCAATAGCAATAGCACTTAGACTTATATACCAGATCATAGTGCTTTTACAGCCCTCTCTAAGCAGTTTACAGAGTCAGCATATTGCCCCCAACAATCTGGGTCCTCCTTTTACCCACCTTGGAAGGATGGAAGGCTGAGTCAACCTTGAGCCGGTGAGATTTGAACTGCCGAACTGCAGCTAGCAGTCAGCTGAAGTAGCCTACAGTACTGCACTCTAACCACTGTGCCACCTCAGCTCAATGTTCTTAAGTTACATGTGTATTGTACAATAGTTTATAGAAAGGACTCATATTTTTTCATATCACTGATACCGTTCACAAATTATTTTTTCAAACTAAAGATGTTAATTGGTGAATCAGGATAGCATTTAAGAAGCTTGGTTTTTAGACCTCTTCAAAAATATGATAATCTGCTTCATCTGCTGAAATTTAATTTCCTATAGAACATGTTTTCAGAACAAGTTTAAAAATGTAAGATTAATCTTTATGTTGGGATATATGAAAGGAAGGAAGGAAGGAAGGAAGGAAGGAAGGAAGGAAGGAAGGAAGGAAGGAAGGAAGGAAGGAAGGAAGGAAGGCGGGCAGGCGGGCAGGCGGGAGGGAGGGAGGGAGGGAGAGAGAGAGAGAGACTATGACATTTTGTTCCCTGAAACTATGCACAAGTCTGTTAATACCACTCTGGTGCTATTCATAGAAAAAATGTATGGTAGTAACTTTACAGCTTGTTAAATGGCAAACCAGATTTCTTAATTCCTCATTGTGATGCAAAAAGGCAGTTAGTTAATTAGTTCCAGTCATATATAAACTCCACCTTGCTGCAAAAACCTATGAAGGCATTATATACCAGCAATTATTCTTTACTGATATCAACAGAATGCATGATGTATTGATAATAATGTTCAAAGGAAAATATCTTTAATTTTAGTTCAAATGTTCTCTTTCTAAGTAGGTATGTGGGGAAAAGATCAAAAGATTTTAAATCAGGCTAGGCTAGGCTAGGCTAAAAATATATCATAGGAAAAAATTGCCTTAGTTGAAATTCTTTTGCCCCAAGCACTGACATATTCCTTCATTGCTAAAGAGAAGTTTAGTGTGTCTACAGAACATCTTTTTCCCCTTCCTGCAACATATGATCATTTAGGCATCCTAGGAATGACTCAGTAAAACATCTCTTTTCAAGTTTCCAGGGGATGAACAGCGTTTAGTTCAATTTTTATTTTTACACATTAAAGGATGCTGCTCTCGAGGGACACTGCAATAGTTAAAGTGAACTTTTTTTTTCTGAAGAAAAAAAAAACCGTCAGCATTTTTAATTTCATACTGCTGTTTCTGCTCTTTTCCTCCCAATCAAACCAGTCCATTTGCTTAAAAACTAGCTATGATTAATCTGCTTTGAGGATACACCATTTTTCTTTATTCTTTTTTTCTTTGACTTAATATACTACCAACTACTATTTCCTCATGATGGTAAACAATAAAAACCAGAAGTTAAATATTAAAACAGTTCAATTAGGCATTGAAACAAACACATAAAATAAGAAGAATCAATTATTCAAAATAACAGTTAAAGACAGGATTTAAAGTCTTAATGCAGTATGTCTTTTAGAAGTCTTAAAACACAGATCAAGGAGTCGTATCCCTCAATTCTGTAGTAAGAGCATTCCAAAAAGCTGGTGTGGTAATAAAGAAAGAGTTTCCAAAAGGTGAACCTGCAGCAACCGGAGCAGAGACGAGGAACTGTTATATTCTAAAAATTCTAAAATTCACAGCAATCTATATTCAAATTCTAATTTTACATTAGACAACTCTGATTGGAAGTTTAATTATTTTTCATGTTTATGTGAAAAAGATACATAACACATAATAAATAAATATTTGTGCATCAATTGATTTTATTCCTGAGATATTCTAATTCTTTTGCATCAACATATTTGTGTTTATATGCATGTGGGGGAGGAGTGGTAAATGCATGTAGCTTAGAAAGGTGCACAGGATGGACAGTGCAACTACCACCCATACATTCTTGTACTTATAAAGGCAAGCATGTTGTCTTTATAAAGCAAAAATGAAAATTTCATCTTCAACTCATATTAAAGCCAGAATATCGTCACTGGAATTTAAAAGATCAGAAAGTTTATATTGAATAAAAAGAGTATCTTATAACTAGGTAGAATTCTTTATAGAATAGAATTCTTTATTGGCCAAGTGTGATTTATTTATAAAAAAACAAAATATTTTAGGAAAATAATTTTCCTAAAAGCTATTTGATTTAGAACATTTTAGGAAGGAAGGAAGGAAGGAAGGAAGGAAGGAAGGAAGGAAGGAAGGAAGGAGAAAAAGACAAAAATATTTTAAAATAGGGTGTTTCTCTTCTGCTGAGTTCCAACCATACTTCCACAAACTATATTGGCCTAAATATGACATTTCTCTGGCCGGTTCTGATTCTCTCTCTGTAGCCTCTGTTTCAATACTTGCCAGTTACCTCACCTTTATCCAGGATAATGGGTCACAAAGCCTTACATATTTTGTATGTTGATACTATCCTTGGATAGCATCAGAATAAAAGGCAAAACATTACTTTTGTACCAGTGTAGTGAAATATGATTTAAATCTGTTTAGATCTGTTTAGATCTGGGCATAAAATAAAGTAAATGCTAAGGATATAGTATAAAAGAGCATTCAAGGTGCTGGTGTTAACCTATAAAGCCCTTCATGGCTTAGGCCCAGGTTATTCCAAAAAAAGCAAACTTAACCTTTTTTAATATTGACTCGTTTTATTATCTTATATTTTCCTGTTTTATGCATTGTCCAGTAGACTTGTAACATAAAGGTAAAGGTAAAGGTTTCCCTTGTCCAGTCGTGTCCCACTCTAGGACACGTGTTATTTCTGTTTCTTACCTGAGGGAGCTACAGACACTTCTGTGGTCCTGTGACTATATGCTGAGGTATGCAAAATGCTATTATCTTCCCACTGAAATGGTACCTATTTATTTACTCACATTTGCATGCTTCAAACTGCTAGGTGGGCAGGAGCTAAGGTGAAGAGGAGAACTCACTCTGTCACACAATGATCAGGTTTTGAACCTGGGCTGTTCACTTTCTAGTCAACAAGCTCAGCATTTAACCACTGAGTTCTCACACCCTTCAGTTTTTACATCAGATACTTTTATTGTGATCTACACCTTATTCATTTCATCTCCACTCTATTTTAACTCTACTTTGCCAATACATAATTTTATAGTTTTTCTTTTTTTTTTTTTCTTATTCAGTCTTTTAGATTTATTTGGATCATCTTGATTATATTATGACTGGTTTTGTATGTTTCTCTTCCTCATTATCTAAATTATTTCCTTTTTATATTGTGTTTCTTATGCTGGTCTTTACTATAATATAATTAAGTTTCAAATTTAAAGATATTAAGCAACTTGGTTTGCTATTTGGCAAGTTCACATGATTTATCAAGAAAAAGGCTTCATGTTCTATGATACAAATATGGGGAACTGCCAAATCTTATCCATAGCTAATTATCTACAATGACTGACAAAATTCTCAAACTGGAAGTTTTCCCAGTTTATTCAGAATGGCCAACCATTAATGGAATATGCCATTAAATCTGGCATATTCCACATAAAAAAACAAGCTCTATTACTCCACTTCCCTTTTCACAATACTGGAGATATTCTGTAGAGAGTGACAATAAAATAGGAGAATTTTTTGCAGTGGTGATGGGGAGAAATGAATATATGGGTGATGCTTGAATTCACTTTATTTTCACTTTCTTTTTTATTTAAGCACAAAATACTTTTTTTTTTGCTTTTTATCTTTTCTATATGGCACAAATGCTCTTATTGAAACTATATACTTGATCCTGTTAAAAAGCCAATTTTATATCTGGTTGCACCTTGAACAATAATTTAGGAAAAGCTTGATAGTATCTAAGAACATACCTGCAATTTCTAAAAGTTCTGGAAAATGAACAGCCTATAGAACAATTTTTAAATAGCAGAAAGATAATCCTTGAAAAATAGATAAACTTATTTAACCTATGGCTAAAATTTTCAAAATTGAAATTCAAGGAATATTTTCTCTTCCTAAAACAGTAGGTGGTCTGGATTTTTATTAAATGGAGATGCATCTGATAAGTCAAAAGATAGATCAAGTTGCTGTCTTGAATGTTATTCTAGAGGGAAATATAGGGTATAAATCTAAAATCTAAAAATCTAAATCTAAAAATAAGAGGCAGAGAAAAAATCCAACAAGTCTGCAGGATCCATTGACAGCATTTCAGACTCTGATGTTCAGTCACCCAACCCTATTCTGATGTAAGTAACAAAAATCCAATGTCAGAGAGCCTAGCTCCTTAAGTTGTCAAGAAATAGGCAACTCAACTTATTCAAAGACTGGAATGATGTTTGATAAATTGACATACCTTTATGGTGTAAAAATCCCAGTAGTTTTATCATTATAAAAGTAATGTCATTTGTAACTGCAAAAGTTTCAGCTCAGGACAAACAATAAAAAAAAATGCACCTAAAAAAATCTATTACAGGCGATAATTCTGATAGTGCATAGTGAATTCATAGCCATCTTATTTTTTTACTTAATATACTCTGAGAATGCTTTTAGATACATTTTGAAGCTATTAATTTTATTTCACTTCCATTATTACATTCTTTCTAGTTTTGTAGCTTTAGAATTTAAGTTGTTAAAAATCAGTGCTGGAGAAAAACAATTATAGGATCTAAGTTTCAGTCTTCAAATGTCATAAATGAAGTTCAGTTTTGAAGTGGTCCGTGCATTATATCTTTTGAGTACTGAATTATTACCAACTTCCCAACAGATGTTTAACTGTCATTTAATATTAAGCTGAATATAGAAACTAATTTTAAAAAAAATCTTAGCACCATAAACAAAGCAAATCTAGCAAAAATAAAATAAAATGATAAATAATTCTAAAATATCAAAAGTATTAAATATTTTTAGTGATTATACTGTATATACTGTGTGTGTGTGTCATTTTATATTTGAAACATGTAAAGTTCATTGTTTTTATTTCTCATGGAATTATTTTCTTTTTTTATGGCACAAAAGAATTTCCTTCCTTTTGTCTGTCTCTACCTCTTATAAAAACAAATGACCACATAATATGAAAACTTCATATGAGAGCGAGGGAGAAAAAAATTCTGTTGGCCATTAAAATCCTGTTGACTTGGAGCCAATTCTTTATTTCTTTAAAAAGTGAACCACATTGCAAAATATGTAAATGAAATTATTTTGTTGCATCTGCAGCATTTGTCAAAAACAATATTTGAATAAAGCTGAAGATGAATAAAATAAAGATTTATTCTTTATATTCCAGTAGGGCTGGTTTTTTTAGACATTCCACATTTTTAGTCTTTTATTATCATATCTTTGGAGGTGAGGGAAGAAATTAGGACTATTATGTAAAGATAGATTTTATTTATTTTTTTAGTTTGTCTGCCTTTTAGCTAATATTTTTTCTTTCTTCTATTTAGTATTTTCATATATCACAGCTTTGACCATTTATTTTCTGCTGGTTATAACATTAGAAAGTTACAGTTTCAAAACTTTCTAAATCAAAATAAGATTTGTTCTAAATTTTCATTATTTCCATCATAAGTATCATGAATTTGAGACTATTTGTTGATGCTCTTTTGATCATCTGAAGTTTGACCCTTTGACCCTTTTTCTAAATCAAGCATTTCTTTTTATTTACAAGCCAGAACCCTGCCTTGGCCTGGTAGGAGATGCCAATGTGACATGGCTAAGACATTTCCTCAGGTAATCTAGTCCCATGCCATGTAGGGCTTTAAAAGTTTTAAAAAACTGGCACCTAATGCAACTTGCATAGTAAAGGTGTTACACGTGACATCCTTAGGGCACACAATATTGCTTGCATGGCTGCATTCTACACCAGTTGAAACTTATACTCACATGTAATTTTATTAATGTACCTCATTAAACTTGTTCTCCTTGAATTTACCCAACGTTTTTTTTAAAACCTTGTAGTCTAGCAACCATTGCTACTTCTTGTAGTAATGAATCCCACAAATTAACTATGCTTTGATGGCTTTTAATAAGTGATACATTAATAATGTACTCTGAGTTAATTCAGAAGACAAGGCATTTCAGTACAAAAAAAAAGAATATTCCTACTAGTGAACTGTACTCAAAGGGTAAATCAAACATATAATCAAAATGAAGTAGAATTTCAAAGACTCTAGGAGACAAGCACCACTCCTAGCATTCAAGCCAAGGCAGAAATGGTAAAAAGAAAGCAATCAGTTAAGATTTGCAGTAGTTAAAAATGATATGGTCTGAAACACACAGTAAGTTAAATATTCTTGATCTCATGTTCCATAAAAGTGTAGCAGATACTTCTCAATCCCAATTAACAGGACTGACACTTCAAGGCAACATACAGTTTATAGGCAATATTTGTTATGGTACAAGATTCTGTCTACAAATGTCCTTCTATTTTCTGGCTGTCAACATAAAATTGACATATTCATGAGCTATGCAATTTGGCATCTAATTCAAAAGCAGAATGTGTGGAAACCTATCTTAGTATTATCCAAAATAATCTTTCAGAGGTATAATCAGCATTCTAATGGGGTCAAGAATCATTATGTCAACCAAGCTACAAACTTTCCATGCCCTATATAATCATAAGTAAAATATTAGTACTCTGTCTAGGGATGTACCTAATTTTTCTCTGTGCTTAATTACAACAGACATTTATGTAAAAACATTTTTCAGATGAGATGTTCTCACTATTATCTGATTTTTGCAGTTTCTCTTGTGAAGCATTGAAAGTTTATTCTAATGAATATGGATATTTTAGTTTATCAAACTGCCAGATATGCTTACCTTTTAATAAGAGTGAAATTTTATTATTACATAATAATCTGAAGGGACCAGGAAATAGAAGCAATGGAAATATCCTTCATATATATTTTAAGCTACTGTGTAGATTGAGACAATATTGTGGCCCTTGAGGCCCCAAATTTATTTACTTTCTTACTTATTCTACATTTAATATTGACCATTTTCATGATTCTATGCTGTTTCTGCCTTAAGCCTCTGATACAATCTACTCTGACTTCTTCTCTTCTCTTTTCTTCATCCATTGGTTTCCTAATTTTGGATGCACTGATCAGGAGCTTTGGGCAAGCTGAACCGAATGGGAAGTGGGAGCAGAACCTCTGAACAATGCATTCTAAAGCAATTCCTGATCAGACCATCCAATCATTGAAACCTTTCTACCACTAGATGGCCAAAGCTCCTACACAGGAAGCCTTGATCCAACACTTTCAGGCCAGGAGATTTTGGAAAGCTGGTGCCAGAAAGATGGAAGCCAGGAACACTTTTCTAGGTTTACCAGTCAGGTGTTTTAGCCTGATGATGCTAAAGACTTTTGCCCAGTAGGTGCATAGTAATCAAGGACATTGCTTAATTCTTTGGCACTAGCATACTAAAGTTCTTCTGGATGGATGATTATTATATGTGAATGTGATAGAATTACCTGCATTATGTATATATGGAAGTTAGTGGGAACCTAGAATTCAGTGAGTGCCAATATTTCAAGTTGTCTGTAATCTTTTTAAGAAGAATTTGGTAGACTTGCTGTAGAAGGCATATAGAATTCTACCTTTCCCTGAAATTTTGATGATTAATGCTGTGATGTGATGGATTGTTTCTATGAAAGGGAAAGTGGTGTAATGGACTATAGTGGAGAGGCTATTTTTCACAAAAGAGGGAACATATTCGGGGGGGGGCAGCAAGACTGGAATCAACACACTCCAGAACTGGATCATAGAAAGAGGAAGAGATTTAGGATAATTACTGCTTAGAATCTCCCAGGATCTATCTGTTAGGGTTAGAGTAATATAGATTTAGTCTGGCAAGATTCTTTCTGTAGGGTAAATGTTATGGTAAGCAAATAAAGAGCTAAACTTTGTATGGATTGTTCTATGTCATTCTTGGCTAGACTTTGGTAGCACCAATAAAACATTTCTTTGTGTCATTATCACAGTCACTGGCAGAATTGGTAGCAGAGTCAAGGCAGTTCTGCCTATCCATTAAAGTTCTGCCTATCCATCCACTATAAAAGGCTTTAAGAGAGCCCTAATTATTTGCAGGTTACACATATAAGAATGATACTTTTATGATGTTCTTAAAACCATAATATTTTAGTCAGTTATTTTATCTAATTAATTTAGACAAAAAATCATTTCAAAATAAATATTAATTTTTTGCTTACTACCAACTGATTTTGTCAGTATTTCTTTGCAATTTTTGAATTTAACTTTACCAATCTGAATACTATAGTTTATCAAACTGACACTAAGGTTTTCTTTCTTTTCTTTTATAGTAATTTTATTAAAACTACAATTAAAACAATTTTAAAAACTGCTGCAAAGTAAACAAAATAATAAAAATGAAAAGAAAATGCAGTTTTACTTTTAATAACCTTGGTCTTTATTCCCTTCAAATAATGTTCCAGAATTTGATTTCTTTTTATTTCTTCATTCTCACAAAATTCACAAAATTCAAGGTTTTTTTGTAAATCCACTACAGGGAATTTATCCAGCTCAATGTTTTATTTTATTTGTATATCCCTTTTAGTTATTAAAACATCAGCCTAGTGGTGGGATTCAAATAATTTAACAACCGGTTCTCTGCCCTAATGATTTCTTCCAACAACCAGTTCACCAAACTGCTCAGAAAGTTAACAACCGGTTCTCCCAAAGTGGTGCGAACTGGCTGAATCCCACCACACATCAGCCCATTTAATTTGTATGTCCAATGAAGCATCTTTTTCTGTATCATTTTAGTAGTTTCACTTTTTCTATTTCAAACCTTTTTCTATTCCATAATATTTTTTAAAACACAGTCTATCTATAGATGCATGGAATGGATTTTTATAATTATTTCCAAAATTCTATTTCAAATTCATCTGGGCCTTAGTCTGTTTTTAATATTCCAAAATCAAATTATAATCACTTTTTTGCTGTTCATCCCAAAATAATGTGCTTTTTAAAAATTCCATAAACTTGTATTTAAAACATTTTATCGCTAGGGATCAAAGGAAAATCACCCAGTGGTATAAAACACGTTGATTGAAAGGTTCCTAATATTTGAAAAGCAGTTAGCAAACAATTTCTGATTTTAAAATAAGTGATCTTCAATGTCCATTTGAGGATATTGGCTCTGAAACTTTATGAGCCAAAAAATGGCTATTTCTTCATCTCCCAGAGCTCTAAAGCCTCTGAGTCTGTTGTTTCTTGTCCTCACAAGAAACAACTGCATGGAGCATTTCTGGCTAATCCCATGGCCTCTCCTTGTTCAAAGAGGAATGAACAATTAGTCTACTTGCCGGCTCATCATTTCAGTTTACTATTTCTTCTTCAGAAATTCCACTAAGGTAGTCTTTCAATGCAAATACAATTTTTGTTATTACATTAAAATTTTAAATTAAGGATGACATATTTCAGTCACTACTCATAGATCAGCAAATTCAAGCTTATTTATTTATCAGTAAAGCATTCATAGCTAAATAGATTACCATTTAGTTGCATATAAAAATGGTGAAAAATATATTGAACAACTCAATCTTATGTTGAGAGTTTTATTGATTCAAAACAGCTGTGACACTTTATATCTTAATTTGCTGCTAGCATTTTATTGCAACTAGGTAATATCCAAGATTTAAATAGGATATAACAGATCTATAGTAGAAGTATATTTTTGTCATAGATTGAAACTATTGATGTAAAACATATTCTTTTAAATTGGCAAAAAATGCAATGCTTTTTAAACCTTGCTGATCAGTTTTCTATAATTGTATGCCTTTTTTCCACAACATTTAACAGTTATTTTACAAGAAAGAGGTTACTTTATTTGGGCTGTAACCTTTAAAAGTACTTGCTTTTTCCTCTTTTATTGCTGTCAAATTTTTTAAAAATCTGTTTATTATGTATTCTATAATAACTACAATACATTGCTATGTAATTTTGGATACTTAAAATATGGAACATATGTTAGATCATATTGGAAGCACATCAGAAATACAGCCTCTTCAGCTTAGTAAACTTTTTCTAAGATTGTCTGCATATATATTTTTTGCCCACAAGAATAGAAGTGACTCTAGAGCAGATGTTTTTCAATAATCATCCCATATAATTATGATTAACATATATCACAGTTTGTATCTATGTATGTGTGCTTATACATTTATATGTATATTGTATGGTATTGTATTATATTGTATTGTGTTGTGTTGTGTTGTGTTGTGTTGTGTTGTGTTGTGCTGTATTGTATTGTATTTTAATCAGTTTAATGAAAAGAAGGACTGGGGTGACATGATAGCAGTGCTCCAATATCTAAGGAGTTGCCACAAAGAAGAAGGAGTCAACCTATTATCCAAAGCACTGAAGGCAGGACAAGTAGCAATGGATGGAAAGTAATCAAAGAAAAAAACAACCTAGAACTAAAGACAAATTTCCTGACAGAATAATTAATCAGTGGAAAAACTTGCCTCCAGAAGTTGTGAATTCTCCAACATTGGAAGTTTTTAAGAAGAGATTGAACAACCATTAGTCTGAAATGGTATAGGATTTCCTACCTGAGCAGGGGATTGGACTAGAAAACCTACAAGATCCCTTCCAACTCCGTTATTCTATATTCTATATTGTATTGTTTTACATCACAGTACATTGCATTGCATTGCATTGCATTGCATTGCATTGCATTGCATTGCATTGCATTGCATTGCATTGCAATGTGTTTATAAATAAATACAACTAGATAGCAAATGTACATAAAAAAGAACAAGGATGATAGATCAAGACATCAGTTAGCTATGAAAATCTATGAGTGCACAAAACAGGGAATCAAAAGGATTGTTTATATTAATTTTTGCCTACTATTCCAATTCTGAGCCCTAATATATTTCTCCTGCTACAGTTATTACTTGGTTTATTAACAGAAAAACATGTTACCTTCACCAATGAAAGCAATGTTTCAGTTTTACTACTGTAGAGGTTCAATAGAAAAAGGAAAAATGGGACAACAGATGCATAAATTGGCATATCCTGGTTGTTTCTTAGCTACAAGATAGTATTTATGACAAATAATGTGACTGTAACTGGATGCTGATAATATTTCATTTCTATAATTTTGTAGAAAGATTGGATATTACTTATCATCAATCTTTTCTCCATTCTGCAGAAAGTAAGTCCTAGTAAATTCAATGTATCTGACATCTGAACAGAGTTGCATAGGATTATATAGTTCCTGTTATATATTCAGAATGGACCTCCCTTATTTCAAAGGAGCACCTTCCCAGTTGAGTTTATTTCTTTAAAAAACCCCAGATGGCTCTATTTATTGTACATGAAAATATAATCAACACTGAAAATATCTTCCAAGTCTAACACTAATGGCTGAGAGACACCCTCCAAATCTGCACCAATTTGTAAATTTGCATAAATAAAAAAATATTCTCTTGGAAGTTTCTGACTTGATCTCTCCCAAGAGAAAAGGTAAATCTATCTGTAATTTACCAGAGATCATTAGAAGATTGCAAGGAGAAATATGCATATTATGGAGACCAATTACATATTTCTTTTGCATTTTTAGTGAATATATTTTGAATTCCAAAATCTACATGTGAGGAATATTGGAAACATTTGAGTGTACCAATTATATCACGCTGCGGAAACTGCTCTAATAAAATATCCCCATAAGAAATTTATATACAGGTTAAGAAGTCACTATTATTTAACAACAAAATGCTTAATCAGTTATTCATTTTAAAATTACTAGGAAGTAAAACAAGACATATTAAGAAACCTATGGAAATGTCTGTTAGGTTTTTATTTAAAAAAAAGAAACTCTCTCCAAATCCCTTAGAAGTTAAACAGCTTGGTTTCCCTTATAGTAATATTACCACCCCATCAGAATGGCTCCCACAGCATTTAGATGCTAAGAAAGAATTTTAAATGCCCTTCCTCCCATTACCAAAACATTTTCCATCTCATTATAATGGTTTGTCTAAAATGTTTGAAACTTTGGAGATAATTTGAGTTTTCTCAGATATATCTAGGTTCTTAAATGTGGCTACATTCTTAGACATCTGGCAAAAGAAGGACATGTATGTCTTTTTGTCATCATATCCTCTGTCTGACAGGCATAGCTTTAAAATCAAATATTGTCTGACATTTTGAATTTTTTGAGTAGTCACAGAAACTTTCATGTGTTGTTATCTTGTAAATTGTCTGGGTTTTTTTCTTACCCTTGTCCAGAGACAGACTCAGCAGTCTAGATTTATGTTATTCCCTGACTAGTAATTGATTTCAGACAAGCCCTTCAAATATATGAAAAATGTTGTGATTGAAAACCAGTTTTTATGAGGCTAGGAAAAAGTAATTTCATATACATAAAGGCCTAGATACTGCTTTTGCAGTTTTTCGGTGTAATTTTTGTCACACATGCCAAGAAATTAAGCAGGCTGTGTGTTGTTCTTTCCCCTCCATTTATCTACCTTTCCAATTTATGTGTCCATCTTTTCTTTGCAGATATCAGATACCCTATTCTTACAAGATCCATTTTATACATAATCTTTAAACTGTTTTTCCTTTGCTAATTTTCATAGACAATGTGTGGCCTGTTGGCACATAAAATTAGAATGAGTTACTTTATCACCTTATGGGGAGAGAATTAAGACTGAAAATTTATACAACAAATATCCATAAATGTTAATTCCAGAATATTATTACTGTTCTGTTTTGAAATAGATATTTAACTAGAACTTCTAATTTCAAATATCTTTCCAAAACAGTTTACATTCTGCTTAGATGTTCCTTCCATATTCTTGTCAGAAATAATTTCTCTTAGCCTAGTACCATTTACATTTCATTTATCAACTTTACAAAGAGAAAATTAGAAACGAAGAAGTTATTCCATTAACAATCTAATACGAATCTCTTTGATTTTGCACTTTGATATTCAGAAATCAAAATGTCAAATAATATTTAAAAAATTAAAATTGAAATCATTGTACATAGCAGTGTTTATAAATAGGTTTTAATCATTTGATATACACGTAAGCACAAGAACATTCACTTATGTATCATTTCAGATTCTCTAATTTAATTCTTGAAACAGCATCTTCTCAAAAATTCTGCTGTTAGTTTCAGGATTTGTGGAACATAAGTCTCCCTATCCTATTTAATCTGTTTTTCTTTCTTCTTGACTGTATATAGTAGATACATGCTGAAATAATATTAAGGAGCATCAAGAACTAAGAAAAGCAAGGCTACTTTAGCTAAAAGACAGTCATCATTAGCTTTCATCCCTCACCACTACACCAACACCAAATGTTACTTATAGTGTTCAGCTGCTGCATAAGTTTCCTTTATTTGTTGCACTCAAGTACCTCACTGAATAGTTTACACAAGCCTATCACCAATTATTTTTAAAAGTTAATAATTTATTGACTTATGATGATAATAAAACATACCAAAAGTGCATCTATATACACTAAAAGTGCATTTAATTGTGTAAAATAATGTAGAATCTAAGTTTATCATATTTCCTTTCATGAAATATGCATCTTCTTTAAATTAAAAACGGCAAAGCATCATAAACTGTTTTATTGTAAGATTATCACAATTATTTTTTTAAAAGTTAAATAATGCATTGTTTATTATGCTAATAATTAACCATGCCAAAAATGCTTTCAACCAGTTATATACAAAACCTTCAGTTATGTATAATAATGTAGAATATAATTTTACAATACTTGCTATCTATTTCCTTTCATGAAATATGCATATTTTTCTTTAAATTAAAAATAGAAAAGCTTCCCAAACAGTTTTACTGTAGGACTAATCAAAGAATATATTTCTTCTGACTGAATGTATTGACTTCATGAGATTTTAAATTCTTTTCTTCATCTTTAAGTTGTTTAAACTGTGACCCAGAAAAACATTTTCAATCTGCCTTCTTACTGAATTCCTGCTCATAGTATCTGACTTCTAATACTAGTGAAGTCAACAATCATATTGCTCCATATATTTGCTTTTTCTCTATATCCTTATTTTTGCTTCTATAGTCTAAAGGAGCAGAAACTAGTACAGATAACAATAACTTTAAAAGATGTAACAAAAAAAAATATTATGACATTAAAGCTCTTGTTTTGCAACCTCTAACTCCTCCCCTCATATTCTGCCACTATTATTTAGCATCAAAATGCTTTGTTCTGCAGTCTAGAATCATCTGCAGAATTTTCCCGCACTTTACAACAATAGGTAGATATAATGCTAAGGATTGTTGGGCCATGTGGAAATTTTATGCATATGCACTCACAGGCATGTAAGTAGATTATATGTATACAGTGTAACTAATGTATTTACATAGTTGTATGTGATACAAGCATAGCACTTTCTGCCCTTCTATAAAGCATTACTCTTTTTCAAGGATTGCCAGACAGCTTCAGAGAGTAAAATTAAAAGATGTAGTAAATGTTTAATAGGCTACTTTTGCAATTTCATGCAGATGGATCTGATTTCAGTGCAATGTAATTTTGGAGATAATGCTGGGAAAAGCAGTGCTGAACAGATGAAATCCAGCTTCTACTTCTGCTTCTCCCTGCCCTATCTTCTCCCTTTCTATCTTTATTACATTCAATATAATATACTGTTCATCCTTTGTGCTGATATTACCATGCTGAATGCATCTTCACCTTGCAATAACCAGGTTTGTTGAGGAAGGGAGTAGTAAGATATGTTAGATATATATGTTAGTATATAGAGTAAATTGGTTTTATAACACAGGCCAAAAATAACAGAGATAAATAACAAAGAAACTTGTTTATATATTAAATAACATGGACAAAAAAAAACTGGACAAAGGACTACCATTTTTATTTCAGTAGACTGTTTTTGTATTGTATTGTTTTTAATCTTGCTATTTAAAAAAAATATAAGAATGATCAGTGCTTCAGGTTGTAAAAGATTTTTAAAATTGGGATTTTTCCTTTATAGTAACATGAATGCTAACATGAAGTATGTTGTCATTAGTTTTTCTCCTATAAAGCCCTTCTCCAAAAATCCTGAAAACTGTACAGTATTGTACAGTACTGAATATTGTGTATAGATCATGATAAAAGGAGTTTTTAGAGTTTGTTTATATCAGAGGACTATGAATTTTAAAAACATGATCAGGGAAAGTATATTAAATATTCATGAATAATTTATACAGATTATGGCCCAATGTGTACAAAGCCTCTGTTCATTTCAAGATATTGTGAGCATAAAGGATTATAGTTTTTCCACATTTAAAAAAAACGAAAAAAATCCACAGATCAAGTATTGTTTTTCTAATGCAAATAATAAAGCATTATATTTCCTATAATCATAGCCTTGATTGCTGCTGACAGTGAATGAAACACTTGCTGTCTTCACCTGTCCTCACTTGAATTGCTTTAAGTCATAATGTACAAGTATGAATGCCTTCAAATTGTAGCAGATAAAGCATTATTCTATCTTGCCCTTAGACTTTTCATGGGGCATATGAAATTCATTCCTCCTTTTGCTCCTTGAAGTGGTACACTCTAATCTATTCATTAGCACTTGATTGTTTCAATTATCTGACTTTGAATATGACATTCTGTAAATTATATTTACAGATTTTGAGAAACTTATATACACTTTTAACAGATTTTTTTTTAAAAAAAGCTGATTTCCTTTCTTAAAAAAATACATTTTGCTTCTTCAGCTTAGCTCTTTCTGACTCTTGATTTGTATCAGCTGTATGTATTTGTATCAGCTGTGGGTAGTTTTAAATTTCCGGGCATTTATATCTCGAAGGACCTCTCATGGACTATGAATGCTAACATGCTTGTGAAGAAGGCACAGAAGAGGCTGTATTTCCGGACAATGCTCAGGAAGATAAATCTATCTCAGCATCTATTTCTGTCCTACTATCGGAGCACCATTGATAGTGTCCTGACATATGGCATTCTTGCATGGTATGGGAGCAGCTCTGTAGCGGACAAAAAGCTCTACAGAGAATCATTAAAACTGCCCAGAATATCATCGGACTCTAGCTACCAGCCCTGGACGACATTTTCAAATCTCGCTGTTTGAGAAAGTTGCATAACATTCTCAGAGACTCTTCCCATTCTGCTTACAATCTTTTTGGACTGTTGCCTTCTGGAAGAAGACAAAGAACAATTAAAAGTCAGACCACACATTTTCTGAATAGTTTTTATCCCAGAGCTATAATTGCACTCAACAATGAACTAAAGCCACCATCAGTGAACTGTTGGACAGTATTACTTGGTCTGTTGTGTGGATGTTTGGGTGGTTTAGGGGTGGGGAATTGTGCTGGGTGGGAGTGTGCTGGGTGGGAGCGTGTTTGGGGATTGTTATGCATGTTGGATTTGGTCTTTGGGTGTTAAGTGAATTTCGTTGTATGGGTATACTGTATATACACGTACAATGACAGTAAAGTTATTATTATTATTATTGGTTAATCTTTAGTGAGATTCACAGCCTTTGAGGCTGGTTAATAGCTCAGCAGCTCGAGTCCTAACCAAGGACCTAGGAACTGTTAAGGTATCATCAGAAGATGTAAGCTGTTCCGAGTAAGGTGGTTTTTTGTAGAGTCAAAATGTTCAAGTACAGCAAATTTAGAATTTCTAAATAGTAGCCCTTTGGGCATTGCTCCAATTACAATCGGGACAACACACGATTTCTTTTTCCACAGTTGCTCAACTTCAATTTGCAAGTCCCGGTACTTTGTGATTTTTTTCTTGCTGCTTATCTTCAATCTGTGCATCACCAGGTATTGCAATGTCAATGAACCATTTTTTCTTTTCAACTATTGTTATGTCAGGTGTATTGTGGACCAAGTGCCTGTCAGTCTGAATCCTAAAGTCTCACAAGATCTTGAGTTTCTCATTCTATTATTATTATTATTATTATTATTATTATTATTATTATTATTATTAATAATAATACTCATAATATGAGAAATTATCCACAAGATACTGTCACACAAAAATCAGCTAATGGTGTTGGTTGGGTCATTTAAGATTAAAAATTCATCTGCAGAGCAATCAGATCCCATCTTGCAAAAAAAAAAAATGTTGATTCCAGAATGATTGGGAGACAGCTCTAATATCTCTAGCACAAGCAATGAATTGCTATCGGTATATGTGTTCAACAGATGATACTGTCTTATAAATAGTGATTCTAAGCAACAAACAGGGTTTTGCATTGCAAGTACTTAGTGTGATCAAACCATATTCAAATGTATGTATCATTAGGATTTATCCAAGTTTCTTTGCAATATGCATTTGCCAATCAAAGGGTAAGCATTTACAAAATGCAAAGGGTAAGCATTTAGAACAACTATTTCATTTCATCTTGTTTAAGTTTTGGAATCAAAATGGAAGGGCATCTTCTTCAGCAACAGAACCCATTCTAAACTCTTTCCTCCTTGCAAAATACACAGAACATTTAAAGATAACTGTACATTGTGCATACTACTCAATTAGTAACTTTCACCCATTGAATACTGTGCTATCGAGAAAGGTTCCTTTCCCTGGCTTGATACTGAAACCCTTGTTACAATAACAGAATTTAGATTATTCAGAGGTTTGAAAGACTCCCTGCTTCATTTACTGTATGTTCTAAAGTTAAACATGTCCTATTTGTATTAATGCATATTTTATATTTGCATTTTTATAGGCAGACTTCTAGTAGAGAATGTTTCAAAACACTCATATAATCATATGTTTGTGAGAAATAGAGAGGGAGATATAATACACAATATTCATATAAAATTCTTGCAGCTGTGAGAAAAGGAAAAGGAAGCTCCAGAAATCAGGCTTATTTTCTTTCCATTGAGTTAACCTTCATCAAGACCTTCAGAGACTATTTTCAGGGAGTTAAAAACAAAACGTTATTACCCATGCAAAATAGACTAAAGGGTATGAGTACGTGTGTGTGTGTTTTAATACCGTGCTAATGATTTTCACCTCAGTGAATTTTAATTAAGCAAAAATAACTACCTAGCTTGATAGCTCTTCATACTGATGTGTGACTATGAGAACACTACTAGTGAATATATGGAAATAGAAATTCGGACACTACAAAGACAGGAAGAAGCTTTGAGAGGAGAGGGTGTTGCAAGAAAGAACATAAGTTATTCACATTCCTTCAGTTAAAATACCATTAAATATTAATAGCTCCAGTGAAAAATGTTTAAGCAATCATTTCAAGTTCTTGGTTGTGGAAGAGTAGGTATGTGAGCAAAAGGAGGATTGACTCAGTCATTTGAGACTCTAAGCCCAGATTTAGCCTGCAATTATTCTGAAAGAGGAGGGGGGTTTGGGGAATATTTCATGCTATAATGCATTACATATTGTAAAAATTATAATGTGATATTTTTGAGTAAGTCTGTGAGAATTTTTATCCAGCTTTGTTTTAATAACCTTTACCTATTTCCACGAAATGACAAGCATGTTAAGTCCTTGATTTTTTTTTAATGGAATTGCCTAGAATTTACACTTAGACCACAACAATTAATAGAATCTTCAGCTAGTTTGCCTCTGTCTGAGAATTTGAACTGTGCAGTGTCCTTGGGTTGAGAACAAAATACACAAATAAACCTGCATTTTCAGATAGATCGCTGATGCCAAAATTATGAAGCATTCCTCAAAACACAAACTACTGTATTATATTTGCAACACAATAACAAAACAATATTTAACAGCCAGTTTGTATTAAAATGCAAACTTTCATCACAAGTGAAACATGCATTTTATGCTTTGACACTTTTGTGCTTTGACACTTTTGCAGAGCTCCATAACAGGATATTTGTTTTTTGCTATTAACATTATACAGCAAAATGAATTGAAATTAAGCCTAAAGTTACATCCTGATATATTTGGAAGGAACAGCTGCATCTATATAATCATCTTCAGTGCATAGGAAATAATCAGATCAATTACCATTGGTGACATACAGCATTCTTCATCTACTCTTTATTATTCAAAAGCTACTTTTACATAGAAATTCAATATATACTTCTGCTGTTGGGTCTCACAATTAATTGCTCCATAAAATATGAACATTGTCTAAATATCATTAATTATTTGAATTAATTAATTAATGGAACTAGATCTACGGAGGGGACATGCAGTGGGATACTCTACGATTGTGTTTTAGGCCCAGTACTCTTCAACATTTTCATAAACCTTTTAGATAAGGGGATAAATTTGCAGACAACATCATGCTAATACTTTAGAAGATAGACTCAAGATTCAGTACAGAGTTGTCCTACCTTGAATAACTCTTACAGAGTTGGTCTTACCCAAAATAATGCAATTCAGTGGTAAAAAAATTAAGATCTTACACTTAGACAAGAAAAACCAAACGCATATTGTAGTTGTATCTTGAACATTGTTATCTGGAAACATTTACATATTTTGCATAAGCTTTCACTTTAGGTCATCAAACATCTAAAATATGCATCCACCCTGAGTTAGCATTATCTTCAGTCAGCTAGCATGTTACTGCTAATCTTTAGCAGCTAAACTGAGTTTATATCTGTGTATGGACATCCCATTCATATATGCATATATATTTACATATATGTATTTTGGATTATAGAACATATGTATATTGCTATTGTGTTTACAAGTAATCTTTTATCTATCATCTTGCCATGTAATAATATAGATAAATGTAAAATACCAAATGTTGTAATCAGTGTCCCCTAACATTATCATCATCATCATCATCATCATCATCATCATTATTATTATTATTATTATTATTATTATTATTATTGGTTAATCTTTAGTGAGATTCACAGCCTTTGAGGCCGGTTAATAGCTCAGCAGTTCGAGTCCTAACCAAGGACCTAGGAACTGTTAAGGTATCGTCGGAGGATGTAAGCTGTTCCGAGTAAGGTGGTTTTTTGTAGAGTCAAAATGTTCAAGTCCGGTAGATTTAGAATTTCTAAATAGCGGGGTAGCCCTTTGGGTATTGCTCCAAGGGCTCCAATTACAATTGGGACAACACACAATTTCTTTTTCCACAGTCGCTCAACTTCAATTTGCAAGTCCCGATACTTTGTGAGTTTTTCTTGCTGCTTATCTTCAATCCGTGCATCACCAGGTATTGCAATGTCAATGAACCATACCTTTTTCTTTTCAACTATTGTTATGTCAGGTGTATTGTGGACCAAGGCCTGTCTGTCTGAATCCTAAAGTCCCATAAGATCTTGAGTTTCTCATTCTCTAAAACTTTCTCAACCTGATGTTCCCAGTGGTTTTTGCTGCACTCAAATCCAAACTTCTGACACAATTTCCATTGAATGATCTTAGCAACACGGTCATGGCATTGTAGGTAGTCAGTTTGTAAAATTTTGCTGCACCCACTGATCAGGTGGTCGACTGTCTCATCTTTCTCATTGCAGAGGCAGCATTTGCTGTTGGTGGTAACATGTTGAATTTTTGCTTTCATGCAGTTTGTGGCTAGGGCTTGTTCTTGAGCTGCCAAAATAAAGTTTTCTGTTTCTTTTTTCAGTACTCCTGATCTTAACCAGTTCCAAGTTAGTTTCTGGTCAGCTTTGCCTTCAATACTTTTCAAGTATTGGCCATGCAGAGCTTTGTGTTTCCAATTTTCAGCTCGCTGCTCAATTACTTCTTTCTTATATTCTGCTTTTGTTTTAGTTGTCTTTAAAAGGCCTCCTTTATTTACTTCCTTAATCATTGGTTCTTCACTTTTCTGGATGTAATCATTCAAGCTGCATTTTTCTTCTTCCACAGTCTGCTTTACTTGTAGGAGTCCTCGACCACCCTCTGCTCTTGGTAAATATAATCGGTCAACATCACTTTTAGGGTGCAAGGCATGATTCATTGTCATAAGCTTCCTTGTTTTTCTTCCAAATTGTCTAACTCCATCTGGGTCCAGTCAATTATTCCTGCAGAGTATCTAATCACAGGTATAGCCCAGGTATTTATGGCTTTTATGATGTTTCCTCCACTCAGTTTGGACTTTAATATCTTACGAATTCGCCGAATGTACTTGGCTGAAGTTAATTCCTTGACTTTATTATGCATTAAGTCAGAGGCTTCTAAAATCCCCAAGTACTTGTAGCATTCTTCTGATTTTACTGCCTTTATCATTTCTTCATTCTCTAGTTCAATTCCATCCTCTTCTATGATCTTGCTTGCTTTGGTTGCTATTGTTGCACATTTGTCAATTCCAAACTGCATACCAATGTCTTGGCTGAATTCTTTTGTGTTTTCAATTAATAAATTCAGTTCAGTTTTTGTTTTACCAAACAGCTTCAAATCATCCATGTACATCAAGTGCGAGATTTTCAGTCCTTTCTTTGCAAGTTCGTATCCACAGTTCATCTTTTTCAAAATGATTGTCAGTTATAGCATTGAGAGTATAAAAAGTAGGGGTGAAAGAGAATTGCCTTGGAAAATGCCTTGTTTAATTTCAACTTCACCCAGTTCTTCTTCATTAGCCATAAGTTTCGTTTTCCAGAGATTCATTGAAGATTCCATGAATTTTTGTATATTGCTGCTGATGCCTAAGATTTCCAGGCATTTCTTGATCCAGCTATGGGGAGCTGAATCAAATGCTTTCTTATAGTCTATCCAAGCCATGAACAGGTTGGTTCGTCTTTTCTTTGAGTTCTTTAGAATTAGCTTGTCGATCAGCAATTGATCCTTTGTTCCTCTTGAGTTTTTGCAGCATCCTTTCTGTTCTACAGGAAGAAAGTTATTTCTTTCCAGGTATCCATAGATTTGGTTTGCAATGATACCAGTAAGAAGTTGTTGTTGTTGTTGTTGTTGTTATTATTATTATTATTATTATTATTATTATTATTATTATTATTGTCAATGACATTTGTGATACATTTTAAATATTCAGTTGACTGAGTTTCATGTTTAATGAATAAGAGATAATAGTGATAATAATAATTTAAAACATAAAAATTAATAATAGTTAATAATAAAATAAATAAATTAATAATGATTCATTGATCTTATATAAATATATATTATCATATTCGAAAAGCTTTGTCATGTACAGTATCACCATAAGAAATTAATATAAGAAGAGTATAACACTGATAAATTTCATGAGCAACTGATTTGGTGGACATTATCTGTGCACTACTTCATATAATTATAAATTAAAACTTCTTTGAAATAGAAAATAGGAGAAATAGACAGACAGACACAGACATACACTTGAAAGACATTAGACATGTTGATATCTTTCCTCCAATACTTTCAATGTACAGGGCCACTCTGCACATGGGTTTTGTTAACATAATACTTACTAGCCACATTTATGAGTATGACAATTTTCTCTTACACTTGTCTTTTATTCATTAATAGGGAGAGGGAGGAACCCTTAACATCCCCATTGATATCATGAATCAGAGAGATAAATTGTCATTTTAAGGACACAGTCTTGGAAATAATCTCCTGGCTACCTTATTTCACTGTGCTAATTGTACTTTTTAAAAAACTATAAGTAAGCTATAGTCTTTCTGTAATTCTCTAAATATTTATCTAAAAGTTCTTTAATTCGGTGTGGCTTCTTAATAAATATCACTAAATTTATTGAACCATGCAATTTTAATTAAAGAAAATATATATAAAATTTTAAATACTGCAGTTTTATGTCCTTCACTATCTGGGAACAAAAGAATAATTTCCTTCAATATTACAGTTGACTTTTATAAGACATTTTCAATCATTTGTATTAGCATAACATATTATTTTAAAATGCTGCAATTTCTTCATATTGGGAGTGGGAAATCAAATTTTTATAAGCCAGAGTATGTCTTACAATAATAATTCCATCAAAATTGCAATAAATGATTGTCGTGCAATGCACAGTATTCATTTATCTATCAAATGTGAAACTGCCCGGCCTTCTCACAAAGGGACTCTGGATAGTATACAAATAAAATATTAAAAGATGAAAACAGTATATAAAAGTTAAAAATTTAAAAGAGGCAAGAATGATTAAAATCAATACTAAAAGTAAATTGAAAAGTGGGAGCAAGGACCCATGTAAAACAAATTTCAATAGTTCAAATGATAGATGATCAGGACATATATTATTTATATTTCTAGACAACCCATTTCTCTCAAGGAGAGGCTCTGGGCTGCTTTTATACAATGTTGACATAATTTTCTACATCTAATTTTCTAATCTAAAATGATTATCTATTATTTTTTACCATTACATAAGTGTCTGTTGCATTTTATTTTTATTTTATAAACTATGTCATGAGTGATAAACAAAATCATATGGCAAACAATTAAAATATAATTAACAATGAAATCCAGCTTTATGTCCACATCACTAAAATTCAGTTAATCATGCAAATGTCTAAAAACAAAAATATGAGATAACAATTATCTTCAATATTACGTAAACATAAAATTATACTAAAATGAAGTTTAGAAGGTCTGATGTCAAAAAAAAATACAAAATAGTAGCCAATGTATTTCTGCTATGTCACTTTTATATTCCTTATGTTATTTGGCTTACATAAGAGAAAGTATAATGAACTTTTGGAAAGGACCATTTAAGAGGCTAAATCAAGCTCATTGTTCAGTACAGAACCTGTATTCCTTTGTTTAATATCTTCCTTAGTATTTGAAAAGTATTGTTTCTCCATTTTAATATTTTATTGTCAAGACTAACCTTGATATGTTAATTTGGTATCATAGGCTTCTAATCTTACTATTATGCTTGTTGCCCTTCTCTGAACCTGCTCCAGCTTATTTGAATTTTCTTAATATTTGTTATCCAAAACTGTACTTGGGATAGAGTCTGATCAACAGTGAAGATAATAGAGCATATTCTGGATGCTATTTATTAATGCACTATAAAATCCCCTTGCCTTTTTAAAGGAAGATTATACGTAATCAACTACACTTTCAGGATCTTTTTTATAAATACTATCAAGCTTCACACCAGGACATGTTAGCAAATCTCAGCTTTTCAGATACTTAACTCCTTGTTCAACAATTGACTTAACTTGTCCGAAAACTCTTACACAAGACTTGATTAGATTAGATTCTGTATTGCAGAGAAGAATGAAGTCTGATTTACACAAGAGATAATTTGCCATCTTCAGTTTAAAGAAGAGCTTTCTCTGCTTGTCCATTGTCTTGACAGCCTTGTGAGACAACTGACCTATGTTCACATAATAGGGCTCCTTAGATTGGGAATTGCTGGATGCCACTTTACCAAATTTAGTCCTTCAAAATATTTAAAATCATCAAGTGGAAGAAGAGTTGACTTATATTTGTCACTTGCTTCTTCAGCATTAGCTTTCTTACATGTATTTTAGGATACATGTGCGTGTGTAATCACACACGTGGTTATGTAATCATGAGTCAGCACTGGATTTTTTGGCAAATCAAGCTGCAGCATTTCATACAAACTGCAGTTTCTGTATTATCTTCAAAGGCAATTCTGCATAAAGCACATTACAAACATTCACTCTTAAGTTTAGCACGATTTACTGGTTCACCTAGTGGTGTAATTTATCAGTATATGACCAACCATAGCCTAGGCTTCTTCTGGTTAAGAAATAAGTAAGCGATAAATCAGCCAGATGTGGGGAAAGCTAGTTATCTGAGCTCTTATATACAGATGTAGGAGAATTCTAGGTCATGTAACTCATCAACCATGGTGGTGCAGTGGTTAGAATTCAGTATTGCAGGCTAATTCTGCCAACTGCTGGCAGCCAATTCTCACCAGCTCAAGGTTGACTCAGTCTTCTATCCTTCCAAGGTTGGAAAGGCTGGGCTGAGCTGGCTGATTGGCTCACTGACTGGCTGCTGTTGGCTGTCTAGATGGATGGATGGGATCAAAAGACTGGGGAGCTATTGTCTGATTATTCTTCAATTAAGGAAGATATTAAATAAAGTAAATGAGTAGAAAATGTAGAGTTTTGAACCAAGCAACTATCTTATTTATTTTATTTTATTTTATTTATTTTATTATTTATATTTATATACCGCCCTTCTCCCGAAGGACTCGGGGTGGTGAACAGCCACAAGATAAAACACAAGAAATACAAAATTTAAAAACAGTATTAAAATCCAATTAAATTAATTTGGCCCACAATTTAAAACACCCCTGTATTAAAACCCATAATTAACAATTTAAAAATTAAAACAATTTTAAAAAGTTAGGAAATAAAAACATCTTTAGGGAACGGCGAAAGGTGCGAAGATCCGGGATCCGCCGTATCTCTGGGGGCAGCTCATTCCAAAGGGTAGGTGCCCCCACAGAGAAGGCTCTCCCTCTGGGGGCCACCAGTCAACATTGTTTGACCGACGGCACCCTGAGGAGCCCCTCTCTGTGGGAGCGTACTGGTCGGTGGGAGGCTATCGGTGGCAGAAGGCGGTCTCGTAAATAGTTAAATATTTTTTCTCAGATGGCCTAAAACTCATAAAGGTAAAAAACTTTCTTGAGGTCTCCCAACTTTGGTAATAAAATAACACTGAAATGCTAATGTAGATTTCTTGGAAAACATACATTTCATTTATTTAGCAAATTTATATAGCTGCCCATCTTATTAAATGTGATTCTGGTGAGCATACTACCCACAACAGTTATACACAATATAACAACTATTAAAACAATTCAACATAAGTAAGAAACAAGTTTTTGGTAAAATAACACTTAAGCATAATACCATGATGTCACAGGCTCCCCAGGAGATCCGCAAAGTTGTTGGAAGAGTCACATTTTAAGGGCTTTCCAGAAGGCTAACAGGGAAGGATTCTGGTTGGGGGTGGAGGGAGAGGATGTTGTGGAGCTTGGTAGCCATAGCCAACTCTGGCTATGATGGAACTCTGAGAGGAGCACAAGACCCACAACATATCTCTACTGCTGGACCTGATGGAATGGGTTCCCTCAAGTAACCTTGTTCTTGGGAGGACTCCAGCAGCCAATGCAGTTAACTACTGCTTTTTTTCAAAAAATATTATTTATTTTTATCCTTCCTGTATAATTTTTATAAATAACTCAAGGTGGTAGACACATAGAATACTCCTCCCTTCATCTATTTTCCCCACAACAACAACCCTATAGGTGAGTTGGGCTGAGACAGAATGACAGATCCAAAGTCAGCCAGCTGGATTTCATGCCTAATGTGAGAATGGAATGGAATGGAATGGAATGGAATGGAATGGAATGGAATGGAATAGAATAGAATAGAATAGAATAGAATAGAATAGAATAGAATAGAATAGAATAGAATAGAATAGAATAGAATAACAGAGTTGGAAGGGACCTTGGAGGTCTTCTAGCCCAACCCCTTGATCAAGCAGGAGACCTACACCACTTCAGATAAATAGTTCTCCAATGTCTTCTTAAAAACTTCCAGTGTTGGAGCATTTACAACTTCTGCAGGCAAGTTGTTCCACTGATTAATTGTTCTAACTGTCAGGAAATTTCTCCTGACAGTTCTAAGTTGCTTCTCTCCTTGATTAGTTTCCACCCATTGCTTCTTGTCCTACCCTCAGGTGCTTTGGAGAATAGCTGACTCCCTCTTCTTTGTGGCAGCCCCTGAGATATTGGAACACTGCTATCATATCACTCCCTAGTCCTTATTTTAGACATACACAGTTCCAGCAACCGTTCTTCATATGTTTTAGCCTCCAGTCCTCTAATCATTTTTATTGCTCTCCTCTGCACTCTTTCTAGAGTCTCAACATCTTTTTTACTTCGTAGTAACAAAAACTGGATGCAGTATTCCAAATGTGGCCTTACCAAGGCATTTTATAAAGTGATATTAACACTTCACTTGATCTTGATTCTATCCCTCTGTTTATGCAGCATAAAACTGTGTTGGCTATTTTGTCAGCTGCAGCACACTGCTGGCTCATTTTTAAGTGATTGTCCGGTAGGACTGCAAGATCCCTCTCACAGTTACTAGTATTGAGCAAGGTACCACATATACTGTACCTGTACATTTTGTTTTTCTTATCTAAATGTAGAACCTTACTTTTTTCACCATTGAATTTCATTTTGTTAGATAGTACCCAATGTTCACGTCTGTCCAGATCCTTCTGTATCTTAAGCCTGTCTTCTCGAGTGTTTGCTATTTCTGCTAGCTTGGTGTCATCTACAAATTTGATGAGTTTCCCATCTATCCCCTCATCCAAATCATTGATGAAAATGTGAAGAACTCTGAATCTCCTGGTTTAAAGTCTGGTGCCTTAACCACTGCCATACCCTAAGACAGTGAACCCACAAAATGCAATGCAAGCGCCCCCGTGCATGCGCCCTGCCCCCGCACATGCCCCTGTCCCCATGCATGCATGTGCATCCCATGCATGCACACCGCTGCCGCCCCCCCATGCATGCGCCCTGGGCCCCCCAGGCCCTGTTTTGGCTTCCACATTGGTTCAGGAGGCTTTCCAGGCCCAAAATGGGACACGATGACCAGCTGGCTGGTGGGAGGCACACACACATGTGCGGTGGAGCTTGGCTGGGCTGATGGCTGATGTGCCTGCAGAGAGGGCCCTAAGATTTGGCTTCCTATATCAGCAACAAACAAACAAACAAACAAACAAACAAACAAACCAGAGCAGAGAGGATTATTTTCACAACACAGTGCAGGTTCTTTGAGCATTCAAGGCTCAAAAAAACAAGCAAGAAAGAAATCCATTACCACATAAAAGTGGGAGAGAACGATATAAGATTTAAATCCTGGAATATTACATATTTTAGACTGGAGTAGTAGATTCTAATCTTCTTTGTTATTAAGGCAATAAAAGCATGGTTCTGACTGTTCTGCTACTAGCTACTGCAGTTTCATCTTTGGCACTCTATACACAGCTAAATTATCTCATTACTACTCAATTCCAAGTTCAGTCTCAGATCTTTAATAAGGATATAGGAATTGCATTACAGATGAGTTTATCACAGAGACAAATGATCCACAGAAATTAAAAAAGAAATACTAGCAATTCTTAAAGTTTACTGAATATAGAAATGCTTATTCAAGCATGTATGATTGCTTGGTTATAAAACTCTATTGCTGGAGAATGTCACAAATATTAACATAAACTTTTACTTTAAATCTTTAATATATCAAAAGTGCAAAGTACCAGAAAAGGCTTCAGTTTTATGCAGTTCATTTATACAACAGCAATCCCCCAAATGGACTGTTGTGGTAAATTCAAATTGTATGCAAATCTAAATTGTTTCAGGATACAAATAATTAGGAGTACCTTTTATCATTCCCAAAAGATAGAGAAGTGAATCTGTGATTACAAGCTAAAGATATTATATTGTACAGTTGTACAATTGAAACAGCTATTAGAATAGGAGAACTGATTGTCATTGTTAAAATGAGAAGTAAATTAAAATATAAAAACAAAAAATCCTTGATATTTAAAGGCATGTATACTGCTCAAAAAAATAAAAGGAACACAAGCAGAAGACATCCGAGATCTGAATGAATGAAATAGCCTTATTAACTACTTTGTTCTTTACATACAGTAGTCTATACACTGCTCAAACAACTAAAGGGAACAAAAAACTATTGTATGTAATGAACAAAGTAGTTAATAAGGCTATTTCATTCATTCAGATCTCAAATGTCTTCTGCTTGTGTTCCCTTTATTTTTTTGAGCAGTGTATATTCCATCCTCCTTAACTACTCTTTTGTTCCTTAGCTGAACCTCCCTTAAGACTGGAGGATCATTGCAGTGTCCTTTGATTCAAAACCAAAAATCTTGCAGCTGAAGGAACTGCACTGATATAAACAAAGAGGAGCTGTTAATAAATCAAGCATTTCATTCATAGTATTTCACCTTGTGTTACTTTCTGTCTCCCCCAAGACAATTCATAAAAAATTCATGTTCTGTTTAACGGAGGGAAAAATAATGCTGACTTCAGTCCTGCTTACATACAAGATTTTCCATACAGACCGATAAATGTCAGGTCTGATGTTTTTACAGAAGGTTCATATTGTGTTTAAATAATTATTCTGCTCCTTCCTTTGGGATGCTATTCATACAAACAGTGAAAAAAGTGTACCTAATGAAAAAAGGTTAGCATTGCTTCATCAGAATTCTTCATATTTTGGTGTTATCACACAATGCTTTTTTTAAGACTGAAGAGTGGTTTGCCAATGAAAAATTTAGTACCAGATTCAGATTTCTTCCTGCAATAATCACAGTAAGTTTCAAAGGAGAATCACAGTCATTTATAGAAACACTGCAATGAGTTTGAAGTTCAACTCAACTGTGTATTCAGCTGATGGACAGATCTTATACTTGGTTACCCATATGTGAAATGGAAAGTGGTTTGGCTTTGCAGAGTACAAATATATGAGGCAATAATGTATTCTGTATATTATGAAGGACACTGTAATGGCAAGGCATAATTCTGAGAAGATACAGCCATGTTTGCCAATGTCAGCAAATTCAGTAGAAGAGCCTATGTGATTTGTAGAGATGACATAATTTCTTTTTATGTTTTTAGGCAAGGAAAGATGGAAGCCTAGGGTGAAACCTACATTCATCCATGAAATTCACTGTTTTCCTTGGCACTTCACTGCATCTTATCTTAACCATATGTTGTAAGGATAGAATTGGACAAAGAGATGGGTACCCACTGCAGATTCAGCTCATATCAAAATGTAAACATGTACTCTGTGGCAATTATGAAATAAACTCTATCCTTATGTAAAGTAGTTGGGTAAAAGTATTTAGGTCACATATTTTGCACCCAAACCCTTATTTTTTTCCTATTCCACTGTGGATGCTGAGCTCATAGAAATTATATATGTAGACTTAAACTGCTTTAAATTAAATAAATATGGGGATGTCTAATGTAGAATGCTCACAAAGCAGTAAAAGATACACTAAATATGTGTATCTGACACATTCTGACACATTTCAGAAATGGTGTTTAGTTGAAGGTGACTTTATCAACATTTCTTGATTCTTTATAAAACTGAAAATTAATACCATAACTTACAATGTTATAACTTACAATGAACTGCAAGTCAAAGACATTGTTTTAATGTGTTTTTCATTATAAACTAATAGTATTAAGGGTTCAAGGATTCTGGTAAAATTAATTATTTACTACAAACTTTGAGTTTTTTACTTTTATCTCCCAGATTGGATTACTGTATTTTTGAAAGGTACTCTGGATTTTTAACTACAAAACTACATATAATAGCTTTTGCTTTGTTTTATCCTTATCTTTCTTGTAATATTACTATCAAAATAAATGCTATGAGTTAAATTTCAACATGCAGTAACAAGAAAAGCAAATTTTATAAATATTTAAAAATATTTAATATTTAAATATATTTAAATAACCAATAACCATTTAATTACTCCACAACAGATAAAACTGATTCTTTATTTAAATTTAAATTTAAGTTGGTACTTGACAAGTGGAGATGAAACTCTTAGTAGAACTTGCAAGGTTGATAATGATCTGAAAGTTATTGTCAACTCTATATACAAAGATATAGAGGAATGCAGAGATAACCTTGACAAAGGTATGGAGGTATGGTAATAAAAGACAAATCAGTTCTGGAAAAAGTAATAGCGTGGGAAATAAACTCAAAATAACCTTGCTTTGATTCTGTTTTATATAAAAGGCAACAGAAGTAAACTCTAGATGCTAACATTGTATTCCTCTACCTTACAACAATAACGTGGCATACCTGGAATCCTGGGAATATTTGTTTCTTGATATGGTCTGCTTTAAAAGGTTCCATGGTTCATTTGTCAATTTGGAATATCTGAATTTTGTTTAACATGTCTTCTTGAATACTAAATAATTGCAAAATGTTTATTTTCTAACTTCCTGCCAGGAGTGCAATGTTTATTATTTATTTGTTTGTTTGTTTTGAATTAACTTGTCACCCATTTCCTAACAGAATGACCCTGGGTGATAAATAAATTCAATAAATAAATATAAATATATAATAAACACTGCAGTCCTGGGAGGAAAGGTGAATACAAAGCATGTTGTAACTTTTGGCTTTAATCCCTGCAGCAAAAAATATGCTGCAATTAAGCTATCAAAATCTAAACTAGTACTGCCATTCAAATCTCCTCTAATTATTATTGTTTAACAAAATAAAAATAAAACACTTTTTAAATGTCTCCTTTGAAATGAATTTTCCAAAAGAAGAGTGCATCACTTTCGATAGTTCAACCTTGTGCAATTGTCTTCATTTTCTTCATTCTTAAATACATTTAAGAAATAACTATAAATCTACTTCAGCCTTCCTTAATCTAGGGCCCTCCAGAAAACATCATTTCTGAATTTTATGTCAGCATTTCACAGGGTTTACCCTGCTCTTTGCAATGTGGATATTTTTTAAAAAAAATACTACTTAGGGGTTGAAGCCAAAATCTATATGACATTATTAATTCAGTGCATAGGAGAAAATGGCCATGAAGACTATAAGATAATGTGGAATAAATCTAACTTTATAAGCCTCAGAAACAGATTTTCTGAAGATATGGATGAATTAAGCAATCTTAAAAAGGATTAGTAAAAAGTTGCTGATCTACAATTAACAAGCACAAGTTCTTAACTGTTCTTAAAAAAAGAATGATTGGCTACCAGCTTTAAAAATGATCTTAGGTTAGTTATTTCCAATTCTAGAAAGCATAGAATAAAATATTCATAAATATTTTATTTTATTCATATAAATTTATTTCTTCTTCAATTTACTAAAAATCAAACATTTCTGAGAAATATGCTTTTTTATCTCTAGTAACCAGATCAAGTGCCTTTTCTATTTCTGAAAAGTGACAAGAGACTGATTGTCACTGTCAATTGATTTATCAGCTAAGTTCTGAAAAATAGTTGCAACTATGCCTTCCAGATGCTTTAAACTACAATTTCCAGAATTCCCAGCTGCAAATTTAGGAAATGTAATCCATCTGGAGAGTGCCAGATTGGAGAAAGTTACCCCTTACAAAAATATGATTGCTTTGATGATTCATGTATGGAAAAAAAAACTTTTAAGCATATGCTGATTTTAGAGCATGGTGTCAAACTCAAGGCCTGTGAGCCAGATCCTGCCCACAGGGTGCTTAGATCTGGCCCGCAATGCTGGCCTGGAAATAGCAAAGTACTGGTCTGCGGTGCCTTTGCTAGGGGCCCCCTGTGGCCCATTTTTGGCCTGGACAGCCTCCTGCAGTACTCTGCCAGCCAAAATGAGCTGTAGGGGCCTCCAGAGGCCTCCCCTGGCCCATTGCTAGCCAAAATGGAGCCTCCATGGGTTGAATCCAGCTATCCAAGGCTCAGTTTGGGCCTCCAGTCTCCCTCTGCTTGGTACAGGCTGAAATGGAGCCCCTCTGGGCCGCATCCAGTCCTTTCCACCCCATTTCCCATGGCTTTACTGTACTTAATTTTTGAAGAGCTCCAAGAGATGCTGACCCACATGGCATAGAAGTCAAAGCCTGTGAAGCTGTAAAAAGGTGAGATGAAGAAGTGGAATCTGGGATGCTAGCAAAGCAGAGCCAGTCTGTGCAGACCTGGAATGGCAGGATTGGGGGGACCCCATGGGAGCATGAGGTATCTTAGAGGATTAGGGGAGGATTTGGATGGCCTGCTGCAGCATTAGGTTGTTGATTAACAAATGCATTGGGGAAAGCAGGGAGTGATCACGTTCATTTAATATGATTCAATCAAATGAATCTTCGGGTTACTAATGTAATTGGCAGGCTCTATTACATTTGTAACTCAGGATTTCCTATATAATGAGACTGAGGGAGGGTCTCAGGGAAGTCTTGCCTTAGCACTTGGCCACCACAGGTGCTCCCCCACATGAGTCCTGTGTCATGCTTACCATGGCTATGTCCAGGGGTGAAATGCTCCTGGATTGGACCGGATCGCCCAGTCCGGTAGCGATTTTGGCCGTTGGTTTCATGATCCAGTAGCGATGGTGGAGCAAGCTCCACCCACCTGCCTGGGTGTCATTACTTCCTGGTTTTAATGCGCACACACATTACAGGTGTGTGCACGTGCAAGCGAAGCGAGCAAGCACTTCCGAACCAGTAAGGAAGGTAAATAGATTTCACCCCTGGCCATGCCCCCACATCTGAGGTCAAACATTTCTATTCCAACAAGCTGGTCTGGCCTAACTCTCCCTTTTTAATTGGCTTTTAAACTGTCTTTTAAATTGGGTTTTAAACCTCTTTAGATAAATTTGGATGTTTTTTAATCTTTGAGCCTAAATTACTTAATCTGTTTCTTAATAGTTTTTAACTTCTATATGTATTTGCATTTATTATGGCTGTTCACCGCCCTGAGTCCTTCGGGAGTAGGGCGGTATACAAATATGAAAAATAAATAAATAAATAAACACAATCCTGATGCGTTCCTCAATGAAATCGAGTTTGACACCCCTGCTTCAGAGATTGTACATATGTTTAGATGTTTTAAAACAAATACAATAAAAAAAGAAGTAACTTTAGTCTTTTTAAAAATTAAGCATCACAATAAAGTTTCAAGATATGATAAAACAACAAATATTATTGGACCTTGTCATTATCCTTGTCAACTAAATAAATGCATCTTGGCAACTAACATTAGGAACTAATATTATAACATCTAGATTTAGATTTTATGAAACAGAATCTGTTTAGAATTTTATGGTACAAGAAATATGAATAAACATTTTTGCTTCCAATTCCTGTGAAGTCCTATTGGCAAAAACTCTTACTTGATATAACTTGAATGATTTTTCAGTACATTAACAGAAATTAATTATTGCTATGTTAGTAATAATAATTTATATAGCACAGTTGTGCTTCTTTTTCAAGCACATTAGTCTGAAATCTGCAAGAAAACAAATTTTATTCTATTTTTGTCAAACTCTTTTAAAAGAACACTTGAAATGCTACAAAGCTTAATAATATAAAATATGGAGCTATCTATTTAATTATCTATTAGGCCAGAAAGTTTTTTTCAATTTTCAAACAGAGAAGAATATTCCCATGTTTGCATGACTCTCCTAGATTAGGGAAAGTCCCAGACTCATCCCACAAGATCCTCCAGAACAGTATTAAATTAAAATTTCTGTTGATTTTTGTTTTGTACTATTCTTGTCAATATCCACATAGAATGCTTTTCCATTTATTGCACCTCACAAAGATCACAGAAAAATCTTTATTTTTTTTATATCATAAATTTGTAGTTTGTTTCCAAGTATAGCAGTGAAGACATCAGATTTTTGTTTTCATGGAAATAGGAAAGATAAACTTACCATGGCTCTTTTATGTATATACCCTTATATACACACAGAAAAGATAGTATGAAGCCATGAGATAGGCTATAGATACGTTCTTGATGAACATTTCTTTCTTGAAGTTTATATCTTTCGTGATGAATGTATCTTTTGTTTTATGTACATTGAGAGCATATGCACCAAGACAAATTCCTTGTGTGTCCAATTACACTTGGCCAATAAAAAATTCTATTCTATTCTATTCTATTCTATTCTATTCTATTCTATTCTATTCTATTCTATTCTACTGTATTCTATATTTTGCTTTAGATGTAGCAACCTTCACATAGTCAAATTTTAATAAATTGGAATTCCTTCAGCTATTTTCAAGCTAGTAACAAATTCACATAATTGTCATGCTATAGAGCCAACTTAATAATTTCAAAATTAGCATTATTACTGTGCTTTATTGAAGTCAAGATATATTATTTGTGAAGCATTCCCACAATCTGCTAGGAAAAATATTAGTCAAAAGGATAAGATTACAATACTCTGGCAAGAATTATTCCTGACAAACTCATGCTGATTTTTGGTAATTATTGCATTGTTTACACTGTATCTACAGATCAGTTTCTAAATACTTGCTATACACAGCAAATTGTCCTGGTTAATCTGTAGTTTTCTGAATCTTCCTTTCTCCCTCCTCCCACCCCTTTTAAAATATATATATATATGAAAAGTATTTGGTCTCCACCAGTCATCTAGAATTTACCTTTTCTACAGATTGAACAGATGTTTGTAATAAAAGCCTCAGCCAAGCTTCAGCACTATATAATTTCAGTGCACTGAAGATAACTGGGCTGCAGAAGCTGTATCAATAGCTTTTTATCATTTGCTGGTGTTTTATGCCTTGTTGAAGATAGGAGAAAGAAACATAATGTCTTCACTGATCAACAAATCTGTCTTAAAATCAGAATGATTCTTGCCATCAATCCATTACTGATATCCCCATTTGTATTCTTTTGGATAGGTGAAAAGATACGAAGCGAAGATAGATCTTATTTTCACCTATTCTTATTTAACTTCATTGTTGTCCAGACTCTTGTCATGAATGATGGCAGTTTCTGTAGCAGATAGGGATTTTGACAGATTTATTTTACCTTCATGCTCATTCCTGTTCCCATTTGACCCTCTATTAGTTAGTTTATTTTTGAATTTCCATTACTTTCATATTTTTACTACTTTTGCAAACATATATTGTTCCAATCATTAATAAATAATCACTTCAATTTGACTTAGTCTTATTTTCTTAGTTATGTCTTAAATATGCCTTATTTTAAAATTTCTTTTCCTTTTACTATAAGATTATTAATAAAATAGTTGTATATTATCTTTCTTCCTTTGACCTTGGAAACAATGTCAAATTCTTCTCTTCAAGGACTGTACTAATATTCATGTCTACGTATTATTAAAATATTAGGCATACCACACATCCCTACACTTTTAAACCCGTACTGAATACTGAGAGTGAGAATGGGCCAAGCAGAGATGCTTCTCAGTAATTACTGAGATTTACAGAGAGCTTTGGGAATGTTGCCAAAGTTGTTTTAAAAAGCAGCTACTGGGGTGAAAGAAAAAATGCAACTCAAAGTGCCTCTGATGAATTGTGTTTCATTTTCCCTGAAGGCAGAGCATTGGTGCAAACAATCATCCAGATTAATGCCAGACAATCAATCTACTTCCAGAGCCTACCACAGAGTAGACTCTGGAACCTGCATGCTTTTTGATAAAGTACTGCGCTCAAATGAAATAACCATTTGAAATGATAGTAATCTACTTCTGGCAATTTCAGTTTTGTCACAGTTCTTCAATTTAATATCAGTTAATATATCAACAACGTTATGATCTTTTGAATTGATGTAAATAAAACATGTCTACAGTTTTTTATTATTATGATGATTTTTCAATGGAATGTATTTTCTTTTTAGTGGGACGCTATAACAGAAATGGATGAATATAATCGTCCTATCCACACATACCAGGTATGTAATGTTATGGAACCCAACCAAAACAACTGGCTTCGTACAAATTGGATCTCGCGTGATGCCGCCCAGAAAATTTATGTGGAAATGAAATTTACCCTGAGGGACTGCAACAGCATTCCATGGGTGCTAGGGACATGCAAAGAAACATTCAACCTTTACTATCTGGAATCAGATGAATCCCATGGAATTAAATTCAAGCCAAACCAATACAGCAAAATTGATACTATTGCAGCTGATGAGAGTTTTACTCAGATGGATTTGGGAGATCGCATCCTGAAACTGAATACAGAAGTTCGTGAGGTGGGACCAATAAACCGGAAAGGATTTTTTCTTGCCTTTCAAGATATTGGGGCATGCATTGCTTTGGTTTCTGTCCGTGCTTACTACAAAAAGTGTCCTTTCACTGTTCGGAACTTGGCTATGTTTCCTGACACTATTCCAAGGGTTGATTCTTCTTCTTTAGTGGAAGTACGAGGTTCCTGTGTGAAGAGTGCTGAAGAACGGGATACTCCAAAGTTATATTGTGGAGCTGATGGAGATTGGCTAGTTCCTCTAGGACGGTGCATATGCAGTGTTGGCTATGAAGAAGTGGATGGTTCATGCCATGGTAAGACAATAGTTTTAATTAAATTCCAAGAGAAGTTTTGAGCTATGCTCAGCCATATGGGTTATAGTCCTGCTTTTAACTGAATTTCATTTATCTATAGAGAATGCATTAAATTCATTATTTATTTAATTGTTGGGTGAAGTTCATATATTGAAAACAAGTATGTCATCAATGAAGAATGATGAAAGCTTTATTTACAGAAAAAATGTGTACTCATATGAAAAATATGTAAAATGGAATCATTCATTGTTATTTGCTCTTCAGTAAACAATTTCTAGTGTGTATACTAAGCAATTGGGAGCATAATATAAGTTGGTATAGGCTATATTGTTCAAATATGTAGTAGCTTTGTTGGCCTTGATTTTGCTAGCTAGAGTACCAAAACACTTGAAGAATGACATGCTGTACAAATTTATTTAATTTCAAAAGAATACAGAAGTGAGAAACACTATAATAGGTGACAAGTATTGTATATTGGAAAAAGCATATTATTTATGAGAAAAAGATCCAAGCATTTTACTTGGATAAATTACTGGGAGAACAAATATATGTCACATAAAAGGTATTTGCTAGGGGAAAAAGACCAGGGAGAAAATATAGTATTTTGCTCTATAGAATCATAGTGATTAGAATCATGGACAATTTTTTTTCTAATCAGAGTATGATCTTTAATTTTGTCAGTGAAAAAAATATATTGCTAATATATGGATGGAAAGAATAATGTTTCCTAAGTAAAGGAAAAGAAATTGATTTTATTAATGGATGAAAAATATTTGTGCATAACTATATTAAGATTGGGATTGCTTTAAACTACATAGAATATCATAGTTTAATCCTGCAGTTACCAAGAACATTCACTAAATTGAATTTATGCTGGTAATTAGATACATTTGCTACATAGGTGTTTGTTTTGATCAAAAAGGTTGCATGGAACTAGATAATCTAAAAGCTTCAATGTATGATGAACCTCTCAGAATTTAAGCAAGAAGTAATTAATTGCACATTTTCCTATTGAACAACGTATGAATTCTTTACAAACTAAGTTTATTCCAGCATATTTTGATTCATACTCTTCAGGCTCTAAAATTTGCTGATAATTGGCCTTTGATCAACTAAATCTTTATATATTTTTATTTATATTTAAATTATTGAAAATGAAGATTCTCAGAAGGGAATTTATATAAAAATAAGTTCATTAAAAATCCTGTAGCACGCAATTAAATCTATTTCAAACAAAACCACAGAAGAAAGGGCATGACTTATATGGTAAGACAAATAAAATTAAATTATATGGTTTCAGTGCTCTCAAATTTTTTGCCCCAAATAACTAGATAAATAGATAAATAACTACATAAATAGATCTCATTTTGATCCATGTACAAAAATATTGCGTAACACCGTAAAACGTTTCATGACGTTTTCCCATTTGATAAGGCTACTTAAGTTTAAAACTTCTGCAATTAATGTAATAGTAGAATAAAGTAATAATTATTATGTTTTATGCAAATACTTTAATTTAAAAATACAAAATAGTGATCATAACTTCCTAACTGAACGGGTTAGCAAGATTGTTTTTAACAGCCTAAACATAGAGACCCAAATATAATCATATGTTTTAGAGTAATTGCAGGACTAGAATCATTCTCTGAATATTTCCTATTAATTTCCATGAGGTTCTCTCTCTTTTTCTCTCCATCTCTCTCTCTCTCTCTCTCTTCCTCCCTCCCTCTCCCCCTCCCTCCCTCTCTTTCCAAAACAGAGTCAGTTTTCCTGCTAAACAAGTATTTAGTAGGAGCATAATACATTTCAGGAGTACCTAAAAGTATGTTTATTTAAGTATTTTTATTTAATTGCTTAAGGAGTAAAAAATTAATGTTTGAACAGACTATGTTTTAGATCACTGTTTTATTACTTCCACAGTGTTTTAATGCAGAAGTATTATTTTCCCAGTTTGACATTGTAGGAATATGAGATTTTATAAATTTTCATACATCTGTTCATCTTTGAATTATTATTTTAGCATTGTGCTGCACATACTATGCTTTTAAATTCCATACCATACATTTGTGTCTGTTCATATGTGAATAATTCTAAGGAAAGCTGCAATATTAAGAGCTCTAAAATTGATCTTCTATCCACAAACTATACTACAAATCTTAACAGTAACAGGAAGCAGCAGAAATCTTCTGCTTCAGTTGCCATACTGTTTATTTGCTATGCTATATGACAGTCTGGAAATTCAGTCTGCAAGTCTTAAAAATATGCACTAAAAGAACACGAACACTAGTGGGTCAGTAGTAAGAATTTACCATGTCATTTTGTTCTTTGTATGTCTCTGTATAAATGAGTATAACATAAAAAATATATGTTTTTTACTAGTACCAGAATGAATCAGTGTTATGATTCTCACTTTATCTTAAGAGATGCCTCACCAAATTACTACCTAAATTAATTTAGAATTTTCTTAAAGCCACACTGTATCATTGATAAAAGAGGAACTCTGCTTTGTTCTTTTTACTACACAAAGTATTAGCTAAACAATTCCTTAATCTTTTTGCAGATCCACTGGTAAAATGTCATACTTTTCATCTGAGGAACACATTCTTTGATCCATAATAATTAATGCAGTGAATGAACAGTATCTGAATTAAATCTTCTCTTGAGAAAATAGAACTCTCAAAAGAGTTCTACTTTCTGAGTAGAACACTCAGTTTGCATTATCAAGATACTAGTTTTAATATTTCAATTTATGAAACCAAATTAAGTAGATCAGATACCACCCTTCTTTCTATCTTCAGCTTCCCATCCCCATCTTTATCCTCAGCCCAATAAATTTGCTTTCCTAATTTTCTTTTCCAGAATCTATCATCTGAAAGAGTATAGGATTATGTATACTGGCATTTGACAGTAATAAAGATGATTTAATTTCTATCTGTTTTGAATCATGTTTCAACTCTGGCACCATTTAATTTGAGGCTTCAAACAAGTGCCATGCTGGTGATCCAATACTGAAATCTCGAAGTCACAGTACTGAATCACCTAACTTAGTATTTGTGGCAGAAAGTGTGCGTTTGTATATATGTGTCAGTGTGTGATAGTGTAAGCAACTAAGTTCCCTTCCTTCCTTCCTTCCTTCCTTCCTTCCTTCCTTCCTTCCTTCCTTCCTGTTGTTAAGTAATTCTTATGAGAAAATAATAATATTCTTAAACCAAGCTAAACTGCTTAACCAAACCTGATGACTACTCATGTTATTTTTATGAAAACAATTCAGTTCCATCACAGGGACTTTTATTCAGTTTTCCAGTATATTTTCAATTGATATTTCTGGTAGTTGTAACCTCTTTATAAAATTATTATTATTATTTAATAATCATTATTAGAGAGTATTAGATCATTAAAGTCCTAAGCAATATATAGGACCTCAAAGTGTAAGATATCTTCTCTTCTTGTTTTTTTATTGCAAAGTAGCTCTTGTCCCTGAAGCAGGACAGAAACAGACCACAGTATTTCTTGATTCAATATTGCCACAAAAATAGTTCTTTCTTATTTTCTGACATTGCAATTTAGTAGGGGAAAATATGCCATATTTTTATTTAATTAATTTATATAAATTATTTATATGCTAAATATACTGCAAAAGAAATAATTGTAAGAATCCTTAATAAATAAGCTCCATTTAGTGGTTCGCCCTAGCAGGAAGTTTGTAGTAGGTATATCCAGTTTATTTGTCACATAGCTGTACTTTTCCTGTAAAACGATGGTTGAACTTTTTCAATGAAAAGACTTTTCTCCCTAAATATCTCTCCACTTTCTTGATCACCTGATCTTCTAAGCCTATTAGTTTTGTTTAGAAGGCAACATTTTAGAGAGCCAAGTTCCCCAGTCAAGGAACTTCTTATATAGCAGAATGTAGATAACTTAAAAAGGTGAATATTGATTAACTAGTCCATGTACTTGTTCTTGACCAATGACAATTGCTTTGGAAGAAGAAGAAGAAAGGACAAATATAAAAATAATATATTAAATAGAAAACAGATGAAAACAGATATTTTCAAAATTAAAATCATAACTTTTAAAAATAGCTCTCATACAAAAATAAAATACTTGTTAGCTCTGTTAAACAAAAGACAAAAGATAAAAGAAGAATGGAGGAAATTCATTACAATTCTGATCATCATATTTCTTTTATTGCTACATTTCAGGAAGATAGATAATAACTGAATAATAAAAATTGAAATCATTGGCTTTCCAGTAAATATACAAATATATTTATATCATAAACATAATCGACTACATTGATTGATTGATTTGCACTGCCGAAATTCTCAAAGAACTATTTTGCCAAAAGTGCAATGATTTTCAACAATAGCTTCATTTTTACAAGGAAACACCTTTTGACACTCAAATTTATTAAAATTGTTCCTTTCATTTAATATTAGACTGTACCAACTACTCTATGATAGTTTGATTTTTCATAAATTAAGATATACATGGCAATTCCTGAAAATGTTCACTATTTTCATTTTAAGCAACACATCATATAGAATAATTGCTTGAATATAACATTACTAAAAGTTACTTCAGAGTGATGTCAGTATAACACTATACTACATCTGTGCAGTCCTTTACCTTTGATAATAAAATGATGTTTTGACTACTTGTCTGAAATTCTTGTGCAGCCCCAGGAAAAGACTCAGTTGCATTAAGAGATTGACTACAAGTGAAATATCCTCACAACCATATGCAATTTGGAATCAAATACGATGAACTTCACAGCTTTTCTATCTACTAGCAAAAATTGAGCTTTCAGGACCTCTTTCTATTTCTATTTATCTTTCTCCTTCATTTGCATTTCTCTTTAAGAAAGATGCAAGATGAATCAAGAGCTCAGTTTCTAAGAAAAGTTTAAAGTGTCTCCATTTAAAATATTTCTGCAGCACCAGCTTAATTACAGTTGCTGAATTCAAATGATCTGAAACATATTTCATATTATAGCACTTTTGCTCAAATTACTTCAAAAGGAAAATGTAGTTTCTACTCATCATTTGAAGTTAGCTATAAGAAAGATAATGATTAGGTTGAAGACCATTTTATGCATCAGGCAGTTGATATGAATGCAGTCCCACAAGTCTTATCTTCCCTTATTTTCTGTAAAATGAAGTATATACACTAAATGCATTGCCTAAGAGCAGCTCATCAGTACTGGAAAGACTTTTTTCCTAAAATTTTGGACCTGTAAATGACTTAAAAAGAGTCTCTACTGCTTTTTTCATGCAGTATTTAAATTTGGGTATTTAGGCTTTCCTATTGCATTTAAAGTCATAGCATCATTTTGAATATCGGGTTTTTCAAACTATTTGCATTAGACCAGTCATTGGGAACCTATCACATGAGTGTCAAAGGGCTGACACGCTAGTGTTCACCAACATCCAACCATGATTTTCCAAAGCATGCTCTGTACTTGTGCAATTTTTGGAGGCTACAAAGGCTATGGTAGGGAGTCTGATTGCATGTGGCCTCTGAAACCTCCAAAAGTTGCACAAGACAGCCATGGTTTTATGTGGTTTTCAGATGTTGCAGAGGCCATAGAAAAGCGTTCTCCAAAGCTGGTTCAAGAATGAAAACGGTGTGTGCCCAGAGAAGTTCAGGTTAGTTGCAGGCATCAGTCAACAGAAAGAGAGCACCACCTTAAAGAAAGAGGTACAGGGCAGATCCTGAGGATGCGATAATGCTGTTCCTCAATGCTCACATGTTGTTAGGGGCTGTAGAAGTGCTAGGGCTCAAGTCAAGGCCCAGACCTTGATTTGAGAGCCAGTGTTGGCACTACTCCGATGTTCATGCTGTTCAAGGTGGCCTAGATTTTGGGATAGATAGATAATTGTTTCTCTTTTGTTTGGCGAGGCGGTTGCATGTCAATAGAGTCAGATAGGCATTTTTAAAATTTTTGACACGCCAAGCCCAAAAGCTTCATTAGATTAATTGTAGATGAATCATAAGGTAAAGGTAAAGGTTCCCCTCACACATATGTGCTAGTCATTCCTGACTCTAGGGGGCAGTGCTCATCTCAGTTTCGAAGCTAAAGAGCCAGCACTATCTGAAGACGTCTCCATGGTCATGTGGCTGGCATGACTAAACACCAAAAGCGCATGGAACACTATTACCTTCCCACAAAAGGTGGTCCCTATTTTTCTACTTACATTTTTTACATGCTTTCAAACTGCTAGATTGGCAGAAGCTGGGACAAGTAACAGGAACTCACCCCGTTACACAGCACTAGGGATTCGAGCTGATCAACTGCTGACCTTTCAATCGACAAACTCAGCATCTTAGCCACTGAGCCACCACGTCCCCTAAGATTAATCATACAAGTAGATTAATTGTACTAGTAGATTACTACTAATAGCTGAAGGTTACTAACCTTTGTAAGAAACATGGTCCATTATGATGGTTTACCTACCTTGTTTCCCCTAAAATAAGACATCCCCTGATAATAAGCCCAATCGGGCTTTTGAGCGCATGCGCTAAAATAAGTTTTCCCCCCTCCCAGAAAATAAGCCCTCCCTGAAAATATTTAACCACATGCGCAGCCGGTCCTCGTCATTTCCTCTGATTAGGGTTAGGGAGACAGAGCGGGAAATCAGGTATGATGGCAAGAGGAGCCCCATCTTGCTTCACATGCCCCAAAATAATAAGACATCCTCGAAAACAAGGCCAAGCGCTTATTTTGGGGTTCAAAAAAATATAAGACAGGGTCTTATTTTCAGGAAAACACGGTATATGCTGCAGAAATTGTCCAGTGATAAAAAAGAAGGTCTACCACAAAACTTATTGTGTGGTAGTATTTTGGACAATGGTTCCAAAATAAAGAGGTGGATTACCCCTAAACAGTGTCTCTTCTATAGCAGATTCCAGGATGCCTATAGTTTAAGAAGAAATGGTGAGAGGTGAAGCAGCAGAGCTGATGTATCTTGCAATAATGGAGGAAAAGGAGTAATCAGTATAATTAGCTACAGGTACAAACCCATGTTAGAATCAAATTGCAACAATGAGAATGGGAAGGTATCCATATTTCTCCAACTGAATTGTTTCAAAAGAAAAAAAATCCAAGAGCAGCATTAAAATAATTTACACCCTTTGGTCAAAAGATCAGATAGAAGAGATTCCTTCTTCAGGCCATTGTGACAGATTTGCAAGCTTTGTGACAGGTTTGCAAGACAATTTTTAATAAAATAATTGAAATTCCCTAAGAATTAAATTCTGTACTACCAAAATTTAATTAAATAATTAGATTATCATTTTGCAAAGTCATATAGATTATTTTGAGGTGGAATATTCTGAAGTGGTTATCAGGATTCTTTGATATGTCTAGATTTTGCAAACCGAATCCAATGTTTCCTTCCAAAGTTCCTTCAGACAGTTCAGGTCAGATGAAATGCCGAATTCAGCAGCTGGTTAATGCCTCTGAATCAGTGCTTTGAAGCAGATGGTGATGCCCTTTATCTGAAAAAAAGCACCTGTTAATCGAGCAGTACAGGTGTAGCTCTTGACTTATGACCACAATTGGGACTGCAACTTTCATAGCTAAGGAATGTGGTTGTTACATGAATTGGATCTGATTTTACAACCTTTTATACTGCAGTCACTATGGGAATTAAATGAATCCAGTTTCCCCCATTGACTTTGCTTGCCAGAAGCCATCTGGGAAGGTTGCAGATGGCAATCATGTGATCCTTAGATTTTGCAACTATCATAAATAAATGCCAGTTGCCAAGCACCCAAATTATAATTACATGACTACAACAGACATAAGTGCAAGGAGCAATCCAAAGTTACTTTTTTTCATCACACTCATAACTTTGAACGGTCACTAAATAAATGGTCATAAATCAAGGACTACCTGTATTAGATAACATCTTTCCAGTCTATCCTTTCTAGGGGAAAGTGGAAAACAACAGGCCTGGGTGAGGAACAGAAATGGCATTGATCTCCCTTGTGATGACCTCTTTTGCTCTTTTGGCAGTACAGATACAGTCTTTTTTTCCTATTAGATCTTTCTCAGCTAGTGACTTTGAGCAATTAGTTCAAGCCCTTAGTTATTTCAATTAGAAATGCACAGTTACTAAAACATACAATTTATAATTATTTAAGTATCAATCAAAATAAATTTGCCTTTGTTAAAGGTAAAATCAGACTAAACAAATATAATTAACTTTTTCCTAGTGAACTGTTTTGATAATGTAAAATATATTTCTCCATTTGAGTCAATCCAAGAGCCTATGAGCTTCACGCATAGAGAAGTGGCAGAATAACCAGGTAAAGTGAATAATCATATATAATATATATATATATGCAAATTTTTAATCTTAAATTATCGTTCATGTTGATGGCATTGATATGCCATTAAAGTATTCTTTATTTCAATATTGTGTATTTAATTTCCAGATTTGCTAAAATGATTTTCTTTTTATGCATGTTTATTGATTTACAAAATGATTTACAAAATGGGAATGAAATATTTTTCATTACTATGAAATTTGAAATTGGTTGCTTATGACCAGTACCCTGGTCCTCAACTGCTTTGAAACTCATTGAATTTGATACTCAATGCATTTTGACACAAAAATGTCCCAGCACTCATTGTTTGTTTGGTACTCAGTGAAAAAGCTAAAACCTGTCAGTATTAGATGCCTTGTTCCTTGTTATATTATTCCTTTTGGGAAAAGGAATATGAGTATATAATACTCATCATATTTGGTAAATGGAACCAATTAACAATTATAGTACTGTATATGACAAAAAGAAGTCATGCATAAGAATAAATGGAATACTTAAGAGAATAGATAAACATTGAGAAATGTATAGTGGAAGGAAGTGTTAAAGATCTTTGTTTAATGTCTTAATAGTATACATGTAAGAAATGCTGGTGGTGACATTAGATGTGTGTTGGTTGGCGATGATATTTAAAGCATATTTTTATGCAGATGGTGCTTTGTTGGCTATGAACCCAAACTATTTGCAATGAACTATTTGCAATTGATACACCATATGATGGAACAATAAATATGAATGTTACATTAATATAGCAAAGTTCAGAAGTATTGTTTTAAACAGAAATAGAGGGAGGGAAAAAGAGGGAAGGATTTCCCATGCTGACTACCAGCTTCCCACAAAGAAACTCAATGGGGAAGCTGACAGGAAGTTGAAAGTTGTTCTTGCTCCCACTGATTATTTTTCCCAGCCCATGATCATTTTGTTACTTGATTAGATAAGGAAGTATATTTGAAGATATGATGCAAGAGGTCACAGGTGTCTAATGTTCATTAAAGATGAGAAAAATGGATACAGAAATTTTAAGATGTGCAATTACATCTTGGTATGGTGAACTACAGCATGGTAGTTCATAGTAAGTGATTTTTTTGAAAAAATGAAGGTTTGTTGAAAGTAGCAAAAATGACAGTGCACCATAAAGTGTTTTTTGCTGCTTAGTTATATGGAAGTGAGAGATAGATATGTCAAGACAAATATGAAAGTAATTTATATGCAGTGAAATGGATTATTTGAGAAGTGTGAAAACAAGATACTTTATAGGATTTATTACTATTATTAACAGTTTAATGTCTGTTCAGGGCAAATTGGTAGAAATAGTAATCAAAGACAAAAGCAGCACATGAAGACAAATCGAGCATGAGATAATAACAGATTCTGCAGAAATAAATCTAGAATCACTAAACTGTCTGGGTTTTATTGAGATATCAACAGACTCATGAAAGGAGGTATCCTACAGTCTTATACAGTTGGATTTTTCCAAGTTTTTGACCACCTTTATCAAAGATTCTTAAGTAACCTAGGAATTGTGGGGTAAGAGAACCTGTCCTTTTTTACATTGTTAATGTGCATTAAAAATCAAAAGTAATACTTGGGCATTTATCTCAATGAAAAGGTGTTTAATAATCTGGATTTATCTGCAAACTGTCCAAGTTTGCAAATGACACTAAATTATTTGGGTAGTAAAAACTGAAAGTGATTGTAGACTTCTGAAATATTTCTTTGACTAAGTGACAGTCAATCAAAGGGAAACATGTTTCATTTAAGTGAGCATAAAATGATGTGTATATATATATGCTAACTTCATATATGCGATCCCTGTGAAATGGCCGTTCGAGCCCCAAAGGGGTCGCGACCCCCAGATTGAGAACCGCTGATCTATAGTCATTACAGTTCACATGTACACAGAAAGAGACAAGACAGTCTATAAATGAACCAAGCAAAAACAAGAAATTATGTGAAGATTGTGCTTCAGGAAACAGTGCAAACCAGGGGTGGCTTCTACTTACCTTTACTACCGGTTCGCATCGTGCCCGCGCGCATGGACAGATCACTTTTGATGACGTCTGGGTCAGTGGGCAGAACTCATTACCGCTTCTTGCGAACCAGTCCAAACCAGGGGAAACCCACCACTGGTGCAAACCAATGTCCTGCAATCAGTTTAAGCTGCACCCAACAGAACAAATGATTAGCTAAGACCTGAGAAAGGAATACAGTCGATTCAGGTTAGGGCAGAATTTGAACTGGAAGATGATAATAGTTTATTGGCCCAAAATACAATTCTTCCCAGCTGAACTGACTCCTCTACTAGTAAATACCTTTGCCTCACTCTGGAAGCAGATGGTGGAGCATACATGAGATTCATATGGGTTCACTGTTCTTAATATCATTAGGTTCTGATCAAGATAAGCAATTAATTTTTCAAAGAACAGGGACATGGAGTTGCAGTTTGAAGTTAACAAGCATGACAGAATTTGGATAAACGGGCATACAGGAACTAGCAAATTATTTACTAAATCTAACTTTCCCTAAACTCAGAATCATTTTCTTTAATATCTTTCTTTCTTTAAACCTAGACCCAACTTTCTTCTATTTGCATTTCTTCAACTAAGGTATCGTAAAATTCCTGTAAGTGTATCTGTCCATGTGGTTGTGAGGAAGTTGAAGCCATTTCACACATATTTTTATGCTGTACATTTTTAGGAACAATCTATATTTTACTCCTAATAGATAAATTCCCCAGGAGTCCAGATAAATTTTATCTGAACCTTATTTTTCAGGATCTAAAACCTAAATTTTGTATTGCTGCAATGAAAGGAAGACAAAACTGGTAATGTAATGACCTTTGCTTAAATACTACTTCTGGTTTGATATATCTTGACTATTAAATCATTAGAGATATATAGTTTATTTTAGATTTATTATTTTATATTTACCAGGATTACCTATTAATATAGTAATAGATTAGTAAATACTTTATTATTTACTTCGTTAGTTACCTACTATATTATTGCAACTATTTACTACATCCTGTTTATGTGGGTTTTTTTAAAATTTTTGCTGGTAATTGATCAAATAAATAATATTGATTGATTGATCTTGGACTACAAATGATAGGTCAACAAAGGCAGCAACCATGAAAAGGAAAGAGAACAAAAATTAAACTTCTAACAACTGTAATGACTATAGATCAGCGGTTCTCAACCTGGGGGTCGTGACCCCTTTGGGGGTCGAACGGCCATTTCACAGGGATCGCCAAAGCCCTCTCTCGCCCCCCCCCCCACGCCTTCACTCACCCTCACTCTCTGCTCTGTTGGATCGCCGGCCGTTCGCTTACCCCACCCACTCCCAATTTATTGCTGCCTCCTGAGTCCCAGCTGATGGCTAGAGGAAAAAAAACTGTTTAAATTCTTGCTGCGGGACTTCAAAGGGCCGCCCTATAGCCAGTGGTGGGATTCTGCCAGTTCTAGGGGGTTCAGCCGAACCGTTTGTTAAATTGCTGGCTTGCCCCACCCCTCCGCACCACTATTTATTGCCAATAAATAGTGGTGGGCGAGGGGCGGGCGAACCAGCAATTTAACAAATGGTTTGGTGTTTTTTTGTAATTTTATTGGCCCACGGAGCTTCAGCATAGGCTAATTAGCCCTTGATTAGATCGGCTCCCGACTCTCAGCTGATTTGCTCTCAGCTGTTTTGGTCAGGGCTCTGCTGCTTGCTGGAGCAGATTTTTTTTCCCCTAGCTATGCTGAAAAACGAAACTGAAAGTAAAGCAGGCTGTTGGCTTTGCTGTTGCTGCACGTTGGAAAATTAGGCAGGCAGATTTCTTTTCTTTTTCCTCACCAAAAAAGATAGGTGCAAACAATGGGAAATTTAGGGAAAAAGAAGAGAGTTCAAGATTTTAAAACACAAAAGAAAAAAAGCTCTGTTTAACTAGGGAATTGTAATAATTGAGATACTATTAATTGTATATTATGTTGAAAGCAGAAATGGTTAAGTTGTGGTTTGGAGGAATATATGGGGGAAATTATTTGGTTTATTATTATTGGTAAATATAATTAATTGATTTGTAAGAAATTGGATTGCATGGAAATAATTGGAATATTCATGTTCATATATTTTTTTATTGAAAAAGTTTTTCAAATACAAATTTTTCCCCCTTTCCCCCCCTCTCCTCCCTAACCCCCCCTCGCCCTCCCCTCCCCCTGTGGCTTCTTCAGAGTACAACCCAAATTCATAACAGATTATATAATACTTTACCATCCCCTTGCTCCATCCCCCATATGCTGACCCTTTCTTTCTAATAATATTATTATATCCCCCTTATACTATACATTTCGAAATAACATTCTACTATAACATTATATAATAACTCCTAATTTAGCATAGTAATATTATTATATCCCCCAATTTAACAATTTTTACTCATGATCTACTCTTTTAGTCCTCCCCCATACATGTATCTCTTAAATCAAATCTTTTTTGTATATTAATATGACATTTCAAAGCAACCTTCACTATAAAACTATATAATAAATCCTAATTTAACATTTATTCAACTCATAGTCTGCCCATTTCCTCCACCCCCATAGATATATCTCTTAACTCAAATCTTTTACATATATTCATATCTAAACATAATAGATATATTAATATAACATAATATCCCTTTTCTTCAACTAAACCATCAATAAGCTAACCTATCTCCACCCACATTCCTACAGAACTACCATACATAATAGTTCTTGATCTCTTTATTCTTCTGCCCACACCACTAAGAAGTATTCCCTTATATAAATAAAATCCTCATATGACTTTAAACTTGTAATCCATATAATATCTTCTGTAGTGTCTTTCAGCTAGATTGTTAACTCCATCACCCATATTAGGGTAACATCACATTCTAATTCCAACAGTATGTTTGCTATCTTCAATTACCATCTGCCCCCATCAACAATAGATGTCTTGATATATAAAAAAACAACCACCCGAGTAACTTTATATTTGTATTCCATATAGTGTCTATAGTAGTGTCTTTCATCTAAATTATTAATTCCAACCACCGTAATAGGGTAACAACCAGATCTTCTGCGTGCCCCAATCCCATAACTCTCTTGCCTTGTAGCTCAACATAAACGTAATACATTTATCAAAGAATCCAAAATAGATAATTCCAATCCATTCAGTTTAAGGCCCTTTTCACATCCCAAAAGTACAGCACTACAGAGGTCTGTCAGTGTCCTCAGGATAATATAAATCAATACTTTGCCTCAACTATCTTTTCATATATTCAATCATCTCTTAGATAACTGGCATTGCACTGTTGTTTAGTTTAAAAGTTTTTTGTTTTTGTAAGACCTGCTTCTTCTTTTCTTGACTTTTTGTGGGTTAGATCTCCATCCTGATTTCCTTTCTATAAATTGTATATCAACTATTTGGTTTTCATGCTGATCTATAACTTGATCTTGTTGGTTTTGCTTTTGTGGCTTAAGTCTCCATTCTGGTTTCTTTTCTTTAAGTTGTATATCAACTGATTGATTTCTATGCTGGTCTGTAACTTGATGAATCATCACATTAGAATCCAAAGCCGCCTCTCTTGTATTTATAAATAGTCCAGCTGTAACCTCTGAAGGAGAATCCAGAAGCTGCTCATCTACAAAGTCCTCTGTAACTTGTTGTTTTTCCATTACTTCCATCTCTTTCTGCTTATCCTGAATTTCTATCTCTTGTTGATTTTGCTTTTCTTTATTCCACTCATGTATTAGACATGAGGAAGTTGAACCCATTTTAAGAACCTTATAGTAAAATTCTTCCGCTTTTTCAACCGAGTTTAGTTGATATCTTTCTCCTTGATATCTCAATATTATACCAACTGAGACATCCCACCTGAATGAGATGTTTTGTTTGTTTAGCTCAGTCACCAAAAATCCGAATTTCTTTCTATCTTTTAATATCTTGGGCAGCAACTCTTTATATATCCAGATCTTTCTTCCATACAATTGTAGAGTAGAATTAAAAGATTTTTGCACAATATCATTTCTTATTTCTTTATCTGTAAAATAAATCACCACATCTCTAGGCAATTGCCTTTGCTTTGCAATCCAAGAATTTACTCTAAAGGCCTTGTCGATCTTACAAGATACCTCCTCTGGATGAATCTTTAAAATCCCAGCCAAAACTTCAGCAGATATTTTTCTTAAATCATCTCTATTATTTTCCTGTAACCCTCTCATTCTAACCACAAATTCTGTGAGCCTGTATTGCATCATTGTAACTTCTCTTTCAATCCCTTGTTTTATATTTTCTGTATTATAAGTCTCGTGATCAGCTTCCTTTTTAGACTTTACTTCAGAGCTATTGTCTTGAATATTTATCAATTCATTTTCCATTCTTTGTATTTTGTTGTTCAAATTATAAATCTTATCATCAACTTCCTCCATTTTAGACTCTAATAACTTGATATTTGTATCCATCTTTATAACTATTTCTGAAAAAGCATTAGTCACTGTTACAATCTTTCTTTGTAGGTTATCATACTTTAATTGTATGAATTCTTTAATTTCCTGCTTGAATTTTTCAAAATTCTGGTTCACAATCTCGTCATGTCTTGCCATTTCCTTCAAAACAAATTCTTTTAAATTAAAACCATCCTTCTGAATCTGTAATCTCGAAACTTGCTCACATATTTGTAAATGGAGGAAACCCCCCCCCGCTGCTTGTTTGTCTGGCTTTGTTAATTTTAACGCCATCCTGCCACACAGACAAACTCTTTTTGAAGAAAGAGGACTTCTCTCCAACAAGATCAATATCAGATCTCCAAGAAAAAAAAAGAAACTTAGAATAGAAATTTTTTCTTTTTTTTTCTCTATTCTAGCCAGCACTGTTTGCTCCGCTACTTTGTAACTTGTTACAGAAGGACTTTCACTTTCGGCTACTTCTCAAGCCTCAGCGGTCGCCATTTTAAGTTTTTTTTTTCCTTCGCTTAGAAACGCTTATAAAATCATTAAAAATACTTGCAATTTAGGGTCCCAAGTCCAGATCTCATCCTCTTTAATTAAGCAATCTGTTGTTTTCATTGAAAGGCTTGATCTCGTCGCCTGGCTCTGCAAGAGGCAGAGGTCTCCCGAAGCCCGGAGCAGCGGCGAGGGAAATAGGGAGCCTCATCCTAAAGGAAAAACTCTGGGGACTTCGCAGAGGGTTCTACCTACCCTCGCCTGCTCTATCTCACATTTCCTTATGGAAATGGAGTTTTTCGAGCCGCCTTTCAGATGTAAATGCGGCTCTTTACGAGCGACTGGGCTGGCAGTCTCAAAGGACCGTCTGGTGGCGACAGAAATCAAACCGGAAGCCCCGAATATTCATGTTCATATTGATTAATATACAAAAAAAAGGTAGTTATATAACTAATTGATTTATATTAAAATGTTGAATTTATATTAAACAACTGTAATATTACATAATTAACCAATGTGAGGATGGATATAAAAATAGATGATAATGGGAAGGGGTATAATATAGAATAGAAGGGAAAAATTGAATTTGATTAAGATTAGAGATGAGGATGAAGAATAATATTGGTTTTTTTAAAAAATAGATGAGGAATAAATATGGCAAAAAGGAAATATAGAAATTGTAAATTTAATTGAAATGACTAAACACTGTTTAAATTTGTGAACCGGTCAAAGAAAATATGTTGTATGTTTGTATGTGTGTTTCTAATTATTGTTATTTATTCATATTTGTTCTCTTTTATTCTTTAAAGTTTAACAATTCATTCTTTATCTTAATATCTTTATATTTGTTTGAGGTTGGCTTTCTTCCCTTTCATCTTTTTTATTGTACAGTAATCTTTCTCCTCAAACCTACCACCTCTCTCTTTTCTTTCCTTCTTACTTTCCCTTCCTCCCCCTCTTCTTCTCCTCCCTACTTCCTCTTCCTTTCTCCTTCTCCTCCTCTCTTCCTCCCTCTCTTACCCTCACTCCTACTCTAATTTCCCTTCCCTTCCTTCATCCCTCTCTATTGCTGTATCCTTTTATGCATATGGACTACTCAGAGGGCTGAATAAGTTATTCTGACTGGCCCTCACACTTTTGACCAGTCCTCAAACTTACGACTGTCCTAACATTTTACGTTTTTGCCCTATTTTGTCACCATGAGTGACATGATTGTTAAGAATGCTACAATCGGCATAAATGATGACCAGTCATAAGTGCCAAGACCAGTCAAAAGTGTGAGGACCTGTCAGAAATCACTTTTTTCAGCCCTCTGGGTAGTCCTTTTGTGCATATGGACTACTCAGAGGGCTGAAAAAGTTATTTTTGACTGGTCCTCACACTTTTGACCAGTCCTCGAACTTACGACTGTCCTCCCATTTTACGTTTTTGCCCTATCTTGTCACCATGGTGAAGAGAAGCAGTTGTGAAATGAGTGACATGGTTGTTAAGAATGCTGCACGGGCATAAATGTGAGGATGGTCATAAGTGTGAGGACCAGTCAAAAGTGCGAGGACCTGTCAGAAATGACTTTTTTCAGCCCTCTGAATAGTCCCTATACACATAGCCATGGCCACCCAGTCACATGACCAGCTAGCCACGCCCACCCAGTCACATGACCTCCAAGCCACGCCCACAAAATAAGCCACGCCCACAGAACCAGTAGTAAAAAAATTTAGAACCCACCCTGGTTGGGGGTCACCACAACATGAGGAACTGTATTAAAGGGTCGCGGCATTAGAAAGGTTGAGAACCACTGCTATAGATAAATCTACAGTGGATCCACATCTGGAATATTTTTTATAGTTGTGAATGTCACATTTGAAAAAAGATAGTCTAAAAGCCTAAATGCAAAAGCAGAATGTGAAAATCATCCTTGTGAAAAAATGCTGAAAGATTTGGAAGTTTAATTTGGGAAAAAAGTGGTGATACATGATCAAAGAGAAATATCATTAATGATATAAAGAAAACTAAATAGAAAAACATGCCCGCCTCCGCAAGTTATAGAGTTTTGCTTTGGTATGGCCTCGTAACATAGTTTATTTTTAATATTTAATAGTTGGATGATTTTTATTACTCTTAATGCTTGTAAGCTACCCATAAATGAGTGGTGGAAATAAAAACCTACTAAGTAAAATGTTTTTTTTAAAAAATATGCTCATTCTTAGCTAAATCTAAATTTGAATAGAATGTTCTTCCTAAGGATTAATAATGTTTATACCATAAGACTATCTCATCAATTTTCTGGAACCATCTTTCCCTGTTTTTCAAGCCTTGGTTAGGTCCGTTTCTCTTGAGAGTTTCAAACCAGCATCATTGTTTTGGTAATCCAAAATAAAATAACCCAGCCGATGAGATTATTTTATAGATCAGTGAATCACAAGCCAATCTCCAGCCAAGTCAGATCCAATGTAATCATGTTCATAAGGCAAAAAAAGATTTCAAGGCAAAATCAGGGAGGAAGTTCACTATTACTTGAACATTAAAAACTCTCTTCCTGTATCACTATTTCCGAAATAAGTCGAGTTGTATCTGCCACATTTAATTAAAAAGTAGTAACTAGGAAATACTGCTTTATCTTAGAAGCACTCAGCTGAGCTTTCCAATAACATGATTATGCTGATCGCACAACCAGATAAGCACAGTGACTATGAATTATACATTACTAAAGCTAAGATTTTAATAGTAAATTAGATCATTAGTTATACCGATCTCTATTAGTATAATAGGTCCATTACCTATAGTACTGCATTCAGTTTTCCTTACAGTTAAACATCCTTGCTCAGTAAAAGGTCAAATGACATGCTGTTTGTTTACTTGCTACTTTTCTGAACACACAATAACCAAGTGAATGAAATAAAACATTAATTAAAAGTAATCTGTCTCAGTAGACTTTATTAAAGAGACTTCCTTAATAAGTTTCTGAGTGACTAATTGTGTTTTATCAACTGAATAGATTGCCAGATTTCCTTAGATATCCTAATGCTGATCATCCATGCTGACAGCCCACTGGATCTTGTAGTTAGATGGATGTTTGAGTTTAGAAAACTAAACTCAAAAAAATAATTCACCTTATTGTATATGAAATATCAATTTATTGTTATAAATTCCTAATTTTCTTTAGCAACTAACTACACCAAATATAATCTCGGCTCTTTCTGATTGCAAAATCTACCACATTTTTTATTTCTTCTCTAATTAAATATCTTTCCTTCCTTCCCAATTGTTTGGTTTATTTGTTCCTTTTAAAGAGTTTGGAAGCATTACTGAATACACACTCACACACACACACACACACACACACACACACACACACAAATGTGAATCAATTCATATCTGGTTCAATTCATAAAAGCTCTCTGGGATTATTTTTAGTGCCTTTATGAACATTATTGCAATTGTATAAACAGGCTTACTCAGCAGAAGACTTTATTAGATAAAACTCTACTGAAAACAACAATAAAACTATATACACACCGATTATTTGCCTTCTGCACTCAAAGCCTTTATATAGATCTATATTTAGAACTGAACTTTGTTTTCCTATTTTTACAAATTAGCGTATTCTTGACAGTTTGCTTGATGGTCCAATCTCAGCTCACACGTTAATTTTTAACTATTTTTTGTTTAATCAATTTGCATAGCTGCCTATCTCAAACAAGTGACTCTGGCCAGCAAACAATCATAAAATCAATTAAGCCAATTAAAACATAAAACAACAAGAAAAATGAAATACATGTAGCAGCTGATAGATATTATAATCCATATTTCATAAATGTCAACATAACCTGCAAACAGACCTTGCACACACTGAAGACTCAAAGCCAACATGGTCAGGACTATCTCAAGCTCAAGAGGGAGAATATTATAGAGGACAGGCAGTATGCCAGAAAAATCATGTCTCCTGATCCCTGCCAGCTGACATTTCTTGACTGAAAGGATATGAAGCATGGCCATCTTGCCAATCGGTGCTGGACAAGAAGAAACAACTGGGAAAGATGCTGCCTGAGTTAACCCAGTCCCAAGCCATTAAGGGTTTCAAGGGTGACAAATAGCATATTAAATTGCATTCAGAAACATACTGGCAACCAATGCAATACATGCAATGGTGTTACACGTGCCAAATAACTAACACCATTCACAATCCACCAACTGCATTCTGTACCAGCTGAAGCTTCCAAATGCTATTGAAGGGTAGCCTTTGTTGCAATAGTCTATATGGGAGGTTACAAGCGCATTAGGGACAAAGAGCAGAATCCAGTCTAGTAACAGGCATAACCAGCAGACAATCTGAAGGTATGCAAAGGCCTTTTTAGCCCATGGTTACCATCTGTTCTTCCAGCAGGAACCAATAGTCCAAGAGAACCCCCAGATTGTATACAAGGTCAATCTTAGATAATGCCACTCCATCCAGAAACATAGATAGAAAAAAACAGACACCAGAAGGCCTAAGCACCCAAAGCATCGTTCAGGAAGCTCAGGATGGAGATATGAAACTATTATGAGATATGAAGACCCTAAAAGTTAAATCACCTCACCCAGTGACCTCATGAACAAGTTAAATAAAGGAACACATAAGACCAAGCTCTTCAGCAGCTCACAAATAGAGGCTATGGACTGGAACTCTCTCCTATCAACATTAATTGGAACTAATCCCAGAGGAACGAAGAGAATCAGCATCATCTTGCCACCCATCTCAAACTCCTGAAGCAGTACAGAGAGATACATTGATCAATGGTATCAAAGGCTTCTTCCCTCAACAAAGCATTAACCATCACCAAACTCAATCATATGTTCTCTGTGAGGCAGCCTTGACCAACCAGGAAAAGCATGGATCTAACACAAAAGTGGCTGAACAAATAGCTACAAGAATCGTGTTCACTTGCACAGGTTCAAAGGAATTGAACTCATCCAAGATAACCATGCAAGACTCAGCCATGTAACTTCCACTGGTCCTGCATTAAGCCTGAAGTACAATGCAGAGCAAATCCAGCTGATTATATCTGCAAGTTACTCAGCATATTCCTGACAGTGACACTAAAAATGAACTTTAGAATTACTCCCTCCTAATTGGGACTAGATCACCCAGAACCAGGCTTCTGGGCAGTTAACTACTGATGTAATAAGGGCAGAACAATTATGTTTTATTGTCCTTGGTGCACGGGTGTCAAACTTGATCGTGTCATGTGATGTATTATGATGTATGTGATCTTTTTGCCTTTGCAGAGCTGGGGTGGACATGGTCTGTGAGTGACGCATCTGGCCCATTGGCCGCCAGTTTGACAGCCGTCCCCTAGCACCATGAGATAGACTTTAATTTTAATCATGTAAGAATCTTCCCTAAACTGGAAACTACTCATTTCTACCAGATCAGATTTAGGTTTTATTAACATCAGACAAAAGCCATAGAAGAAATAATAGCAATTTATGTTTCATAGGAAATACTAAAGCTGAGTCTGTTGAGGAATACTGCTTTTTTAACATGTGACTTTGTATACAGAGGAGATCCCAGTCACATAAATATGTGCATATTGAAAGTGTTCATAAGAAATTATATTCCCCACATGAGAACAAACACTTTTTAACAAATTATTACTCTTCTTATATAAGAGAAAATAATGTCTAAATTTGTATGATGCTGACATTTTGAGTTATTTATCTTAATAAAGTTGTTCTCTCAAGCAAATATGAAACTGGTATAAGCCACAAAGTAAATGTTCCTAGAAGATTAAAAAAAAAATAGGAATTTTAAGCTTACATTATGTAGTTTGCATTCACCGGGATACATTTTCTGAGTGAAAAATAAATTATGTAAAATAAGTTTCTACCTACTAGTGAAACATCTAACGGAGCTGAAGGCTGCACTTGAAATGTCTTTTTTAAAACAAGTTTTACTTCAAAGGGATAATGATCAAAGTATGCATAAATTCCCAAAGGACATGAAAATATATGCACAGAAGGATTTTAGTCTAAAATGCCGACAATGGATGTATTTGGAATTTGCTTATTAAATAATACTTGCTATGAATGAATAATATATTAATTTCACTATGACTTGTATTCCCACAAGTTAAATATTTCAGAATTGATCATATAACCATTAACCAACCAGATGAAAATGTTAATTCTAGTTAAAATGATGCACAGTCAAATAACATTCCAAATATGGTATCATCAGTCAAAAAAAATATATATATAACTATATGATGAATTCTATTCAGGGTCAAAATTTTACATCTCCTTTTTGTTTCCTGAGGTATTTTCTGAGCCCAGGAAAATGCAATTTTTTGTTAATATTTGCATTCTTGATTATATTTTACAGAAGTTATACCCAAGAATACTTTTGAATGTTAAGCTATTAAATTTAATTCATTTGTGCTTCAGTCTGGAATTGTGCATAAATGTTAAAAGACTTACAATCATAACCAAATTTTTACTGGATTAGTTGTCTTTGAAAAAAGGCTGTTTAATTAGTTGTACCAAGTTTTGAATAGGAATGAAGCTTTTTTTTTTTTTTTTGTATACCCTAAACCTTTAGAGGGTGATGACAATGTCATATTATATTTGTTAAACAACTTCCTGATTTAACTGTGTTCAATGAATATATCTGCTGGAAGAAGACATTTCCAAAACAATAGTTTTCTATAGCAATAACAATAATACTTAGACTTATACACCACTTCACAGTGCTTTACAGCCAACTCTAAGCACTTTACTTTAGTGTCAGCATATTGCCCCAATAAAATGGGTCTTCATTTTTACGAACCTTGGAAGGATGGAAGGTTTGAGCCAGTCAGGATAGAATTGCTGAACTGCTGGCAATCAGCAGTCAGGAGAATTAGCCTGCAATACTGCTTTCTATCAAGCTAGGGCTTATGTTTGGGATAGGCCTTATTTTCAGGGAAAATACAGAAACCACTGTGCTATCATGCAATATGCATTGTTGGTTAGTAACACTATGCTTTGATTTGTGTCCTAAATTTATATTCCTTGAACACTTATGCATACCAACTTGTTGAATGGGATCCATTAGTTTTTGGAACTGAATTAGATTGAGGAATATACTAAGGAGATATGAGCAAGCAATGTGACTTTAATACATTCCCATTAGTATGAGCTATTGATTTTATACATATGTAGTAGCTGTAATACCTGAACTTACTCTGCATAAAAATATGCTGGATATAAATGACTGATGCATGAACAACCTGTCACAAGTCTTACAGATCTGTTTTAAACAGCTATTATAAAACCACCCGACATTTGCATGTATATGTTTTGTACTGACATTTTAAAATTGCTACTTATCTTGCAAAATGCCAAAATTTAAAGAAGGCTGTACTGCAAGTTTTCAATAAAATCTTTATATATGGCTATTTAAATATGCATAGCATAGCTGAAACTTTCATATTCATGTTCCACAGTAATGAATCATTAATATTATACTATTAGAACAAAACTATTTACCAAAATACATCTGGCTCTAAATACTGTGTAAGTATGTTCATAGCATTAAATGTTCTTAGGTAATACACTAGGTTTTTTGTTCCACTCTTTCACTTTATAGAGGGAAATGATAACAAAGAGGATCCAAAAGTGGCTTTTTATATGAGGAAACACTATTTTTACTAGGTTGTTACTAAATTCAGCATATCCAGGATGTTGCTAAAAACTATGCACTTGTTTGTCATCCGTAAATAAATGAACATCAATGGATATAACCTATAATTCTTTTTCCAGTTACCCCTTTGTACATTATAGTTCAGGGAACTATAAAAATCTAACACTGGATGGTTCTGGAACACAAATAGGTTAAGAAGTAAAAGAGGAAGTTGTACCAGTTTCAAAGTGGTAACCTTCTATATGTTAGGCAATATCATAATCATTGTGCATAATCTGTCAGGATTCCAAGTAATAGCAAGCAAAACCCAGAGGCAGATGAATTCCTCAAAGAATAGCTTTATTGGAAATACCATATTGGCACAAATCTGGTGAAAGCCGACTCTGAAGGTTCCCATGGTTTTTATCTAATTAAAAGATAAAGTTTTCCCACAACCCCAAACAATCAGTCACATGGTCCAATCAAGACGCTGTCTTGGTTGTCTCGTGACTTCACTCCTCCTTCCACGGTCCAGGTGTGAGAATGTCCTTGATTCTCAAGAAAAAGTATTTTATTTTGGCTATACAACCCCTGCTATCTCTAATCCCCCCCTCCCTTTCCCTCAGAACCAGTATGGCAACACTGAAGCTGCAGTCAGGTCGGCTTCAAGGTTGACAACTTTTATTTAAATTTCAAAAATGTACATAGTTCTGGTATATTTTAATATGCTCATACTGTTTAATGAGGTTTCTAGCCAGAGTGTTTAGTTTTTTATTTAAACAATGAAATCCTACTTTTCCTTGTAAAATAATCATTTTTTATTTTGCCTTATTGTACAACTGATTTTATCATAGACTTTACAAGCAAAACTATAGCCCAGATGTTATCACGCTAACTATACATTGAGATACTATTCAGATATGTCTATTGTTCAGCAATAACTAATTTGGCTGATAGAAGAAGAAAATTAATCAGTTTTTTTATTCTGCCAAAGATATGTAGCAATATTAACTTGGGAAATTCTTTGGTTATACAGATAGTCCCTGATTAGTGTGGTTAATGAATCCCAAGAAATGGCCACATTATTCAAATTCACGCTATTCAAGATTATATTTCTATGGAAAATAAAGTAATTGGTTCCAATTTGATGGAAATAGGCAATAAACATTTTAAAACATAATTTTTATATGTTTATTAATGAAATATAACAGTAAAAGAGTAAAAGAACATAATTACAATTTAAATGTCATCAAAAAAGCACAACAAAGAATGTTCTTTCTGCACCAACTCAGAAAGCTCGAACTGTCCAAGGAGCTGCTGATCCAGTTCTACAGAGGAATTATTCAGTCTGTCATTTGTACCTCTATAACTGTCTGGTTTGGCTCTGCAATCCTCTTCAGAGGATAATTAGGACTGCAGAAAAAACAATTGCTACCAACCTGTCTTCCATTGAAGACCTGTATACTGCACGAGTCAAAAAGAGTTAAAATTTACAGACCCCTCGCATCCTGGACATAAACTGTTTCAACTCCTACCCTCAAAACGACGCTATAGAGCACTGCACACCAGAACAACTAGATACAAGAACAGTTTTTTCCTGAATGCTATCACTCTGCTAAACAAATAATTCCCTCAACACTGTCAAACTATTTACTAAGTCTGCACTACTATTAATCATCTCATCATTCCCACCACCCAGCTCCTTCCACTTATGACTGTATGACTGTAATTGTGTTGCTTGTATCCTTACGATTTATATTGACATTGTTTCCTTTTTGCTTATTTGTACCCCATGACTATCATTAAGTGTTGTACCTTATGATTCTTGACAAATGTATGGTTTCTTTTTATGTACATTGAGAGCATATGCACCAAGACAAATTCCTTGTGTGTCCAATCACACTTGGCCACTAAAAAAAACTATTCTATTCTAAATTTATTTTAATAAAACTAGACATTAGTTATGGAAAGTACAATTTTAAAATATTCCAGATAGATAGATCAAATATTTAAAATAAATCAAATGAACAAAGGGTACACTGGAGGATAAACCCATATCTAGAATTTGCCCGCTAACTCCTGTATTCTGATGTAGTGCTTCAAAAGGAGCTTCTTCTTTCTGAGATTTCCTTGAATGAAGCTTTTCTTTTCTCCATTTTGCACACTTAACAATTAGCATTTCTAAGACTAATGCATCTGGAGTTCCAAGACCAACTCCAAATGCACTAGTCGCAACTATTATATGTTTACTTTAATTGAATTTGGACTTGCATTAAATATGATCTGGTATCAGTTTATAGTTTGCATCAAGTAAAATATTGTACTATTCATGACCTACTTGTATATGACATTTCAAAACTCTGATACTTTATCATATTCTCATCAGAAGTAAAAGAATGCCCCATTTAATTTGCAGTCTCCTCAGAAGCTCACTTAGAAGATATATGTGAGATTCTGATCCAGGTTTAATATCCCTACAGATGTTGAAAAGAATCTCCCACAATGACATAAAGACAGCCAAGTATTATTATATAGTTGCATTTCTTAATCTAGGTTCCAGGTATCTATTATCCATTATCTATTTCAAATAAAGTCAGATTTTTTAAAAAATCATACCCATGGGTTCTGTTAAAAAAATAACTTTGAAAATATACTGTAGGTAGATGGATATAGGTGGTATCATTCATTTCTGTTTTCCATAAATGTTTGCATGATTATTCTCAAGGAATCAAGGAAACCAGGCAGTGTGAATAAGGCCAAGGAACACCTACTTTTCTTGGAACTAAAGTTGCATATAATCCAATATCTTGTTTGTTCCAATCCAATATCATATTTTTCACTAGTATTTCATCACAAAGGTGATGAAAATTTCATGAGAGTAATTGTTCTCATTTCCAAGGGCAACCAATGGAAAGGGATGGAATTCTCTATACACACTTGGTAAATAAAATCTTGCATACTGAACAAACATTTTCTGCCTAGAAGTGAGAAAACCATGGCATACGCTATAATATTTCCTTATACAGTAAGTGAGATGGTGTGCTTTGGTAATATTGATCAGTAGAGGCTGAGTCCACCTTTTTTCTGCCTGGGAACAGCTAACATCTTTGCCATGATTAAAATTAAATTTAACAAGGTCATTAATGTGATTCCAGTAGGTGAACGGCCTAATTAATTCCTTATTTTGCTTGAAAACTGGCAGGGTCCAGTTGTTAAATAGTCTAAAGAGCCTTTAAGTATGTGTGTAATTCTCAAACAGCAAATCGCCATCTTACATTAAATATTTCTTCTTAAATCAAAGAGACCTTGAAAGCTGATTTTTATTTTGGATGTGCTAGGTCAGTTTAAACCAGTGCAGGAGGACCCCCAAAAATCATGTCAGACATTCCAAAGACGTATGGCACATTTGGAACAGAATTTAGTAGTGAATAGATGATGAAAATAAATTGAACACTATAATTACAAAAGTCATCAGTCTGCAACTATGAATAACTCCTGACTAATTCATTGATTGGGTTCCCCCTCCCAAAATAAAGCATGCAAAATTTATATTCAGTATCTTATGTCCATTTTTGAACACATCCTTCTATTTGTTATAACTTATTTTTTTATCTTTGCATTTAAAGATAGAAAATATATAGTGTACAAAATGCAAGTGTTCCCTCAGGAAAGCAGCCAGGATTCACCATGTGTCTGCAGTTAGAAATGTTTATCTCTCTTAGGAAGTGATGGTTTTCTCTTCAGAAGGAATGTCTGCTGGTCAGTGCATTTTTAATTCTCTCAGAACAGCAATTTGCATATCAAAGGGTTGATATGAGTAAACATCGTCATGCTTCCATCTGTGATATCATTCCCCCATTGAGACCTAAAATAAGAAGAAACACTCATATCAGTGCTGTTTTTCTTTAGTATTTTGCAGTGAGTTCTGCAATGTTGTATTTATTCTAAAGGTTTTGCAGCTGCCTCTTTCCAGTTAAAACATATTTAAATAAAACAAAGAATATGGGGGAAATAATTTCCTGTCAACAATTTTAAAAGAACCCTTTTGCAGATTTCAGGATTGAACAGAATAATTGCTCAACTGATTTCCAAGCGTCTTAAAATGTTATGATTGTTTTGTTTTGTTTGTAGGAACAATTTTAATGGGGGGGGAAAGAAAGGAACTTTGGGTTTAACAAATGATCAATTAACGTTTCCCACAGAGTTTGCATTTTATTAACAAAACAATCAAATGCATATTCACGCAGAAATAAGTCATACTGTGTCTTCTGGCGCTTAGTCCATAATAGATGCCTTTAGGACTGAAGCCCAAGATCATGCCATTATCACGATATGTAATCACCAAAGCAAAACGAGGGCTTTGGGTTTTTGTCAAGTGCAGTGCCAGATTTATATGTACTTCGCAATATGTCCTGGCTTGCTAGAATAGAATTAGTATTTTTCTTTTCTTTTTTTCCACCTCTTTCAGTTTTTCTACAATGATAAGTGTATTGCAAGACGTAAGTATTTACTTCACAGAAAAGTAGTTTATTGATTCTGGATAGGTTGAAGAGTTATCCGCCAAGAGCTGCTAGGAGTTGGATGGCAGAGGTAGGTTTCAGCAGGTTCTGACCACTTCTGGAGAACCAGTAGCAGAAATGTTGAGTAGTTCAGAGAACCGGTAAATACCACCTCTGACTGGCCCCGCCCTGATCTATTCTCTGCCTCCCGAGTCCCAGCTGATCAGGAGGAAATGGGGATTTTGCAGTAACCTTCCCCTGAAGTGGGTTGGGAATGGAGATTTTACAGTATCCTTCCCCTGGAGTGGGGTGGGAATGGAGATTTTAAAGTATCCTTCCCCTTCCATGCCCACCAAGCCACGCCCACAGAACCGGTAGTAAAAATTTTTGAAACCCACCACTGTTGGACGGCATATAATTTAATAAGTTATTATTCATTATTATTGTCTCTATGAAAGAAACAATCTGACTTCTGCTCATAAACATGAGTATATTTGGTGAAACATGATCATTAATGTGTGGGCTGCTGGAGAAAATAAATCCAGTCCTTTCCTTCCCTTTCCTTTTTCCCTTCCCCTTTCTTTTCTCTGATAGGAGTAGCAACTTCATGAAATGTATTCAGTGAAGTTACTGTTCCAACCAATCTTTGGCCTGACAGAGAGATTCTTCAAACAGCAGTTGTAATCAAGACAAGTGGATTCTCATAGCTTTCCTTGACCCTTTAAACTTTATACCCCAATGCAGGCATTTCCTAAAGGGAGAAGGAATGCCTTCTGATATACTTTGCTTCTTTCAGTACAGTTCTTCAATAAAATTGCCATCAATTCCCACTTTTCTTGGACCCCAAAAATTCAGGATTCACAGCACATAAGGAACCACTAAATTCAAAGGATAGTCTCATAAGGTTGCTTCTCTTAGCATGCAAGAACCAATAATTACCTAACAGAATTGTCTTTTCTGAAAACTTTATTAGCCTATCTACAGAAGCATGTTAAAAGGACTGTTGTTTGAGTATAGTTTTAGGAAATGACATATTTTCTTCCGATCACCGAAGCAGGGGGAACACATTGTTTGACTCTCTGAATGCTGTATCAACATATATTAAATCAACATAAAAGTAGAAAATAGGTTTTCAGTGATACAAACATTACAACATACAAACTAATTTTCAAATCCTGAAAATGTCACCAATCTCTCTCCTGTATTTCTGCAGTCAATAATAGTGTTTTTTCAAATTCATGATATTTTTTAAAAACTGAGCTGATATTGGTATATCAGCAGAATTTCCAGTATACCCTGAATATCAAACACAAAATGCAAACACTCTAGATTGGCACTTTAAGATACAAGAAGACAAAGACATCGAAATAAAATCAGTATAGATTACTCCCCATTTCTGACCATCTAACCTGACCTATGCTATCAAATATTACTCACTAAATGCCTCAGCTATACACATCATTTGCTGATTTAGCATTCAGCAACTACAACAATAGCAGGCCAAAGGATAAGTCAATGTGGCTCTTATAGTCCATTTGATTTGACGAAATAATCAGAACAGGAGATAAACCTCTCAGTCCCCTGTTGTTTTTATGTGTTATCTAGTTACTTTAATTCAATAATCTTTATCATACTATGTCCAGTTCAATATTCAAAGAAGGTGCCATATGTTACTTATTTAATTATGAAATTACTAATGACTAATATAATTTATATATCATTTGTTGAAATGCAAAATCTCAAATCAGATCTCAAATATGTGTGTATATGCATGTGCATGTGCACAGCCTTCAAGTTGGCTTTTTTTCCTACTGTCCACCTGGACTATTATTCCCTGCAGTTTTCTTGTCAAAATGTTTAAGAAGTGCCTCCTTTTTAGGGCTGAAAGAGACTGATTGGTTCCAGGTAGCCCATAAGACATCAGTTTTGTACCTGATGTCTTAACACTACACCAAACTGCTCTCTGAATCAGCATAGCTTTTATTATTATGTTATCATTATATTTTCTTTGGATATGGTCCCTCTTCCCAAAGATAAGTGCACTGGTTGAAACAGTCTTTTAATTTGAAATGAATGTTCCCCAAATCTGTGCCTAATTCTATTCTAGATATTAAGTGTCCAATACAATTTGCATACTTGCATAAATTAACAAGCAATACTGAAAATTCTGCAAACCATTGCATGTTTAAAATTGCATAACTTCTACATATCTGATATTTGATTCCATATCTGAACTAAAATTCATTTCCTCTCTTGTCACCTTTTTTTAAAAAAAGCAACTTGCACTTTTCTGGAAAATAAGAAGTCCTCAGAGTTTTTTTTTAATGGAATTGTTCAGTAATGCTGGATGATCTTTTTAGGTGAACTTTATCACAGTCTAAACAATTCATCTCAAGGTTAATTCTGGGCAACTATTTGGTCACTCCAGGAAGCTGGAGTTACAGAAGGTCAAGCATTTATAGAACTTACCAAAAAGGCATACTGGGGCTCTCTGGATTGTTTTTTTCTGCAAGTCATGTCAAAATCAGACAGAATTCAACTGAGGCTATTACCTCTGTTTCTGTATTGATTTAGCCAGCAGCTAAAGGAAACAGAACTGAAAATTTATAATTTAACCAGCAGTTTGACTAAGGATAAAGACAAATATAAACTGTTACTTAAGAAATTATGGATTCTGTGACACACACACAAAACAATTCCAAGACACAAAAAGTACAAATCTGAAACACTGCATTTCAGTACTTTAAAAGCATTCTAGAAATGGCATGGAGAAAGAGTTCATGAATGGAAATGTTGATGGATCTAAAGAGTTGAAATGAATATTTTTAAAAAACTGATGGTCCATACAAACCTGAATGCCTTGCATACTTAAAACAAGTAGTATAATGTAGGACCACAGTTACAAATCTTCTGGAATGCTTTTAAAAACTTCACTGAAATGTATTTGTACTAAATAAGACCATATTAATTGTTCACATAGATACAGGTGAAACTCAAAAAATTAGAATATCGTGCAAAAGTTCATTTACTTCAGTAATGCAACTTAAAAGGTGAAATTAATATATGAGATAGACTCATTACATGCAAAGCGAGATAGTTCAAGCCTTGATTTTGATGATTATGGCTTACAGCTCATGAAAACCCCAAATTCACAGTTTCAGAAAATTAGAATATTGTGAAAAGGTTCAATATTCTAGGCTCAAAGTGTCCCACTCTAATCAGCTAATTAAGCCATAACACCTGCAAAGGGTTCCTGAGGCTTTAAATGGTCCCTCAGTCTGGTTCAGTAGGAATCACAATCATGGGAAAGACTGCTGACCTGACAGTTGTGCAGAAAACCATCATTGACACCCTCCATAAGGAGGGAAAGCCTCAAAAGGTAATTGCAAAAGAAGTTGGATGTTCCCAAAGGGCTGTATCAAAGCACATTAATAGAAAGTTATGTGGAAGGGAAAAGTGTGGAAGAAAAAGGTGCACAAGCAGCAGGGATGACCGCAGCCTGGAGAGGATTGTCAGGAAAAGGCCATTCAAAAGTGTTGGGGACTTCCCCAAGGAGTGGACTGAGGCTGGAGTCAGTGCATCAAGAGCCACCACACACAGACGGATCCTGGACATGGGCTTCAAATGTCGTATTCCTCTTGTCAAGCCGCTCCTGAACAACAAACAACATCAGAAGCGTCTTACCTGGGCTAAAGAAAAAAAGAACTGGTCTGTTGCTCAGTGGTCCAAAGTCCTCTTTTCTGATGAGAGCAACTTTTGCATCTCATTTGGAAACCAAGGACCCAGAGTCTGGAGGACGAATGGAGAGGCACACACTGCAAGATGCTTGAAGTCTAGTGTGAAGTTTCCACAGTCTGTGTTGATTTGGGGAGCCATGTCATCTGCTGGTGTTGGTCCACTGTGCTTCATTAAGTCCAGGGTCAACGCAGCCGTCTACCAGGAGATTTTGGAGCACTTCATGCTTCCTTCCACAGACGAGCTTTATGGGGATGCTGACTTCATTTTCCAGCAGGACTTGGCACCTGCCCACACTGACAAAAGTACCAAAACATAGTTCAATGACCATGGGATTACTGCGCTTGATTGGCCAGCAAACTCGCCTGACCTGAATCCCATAGAGAATGGATTTTTTTCTTAGTTTTCAAACTCTAATGGTAAATCTATTTTACCTTTAATAATACAAAAAACAATAATACAAAAACACAACAGTTTTTGTATTACAGTTTTGTATTACAGCATTATTCGACTTACAACAGTTTGATTAGTGACCATTAGAAGTTACAACAGCACTGAAAAAAGTGATTTATGACCATTTTTCACACTTAACAATCATTCCCATATCTCCATAGTTAAGTGATCAGAATTCAGACATTTGATAACTGACTCATATTTATGATGGTTGCACTGTCCAGGAGTCATGTGATCATCTTTTGCAATCTTCTGACAAGCAAAGTCAATGGGAAAGCCAGATTCACTTAAAAACTGTGCTACTAACTAAACTGCAGTTATTCACTTAACAACTGTGGCAAGAAAAGTCATAAAGTAGGGCAAAATGCACTTTACAAATGTCTCACTTAGCAACAGAAATTTTGAGCTCACTTGTGGCCATAAGTCAAGAACTACCTGTATTTATGTTTCAAAAACCATTGTACAGACATTTTGGTCCAGGATAGTAGAAAAAGTTAATGAGTTGCAAAGAGGCCTTGTACTCAAAATGATTCATAATAAAGACTTTGGTTTTCACGTAAGCAAAGCATCTCATTGATGTTCATTAAAGCAATTTCAGGCTTTCAAACAAGCCTTTAAAAAGATGTGGTTGCTTGAAGTGAGCACAATAATATAATTCTTAAAACAGTTCCTTTTTTGTTGTCAGGATTGTGCAAAAGCCTGAAAAGGGGTTGTTTAATGGATAGCAGAGAGAAGTTTTACTGATTTAAGATTATACTTTTAAATTATTTTTGAATTCTGCATGTCTCTAATAGCCAAGTCTCAATATAGAGCTTTTATTTAAATAAATCCCTAGGCTGCTCATAAACTAATAATTGAATGACTGGATTCACACATCATATTAAGCCCAACAAAATCAACCAAAATTAAAAGAAGGGAAAATTCACAAGAGATATGGAGACTGGTGAAAAGGCCCCATCATAAAGCCAAGGAAGAAGTATAGATCCTGGAATGCATGAGAGATCCAGCATATATATCAATTTGGGAAAGAAAGAGATGACCAATTTATGGCAAGCTCAAGAAATATAGGGAGAGTCCATAAGGCTGTAAGTTGATTTATACAATAAATAAACAGCTACTGGTCTAAATGACAAGGTATGAGCAGGGATACTTCATAGAACAGTCCTAGAGAGTGTGTGAATGTCTAACTTGTTTGTTAATTGGATGAATCAGATTTTGTGCCATCAAATAGGAATATAAATCCAGTACCCTGTCTTGATTTTTCCTTCATTTCAAATTAATTTTCATTCTGTTACTAGACCTTTAGAAAGAATACTAAAAACATTATTTTACTAAATTAAAGAACAGGTGAAAATGAAATTAGGAAGACTTATTTCATTTACATTTGGAGAATGACACTTTTTTTTTTTAGATTTAATATAATTCTTATGAATTTTCTCTAAAAAGTATCTATATCAAAATACTGTTCTTTTCTAAAATTATGTTCTCAGATATAAATATCTAATGCCTATCTCTGAAAAGTATTTTTCTATAGTCAGACTAATTATTTTTAAAGCATTCATTTCATTTGAAGAATATTCAAAATACTTAACAGTTTTTTCTTCAGTTCAATCAAATAAAACTTTGGGGGTAGAAAGGTGGAAGTACAAATGTCTCATTTAAAACTAGCAGCACCAATTCAACTTAACTTCAAGTAACTATTGTAATGTTCCTGTTTAATAACAATATTGATTAGAACCTAACTGAGAATTCTTATTTAAGAGAGTTTGGTTCGTATGCTGTTATATTTTCTTTTATTGTTTTTTGCCTGGGCCCTCAGGAATTAAAATCATCAATTAGTTCTTTGAAAACCCTTTTTTTTTTTTTTGAGACTTCTGGTTGGCTCCACAAGCCTCGTTGGTGCTTCTCTGTGAGCACCCGATCCCCGGCACCGTAAAAGCCACCAGAACAGCCGAAAAACAGCTGTCTGGCGGCTTGGAAACCCTCTCCCCAGGCAAAGGGGAGAGAGAAGAGCCGACAGGCGGAGGTAGAGCCCCCCAAGCGCCCTAGGAGAAATCTTGGGGTACGAAGGGTGAGAGCTCCCTAGAAGCATGTCAATCTGCTCCAGACCTGGGACAACTCCGCTATTTAGTGGAACTAGAAGCCGCGACCAATTCTGCTGATAACAAGTGTGGGATTTTTAATATCTTCAATTGCTGCAGGCAGAACAAGCCAGGAGAAGTCAGACTGCAAGTATTTACACTTAACTCCGATGCTTATAGCCTCCTTTGGAAGTAACAATTTAGTAATTTGCAACAAAATGGCGATTGTCGCTTGAAAGGGTGTGGAAAGTGAAAGTTACAAGCAAGTTTTGTTTCACTGGTAGCCTTTTGCCTAGAAAGAACTTTTGTGTTGAAAAAAGGAGGATTTTAAACGTTAATTTATGATTGGGGAAATCTTTTGACTTTGAAGAACTTTTCCTTTTGGCTTCTGATTAAAATATAATGACCAATTTAAACTGAAAATGGCCTCAAAACCTGTAAAGACTGTTCCTATTAAAGGAACTGGGAGTGCTGGAAGCTCCCCAGCTCATACTCCTAGATTGCAAGCCTCTGCCCGCCCAACAGAGCCACAGACTTTAACGTTTGAGATGATACAAGAAGCCCTACAAGCCACACAAAATAAAATTGCTACTGTGATTACTGAAAAAATTAATGAAACTAATGAAAAAATTAAAGAAACTAATGAAAAAATACAGGCTGTCTCAGAGGAGATTTTAACTCAGAATCGGCAAATTAGAGAAGACATATTATTGGCCTTTAAATGTTTGGCAGGTGATATTGAAATGATGGATGATAAAGTGGAAGAAATTAAGCAATCCATGGAAATTTTGGATAATAAAATAGGAGAGACTCAGAACAGACTTGAAAGGGCTGAAGTTGATGTAACGATGTTACAATATAGAGATATGGAATTTGCTTTAAGATTCAGAGGGGTGAAGGAGAATAAACAAGAGAATTTGAAAGAAATGATGTCAGAGGCATTGGCACAGTTGCTGGGGGAGACGAAAACTGAGCTGGGCTGGCAGATTGATAAGGCATATCATGTCAACTCTTGGGTGGCTAGACAGAAACACTTACCAGGAGTCATTGTAATATATTTTACTACAAAGAGAGTACGCAATGGAATTTTACAGGCTACTTTTAAAAACAAGCTTCAGATTGAAGGCCAGGAGGCGATGACAATGAAAGAAATCCCCCCCAAGATGTTGAGAGCCAGAAAGGAGTATGCTTTTCTGGTGGATGAGCTGAAAAAACGCCAACCACAGTATAGATGGGAGGTGCCAGCCGGCTTAGTGGTGACTTATTCGGGAGAGAGATATCAGCTTAACACAATATGGAAAGCAAGAGATTTTTACATCAACGTATTAAAGGCTGGGACACCCAAATCACCAGAAGGGAAAAGAAAGAAGGAAGTAATGGAAGGAGAGAGAGAAGAGCTACTGACAGTAGTTCAATGGGGAGCCTTGACTGGCCAAGAAGAACCGTTACAAATTCAGATGGCTGCCCAAGATTTGGATTTAATTGACATATTAGAAGAACCAAAGGATCAAAGACAGACTAGAACAGCAATAGCTAAGCGCAAGGAAGAATTAAGACAGCAACAACTCCAGATGGCAACCCGAGAAACTACCAAAACAGAAGCTGTGGGAGGAGCAAGACCTAAAGGTCAAATGAGGCAAGATCATCAGAAATTGCTCCAGATGCTTCAGAGGCCCAGAGATGGGAACTAGATTTTTGACTTGGAATGTCAATGGTTTGAATTCACCACAGAAGAGAAGGAAAATATTTCACTATCTTAAACAATTCAAGAACAAAGTAATTTGTTTACAAGAGACTCATATTAGGATACAAGATCAAAAATATTTGACAAATACAAGATTAGGTACACATTATGTAGCAGCAGCACCAGAGAAGAAAAACGATATAGTTATATATTTGAAAAGAGACTTAATTGCAAAATTAGTTGAAGCGGATGATCAAGGAAGATTTTTAGCGATTGAACTTTTAATAAAAGGAGAAAAAGCACTTGTAATTGGAATATATGCCCTGAACCAACAACAAGAAAAATTTTATAACTTACTACATTCAAAGTTGTCACAATGGGGGTATAAAACTTGTATCCTATTGGGAGATTGGAATGATGTTTTGGATGTTAAAAAAGACAAGAAGGGACCTAAACAAAATGTTTTAACAAGAGCAAAATTGCCCAAACCATTTTGGGAGATGATGGACGACTGGGAGTTGAGGGATATTTGGCGTGAAAGAAACTCAGAAGAAAAAGACTTTACTTTTTCTTCGAATAGACATCAATCTTTTTCAAGGATTGATTTTATATTAATTACCAATGATCTTTTATCTAGGGTGAAGAACACAAAGATTTGTTCAAGAACATTGACAGACCATAGTCCAGTCTGGCTGGAATTGGAGTATGGAAAAGGGCCTAGGAGGTCCTGGAGGTTAAATGATAATTTGTTTAGATATGAAGAAAATGTAAAAGAGTGTAAAAAATTTATGAAAGAATTTTTTGCTATGAATATGCAAAAGCGTACATCTATGGAAATGGTATGGGATGCAAGTAAAGCATACATGCGAGGAAATTTGATATATTTGAATAATAAATATAGAAAGAAACAGGGGGGGAAAAAGAAAAGAATTAGAAGATGAGATTAATAAACAGGAACGGGCTTTAATAGCCAACCCAACAGATAAGAAAATTAAAGAGGCAATCAACTTATTGAAGGGTCAGTTTAATATGTTAATAGCAGATCAAGTGGCAACCAATTTACAATATGCAAAACATAATACTTTTTGTAATGCTAATAAACCAGGCAGGTGGTTGGCATATTTGTTAAGGAAATAGCAGAAAGTAAGGACAATAGAGAAAATAAAATACAAGGGTAGGGAGGTTTATGAGCCAGAATTGATTAAAAAAATCTTTTCTAGAGTTCTACTCAAGGCTGTATACTGGTGATAAAATTCAAGATATAGATAGATATCTGCAGAAAGAGAATATTTATATAACTTCAAAAGAGCAAAGGGATAGCTTAAATCAATTGATAACTTCCGAGGAAATTTTGTTTGCAATTAAGCAGTTGAAAGTGGGCAAAGCTCCTGGAACGGATGGTTTGACAGCTATTTATTATAAAAGTTTACAGGAGGGAATGGTGGAACCATTGAAGAAATTATTCAATAATATACAACAGGGAGGAGAGGTACCTCCAACTTGGAAGACAGCATTTATTTCACTGATCCCAAAAGATGGGCAAGATTATACAGATCCTAAAAACTATGGGCCGATTTCACTTTTAAATACAGACTATAAGATTTTTGCTAAAATTTTAGCAAATAGATTAATGACAGTTATGCAGCAAATGATTCATCATGATCAAACTGGTTTTATAAATGGTAGACAAATGAAAAGTAACGTAAGGCAAATTGTTAACTTATTAGAGTATTTGGGAAGGAACAACCAGGTCCCCGCAGTGCTAGTTTTTTTTGGATGCTGAAAAAGCTTTTGATAGATTGAATTGGCAATTTTTATTAAAATTAATAGAAAGGATGCAACTTGGAGAACATTTTATACAATCTATTAAGGCAATATATCAAAAACAAACAGAGCAAATAATAATCAATGGTGGCTTAACAGATAATTTCAGTATAGAAAAAGGAACAAGGCAAGGTTGTCCCTTGTCTCCATTATTGTTTATTTTGACGCTGGAAATTTTATTAAGTAAAATACGTGGGACGGATATAATAAAAGGAATTAGAATTAGACAGCATGAGTATAAGCTACGAGCATTTGCGGATGACCTGATGGTTACCTTAGCCCAACCGGTACAATCAATTACAGCCTTGATGGATATAATCTGCTCATATGGACAAGTATCTGGTTTTAAAATAAATACAGCTAAAACAAAGATAATACCTAAAAATATGGTCAGAAGCCAGAAAGAAGAGATAGAAAGGTTAACAGGATTTGAAATAGTTAAGAAGGTTAAATATTTAGGGGTTTATATTATGACTGCAAATATGAAATTATATCAACATAATTATGAACCCTTATGGCAAAAAATACAGAAAGAGATGGAAAATTGGAAAAAATTACAACTGTCTTTGCTGGGTAGGATAGCCGCTGTAAAAATGAATATTTTACCAAAATTTTTATTTCTTTTTCAAATGATACCTATACTTAAAAAAGATGAAAATTTGAAGGAATAGCAGAAGGGCATAAACAAGTTTGTGTGGGCAGGGAAGAAACCACGAGTTAATCAAAAGATAATGCAAGACACCCGAGAAAGAGGTGGTCTTAAAATGCCTAATTTAAGATTGTATTATGAAGGCCCTACCCTCTCAGCAATTACAGAGTGGATAAATTTAACGGAGAAAAAGATATTGAATATTGAAGGATATGGTCTGGTCTACGGCTGGCATACTTATCTATTGTATGACAAGAAAGTAGATAAGACTTTTAAAAGTCACATATTAAGAAATGCTCTATTGCGTGTCTGGAAAAAGTATAAATACAAACTAAAGGATAAGTTACCAATATGGACAGTACCCAGACATGAGATAGAGAATATAAATTTGGAGCAAAAGCAAGATAAGATTACATATAAGGAACTCCTTTATAAGGAAGGAGTCAGATTACAACTAAAATCTATGGAGCAATTAAGAGAAGAAGGAATTATAAGGACTTGATTTCAGTATGGTCAGCTGCAGGCCAGATGGAGAGAAGATCAAAAAACTGGTATTTTGCAGCAGGATGAGAATTTGATAAAGCAAATAAGAGATAAAGGTCAAATGCATATAAAAAGGTTGTATAATGTATTAGTGGAAATAGATTCAGAAACAGAGCTAGTCAAGGATTGTATGATAAAATGGGCACAAAACATAGGTGAACCAATAATGATGGAAACATGGGAAAAGATATGGGTTTGAAATGTAAGATTCACACAAGATCAAAATTTAAGAGAGAACTTTTATAAAATGTTTTATAGATGGCATTTAGACCCAAAAAAACTAGCCTGTATGTATCCAAATTTACAACCTAAGTGTTGGCGATGTGAGTGTGAAGATGCTACATATTTTCATATATGGTGGACATGTAAAAAAATTAAGGCTTTTTGGATAAAAATATGGTGGATTATTCAAAATATTTTAAGGAAAAAAATTAAATTTACACCACAGTTTTTTTCTGTTGGGAATAGTTACGGATTGTACCGTAATAGAGACTAAGCTGGTTTTGAATTTAATAACAGCTGCCAGGTTACTGGTGGCACAGTACTGGAAGAAGGAAGATCCACCTACCATTGAGGAATGGACACTAAAAGATGTGCATTTGGCAGAGATGGCAAAAATTTCATCATACCTTAAAGACCATTCAAATGAAAGATACATATCAGAATGGAGAAGATGGATTGACTATATACAAAAAAAGTATCCAAACAAGAAAATTCATATAGCTTATGAATGAAATATTTTTAAGTAGTTTATGTTTATATTTTTTTGAGTTACAAGGAGTTAAAGACTTAGGGAGAATATGAATGTAATAATTTGTTAGCATATCTTAGCTTTATGTTTGTAAATGCTATACCCTGTGCTTGTTCTGGGAAGTCTAGGGAGGGGGGGAAGGAGGGGAAGGGGGGGGTGAGAGGGAGGGGGGTGGGAGGGGTTGAGGGGGGGAAGGGTGGGGGGGAGAAAATGTTTGTATTTCTTATAAAACTTTTTAATAATAAAAAAAGAAAACCCTTTTTTTAAAAAAAACCCTTTTTTATTGCAGTGTTTCTCAAGTTTATAAGAACTTTGACTCTGGGTAAAATGATTTGTCTCTAGTTCTCTCAGTGCAATACTATTTGACCTTTTATTTTTAATGGTAAATTTCCCAAGATATATGTTTCTTAAATTTGATTCTGTATCCACTACCAAACATAGTTTAGTTATTGGTTATGTTGGTTGTAAAATTCACGCTTAGTGTTCAACAAAGTTTTCTTGGCTTAGGTTTATGATTTTTTTTCTTCTGTACCTCAAATCATTAATTTTTCATGTTTCCTCTGTATTCTTGTAGAGAAAGCAAGATTTTATTCTAACAGTGGATGACCAGTAATCTACTATTTTGCATGCAACTGTGCTCCAAAATTAAATTTGGCTACTTGACAATGGGTCAAATTCTGCTTTCATAAGAAAGAATGCAAGATTCTTTTAGAAAATAGTATCTTACAAGCAATTATATCCAAGACATATGTTTTCTGTTAAAACAGCATACACTTAAAAAGGAATCTACTTAACTAAATAGATGTGAAGAATGTATCAGTCAATGGTTTGTGTATTGTTATTGTTATTGTTATTGGTTCGATTTATATGCCGCCCTTCTCCGGAGACTCAGGGCAGCTTACAATGTGTTAAGCAATAGCCTTCGTACTTTTGTATATACCTGCTTAGTAGGGCTTTCAGCCCCCCCTTAAGCGGTGTTCTTTTTATACAAAGTCAGCTTATTGCCCCCACAATCTGGGTCCTCATTTTACCTACCTCGGAAGGATGGAAGGCTGAATCGACCTTGAGCCTGGTGAGATTTGAACTTGCAGTAATTGCAGGCATCTGGCAGCTAAGTGCTACTTAACAGCACTTTAGTCCGCTGCGCCACCAAGGCTCCTTAACCTTATAACCCCTTAGCTACAATTAAATATACATTATATATATAGACACACATATATAGACATTTTAACTTCATATAAATTATAAGAAAAGGGAAAATGTAAAAGATTTTAATTTATAACCCATTTTTATTTCTATGTATTTGCCTACCCCAGTTAATGGTTTAAAAAATATTACATTGCCCATGAATAACATTGATTTATTGACATTCATATTCTTCCTGGTTTCATTATATTACTAAGGGTAACATGGCTTATTTGGTTTTACTCCTTCATAAGGATACAAATTAGGTCTGCAAATTTACAGGTTGTCTCTAGTTCATAGCAAAGATTCTTTTGTCTCTAGTTCATAGCAGATTCTTTTCTGTTACCCTGTTTTCCCCAAAATAAGACATCCCATAATAATAAGCCCATTGTACTGAATAAACCTTGGTTACAAAAACAATAATTTACTTAAATTTCTAAATTTATTCAATTATCTATTTTTATTACAATCATAAAAATAAATGCACGTTAATGTACTAAGGATTGGATCTTTGCATTAACAAAAATATATTGTAAACAGTACTGCAGGCCTGAGGCCATGCATTTATTTATTTAGTAATACTGCTGCAAATAGGAGGTTCTTTATTATTCTGGGTGAAGAGCCAGCCCCTTAACAATACCTTCACTCACTGTTATAATCCATAAATCATTTTAACCAGGCTGTAGCAGAAAAACAAAGGAGACCTATGTGTCACACTATTTGAATATCTGCCATTTTGGCTCTTCCTCTCTTTGAGCAATTTCAATCCAGCTGGTGATCATTAACAATTTCCAGCTGCATTACAACAGTACAACTGCATTTTCTACTATTGTGTTAAGAATTTGTTTCTATTTTATGTTTTCCATTTCTCTTCTTTTCTCTTTTTTAAACATATTTAACATAAAGAACTAACTTTACAACTCCTTGTGACTTATTCATCACAAAGGGTACTTTAAGATATTTCTCTGTCTTTTTTGCCTCTAAACTTTGTCCAAAAGACATTTGTTTGTTTTCCACACATACACACACAAAGCACATATATTTTTTACTTCCTTCATGAAGAGGTACAACTAGACTTTGCCTTTCTCTCTAGCGTATTTCATTAAATCTCCTTGCTTCAGTAGTTAAAACTTAGATTCCTACTCTCACAAACAACACACCTACACACCAACACAAATACACATATATTGCTTATTTTTTGTCCATCACAAGGACAATTTTCAGATTGATATGCACATTTTATATGCTTTAGATATATTTTAAAAATACACTAGGCATACCAGTACAAATCTAATTTTGAATGAATGATTAAAATAGTACCATTCATTGTAAAAATGTATTTAAATCAAATACTTATATATTTAATGAATTGTTATGTAAACAATAAAAAATGTAGGAAATCTGGACAATGAAAGAGATTTTTCTAATGACATTACATATTAATAAATGATCCAATCAACACAAATATTTCTTTGAGATAAAGATAATAAATGAAAACATAAAAAATCAATATTTTACCATTTACATACTCATTGACATCTTTTATAAAAAGTTCCAGATGGGGCATGTCCTTTTAAAGCTATTTTAGTCATCCTGTACTTCTGATTGAGAAAACAATACACTCATTAAATGATATAAAATGGAGTGGGGGAAAACTCACACTGATTGCAGAGGCAAACTCGTTATGTAATAGAGGAATATTGTAGTAAGTTTAGTGCCTAAAAACAAAAAAGAAGCAAAAAAGCAGTAATAAATAAGAGGTTGCTTATCTGTCACTCCAATAGTAAAGTATGAGCTGTGATCACTCATCTATGTCATATTTGAAGTAGCAGGGAAAGATTATTCCATTCAATGTCTGAATCAAAAATAACTCATAAATAAAGCATTGATTTTAAACTAACCTTTATTTTTTTTTCTTCCTAGTGTTTTCCCAGAAATGTAAGGTCTGCTTTTTTTAAAAAAATCAACCGAATCTTGAGCCATTGGTTATGCTTGAGCTGACATCCTGGTGTGACTAGAACTCAGAGTGTCCTGTTTTTTAGCCTGGCTCCTTTAACCACTAGACCAAACTGTGGTGGTATATTCTGTTAGAATGGCTAACTCCAGTCTAATCTATTAAACATCATCTTTTGGGACCAAGGAAATGTATCTTCTCTGTCATAGCTCCCACTCTCTAGAACAGCATTCCCCAAAATGCCATCCAGAATGTTCTCTCTTCTGGGCTTCTGGAAAGCTCTTAATACCTGGCTAAGGTCCAATGTTTGGAATTGATGTATTAATGTATTTCTGGTGTTCCTGTATAAGTCTTGGTTGTTTTAGTCTGGGTTGTCTGTTAGTTTTTATGTTTTATCTGTTTTATGGATTTTTAAATTTTGTATGCCACCCAGAGATTATTGGAGGTGGCTGGCTAATTAATGTGAATTAATTAGCCAGCCAGCTCTAATAGTAAAGATTTGATCAAATTTGAGAATGCTGGAAAAGAAAAATTATCATATAAACCTAATATTGCCAATAAATCATAAATAAAAATTTATTGCCTTAATTTGTTCAGTAATAGCATAATCAAGTTGCAGGAAATTCCCATTGTTGACAAGAAGAAAATCTGAATTTACATTGCTTTGCTTGTTTTCAGTTTGTGAGAAATGTCTTACATGGCAAGTAGCATTAGAAAAATGCATTTCCTATTCAAATGGCATTTCCTATCAATGTAGCTATTAAAATGAAGCATCTGGTGAATGGGAAATAATGTGTTCCTATGAACATGATATTATTAGGGTTTTTTACAAGAGAAACATCCTTCTCATTCATTATATTCGTTGCATTATGCTTGCAGATATTTGCCTGTTCCTCCCACATGACAGATTATCAGAAGGACTGCCCTGACTGGACTTCCTTGCCAAAAAAAGGCAGTATGGAAACATTTGAGGATAGAAGAAAATGACCAGATGCAGCAGCACCTGGTACCCTTGTACCCTTTTGTTTAGCTGCTATATATGGACATTTATACAGATAGAACGGAAGTATCAGCAACACCAATGTAGAAAGATCACATAATTTAAAATATTACATCATTTCTTAAAAGGTGGAAGCTACAATATCAAAGTATTGATGTGGTGCATCTAGTAGTATTGCAAATTTTAAAGGAATATTTGAAAATGTAATGGAATATTTCTAATGTACGTAGATAAAATAATTTTCTACTAAAAATGTAATACTGTTAATTATAGTTTATTAAACCTGGAAAATAGAGTTCTATTTTCAGTTAATCCCTTTAATAAAGTACAAAAGCAAATAGTGATAAGAAAGATGTAGTAACATAGTACACTGATTTAATGATGAAGTCTAGCAACAACCCTGCCAAGATGCAAACCCATCCCAAAGTCATCAGTATGGGTAGTTATCTCTGCTTGTAGTTTTTGCAAAACAAGTGGAAATTCTCCTTTACATCAGTTACTTTTAAAAAAGAAGGAAGGGAAGTAACAAGATATCATTTATTTATTTATTTATTTATTTATTTATTTATTTATTTATTTATTTATTTATTTATTTATTTATTTAATTTATGGACCAGCCTTCTTACTAAAGAAGGGATAACTCTTCCCGTGTAACATCTATGATAGCATTCCTCCCAGTTATGTGCTACAAGATCATTATTTTTTAATTGGTGTTGAATTAATTTACAATTTAAGGCTTAGAATCTATTAACTGATATGTCATATCAAGGTTTGCTACTTGTTATTGTATGCATTATCTCATTATTTTAATTTATTGAAGTATTTTTATCATGAGATTTACTTAATAAGTAAAAATTATCTCATTAGTCTCATGACTTTTCTCATATGGATCTTACCTACTCTTTATATCTAAGAAATCAATCCAAAAGTAAACCTCACAGAAAAGTTTTTGTGCTTGAACCAATTGGTAGCTGTGTAGCTTTCCCACTGGATACCCTATTTAAATAATAACCCTTTTTTAAAATAAAATTTATTTTCTTTTAATACAAGCATTTCATCATTCATTAAACAGTGTGTCATCTGGGTACAATTTTTTGTGTCTTAACAGTTTAAGTTTACCACCATATTCATTATTTATATCTACTCTTATTTTAATACTAATACATAATACTTAACATATCTATTATTTTAACATTTCTCTTCTTAACTTATTTAATTTTATAATACCTTACTTTCATATTTATTCTCTAACCATTGATAAAATAAATCCCATATATTATAGTAGTCAGATTCTTCCATTTCTTTAATTGCAAGTGTTAATCTGTTCATTTCTGCACATTCTAATATTTTCTTAATCACATTTTCTTCTACAGGGATCTTTTCACCCTTCCAATTCTGTGCAAATACAATTCTAGCTGCAGTTATTACCTGAATAATCAAATATACAATTTCTTTATTATAATTCCCTGGTAAAATCCCCAACAGGAATATCTCAGGTTTTAAATCAATATGCGGTTGCGTCATCTTCTCCAACCACATACAAATTCTTGCAGAGTATTTTTTTTGCTTCTACACACGTCCACCACATATGATCCTGGTGTCTGATGGCATTTGCAACATTTAGTTGATTTATCTTTAAACATTTTTGCCAGACTTTCAGGTGACAAATGCCATCTATTAAACATCTTGTACAAATTCTCCTTATATGCAGTAGACATTGTTAACTTATAATTTCTATCCCATAATTGCTGCCATTTATCTAGCTCTATCGTATGTCCAATGTATGCTGCCCATGTTATCATTGTTTCTTTAACTTGCTCTTCTTCTAATTCGATACTCAATAAATAGCTATACAATTTTCTTATCACTCCTTCATCTGTTCCTATTTATATCTTATCTAGTTCTTTAAGTTCCATGTAGAAACCATATAATTTTGCATATTTTTCATATCTAGATTGTATTTGCAGTTGTGTATACCATACCATATCAATTCCCTGCTTTTCCAAATCCTGTTTTGTTTTAAGTTTCCCCTTTTCTGATAAAATATCCTTATATCTAACAATATTTCCCATATTAATAATATTTGGATGTATTAGTGCTTCCATTGTCGAAAGCCAAACTGGTATCTTCAAGTAATGTCGTTCTCTAATTTTCTCCATATTAATAACTAGCTGTACCTGGCCACGCGTTGCTGTGGCCCAGTCTGGTGCTTCCACTGGGCTAAAAGAGCGAGGCTGAAGTTCCAAACTCTCCACAAACATTTGGTGGGCATGGCCAACTCGGCGTCACTCACTTTCATCAGTCATATGACAGTCCCCGAGCAACGCCTACACAGCTGGTGATTAGGGCAGAGAACCGGTTGCTAAAAAACAATGGGAACCACAAAATCCTCCCACTCTGTCGCCCCCTCTCTCTTTGTATCTCTCTATGTCTGTCTCTCTCCCCTGTCTCTCTCATATCTCTCTCTCTCCCGCCCTCTATATCTCTCTATGTGTCTCTCCCCCCTCTCTCTGTATCTCTGTCTCTCTCTTCCCCCCTCTCTCTGTATCTCTCTCTGTCTCTCTCTCTCCCCCGTGTATCTCTCTGTCTCTCTCTCTCTCCCTCCCCCTCTGCATCTCTCTATGTCTCTCCCCCCTGTATCTCTCTATGTCTCTCTCTCTCCCCCTCTCTGTATCTGTATGTCTCTCTCTCTCCCCTCTCTCTCTGTATCTCTCTCTGTCTCTCTCTCTCTAACCCTCTCTGTCTGTATTTCTGTATGTGTCTCTCCCCCCCCCCCCCGGTCTCTCATATTTCTCTATGTATCTCTCTCCCTCTCTCTCTGTTTATCTCTGTCTCTGGCCCGGCCTCTTCTGCTTCCCCCGCCATAGCCCTTACCTTTTCAGGCCAGGCCTTCACAGCTCTCCACACCACAGCATGTTATGTTAACAATATATTTGTTTCTACTTTCCTACCTATCTTAAGCTAGAGCCCATTACTTTAATTTACAACTATTTATATTTTATAGAATTATGAATTTCTATATCTAAGTTTCTATTGCTATGTTTGTAGCACTATATTTTTCTTATCTGGTTTTGAGCTCTTTAAATCTTTCCAATTGAATCCAATCAATCTTTAATACAGGTAGTCCTTAATTTACAACCACAACTGAAACCAAAATCTACGTTGCTAAGTGAGAAATTTCTTAAGTGAGTTTAGCCCCATTTTACCACTTTTTTTTGTTGCCACATTTGTTAAGTGAATCACAGCAGTTGTTAAATTAGTAACCCTGTTGTTAAGTGAATCTGGTTTCTCCATTGACTTTGCTTGTCAGAAGGTTGCAAAAAGTGATCACATGACCCAGGAACAGTGCATAAATGTAAATCAGTTGTCAAGCAGCTGAATGTAAATCACATAACCATGGGGATGCAGCAATGGTCATAAGCATGAAAAATGGTAATAAATCACTTTTTTCAGTACTGTTGTAACTTCGAATGGTCAGTAAGTGAATTGTTGCAAGTTGAGGACTACCTGAGTCTTCTGTATCTGGACTGCTGATATTTTTTTGTTGATATATTTTGGAATTATAGCTAGTGAAAAATTTGTGATTTAATTTTCAAAATTCATGTGGTAAAATGTTCATTTTTTTTCATGGCATTGCCAAGATTTGTTACTAAGTGATTTATCTATCCTGAAAATTATTGATGACATTTCATAACCAGTCTGCTTTTCCCCAAAATTCCCTTCATCTGTGCTTTCTATAAGTATTCAGGTATATAGGTGCAAATGCCAATTTTTAGACATTTCATTCAGTAAAAACACAACTGCAGCTGTGGTGTAGTATGTTTCCTCAGAGAACAGAGCAACAATTTTTATAGCATTTTTAAACATGTAAATGTATGTGCTACCTGAGTCTTCTGTATCTGGACTGCTGATATTTTTTTGTTGATATATTTTGGAATTATACCTAGTGAAAAATTTGTGATTTAATTTTCAAAATTCATGTGGTAAAATGTTGGTGTGTTTGTTTTACGTCCAGCAGGTGGCGCTGTTTTCCAATGTTTTTCATGTTTTTACCTGTCACAGGTGTGACATGTATATAATATAGGTATATAAAAACACACCTATAGTCGAATGCAACGTTGTATCGAAATTTGAAAGCAATCGGTGAAGAACTTTCCGAGATGTGCGGTTATGTACAAATGGACATTTACATTTTTATTTATATAGATAAAGTATTTCTTATATATTGTCTTTGAAAGTAACTATGTATCTTGTTTTCCCCATACCATAAAAAGGCATGCCAACCCAAATGTAAGTCATGTCCCTCCAATGTCAATAATCAAATAATAACCCTAAGTGACTCATGACAGAGCCCACCTCATCATCTATCTAGGCTGTGAGATAGAGTAGAGAATGAACATGTCAGGTTTCGGTGCTATCTTAAATAAGTTTCATTTTCAAGCGCAGAGTCTCTAATGAATCATTTTTATTTAAGAACATAAAAAGCCGACATTCCTGATTCTAATTGCAGCCAAACTGGCCCCTCCTTCCAACCCCCTCCTCTTCCGCTCTCCAACCCCAATGTCCCATTGGCCATCATGCAGATCCATCTCTACCTCCCGGCACATTCTTTTCACAGGAATGTAGCCCCCACCCTCGTCTCCCAGGAAACACTATCTGTACATACAAAACTAGGTAAAAGTTCATCTTGTTATGTCAGCGCTGGAAGAGAGCCTAATTTGGAACGCTGACATCCGGCCCCTCTCCCTTCACTTCTGCGACATCACCTATCCCATAGGGAAAACACAACAAGATTAGTCTCATCAGCCCCTCCCCGGCTGTGCACCCCCCCCTCCCGGCTTTCCCGGGTGGTCTGCATGGAATTTTGCTATAAGGCGATCAGCTTGGATGTTTGCGCTCTTCACCCAGGAAGCCTCTGACAATGGGTAACCCTTCCATTTAATTAAGTACTGGAGGCGCCCCCTGTGCCATCTTGAATCAAGAATCCGCTGCACCTCGTAGTGCGTTTGGCCCCCAACAACCAGGGGCCCAGGGGGTTCACGTGGAGTTGGCCTTAAAGTAGACCCCACTACAGGTTTTAGAAGGCTACTGTGAAAAATGGGGTGAATTTTCCCCAAAAGCCGTGGCAACTGCAATTGCACTGTAACGGGGTTGATTATTTTTATTATAGGAAATGGTCCTATAAATTTTGGGCCCAATTTCCTGCTCGGGAGTCTAAGTCTCAAGTACTTGGTGGAGAGGTAAACTTTCTCTCCCAGCTGAAATGGTCTTTGGGGAGTTTGGTGCTTGTCTGCTTGGTCCTTATAAGATTGAGCCGCCTTTGCCAGCGCCCTCTTAACATTTTCCCAAGTTTGTCTCAATATTGCCATCCAGTCGGTCAAACTGACTGAGGAAGGGGGCTCCCTCGGGTATTCTGGCCTGGGAACAAAATCCATGCCACTCACTATTTTGAACGGGGTTAGCCCCGTGCTGCTGTGGACAGCATTATTATATGCAACCTCCGCAAAAGATAGGAGGTCTGCCCAATTGGACTGCTGGTAGTCGACGTAGCATCTTAAATACTGTTTTATCATAGCGTTCAGTCTTTCTGCCCCCCCATTGGTGCTCGGGTGAAATGCTGAGCTGAGCCCTTGGGATGAACCTATGGATCGTAGAAACTCCCTCCAGAACTTTGCTGTGAACTGGACCCCTCTGTCGGAAATGATTCTCCTGGGGACTCCATGTAGGCGGTAAATGTGTTTCAGGAACAGTTTGGATAACTGACAGGCTGAAGGCAGTCCACTACAAGGAATGAAGTGTGCCTGTTTGGAGAATAAGTCTATTACAGTCCAGATCACTGTATTTCCACTGCTCCTCGGTAGGTCTACTATAAAGTCCATTGCAATCTCCTCCCATGGTCTTGTTGGCTCAGCTACTGGTTGCAACAATCCAGGCGGGCACCCTGGCCTTGTCTTCATCGTGGCACAAATGGTGCAGCTTTTTACATAACTGTCTACGTCCTTTCTCATGTGTGGCCACCAGAACTGCCTTCGTACTAGGTGCAGAGTCTTTAGGAACCCGAAGTGTCCTGCTGGTTTAACGTCGTGGCTCCTCTTGAGAATCAGGATGCGTAAACTATGTGGGACATAGAGCTTTGTCCCCCTCCATGCTAGTTCATCGATTCTTGTCAAGAGATGTTGATTGTCCCGATACCAGGGGTCGGTCAGCGTTTCATTTTTTAATTTTGCAGTTAAGTCACTTGCAAGTTGGCCTTGCTGGTCACGTCGCTGCCGTCTGGTGATCACTTGGGCCGCAGCTTGGGTGGAGGGGATGATGGCATTCACTACCTGCTCCCGCTCACTGTTGTATTGGGGCATCCGGGAGAGGGCATCAGCCAGGAAATTTCTCCCTCCTGGGATGTGCTTAAGCTCGAAATTGAAACGATTGAAGTATTGTGCCCACCGCACTTGCCTGGGCGACAGTTTTCGTGGGGTTTTTAGAGCCTCTAGGTTTTTATGATCAGTCCAGACTTCAAATGGTTTCTGGCCTCCCTCTAGAAGGTGCCGCCAGGTCAACAAGGCCCACCTTACTGCAAACGCTTCCTTCTCCCACGCCGCCCATCGCCTCTCCGTATCGGTGAGTTTGCAGGAGGTGTAGGCGCAGGGTTGTAGATCACCTTGGTTGTTCTTTTGGAGTAACACGGCTCCTACTGCCACATCACTTGCGTCTGCTTGGATGACAAAAGGCTGTTCCGGATCCGGGTGTTTTAAGACAGGTTCTTTCGCGAACAGTCCTTTTAGCATCTCAAATGCCTGTTGGCAGGTCAGGTCCCACTGTAGGGGTTGTCCCGGGCGAGGTTTCATCACTGGGCTTCCTGTCTTTAGGAAGTCCGTCAAAGGTTTGGCAATCTTCGCGAACGAGGGGATGAATTGTCTGTAGAAATTCGCAAAGCCTAGAAAACTTTGCAGTTGTCTGCGGGTGCGAGGGGGCTGCCATTGTAGAACTGATTGGACCTTGGCTGGGTCCATCTCTATCCCCTCATTTGATACTCGGTAGCCCAGGTAGTCTAGCCGTGATTGGTGGAAATCGCATTTTGGCAGTTTGACATATAGGTTTGCCCGTAGCAGTTTTTTCAGTACTTGGCGGACGAGGGGTATGTGTTCGTCTATGGTCTCCGTGTAGATAAGAATATCATCCAGGTAGACGAGGACCCCTTTGTAAAGGTGTTCATGTAAGACTTCGTTTATTAACTGCATGAATACTGCCGGGGCTCCTTGCAATCCAAAAGGCATTACTTTAAACTGGAAACTACCCAGGGGGCAGTTGAATGCTGTTTTCCATTCATCTCCTGCCTTTATGCGTACTCGGTAATAAGCTTCTCGAAGGTCTAGTTTGGTGAAAACCTTCCCTTTAGCTAGGTGGGCTAACATGTCTTTCATGAGGGGGAGGGGGTACAAGTTGTGTACGCAAACAGCGTTGATACTTCGAAAGTCGACCACCAGTCTCATGGAGCCGTCCTTTTTCTCTTTAAACATGACCGGCGCCGCTACCCTTGGTTTCACTGGCTCAATAAATCCCCTTTGTAAGTTTTTGTCTATGTAGTCCCGCATTTCCTGCATTTCTCGGGGCGTCATGGCATACATTTTAGGTTTGGGTAGTTTCGCTCCTGGGATAATCTCGATGGCACAATCGGTCTCGCGGTGGGGAGGCAGAATGTCACACTCGGCCTCGCTGAATACCCCCGCAAGGTCTTGGTACTCCCTTGGGATCTGGTTTGCGTTACAAGTGGTGGTGGGTGCGGCTGCCAATTGCTTTGCTGCACCTTCTGGGAGGGACCCTTGTGTTGGTGGTGTTTTCTTCTGTAGTGGAGGGCTGCTTTGGGGTTTCAGCGTGGGAGGGAATTCTTCTGGTCGGGGCGGCAGGGGTTGGGGCCCCTTTGCTATTCTCAGCCTGCGGGTTCCCTCTTGCCACCAAATGATTGGGCCCCATTTGTCGAGCCATGAGAGTCCCAATATGACTGGTTCTGTCATCTTGGGGGCTATTATGAAGCAGATCGTCTCCCAGTGATCTGCGAGTTCTAGTCTCACGGGTTCAGTCAAGTGTGTGGCGTACGTTCCTCCCACTAGGGACCCATCAACTTGCTCGAAGTGAATTGGTTGTTTGAGCTGTTTAGCTCGGATTCCCAATTTTAGAACTGTGGGTAGGTTGATTAGGCACCGTGTGCTACCCGAGTCTATTAGGGCTTGGAAAGTCTCTTGGGCCCCTGTTTTGGGGGCTGTTAGGCGTATGGGGAAAAGAAAAGGATGGACGGGTCCACTCACCATCGGGTCATCCTCGCCTTCGTCTTCCGTGTCATAGGGTTCGGGGGACTGATCTCCCTCCTCTGGGATTCCTCTGGTTTCGGTCAGATGAGCAAAAAACTCAGGGATTTGGGGAGCTTCCCGCGGTACGTGGGTGACGCGCTTGGGCCCTCGTTCCGGTCGTGCTTTGGGCAGTGGAGCTGGTCCCGGTCTAGGCGTTCCACATCTTGCTGCTATGTGGCCGCTTCCTCCACATCTGTAGCATTTCAGTGGGCTCCGTGGGGCAGTTGGTCTGTAGGAGGGCTGTGATGTTGGGGTTTCTTGTCTGTTGAGTGGCCCCTGGTCTGGTCGGCCTCTCTCCTTTTCCTCTGGTGGTTTTGACGTGTCACTCGCCCGCAGCCCTCTGTCGACTTTTATCGCTACCCGGAACCATTCAGCGAGTCGGTTTGGGATGTCACGATAGGCAGTCACTTGGGAAATTCTTTTATCTAGGCTTGTTCTAAAAAAATACACCAGCAATCGCTCTGGTAGGGGAGACAGTGTCCCAATGACTCTCCTGAATTCACGGATATGCTCTCTGATAGGCTTCCCCCTCTGCATTAGGTTTCTGAGCTCGTCTTCCACATAGGGGTCCTCCTCCTCCTCCTCCTCATAACGGGCTCTCAATAGTTGCAAGAACCCATCCGCATTTTGTAGCTGGGGGGCCCTGTATTTGTAGAGTGATGCTGACCACCTCTTTGCTTCTCCCTCCAGCCCTTCCGAGATAGCATTCACTAGGGCTCTGGGGAAAGGGTAGAGGTGTCCGAACCGCTCTATGTATATCTCAGCTGAATCGAGGAATTGGGCGAGGTTGTCTGGGTCATCATCGAACTTCCCTCTGAACTGGGGTGGTTCCTCCCTCTCTGCCCTCTCCTCTCTGTGCTGAGCTCTGGAGGGCCAGCCTTGGTGTTGGTAGTCCTCTGCCTCGTCTCTCATCCTGGGGTGGGGAGCTGCTGCCTTGTCTGGGCTTCGCTGCCATTCCCATCCCCAGCTCGCCCTTCCCAATTCACTTAGGGGTTTTTCTTTATCTTTTACCTTTGTATTTTCCAAGTTGGCTGGAATCACGACCGCTTCTGCTCCTCCCGTTTCTTGAAGCAGGCTTTCCTCCGAGAGCTTGGCTTCAGCCATAGTCCGTCCGACCAGATGTCTGGGAGGGAACGGGATGATTTAAACTCAGCCAGCCTGGATTTGGAGGAGAGTTTGGCTGTCTGTCAGGTTTCAGTGCTATCTTAAATAAGTTTCATTTTCAAGCACAGAGTCTCTAATGAATCATTTTTATTTAAGAACATAAAAAGCCGACATTCCTGATTCTAATTGCAGCCAAACTGGCCCCTCCTTCCAACCCCCTCCTCTTCCGCTCTCCAACCCCAATGTCCCATTGGCCATCATGCAGATCCATCTCTACCTTCCGGCACGTTCTTTTCACAGGAATGTAGCCCCCACCCTCATCTCCCAGGAAACACTATCTGTACATACAAAACTAGGTAAAAGTTCATCTTGTTATGTCAGCGCTGGAAGAGAGCCTAATTTGGAACGCTGACATCACAACTATCTGTTAGTTTATGGATGTCTGTATTTAATGCAAAATCTATACTTTATTGAATTTTAATGTTTTAAAATGTATTATTTAATATTTTATTCCTTTGATTGAGAGCCAATCTGGTCTACTGGTTAAAGCACCAGGTTAGAAACCAGGAGATTGTGAATTCTAATGCTGCCTTAGATGTGAAAGCCAGCTGGAAATCTTTGGGCCAGTCACTCTCTCGGCTCATGATATCAGGCTTAGGAGACAAGCCAGTCAATCAATTCTTGTCACAAGCAAGAATCATCAGTACTTGTGTTACATTTGTATATCTGCACTACCAAATCTTATCCTTTTCACTTTTTCTATAAAGTCAGAATTCCAAAGGAAAGATATATAGATGTGCATTATTAAAAGGATTGTTTCTTTTTATCAGGAAAATTTAGCAAGCATTATTTCATGGCTACTATCAGTTTGATTCTACTGTTAAATTAATATAACATTTCAAATGAGTGGTTAAAAATCTCTTCTGGCCAACACTGTGCTCTTTTAAATCTACATCTTGATTGATGAGATCACAGTTTTTGACTAACAGCCTAAATGATAGAAGATTCCAGGTCATAAAAGTGTAATAATATTGGTGCTAAAAATAAAGTGATGCACCATATACAGCAGCTAACATGTTCACGCTTCATGTCTTGGTGATTTAATGCCTGCATATGACCTTGCCTTAGATAAGCTGCTTGTTGAATGCTGAAAAGTATTTAGCAATTTTCATGATGTATCACTTGAACTAGATGAATATGACATTAAGTTGCCAACATTTTAACCAGTGAAATGTTATACTGTTTTTCACACATTGCTTTTTTTGTTTTAAATATGGCTATTGCAGCTTTGATTAAAAGACTTGTTTCAGAGCTGATTGACTCAAATGTCAGAATCTGGGATGCTGAATCAAATTTAAAATAAGTCAAATCAATTCTAATATCTGAGAGTTGTTGACTCCATTTCATTTTTGTTTTGAATTCTTCTCCTAGAATAAGGTGACCAGATTTTAACATTGGTAAAGAGGGACATTGTGGGCGTGGCTTATTTTGTGGGCGTGGCTAGCTGGTCATGTGACTGGGTGGGCGTGGCTAGCTGGTCATGTGACCGGGTGGCCATGGCTATGTCTATAGGGTAAGGTGAACAGATTTTAACATTGGTAAGAAGGACACCATTGTGGGTGTGGCTTATTGTGTGGGTGTGGCTTGGAGGCCATGTGACTGGGTGGGCATGGCTACCTGGTCATGTGACCGGGTGGCCATGGCTATGTGTATAGGGACTACTCAGAGGGCTGAAAAGTCATTTCTGACAGGTCCTCACACTTTTGACTGGTCCTCACACTTATGACCATCCTCACATTTATGCCCGTGCAGCATTCTTAACAACCATGTCACTCATTTCACAACTGCTTCTCTTCAACATGGTGACAAGATAGGGCAAAAATGTAAAATGTGAGGACAGTCGTAAGTTCGAGGACTGGTCAAAAGTGTGAGGACCAGTCAAAAATAACTTTTTCAGCCCTCTGAGTAGTCCATATGCACAAAAGGACTAACCAGAGAGCTGAAAAAAGTCATTTCTGACAGGTCCTCGCACTTTTGACTGGTCCTCACACTTATGACCATCCTCACATTTATGCCCATGCAGCATTCTTAACAACCATGTCACTCATTTCACAACTGCTTCTCTTCACCATGATGACAAGATAGGGCAAAAATGTAAAATGTGAGGACAGTCATAAGTTCGAGGACTGGTCAAAAGTGTGAGGACCAGTCAAAAATAACTTTTTCAGCCCTCTGAGTAGTCCATATGCATTAAAGGATTACAGCAATAGAGAGGGATGAAGGAATGGAAATTAGAGTAGGAGTGAGGGTAAGAGAGGGAGGAAGAGAGGAGGAGAAGGAGAAAGAAAGAGGAAGTAGGGAGGAGAAAAAGAGGGTGGGGGGAAGAGAAAGTAAGAAGGAAAGAAAAGAGAGAGGTGGTAGGTTTGAGGAGAAAGATTGCTGTACAATAAAAAAGATGAAAGGGAAGAAAGCCAACCCCAAGCAAATATAAAGATATTAAGATAAAGAATGAATTGTTAAACTTTAAAGAATAAAAGAGAACAAATATGAATAAATAGCAATAATTAGAAACACACATACAAACATACAATGTATTTTCTTTGAACAGAATATTTGGCTGGTTCACAAATTTAAACAGCGTTTAGTCATTTCAATTTAATTTACAATTTCTATATTTCCTTTTTGCCATATTTATTCCTCATCTATTTTTTAAAAAAACCAATATTACCCTTCATCCTCATCTCTAATCTTAATCAAATTCAATTTTTCCCTTCTATTCTATATTATACCCCTTCCCATTGTCATCTATTTTTATATCCATCCTCACATTGTTTAATTATGTAATTATGTAATACAGTTGTTTAATACAAATTCAACATTTTAATATAAATCAATTAGTTATAAAACTATCTTTTTTGTATATTAATCAATATGAACATGAATATTCCAATTATTTCCATGCAATCCAATTTCTTACAAATCAATTAATTATATTTACCAATAATAATAAACCAAATAATTTCTCCCATATATTCCTCCGCACCACAACTTAACCATTTCTGCTTTCAACACAATATACAATTAATAGTATCTCAATTATTACAATTCCCTAGTTAAATACAGCTTTTTTTCCTTTGTGTTTTAAAATCTTGAACTCTCCTCCTAAATTTCCCATTGTTTGCAGTTTTTCACCTACCTTTTTTGGGGAGGAAAAATAAAAATAAAAATAAATCTCTCTCTGCCTCATTTTGTCACGCTGCACCAAAGACCCTGGTTTCGGTTTCGTTTCTGAAGCTTAGCTAGGGGAAAAAAAAACTGCTTTACACTGATTGCCTGTAGGGCGGCCCTTTGAAGAGTTTAAACAGTTTTTTTTTCTTCTAGCCATCAGCTGGGGCTCAAGAAAAATCGGGACTTTTTTGAAACGCCGCGGGACGCGGGACAAATTGCTCAAAAGCGGGACTGTCCCGCCAAAAGCGGGACGTCTGGTCACCTTATCCTAGAACCCTATAAAGATTCTATCAGCTCTACTGCAAAACATTCACTGAACATTTCAGTTCTGGACTACAAGTTTTTATCTATACTTTTATCTAGCCATTCACTGTGACTGAACTCTAAGTTTTATTTCTCTCTTTTCCTCAAGTCTTTTTCATTTAGAAATACTGGTAGAAAGAAATGAAGTAATTTTATTATTATAGTTGAAAATCAGAATTCATTTAATTTGGATGATTAATGTGTTAATCATCCAAAGATCCAGGTTCTTTCTTAGCTACTTACTTTGTGTTCAGTAATATCCAGGTAATTTTGATATCATTTCTTAATAAAATGATATGACCAAAAGTCATGTCTAAAAATAATGTTGTTTTAAAATATGGGTTTCATTCATAGCCTTTTATTTTGTTTTGATTAATATGCCTGATCTATAGCACAGTTTTAAATAAAATAAAGTCTGTTGGTTGTGGTGAGAACAATTTGAATTAATCAAACAAGAATACTAAATAAAATAATGTGGTTCTTGGTACTTTTGTTAAGTTTTATTATATTCAACAAGATCAAGAATCAGCTTGATCAACTCAGTCTTGTTTGAATAAACCTTGAGAATTTGCTACAAATATTTTCTTTTTCATTGTTTATTTCCTAAATTGTGTTTTTTATCCCAGATTGCTGCTATATTTCTTGTACTGATTTAAATAATTAAACCTATTAGGGTCTCCTGCTTGGTAAGGGGTTGAACTAGATGACCTACAAGGTTCCCCCCAACTCTGTTATTCTGTATTTTGTACTAATAGACTAATGACAATATAGTTTTTATATTTATCACTATTTCTCTAGACAGTAATCACACTAGCTTCTTCAAAGGTTTCCCTGTTGTGCTTTACTTTCCAAAAATTCTCACTTTGCTGTTTTATGTTGGCCACCTAATTATAGTTTGAGACCCTTTTCTTAGTCTTTATAAATTTTTAGACATCTAATAAGAACATTTTTACTTTAGTTATTTTTTTTCAATGTTTTTCCCTTCAATAAAATATTCCATATATTTCAGATTTCTTATAATTACTGTATAAACATATGTATGACTGGTCCTGTTTTGTTATTAACATGCACAGGTAGGTTTCAGTAGGGTCTGACCCAGTGGTGGGTTCCTCCTGGTTCGGTCCGGTTCCACCGAGCCAGTAGCGGTGATGATATATCACTGAACCGGTTCTGCCCCCTGCCCCCCGCCCCCGATCCACCCACCCCCCGTGTTATTCTTACCTTTTATTTGGCTCCACCGTCAATCTATTGCTGCATTCCCTCCTAGCTAATGGCTAGAGGGAAAAAAACTGTTTAAACTCTTGCCGCGGGGCTTCAAAGGGCCGCCCTACAGATGATCAGTGTTAAAAGAAAACAAATGGGTAGACCGGTGCCTGCAAAAATAAATGGGTAGATCAGTGCCTGCAAAAATACATGAGTAGATCAGTGCCTGCAAAAATAAATGGGTAGACCAGTGCCTGCAAAAATACATGAGTAGATCAGTGCCTGCAAAAATAAATGGGTAGACCAGTGCCTGCAAAAATAAATGGGTAGATTGGTACAGCTCTGCAAGCAGTTAAAAGCCTTGTAGACCAATACCTCTGCTAAACCCTAAATAATTGTCACATGACCATTAAGCCAAGCCCACAAAATAAGCCATGCCCACAGAACCGATAGTAAAAAAATTTAGAACCCACCCCTGGTCTGACCAGTTCTGGAGAAACGGTAGTGGAAATTTTGAGTAGTTCGGAGAACCAGTAGTAAAAATTCTGACTGGCCCTGCCTCCATCTATTCTCTGCCTCCCAATTCCCAGCTGATCAGGAGGAAATGGGGATTTTGCAGTAATCTTCCCCTGGAAGGGGGTGGGAATGGAAATTTTACAGTATCCTTCCCCTGCATGCCCACCAAGCCATGCCCACCAAGCCACGCCCACCAAGCCACGTCCACCAAGCCATGCCACACCCACCAAGCCACACCCACAGATCCGGTAGTAAAAATTTTTGAAACCCACCACTGGTAACATGGTTCAAGTAATAGAGGTGAAGATTATAAAGCAGTTACTATTTAATACATTGATTATATCAAGCATAGAATAAAAAGCTATATGCTGAATAATGTATTTGTTTTGCAGGGGAGTAATATAATTTTATAATATTTTTCCTCCTCCTTTCCCATTCCTCCAATTTTTGTTTTTATATTATAACTTCAAGGTTTTGCAATGGCTGCACTTTAATTAATAAACATAATTCAATTTTAATTGTGTCTCAACCATTGTATACAGAGAACACACTATACATCTCATACATTGTACTTTGTAGAATAATAATGGAACTAGTTTCAACAAATTAAAATTTAATTTTTATCTACTTATGTTCACATTCATATACAAATCACAAACATTTTTGATGGTCAAGAGATTGTCAAGATTAGATAATATTGCAGTGCAGGCTGCTTGTAATGATAAAAAGGAACTTTATGTACTTATTAGAAAACTAAATGTATGTTTTAATGCATGGATTTTAAAACTGAGAGCATAGCATTCACTTCACAAGAGAATCTAGCATTTGAACACAAAAGCAACCAATTCATGAAGTACAACATATAGAGCTAAGATTTTCCACTTTTGATTTAAATTAGGCATTTCCAGTTTCAACAATGAAATTACAAGTGTCATTCAGTACATAAATATAATATTATATATCACTTTGAATATCCTCAAAAAATGCATGAGGAGACAGAAGTGAAAAGATCTAGAGTGAATGCATAATGACCTGAAGAAGTAAAAATGAAAATCTCTATTAAAAATAAGATAGATTAATCTTCCAACAGACTGAATGAACTGCTGTTATATCAAAAGCAAATGTGAAAGCTACTTAGAACAGTATGCAATGAAATATGATACGGACCAAAAGAGAAATGAGAATTGTTAATGAAATTATGACATAAAAGGTTGTGTATCGGTAAAAAAAAGAAATGTAAGAAAATACTTGTGCCAAGAGAAAAAGAATTAAGTGCCGAGAGAAAATTATTGAGAATTTGTATAGCTTGGGGTTGAACTATTGGGTTCTTGGGCTTTCTCTGTATCCTATCCTGCTCTGGGATGTAAAAACCTTTTGTCTTGCTGTCTCTTTGGAATGTGCCTTCTCCTACTGCCACTTCACTGTACTTATTCATACCATGTCTCCCTCTATAGGCACCATATCTCATACCAAAGTAGCAACAGAGAAAATGGAGTGAATTCTTGAAAGTTACAAATTGTAAAAAATAAAGCAAGTAGTTAATTTTTTTATCTTGGTAAAATGTTTTTAAAGAACATTTATGGGAAAAATCTGCAAAAATGCAAATGCTAGTGAAAAGTTGTGGATTGCATGTAGTTTGTTGCCAGTTGTGAATATTTCTTGAAAAAATATAGCTTTATTATTTGAAAGGGGAGGGATAGGAAAGCAGTGATCTAATGATCTAAACCTTGTAAAAACAAAATTCCCTGAAGCCATGTTATTTGTAAAACTGCAGTTATAACCATCATCTTGAAATATTAGTGCATTTGCATAATTACAAAGTATATAGAGTTCTGTGAGTATGACACATTTGACATGGAAATTGCAATGTACAATAGTTACCTGTACATTCCATCCATTACCTGAAGTGATCACCAAAAGACCTATTAATATGTAATATTTTACATATGAAAAATACAAGGCTGATTATAGAAATCTATATGATAAATTTTTATGATAAATTTGAAAAATGAAGAAAATTTGACTGCAAGTTATATGAAACAGCAACCTTATAATATGCAACCGATTAAATTGAATGAAACTCTTTAGTTATGTAATGGGTTTCCTACAGACTGGCAGGACTTCATTTTTCAGATCCAAGTAAGGATAGATAATTTATTATGTCATGCTAATCCTTCTATATCAAGGCTTTCAAATTGTGTATCACCCTAGAAATCCATGAGTGACTCAGGGCAAGGAATTGACTCAAAAACAGCCGTTTTTAATCATTATATCTTAGCCTATATATCTGGGTTCTATGATTTTTTTTGAAAAAAACAAACAACTAAATGGTTCTGCATCTGGAAAAAATTGGGAGAAAAAACATGCTCTGTTTATTGATGTTGCTATTTGCAATGAAACATTTAAATAAGAAGTCAGGAGCTGACAAAGACCAAAATGGAAATCAGTATCAGCGATCTAAGTAAGCAATTTCTGGCAAACATATTCTTCTAAGGCAAAGTCCCATTCAAAATACAAAGACATTAAGATTCATCTTTCTGGGACAATCAATGGTTAACCTAATATAACTTAATTAGTAAGAGGCTTGTATAATTGCTTAAAATATTCATTGATATTTTTCCCTCCATATTTAATTAGTACTCCATTAATGAGTACTCTGTAGCTGTATTTGTTCTTAGGTATACCAAGCTAAAAATTGTAACTACTTTATTGTGACCAAGCTATTTATAGACAATATGCTACATTACATTTAAAAGAAGTTAATTGCTTCCTGTCAAACACTTCCTTCTACAGAAAATAAGCATTGAATTGGAATGACTGCCTGTTTGGTTGTTCTAACAACTAATGTAAATTAATATCAAGTCAGTACAATTCCTCCCAATCTATATGACACATGGTTCTCACAATTTGAGAATTTTTGTTAACTTCTTTTCATAAATTATCACATGTATCTTCAGGCTTACATGAGAGTTAGACAAATTTGATCATCCCAAAAGGTCACGGTTTTTTTTTTTTTTTTTTTTTTTAATTTGATTTATATGCCGCCCTTCTCCGGAGACTCAGGGCGGCTTACAGTGCGTTAAGCAATGTTATTGAAATACCATTCATAGACTCAAATACAAACTCATTATTTTCTCAATATACTGTCACTTGAAATATTTATGTTCCTATACCCAAGCTACTGGACTGTTAGACTAGTCTCCCAGTCATAATCCAACTTTATCACTATTAATACGTCATGAACGCATTCCAGAAATAAATGTATGTCTGTCTGGTTACCAACATTGAATGTGCTGAATAATACTGTAATTATAAGCTTCACAAATGTTATATGTAATACTAAGTGATAGCCAAAGATGAATAGTGATATAGACAGTTTCCAACTAAAGAGAGAGAAAGGAAGAGCATGAGAATCTTCTTAGAAAAATAGTGTATGGATTAATAAATGATTGCATAAGTATATGATCTCCATGTTTCATATTGATCAATATGCATATTTGTTGACCAATTATCTTTATCAACATCATCAACATTACAGATAAATTACATATTATATTTTAATGAAAAAAGTCAACTGTGGGAATAAAAAGACAGTTGTTTAGATTTATATTCCCCCCCCAAAAAAGCCACCATTATTAACTTATTTCCATGTCCTACATAGTAAAAAATGCAAAATACATTGTTTTGACATTTTATCATTGGCAATGGCTGTCCTATTAAGAAAAAGTATGGTTATAATTGAGTAAAGAACATGACATACATAAAAAGACACATTTAATGTCAGCACATTTGATGTTTTGAATAGAAAATAGCATAATAAAAATTAAATTGTCTTTTTAACTACTATGCAATGCACGGTAATTGATAGCTAAAGAGCTAATCATTTAAATATAATTATATTTGATTATTGTAATTGCTCCCATATTTTCTGTTCTAGTAGAGGTCTTATTCACAAAATTGTTATCTTCTTGTAATATAAAATATTAATTGGAAATTTACAACAGTTTATTCAAGATGGGGTGCTAATTCTGTTTTGTTGAATCTAAAATAAGGCCATTAAAGAGGCCATTTTTACATTGGCCAAATCTGTGTGCAATGTATTGGCCACTCACAAATACTAATCAATTCTTTGGGCTAAAATGTAATTTCTCTCTAAAGTTCTAATAATTCGTTGTCATAAAGTATATTTATTTGTTTGTTTGTTTGTTTGTTTGTTTCAATTTCTATACCGCCCTTCTCCAAATAGGACTCAGGGCGGTGAACAGCCAAAGTAAAAAAAAACAGGACATACAAAATTTAAAAACAATTTAAAATAATTAGATATTTTGGCCGTAAATTAAAACAACCCAATTTAAAATCAATTTAAAATTTAACTCAAGCCAGCCCAGCTAGTTGAAATAAATAGGTTTTCAGGGCCCGACGAAAAATCCGGAGGTCTGTTATTGTACGTATCTCTGGGGGGAGGTTGTTTCAGAGGGTGGGCACCACCACAGAGAAGGCTCTCCCCCTGGGGGTCGCCAGCCGACATTGTCTGGCAGACGGCACCCTGAGGAGGCCCACTCTGTGCGAGCGTACTGGCCGGTGGGAGGCTATTGGTGGCAGAAGGCGGTCTCGTAGGTACCCCGGCCCTAAGCCATGGAGCGCTTTAAAGGTGGTCACCAACACCTTGAAGCGCACCCGGAAGACCACCGGGAGCCAGTGCAGCTCGCGTAGGAGAGGTGTCACATGGGAGCTTGGAATAATTTACAGCATCTTACTGCAGCAGATCCAGGATGAGATGAATTTTCCACAGAATAGAGATGAGTTAGCATTTGTCCTTCCCTCTAAAAAGAATCTGAAGGAGAAATTGATAGGACTTCCACTTATTATTGACTAAGACTGAACTATTTCAGAAGCAATGCAGCCCTATATCAGCTGTAAAAGCAAAATGACATTGCCACATTAACTTATTTCATCTATCCAAAAGACTCTTCCAGTACTTGAAATAGTCCTCACCCCTGTGCAGAAATTATACAGGGACAAAAATCCTGTATAGGTCTGCACAGGTCATGAGCCCCTCAAGTCCTATTATTCCCTGTCAGCCAGGACATCAGCATAGAACTGTGGAAGAGGTGTGGCAGGAACCACACCACCTTTTAGCTATTTAAAGCTTTGCTTCTTACACTTATTTACTTACTTACTTACTTACTTACTTACTTACTTACTTACTTACTTACTTACTGGAGACTGATGAGAAGCACCTCAGAAAATAAATTGCATAGTCTTTTAACCTCCTTGAGGTGCTTTGTTCCACTTTTGCATCATGAGGTATTTTATCAGAAAAAATAATGCATGCCTCTTACTGGTTTGCTGTAGAATGAAGGCTTATCCTTCAATGCATTGTGCAATGTTTTAATACATTTATTACTTTTTGAGAGCGGATACTCAATATTAAAATGTTATTAATCCCTTTAGTTGCATTTTAGCACACAATTTTTAACTCACCAGTTGGCACCTTGAAATTTCACAATGTAATCCAGAAATAACTAATGAAAATAGCTTAATTTCAGTTGGTCATAATGTATCTTATTAACTAGAATGTGGTCTTCACCATATAAGTTTCCCTTGTTTCCTTATTGGAGTCAATTTCTGTTTTATTTCTACTCTCAGATGATTTTCTCTTTATTAACAAAAAAGCATACCCTGTGCCAACTTCCTCTTCAGCTATTTTTTCCCCACATTTTTTTCATAGTAATGTCTTAAACATTGTATTGCGTCCCCAAGTTGGGATCACAGCTGCTGTCATAGCCCAACAATGCAACAAAATTGTTCCAAGAAGCATCATGACAAAATAGCCACTATAATCCATTGGTATATGTACAATTTTTTTTGAATTTTCTTAGTTGGTTATCATCACTAAATAGAAAAAAAAGTTGTTGAAAATGACAGTGTTAAAATTGTACGGAATTTTAAACTATTGTCTGGAATGCAAATAATAATTTTAAAAAATTATAGAAAAAAATATAGAAAAAAGCAACATATAGCAACCTAATAATAAAAATGGGTAGATTATGAAAGAGAACTTGCCAAGTCATCTCAATAGTTTTTGGTCCATTAGACTAAATAACAAATAGATTAAACTAATTTTATTTTTAAAAGTAAGATTTGGCCGTATTAACTATGGATTAAAAAAATAATCCATAATAAAATAATAATAGCTTGCTAGACCCATGGTATATATTAAGACATTACTTAAGACAATTCATAGCTTTCTGGCTATGGAATTTGAATTTCTGAATAACCACTCAAAGATGTGGTTCTTTGTCTTTTCTGTTATGTTATTACTTGATAAATACAACATGACAATACTTTAATATTACATATTCTGGAAGTTTCCTGTGCAAACATCTTGTACAATAATTATTTCTCACAGATTTCATAAATGTCCTTTAAATTTGCTATCTCACTCAAGTTGGCTCAAGAAGAAAACCATTCTTGTTTCTGCTGAGTAATCAGTTGGCTTAGTGTTAAGTTAGGACAACATTTCTAGCCAAGAAATAAATAAAAGAAGAAAAATGTAAGCAGTAGAACATACAATTGTTGCCAGCCATGGAGAGGTTTCCTCATGCTTGCCTGGTTTTCTGATTCATCAACAGCATAAGAATCAACTGTTTCTCACTTATTTCTGACATTCAGTTATTCTATGACCGATAATGTCTGGGAAGTTGTTTTCATATATCTGTTCATTTATTGTACATAACATTACTGTTATCTACATTATTCAAAGTCTGCTGTATGAGTAATTTTGGAAAGGACTCTGAAAGAATACGACTACATTGTTCATTTTCTTTTATATTCTTTTCCAAAATGTTATTTAGTGCTATTAAAAAGAGATACTAAACAATCAGTGCCCTGTTGGGTCATTCTTTTAGAGATATTTCCTAACTTAAATAGGCAAACACAGGCAAAAAAGCAGTGGGAGCAGGATCTCCTTCTTCTCCTCCCCCTCCTTCATTTCTGCATCTCAGTTAGCAATCATGTTGTTCATGAGGTTGTGCAGCGCTACCATCAAACGGATCAGGTGAAGGGTGGAGATGGCACCACGCTGTGGCCCCTGTAAATTTGGCCCCCGCCTTCCAATGTCGTCTTCCAGCTCCACTGCACACCGTCCCACAGTCTCTTTGCTTGCCGCTGGCATCGCCACCTCTTCTGTGTACACCGGGGAGGGTTGGGGCTGAAGTCCCTGATAATGTGTTTCCCCAAAGATAAGCCTAATGTGTCTTTTGGAACAAAAACAATTAAATAAGTCTGGGTCTTATTTTCAGGGAAACCCGGTATAACATAAAGTATCAGGCATGGCAATAGCTGTCTAAGTTTCTCATATTTCTTAGTGCACTATGCTTGCAGTGATATGTGCTAGATCCCTGAAATGCATACTTGCAAATAATATGCAAATAGTGTTTGAGGCTTTCAAAAATATTTAGTTTAACAGAATCAGTTTAAACCTTACATGATTGGGAAGAGGATGCTATGAAATAGTTTCTGTGAGTTATTTATAATTTTAATCTTGGTTCTGCAGCCATTTTTGTTGCTTCCTTATTAAGTTTAACAAAACAAAAATTGAATGAACAAACCTGAAGGGCATCAGTTTAAAAAGTGCAAGGCTGGAACCCAAATACTCATAGGAATTATTGCTTTCCTTTCTTCTTTTCTTCCTCTCTCTCCCTTAAGAGGAGAGTCACACATAAATCATGATTGTTAATTATCCCTGACCCTTAGGTTTCAAATTTAAAAAATGTAACTAGGAATAGGAGGCTTTCTATCATTTTAAATCTTTATGCTTATCCTCAATTTGAGGAAAGGAGTCCCCATTTCTGAGGACCAATATCTGCAAATGTTAGCATCATTTTCAGGTACTATTATTGATCAGTTTAAACCATTAATATTAATACTACTGTCAAGAGGGTCAAGGGTTTCAATCAGATTTTTTTCTGTCCTATCTAGAAATTCTGGGAATTGAATCTGTAACCTTCAGCATGCAGACTTTATGTCTTCCTAATAGAGTACAGCTATTCCCCACATTGACTCCTTTCCTTTTAAAAAATAATGTCTATTGAAATAATGTCATATTAGGACTACGTTCCAAATTGGATAGCATTGTGGGACTGGAATGCACAAACATTTATTATTTTCCCACATAATAATACCGTGTTTCTCCAAAAAGATGACCCACCTTGAAAAGAAGCCCTATCACGTTTTTGAGCAATCAAATTAAGCCGCACCACAAAATTAGACCTAATTAAGACCCCACCCACCCAGGGGTGCAGGGGGTGGGGCAAGGCACACAGGTAAAAAATAAGCTAGGGTAGGGATGGGACATGCTGCCTTACTTACCAGGCCTCCCATACCCCACCACCTGCCTCGCCTTCTTCTGAGGCCATTTCTTCTATGGCCACTTGCCGCCACTTGGACACATCGCCCTGGCCTCCCTTTCGCATTCAGATGACTGTGGAAGGCATCTGCAGACAATAACAAAGCTCCTGATCAATCCAGAGCTCTATTATTGGCTGCAGAGGTTTTCCGGAAGGCATCTACAGACAATTACAGAACTCCGAATCAATCCATGTGATGCATGCGAGTGGCAGCAAGCAGCCACAGAAGAAGTGGGCTAGCAATGGGCTCCTGCTAGGCGGGGCTGTTGGTGCCACCACCACGAGGTGAGTCAATAATTAGAACTCTCCAAAAACAAGGCGTAAGACCCAGCCTTCTTTATGAAGAAACATGGTATTGCCATTATGATGGCAATATTTCCTTTTTATCCCCCATTTTAAATATATAGATGAAAATACATAAAATGCAGAATTTATGTCACTTTTTTTTCATCCAACTAAAATATCATATATATATTCAAAGAGGTACAAATGTTTCAACATGCTGATGGCATTATTCACCTTGTTGAATAAACACAGTAGCAAGAGCTTTCTCCCTATTGACTGGCACCCTCTACCCATGGCAGACTGGCAACTAGCAAATGCAAAGCTTAAGCGTATGGTGGCTGTTCTGAGAGGTCTGTTGCATGCCGATCAAATGATTAAACTAGATTATTGTGTTCTGTGTTGGAAGATTGATATAAACAACAATGTTCCACTAAAAATAATAGTATAACAGTCTATTCCAGCCATTTCCTGCTGTTGCTAATGCCTCAGATCTCAGCAGAAGAGTGCTGACATTCCAGTCACCTGGATTGCTTCCACTTAGTTCCAAACAGATTTATGAAATTGAGACTCTAGATTGTTATTATTTAAATAAACAACAGAGTACAGTGCTGATTTCAAGATTAATACCACAAATCTAAAGCATAATTAGGATAGATTTGGAGATACTCCCAGCAGTGTGATCCTTTGGATAGAAAACAAATTTAGGATCGTTTTGCTCCCATGAGGCACAATGCTGGCTGGAATTTTCAGATAATTTCCCATAGAGAGTATAGCATTAGCCTTGGCCTGATCCATCATTTCTTAGGGTTTTCTCTACTTTCACACCTTGCTAGTACATAGGAAGCTTTGAATGACACCAATATTCTTAGGAAACAGCCTTTCCAATTCCTAAAGAATCAATTTTGAATGGCTGATTGAACATTTTTGTCAAAAAAAGCATGTCAGCTGGAGAAAGGCTCAATGAAAGGAGAAATTCTAGCAAAAGGATTGTAGTTTGCTCACTTTTTCTAAATAGATAAAAGCAAAAATAACCGCTAAATATTTATGGTGCTGTTAAACGTAGAGGTGGATTGTCGTATAATATTCTTACTGAGGCTTATAAATTCTAGATATATCTAGCTGAAATTTTTCTGTCTCAAGTTATATCCTAGTGAGAAATTTTTAAGGATCTTTTTGGTCTAGTATCACTCTCTAAAAATATCCGTTTATAGTAGAAAAGCCACAAATGAAATGGAAGTTTATTCTTGTTGCCAGTTATATAAAATTCAGAAACAGAATAATAACTGACTATAAATCCATAATACAACTGTTCTGTGACAGTGGAGTCAAACCCTCTTTATAGTTTCAGCTTACAATAAAAAGACTAGTAGTGTTTGAAAATAAATATGCACAACAAACTTTGGTTTTCAATGGGGTTACAAGTTTAGTATTAGAAATGAAACCTTGTTTGAGAATAAAAGGGAAAACTGATTTTTCCATTCATATAAAAAGAAAATTTAGAATATATCACTGTAGACAGTGTAGACAGACAGACAAACAAAAAGATAGATCTCTGGTATCTTGTTTCTCTTCAACTATGTTTTAATTGGGATTTCTATTTATTTTAAGGCAATTTAATCAATTATTTAAAGACTTCATGTTTAAATGTGTCTTCGCTTTCATTTTTTTAAGCTACTAAGGAGAGAGGAATATAATATATAAAGATAATATAAGATCATAAGAACATGAGCATTGAGCTCCCTTGGTTCCATCTAATTCAGCAGTCTATTCTCACAGTAGCTAACCAACCTCACAAAGAAGTCCGCTAGCTTCTCAGCAGATGGCCTTCAGAGGCAGTTACACAGGCATCAAGGTTTATAAAAGAAAAAAAGAAAAAAAAGAAAGGCTGACAAAGTAATTCTGCAAACAGCTCCATTGAATAAAAAATGAAAAATACCTACTCTTATATTCATTATGGTAGTTAAATTGTAAATATATCCAAATGCAGTGATGCATTTTAGTGCAATCTCCATTGAATGGGGGAATGAGCATTTTGAACAGACAGTTACAAATATTAGATATAACAGAGACACTGGACATAGCACTTCAAAACAACAACAAAAAGTAACTTTAGTCATTCCTAATGAAATGAAGAACTGAAACTTTAAAATGAAATGAATTATTCAAGAATTGCAAGTTATTCATGAAGAAAATCATGATTCCATGGAACATATTGTATTTATGGAATTGTTTTATCCTTGCAACCAAATTTCAATATGCATATTATTTTGAGAGACATATTGTAGATCAAGATTTCATGTGTGCAGAAATGACAGCATTTCTCAAGCATTTCTTGCCAAGCTTCTTTTTTAGCATACTTTAAAAGATTCTATTATTTTTCCAGTCTCGCTTAGAAATAGTGGCAGAATTTCAAGTCCACTCATGTAATTAATTTTTCTCAATTATACAGTGGAAAACGATGGGCTCTTTGTATCTCCAAATTGTAAATGCTGCATGTTTGGGGTGAGATATAAAGTTGTTAAAAGCATATTGCTATTTTAGAGATACTGTACAGTAGTGACAAGATTCTGTGATTTATAATATTCTTTTATTATATGCTGCTAACACATATACAATTAAGAATGCACATACTCATATTTCAGTAATATTGTGATTGTTGTGATTATAAATGGTACCACTTCTTAATGGTACTAAGAAATATAGGTGACTGTGAGCTCTTCTGTTGCCAGCACAACAGAAGGAAGTAGCAAATGGTAGGTAAATCTTAACTTCTAGATTTAAATAAGGTACCAATATTTTCATACTCACAGCAGATGCAATAATGTCATCAGATATAGAAATCTATTATAAATCTTATAAAACATGTGACTTATAATGTGGATAGCTAAAAATTATCACATTAGGATGCCCATTTTTGTAAAATCCACATGCTGAGCAAATGTATCTCTACCAAACTGCCTATTTTTCTTACCTTAAAAAGATTGTTTCTCCCATTAATGTAGAAGTCCTGATTCCTCTGAGAAAACATCTGTGCTGTTTTAAATGATTCACCTCGCAAGCTGGTATTATTCAGGTTTCACTACATGATTTCTCCCTCCTAGCTAGAAGGAATCAGTCTAGATTTGCATTAATAAATTTCATGCAATTTTAATAAATTTTAAAAACATGGATTCAAAATGATGTCACATATTTTAATCCTTAACATTGGAACTTTTGTACTTTTTCATTTAAAAAAAAACTTGCTTTAAAAATAAAATACATATAATACCTATAAATAAATATATAAATACCTGCTTCTAAAAAGGCTGTTTTGGGGATATTCTGATTCTCCAAACAGTAGTAAATGATTTATCCTTTAATTCCTGAGTTCCATTATGAAGTTTCCAAATTTATTACTCTAGTCACAAAGCATTAAAAGTAAATACATTGTCCAAATCTGAGTGGAAGGAAACCATGATTTTTTTTTTTCATTTTGGTTTCATTTTTTTACAGAAAACACATTGCAGATTTCATTTTTATAGATTGTTTTTGACTGTAATTTGGATACAAGTTCTGGAATAGTTTTCAGATTAACAGATCTATTCAAATTCACTGCAAAAAATACAAGATATTTGTTTTCAAAAATATAAACCAATACACACTTCTGGTGCAAATTTGTAGCGAACTAGATGAAGCAGCAAGGAATGCATTGTGATGACAATCGACAACAAGATTATGAATTTTGGCTGTTGCAATCTGTCTGGGAAAAGGAAAGATCGTGAGATTGCTTTTATGAACTTCAGAAAGGTGTTCCTCATAAGTAGACTGCAGGAACTGAGATGTTTATTTTTGAGTGATTATGAGTTTGATGGCTGAGAGTTGATAGATTTTTTTTTCATTAAACTCACAGCCATAATGTAGTCTTTACAGATAGTATAAGGTTTTTTCAGCTTCATTTTTAATCATTTTTGGATGCAACTAATTTGCAGTTAAAATGGAGCTATTAGAAACCTTCAAAGTGACAGATTTTATAATATCAGGAGTATTTCCTTTAATCCTTAACAAAACAAGTCTTAAATACAAATTTGAGGACTTGAAAAAATCTTTTTGAAATAAAAAGCAAAAGGTTGATTAGAAGGTTGTTTTTGGAAAATTACAAAAGGGCTAAAGGTCTAGATCCATGATGGCAAACCTATGGCACACGTGCCACAGGTGGCACCTGTAGCCATATCGGTGGGCACACGAGCTCAGCTCTGGCGTGCATGTGCATGCTGGCCAGCTGATTTTCGGGCCTTCTGGGCCCACCAGAAATAGGGAAACAGGCTTTTTCCTGCCTCCAGAGGGCCTCAGGGGGTGGTGGGGAAGGGTTAGGCTCCAGAGCCTTTCTAAGTGGGACCAGAAGTTGGCAAACAGGCCATTTCTCGCCACCAGAGGGCATCTGGGGGGGTTGGGGAAGGCTGTTTTCGCCCTCCCCAGACTCCTAGAAAGGCTCTAGAGCCTGGGGAGAGAGAAAAACGGGCCTACCGGGCCACTGGACCATTGCATGCCAGGAGCGGGGGGAGTGGGGGGGTCATGCACGCATGCATGGGACAAGACGCATAGAATTATGGGTGTGGGCACACGCATGCATAACCCCCCCTGTGCTCCCCCCATGCCTGGCACGCAGTGGCAAAAAGATTAGCCATCATTGGTCTAGATGGTTTTGAAATAAAATAATGAAATTAATGATATTCTTTCCCTGTTATTTTGGATTCTTAAAAAAACATGATAGGAATGGACTGTGATGGCTGGACATTAAAAGAATCAGAAGGAGTTAAATATTAACAATTAAATGAAAATGGCACTTAAATGTGATATATTAATACAGAATGGAATTTGGAGGATATAAAATTGGACAATAACGGTGAAAAATAGATTCAAACATTTATTTAAAAGTGCATGCTTTTACAGGTAACAAGAGCAATAGTATTTAGGCTTATGTGATGTCTCCCTTAGATGACTCTTCAGATTCTTCCTCGGAAGTCAGCTTGAAAGAAGATGAGCTCATTCCTGGCATGTCAGAAACTGGGTTAATTAATGACTCTATCTGTGTGGCTGAAAGAGATTTACAGGGCGCTTCAGCTGGGGACAGTTTGCAGGGACGGACAGTCAGTGAAGAGGAAGAGGAGAAGCTGCCTTCCATGGTGGATTCCAGAGCATGCAGGACAGGGAAAAGACAAGGGCAACAGAAATCTGCCAGATTACTCAGGAGGAGACTCCACCCATCTTGATGGGCTGTACCAGAAAACTATTTATCACAGCAGGTAGAGGGAGATGCTGCTGGGAACAACATGTTGGATTTATGGCTGTGTGTAATTATTCCTCATGCTTCCTACTTGACTTTGTGCGTTGGAGACTCTGAACTTCTCTTGCCAAGTGAGCTCTCATGGATGTACTTTCAGTTTTGCCTGATGGGTTTAAGTTTGTTTGGTGGCCTTACTTGTTGGAGCAACTTTCTATTGTTTTATGGACTATAGGCCATTGCCTTTTGGACTATTCTTGGCTTGCTTGTGGCTAGATTTATTTGGGATAGTTCTGAGGCTGGATGAAGAAAACTGCTGGGGAGCATTAATAAACTCTCTAAACCACACTTCCGTGTGTGTGTGTGTGTGTGTGTGTGTGTGTGTGTGTGTGTGAGAGAGAGAGAGAGAGAGAGAGAGAGAGAGAGAGAGAGAGAGAGAGAGAGAGAGAGAGAGAGGGAGTGAGTGTAAGTGAGCGAGTGAGTGAGTGAGACAGGACAGCTAATAGAGTTTTACAGCTCTATGTGGGTTGCTTACAATGTAAGCATTATTTGCATATTGTTCCCAAAGGCTTCTCATTCTACTGACCTCAGAAGGATGGAAGGCTGAATCAACCTTGAGCCCCGTCAGGATCAAATTCCAGATAGTGGCCAGAGCCTGCCTGCAGTACTGCAAAATACTACATTGTTACTTCTGGTAACTTTCAATAGACTTTTTTTGGCTGGGACTAGACAATGAAGTTTTAAGAACCTGTTTATGGGTGCAATATGGAAAGAAAAGATCATTTGTTATATAAGAAGAGAAGATGAAAACTGACTAAAATTATCTGTACTTATTGTGATGAAGGGGGAAGTCATTTATTTATATATTTCTTTTCTTTTTCTTTACTATATTTTTTCTTTTATTTTTTTATATTTTTTATATTTAATTATTTTAGCATATTTAATTTCTATTAATTTTTATCTATTCAGTTGTAGTGCTTAATATATTTATTATAATTTTATTTATTATAAAAAGAATTTAAACTAATATACTAGCCAAATTAATACATTTCTCCCAAGATTTTCTTTCTTTCAATTTTTTGAAAGTCCATAGATAGGGAAATGACTATTATATTTATCAACATGATTAACACTTCTTAAACACTTTTTCTTTTTATGGACTCTGATTTTATTTTTATTTAAATGTTATAGCAGTCCATTTTAATGAATATATATTTGTCATAACTCTCTAAAATTTAGCATTTTAGTAACATTTATAAATGATAATAAATAAAATTCAATATAATTAGAGTAGTAGCTCATTAACTCAAAACAATATTTTTTTTATGTCTTCACACTGCTCTTTTATTTTTCCTGCATTTATACTCCAAATGCTATTTCAGATTTATAAACTGTTAGGAAGGTGAATTTCAGTACTGAAACTACTTAGATGGAGGTGTTACACAAGCAGAAAACAGTAATTGAGTTTCACGTATAGATTTCAAATTAGCAATACCGGATTTAAATCTTCACTAAAATTAGTGAATAAAAATTATTTTGAGGTAAATAATATAGTTCATTTGCTATATATGGAAGAGCAAAGTGTCCTATTAGAAATGCAGGAACAGCATAAAATGTGCACTGAGGCTGCTGAAATAAACTACCTAAAGAATATTCTTTATTATAGATAGTCAGTGACCTGAAACTTTAGACTGTTGGTTCTTGGCTTGTTGATATGCTAATGTGAAATAATTATTCCAGTGAATTGAAGCTGAAAGTCAACATGTATATTCATTAATTCAATATAAGCATTCTCATTGTTAATCACAGTTGGGAGATCTATTTCCAGCAAGCAGATTGAGAACCTCCTGATTGTGCTTTGCCAACCATAACATTTTATCACTTTTAATGTCATATTTAAAAGACCCATATCAGAAATATTTGTGATAAAGTTTTAAGTATTCCACATTGCAAACACAAAAAAGAGGAAAATTATACCAGATATCACTTTCATTCATTCAAACTGAATGCAATTTAATACATACTATAAAATACGAAGTGCAATTTCACACCAGTCTATTATTTGAGGAATTATAGTAAATTGCACATTAACTCTGTTTTGTACTCAGAAACATTAATTAAACTTTTAATACATTAAGAATATCTCATTCAGCTTCATAAGAAAAGACCGTTAATTTTTGAGGTTGTACACAAAGATTAATGGGTTTGTAATTTCTGGCAAAAAAAGCCTAGATAATATTTTTATGCACAATGTCTCCATAGATAGATATAACTGTATAGATTTGTCAATGATCCATAAACACATTTTTCATATTTTTAGTCAGGATTATCTAGGAAACTACTCATTAGTCCTAAATATACCAAACTAGCACTTTGTCTACAGCAGAGATGGGGACTATGGCCCTTTTATGACCTGTGGACTTCAATTCCCAGAATTCCTGAGCCAGTATGATGGTTCAGGAATTCTGGGAGTTGAAATCCACAGGTCAATAAAAGGGCATCGTTCCCCACCCTTAGTCTACTACAAACTGAGAAAAATGAATGTAGACAGAGCGCTAAAGGGGTTTCTGGGTTTAATTTACAATTTTATAAAATTCTACTATTGGTTGATATCTGCTGATTAATTTAAATGCTAACAGAGATGTGCGTCTATTTTTACCTCAGACAGGTTAGAAGCCATGCTGTTAATTTGTTTGTTAATTCTTTCTATATAACTGTTTTTGCAGTGAACAGTCTTGAGTCCTTGAACATGGCCTTGCAATGTACAGTATCACCATAAATCTCACAAACTCTATATACAGTTTAATTTGTTCTTGTATGTGTATATATATATATTATTCTCTACGGTGTGCCCATTTTCTGAAGTTAATGCAGTTTTTTTCCCCATAGTAATTATTCAAAAAACGTATTTCATTGGAACTTTCATTATTGCAGCACTTCAAAATTTGAAGCATTCTTTTCAAGCCCAACTAAGCCTAATGTTGTGACTTTCAATTACTTAGTCCATAGCTTAATGAATCTTTCAACTCATTTTAAGCCTGCTCCTCGGCCACCTGCTCCCAGCTGTGTTACCAGATTTCTTTGCACCTCATTGGAATGCTAATAAGGGCATGAGCCAGGGCCTTTGTTGGGTTCAGAGTGGTGATATAGCTGAAATAATATTTTGCATTATATTGTTGGCATAAAAAAATACATTTAGATACAGGAAGATATAGAATTGTGTATAGATATAGGCTTTGATATATATTATTTTAAAAAGTTTTTCCTGTGCTTGCCTATGCAAGCAATTTCAGATGCATTAACAAATGAAAATATTACCTGCTTAGGCAGCTTTATTTTGCTCTAATAGTTCTTTCTATATTCAAATTCAAAAGGAGGTCACAATAGTTGGCCACAGTTTGAGTACACAAATTCTTACATTAAGTTAACCATCTGAATCACAGGTAGCTTTTTTCCCCTCGGTCATCAAGATAAATGTAATTTAGATCATATTAAGATTAATTTAACTACAAAACCCAAATTATTATGAGGAATTCATGCAGAAGACCACTAGGTTGCTTAACTGTGACCTCAAAATTAGATTTGCATGGTTCTTTACTTTATCTTTGAAAAGAACAAAAGGCTTTTCTATAAGGTTCCCAGTATTAACTCAAGAAGAAATTTCGAATAAATTCAGATGTTAGCAGAATAGTTTATTACCAAACAGTATGCATTCTGAGGCAATGCACTCCTTTATTGAAATTTCAAAACACTATCTATATAGTATATGTATAATAGATGTCATATTAGACAAATCGTGGATAACATGGTCCATATGGCTATAATGTGATAAAACTTTCAGATAGCACTACAGCATGTCTGATACAAGTAACTTCTCACTGCTTGGTACTGCCACGCTCCTTCCTCTTTTTATAGCAAAAAAAATCCAAATATATGCTTACTCAGATTATTCTATAACATCAAAAGCTGCTTTTGATATTTATGGGGTTGACATGAGAGCTGATATTAAAAAAAACCCATTGCACTGCACTGATGGTTTAAGGGAAAATTTCTAGACAATAGAAAAAATATGTCACTTAATACCAAATACCAATGTAAACATGCTCAGAAAATGTTTAAAGATAAAGTTTAAAGAAGATGAAATCATGGTCTCATTTTATGTCACAGAAAACCAATGACAGCACTAATACACAGAATAAATGACCTAACCAAATACACCAAGATTGAAAAAGCCGGAAGCATGGACTTTATCAACCTTTATCTGACCATGTACTTTCAGTTCAATGAACAAATATATCAACAAATCAAAGGAATGCCCATGGGACTACTGTTTCAGGACTAATAGCAGAATCTGTAATGCCTAGAATCTATAGCACTTGCACACACAAAAACTCAAAATATAGCTCCAGTAGGTAGGTGACACCTTGTCAAAATAAAAAAAGACCAACTAGAGATACCAAAAGTGGTTTTTATTTTGAAAAGGCAACTGGACTTTTTTTTTTTTTTTTTGGTGAAAAAAACAAGATGTTTCGCTTCTTATTCTGGAAACTTCATCAGTTGCGAAACGTCTTGTTTTTCCTCAAAACAAAATAAATCCATTGCCTTTTCAAAATAAAAATTACTTTTCGTACAACTATGATTTGGATAACTCAGAATATTTATCCACATTTGACCAACTAGAGAACACACACAAAACTATCAACAGCATCTTCGAAGGAATAAAATTCACAAGGGAAAAAGAAAATGATAGCATACTACCTGGATATTCTCATCAGCAGAGACAATGATGGAAGCTTATCATAAAACATTCATACCAACCAAGTGCTTCACTATCAAAGAAACAACCTAACCTTCCAAAAGACAAGCTGTGTAAGAACATTGTTTGGACTATGTAAGAACATTATTTGTTTGAGGAATAAGTCCATTTACTACACATTCATCCTTGTTCAGTTATTTGCTCTGCCATGCAAAGAGCTTTTGCAATCAGATTCAGCAGCATTGACTATCTTATGGGGCAACACGGAAGAACAAATTTAGTAAGTGGAAACAGTAGATTTGCATTTGACCACAAACAATTTTGTCATGAATGCTGATTTGTACCTCACTGATCAGTTATCTGATACAATATTATTGAATTGTCATATCATTTATAATATGTGAACAAATATTTTATAACAATAATTATGTAAATAAAAGCAAAAAGTCTGCTGCATAATCATCCTGATAGCAAATATTATGGATATTCAGTCATTCATATACTTATCAGCAGGACTTTGTTATTTATCAGCAGGAGTTTTACCATATTATAAACATTTACCATTTAATTTTGTCTTAATCTCAGATATCTGCAATACGTCAGCATATTTCTAATTAAGAAATGCAATTGTTTACAACTATACTAAATTTAAAAGTCTTGTCCTTGTACATCAAGGGATTTTATGGGCCACATGCCTGATGTTCAAAATATTCTCCTCTTCATATGTACTTATTTCCAGCATTTATTATTTTTTCAATGTAAGACGGAACTCGCTATATTGCTGTTTTAAGTTTTAAGTTTCAGCTTTAAATACAAGTAGTATATGCCATCATAGTTTTAATTTTCATGCCAAGCAGACAGTGGCAGCTGAGAAGCAATATGTAAGATAGATTTGCTTCTTGTATAAAACTGCAAGGGGGGGGGGAGTCCTCGTGTTTTTATAACTATTCCTTGAAATCTGTATTTCTCTTTTTCCGGATAAAATTTAATCTTTTTTCCTTACTGATTTTACATAAACTCTCTTAAATACATGTGGAATTGCACAATGTTCACAAACTTTCCAACACTAAGAGAAGCTTAAATAGCATCTGTTTAAAAACCTTGTTACTAAAATATCTCGAGCATTCATTAAAATATTACGCCAGTCTCATTAAAATTGAATTATTCTCATTTTATTGAATTCCTTTGAGATATATAAACAGAAATGATTTGAATAAACAAGGGAATGAACAGTAGTGGTTAAAATGATGGCTCCATTATTTTTTTTAAAAAAGGAAATGAGTGGTTTAATTCTCAGTTTTTATTCATGAAGGACACAGCTCAGTGTTTCACCATATTTTTCCACTCATCTAAAGATCACTAGGTTCCATACTTCTTTGCAAACAAAAAGTATTTAGATTTATGTTAAGGATGAAGTTCTTTCAGTTCATAAAAGAAACAGGATCAATAAATATTGTGTTAAAATTACCATTTTATGCTATAGAATTGCATGCCTGATATGTGTTCTTAAATTCAATTTAAATCCATGGGACTAGTTTTGCAGTCTCTCATCTGAAACTGAAAACTATGGCAACTTGTCATCTGAAAAGGCCTTATACCTGAATAACAGTTATTTTGCTTAGAGTGTTTTTATACAGGTAGTCCTCGATTTACAACACTTCATTTAGTGACTGTTCAAAGTTACAACGGCACTGAAAAATGTGATTTCTGACTTTTTCACAATTACAAACTGTGATCATATGGTCAAAATGATCATGTGGTCAAAATTCAGATGCTTGGCAACTGTTTCATATTTATGATCTTGCTACTTCCCAAGGTTATGTGATCACCTTTTGTGACCTTCTGATAAGCAAAGTCAATGGGAAAGCCAGGTTCACTTAGCAACCGGTTTACTATCTTTCAACTGCAGTGATTCACTTAACAACTGTGGCAAGAAAGGTCGTAAAAGACCAAAACTCATTTAACAAAAGTCTCACTTAGCAACAAAAAAAATTCAGTTGTGATCGTAAGTCGATAGCTACCTGTTTCTGTCTGCCTGTTTATATAGATGATCTATAGAGTCTGCCATCTAAAACTAACTTTGGGTAGCATACAACCAGGAGTGAAATCTAAAAATTTTACCTCCTGGTTCTGCGGGTGTGGCCTATTTTATGGGTGTGGCTTGGTGGTCAGGTAACTGGGTGGGCATGGCCAACTCGATGTCACGTCTTTGCCCTTTTTTTACCTACAAAAAAAATATACCAATTATTGCAATTAATACTTAAATAAGAATAAACAAAGTACACAAAACAATAAGAGGTACACAAATACTTACATAAGAACAATAAAAGTGTGGTCTTCAACGTCACTTCTTGCACCAATGATGATAATGACCTACAAAAAAAAGATATACCACGATATACAAATTTAACCATTTAATACTTAAATAAGAATAAAAGAAGTATACAAAACAATAGAAAAACAATAAAAGAGGTACACAAATACTTACATAAAACTGTTAGTTGTCTTTAGCTATAAGATGTTTCCACATAGCTATATCAGTGGCACACTCCTCACTCCCACTTTTCTTAAACTTGATGCCAGGATCATTGGCTGAGCGATGGTGGCGAACCACCTTTTCACTGCAGGAATAGGGTTCCATTTTGGAAGAGGTAGGCCAGTTATGGTGATGGTCATGAGGTTGGTTAAATTGGAAACGGTTAGGCGACTTCTGTTCTCTGAACATATGAAGTTCATTTTCGAAAAGCCCCTTTCCGCTTTTGCAGAACTTGCTGCAATTGTTCTGACAATATCTTTTGCTTTTTTAATACTGTCAGGAATTGCATACCTCTTAGAGTCTTTTAACACATTCTCCACAAAATCTCTATAGTTGTTGATGTTAATGTTGTAACTGAAAATGTCACAAAATGTGCGTAGTTGTTTTTCAGCTACTGTCCATGGAACAACTATTTCCTCAAAATCTCAGTACTCTGGCACCAAAAAATGTAGAAACTGTAGTTTATTTGTGGTGTCTTGCAATTGGCTACCAGTTTTTAAATGTTCACAGTCCATCAGTTGTTTCTGCAAATTTTTATGATGCTTCCTAAAAGTCTTTCCCAATGAAGTCCAACAAATCGATGGTTTTCTATGAAGTTTATATTTCTGAAGGTTTCTGAAGTAATTAGTCCATCAACTTTTCTTTTGTATGGGCCCTTTTCCTTTGTAAGCAGTTCAAATGCTTTTATTGATCTTCTAACCAGTTTTTCAGCCTCTATTATGTCCATATTGTGTGCTTGAAGTGCAGTTTAAAGAAGTGAGATTTCTTCCAGAATATCGATCATCAACACCAAATCATTTAAGAAACATTTATTTTCCAGTCAGGCAGCCATACCTGAGTATTTTGCATTTGCATGAAATATTGATGTAGCGCTGGATAAGCACACCACACAGCTATGGTTGCCCTTAAACTACAGGCAGCCCATCTTGGCCCAAAAACTCAACCAATCCTTATGATGTTTATGTCAAGTTCTTCGGATATTTCATCAAGTTCAATTCGGTTCTTATTGGATTGTTGAAAAATGGAGTATATCTTATCAATAAATAATTTAAAATGATTTACTTGCTTTATTTCTTTTATGGTTCATCTAAAACAAGTTGGAGGCGATGGTTCAAGCAGTGCCATATGATATTGTTTGGAAACTCTCTTGCTATTCTGGTGCCCACTCCAGATTTTCTCCCAAGCATAACGCTGGCACCATCAGAGCAGAACACTATTAAATTATTTATAGGTAGTCTTGGGTAAATCCAACCTTATGTAAACTTTCAAAACCTGCAGAACATATTGGTTCTGCATCTTGTTTCTTTAGTTCAACAAGCTCGACAAAAATTGTTGGTGGGTCCTCTGAGTCCTCAACTTTTATGAAAACTATCAAAACTGGTTTGCAGGATACTGTTGAGGCTTCATCGATGATCAGACATATTTTTAGATTATATGTAATGATGCTGGTAAACATTTGGGTTTTAATTTCGTTTGCAATGCACTCAATGTTTTTCACAACCATTGGCCTTGAATGCAATCCTACTCTCAGATCTACTCCATTTTCAGTTTGTAATTCTATCGATTACTCTATGCTTGAAATTGGTCTGCATGCTTTTGCCAGGCTGTAAACAGTTTTGACCATTTTAGAAGTGGTGCCATATTGCCGTTCAGAAATCTTGTCCATTGTTTTTGTCATGGCTTCGCACAAATGGTGTGCGATTTCGATATGAAATGTTCTGTCATTTTCTTCCTTAGAGACGCCTGCTGCACTTCCTTTTCCCAGCCACCTCAATCTTGAAAAGCTTCCATTCTTTGAACACATGAATACCACTTTCTATTGCAAAGTCATGATTCGCACAGTAATTGCAACCTAGTTTCTTGTTTGAAACTTCCAACCCGTCATACTTTTCTTGGAAGTTGCTGTACTGTTGCATGGTCCAGCAGTCTGGAAGAATGCTTTCAATTTTTGAGTTGCTTTCAATACTTGACTTGTTGCTTTCTCCGGTTTCAAGTGGTGGAAGTGGTGGTGCTTGTGATGCTTGTGATGGTTTTGGATCATCTATGGTTGTTGTGCAAGTTTTGGTTTCTTGGCCAAGAAACAGTCTGTTGCCTTTTCATCCTTTCTGTTAAAGGCGGCTGCTACTGCAAAAGGGAAAAAAAGGAGCTTGGTTAGCTGAGGACATATAATGTAAAAGCACTCAAAAATCCCAAAAACCAACTTTCACACTTTACACACTCACAACACAAAACAACACAAGTGACACACACAATGCAAAAGCAGCAGCACTTCATCCAAAATGGCCCCTGCAACAAGCAGAAACCTCACAGAGCCACAAAAAGCTCAAAAACCAACTTTCACACTTTTTTCACACTAAATGTCACATACAGTTTTGTGAGATTTTGTGTGTTTGTGTAGTTAGAGTGACACTAGAGTAGTGTAGTTAGAGTGTTACTACAGTAACATACAAAATCTCAGAAAGCTGCACAAATATTTTATTTATTTATTTTATTTATATTTTTAGATAAAAGCAGCCAAATTTAAAACTTCCTAAATTTTAAATGGCTATGTCTAAAAAAAAGACCCTAAAAAACCCTCCACTTAACTATTTTTTAAAGCCCTGCCCCCCCCCAAAAAAACCAGTTACTTCCCAATTAAAGCGACTGGGCGCTCCCATGTGACTCCTCTCCTACGCAAGCTGCATTGGCTTCCGGTGGACTTCCAGGTGCGCTTCAAGGTGTTGGTGATCATCTTTAAAGCGCTCCATGGCTTAGGGCCAGGGTACTTACGGGACCGCCTTCTGCCACCAATAGCCTCCCACCGGCCAGTTTGCTCCCACAGAGAGGGCCTCCTCAGGGTGCCATCGGCTAGACAATGCCGGCTGGCGACCCCCAGGAGGAGAGCCTTCTCTGTGGTGGCACCTACCCTTTGGAACAATCTACCCCCAGAGATACGAGTGATCTCCGACCTCCGGACCTTTCGTCGGGCCCTAAAAACTCATCTCTTTCAGTTAGCCGGTCTCTCTTGATTTTATGATTTTATGGTTGGTTTTAAATTTTGATATAGATTTTAAATTGATAAATTTAAACTATGGGCCAAATTTAATTATTTTAAATCATCAACTGGATGATCGGCGACTGGGCGATTGGGTGGACATGGGTGGGGGGGGCAGGGATTATTGCTACTGGTTCAGCGAACCAATGGCAATCATTGCTACTGATTCAGCCGAACCGGTCTGAACCGGTAGCATTTCACCCCTGCGTACAACATGACTAAAACAGTGAATAAATACAGAACATCAGTTATTTATATCATTATGAAAAACATTTAAAAACTAAAAACAAAACAAAACAAAAAATAACCACCAAAGGATGTTAATAATAATAGAAACACTTCACAAACTTCTCCATTTCTCGGAGTTCTCAGTATTAAGGTATCTTCAGAAGCTTAGAACCGATAAAAGCAACTTCACCAATGAGTAAAAAAATGCAGCAAAATTTTTAGGGTAATCATGAATGTTGTATAATATTAAATCTCCATGAATTAATGATTGTGGTGTATCTATTAATTACATCTATGAAATGATATTTTTATTAATACTTTGGAATAGTGATAATGTTGGTGTTGATAGATAGATAGATAGATAGATAGATAGATAGATAGATAGATAGATATAAATGGCAGTACATTTTTCTGAAGCTTCTTACTATTCTCAAGAATTTTCTATTACAGAACTGACAGAGCTTTTCAAATTTTGAAAATGAATAGTATACTTCATTACAAAATGGTTCCATGCAAATGTGGAATTCCAAAAAAGTTGGCATTCAGACAAATCAGCCATTATTAGACACATAGAAATAAACAATATTTACACACCATTCAAAAGAGACAATAAAAAGGTTAACAAAGAAACAAAAAAAATCTGCAGCAGCCAATACCCAGATAAGCAGGAATTAACCGCAGACAAATATTCAAGCAGAAAGCAATACCCTAATCAAGGACAGAACTACATGCTCAACAACACAGGCAGGGCAAACTACTGTAAATAATCAGGGATCAATATCCACATTCATTTGCACTGATTGTTATTTAGTTGGATTAAAAAAAAAGTCTGCAGGCAAACAAACAAGCTCATAGACCACCAAGGACTCCACAGTTCATTCCTAAACCACATATATTCTCTTCTATTGGAATTTAAAAAGTGTTGATGAAATTCCTGATATAAAGTGCCAGTAAAAAAAGGCCAGACTCTTTAAAGGGAACATAAATAGACCAATAGTTTTCAGTAATTAGCTTTAAGACAGAGGAGGAGATAAGTCTTTTAGTGCTATTAAATGATTCTAGCTTTTCAAGATTTTTGCAATCAATATATATTTTAATAGGAACAACAGATAAAACACATCAGTTTAAGCATCAATGAAATACATTTACAGAACGTATTGCCTGCTTGTCCTCCTGTTATTTTAAATTGTAAGCTCTTTCTCAAAGCATACACAAAGAGAATTCATTATTTTGTTCACTTACGTAATTTCTAAGCTGGCTTTATTCTAGTTTATAGATAAAACAATAATGTACCAGGCTGAGTAACCATTTTAAGGAGGTGCTTTAGCTTGTGAAAAAAACAGAGGTGTGTGTAGGGAATTGTCAAAAAAGACAAATATTGTGGAATACAGCAATGCAATCAAAGCTCTGCCGAGACACACATAAAAATAACTTCAATTGTATTATCTTGAGTCCCAAGAAAGGTGTGCTTGGGTGCAACCGGAGGGTGCGCAGTTGGATTGGGGAGGTGCTACAGAACATGTGAACTAATGATGGCTGTGGATTGGTCAGCAGGGACTGCAGACTGACATTACAGAGTATAGTGGGCTGGAGGCGGCTATGGGCTGTCAGTGGTCATGGCCAGGTGGGGGAAATATGTTCTGACCTAGGCTTCCTTAGAAATTAAACAGCACAAACTTAGTCCCGGCAAACCTCTTTAATTCATACGGCTGTAAATTACTTTCATTTACAGTCCATAAAGCTTGATAAACAGTCTTTCAGAGGAAGGTTATCAACACCCACCTAGTTCACCTGGAACGCTGCCAAAGAGCTAATTTCCAGATGCAGGGCAAGGCCAAACCTGGCACAGAGTCACAAACAGAATTTTCAAATCTTGAATCGGTCGGATGAACTAATTGCTTCCTACAAAAGCTCGTGTCCTATTCGCTTCTCTTTTATGTCTTATGGGAAGGCCAATCATCTCCAAGCCTTACTCCCAAGTCGACCTGTTTCCTTAATTGTTCGTGTCTCCTGGCAGCTCTGCTCATGCGCATACTGGGAACACACTCACGCTGTTCTTCTGCCTCGCTGATGTTAGACTCTGGAGACTCCAGAGGCAGCAAAGAACTACCAGATGGCCTTGGTCCCCTCTCTGCATCTGACTCAGAGCCATCGTCCGAACCTTCCCTAGACTCCAGGACTGGCCCACATTTCTCCCCAACCTCCTCACTGTCCAAATCTGCTGCCAGCTCTGCTTGCTGCTAGTGGGCCACAACAAAACATGGGTTTGTGGGAGTTGCTACAGGGTGCTCTCTGAGATCTCAAACTTTAAAGTGGGAACTACTTGGAGGGCGAAAAGCATTGGAAGTGACATACAGAAGAGACCTTTGAGACCTTCCCTGACAGTTTTCCCATTGATTTTGCTTGTGGAAAGCTGGCAGAGAAAGTCACAAATGCCAATATCGTGTCCACTGGACACTGCGACCATTGTAAGTGAAAGCTAGTTGCCAAGTTGCTGAATCACGATCGCATAGTGACAGAGATGCTGCAATAAATTGAACTTTTATTGCCTTGGAACAAGGAACAAGGAACTAGTTGTACTTGGAAATTGAAATTCAAATTGAAATGGTCAACAAATGAGTAGTAATAACCCAAATACTATTTTATAATATTCATTTCAATATTTGGTAGCATTTTTCTTAGTGATTATTTTGTTTTATACATTATTCTCTAAAATATAAATATTTTGCTATGTTAAAACATGGATATCAATTTCCCTGTTATGTGCATCTTTCTATGTAATTTTTCTGACCAGAAAACTGCATGTTAAAATTAACTGAAGACTAACTGCATTCCAAAATATAGTCATTTTTATTAAAATGTGAGTAAATCAAACTTTTATCCCTTCTTTGCTATCAAGACATTGATTATAGTTCTGTGTTTGGTAAGTTTTACTTTTTAATTCATATCTCTTGACCCCTTTGAGTCTATCCAATTATAAAAGTATAGACATTGCTATTATAAAGAGCTGTCTCTTTAGAGATAATTTTGATTATGCAGAACAATATTATTTTAAAGCAAGAAAAAGAAATTATACTTTTTAAATGCCTTTTTCATGTTTAATCAAGATTGTTATTAAGTAATCAAAGTTGAAAACATGCAACTTGTTTTAAAAGTCAAAAAGAATATGATCAACTTCTGATAGTTCAAAATGATATATGGGATATGAAAAAAATTAAGTTTAAAAATAAATATTTTAATTATTAAAATATTTGTGTTTTCATGATATACAAGTCATTATAAATTCAATCTCTTTGATAGCTTTTTCTTTTACATTTCACCAAATAATGATGTGGCTATTTTTAATCTGTTGGAGAAAGTTTAGTTCATATTTTTTCAACTTGCTGGTGTGTTCCAAGTAAATATTTTCAGTTGCCAGATTTGAATTCCCACAGTGATATCACTACTGTACTTAAGACTTTAAAATCTCCTGCAGGAAAGAGGGCAGCTAGATTATGCTACAGGTGGTCTATCTCAAGATGAGTTCAGCTTTTGGTAACCTCATGGACATATCTTTATAGATTTCGTGGGCTTGCCTTCTTTAATTTTTGTACCTCCCAGTCTTACTTATATGCCTGATATTTCCTGGAGAGATCCTATGAAAATATTAACCAATCCAATATATTTAGCTTCTAAAGACAAGATTGTTTTAGGGGCACCAAATTAATTCATTACCTAAATCAGGTCACTATGTTGTATCTCCATCATGTCTCACATCCAGTAGAGTTGTGTTGTATGGCAAATGTATTTCATTCCAGAAATACATACATAGATTGAATCCTTATAGAAATTTCAGGTGGGGGGAAATGAGAATATCTTACTTTTACTCCAAACATACTTCCAAAAGAATATATTTCATATTTTGCCTCTATATCCCAAAATGAAGAGCATCGCAACTGTATTTATTGATGATTACTTACTTAACTTAGTCAGGGGAAAATATGTGGTATAACCATGGATTAGATTTCATTAAAAGAATAAACATAACAAAATGACACTCACCATAATAGCCTCAGAAATGAAACAGAAGAAGAGCTGTCTTTCATAGCAGTAAATTTTTAAAAATATATTTAATCCACTTAACCTCTGATAATCAGTTAAAAGAGGATTTAATATGTTTATTACTTTAATTAAAGTCTCTCTGCTATAAATTTCAGTTTGGCACTTCAGTTATGCGAGCAATTGTAGGTAAGTAAAGAAGTTCAGAGTCTTGTCCTGGAAGAATAAGGTCAATCTGCTTTGAACAAAAAGAATGTTCTGTCTCCAAACTGCAACTAATGTAGTTATAGTGTGCCTGAGTTCTTTAAAAAAGAAATCTTCCTTTGATATTTACTGTAGGTTCACAGTTTAATAGATTTTTTTTAAAAAAATTCAAATGCAAACATTACAATATAACTTAGTTATATTTTAAAAACAGTGTCTGCTAAGCAAGGTTGTCTAAAAAATTTGCACAGTAGCATCAGAGGTGGTCTTCAACAGGTTCTGACCATTTCTGGAGAACTGGTAGCGGAAATTTTTAGTAGTTTGGAGAAACAGTAAATACACCTCTGACTGGCCCCGCCCCATCTATTCTCTGCCTCCCAAGTCCCAGTTGATTGGAAGGAAATGGGGATTTTGCAGTAATCTTCCTGTGGAGTGGGGAGGGAATAGAGATTTTACAGTATCCTTCCTCTGCCACGCCCACTAAGCCACGCCCATCAATCCATGCCATGCCCACCAAGCCACGCCCACAGAACCAGTTGTAAAAATGTGTGAATCCCACCATTGGGTAACATGTATGTTTATTACTGAGCATAGCTCAAACGCTCTCTTTAAAGGCTGTTTCTTGCCTTTAAGATGTCAATACTATTACCAGAAGCCTAAATAATCTTTTTTCATATAAATTGTGGGATTGGTATATTTTAACAATTTCACTGATCCTTCACCACAATCTGAGCTTTCCTCATAATTAGGGTGTCAGAATGGAAGGAGAAAAGTTTCTCTTTGACTTTTTAACTTCCTGACATCTCTATCACTAAGTAAATATTGGGATAATGAGTACAATGTTCCTGACAGCAGTAAAACATTTGGAACAGTTTGTTTCTTCATTTGTTTTGTTTTGATTTAGGGAAAGACAATTTTCTGTTTTGAGAAACTACCAATTCTTACATAGATTTGCTTAGTTTCTACTTCTAGAGAGTTTTAATTAAAATACTCTTTTCATGTTTCCAGATACTTTTTAAACTGGTGGTTTCTAAAGGAGTTAGAGGACACATACTATATGTTAGATTTCCCAAATGGAGTACCCAATCTTGATCAACAATCTTGATCAACAATGTCTGCTTGTTGAATTTTATTTAATTTGCATAAAATCAAGCAATATTTAATATATCACATTAAAATAAATGTTACATATTTCAATATCTACATTATATAAATTTCAGGAAAGACTGTTGTATTTTACCGTATTTTTCGGCATATAAGACAACTGGGCGTATAAAACAACCCCCGACTTTTCCTGTTAAAATATAGGGTTCGGAAGAAGGACTTTTTGCCTACTATTGATGCCTGGATATTGAAAGTAACTAATTTAGCTGAAATGGCTAAAATTTCAGCATATTTGAAGGATCACACACAAGAAAGGTATATACAGGACTGGAGAAGATGGATTGATTATATACAAAATAAGTATCAGACCAAAAAATATCAAATAGCTTATGAATGATTTCTTTTATCTGTATAAGCGCTATATAAGTGATATTAGAAGTTTTATGTCTAAGAAGCAGGATTTTATCTATGGGGGGTTAAGAATTTTTTTTAGGGGGTGTTAGTTTAATGATTGGTTAAGCAATTTAGTTTATTGTTAAAAGTTAATAGAAATACCTTGTGTTCTGCTCTGGGAAGTCGGGGAGGGGGAGGGGGGGTTGGGTGGGAGGGTTGTGGGGAAATTGTGTTTGTTTTAAAACTTTTTCAATAAATATATATATATATAGGGTTCGGCCTATACTCGCCGTATAAGACTACCCCTCTTCCAACGCACACCAAATAAAAATTAAAAAACATCAACTGGCTCACCCACAATGTAAAAGCAGCTGTGCTAGACCCAAAATGGCCCCTGCAACAAGCAGGAACCTCACACAGCCACAAAAAGCCCAAAAAAACAACTTTCACACTTTACACACACACAACACAACACAACTGGCTCACCCACAATGTAAAAGCAGCTGTGCTAGACCCAAAATGGCCCCTGCAACAAGCAGGAACCTCACACAGCCACAAAAAGCCCCCCCCCAAAAAAAACTTTCACACTTTACACACACACAACACAACACAACTGGCTCACCCACAATGTAAAAGCAGCTGTCCTAGACCCAAAATGGCCCCTGCAACAAGCAGGAACCTCACACAGCCACAAAAAGCCGAAAAAACCAACTTTCACACTTTACACACACAAAATTCCACATACAGCTTTGTGAGATTTTGTGTGTTTGTGTAGTTAGAATGAAACACTACAGAAACACACTAAATCTCAGAAAGCTGCACAAATATTATGTTATTTTTATTTATTTTTATTTTATATAAAAGCAGCTAAATTTAAAACTTCCTAAACTTTAAATGCCTAGGTCTAAAAAAGAACAACTAAAAAAACCCCAATTAACTATTTTTTTTAAAGATCCCAAAGGGGAAAAAAACTTACCCAATAGAACAGGGGTCTCCAACCTTGGCAACTTTAATACTTGTAGACTTCAACTTCCAGAATTCCTCAGCCAGCTTTGTTTTGCTGGCTGAGGAATTCTGGGAGTTGAAGTCCACAACTCCCTGCCTGCTTGATTGCAGGCAGGGAGTTGCTTGCTGATGGAATGGATTCAGGCAAGCAAAGCAAGGCAAGCAGCTAAGGTAAGCAAGCTGGAGGGGGAAAACTTTTTTCCTTTTACATGGCTCTGGCGATCCCAGCTGAGTTGCCTGATTAGCAGATCGCCAGAGCTTGGATCGCCAGAGCCATTTAAGGCTCGTCAGAGCCTTTCGAGCTGGTCTGCCTGGTTACAGGAGAATGACACCCGGTGTATAAGACGATCCCCGACTTTTGAGAAGATTTTCATGTGTTAAAAAGTCGTTTTATATGCCGGAAAATACGGTATTTTTATCTGTTTATATAAAATATATATAGCATTGTCCATAGCGTTGTGATAGGTTGGACACGACTTCGCAACTAAAAACAACAACATAAAAATATAGCTAAATTATTTTTGTGAAGATTAAGCCAGAGGAGCTTCAGAATTTGGTTAGTCCAGAACTTAACACATAGCTGACAGTTGTTTATATACTTATCAGAAGAATTGCTTAAACAAGGTTTCAAATTGCTGAACAGATAAACTACTTTTGAAATTAATCAGTGGCTTGCTTCTTTGGCAGTGAGGGATGCATGCCAGAATTGATTGATTAATGAAAACTGTTTTCAGCAGCTGTGATTGAGTAGATGTCACCATTTCTAGATAAATGATTGAAATGAGGATGACAGTTTTGGCTTGTTTGTAAAAGTTTGTAAAAGTTACCAGTATACATCAAAATTCAACAAGCTTCTATTCTAATTACATGCAACTGGGAATAATATGATTGCAAATATTATTCATAGGACAAATAATAGAGATAAAATTAAAATGTAGATGCTGTTATCTTTAAAGCTATTTTGGAATTTATAAAATAAGAGTTTTATTGTCTCTTTTTCTTTTCTTTTTACTACAGTTTTCATATGCGACAATAGGAGAAAAAAATAGTTGTTTTGGTGATAAGAGTATTCTCATATAAATATTTATATATATAATGTTTATTTGAAAAAAATTAAATAGCGCCCCTTGAAATTTGAACAAGAAGTTTTATTTTTCATAAGCATAAGTCAGCCTTTGGCCATCTATCCATATTCTGGTAACCTGACATAGTACAAAAGAAGGAGGGAGGGAGGGAGAGGAAGGAAGGAAGGAAGGAAGGAAGGAAGGAAGGAAGGAAGGAAGGAAGGAAGGAAGGAAGGAAGGAAGGAAGGATCATTTACTGTAATAGGAGACATATTGGTGTTTCACGAAAGGAAGTGATAACATCCATTTTATTGTTGTTCTTTTTATCTTGTGCTGGTCCAGCAAGTTGAACCCTTTTCATGTGTTTGTCTTAGTTCTTATTTTTATTTCAATAAAACAATCAAATTGATGTCAGAAGGGCACCAAATAGAAAGAAAACAATGAGAAAAGTGTAAACACTGTAGGCTACTATTGTCAAATTAATATTCCACAACCATATAGTTGCTGAATAGGACAAGCTTATTTCTGAATTTTTCAGTTTTTTTTTTTTTATTTATTTATTTATTTATTTATTTATTTATTTATTTATTTCTCTCTCGCCTTTATTATTGTTGTTACAAATATGTTGAGGAGGTTTGGGCTGAGAGAGAGTGACATTCACTTGTTGTCTTTCATGGCTTGTATTCATGGCAGGACTTGTATTCATGGTTTCCCGCTTTCTAGTCTGGTGCCTTAACCACTAAACCAAACTGGTTCCCAATTGCATAGAATAAGTGGTAACTCTTTTTGCTAAGAGATATAGAGAAAACTAATTCTTCCTTATAAATTGTAAAGAATTGGTGGGAAGTCAATTTAAAAAAGAGGGAGAAAGCACCTGCCTCTTGAGTAAATGGAGTGCACATTCACTCACCCGCTGCTCACGCCATCCTTTCTGGGCTGGTTCAGAATGGCTTAAGGCCATCATATCTTATATTCCTATATCCAAAATGAAATTATTCATCAGAGTATTAGAGAGAGTACTGACATATTGCTATGATAGCTGGCAGATAAATAGATTTGCCTTACTTGCATAGGATAATGTAAGCATTCTTGTGGCAAAACTAGGTTTGGTTGTGCTTAGGGAATCCTGGCCAGTTACCCTAAAACTGTCCTTACTTTTAGCAGGGAATGTTGGGTATTACATGCATAAAGCTAGGAAGAGTAACCTGTCCTCACTTCTGCTTTGTTAAAAAGCAATATGTGATAAGTCCTAATTAACCAAAGCCATGAGGGGTTGCAGAGGTCAGTACATATGGTCCATTTAGAAAATGATAGCTATAAAAGAGGGCTACAGATGGATGTAGATGGCCACATGGAATATAAAAAAGTGTAAATGTCTAAAGAAAACTTAATGAATGAAAGGAGATAATGAAAAAGATATGTTCTGTATCTGTGAAACTAAAACCAGAAAGAGTCTGGATAGCTCAACAGACTAAAAGCCTGTTATTAACATTCAGCTGTCTGCTGTTGCAAGTTCGAATCTCCCCTGGCTCAAGGTTGACTCAGCCTTCCATCCTTTCTAAGGTAGGTAAATTGAGAACCCAGTTTGTGGGGGCAATAAACTGACTTTGTATAAAATATACAAAAGTATGAAGGCTATTGCTTAACGCATTGTAAGCCGCCCTAAGTCTCCGGAGAAGGGCAGCATATAAATCTAATTTAAAAAAAAGAAAAAGAAAAAAAAAAGAAAAATAAATTTGAATGGAGGTGATTTTATTTTGTTGAATTAAATTTGTAAATATATGCAAATTCATGTACATTGATTTAAATTAATACTTGTAAGTTGAATTACTGATGAAAGACAATATGGAAATTGCTAGTAATACAGTAACTGTTTTTATTCATGGAGTCCAATCAAAGTTATTGCCATTGTGTTGATGAAATATTAAAAAAAAACAGTTGGTAGGAAGATCAAAGGAAATAAATTGTGGATATAAAATGCATTTAAAAGAATGTTTGCTGCAAAAAAACCCTGAAAATGAAAAAAATATATAACGTTATATATGAAAGTAGTGGACGCAAGGAAGAATTATAAGAAAAATATGGGCAGGTATATAATCCTAGCATGTTAGAAATTCATCAAAATCAAACCAATTTGCTTAGCTGAATTTAAACACACCTGTAAGAAAGTGATGTACTACGTTGATTATTAAAACCTTTACCTAAATTTATGAAATTATACTTGTATTAAGTCAAACACTTTACCAAGAAGTTTCCAACACCTACAAAGAACAATTTCAATTTTTTCTGTATCCTCAGAAAAATAACAAGTTTAGTCAATAAGAACATATTAGTGTTCCATACTAGTGTTCCAGATGAAAGACAATATAGACAATTACAATGTAGATTAAAATATTTTAAAGCTTGTACAGAAAAGATTGAAAAAATGTCTTTTTTCATCAAGTGTGATTCTGGGAATAATGCTTTTGGTGGTTCCACATGGACATTTTAAACCTGTCCACACATTAATTGAATGACTTAAGTTTTATGGAAGTAGTAAAATAAACAATGTTCCTTGTTAAAGTTACTGTATGTCTATATTACACTATTAAAAGTTTTAAGTTTCCTAAATTTAAAGATATAGAGCATATTTTTTAATCGTTGTCAAGCCCAAACCTAAGGACGACACAGCAAAATCCAGTTGAGTTCAGGCTTTCATTTGCTTACCCAAATAGACAGAATCTAAAATTATCACCTTCTAATTACAGCATATATCCTAAGAGGTTCTATGATGTCGCTATCCTGAACCTCTTCCCCCTAACACCATCCAGATCAGCACTTCACAGTCTCTTAATCTAGGTCTCTAACTGGGAAGCTGTGTTGCAATAATTCTTCCCCAGTGCTGCTACAGAAGCACATTACATCACAATCTTGCAAAAATATTGAACTCTTACCATTGTGAACTTTTCTTGAGAATAATTACAGCCTTGGCCTTGTTCTAATCACAGTAGGAATTCAATTACTTTTCCAGCATTAAAATCAGTTAGATATATCTGATCATTATTGGACAGAAAATTAAATTTGATATTTTCTCTCATGAGAAATTAGCATTGGTGAAATTCTTATTTAAAATGGCTGGTAATATCTTTTTAACATGAACTAAGAAGGAAATTTCATCCTCATATTCAGCTGTTGAATAATGGTATTTCTAAAACTTCAGATTTTATAAAAGGAATACAGTTTACTTGAAAAGACTGAATGGGACATAGCTAAAATATTTGTATTAATTCTTTGACCCCTCAATAGCCCCAATTTATTTTTTAACAAAAATTAACAAAAATAGAATCTCCCATATTTGGACAATATATAAGGAGTTTGGAATAGATGTAGAGTACTTACATGCATAATCTAAGCCTACTGGTTTTAAAAGCTTAGAAATTTTGAAGTGTTGGTTTTCTTTCTGTTGTGTGTCACAGATGAAATAAATTTTCAGGAATTTACATGCATTATGAGTGTGACAAATGATATGCCTTAATTTTTAGACATTTGTTTCTATGGCGAATCAAGTTCTTCAAAGCTAGTTTAGACTTAATGCTATCGGTTTGTTAAATTATAACTCAGAAATCTATTATCATTCAATCTACGATAATCTTTGGATATAATGAACTTGGACTGTGCATAAAAACTTATATATTGTGGAAAACTATTTGTTTCTCTGAATTGATGAGAATGAGGTGGCTGGATGGAGTCACTGAAGCAGTAGGCATGAGCTTAATAGGGTTGCCAGGTGTCCACTATTTGAGCGGACAGTCCACTTTTTTCACATTATGTTCACTATTTTTTTTTCACAAAATAGTGGACATTTTTTTTATTCAAAAGCTTTATGATGAAATAGTACGTAATCTAAAGCTGTACAGTCTAAGAGAATAAGGATAGGAAAATCGTGTTTTGTCTTTTTTTTCATAAGTTAGAATGAAACAAAGATCGAATGTTCATTGCAATAATCACATTTTACACAACAGCGCAAAAAATGCATTAAAGCAGTTATCTTTTGATATCGAAAATGTAGTGCTGAAGGTTTTTGCCGAATTTTCAAATTCTGTGAAGAAACGAGAAGAGTTGAAATTATTTTTTAGTTTTGCAAGTCAGAATTCCATGAAGTTTTGCACCATGTTCCAACACATTGGTTAAATTTGTTTAAAGCAGTCGAAAGACTTCTTTTAAACTGGATACCTCTAAAATCGTATTTTATTTCTCTTGGATCTGATGAGTGCCATAAGGTTATCTGGAACCTTATTTCGGATCAGGAAAATGAACTCGCAAAGGATGATGAACCAACAATATTTCACTTATATTCATTTATATTTCACGCACTTCTTCATGTCAATAATGCAAGACACCCTACTGAAGCTGGAAAGCAAGAAAATTCTTGCATGTGGTCTTGCGTGATTCTTTGCAAAAAAAATACTATGAGCAGTTTTTTGGAATGAAAGTTTTATTTGCCTTACGTAAAAAACATTTGCCTGAGAATGCCATGCAAAAGTTCAAGAAAGAAGCCATCAACGTGTATCAAAGAGCCATTGCGTATCATCTAATTGATCGCAATAACCCTTCAACTTTAGAAGAAATGACGAACATCTGGTTATTATCACCATGGCGGGAAGAACTTCCACCCAACACGCTCTTCGATGAAATTTCTGCCTTAGAAGAAGTTTATGTTCATCTGCAGGGCGATTCATCCCTTGATAAGTGGACGTACTTTTTCAAGAAAGAGCCAGCTCCAAGTTTACTGAAACTGTTCCAGTATTGTGCATCAATTCCGGTATCAAATGCAAACGTTGAAGGAATTTTCAGCGTCATGGGAAATTTGTGGACTGACGAACATAACCGACTGCTTGTACCATCAGTTCGAAGTGAACTTTGTATATTTTTTAATATTTCTCAACGTTGTACTGAAATTAAAGAATTATTCCTTAAACACAAAGAATTGATCAAAGCTGCGCAGTCAAATAAAAAATACACACGACAGCAAAGTAAAATGTAATTTAATATTTTACATATTATTATAATATATTTGATGTTTTGAATTTTAAGTAAAGTTTTGAACTGATTATTTTAATACGTGTTAAAATGTTTGTAAGAAAATATATAATTTAATTGTAATTTTTTTTTATTATTTTACTACTTAACACCCCCCCCCCCCGCTTGTCCGCTATTTTTTGGAAGCAGACCTGGCAACCCTAGAGCTTAAATGGACTCCAGAGGATGGTAGAGAACAGGAAGGCCTAGAGGAACATTGTCCATGGGGTCGTGATGGGTTGGACACGACTTCGCAAGTAACAACAACAACAACAAGCCTTTGATTTAGCTTTGTAACAAAAGAGAAGCAATATGATTCTATATTAATTAATTGTTTAGAAATAGAATCCTATGTCAAACAAAAATGAAAATATATGCTTTTAATTGATTTCTGTACATGTTTAGATGGGGATGGTGTTTTTAGGTTTTTTTCATTTCATTTAGCAGAGAAATGTTTAAAAAAGTTTCCCCCATTCCCCATTTCCTATTGTATTCTTTTCTATCTTTTATAGTGCTTTTTTTACCTTCTTCTTTTGTCCTGACTTTATGGCTTATTGTCTAGATAATATAATGTTTCTTTTTAACTAAAATGTAATGCAGTAATAAAGTTATATTGCCATTTGGTTTATTTATAAAATTACAGATTTAATTTTAAAAAATATTGATTTATTGTTTTTAGTTGTGATCTGCTTTATACAAGTAGAGCCACCCTTGGTCTTTTGTTAACACAGTGGGCATTGTTCCAAAGAGAAGCTGCTCCAAGGTTTAAAAAAAAGTGACATGACAGCACTTTTCAGACATCTGGGAGATCAGCAATTGTTTTTTATTATTTCATAGAATAAATGAAACCTTCTTAGCTATGTCAGTCTCTTGCTTTTTTATAGTGACCTAATATCCCAGGTATTTATATTTTATATTATTGTATCATATAAATATCTTAAGCTTACCTGACATCATTTCACTTTGAGCCCTTTTTTTTATATTTTCAATAATGGAAAAGTGCATATATGTTGCAAACTTATTTTTCTGTTCATGCCTTAAAATACATCCATTTTTAAAAAAAAAAAGAAAGAAAGAAGAAAAGAAAAGAAAAAAGGAAGAGAAAAATAAAGAAAGGAAGGAAGAAAAAAAGAAAAGAAAATGTTAATTTTTCCTCTTACAATTTTTCTCTCATTATCCGTTTGACTACAATTATTCAGCCAAGAAATGAATTTTAATAATAATAAATGTCATGTGTATTACTAGCCAAGTATCAACCTAAAATAATAGTCATTATTATTAATACAGAATTTATTAGTCAACAATAAGTATTGTTTAACATTGCTAACAATTTTATTTATTCATAGAAACATTCCCAATTTTCATAGCACATCTTCAGTAGAGCATATTCTTAATCACAAACTGCAGTCTTTTCTGATAAAATGATACTATTCTGGAGGACAGGTGCTAAAACATGGAAGGCATGCTTCCTAGGCATGCCTAGGTGTCATCAGATGGCATTCATTAATAAACAGCAGAATTATTTATTCATAGGTCTTATGAGATGGCTGAAATAATCAGAGTAAGATGGCCTATCAGATAACCAAGCCAGATAATTAAGGACCATGTTTTAAAATACAGTTATATCAGGAAAATGGTTAAGGAGGGAACAAAATTTCTAATACAGAGGATGATAACAGGATTTAATAATCAAGGAGAAACAAAGCCTACAAAGAACATTAAAAACGTTCTGTAGGATACTATAAAACTCCCATTGCTATTTTCTTTCTGGTGATAATCAGAGAGATGTGACTGGGAAGTCTATAAGCAATAATAATGATGTATAATATTATTTAAACAATCTTGTTGTAACCAACTTGTATAATGTTTCTAAACTGATCCCAGAAGTGATAATTATCTGCTTTAAAACAACAAATACATCACAAACAGGTTCAAATTCTGAAGCCCAAGTAATTTTGCAGCTGTGCTCTTTAAATTTTCTATATTCTGAGAAAAGTGATAACAAGCAGGTGCACAAAGAGTTTCTATTTTCACACTTCTGGATAACATGTGTAGGCAATTCTCTTGTTTTATTCCATAGCAAGTTGCACAAAATTTTCATGTAATTGGAATTCATTTTTTAAAACATAGCACTGTTTTCCTCTTCTTATGTTGAACTTGGAGGTATTATGAGATTACTCAAATTCTGATGAACAATTGTAATTCAGGTTTTCAAAACTCTAATTGAATTAAGGCAGATACTGATCCCTGCATACAAACACCACACCAATAATGTTAAAAATAGGCTAGGACTTGGATTTTTTTTTTAAAAAAAAATTTTTTTACAGAATTGTCTTGCCTCCCTATGATCTTTGACTCCTAGTTATGCCTTTCCTTTGGCTTAATCTCAGTTTGCTTTCTCCTACCTATCTAGTTTTTAGTACTACCATCAAAATCTAGAGTGAAGAGACTTCTGCTGATATGGCCGACAATTAACACACCCAGAGAATTTTCTCTCTCTGGACTGTCATTTTTCCAATTTAACAACAGAAGAAACAGGCTTTCCCTTTGTTTTGATCACTTTCCTGGGTTAGAGAGAGAGTCCTAGAATCATCCCATAAGATCCTCCATACAGCAACAGTCTACAAATTACCTCAGTAGCCATGCTTCAGAACAGTGGGGAGCTGGAGCTGGGGCATGGCCCTACAATCACTTTGTTGTTGGACAAAACAGCCATTTTGGAATTTATTTTTCAAATGGACAATAAGACATGCCTTTCATTTCTTAACCAATTTATAAGACTATAAAAGAGGCCCTGTTTAGTCACAGCCTTTTACTCAGTGGTGAAATCTAAAATTTGTTACTACCGGTTCTGTGGGTGTGGCTTGGTGGGTGGGGGGTAATCTGACTGGGTGGGTGTGGCCAATTTTTTTTTAAACCATTTTTTCTACAACCTCTTCGGCGAAGAGATTGTTAAAAATGCTTTCAAAAGGGTCTGACGATCCCAGCTGAGTTGCCTGATCGGCAGAGGCTTTTTTTCTTTTAAAAGCCTCTGCCGATCAGGCAACTCAGCTTGGATCATCAGAGGCATTTAAAAGAAAAAAAAGGATTGCCACACAGCCCCCTGACTTGGCTTTCCCTCAGCCCATGTTGCCTGCTTCCCCTGCCTCTGCATCCGCTGCTGCTTGGACAGGTAATCAACTCACCGGCACTGCATGGGCTGCGACTGCTGCCAGACAGCATCGGCCCATGCACACTCACCTCCTCCTATGATGACCATGCCCACACCCCTTCACTAGGGTTTATTTTTGGGTAGGGATTAAATTAGGAACACGCTAAAGGCTAGGGTTTATTTTCAGGGTAGGTCTTATCTTTGGGGAAACACAGTATTTTTAAAATAATCTGTAGCCTTCAATTTCTTTGTTGTGGATAGTTGAAATTCTCTGATTTTATAAACTCTAGCCAGAATAAATAAACAAACAAACATTTTGACCACTAGAGGGAACTACAAAGATGCTTAAACCTGAGTTCAAGTGTGTTACTAGGGTCATTTTTGAAAGCTCTTTACATATGAAAATGAAATGTGATTATTAGGAATAATAATAAACTAATTAAATAATAAATAATAATAAAAAGACTTGAAAGCTCTTTACAGAGAATCCCCCATATTATAAATTGATTAGGTATTAAAGATAAAAATGAGATAGATGACATTAAAAAAGTAAGAGACACAATTAAGTATAGAAAACTATCAACCATCAACCCAGAGACAATTCCACAAATATCGGATAATGAAAATAAATGTAATTTTGGAATACAAATCTGACATCAGATTTTATTATGATGATGGTTTGAATATAACTCTCAGCACAATTGAAACAAAAATTCACACTAACAACTTTTAAGAAGTAAACACACAATTTTAGAGGCCTTTATGTAATGAGTAATAAAAATAATTTATAAGATGTAACCAGCTACTTGTAAAAAAAATAAAGTCCATTTTCTTTTATGTTCAAGAGCAATAAGTTTAATAATACATAACTGGGTTAAATGTGAAATGACATTTGCGTTAAATTCTGTAATATTGGCTTTACTTTTAGAAATAGTTGCTGTCAAATTCCTGTTTTGTCAGCACTGTACTTGTTCCATTTCTAATGCTTCATATTTCATTAAATTAACCAATCAATGGGTAAAAGAATCAATAGATATGGCAGAAGCTGGATTAATCACATAAGGAAAGGAAAGCTGCCAAATTTCATTTGGCTGCTTAAATTGATTCTGCCAAAGTTCTCTTGCTTAGAAAACTATTATTCTCCTGTAGGAAATCTTTCTGAAATGTTCTCTTCTAATATATATGATCACTAATGTAAAATGGTGTGTTTGTGTTTGTGTGTACATGCCAGATAAATTTTTTTTCTGCGGCGTTTCTTCAAGATGGAGACGGTTGTTCAGTACAAAAGTACTTATTTTGAATGAAGAAACGGGGGTGATTTTTACTCATCTTCTCTCTTTTACACCACCTTGTTTCATCCATACCATTTCGGACATTCTACAGGTCTGTAGAAAATAATTATGGAGATCACAAGAGGTTGCTGGATATAATCGAGCCATAACTGAATTAATTATTATTATATTTTGTTGTACGTGATGCATACTCTAGCCAAAATTTCAGATAAGGAAAATTACATCTCTGTAATTTTAGTTTTTAAACATATTTAGGCAAGTATACATTTGAACTGATTATGGATATTTTATAGTAGCCTTATTTTCATAAGACTGCATATCATATGATAGCATTAGTTTAATGAGAAAAAAATAAAAAGGAATAAAGTATGTGCCAAAGTTGTTAATTATTTAATGGAAGGATATATTAATTCCATGCCACTCTAATTCTTGTGTTGTTTAGTTTTAACATACTTTTCATGTCTGTTATTGAATGTGGCAATATCAAATTATTTGAATTAGTTTATTAATCAGAATTTTATGCTGTAAAAAGCAAGATGGGAAACGTTTTCACAATAACTAGACAGATTTCTAGGTAGAATATTTGATATTGATAAACCCACAATCTGTATCCATAGGTGCAAGATATGGAATTCATTTACTTACTTATTTTTACTTAAATGTTGATTCCATAGCAGAGTACAAAATTGGGAGTGCTCCTATCATGTTAATCTTATTTTAGGATTTTGCATCTTATTTTATGCTTTGCATGTGCTTTCTTCCACAAAATGGCAAGGACTCATTTCATTAATTTTCTCCTGTTGTGATTTATATGAGCTATGTGAGTTGCCAAAAAAAAAAAGAAATAGAAAAAGAAATAGAAATATAAAATGTTTAGAGGTCATACAGTGTTCAATTACAAATTGCCCATCACTACATTAGCCATATAACTGAAAGAATTGTCAAACAGAGCAAAATGGAAGACTTCTTAGGATAACCATTTTCAAAATAATATAGAATGGCAATAGCACTTAGACTTATATACTGCTCCATAGTGCTTTACAGCACACTTTGAGCAATTTTCAATGTCAATATATTGCCCCCATTCTGGGTCCTCATTTTACCAATTTCTGAAGGATAGAAGGCTGAGTCAACCTCGGTCAGGATAAATTCCCGGCTGTGTGCAGAATTAGCTTATAATATTTCATTCTAACCACTGCACCACCACAGCTCCTAAATCACACTATTAAATATATATAGATACATTTCCTTATATGCCCACTTCTTTAATAAGGTATATCACAGATCAGATCAGATCAGACCACAATGATCCATTAAGTCCAAAATGATATGTAAACTTACGTCCAATAAGCCACATTTGTAAATAAAATGAACTAGAAAAACTAATTCAGTTTATATATTCATCTCTTCCAACTGACTCTTCATAATGTCCATTATTGCTCACTGCCTTTTAATCTTCATAGGAACCTCTCTTATAAACATCCTATAATTCAAGTTGAGGAAAATATACATACACTTTTCAACCATTGTCTAGGATCGATTTAGTTATTGATATTGAAAATGTTATGAAAACATTATCTTAGCCAAAATTAGAGTTCTCACCTGTCAGTCAATATTATTTTGTATTTTTTCAATTACAAAGTAATATAACAGTTTTTTGCAGTGAAAATAGATGGCCATGGAGAATAATTGACATTTCCACTGAAAGAACTGTGAAAGCACTATAACATGTACTTCTCTTGAAGGGTAAAGAGAAAGTTATTTTTATTTTTATTTTTATTTTTATTTCTTCTAATTATTTGTGATAATGAGATTCTTCTGTTATTTTTCTTCAGTGGTATCTTGATAGAATGGAAGATAACAAGTGGAAAAAATGGACCCCTATCAGAGAAAATTAAGCATGAATTACATTTAGTATTCAACAGCTGTTCCAAGCTTTTGTCATTCCATTTGGGTCTGCCACTAAGTAGGATGCAAGAAATAGTAAAGAAGAATTTCATCATTTAACAGCAGTAAAAAGGGTGTTTTGTTTTATTTTGGGATATTTCTTTTATTAGGCATGATTAGAGAATTGTAGTTATTGAACTATTATCACAATAGTTGAAAATGATTACAATGTTATTCAACTGCTGAATGGTTAGATATCAGAGATCAGAATCAACCATAAATTGATTAAAACCATTAAAAATTAAATCATTTATACAAAATGTTCTTCTGTAATTTCCTTCATTTCTATCCAAGGAAAAAAAATCATTGGTATATTGAACACATAATAAAAAATGCAAACATATAAAGATATATTTTAACATTTGTTCAAATATCACATCAAAAATAACATCAATATACCAATGTGTTTTTACTTGGATAAAAATGAAGAAAGATGCAGAAGATCATAAAAAGAATATCGGATGTTTCCAGATGTTTCCATGTATAGAAAGTGACAACCCTTTCTATAACTGAAAAGAACTAATACTATCTATGAACATGCTGAAGTTATTTCTTTGTCAGAATTCATATAAATGTAGTCCTGATGTTCTATGCAGTGAATAAGCAGTGTTAATAAACTATTCATGTCAAGATGTAGGGGAAATAGTAATAAACAAGGAAGTTTATAGTAGCTAAAGGACCTGGTATTTAATCTTTTATGAATCAACAATCTAAGCTTTAAGTCAGGAAAATAGCAGTTACTAAATTCCACAGTACAAAATTACTTGTGGCAGTTCAATTAACATTCTGTTTTAGTATGGAGCAATTTTGTGTCTGATTTTCTATTTAATATGTGAAGAGCAGCCATTGACATATTCTAATACATCAAGAGTTTTACACATCATAAAATCACTTGCAAATGAATTCACTAGATAATTAATGGAAGTTATATTCAATATAGCTAAGAAAGTTCAACTAATATAGGAGTAAATAAAACCAAATAATGTATTATTTATTAAAATTGACATTTGGTTTAGTGATAATGACAAATGATGCTGTATTTTAGAGAGTACAGAAGTATTTCTTATGTAAGGAACAAATGATCGAAGATGAGGACTATACACAGTGGTGGGTTGCTACCAGTTCGCCCCAGATCGGGCGAACTGATAGCAGTGGCGGAGGGAGACTCCAATCACCCACCCAGATGCTTCTGCGCATGCAGAAGTGGTGAACGCACAAGCACACGCACACCCACGAGCAAACCGGTAACAACGGGGTTTGAATCCCGCCCGTGACTATAAATCTATACAGTTTTAGTATAGAAGTAGATTTAGAATTAGTGTTCTGAGATTTTGGACTTGTGTGAAGACCATTCTCAGGGAATATTTCTCTACCAGAATGTTTGCTTTGGGCTATTCTATATGTTGTATTTGTGTGCTACCTGATTTTGTGTGGTTTTTTATTTGTTTTTAATAATAAATAATAAATTGTTATTTATTTATTGGGATGTTGATGGCTGGCAATTAAGTTGTTGGCTGAGAACTGGCTAAGAATTATAGTACACAGCAAGCAAAACAACAGGATGCGAGTGAACAATTCAGGCAGAATGGGTACCAAGCATTTATCACAATATGCCTGTGCAACAAACAGGAGTGAGAAAGGAAGAAAGAAGGTAAAATACCAACTGTATGACACACCCTGCCATACATCAAAAACATTTTTGAAGCAGTAGAATACAGCTTGATCTGCAAGTGGGCATCATCTGCTGCCCAGAAGCTACCAAATGAGGACAAAATATGCACTACAAAAATTGTAAGTGGGGAAAACTTCTACTGTAATTTACAGGATTCCTGGTATGGATTGTCCCTGTGACTATATAGAGGGGGAAGAAGCTAACCACCAGATTGCAAGAACATGAGCAAGAGTTAGACAAGAAGACCCAAACACATTGGTAGCCTCATATTGCAATGAAAAAGGACATGCATTCAATTTTGAAGGTACTACGATTGTTGGCTGAGCAGACAAAGTCAGCCAGAGAAATGATTTAAGCCTGAGAAATAGCCCTTAATCAGTCAATAGGAGTGCTGATTTACCACTAGTTTACCAGGTATTTGGAACCAAGAGCAGAAAGGCACAAGGAAACAACCCTCAACAATTTAACAGCTGGCTATCAATATTCAAATTAACAATTAAAAGCCACACACACAGCCAAGCATCATATAAATACTATGCATAGAAGAGCCCAGTGCATACATTCTGCAGAGAGAAAAGTTCCCTGAGGATGTGCTCCAGGATGAGTCCAAAAACTTGAAAGAATAAACCTCTGGTCCCAGAGACTGACTCCATCTGGATGATAGCTTCCAGATTTTAGGAAACCACTGATCAACTATTAATTTTTTGTAGGCCATTCTTGAAAGGAATTTATTGGTCTGTTTTGGGATTATTAATCCCAAATTATTTATTATTATTTTGGGGGTTTTAATCTGATTTTAAAATAATACATTTATATTTTACAGGACTTTATGGGTTTTCCAATTTTGTTTTGTTTGTTTTGTAATTATCTTCTTGATCATACATTAGTTTCACCTTGAAAAGGCCCTGAAAGGATTCCTATTTTAAATAAACAATTTTGTGTTAGTTATTTTGTAAAGTTTTTCTTTGAATTTTATATGGCATACCCATGATTCTGGACTATCAGGAATGAAAGTTTGGAACAGTTTGGTATAGATATGGGATAGTGACAGAATTAGATAAATAGAGCTCAGAGGTGGGTTTCAGCAGATTCTGACCAGTTCTAGAAAACCGGTAGCGGAAATTTTGAGTAGTTCGGAGAACTGGTAGTAAAAATTATGACTGGCTCCACCCCCATCTATTCTCTGCTTCCCAAGTCCCAGCTGATCGGGAGGAAATGGAGATTTTGCAGTATCCTTCCCCTGGAGTATGGTGGGAATGGAGATTTTACAATATCCTTCCCCTGCCATGCCCAACAAGCCATGCCATGCCCAACAAGCCACACCCACAGAACCAGTAGTAAAAATTTTTGAAACCCACCACTGATAGAACTATAAATGGTAATCACTTTCCAGTATGTTCACTAATCTTTCACTATGCCCCAATGTACTAACATTCTCATTTCTAAATGAAAAAATACCCTGTTTCTCCCAAAATAAGACATCCCCTGATAATAAGCCCAATTGGGCTTTTGAGCACATGGCAATAAGGCCAAGCACTTATTTCAGAGTTCAAAAAAATATAAGACAGGGTCTTATTTTGGGGGAAATATGGTATTTTTCCAGCCTCCAGGAAACCATGTGTTCATTTCTTTTAGTACAATTCTCTTTCACTGGTATTCACTTTAAATCTGCAATGCAATATTGAACATATATTCCTTTGAAATATATAATAGGTTACAAAAAGAAATATTTTTTCTATGATATACTTTATTTTATTACTACTATAAAAGTTTTAAAGCACATTTGACCAACTTTGAGAGTAATTCAGGTTCTGGGAAAGTGTCTATGGAAAGTTTACAATGTGAAATCTGTGGGAAAATACTTCTACTTGACTGTAACTGCATTAGGCACTGAGATGTTTATTTCAGATTCTGATTGTATATCCACTGACCTGTTAAAAGAGCTTCCTTATTTTCATTTTGAATCTAATAATCAGTACTCTCCACAGTTCAGTTATTCCAAGACTGATTGTTTGGACTTTCTCAGCATGTTATCATATTATATCTATAGAGGACTGATTCTTATTTTAATGTATTCAGTCACCATGATGATCTCATTTTGTGTCTGGCCTTAGGGCTTTTCAATAGATTTGTAAAATCAACCATAACATTCCTGCACTATATAGTGTGCGTGAAAAGATAACTGGATTATTGGTTATTTTTAGACTGATGTTGCTATGAAATGAAAGGTTATTATTCATCAAAACATATTTCTTGCACTTTGCCTTGCCTTTAGGATGATCTCTGTAGATCAGATAAATATATTTATAAAATCTGTATGTATTTATCAGATCAAATCAAATAACTAATTGGGATTATTTCTTGCAGAATTATCATGGCTATACAACTTCTGAACATAAGACTGGATATTTGCAATTTTAAGAGAGATTTTCACTTTGTACAAACTAATCTCATTTGTACTTTCTAAATTTATTTTAAAAATAAAAATATTCTTTAATGCATTAATTATATTATATTTAATATATTACATTAAATACATTAAATTTAATCACTGGAGATTTTTAAGAAAAAAATTGGACAGCCACCTATCTGAAATGGTATAGGGTTGAGCAGGAGGTTGGACTAGAAGATCTTCAAGGTTCCTTCCAGGTCTATTCTGATTGATGTTATTAAGTTACTGAGCTATGACATGCACTTTCTATAATTTGCAATGGTTTAAACACCAAAATAAAACTCTACCACTATGCATATATTAAGGGAAAGGACTTATTTTGAAGAAAATTATTAGCAAAAATTATTTTTCTAATAATACACTGCTCAAAAAAATAAAGGGAACACAAGCAGAAGACATCCGAGATCTGAATGAATGAAATAGCCCTATTAAATACTTTGTTTGTTACATACAGTAGTTTTGTGTTTCCTTTAGTTGTTTGAGCAGTGTATAAACTACTGTATGTAAAGAACAAAGTATTTAATAAGGCTATTTCAGCCATTCAGATCTCAGATGTCTTCTGCTTGTGTTCCCTTTATTTTTTTGAGCAGTATATATTAGAATAAATATGCACACAAATCCATTCATGTTTTCTTACATTATTTAAGAATTCAATGGATGAGTAGAGTCATGAACTATTTATAGTTGATCTTGTGAGATCATTAATAGTCTAAATTTTTTACAAGTTGCTCTGACATTTGGATTTTGAATTTCTATTAAAATTCTCTTGAGGTTTTAGCATTGTCTTATGACATTATAAAACATTTTGAATTTTTCACATGAAAGCTATAATATTTGGCCAATAAATCATTAAAGCAGCAACTTAATGAGATTTTGACAATTTAAACAAATATTTATTTACAATGGATGGCTGACTTGGGAGGCTGTTACACATCTAGCTAGGTGCACCTTGTTGCTAATACTATTGATCTGAAAATAGACTGAGGCAAAATTAAGATTTGAAATAATAAAACTAAATTTGACAGTTTAATCAGTCCATAATGGATTCATTTCAACTGATTATAGACAAAAAGATGTTTTGATTGATCAAATGGATGATGAGTTCTAAGATAAGGATAGGTGCACTGTCTTGGTAAATCTCTGGGATCCTTTTGTGACTTTTCATATTATTTCTAAATCTGTTCTTGATGTGGACTCTGTGTTTCAGATAGACAATGTTGAAAAGAACTTCTGCTTCAGTTTGAAGGATTTATTCCAAAAAGGGATGTAATATTCACAGTTGTCCATTCTGTCAAGCTCTTTGATACTGCTTAGTTTATTGTATTGCTGATGATTGCTCAATCTTTTATAAGATTGAAAATCAATTGGGACAAGTTAGTGTTCAATTGTTACTTTTTTCCTTGGACATTTTTAATTCCTTCAGCAAAGGTTTCTTTTCTGATTATAGAAAGCAAAATACAGTTATGGAGATAATCAATATTACCATGGGGTAAAATAATGCATTATTAATTTGGGATATAAATATGTCTGAAAAGTACCTTATGTGATACTAAAAGACTAAGATTGGCATCAGAATGTGTTTTTCTCAAGAATGATTTTCACCAATAGTCTTGGAGAACATGTGAGCATTTAAAAGGATAGTGATTAATATTGTTGATTACTGGGTTTATTGTGGTTTATTTTAATGTATGGAATTTTTTTCACTTTTATGACTGTGTTTTAAACTATATGCAAATCTAAGATATTAATTATTGATTGGTAACTTATAAATTAACAATTTGTGCAAAATATGTATTATTTACCTACTACTTACAGTCAGGTCCAGAAATATTGGGACATCGACACAATTCTAACATCTTTGGCTCTATACACCACCACAATGGAGTTGGAATGAAACAAACACAATGTGCGTTAACTGCAGACTGTCAGGTTTAATTTGAGGGTATGTACATCCAACTCAGGTGAACGGTGTAGGACTTACAGCAGTTTGCATATGTGCCTCCCACTTGTTAAGGGACCAAAAGTAATGGGACAGAATAATAATCATAAATCAAACTTTCCCTTCTTAATACTTGGTTGCAAATCCTTTGCAGTCAATCACAGCCTGAAGTCTGGAACGCATAGACATCACCAGACGCTGGGTTTCATCCCTGGTGATGCTCTGCCAGGCCTCTACTGCAACTGTCTTCAGTTCCTGCTTGTTCTTGGGGCATTTTCCCTTCAGTTTTGTCTTCAGCAAGTGAAATGCATGCTCAATGGGATTCAGGTCAGGTGATTGACTTGGCCATTGCATAACATCCCACTTCTGTCCCTTCAAAAACTCTTTGGTTGCTTTTGCAGTATGCTTTGGGTCATTGTCCATCTGCACTGTGAAGCGCCGTCCAATGAGTTCTGCAGCATTTGGCTGAATGTGAGCAGATAATATTGCCCGAAACACTTCAGAATTCATCCTGCTGCTTTTGTCAGCAGTCACATCATCAATAAATACAAGAGAACCAGTTCCATTGGCAGCCATACATGCCCACGCCATGACACTACCACCACCATGCTTCACTGATGAGGTGGTATGCTTAGGATCATGAGCAATTCCTTTCCTTCTCCATACTCTTCTCTTCCCATCACTCTGGTACAAGTTGATCTTGGTCTCATCTGTCCATAGGATCTTGTTCCAGAACTGTGAAGGCTTTGTTAGATGTTGTTTGGCAAACTCTAATCTGGCCTTCCTGTTTTTGAGGCTCACCAATGGTTTACATCTTGTGGTGAACCCTCTGTATTCACTCTGGTGAAGTCTTCTCTTGATTGTTGACTTCGACACACATACACCTACCTCCTGGAAAGTGTTCTTGATCTGGCCAACTGTTGTGAAGGGTGTTTTCTTCACCAGGGAAAGAATTCTTCGGTCATCCACCACACTTGTTTTCCGTGGTCTCCCAGGTCTTTTGGTGTTGCTGAGCTCACCGGTGCATTCCTTCTTTTTGAGAATGTTTCAAACAGTTGTTTTGGCCACGCCTAATGTTCTTGCTATCTCTCTGATGGGTTTGTTTTGTTTCTTCAGCCTAATGATGGCTTGCTTCACTGATAGTGACAGCTCTTTGGATCTCATCTTGAGAGTTGACAGCAACAGATTCCAAATGCAAATAGCACACTTGAAATGAACTCTGGGCCTTTTATCTGCACATTGTAATTGGGGTAATGAGGGAATATCACACACCTGGCCATGGAACAGCTGAGAAGCCAATTGTCCCATTACTTTTGGTCCCTTAACAAGTGGGAGGTACATATACAAACTGCTGTAAATCCTACACCGTTCACCTGAGTTGGATGTACATACCCTCAAATTAAACCTGACAGTCTGCAGTTAACGCACATTGTGTTTGTTTCATTCCAACTCCATTGTGGTGGTGTATAGAACCAAAGATGTTAGAATTGTGTTGATGTCCCAATATTTCTGGACCTGACTGTACATGAATTTCTATATTGCCCAGACTTCAATATACCAATTAACACAGAAGTAAATGACATATGTTTTTCGTTTTTTATGTGGTGGAGTTTTAAATACTGTATGTCACCTGGAGTCACCTATGTGAGAGTTGGACAGCTGTATAAATCTGTTTAATAATTAATTAATTATTCTCATAGATTACAGTCACTCTAAAATGTCATTTGGAGTAGAAATATTGAACATGCATATTTATATATTCTCATTTTTTAATTTTGGTTTTTTTTTTTCGTTTTTTACTTTTTGTATTTCTATTTAATATGCTTTTTAAAAAGCAATAGAAAAAAGACATATCTGTCTTCCTACAAAATACTACCAGAACAACCTCGGTTTGGAACAGATATTATCCTTTGGAACATTTAGCAGTCTAATATTTGACAGGAAAAGGAAGCAAAGTTAGTTTATTCTGGATCTTCTATTTCTCCTGTTCAATTTACAGTTGGTGGAATTTCAGCTATATTAAAATATCTATTTATATTCTTTACTCAACAATTTAAATCAATCTTAATCAAGAATGGACATAAATCATTTGTTTGCTTTTCATATTTAAACAGGCCTATATGTTCATAAATCAGATTTCACATACGCTGTTTGATCAGCTGGTTCAATGGCAGTATTTCACAAAGTTGGATTATTTGTAAATGTACAGATGGAGAAAAAAAATGAAGGATATATGATAGTAAAACCAAGGATTGGTAGACTGCAGTCTGATCAGTCCCTGGAGTCCAATCATACTCTGACTTCTTGCATAGGCAATGTTTTTCAACAACTGATAGTCCCCTGTGCATAATTTATAATGATTATTATAAATTCCATTAACTTCTAGCAGATCTGGATCGCAAAAATTCGAAGCAGTATAAGATGACAGTAAAGAGACACAGAAGACTCCTTTGCTAATATTTAACACAGAGTTTTGCAATCCAGGTCTGGAAGCTGTAATCCACCAGAGTATATATAAAACTGTAATTCTCAGTGCAACTAAATCGAGATACAAATTATTAAAAATGCAAACATTGTACAGAATTTCATAATACACTTTGACAGTTAGTATATTTCACATTTTGTTATTTGAAAACTAATTCTAATAGTAAGATTAATGTTAGAAAGCTAGCATGCTAGAAACAGAATACTAGACTCTAGCATTAAAGTTATTTACAAAGATGCCCTTGGGCTCCATGTAGGGATTATAAGAAAATTAGAATATTAAATAGCAAGTGATCAAAGCTTTGATTTAAGTTGCCCATTTACACACAAGAAAAATATAGTGATAAATTAAGCTAGTAAGAACAGGAGCATTCCGGGAGAAGAGGAAGGAGCAACTTTATCAGCCACTTTTGGTAATTCATCATTTTGTGACTTGTCACATAAAATTTCTAAAATATCTCTATAGAAGGTATTCTACTACTATAGTATAAGTTATTTTGTGAAAGGGATCACAATATTCTCTCAAAAATTCAAATATTCCTCTCAGCCCTAAGGGTACAACATTGTTAAAGCTGGCAACTTTTTTTTAAACAAATGGCGTATTTCATATAATGGTTTTCTTCTGTCTCCTACTGATTCTGGAAGAAGTAGGCAACATGATCCCTGTGGATGATTTTTAATTTTTTAAAATCTCATTGTAACATAATGCAAATTTGTGGCATATTATGAATTAGCAATAGCACTTAGACTTATATACCGCGTCACAGTGCTATACAGGCCTCTCTAAGCGGTTTACAGAGTCAGCATATTGCCCCCAACAATCTGGGCCTTCATTTTACTGACCTCAGAAGGAGGGAAGCTAAGTCAACCTTTATTTATTTATGAATAATTATACTATGTGATTGCCACCCATTTACTTATTACTGTTAAATATATGGAAAAAATCTTAGTGTCTATAAGTCTGATGATTACTCCTATAATATAGACTAGACTATAATATTCTGACCAGTAAGAATATATAATTTATAAAATATTAATACATTTTATGTGTACATATATAATAATTACTGGACAATTTGTATTATATATTTGTATTTCCTATGTGTCTGCTTTGTGCACTCTAGGTTACTTACACAAGCTGTGCAATTTATCTCAGTGCATTTGAGCCCCTGAAGTCCCCACCTCAATGAAAAGCAAAGAGACATTCTCACAGATGATCCAATTGTAGGACTGCCTGTATTCTCCTTTTCTTGATTTGAACAACATACAGGATATAGTTTGTACTTACCTGTACATTCAAAAACTGGATTCCATTTCTTAGTCACATTACCGTGTGATTATTAGTCACATTGCTGAGCACATTGTAAGCCGCCCTGAGTCTCCGGAGAAGGGCGGCATATAAATCAAATTTTAAATTTTTTTTTTAAAAAATTACCGTTTGGCCATGCTTTGAAAAAGGCAGAGAAAATGCTTTTATATAAAAATAGGCAATTTAAGTATAAATTAAGTATAGTTGCTTTCTTCTTTTTCACAGCTTGCCGGTCAGGATTCTATAAAGCATTTGCTGGAAATATAAAGTGTTCCAAGTGTCCTCCACACAGCCAAACCTTCATGGAAGCAACATCTGTATGTCAGTGTGAAAAAGGATACTTCCGAGCTGATAAGGATCCACCAACTATGGCATGTACCCGTAAGTTTAATTGATCCTGGTGTTTAAAATTCTTCCCTTATCCTCTTTATCTTAAAGGATAAAAACAGCATTTGTTTTTGCTAATCAAAAATGCAAATTAATTTTTCCTTTAGACCCAAGACACTTATGTGTTGAAAAAGTATACCTCAGTCTTACATATTGTCAAAACAACATACTGCACTACCTTCATTATTAATAGAATAATTACAGTTTAGGAACATTTGAGTGGTAACTAGTGTTTATTTTTCTGGATGTGATTCTGTGTGTATATATATTATAAATTGATTGTGTGGCATCAAGTCAATGTGAACTCAGCAATACATAGATAAACTTTCTAAAATATCCAGGACTTAAACTGCAAGGTGTGTAAGAGTAAATTTTTACCTTTTCTTTTTCCCTGCACAGTCTGGGAGAGTGGTTGAATAAGATTATAAGCACATCCTTGATATTAATGTTGCTGTTATTTCTGTGATATTTATTTGATTCCTTTGATTATACTAAGTTTCTTAGGTGGGACCAATTTACCAGTCTATGTAGTGCATATCATATACTTTTCCTTTAATACAATAATAAGCATTCACTACTTGTTAGATCTGAAGAAGATTGGAATATAATGCATGCATAATTTAAAATTATCCATGTATTTGCTTGCCGAAGCAAAATATATAACATAAGGAAATTCCAGAGTGTATTACTCACAGATGTCTGCCAAAAAGGCTTTTCCCCCCAGTGTGATATATAATCTATGTATAATGTATAAGTGATAACAAAGCAATCAGGCCATATTTATAAAATCCCAATGACACATAATTTAGCAGAATCTGTGGATTATAATTAATTGTCTCTCTTTGTTCCAAGTTCTAAATCTTAGTAAATGATTCACTGCATGTCATTACAGCTTAATATTTGCATGAAATCACAGTTTAGTTGGCATAATTTAATGGCAATTAAAAACCTATTTAATCGTCATGCAAATTGGCATGAGGGCCCTTGAGTATGAAGGGTGTCTATTTCTTAAGAATCTGCACACTGTCATTTCTGTACTTTTAAACACTCCTACCACAATTGATAACAATTTTCATGTTCACAGCAGTACAAATGGACAATAAATTATATTTTTGTTATAAACAAAGTCTAAAATCCTCTGTACATTGATTAACTATGAAAATCATTAGCAAATTGTATTTTTTAAAAAAATTACTTGGGCATAATTTGATGTTTAAATGTTATTTATACAGAAATAACAAAGATTGTGGTGGCATCATAGTGATTAACAAATTTATTATGGGTTACATTTCCATGGATTACAATTTATTTCATCTATTCAATTTATTATATCCTGAATTACAAATAAAGATCCATATGACTTAGTGGCAGAGGAGTTAAAGAAATGAAATACAGAAAATATTGGCAGCACAACCAAATTATTATTAGTGGACATATAGAATTTTATGGCCAGTTGGTATTGCCAGTAAGAAGATTTTTTTTAAAAAAAAAAAATATAAACACTTCAAAATAATGAGAGTATCTCTCCAGAAGCTGAACTCCATTAGGTTTTGAATACTTCTTATCATAAATGTCACATTTATCTATTTATTATTGTAGTACAAAACAAATAGGATCCAAGATGGTTTGAAGCATTTTAATACTTTAATTCAATGATTTTTTAGAATAGATGAGAAATCCACTGATATTTTTATGTTAATAATTTGATTTTGGTACAAGAATACAAAATGCATATGCATGCTGAAACCCATATTTTTCAGTTTGACCTTTTGTTACAGATCACAAATATAAAATAATCATAGCAAAATGCCCTTTACCTATGGGGGAAATATTCATGAACAATAAAATAAATTCATATTTACTTTTCTGTATTTTTTTAAAAACTTTAAGTTCTCTACGTATACAATACAGCCAAGGCTTTTCTCTGCTTGCATATTGGTTAGTCATTAGCCAAATTATGAGTGGCAACTGTACAGTATTTACAAAAGGCTTCAAAACTATCAATCATTTTGTCAAATCTCAGAACAGTCAATCCATATTTTATATCTGCTTCATCAGTTGCTAGATTCTGCAAGCCATATCTTGAATGTGTTCTGAATTTGGATACTACTTTTAATCTGATTTTATTCCAAGTTTTACATGTTTGTGTTTGCTTAGTTAAATTCTGATATCCAATTACTATAGAATATTTTACAAATATTATTGTAGGAGCAAAAATGAATGTTTTTCCTTTATCAATGATATTTGTGAAGAAATTTAAAGAAGAGTTCTTCACAGCTTTTGTCTCATTTATTTTGATATATCTTCATATATATTTGCCCTACACAATTTATTTTTGTAAATCAAGGATGGAAGGTATGTTCTGTGTGAATGTGCATTGTAATATAAGACATTGCTACTTTTAAGCACTGATTATTTTCTTTTTCCTTTTGTAGGACCACCTTCTGCTCCAAGGAATGTCATCTTTAATATAAATGAAACAGCCCTTATGTTGGAATGGACTCCACCAAGTGACACAGGAGGGAGAAAAGACCTTACCTATAGTGTTATTTGTAAAAAATGTGGATCTGATACCAGCCGGTGTGAGATATGTGGAGGAGGAATCCGATTTGTTCCAAGACATAGTGGGCTTATCAATTCTTCAGTGACTGTGCTTGATTTTGTGTCCCATGCGAACTACACTTTTGAAATAGAAGCCATGAATGGTGTCTCTGAATTAAGCTTTTCACCAAAGCAGTTCACAGCCATCACAATTACCACAGACCAAAATGGTGAGTTTCTTCTTATACGTGTGTCAGTTAGACCTTATACAATACAATATGATTAATAATATTTTGTGAATTATCATTAATAAATATAAAAAAAGTATGTTTGTGCTTTTTCAAATTATTTATACTTCCATAGTCATGTTTTGGTTGCAGGATAAATAATAAGACTTCAGAAACAGTTTGTCAGAACAAGCCTAACTTACTTTATTCAAGGGATGTTGATTGATGTGGTTTATTTTTCCTTGGACAAGTCTATTTTTAACATTTTATCATGTGAAAAATCCAGGAAATTTTGCTAGTCTATTTACTATCTTAGTACTACTTTATGACTTTAATTTAGGAGTTAACTATCAATCTATGAGATAAAGAAACGCTTGCTTATATGTGCAAAACTACATTTCAATTATTTAACAAATTAATGCATGCTTCATTAATCTAATTTCACAAAAATTACCTTGGTAGCTGGTTTGTTAAGTCTAGATGTAATGTTCTTTTAAGCAGACAATATGTATATTCACAAGGTTGTATTAATTAAACTTGTATTAATAAACCTTGTAATTAATGAATTTTGTGGGCATTTTGAAAACACTGTCAAATATGAATTGAGAGATACTTCTCAGTTGATCAAACAATCTTCTACATGTGCATGAAAATACAAAATATTCCATTGTTTATCTGTTTGAGCAACAAGGTTATTCATAAGATTAAAAAAAAAACTCAAGTAGGCAGCTGTGATATGATTGAAGCCCTGCTTTTTTTATAAATCTGTATACATATGATGTATATAAAAAATAGCAGGGCTTTTCTCATGTAATTATGGTTGCAATATTGACTTATTTTTCCCTCTCTTTTTGTACACCTGTTTTGGACAATAACATGTGTCACTAATATTGCTACATGTACATGGGAGAGGTCTCTAATTTTAAGAAGAACAATGACATTTCTCTAATCTGTATTTTTATCAATTTTAATATTTTTACTGTGGGTTTTATCATTCATGAATTATGTTCAATTTTATTCAGCTCTATTTTTTAAGTGAAGCCCTTCATTTTATTATTAATGGCTTGAGTTGCCTTCCTTGGGCAATGGTAGAATATAAATCAGTTAGACAAAGGAATAATCTGAAGATCCACACATTGTTAAACAATGGCTGTTATTAACAATGCATGTTAAACAATGCGTGAAACTGAATTGAAATATAGCATTAAGCCGCTTTAATTCCCTTATTTACTTTAATGCATTTATATCCATTATAAAATATGTTTATATTCAAAATATGTTTTTCTAGGGTATAACATATTTTTCATTAGAATAACTGCAGATGATTAGCATTATTAGAAATAAATGATATAAACAAATAAAATAGTAAAGTATATAATTATTCAGTTAGCACTAAGAACTGACAAGTCCTTTTTTCTGTTGTTGTGAATGTGTTGTCCAATGATAAGTATAGGAAAATATTGTCATTGAATTATATACAAAGTAGAAATAACCAGTTTAATTCAAACATTTTCTGTAATGATGTGCAGTAATTGACAGTAAGAGAAGCAATTCTATAAAATGCAAGATCATAAATGATGGTGCTGTGTCCAATTATTATTGAGCAACTAAAAAAATACTTAAAATATTAAATTCCTAGATACTTTTTTCTGCTTGCACAAAATACTATCAAACTAAAAGTTAGGGTTAGTTATATAGTGTTTTTTTATGTAAGTTTTACAGTTGAGATATTGAGCTGTCAACATCTGTGATATAAAAATATCAGTGACTTTACATACATCCAGTGTGTTAGCTGAAAGAAACAATAAAATTGACAAAGAGAAAATAACCAAATCAAGCCCCTAAACAGTTTGAAAGGGAGGCAAAGAATTGGAAGATGGGGCTGAATTGGAGATATAATGAATCTCAAGGATTCCATAAGCCTTGAAAGCAGCCTCCTGTAATGTTAAGCTTTTCAACTATTTTAGCTAAATTCTTGAAGTCTTTGACTGTTGGTTGTATGAAGGCTGATGAGGAACTCTTTTATATGAATAATAAGCCTATTTACTCAGATCTTAAATAATCATTAGTATCAAAGAAATGCTTATAATCTTATTCTTGGACTCCAATCCAGACTCTTCCAGACCACGCAGGGAAAGAAAAGGGTAAAAAAATTGCTCTTCCACACATTGCAGCTTAAATCCTGGATCAAAGCTTCTAGATAAAGAGATCAGTAGCCTCCTGCTGTGGTGAAGGTAAAATAGAACAGCTTCGAGATAGAAAGATTTATAGAATCATTTATCTTCTTTTCCTAATATTCCTAACTGACCCTTAACTTTTCACTATATATCTCCACATAACTAATGCTGAAATAATAGAATGCTGTTTCAAAAGTAATTAATATAAAGTTTGAATTGTTTTAGTAATCCTAGAGCCACTATTCTAGTCCTTGAAATATTCCAAGGCCTTTTATCAACTGAGTTTTAATTTACTTCACAGCTGATTCTCTACCTATTTCCAGATATCTTGGGGCAAGAATATGCCTACTACATTGTTATTGTTAAAACCATGTTAATGAAGAGCTAGCACTTATGGACTGTTGCATTTTGTTCATTTTTATGAACAACCAGAAACAGACATTCATTAAAAATTGATATTTATATACTCTTTCAAATCTTTTATGTGGGGTTACCATTTTAAGTGTCACTGCATCCTTTCCTATAAAACTTTCTGAATATGGTCAAGAAAACTGGTTCATTCTATAATTGATTATCCTCTTCTATGAAACTTTTTTCAGTATAATTATTGTAATGTAATAATTATTGTACAGCTGCCGGTAATGTACATACTTCAGTTTTATTGTCAACCTATCATAGATTAATAAAGTAGATAATTTTTTAAAAAAAATAAAGTACCCATGTTGATAATAGCAATATCAATAGCACTTAAACTTATATATCATCTCCTACTGCTTTTCAGCAGAAGTCCCCAACCAGTAGCAGGGAGGGATAGGATGTGTTCCACGCTCAATCTAATCCTGCGCATGCGCAAATGAACCTTTGTAAGTTCACCCACTATTTGCGCAGCCTGGTTCTCAACTGACCACGGCTCGGTAGCAGGCCTGGAAGTTGGGAACCTCTGATTTATAGCACTTTCTAAGATGTTTACACAGTCAGCATATTGCTTCCAACAATCTGGGTTCTTATTTACTGACCTCATAAGGCTGAATGAATGGAAGGCTGAATCAACCTTGAGCCAGGCAGGCTCAAACTTCTGGCCGTGAGCAAAGTCAGCCTGAAATACTGCATTCTAATCACTGCACCACCACGGCTCTAATAAACCAACATGACTGTATAAAAGAGCTGACAATCGTAAAAGAAGCATAACTTTTATTTTCTGATATATTTAAAAACATGTCTTTAATACCATGTATGAGTCTGTACACTTATCCAAATGACTCATCCAAAAGTCTCAAGCATTTGAAATCTTTCTGTTTCTGCCACAGCAAAAAAACAAAAACAAAACAAAACACAAGGACAAGATTTCAAATATATGTACAAGCATTACAAACATCTAAGTTAGGATCTGTATGTTTACTAACCATTGTTCCTCTTCCTGACCTAAGAACAATTTCTATTACATATTTTTGTATTCTTTCCTTCCATTGAAAGCTATAACTTTTAAAACAAATTGTGTTCACTATCTAATATTTTAAAATAATCAGTTCCTACTTGTAAAGTTTTCTGTTGTATGCTGTAGATTGTTCATATCACGTACAAGTTGATGCAAACCAATTAGAATTGTTTTTCTTATTTCATTATCTATTGTTGCTCTGTGGTATAACTTGTTCTATGGTTTAGAGTCTTTTTTATAATTGCATTTAGCTGTGCTTCTCCCTTTTGTTTTATGTAATACCTTTCTAAAGTTCCTTCACCTGAATTGATTCCAGAGCAGTTGCATTATGTCACAAAACCTATTGCAAGGAAAAACAATATAATTATTTAAAAAATGCCATACCAAAATAAAAATCTGAATAGCACTATTTTTAAATCACAACAACATATTCACGCTATGAACATGTAGCCATAGATGCCATTAGCATCTTCTCTGAGCAAACACTAATATAATGTTTTATTAAGGACAAAGCAAGAGAAAATTGTAGTTAAGACCCAAGGAAACATGAGCTGTTGTGCAGGAATGGTAAACGTATTTTTATTTAAATTGGGTTAACTCTGGAAAAATAGCACAGAACAGAATCATGAAAATTTGACTGCTCTGATTCCCACTGAAAGAAACCAATAGAAGTGAAGTTATTTTTTGAGTAGTAATACATTAGAAAATAGTGGTAGAGTTAATAGTGGATTCAGCTTTAGAATTGTAAATGATCTATTATCATTAAATGTCAGCAAAAAAACTTACGTTAATTAAGTGTTCATTGTATGATTGGTTATAAATACAAATAAATTTGATGGAAATGGATCCTAGTTTTTGTTTTGTTTTCTTCTTTTAAGGATAGTATTAAGCAATGTATTTTATCCTGTGTGAGATAAGAGGTAATCCTACTAAGAAAGGAAGGAAGGAAGGAAGGAAGGAAGGAAGGAAGGAAGGAAGGAAGGAAGGAAGGAAGGAAGGAAGGAAGGAAGGAAGGGGATTAAGAAAAAAACATTCTCTTCAAACCAATTTAATAAAAGGATATTTGGGATCAAAATATAGTATATATTCTGCCTTCTTCTTTTCCAGTTCAAACTAAAATTATGATTGGTACAATCATAGTTCACAGTGCAAATAGCATGTATACGTTAACAATTACGAACCAAGAATCATAATATACAAAGGTGCTTGAAGATACAGTTTGTTAACATTAAACATGTGCTATCTAGAGTGAGGCACGTGATTTATACAAGCAATTATTTATCCAAGATTTGTCTTTCATTGCAGTTACCAAATTATGGGATTATTAAACTATTCAGAAATCTGAAATGTGGTTCCAAGCAAAATTGGCAACTAATAGAGCCAATTTTCTAATCTGGAAAATTGAGAAAGAAAGAAATTTTATTTTTTGCATTCACATTAGTCAACAAAAAAAATTGGAATGATTCAGATGATTGAATAAAATAAAAAATAATAACTTTATTGTCATATTAGCATATGAATATTAGCATTGTTTGCATTTTTCAAAATCAGATTGTTTCTCCTACATTAATTAATGCTGATGATTTCCAGCCGAAGATCAATAAAGAGTTGAGTATCATTTTAAAACAAAGAAAAATATATGGATCAGTATTTCATATTTACATCTAGATATTTATATAAATCTAGATTATGTGTACAGAGTGGAGAGTTGATCTCTGACAGAAAGCCACTTGAAGAGACTAGAAGCATTTGAAATGTGGTGGCTGTTACCTATAAATTGGGTTGACAAAATCAGAAATGAGGAGGTGATAAGCTGCCTGGGAAAGCCAAGGAAACCATAAAAAAGCAAAAGTTAGAATATTTTGGACATGTGATGCGACACCCAGAATAATACGGCATACGTATGGAAGGATTGCCTTCAAGGAAAGATTGAAGGCAAACAAGGGCCAGGCAGAAGAAGAACATCATGGCTTCCAAATCTAAGGGGCTGGTTTGGACAAAACTCAACAGCACTTTTTCATGCAGCTGTTGATAAAAATAGGATTGTCAACATGATCGGCAACGTCTGATGAGGGATATGGCACAAGAAGAAGAAGATTACATAACTATTATATAAATAATCATACATTAATAATTTGCCTCTAACAAGAGTATCTACATGCATTGAAGTACATCTCTTTTAAAATTATTATATCCAAGAAAAAAAAACTGCAAAGCATTACCTATGTGTAGATTTGGGTTGCAGTGCTTTCTTCTGTTCACTGATGGTCTTGCTGAAGCAGTGGGAACTAACTCCAGCATTTGATTATTTATATTTTTATTTATTTATTAGATTTATATTGCCACTTATTTACCCATGGCGACTCAAGGTGGCTTACAGAATATAAAAAAAACACATTTAAAAAACAGTAAAACTCATAAAAAATCAAATAAATTAATATAATAAAATCACCCCTGACCCCCACCTCCCACCCCAGCAACAGCCGATCACACAAGCCATTTAATGGGCTCTATGCCACTCTGGGTTCCCAGGCCCGCTGGCAGAACCAGGTCTTCAGCGCCTTCCGGAAGAGAATTAGGGTGAGGGCTAATCGCTGGGAGAATGATGTTCCAGAGGGAGGGAGCCACCACAGAGAAGGCCCCTTCTCCTGGGTCCCACCAGGTGTATGTCCTTCAGGGATGGGACCCGCAGCATTCCCTGCCTCCCCACTCTAATGGGTCGGGTAGATGTGACCAGCAAGAGATGGTCCCTCAGATAACCTGGTCCCAAGCCATGAAGGGCTTTAAAGGTGACAACCAACACCTTGAATTGTACCCGGAAGCAAATCGGCAGCCAATGCAGCTCCCGCAGGAGAGGTGATATATGTGCGCATCGGGGTCTGCACATGACCGTGTGGGCCACTGCATTTTGCACCAACTGGAGCTTCCAGATACTCTTCAAGGGTAGTCCCATGAAAAGCGCTTTGAAATAGTCAAGACAGGAAGTAACTAAGGCATGAGTGACTGTGAGTAGGGATTGCTGGTCCAGGAAAGGGCATAACTGGTGCAAACTCGCAGTTGTGCGAAGGCCCTCCTGGCCGCAACCATCACCTGCTCTTCGAGCAGGAGTCGTGAGTCCAGGAGAACCTCCAGATTTTGCACAGGGTCTGTTTGGGGTAGTTCCACCCCATCCAAGACCAAAGATGGCAATTCTCCCTGAGCCAATGAACCCCAAACCCAGAGCCACTCCATCTTGCCAGGGTTTAGTTTCAATCCATTGTTCCCCATCCAACCCCTAACAGCTTCCAGGCACTGTGAGAGGTAGGACACGGCATCACTTAACTCACCACGAGCTGAGACATACAGCTGAGTATCATCAGCATATTGGTGATATGATACCTCAGTCCATGGTGATGGATGATCTCATCCAGCTGCTTCATATAAATGTTGAGGGTGGGTGAGAGCTGGATCTCTCCGTTCCTATCAGCATTGACTGAGAGTGGCCGCAGAGGAAGGAAGTGAACCAGGATATCACAAGGCCTCCCACTTCCATCCCCCGAAGCCACTCCAGGAGAATACCATGATGGTATTGAAAACCACCAAGAGATCAAGTAGAGCAAGGATGGATGCACTACCCCGTCCGGCTCCTGCCAGAGATCATCCAAAAGCGCAACCAGTGCTGTTTCTGTCACAACTCCAGGCATGAGTCCTGACTGGTCAAAATAATCCATTTCATCCAGAAACCTCTAGAGCTGCCCTGCAACCACTTTCTCAACAACCTTCCCCAAAAAGGGAAGATTGGAGACAGGTCGGAAATTATTCAACTGGGTGGAGTCCAGTGATGGCTTCTTAAGAAGAGGATGGATCACATGCTACTTAAAGTGCTGGGGCCCTTCCCTCTCCTTTAGGGAAGTATTAATCACCACCAGAGTCCACCCGTCTGTCACCTCCTGGGAAGCTTTCACAGGAAGGACACAGGTGCTTGTGCGCATACTCCCTAGGATCCTGTCCACTTCCTCGAGAGCAACAGGGTCAAACTGTTCCCAGATAACAGAGCAAGAACCTGCATCAAGGTCTTCCATCGGACCAGCAACCATGCTGGCATTTAACTGGGAACGAAGTCGAGCAATTTTGTCTTCCAGAAAATCCGCAAACTCCTCAGCTCGTCCCTTCAGGTGGACCTCAATCTCCTCCTTTCCCAGGAGGAGGAGGGTCATCTTAAAGAGAGTGGCTGGGCGATTATCTGCAGACACAATTTGTGTGGAGAAGTATTCACACTATTATTTATTTAATTGCACTTATATATTGCTGTTCACAGAAACAATAAGGCAACAACCATGGTGTTAAACAATAAATGGAAAGCATTGATTTATAAAAATCTATTTAAATTATTAACTACTGTAGATCATACCATATCTGCTAGAGGATTAATCATTTTCCTTCCAAGCTATAGTTAGACTTCTAAAATTTCTTTGATGGAAAATATCATTTCTTTATTATTACAATCAAAAGAAAAATCTATTATCCAGTCCTAAGTGATTGCACAAAATAGAACATATTGTGTTCAAGTATTATTGTCTCTTTAACTGCAGAAGTAGAATGAATAGAAGCAAGCTGTTATAACTCTGAAAAGATAATTCTTAAGTCCAATCCTCCATTTTCTTTTGATATATTTCTATGATTTATGGCAGTATAAATCCATCAAGTATCACTTTCTAATACTGTATTACTTCTTAGGAAAGATGGGAATTTATTATGTTAGGTATTTGTGAACACTAGACTAAAACTAATTCAAATAATGTTCTTGTGAAATTAGATAACATTCTGAAATTAATTTAACTGTACATTTATCACCATTTTTTTCCTAACCAAAATCCACTCTTATTATCCATTTTTTAAAATAATATATTTGGTTTGATCCTTCTGAAAATAATTCTGAGATAAAGCATGTTGATTATAATCATAAACAATGAATCTGGAAAAAATATTACAAATCTATTTGAAAATGTTTAATTGCACTCAGCCTAATTAATGATAATAGCCATGAATTTTTTTCAACAATAGTAATTTATGATAATACTCTTAGAATCAGGCATTTCTCATACAAAACTGGCATAGTGCTATCGTAGCATTTTAAGTTTTATGTCAATTTAATATTCAAATGAATTTGAAATCTTTACTAAGAAGCTCTAACATTCACATCCTTGGGCCACTTCTTAGAGTTTGAAGGAGTGAGATGCATGCCAATCAATTACTTATGGCCATAAATAATGAGTCACAACTTAACCATAGTTTCGTGTATTTACAAAATAATGATAATAATAAGGCAAAGTTGTTCTCATTCTGAACAACTTATTGCTTTTCTATGCTACTGCTCCATAGTTGTCTGCTCAAATTTGAACTAAGAAGTTCCATTCTAAGTAAGATTATTTGCACTTAACATTGTCAGTCTGATTAGTTTTTGCCCTCTTCTATTGTTCTGTAATTGTTTTAATTAGGGGATGGAATATATATCGGTTAAATGTCATTTTTTAAATATTTATCTATACCATCCAGATTCTGTTGATCAGAGTGGTTTAAAAATTCTAGGAGGGAGGGAGGGAGGAAGGGAGGGAGGGAGGGAGGAAGGAAGGAAGGAAGGAAGGAAGGAAGGAAGGAAGGAAGGAAGGAAGGAAGGAAGATTTATTTGGTTAGGTCTTAACTTTCATTATCATCTGTTTTGACTTTATGAAAAATTACAATCTTTTATCTAAATAAAGATAGCCGAATCAAAAACCATTGAATTTTTCCAGCAGTTCACTAGGTGTAATTTCCAAGCATGTTTAAAACTGCAGTTCCTATTTAAAGTGTAAGTAAAATGTTCCTGTATTATGCTGTATTAAGCTCAAAGCCAAAATGCATTTATCCAGAATACAGCTATGCCAGTTATTTAGCAGTTCATTCCCTAGAGTAATTTAGCATTATTAAAGAAACTTTAAGCCTGCCCCATCTGCATCTTTATTCATGAATTGTAATTATAAACTTAATTTTGCCCCATGTGTACATGTATATGATTGAGTTCTTCTGTTTTTCCTCTGGTCTAAAAGTTACTTAGTGGGACTTGTTATTCTATATTTTTTACCTGTGGTACTATGTTTACATTTATATCTACTGAATGTTGCATGTAACTGACTTAAACGTATATAGATATTGTTCTTTATGAATTGTATCTATTTTACATGTTTTAAAACATTGTGAAAAAATTATACTTTTATAGCACACGTTTGTGTATAGGGATAGAAAGTTACCATTATGAACAATAATAATTGTAAAAACAATTGAATGTCAACTTCTCTAGGTAAGTCACACCCCTACATAATTTGGCCATGCTTGGGTAAAACAGATTCACGTTTGTAGACCTAACAAAGATCCTTCTTCTGCAAAGACATCAGCAGATATGATGGTTCATATCCAATAGATGTTTGCCCACAGAATCTCCACTTCCATCTGCATACAAAAATGCATCTTTTTCACAGGAGTAATCTAAAATTGTATTTTTGTATATTTTCATTAAAAGTTTTCAAAACAATAAAAGCATAGAAAATTAAAGAAAAAGTATGAAGAAAAAAGAAGATAGAAAAAAAGAAAAAAGGAGAGAAGGAAACAGAATTATTACTTTCATCACTTTTTATATTGGGTAATTGCTAACTTAATTTTTTAAATTCCTTTTTAAACCTTGTATTTTTAAATCACCATTAGCATTAGCATCATTAACATCTCCATTACTACCATCACTGTTAATCATTCTGTCCTTCCTGGAAGGGTGTAGTGCAATGTAGGTCATACCTACACATTTATATATTTTCAATCCCTATAGGTCATTTGAAAGATCTCACATATTGAGATCTTTTATCTCAATACAACATTTATTGTTAGTTAAGGCAACAATAGTCATGTCCACACTTGCATATTTTGCAAGAAAAATAATAGGGATGTTTCTAATTGAACAAATAGCTTTGTGATCCAAAATTGAAACATACACAGCAATCATGGGCATAAGCAAGGATTAGAAGAAAAGAATCAACTATCAAGAATCACAGTAACCATCATATAGATGGATAAAGTTGCTGCTGCTGTAAACATAAAATTTCCTATTGTGAAATCTGGAACCAAAGTATAAAAAAATAAATGTTTCCCTGTCAGTCATTTCCGACTTTAGGGTACAGTGTTCATCTCTGTTTCTTGGCCAAGGGAGCCAGTGTTGTCCAAAGACAATTTCCATGGTCATGTGGCCAGCATGGCTGGGCACATGGAATGCTGTTACCTTCCCATGAAATGGTTCCTATTAATCTACTTGCATTTTCATGCTTTTGAACTGCTAAGAGGGCAGGAACTGGGGCAAGTAATGGGAGCTCAACTCATTATGTAGCATTCAGGTCTTGAACCTGGGCTGACAGCTCTCCAGCTGACAAGGCCAGCATCTTTAACTGTTGAGCTATCTGGCTCCATTAAGAGTAAGGTATACAGGCAGAAAAACAAATGAGTAGAATTGTACAACTAATGGGAGTAACATATTGCAATTTGATAAAATAAGTCACCTCATCAAAACACATGATGATTAGTATTTGGGGAATGGGTTCACTCCTTCTTTCAAGGTAACAGGATTCATTATGAAATATCCAACTATCACATGCCACTTGTTCTCATCCACCTGCTCCAGGGTGATTTTCAAGGCTCCCTCAAGACTTCCCCTATACAAGTGGTGATCTCATGAATGAATCTTATCATATCATGTTGGAAGACAGACTTGGTTAAGCATATGTTGCAACATCTTGCATAGCCAAGCACTATTAACGTCATCGATCCATCTTTGTTGAGGGAACAACAGGCCATAGAGTGGAATATTATTATTATTATTATTATTATTATTATTATTATTAATAATAATATTAATAATAATATTATTAATTTATTTATTTATTTATTTATTTATTTATTTATTTATTTATTTATTTATTTATTTATTTATTAAACTTCTATACCGCCCTTCTCCCGAAGGACTCAGGGCAGTGTACAGCCATGTTAAAGCACACATAAACTCACAAAATTTAAAAACAATTTAAAATGAATATATAAAATTTGGCCCACAAAGTTAAAACTTGACAAACAACCTAGTTTAAAATTCATATTCTAAGCCAGCCTGGCCTGTTGGAACAAAAGGGTCTTAAGGGCGCAGCGAAAGGTACGAAGGTCAGGGATCATACGGACCTCCAGGGGCAGGTCATTCCAGAGGGCAGGTGCCCCCACAGAGAAGGCTCTCCCCCTGAGTGTTGCCAGTCGGCTTTGTTTGGCCGACGGCACCCTGAGGAGTTCCTCTCTGTGGGAGCATATTGGCATATTAGTGGACTATCCAGGATTTTATTTATTAAAATAGAAATCAATTACCAGAATTCAAAGAGAAAATGAGAAAACCAATGTTTCTGATAATACATTATAGAATAGAGCTCTTTTTGTTTCTTTATAATAGTTTTCCTGTAATCTGATGAGGATGCCTTTTAAGAAGTCTTAAGGAGCAATCCTATATCTACTTGCTTAGGACTAAACTTCAATAAACTAAGCACAATTTAGACATGTAAACAGATCCATGATTGTTGCTCAAATAATGATTTAAGATCTATAGCCAATGATGAATAAATTCTGCTTTTATATTTTTAATTAATTTTATTTTATATTAAATTGTATTATAATACCGGTAGCTATAAACAATAAAATATAATTGCAGGAAGACTTCATATGTAGAGTTTGTATTTGAGAATATCCTGCTACAGTCATGTATTTTGTGTTTGCATAGAAAGTTCTATACTGACATCATAAGGAAAGGAACTTCACCCTAATACCTGCATGGTAAATTTTACACTTCTTTTTAGTACCTGGGCAGGTCTTTTTATTCAGCTAAAACTCTTGAAGTCCATATCACAAGCCCTGTAAATCTTTGTGTAATCTTCCAAAAGCACTTAGAAGACAAATGTCAAAACAGTTCAGAAACAGAATCAAGCATAGCAATTACAGTTTCTAAATATAACCAGGGACAGTCACTGTATTTCTTTACTTCTTAGCATATGAGATAGGGAGGAAATGGTTGTTCCAAAATTAAGAACTATTCTTTATTGCAAAATAATGAGTGCAGAAGTTTGAAGAATATACCAAAAGGCTTTTGCTATATCTTGCTGGTCATAAATTGATTCCTTGCTTGCTTGTTGATGACACTCCAGGATCATCTGTTTATATAAAATAGTCTCATTGTGCTCCATGAAACATATTCACTTGTAGATTAGTTTAGGACTGCAAATGGCTGCCAGCATGCCTCCTACTGCCACACACACACACACACACACACACACACACACACAATAGATATGAGCCAGTAATTAGCAGATGCACTAAATGATTACAATATGCAAATTATAATCCCTTACTGGAAAATTATTTTCCTTGCTAATTTCTCTTACTTTTTTTGAAAGACTTTTATCTATTTCATGGAGGGGTGGGGGAAACTAAAATATAGCCAAGTGGAAAAATACAGAAGTCAAATGATAGAGATCTTTTGATATCCTTTGGATTAAATCATAACCTGCATTAAAGTTTTCATTTTTATGCACACTAATAGTCTACCTAGGGTCATCCCAAAATGATCCATTGCTGTAATGAAATTGTATTCCTGAGGAAAATAAATTACCTGGAACACTATTTTTTTTTTCAGTTGCCTGAGATTTAGCTACAATTCTTCCAGTTATAAATTGAAGACATAGCTGCTGCTTCTGCTGGCAATATCAGATACTCTCAAATGCCATGGCCATAGTGTTAACTAACAGCACATGCTTTATTTCAAATTAATTGTGACAAATTAAGTAATTACTAGCTTGCAGATATGTGCTGTTGAATAGTGGATGCTACTGTTTTGTCTCAGTAAAAATATTAGAAGGGAAAAATTGCCTTGTATTTGATCTATGATGATTTTGCATAGATATGACCTTAACACCGACTCTCTTTTAAAAACGGAACTGAAGTTTTAAAAATTAAGATGCAATTTAGAAGATGTTTCCTTGTATCTAGAATGTTTAGGCTACTGAGAGAAATTGTGTTTGGTGTAAAGTATATACTATTATCTTCCTATTAAGTGAAACTAAACAACTGCTATTAAGTGAAACTAAACAACTGATATACAAGAGATTGCGATCTTAAAGACTTAAAAGACACTGTAAATTGTGAAGTGAATGAATAGAGCTTCAAGTATCAAGATAATTTTCAAAAGCAGTAAGCATTGCACAAAGGAGACAGTCTACATAGCTAATAGCAATAGCAGTTAGACTTATTGTTGTGGTCCACCAGCAGCCTGTGGAGCTGGCAGAGTCGGACAGTGAAGAGGCTGGGGAGAAACATGGGCCAGTCCTGGAGTCTGGGGAAGACTCGGACGATAGCTCTGCGTTGGAGACAGAGAAAGGGCCATCTGGGAGGTACGTGCTGCCTCCGGAGCCTCCAGAGTCAGACTCAGACTCAGCGAGACAGAGGAACAGGGGAAGGGACTCTTTACAACTATTTAGGACTCATCTGTAAATGAACAGAATTCACAGCTGTTTTAATAAAACAGTTTTTGGGACTACTCGTGTGTTTTACTGATTCAGGAAGCCTAGGTCAGAACACTTATATACTGCTTCACAGTGCTTTATAGCCCTCTCTAAGTGGTATACAGAGTCAGCATATTGCCCCCACCAATCTGGCTGCTCATTTTACCGACTTCAGAAGGATGGAAAGCTGAGTCAATCTTGAGCCTAGTGAGATTTGAACTGCCAAATTGCAGGCAACTGGCAGTCAGCAGAAGTAGCCTGCAGTATTGCATTCTAACCATTGCACCACCATAGCTCCTTATTTACCATTTTTAATACCATTTAATAGTTTGTCTTTCTAATTTACGGCTAATGCTTTTGTATCCCATTAAGCTATGTTAGATTATTATTATTTATTAAGTAAGGTACAAGTGGCCAACATGGTAAACCAAAACTATTTTTTCAAACTATGTAACAATTGATTTTAGTAATAACTGTTTTCTGAAATTCCATAAAATATGACAGCATTACTGATAAAACTTTATAATTCTGAGTATATAAATTTTAACAGTAAATTTATTTTATTGATTTTTACACAAAGTCTTGTAAAGTCTTATAAAGTAACAAGAATGTATGTATGTATGTATGTATGTATGTATGTATGTATGTGTGACAAAGAGCCAAAAAGAGCCAGACATTTTAACAAATCATTTCTTATCATTTTATTTCCAATAAAAATAAGATAATTACTAGGCTGTAAAAAAAATCTGTTTTGAAATTACACTTATACGTGCAGCAAGCAGGTATACAACCAGCACCAGGTTTGGTCAATACCATGGGAGACAAAGACACAGTTACCACAAATTAAACATTCATACCTATAAAATAATAAAATAATCAATGTTTATTTCTGTCCAGGAAAGATAACTCCTCACCAAAGAAAAAGAGATATACAGATACACAGAAATATATAATTATTTTTTTAATTTTTTAATTATGTATTTATTTAATTAATAATTTTAATTTAGCAATTACTGCGAGTTCAATTCTCACCAGGCTCAAGGTTGACTCAGCCTTCCATCCTTTCTAAGGTAGGTAAAATGAGGACCCGGTTTGTGGGGGCAATAAGCTGACTTTGTATAAAATATACAAAAGTATGAAGGCTATTGCTTAACACCTTGTAAACCGCCCTGAGTCTCCGGAGAAGGGTGGCATATAAATCAAAATTAAAAAAAACAAACAAACCATAGAGACAGCTATAAGGAGGGATATCAATATTGTCAAATGGTGGACATGACTGGGAAGTTTTTGATATGTGTTGGAGGAAGAGGACTTTAGTCTCCCAAGTGTGCCCATAATTGTGATATTATTGAAATCCACCCTACTTTTATCCCCAAGAAATTTTCTTGACTATTTTACATGTTGGATAGCTAGTTTATTCAATTTTATTACATTTTTGGGGATAAATTCTCATTTTAATTGTATTTAGAATAAAATTTTACTGACCAATTTGCAAATTAAAAGATACAGTATAATCAACTGCTAATTTACATTACTTGTCTAAAATATTTTAGATAAATAATCCTTAAGATTAATTTTAATCAAGTTTTAAATTATTACCAGTGAGTACAGATATTATTTGCATAAGATATTAAAAAATAAAGATGTTGTAGGTTAGAAACTTCAAAAATGCCAATTGCATATATTTGTTAATCAAATTTGTAAGCCTCTCTCATCCAATCAATTCAATGAACGTATCATATAAAACATTAACAATAAAACAGAAACCTGAGCTGAAGTCTTCTCATTGAGAAGACAAAATACCTATGCCATACATCCATGCTAGAGCTCCCATTCTATAAGCCTGCTTTCAAGTCACGACTGAGAATAAATTTCAGAGTGGTGGTGACATGGTCTGGAGATGGGAATCTTGTCATCTTACCTTCATTCCCTGTTGCCATGAATGAATTCCTTGAAGCTTATTGTGAAGATTATGTTCAATATCAGATGGATACAATCATAAATGAAGTCCATTTCCAAACAGATCTCATATCCATTTGATATTAAACATAATCCTCACAATGGCAACAAGTTATGAGGGACAGACAACAAGATTCCCATCTCCAGATCCTGTCACCACCACTCTGATTTTTTTTTAAAAAAGCCAGATCTAATCCACTCTCAGTCAGACTGTCAATAAGCAGGAGTGTCCATGGTTACCATGATGGACATAAATGTTTGAGCTACTTCCAGGCCTAATAAAGCATTCCTTGACGCCTCCAGATTCTCCCTAATGACATAGAGCCAAAAAGAGACACGTAATGGAAGTTAATGGAAATCAAGCATTATGTGTAATTCTGATCAAATATGAAGAAAATGTGGCATTTAAATTTTTTTTCTTATAGAATTATTCCTGAATTTCTGTTTCTAACAGAACAACCAAATCAAAGCATTGACTCCTTTTGTTTGTTTATTGGCAGATGCCATGTATGGAAGAAACAATATTAAGAAAGGTGCAAATGAGAAAGAAAAGATTAGTTATTTCTCATATACCACGTAGTTTAAATTTGGACTAAGGGAATAATTAGTTCCCTTAGTTAGTTAGTTCCCCCACCAGGGAATAAGGTGGCAGAGAGAATTAGTTTTGAAAATTAAAAAATAAAAAGGAGATAATGTTGATATATTATTCATTAACATACATAGTTATATTCTTTGTTCCTTGGTTATATGCATTTCACAAAACATATTGTCCAAAATCTATTGTCTCATTTTCTGGCACCTACAAACTGAAGCAGTCACCTCATTCCTCCTGTAAGAAGAAACTTTCTTGTCTCTTGGAAGAAGAGTTAGTTTGGGAAAAAATAATCTTAATTACTCCCAGATAAATCAGAACCTAATCAAGCTTCCAAGCATAGACACTAGTTGCAAGATATAACCACAATATAGAATAGGATATGATTATTTATTCATACCCGTACTGCATCAGGAAAGAAGGTAGTGTATGACCTGTTTGGAGATTTTCAGGAAAGCTCGTACTGTGACAATTTAATGACACACTTTCAAACTAATTTGTTCTCATCAATTTTTCATATGTAAGGCAAGCACAGGGCAATTTCATACCTCTGGGTAAAGCAAAAAATGTTCATTCTGTTCATTATGTTGCCTTTTTATTTAGCATTTTTTTTGGAATTTGTTTTGCTTTGAATAAATTCACAAGACAGATAATAAAGCTGCTTCTGCTTAATAAAGCTTTGCAAAATTTTCATTATCTTAGTAATGTCTGTCATAAGCAAAAGTTCTTAATTGTAATACTACATGTCTTATTTAAGGACCTCCTTAACAACAGTAACTTGTGGTGACATTGATATAACATACAAAAATTTAAAATCATAGCAGACTGTTATCATTAGCAATATTCTGCTACATTTCAAAAAGGTTTCTATTAAAACAATAGTGTTTGGAAAGAATTGTAGTTCATTAAATTAAAAGGCCATCTATCCTAGGTATGTGCATATATTTGTATATACATATACCCTGCACGCACACACATGTATCCATATACATGAGAATCATTTGGGTGTAGGGGTAAAGGCATCAGATCATGAGTTTTAGTCCCTTCTTCGGCAGAAGCCAGTGACCTTGGACCAATCACTTTCAGCCCTAGGAAGGAGGCAATGGCAAACCACTTCTGAAAAACCGTGCCAAGAAAACTGCAGGGACTAGTTTAGGCAGATATTGGACATAGATTGAATTGAAGAAAAAAATACATACACACATGCACACACACACACACACACACACATACTATTATCTGCATAGCTGAAAGCAAAAATTGTGAACCTAGTCAATAGATTAATAGCTAATTTTAAAAATTTGAAGAGCTACCTGAAGAGCTCTATTAAGTGTTTGTATTCATAATAGAATTTTAAATATCAAAATCTTGTCTTGAAGGAGAGCATTCAAAGTATATGTCATTACTTTCCAGAACAGAACTGTGGGCACTGTTGCCCACTGTGCTGTATGAACCTATGTGTCTTAAATGGGGTAGTAAAGAATAAAATGTTGATATTCACCATGTACATCTGCACAGTTGTAGCAACCAAGCCCCATCTGTTTCTTTTCTTTTTCTAATTGTTTTTTTAATTTCCACCATTTGTTTCAGTAGGGGAGAAAAAAATCAGGTGTTTGATCTTAAAGATTTTACTATTCTCTGCAGAATATGCAGAACTGAAATTTACTGCTAGCTGCAAAGACACAGCTAATGGAATTTGGGCGTATCTATTCAGTCAGTCATTTCCTATCAGCATGAAGCTTTTTCTCCAGTGATAAATCCAGCTGAAATAAATGGTATTGTTATCTTACCATGTGAAACACTTTCAATGATCTCTTTCACTACCTGGAATCCATAATTACAGGAACTCCAATTTAACTCATGCGCTTTACCAACATATGGATGATATTCTATATGAACAATATTCTGTATCTGACTCACTTTTCTATAGAAATTTTGTATAGTTCCTTTTGAACTCTCAGATTCAGAGAAAAATGTAGTTGTAGCATCACGACTAACTCATCAGTATTTTTTGAAATCTAAGTTTTTATATAATGGAACAGAATTTCACTAGAACACTGTATTCGAATATTCTTCACCTTAATGGAGTGAGTTCATTCCATTACTTTCTTCAGATTTGCTGTACTGTGAATGCATCACAGGCTAGGTTCAGGTCCCAAGCAAAATAAAATATGTTCCCATTTTCATTAACTTTTAATGCATTTTAATGAAAAACAACTACAATACTAAGCTGTTGTCTCACATTTCGAGGCATGTTTTATTATGCAATGCACATAATTTTGAACAGCAAACAACCAAATCTATATTAAAAAATCTTGTTGGCAAATAATTGTTATGTCAATTATGTTCTGGTATTTCATGTACTTTCATCTAACTGTAATACCATGCAGTATCTTTTAGGGTGAGATTGAAGAGATTTCGAGCAAGATTTGTCAAAGACTTGTTTTAACTGAAGTTTCATAATATCGATAATATATCAAGTACCAAAGCAAAACAAAGTTAGGTTATTGTGCTACAAAGAATCTTTTGTTCTTCTAGTTAGCATGTTAGGTATTTCTTCACTTATGTCTTTTAAAGATGTATTCAAATCATTCAGGTTGCTTGTATTTAAAATCTTTCTACTCACTCTTTGACAATTACTTAGAAACCATTGTTTGCTGTATCACTGACGTGACCTAGTTGTTTCTTTCAAACTAGAGATGGGAAATTCTCAACCTGAAAACAGAAGAATGACAACAGAAAAGAGTACATTCTGTTGTTTTCTGATGTGACACATCCTCAACCCTGCCAGACGCATAGTGTTTTTCTTATTTCAGGTTCTGAGCAGTATTTATAGGCTCTCTTCCAAGTGAAAGTCTGTTATTTTCTCCTCCTTTTCAGGTTTCTAAGGAACTGTCTTTTACAGAATTAGAGAAGAATTTCAAAAGGAAAAGACAGATTTCTTAACATGCCAACAAGTATGTGATGCAACTTATTATTTAAACTTCTATCATTTAAATGTCAAATTTAACCTTTTTTAAAAAAAATTGTGAAGACCAATATGGTCTCATCCTGTAAATATCCAAGCTATATTACACTCTGATAAGGACTAGTCAATTTTTTAAAGTTTCTCAATCTGTGCTGGCATTGGTTTTTAATCTGAATGTTTATTATATAAAAAAAGTACTATTTAGAGAAGATGATTGAAGGAATCTACTCAGAACTGATGATTACGATTGATATTTACAGTAGTCTTTATCCCAAAATTCCATTAAACAAACTCTAATGATGATAAATCAAAGCATTTAAAATCACTGTCTCTTGAATAAATTACTCAGTAGATTTGCCATTTAAAGAAAGAGAAGGCAGTGGCAACATTTAGCTTCTCTTCATATTGGTTTCTAGTTGTTAACAAGAGTTTCACATCATATCCAATAAAAGCTTGACATTTTCAAATGTTATGTACCCTTAGTGTGTCAGGAATAAACCAAACCAAACTTGACACTTTATCTTTTACAGAACCTAAAATAAAATAATGCAAAACTCCAATGTAAACTTTCTGCTTTACACGGAAAATAAAATGCCTTTTTGTAATAAAAGTCATTATCAGAGAATAGAAAATATATAAAAATAATCTACTTCTACAATAGAAGTAGATTGACATATGCTTATGGCTGAAAGTCTTTAATAGAAGAGTTTATATAAAATGTAGAAAGCTAAGCTAAAATGCTGGAGATTCTGGTGAACAATAGGAATGACATCTTATTTATGATATTTCAGCCAGTATTTTTACCTATGGTTATTATAGTCATTTTGGTCTAATTGTTCTTTTATTCATTTATTTAATCATAATTATTTTTACCTATTTGAGAGAATCTGAAGAATTTTTATTAAAAGTCTTGAATGATCTGAATTCTTACATTGTATTCTACAGTGCTTGTCTGTCTTTCTTGATAAACTGATAGCTGCAGCATAGGTAATAGCCTTAAATGGCTCAAAAAAGAGGCGGAGATATGTGCCAGTTATATAGCTATTAATTTTTGTTGTTATTTGTCATCACCATGGGAAAAGGAAAAGGGGTGAAGCTAAATTGGAGGGGTGAACCTAAATTTCATTAAAATAATGAAACAGGAAGAGATTAAAATAATTTGGAGATGGAATTCTTCAGGAAGGAGCAATGAAAAACAGAAGATGGCCAGGGAATCTATGTGTTTTAAGGAACTCTGCTCAGCTTTGGGGATGAAATTATAGTTTTAAGATATGCTGTTTGTAAGAGGCATGTGTTAATTTATGCTAATTGCCTTTGAAAGATTGAATTATTGATTCCTGCTGTGTAAGCAGAGTACACTATAGTAATTGAAGCAGGAACATGAGTCAGTCAGTTTCCAGTATAGTGAGAGAATGATCAGCCCTGTCCCAGCTTGGACATTTAGGAAAGAAAGACCCTTGACTCCATTTGTAACAAAAGGTATACTTTTACTAAAGTCAAGTAAAGCACAATAGTTAGAGCACAAGTAAAGCCAGATCTGAATATTCCTGCATAAACCCAGGGATTTTCCCTTCTTCCAGGCCCTCCTCCCCTTGGTCAGTATCCAATGACATTCAAGCTCAATGTTTTGGTAACAGTTCTAAAGCTTGATACCTCTTTTGTGGGTGTTTGCTCCACTATCTGTGTCCTTAGATCTTTCAACCATTGCTTCTGGTTGGCGCTTCTGGTTTATTTATTATTTATTATTTATTTATTAATCAAATTTTTATACCGCCCTACTCCCGAAGGACTCAGGGCGGTGAACAGCCAAGATAAAATACAGATAATCCAAATATTAAAAAAGTACCTTAAAATTATTAAATATTTTGGCCGAAACACAGATTAAAACACCCAATTTATAAAATCACAAATTAAAAAATTTGTGTTACTGTTTTCCCCCCTCCCTATATTTCCCCATTCCCATTCCCCCTTTTTATGGCAGGATGTCATCAAAGCGAAGCAAGGCATGATAGATCTGACACCTTACAGAAACTATGCACAGACAGTACAACAACATGTAAACAAATATCTTTTGAGTCCAGGAAACAAAGTATTAAGAAGATACTCTCATACTGGCTGTGGCCTAACTCCCTGGAGTATAAGAAGAAAAGGAAAGGTTTTTTTAAACAATTTGTAAATGGCTTGGTGTCTCTGGGATTGAGAGCATATACAAGTAATAAATTTATTAATATTAATGTTATCAAAATATAATCAGGCTTTAAACATATATCAGTAAACCTGTATCAATAAATAAGGTTCCAATCAAATTTATGTAATTTGTTTTCTGGCACATAACAGCTGTCAAGGAACATGTGCTGACTAAACAAATAGTAAACTGACAAGATTTTGGCAGGAATTTCATGGGAGAAGTTTCAGACCACTTTTCAGTCTATGCCTAAAGTGTCTGCTTGGCTAACCTGAAAGCCTAAGAACAGAATTTTTTTTAATGTAAAATAATAGTGCCTTAAGAAACAGAAGCGAAAGTCAATAAATACAAGATCACAGTCATGATTTGAAATACCTGTGGCATATTTGTTTTCTTGTTTGTAAATCATTTGCAACAAGGAGACGTTTATAATGATGCATCAATAAATAAAAAAATTGAAGCTGCAAATGGCCACATTACGACTCATGAGAGATTTATTAATCAAACAGTTATTAACATCAGCTGCCTGCAATTACTGCAAGTTCAAATCTCACCAGGCTCAAGGTTGACTCAGCCTTCCATCCTTTCTAAGGTAGGTAAAATGAGGACCCAGATTGTGGGGGCAATAAGCTGACTTTGTATAAAATATACTAAAGTATGAAGGCTATTGCTTAATGCATTGTAAGCCGCCCTGAGTCTCCGGAGAAGGGCGGCATATAAATCAAATCAAAAACAAACAAAAAACAAAAAACAAGATGAATATTGGAAGAACTGACAAAGAAGGAATTCTTTGTTAGAAATAAAATCCAAAACAGGAACAAGCCCAAGGTGAAAAGCTAGAGACATAGAAGTTATTCATTAGTTTAACTCAGAAATAGCTTTTAGAGTGGGGGGAGGTTCTTAATCTCAGAGAAGGAACAGTAAATAGACTAGGCCAAAACAGATAATGAAATTCTAAGGAACAACACAAATGACTCAGTTATCCTTCATGATCCTTAAAAGGAAAAGTTGTAGTAGTTGGTGACTTCCAGGTATGAGGAACAGAATCTAATATCTGGCAACTAGATTTCTGGCTTCTAAAATGTGCTATACCAAATTATATATTAAATCTGATATAGCAAATTCATCAACACTACATGAGAACAGATGCCGCTACAAATATTACCATATCACTTCAGATTTTGAAGCTTTAGAAAGAAAGATAAAGAAGCAAGTGACAATAAAGGTGATTAATTGATTGTAACAATGGTAATAACATGATTTAACACATTTTTCAGAGAATATATTTACATTAGCTGAATCATGGCTAGCTATCACCAAAGTGGAATTCAGAAAGATAGAAAAAATACCTTTCATTGAAGCATGCTGAATTGGATCAGTTTGAATCTGGTACCAGTAGGGAAAATACAAGTTAGAGGTAGTCCTTCTTTAGCAACCACAGTTGGGATGGAAATCGTTCATTAAGTGAAGCCGTTGTTAAATAAAACCGTGACTGTGCTTATGATTTTACCTCAGCTCTCCTTTGCTTTATTGACCTGTGATGGTCATAAATATGAGAATTGGCTATAAAGTTACTTTCCTGTCACTGTTGTAACTGTGAAAGGTCACTAAACAGAGCAGTTGCTAAACAAAGATTATTTGCAATAAATATGACTGAAAACTTGTAATGAGATTTTTATGATTTAAATATATCAATTGAAAACAGAAGTTTATAAAGGATAGAAGCAGAATGAAAAGAAGACTTACATTGTAATGTATAGAGCGGGGGGGGATCCTTATCAGCACAGAATGCAAGAAATGGATTTGATAGCACAGTTGCCAATATTTGTATTAAAATGATCAAAGAAAGCACGCGCTCAGTAAATCGGTTGTTACACCAGTTGAATTCCACCACTGCATAAAGGTCATAATAAAAACGTATTAATCTCACAAAACATGGATAAACTCAACCATAGTTTCAACTGGGAAACTGTGAGCATCTTAGATCAAGCTAAATTTAAAAATACTAGAGAATTTTAAAAATGCTAGAGAAGCTTGGCACTTAGACATATCAGCCATCAATAGATATATAAACTGTATGTTCATATAATTCAAAAGATACGATAAAAAAAGACTTCCCTCCAAGATGGCATGATGAGCAGTGGGAGGAATTGCTTCTCCTGCTGATGAAAAGCATTTTTTGATTTTGCTGCCAAAGCAGGTTCTTTGGCAGTCGGCTCCTTACATCAAATGGGAGCAGCTAGGAATGACCCAAGATGACTCTTGGATGACTAGGAAGAGAAATCCTGGAGACTGCAATTTCTGGTAGGGGCAGTCAGAGAATTCCAGTTTTCATTTTTTTTCTCAGCTGTTTGGCTTTTAAGCATGCCTTGGTTTTTAACTGATCATTTCAAAAGTTTTTTTCACCCTTTTGACTCTTATTTTTAAAACTGACTAGACTGATTTACTGGTACTCTAATAGATTTTAAGGTTAATTTTCTTTTGTTGCTTTACTTATTTTTCTTTTTGGGGGGGGGCTCTGAACTTTTCCTTTTCCTCTTTTCCTTTCCATATGGAAGATAAGGGCAACTTTCTGAGTAATGAAATTGACCAGACTGGATTCATATCTATATTGGATTTCATTACAGGATTTAACCCTTAAAATGCTCTGGTCTGGATTTTTTCTATTTTAATTTTTGTTGGAACTTTTCCTTTGTATCTATAATATCTATAATATATAGCAATGTTATTGGGAAAACTAATGAATGAAAGTTAGACGTGTAGAATTTTAAAAAAGAAAAGAAAATCAGTATTACAGCTGCTTATGAAATTTAGCAAAAGATAACAAGGAAATGACAGCAATACTATTTTATTTCATTGTGGAATGAAAACGATATTAGCCATTGGTAATCAAAAATTATTAGTCTGATAGCAACTTTCAAGTGAATAGATTTAAAGCATCTTTTAATAAAAACTTATGCCTTTTAATAAAATTTGTTACGTTTGTCCAAAAGGATGACATAATGCTCCTTTTGTACTTGGTTTGGTCTTCCATGAGAAGAGGGTATCTACCAAATCATTTTTTAAAAAAAAATAAAAGAATATGACTCCAGTAGAAGCTTGTTAACTATGGATTACTTACCTTGAATTAATTCATATCACCAGACCATATGAAATGTATCCTATCGTACTGAGCAAACAAGTTAATATTAAAGCTCTCATCACCTTTGGTAAACCTTGGAAAAATGGTGAAGATTATTGTGGAAGGGCAATTTCTCCCAAACTTCAAAATAGTTGGGGGGGGGAATCCAGTTCTTACGTGAATCAAAGAGGTTGGACTTTGATTATCCTGTGGATAATCACACATGCTTAGTAGCAGTATTATGCTAGGGTATATACAGTGGTATAAATGGCGGCAGTGCTAAATAAGAATCCCTACGTTGGTCAAAGCAGGACAATTGGCAGCATCGTAATGAAGCCTCATTAAATATGTGTGCCTTTTGTTGTAACAGTTAGCAGGAATCAATCTTTCTTCTCCAAAGTAAAAAAAAAAAAAATGAAATGATACAAAAATTGTGATATTTTTCCTACATTTAGGATATTTGGTAGAAAGGGAGAATGCTCAAATAAGCTATCTCATTTTGCCTGATCGTCAAGCCAGTTGGGAAGTAGAACTATATGATTATGCTAATAAAATAACAATAATAATAATAGCAGTAGCAATAATAATGAAGGCTTCATTTGGAATAGTCATAGTATTTGAAATTATAGAATTTGAATGGTTTCAATAGATTAATGAATTATTTTTGCCATATATAACTTCTTTATTAATTTACAATATAAGGAATAACGTGGTAATAAGAATGTTGCACACCTGCCTTTTGTTTAGTAGGCTTTGTATAAAATATCATTTGCATTTTCTACTCATTAACAAGGCAATCCCTTGGTGACAAATGAAACCTGCAATACAATAAAATTTACATGAAACAAGCTGTCATATGTGAGCTATGTGACTGGAACAGTGCCAGGCAATAATAGATTGCATACCTTTGGTTAATTTATTAGCCACCTGTTCCCAGATTCTATTACAGCAGCACATTAAGAAGCTGTCTTGAGAGCAGCATTGGAATTAGGAACTTCTAGGCTATCTTTTTCTTAATATGAATAACAATCAGAGAGGTGAAGTCAAATACCACGGCATATAAGCAAAAAGAAATCTTCGATCTCTTTTTTTTTTTTATTTCAAAGATTTCTTTTAATTAATTTGCCTTTCCTTTTCCTTTGAAATTAATAAAGTTCCCAAGTTAGGAACATTATTTCTCAATTGGATAAACAGGATACTACTGGGAAACAATAATTTAAAGCTTAGCTGTACTTGCTCTGTGTGTCATTTATGGGACTGAATTTGTATGTGTAAATCAAACCAGTAAAAAGGAATTGTTGATTTGTGAAAACATAGCTTTTTCAAATATCATAGAAATATTATAAATAATGATAATACCAGTAGAAAGGTCGTTTTTATTTTATTCTTTACTTAGGAGATCTAAACAACAATTTATATATGTAGTTTTCAGTAGTAGACAGATTCTACCCAGTGCGCACAGATGGGATTTTTTAAAACTCTGAATGTAAGTCTGAATTTGAAATGTTGATTTATCCTTTCCTTGTATTAGTTAGAGGATGAAAGCCAACATTGTGTGGGCGGAAAACAAGCTCTTGCAAGAGATTTTCTTTTCACGTGCAGCCTTTTGTGTTCTTTGAAAACTCTCATACACAGTTGAGAGATAATGAAACATTTTCAAGCTTGAACCAAAAAGCTGAGAGAATTGAATCCAGGCACCATCACTCTCTTGGCAGAACCATATTAATTACTAGTGAATCTGTGTAATATAAAGCAAGTCCAGAGTTTTTATTTATTTATTTACTCAAAATTATATGTTGCCCATCTTACTGTCAAGTTGTCCTGTATAATGACATTTGCTGACATCGATGAATAGTACTGTATAATCAAATTTTATTCCAAGTAATTAAATACAGATTCTTCTTCTAAACAAATTGTCTAAAGTACTATAATGTGTATATATATCAAAAAATGATCACATATATAAATGCAATGAGGACATCAGCATATCCATGTACCTTTATCTTATTGATCTAAACCAAAAGTACATAGCATCCATTTATCCAATGTAATTCTGAGCAGCGAACAAAATGAAAAATATTCAAATCATGAAACCAAACATTTAAAGTAAAAATAAAATCACAAAATTATATATAATATTTAAACTTAGATAAGCCATTTAAAACTACCAGATGTTCCATCACTATTTTCAAATTTTATTTCTGTAGAAATAGAAAAATGCATTGTAGACATATAACTTTAAAGTAATGAAGTGAAAGGAAAAGTAATTATTAAATGTGCACATCTTTAAAAATCATCAAGCATACTGATTCAATTTTTCAATAAACTTCCTTGGCTTACTTTTAAGGCAGCCTGTAATTTGTATATGAATTACTTTATATATCAAACAGAAAGTCCCATGTGACTTAGGTATTTGTTTTTATGTTGTTGAAATAGTCCTTTTCATAATGCAAAAGTTTGTGATTAGTCTAACATGTCTTAATGTTTTCAAACATGTAGTCACTGAATTGTGATGGGAAATATATTTATCAAGCAGCTTTTGTTTTTCCCAAAATTATGATAGTCACAGCAGTTTTCATTGCTAAATATTGTCATGCAGAATTTCATCCAAAAAAATCATATGCTCTTTGAAACATTTGATGGAGAATCTAGTTTGTTTATTTATTTTTCCAGAAAAGTTCACTTGATTTAAAAGAAAATACCATATTTTTTGGAGTATAAAATGCACTTTTTTCCCTCCTAAAAGAGGATGGAAATGTTGGTGTGTCTTATACACCGAATACAGCCATTTTTGGCCTCCCGAAGCCCCACTCCACTCGTCCCATTTTTGCACAAAAACAGGGTGCACAGATGGTTTGGGAGGCCTGCAGAGTGCTCGTGGGGGCTGGGAAAAGCAAAAACATCCCTGTTTTTGTGAAAAATGAGCCTGTTTTTTATCCATTTTTTTGAAAAAACTGTATTTTTGCCCTTCCCCAGCCCTCAGGAGCACTCTGCAGGCCTCCCAAACCCTCTGTGCACCCTGTTTTTTGCAAAAACAGGTGAAAAACAGGTGTGTTTTTTAGAAAAACAGGGCACGCAGAGGATTTGGGAGGCCTGCAGAGTTCTCCTGGGGGCCGGGAAGGACAAAATACTTTTTTTCTTACTTACCTCTTCGAAATCTTGGTGCATCTTTTACACTGGTGCATCTTATAGTCTGAAAAATACGGTATGTAGTTTTCCATCAAAACCGTTGAGTATACCAAACATTTTCAGTTTTGCCTTTCCAGAGTTGACCTGTGAATTATGATTCACAAGTTCTATGCCAGCAAACAAACAAACAAAATATTTAAACAAAAATAAATATGATTAAAACAATATCGACATTAAACCAAATTCAGGGTCTCCTTTCTGCTGTAGTACTTTCTCCAATTTATCCCAAATTGTAATATTATTCTTACTAATTATTCTTTTTAATGTCTTGAGGTCCACTCTCTTTCTCTAGATAGTTTTGTTTAAATGTGTTGTAGCTATCAGGGGCATTTTAGATTCCTATATTTCTGTAAATATGTGTCTCACCCTTTTTCTAATGAATCCCTATATTCTAACATTTAGGGAAAGCTTAGAAAAATAAATCATGCCACATCAACAGTTTTATTTTTTATTACAATTGCTATCTACCCCAGAGCCTAATTTCTTTATTACAATTCTTTTGAGGAAATCAATTTTCACTCCCATCTATTTATTTCAAAATGATATTTTTAAATTCATGTCTGTGAATCATTTTTATAGCAAATCTAAACTGTTTTTTTAAAGAAAGTATTGAACTATGAGCTTTCCCAATGTAATAAATGTTGCCTTATTTTGTATTTTATTGACCATGTTTTGATGAATTTTAAAAAATCAACAGGTTTTGAAGAGCTGATATTTATACATCATATTGTAAAAGTCTGGTTGGCATAGTTATAACAAAAAAATGGACATTGAGTTCTTGGTTTGACACTGTGATAGAACCAGAGTGGGTAACTGAATGAAAAAAAATCATTTTGAAAGCTAGATGAGTTTCTTTTTATATATCATTTCTATTAATGATACTAAGATGGTCTTTGTTCGAATCGTAGCATCATGTGGCGGGGATGAGCTCCTGTCACTTGCCTCAGCTTCTTCCCACCTAGCAATTCAAAAGCATGTTATATGCGACTGGATAAATAGGTACTATTTCAGTGGGAAGACAATCCTGTGCTTCATGCAAATTGTCAGAATCCTGCTAGCATTGAACCTTCCTGGATACAACTCCCACTTGCTAGATGACTTTGGTGCAGGGAGTAGGTCCCAGATAATGCTGCAGGATAACATTTGTCTTTCTTTCTGGTGACGAGTTCTCCTCCTGTGGTGCATACAAGATTAAACCAAACGGGCTAGCAGCCCTAGGCAGCCAAATTACTACTCTGTATTAATAGTCTCCTAGCTAATGTAACATTGCTATACGCTAAATAAACAATTTCTATTAGATTTTTGTTAATGAAGAGTAAAAACTAATACAAACTACTATAATGTAAAGAGAAGTAAAAGGAAAGGAAAAAAGTAAAAGAAGACTAGAAAAGGAAAAAGATCCAAACTATATGGACATAAGATTCACATGAGTCTACACTTTTGGATGTAATTAATTTACAACAGAGAGATATTTTTCTGAGTAGCAGGATAAAAATCCCACTTATTATTTATAAGAAGAATAAGTTATTATTCTTTCTCAATTACAAAGGAATAAAGAAAAAAGTTTTAAATATTTAAACACTTTTAGCAAAAACCTTAACAAGGACTTGATGTAAGAGAGTTTTAAATGGATAAAGGGAATAGTTATTTTCAAAGATGATATTTTTGGTGACAATACTTTTGAATAAATTGGAATTCAACTAGACATTAAACTGGACATTTTTGGAAATATTTTTTCATTTACTATTAAAGAGTGAAAGAAATTGGTAAATTTACAAAACATTGTAAATATGAGTTAAGCTAATGTGAGTTAGACTGTGATACTGACTGTAATTACAAAGCGCTACTTGAGATGAAAGTATTAAGCGTACAGTAAAACAAGGCAGAATAAAAGAATGGGCACTTGCTTTTTCTCTTTCCCTTGTTTTTCTTATTTGAGACACTTTTATTTTTGGATTATGATATAATAATGCAACCACCACAAAAGCAGCAAAAATAGTAGAGGCAAGAAGTAGATAGCTAGGGAAGCCTTTAGAGAGAGTAGTTAGACCACATTTGCTTCAGAAAATGTTTGAATATCTATGGGGTTATTAGCTGAATCACTTGATACTAAATTGGTTAAATAAGTTGATATTAAATTGACAGCTTTTGAAAAAATGGATTAAAGATTTGTTAAGATGAAAGATAAGATAAAAGAAGTTAAGGAGCTGCAAAATTCTGTAAAAGAAGTGTCTAGAGATGTAAAACTAATTAATGATAAAGTATAAATTCTGAAAAATAATAATTATTACAAAGACTACCTAACCCTTATTAATTTTTTTCTATTGTATTTAAGAATGAAGAAATTTTGTTTCAGATTTGAAGTAATTCCAAAGGATTCTGTTAAAGATAGAGAAAATATTTAAGCTCATGCAGTAGGCGTGAGTTTAAATGGGATCCAGAGGATGATAGAGGACAGAAGGCTTGGAGGAACATTGTCCATGGGGTCGTGATGGGTCAGACATGACTTCACAACTAAGAACAAATACATAATATGTGTATTATCCCCCTGCACTGAAATTTTCATAATAAACTTCATTAAAAGAGATACTGTATGTTATGTATTGGAAATGTGAACAACATGAAATGACATTGTAATCATATTTGGCTGACATGTTAAAAAGCTAGAAAATATACACACTGATCCAGAAGATATTAAAGATTAACTTTGTCTTGTACATGGAAACTGCAGTAAAATTATTTATGCCCAAAGATGGAAAGATTTGGCAGTTCCCCCAATGTGGGAATGGTTGGTGAAGATGATAGAATTTACTGAAATGGCTAAATTGATTTCTTTGATCAAAGATAATATCTATGTTTATTTGCTAACTAGAATCTCCTTATGCACTTTTTATGTAAATCAGAAAAAATGAAAGCATGATTATTTTAATAATTGTACAGGATCAACCATAGAAAGAAGAAAATTACTCATTGAGGTAAATTTATAATTGTACTTATAGTGGGTTCCACTTACCTTTGCTACCAGTTTGGAACTGTGAGCGTGTGTGTGCGCTTGCTTCGCTCACATGCAGTGTTTCTGTACATGTGCAGAACCTTCTGTGCATGCACAGAGCATCCTGATGACATCCGGGCGAGTGGGCAGAACCTCCTGCCGCTGCCACTGCCAGTTCACCCGAACCGGGGTGAACCGGTAGAAACCCATCACTGCTTGTAACTCTGTAAAGAAGGAAAACTAGATGATTTTACTAGGTAGAAGTAATGTTCCTGGATACTGACAGGTTATGGTGTGAATTTAATCATGTTTATCTTACTGTATTTTTTACCCTGCTCTGAAATTTATATTTTTTTACATTGAGGATAAATATTTATTTATAAAAGATTATATTTAAATAATTTTATGCCTGTAAATAAGCAGTTTTAGGTTTGAGATGTCAATGCTGCAAATAAATGGATAAGGTATAGAAAATTGAGATAACCTTGGAAAAGCCAACTAGAAGCCATTAGAAGACTGTATCTTAATAAAATATAATTGCCTCAATATAATTATCCATCCAATGAAATAAACAGAAATCAATACAGCCAGATCATAGGGAGGATCAATTAAACAACTTACCACAGGAACAGAATACTAAAAACCTCTTATTGTTGCCTGTAGCTCATAGGTCAAACTATTCAAACATATTGTTAATAAGACAAAGTGTGTACAGGACAATAACACTGCATTTTTTGAGACTTTGAGTGGTTAGTGTTATGTATGTATCTATTTTGTGTGGGAAATTCAAATGCCCTGTGAATTGTGATTGGTTAACGGTTTATATACTTTTCAGGGGCAACCGTTAACCAATCACAATTCACAGGGCATTTGAATTTCCCACACAAAATAGATACATACATAACACCCCTCCACTCCCAGAAGGCACTTATCCTATCTATTTACATATTTACATACAAAATCGCGCAGGTCAACCAGAGTAAAGACACACCCTGGTCACCTGCGTGATTTTGTATGTAAATATGTAAATAGATAGGATAAGTGCCTTCTGGGAGTGGAGGGGTGTTATGTATGTATCTATTTTGTGCGGGAAATTCAAATGCCCTGTGAATTGTGATTGGTTAACGGTTGCCCCTGAAAAGTATATAAAGAGGGCTGTTGCCTGTGTTCCTTTGCTGAAGTCTCACCCTGAATTAAAGAGCTGTTGTCACTAGCCTGCTTGTGCCTCTCGTTATTCCCGCGCTACAACATTGGCGATGAAGGTGGGATTGAGGCCGCAAGAGGCAAATCAAAAAGAGCTCTGAGTTTCAGCCAGGGTGACGAGCGAACACGGAGACACAGCAATGTCTGCCTACGTTCCGCCAAAACCCTTCGATCCGACCCGAGAGAAGTGGGGATCGTATCTGACCAGGTTCGAGTGTTTCCTGGAAGCAAGGGCTCTCCGCGAACCGAGATGCAAGGGCTCTCCGCGAACCGAAAAAGAGTCCTATTCTTAAGCCACTGCAGGCCAGACATATTCGAGATGGCCGAGTCCCTCTGCGAGCCAACCCCAGTCCAGACGGTTTCCTGGGACGTCCTTCAAGCAAACCTGAGAGCCCACTACGCTCCAGTTCCTTCGAAATTTGTACAGCGCTATGAACTCTGGCAACGTGTACAAAGGGAAGGAGAACTGGTCAGCGCATATGTGGCTGCCCTTCGAAAAGCCGCAACGCATTGTGACTACAGAGATCTAGACGACGCGCTACTCGAGCAATTGATTTGTGGCGTTAGAGACACTCGTTTACAGAGGCGCCTTCTGGTGAAGCAAGATTTAACGTTAGCCGGCGCGCTCGATGAAGCCAGAGCACGCGTCCACGAAGGCCTCTGAAGCGCTACAACGGCCACTGCCAAGCAAAGACGGCCCTAAAACAGCCCCCGTCCACAGAGCGGAGGCGTGAACCAGCACGGAGGAAGAGTCAGACGAAGATGTCTTCCACACGGAAAAGAAAAAAAGCGAGCAAAGCCGCCGCCACGAGAACTGTCCTAGCTGTGGCGGGGATCATGAGAGACAATCCTGCAAATACCGAGACGCCATTTGCAGGCGTTGTGAAAAGAAAGGCCACCTAGCACGAGTTTGTAGAGGTCAATTTCTGCGTAGTCGCAAGCCACGTGACTACCGCGACCAACCAGAACCGGCTCGTTCAAAACAGCCAATCAGAGATGACGGCGCGAGAAAACGGTGCAAGATTCAAAAGCGGGAGACCTACAGCACGAGAATCAGCCAAGCTAGCACGGCCGACGATGAGAAAGTCTACACGAAAGTAGAAATCGAAGGCAGACCATGCGAAATGGAAATTGATACCGGGTCTACCCTGTCTATCATGTCTGGACTACTCTCAAAGCGCTCCTGCCTGAGATCCAGAAAACCCAGCTGTTACGACAAAGAGTTCACCTCCTCGACTACCAAGGAAACCGAGTTCCTGTGGAAGGCGTGGGCACGTTCTGGGTCACCTACGGCGAGTTCCAGAAAGAACTGCCCCTGACCATCGTCAGCAAGCCGCTGCCAAGTCTCCTGGGCATGTTGTGGTTCCGAGCCCTTGGCATGGGCTTCACGGGCGTCCACAGCATCGGCGGGCCATCACTCAAAGAAAACCTCCTTCACGAGTTTCGGGACGTTTTTGAGGAGACTCTAGGCAAGTATGTGGGGACCCCTATCTCCTTTAATTTAGACCCCAACGTGGCCCAAATCAGACTAAAAGTGAGACGGGTTCCATTTGCTTTAAAGCCCAAAATTGATGCGAAGCTCGACAAGCTAATCAGACAAGGGGTATTGGTTCCTGTAGATCACGTCAAGTGGGAAACCCCAATAGTCACGCCAGTTAAATCGGACGGACCAATCAGAATCTGCGCTGACTATAAATGTACGATCAATAAGGCATTGCAGCAGAGCGCCTATCCCATTCCGATCGTCCACCATCTACTACACTCCCTGGGGCCTGGCAAGCTATTCACAAAATTAGACCTTGCGCAGGCATACCAGCAGCTGCCAGTAGATGATGCTACGGCAGAATCGCAGACCATAGTAACTCACAGAGGTGCCTTTAAATGCACCAGACTACAGTTCGGGGTTAGCATCGCCCCAGGGCTCTTTCAGAGTACCATGGAGCGCCTTCTACAAGGCCTCCCTGGAGTCGTCCCATATTTCGATGACGTCTTAATTAGTGGCCAGGACGAAACACAGCTTGGGAATAGGGTTAGATAAGTCCTAACCAGATTCAGAGAAGCGGGACTGAAACTTAAGAAGTCCAAATGCAAAATAGCGGTCCCCTCCGTGGAATTTTTGGGTTACAGAATCGACGGCACAGGCATTCACCCAACAGAAAGCAAAGTCAGGGCCATTCAGAATGCGCCCACCCAAAATCGAAGCCCGAATTGCAGGCTTTCTTGGGCCTACTTAACTTCTATACGATGTTTCTAAAGGACAAGGCCACCATTGCGGAGCCACTGCACAGGCTCCTTGGAAAAAACGTGCCCTGGGTGTGGGCAAATCAGAAGCAGCTGCATTTAGAGCAGTTAAAAAACTTCTGTCCGAAGACAGTTTCCTCATCCAATACAACTCAGAACTACCTCTAGTACTTGTTTGTGACGCTTCCCCCTTTGGCGTGGGCGCTGTGTTGAGCCATAGACTGCCGAATGGGTTAGAGGCGCCCATTGCCTATTACTCTCACACTTTATCTAGTGCTGAAAGAAATTACAGCCAGCTGGACAGGGAGGCTTTAGCGGCTGTAGCTGGGGTCAAAAAATTTCACGAGTATTTGTTTGGCCGGACCTTTGAACTTGTTATGGACCATCAGCCTCTTTTGGGACTTTTGGCTGGCGACAAACCGACCCCCGCTGCCCTCTCCCCCGGATGACCAGATGGTCCATCTTCCTGGCTGCCTATTCCTACAGACTGCTCCACCGACCGGGCCAAACCCTGGGCCATGCTGATGCCCTCAGTCGATGCCCCATGCCCGAATTGTTAGAAAACCTGATTCCGGAGGCCCCTGTCTTGCTCATTGACGCTGTATCCCTGGGCCCTATTTCTTCTAGTGAAGTGGCGAAGGCCTCTGCGAGGGACTCTGTGTTGCGCACCGTAATGGGTTGGGTGATGCGGGGTTGGCCTACTAAAGTGGACAGTGGGGACTTTCAATTGTATTTCAACAAAAAGAATGAACTGTCAATGTTGGGGGGTTGTTTGTTGTGGGGAGACAGGGTGGTCATTCCTTCTCGGTTAAGGCATAAAGTTTTGGAACTACTGCACGAGGGACACCCTGGTGTTGTTCGTATGAAAGGCTTAGCTCGAAGCTATGTGTGGTGGCCGCATCTCGACCAAGATGTCACTGAGTGGGTGGGGAAGTGCAGGCCCTGCCAGGAGTCCCGCCCAGATCTCCCTATAGCTCCCGTTAGGGAATGGGAAAAACCGAAGGGACCGTGGGGTCCCACATCAATTCACATCAATTTCGCAGGCCCGTTCCATGGCCAGAATTTCCTTATTATTGTAGACGCTTTTTCTAAATGGCTAGAGATTGCTTTGATGCCCTCAACAACTTCTGAGGCCATAATTAAAGTCCTCAGAAAACTCTTTGTAACTCATGGCCTGCCAGACACCCTGGTATCGGATAATGGGCCCCAATTCACCACGACCCAATTCGAGGGCTACCTGGCCGAGTTAGGCATACGACATGCATTATCTGCTCCTTTTTATCCGGCTTCGAATGGCCTTGCAGAGAGATTTGTAAGAACGGCCAAGGAAGCACTATCCCGGCTAGATGCAGGTGATTGGCAAGCTAGGATAGACCAATTCTTAGCAATTCAACATGCAACCCCGTGCCGACCTCAGGGCGCAGCCCAGCAGAGCTCTTAATGGGCCGTAAGCTAAGGTGCATTCTCGATCGCCTACACCCCAATTACTCCTCCGAAACTTACAAGGGGGAAGGGGGAGGGTTAAGACAATTCCAAATTGGAACACCGGTTTTCACCAGAAATTACGCAAATGGGCCACTATGGGTTGAGGGAAATATCATAGGAATCACTGGTCCAAAATCATACACCGTAGATATAGGGTATGGTAAAATTTGGAGAAGACATATAGACCAATTACGTAGACGCTTTCAACAAGAGAACTCCAACACAGAAAAGCCTGACTTCCAAAGTTTTCCTGACAACAGCTCTTTAATTCAGGGTGAGACTTCAGCAAAGGAACACAGGCAACAGCCCTCTTTATACTTTTCAGAGGCAACCATTAACCAATCACAATTCACAGGGCATTTGAATTTTCTGCACAAAATAGATACATACATAACACCCCTCCACTCCCAGAAGGCACTTATCCTATCTATTTACATATTTACATACAAAATCGTGCAGGTCAACCAGAGTAAAGACACACCCTGGTCATCTGCGTGATTTTGTATGTAAATATGTAAATAGATAGGATAAGTGCCTTCTGGGAGTGGAAGGGTGTTATGTATGTATCTGTTTTGTGCGGGAAATTCAAATTCCCTGTGAATTGTGATTGGTTAACGGTTGCCCCTGAAAAGTATATAAAGAGGGCTGTTGCCTGTGTTCCTTTGCTGAAGTCTCACCCTGAATTAAAGAGCTGTTGTCACTAGCCTGCTTGTGCCTCTCGTTATTCCCGTGCTACAACAGTTAGCCTATAATTTTATACAATCACCCAATCTGAAACAGAGACTCATAAAGAACAGCAAAAACAGAATTGGGCTAACAAATTGGGGGCATCTGAGTATTTACTGGAGATCAATAGATCTGTATCCATCCATCTCTGGATCTATCTCTCACTCACTCTAGCTACCTAGCTGTCTTCCATCAACTCTTTTTTATTCATTTTATCATATATCTATCTATCATCTATCCTTTCTCTCTGCATTAATTCCATCTGTCATCTGCCTGTCTACATCTATCTATCTATCTATCTATCTATCTATCTATCTATCTATCTATCTATCTATCTCATCTGTCTATCTATCTATCTATCTCATCTGTCTATATCATCTGTCTGTCTGTCTATCTATCTATCTATCTATCTATCTAATCTATCTATCTATCTATCTATCATCTATCTACCTACCTACCTACCATCTAGCCATCCATCCATCCATCATCTCCGTATCTCTCTATGTCTGTCTGTCTGTCTGTCTGTCTGTCTGTCTATTTCTATCTATCTATCTATCTATCTATCTATCTATCTATCTATCTATCATCTATCTATCTATCATCTATCTATCTATCTATCTATCTATCTATCTATCTATCTATCTATCTATCTATCATCTCCCTATCTCTGTCTGTCTGTCTGTCTGTCTCTCTCTCTCTCTATCTGTTATATATCACTCTTTCTCTCTCCATCCATTATCATCTGCCTGTCTGTCATCTATTTGTCTAAATTAAACCTGTAAATACTGTAAATTGAAAAATAAGATTGGGAAGGAGTATTTGATATGTTCGCCACTTTGGATGAAGGAAAGATTTTTAAAAAACTAAAAACAAATTAATAAATAAATCTTCAGTTACATTTTGCCATACCTCACTATATCATTTGTTATTACAGGACAATTATGTGTGGCTATTTGTTCCCGTACCAATTAATGCACAGTAGCATTTTTTAATACTGCACATATGATAGTTGTTTTGTTTAAATAACCCAGATTCTTTTGGGTGATCTCATCTTTCCTGTCCAATAGAATACATTGGTTCAGCATTTCAAATGTTTATTTACTTGTGCAGCATTCCATTGCACTAGATCACCGGATTAAATATTATCATGATGAAAATATACAGTAATTTATTATTCTTTTATAATGTAAAGTTGTTAACATTTGTTGTTAATTGCGAAGTCGTGTCCGACCCATCGTGACCCCATCGATAACGTTCCTCCAGGCGTTCCTCTACCATCATCTGGAGTCCTCACGCCTATTGCTTCAGTGACTCCATCCAGCCACCTCATTCTCTGTCGTCCCCTTCTTCTTTTGTGTTAACATTTAAAAACAAACAAAAATATTAATTTACTACAGTCTGAGTCACCCCAATTATGAGTAAAGCTACCTGAGTTTAATGGAACTATCATTAAGTGAGCAAATCAGCATAGAGAAATTTACAATCTAAATTCTTTTTAAAAAATATTTCAACTTTATGCAAGACGGTTTTAAATTCATTGGCAAATATGAATTATCACTGTAACGTTCTCTTATATATAATGGGGACAATTTTGTAGACCTATAATTCCATATTCCTCAGTGATTTTTCTTAGAAATAACTTGAAAAATCCTTGAAAATATGAACCAATTAAATAAATCTGTCTTCATAGGCCTGTGAAAACTGGACTTTTCTAAAGTTTAGTATAAGCGTAACTTACTTATTTTTTTCAACACAGAAATTCCAGTGTAATAGCCATTTCTTGCTTGCTCTGAAAGCATTAATTTTATATGGGTTTCTTGACAGAATGAAGGTTAGAAATGTTTTCATGTTAAGGGAATCAAACTAACCAAATCTACCATGAACTGAGGCTTTATTGTCACAATAGAAATGAATTTATGTTCCTATATCTGAACTGGATCCCTTCCAACTGCAGGAAATGTCTCACAGGACTTGTCTTCCATGCAAAAACAACCACAGAAAATAAATCTGCACATAGAACTGTATCTGCAAGTTGTCTTTTTTGTAAACTAATAATTTAAAATTGGTAACTTTACTTGATAAGGAAGAACTGCATTTTGTGAAGTCTCCCCTGTATTATCTGTATAATGTAAATCTAGTTAGATAGTTGCTTTTTGGCCCAAAGCCGCCCGGGTCCCTCTGGCTTGCCAAAGAGTAGCTTAAGAAATAGCTGGTAACCTTTTGATATCCAAGTAGGCAGGTAAAGTTTCTTTGCTTTTTGGAAAAGGAGTGGAAAGTTCAAAGAAAAACAAAGCAAAATAGATTATCATTTAGAAACCTTGTGTGAAACTAATCAATATTTAGAGATAGGAAAGATATACTTATAACTTAGATAATTGGATCCTATCATCTTCTCTTCAAGGGTCCAATTTAACAAATGTCAGGGAAAAGATATGTGTTTTGTTCACAATATTGTATGCTTCTGCCTTTCATCTGGATACAAAAATATAACATGGGAACCATACTAAGCAGCAGTGCAGGTGAAGCTATCCTTCCACCCTGTTCTGCATAGCTCAAACCAGACATAAAATATGAGGTGAAAGTAGTGGGCAGCACTTTTTAAGAAAGGAATTGGAAAACTATGTATTTAGAGGACAGCAGCTACAATGATAAGAGGGTTTATGAGGAGTAGTTGAAGCATTAGATTATGTATCTAATAGCTTGTAGCCTGGGGAAAAAAGACTTTAGGGAGGTATGACAATAACCCAAAAGACATGACAAGGAACAATGGGTTTAAATTATCAGTAGGTTTTGGTTAATGATCAGCCTAACAATCCTAACGATAAGACTGCTTTGTGAAATGTTAAAGTCTTTTCTTTGGAAGTTGTTTAAGCAATGTTGAATTCCTGCCATTTGTCAGGGATGTTTAATATTTGATTGTGCACCACACCACGCAAGGAGTTGAATTAGATGATTTTATAAGTTTCTTCCAAATCTTGCACCCTGGGTTTTTCTGTGTCAAATGGTAACAATTATGCTGCTCATTGTTTTAAAATAAATTCATTTGGAAACAGCTGTTGTAGGAAGTGGTTTAGAAGTAACACCCATTAAAAACATGGAACTGATAATTGGATTATGATAACTATATCACATAGTTTTGTCTTCATTCTTCTTCCTTGTGGCATTTCACATGGTTTCATTTAAGATTTGTTACTTTGGAAACACCAGGCATAAGGCCTGGTTCTCAATGTTTGGATAGCAGAATGTTTAATTCATTTACTTATCTTTTTGAAACAGTAGACAAGACACGCCAGTACTGAATTGACTGAGTGTGGAATCCATAAGCTGCTTTTATCTTCTTCACAGTTTTCTAATATGTCATTTATAGAAAAAGAGCCAATTGGCTCAATTTGGAAAATATCAGAAACATCCAAAAAAGATTTACAGCATCTCAATATATTCAACCACACAAATACCATATTATTTTTGCCCAAGGAGCCTTCTATAGATGAGAAAATTGGTGAATGTAAAATACATCATTATGTGCAGATATCAGTCAGAGATTTAATGGATTTGAACTCTGATATCTTCAGCCAGTTGTTAAGATTTTATTTTCTACAGCTGGAAAAAAAGTATGACAGTGAGTGGGCTGTTTTCCCTGCTAAATAGGCTGGGATTAACGATTAGCCTTAAAGCTGCTCATCAAACTGCATAGTTGATTTGAATATAGATTTCTTATCTTCAGGACCAGTACTTTGGTTATTGGCTCTCAGAATTAAATACAAATTGTACACAACTTATTGCCATAATTGGCACCAGAACTAGTATCATTAAATGATGTGATCGTTAATTGAATTGTGCCTGATTTTACAACCATTTTGCAACAGTTGTTAAATTAATCAGGCTTCCCTCATTAAATTTGCTGGTTGGAAGCTACCTGATAAGGTCACAAACATCAATTGTGAACCCAGGATGCTGCAACTATCATAAACACAAGATGGTTTCCAAGCCATCATGTGATATTGATCACATGAAGTTCCAATGGTTGTAAATTGAGGATTTCAGCATTGTCATAACTTTAAATGGATGTTAAACAAATGGTTGTAAGTTGAGGATTACAGTAAAGCATTTTCCCACCTAGGACAGGTGGAAGAGGGACATGTTGCTGCACCTCATTTTAAAAATATCTTATATCAGTAATTCAGTAAAATCTACTGAAACCTTTCAAATTCAAATTACCTAAATACATTATTATCCAAATTATACAAAAGTCATATATTTTCATATGTGATTTTTGACTTTAATTAGTAAAAATGCCTTTTGGTACTTCACCTTGTCACATTTTAAAATGTCTGATTTGTGCTATTCTGTATACTATTAAATTTCTGGGGGCAAAAATGCTTCAAATGGGATAATTTATAGAATAGGTCCAAAATCTGGTCCTTGTGACTCCTGGGGGAATGAAATTTGGACATTTGTGGATGTTTCCCTGCTACCAACTGCTACTGTACTGTTGTGGAATGGAAGGACTAAAAAACATTCCCAGGCCAGTCAGAGACAGTTTATTGCGCAAGGTTCAGAGCCAGATTTGTACCTGAAGCTTTGAACAAAGAAAGAACTCTGATACAATGGTTTTTATACATTTCTAAGACAAAGGATTCAGTGAGATCATACATTTTCCATATATGGTTAATCATGAGATCATACATCCGATTTTCCTTCTATGGTTACATTTACTTTTAATAAGCTCATCTAATTACTTAAAGCATTAATCTTAGTTTATAAAATTATCTTAGCCACACAACTTTTCTTAAGTGCTCAGAGTCGCTAATGGGAGAGTTACTACTATCCTTGGGTAAATTCATTGGATTAAGTAACTCTTTGTAACATATAGGTCTTTGTGTCATTCACAGTCAGGTCACTCAGATGTTTTTCCATATAGCAGTCCTTTCCTTGACATCTAGGTATCAGAAGATATATTACCACTTAAAAGGGTTTAACTGTTTGTTAATGTAATTTCCAACAAGCACTTTCCTCTCTTATAATAATGTTAGATAGAGTCTCTCAGAGTTCATGTATCCAAGCACGTCTTCCCCTTATAATAATATGAATAGAGAGGGTCCCCCAGAGCCCATATATCTGACTCTGTATGATTCCTATTTTATTCACATTATTTCTTTTATCTACATTATTCTTTATTTGCTCTTTACTTCATTCCCCCCTGTGGAAGTTTTTCCATGCATAAACTTCCATTACTTCTTACACAACACTCTATGTCCCTTAATACACAAAGCCAACATATAATATCCCACAACATATGACTAATCTAGGCAAGAGATAGGTATTTCTTGATCTTCACCCTATTAATCCTTGGAGGTACTCCCTCCATTCTTTTCCCAGACCCTATTTCGACATATGTGTCTGTTTCAGAAACTTTTTTTCTTCAAGAAAGCGCTCTGTCAAAACTAATTCCTTCGCAGTCTGTATCTCTTTCACTGCTCTGATAGATAGCTGTTTCAGCACAGGGATTGCACAAGGAATAAAAGCTAGGCCTGCACAAGGAATAAAAGCTAGGCCTGCCACAGCCATATCAACAAGAATAACATTTGTTTAATCCAGCTGGATCCAGGCAACCAAGAAAACCACCTGTCAGTTGTTTGTAACCTCTGACTTATCTTGGATGCCCTATCCTGCAAATCCTTGGCAACTTCTCTGACCACACCTGATTTATTCACATAGAAACAACAATCTTCTCATACCTCCTCTCTCTGTGGCCACAAGGTCTAAGGCACGTCGATTTTGTAGGACCACTGCCGCCAATGACTCTATCTGGTCTTGGATTTTCACCAGGGTTCCAGCAATTTGGTTCAGGCTTTCTTCTGATAATTGCTGAAACTGTATTACTGAGTGTGTTAAACCACCTACCCCTGTACCCACTGCAGTTCCTATTCCCATGACTACTAATAGTGGGATTAGGATGGGTACCCGTTTCTGAACATGCCCCATGAGAGGAACAGGGATGGTATGTTCTCCACTGACAACATCTATTTCAGGAAAAAGGAGTACTAGTGTGCATGTTCTAGTCCAATTTGTTGGCAAACATAAATACGCATCCCTTTCACATAAGAAGATTTACGGAAAAGGCATGTGCTCGGTTATTCCTTGCATTAATCCAGACCCCCAAAAGCCCCCACCACAAACATTCCCGTCAGCGGCTGTAATGGGACTTTTAGTGAAGGGTCCTTTTGCTTATCTCCGAGGATTGGACCTTCAAAAAGATACCGGGAGGTAGTATCCCAGCAGGAAAGAAGACACATAAACCTGTGTTGGACCTAATGGAGAACCAGATAGTGAAGCGAGGGGCTGGAACAGACTAGTGCACCTTTCCTTGGATACCTTCCAGGACCTCTTCCATTCTCCCCATTTTGTGATGATGGCAGCTGGTGGTGATGAGAAAGTGAGTGGTGTGCAGAAGGAAAAAAGATCTTTGGTTAGTTTTACATCCCTAAGGTTCATTCTAGGACCAAGGTACACTTCTGATGGACATTGTTCTTTTGTCAGGGATCCTATAGGCCTACCAGGTTTCTGATGTCTCTACACACACAGGGAAGGTGACCCTATGATTTAACAAGGTTTCGACCCAATTCCAGTATCCCTGATATGCAATCTCCTCTTTTCAATTATTGTGGGGGCCCTTCTATTCCCCCCTGTACCGGGATTGTTAAACTCTTAACCTTAGGTCTAGGAGTTGGTTTAGGAATAAGGTACCCACTCCACCTTCTGATGCCACGTTGTTGGCGGGAGTGGACTTGACCCAAAGTGTCCCCATTCAGTGTCTTGATGCTGCTAGGTCCCCTGGGATTCTTGACATCTTCAAATCCTTCCGCAGAGACAAGGGGAATTTCTTGAACAACCACACAACCTGGGGAACTACTGTTCAAGCTAGCATCACTCACTAGACCCTTGGCTAATAGTACCCACAACCCCAAATAAATCATAGTGACTTTATTCCCACACCCACAAGGCCTTAAGAGCGCAAGACCCGAAGTTTACAAGTTCACCATGTTAGGAAGAGGGTTAGGGATATGTGTAACTTGGGGTAGGGCAATATCAATCGTATTAAACAATACCAACAGAAGGGCTAAAGTAGCTGTTGCCCAGAGTCCCCACACCCCAATTTTCCTCAACCATGAGTGTTTTTAATAAGTGCTTACTGGATACTATCACTGTTAATGGGTTTTACATTACAAACTACAGCAATGGAATGTTGTCTTCCTCCGTTCCAAGCTTCGGCTGTGCGTAGAGAACCAGCTTCCGGGGTGGTTCAGCAAAGCTTGACGATCACCACCGCGCGTTGAGTGCCCGTTACCGGTAGGGCTCAGCAGGATGTCTTCTTCTTGAACCTCAACACCAAGGGCCGGTCAGTTGTTGTCACCTGGTATGTGACTGGATCACTTTGGTCTGCGGGCTTCAGTCTCATCCAGTGAATCCCGGACCGTCCTCCTAAGATCTTAAAAGCACAATTACAAAACTAATACATCTGGGAGAGAGCGCAAAGGGATCTGAGCAGTTGTAGTCCTCTTCAGTTGGGAAACAGCATAGGCAACCACTCAATCCTTCCACTCCTTTGGGGCTGGCATGGGCCCTTTCACTTCCTTCCAGGAACATCCAATCATCATGGTGGAATTTATGGACTGGAAACTTCAAAGGTGGTGTTTGGGCTAATAGTCCTTGTTTCCTAAAAACTTTAAAATATCTGGACAGTTTATACACATATTGTTTCAATACTTTGTCTCTGGTTTCCAGAAAATTAATGCATATGCTTCCTGTAGTGAAAACTACTCCAAACAACAGTTCATATGATGATAATCTTTCTAGGTTGGGTATAATAAAACTCTTGACACCACTGTTGCTGTAGCATTACTGCAGAGAAAAGTTTCAACCCACCCTGTGAGGTGGTCCACTATGACCAATAAATATTTTACTTTCCCCACTTTTGGCAATTCTGTAAAATCCACATGAATACATTGAAATGGTCTTAAAGCTGGTGGTCTCCCACCCATCTGTTGTTTCCTGACAGCTTCAAACATTTGTTTATAATTGATGTTACTAAAGGATATATCCCAATACAACCATAGCTTTTTAAAAGTTCATCTGCATAGCTTGAATTCCCCAATGACTCCACCCATATTTTGCCAAATGAATGCACTATCCCAAATGCATACAGTATCCAGCATACAGCATCCCCATACAGTCTCCAGCATCCCCCCTCCCTTTTTTTTTTTTTTTTAATGTGCCGCCCTTCTCCGGGAGACTCAGGATTATAATGCGTTAAGCAATAGCCTTCATAAAGTCAGCTTATTGCCCCCACAAACTGGGTCCTCAATTCACCTACCTTAGAAAGGATGGAAGGCTGAGTCAACCTGGAGCCTGGTGAGATTTGAATTGACAGTAAGTGCAGACAGCTGGTGTTAAATTACAATGCATTTGTCTATTGAGCTATCCAGGCTCCCTGTCCATAGAGCTTAATTTAATGAATACCATTCAAAGGTTTGAGCAGACCAATTTCGAGGCAAACCCCTTGTTTCCAGGATTTTTCCGTACTCCCCCTTCCACCTTAGAGGAACCATTTATACAAATTGCTTCTCCTTTCTCCAGGGGGTGTTTCTCCAAATCAGGTCTTATTTTTGTTTGTAAATCAATCACTTCAGCACCATAATGTTCTAATCCAAACTGATCCATTGATCTGGTGTTGGTTAAGAACTGTGCTTGATTCAAATTGTGATTTGTAGTTACAATCAAGTCTGTCTGCTGCATTAAAATTGTTTCATTTGTGTGTGTGTGTGTGTGTTTTCGAAGAGATTGAATGGCTTTTCCAAGTTTGGTAAACTTAATACAGGAGCCTTGGTAAAAGCTTGTTTCAAATTTTCAAGGCTCCCTCTTTCATGTCCCTCCCATTTCAAACTCCAAGGTCCAGATACAATTAATTTTGCATAGAACTATCTTAATTTTTGCTTGTTTATAGATAGAGGCTGAGACGCTACTCCTGTCGGAAGGAAAAAGGAGCCTTTCCCTTTAAGAATTGTTGAAAGGCAGAGCTTTCCCTTCCTGAATTCAAAACTCCCGGCTGGGAGATTACTTCGAAATGATTGGAGGTCAGCTGCTTGAGAGTAGAATCAGTTTATTGTTTCTGGGGAGGCAGGCAAGAAACAAACACAAGCACAGCGTTCGGAGGCTAGCCTGTCGTAACTGTAAGAGTAACCATTTTTCCCTTTTCTCCCAAAGAAAAACATCTTTTGATTTGGTGTGTGAATTCTTTATTTTGTGTGTGTGATGGTTTTATGGTGGTTAAATCCTGTCTTTGTGATCAGGTTCTTCTGTCCTGGATCTGGCAAATAAGTAATAGTTTTATAGTTCACTCTCTGTTTTTCCTAACCCTTTGTAGTTGTTTGTTCCCTATAATTATTCAGCTTGCCATCTCTGTGTTTTAGTGAATATCTCTCTTTTATAAACAAATTAGCTCCTTCTTCGAAAGGAACAACAATCAAACAAACAAACCTGAAATATATCAAACTTTAGTTTCAATTCTCTGCCTTTAGTAAAATGCAAGTCAGATTAAAAAATCTTTCAAAATCATTTCTTTTATATAGGTTTAATTAAGCGTTTTAAACCTCAAAAATTTCCAGAAAAAAATAAAATCAAAATTGTATTCAGAGCAGAAAAGCTTTCGTATGCAAATTAAAGAGATCAGCAGCAAAAACCACATTAGCCGATCTTTCCCCCTCCTTTCTCTGCTCTTTCAGCAGAGAGAGAGATGTCCGCTGGAAAAAAAAAAAAATCCAACAGCCCACCCTTTTCCTGCTTCTCACTTCCAAAGGAGAAGAGGGGGGAGAGGAAAAAAAAAGAGTTTTACAGCAGGCAACCAAGCAGGCAACCTGCTTCATTCAGCATTCTTCCAACAAAGCAACACATTCTGCATTTCTCTCTAACCTCCACAATTCACAGACATTTCCCACAAATTATATGAAGGGGAATTAAAGTGCATTTTCACCAACTTTTACCCTCAACACACTTCACATTCACACTGCAATCAAACTGCGTACACCAATCTCACATGCAAAAAACTCACTTCATGCAAACCAATCATTACAATTATTCAAACACAAGTTTACTTAATTTGCTGGCCAGCCAAAAATATCACAATCAATTCCATTCAAATTTACACACTATCATATATATATATTTTTAACAGAAATCACACCAAATTGATCAAGTCTTCCCATTTAGACAGGCTTTCCTCTTTACGGCCTGCTAAACCCCAGGTGGGAAGAACAGTAAACAAAGTCTTCTTTATTCTTAGTTAAGAATGGCAATTTATCAGAAACTTTATAACACTGCAATTAGTTCTTTTCTCTTACCACACATAAAATCACACATTTTTTTAAAAAAAACTTTTATTGCATAAGGTTTTATTTTCTCCCCTTTCTTTAGTTTTCATCAAACAGACCCTAGCAAACTCTGCCTGATACTTGAGTAATTAAGGGGGGGGGGTTTCTTTTTGTCTTCCACTGATCAATATTATTACCACCCTTCTAACAACACTACCCCTGGCTCACGACGCTGGACGTTCCGACAGTCGTCTATGAGAACCGCAGAGGTTTAACCACCCGCACAATCCCACACAATACTTAATTAAATACTTTAAATACTTAATTCCAGAGACTTCAGAATGCCATCTGGTCTCCCAGGAGAGTGATCAGGTCCCCTCTGCCACCCCTTTAACGGGTGGGTACTCTAAACAGAGAGACTTTAACTCTCTGATTTATACTTACCTGTTTTCTTTTTCCTTTTTTTTTTCTTTCTTTCTTTCTTTTCTTTAAGGTCTCTGTGTCTGGCTAGCCTTTAAGGATCCTTGACTAGCCTGTTTCGCCAGCAGGTTACGGCACCTCCTCACCGAAAAGTTCCGTGGACTTCAAAGGAGTCCTAATGGCCGGCCAGTGGATTTTCCTTGGGGAGGCGTCGGTTCCGCTGGGGCAGGCTGTCTGGCAGAACAAAAGTTCTTTGTCCTCTAGTCCCATCTGGGGTGCCATAAATGTTGTGGAATGGAAGGACTAAAAAACATTCCCAGGCCAGTCAGAGACAGTTTATTGCGCAAGGTTCAGAGCCAGATTTGTACCTGAAGCTTTGAACAAAGAAAGAACTCTGATACAATGGTTTTTATACATTTCTAAGACAAAGGATTCAGTGAGATCATACATTTTCCATATATGGTTAATCATGAGATCATACATCCGATTTTCCTTCTATGGTTACATTTACTTTTAATAAGCTCATCTAATTACTTAAAGCATTAATCTTAGTTTATAAAATTATCTTAGCCACACAACTTTTCTTAAGTGCTCAGAGTCGCTAATGGGAGAGTTACTACTATCCTTGGGTAAATTCATTGGATTAAGTAACTCTTTGTAACATATAGGTCTTTGTGTCATTCACAGTCAGGTCACTCAGATGTTTTTCCATATAGCAGTCCTTTCCTTGACATCTAGGTATCAGAAGATATATTACCACTTAAAAGGGTTTAACTGTTTGTTAATGTAATTTCCAACAAGCACTTTCCTCTCTTATAATAATGTTAGATAGAGTCTCTCAGAGTTCATGTATCCAAGCACGTCTTCCCCTTATAATAATATGAATAGAGAGGGTCCCCCAGAGCCCATATATCTGACTCTGTATGATTCCTATTTTATTCACATTATTTCTTTTATCTACATTATTCTTTATTTGCTCTTTACTTCAGTACTGCTGCAGTTGTTATGTGATCTTTATTTTCAATATTCCATGTGTCAGGGTTCCAAGTAACACCCCCAACAAAAGAAGACTCGAGACTCAAGATTCCTCAAAAGTTTCATTTTATTAGAGATGTCATAATGGCACATCTGGGAAAACCCGAATCTGAAAGTTTCCAGGTTTTCCCCACCCAAGTGAAAGTCCAAGTCCCTGCCCGTCACATGGCCAATCATACACCATCCCAACTGGAGATGCCTTCCAATCATCCGACTCCAGGTGCCAGGGCAAGACGTCCTTGACTCTCTGAGAAAGGAATGTTATTTTGACTATATATCTCCCAACTCTAAATAATTCCCCCTCCCATTTTTCCACAGTAGAAAATGTGGCAGGCCTGTAGGCACAATGTAAAAGATGGCTTCCAGGCCTGACACCATGACAGTTTCCCAACCAGTTTTGAAATCTCTTCTCCACTCCCCTAATTAGCAGCAGCCACTTACTGTCTGCTGAAAAGAGAAGGGAAGGGAAAGAAAATGGAGGAATAGGGAAAAAGAAACCTCCATGCACACTTCCTGGTCCATACTATACATTCCCACAGTCTTTGACCTTTGTTGTGCCTCTGCTGTCTTCCCTGATCCACACAACATTTCTTGCTCTCTCCCCACACACCTTCCCTGATCTATGCCACCCCATGCACTTTCATTGAATCAGGTGGCACGTCTTAGATGCCCCCATGCACATTGCCTGACCTGCCTCTATGTGCCTTCCCTGACCCATCTTGGCCATTATCACATACCCTTCCCAACTTCCATTGCCACCCACTGCACTCTATTCCTAATCTGCACAGCACCCGCTTGCACTATGCCAAGCACTCCAGGCACCCTTTCTAAACCACAACATCTTCCAGGCACCATCCCCAACTAGCACAGCGTCTCATATATCCTTGCAACCTGCCTGCAGTCTTCTTGACCTGTGCTGGGTTCCAACCAGTCTTACCACCAGTTCTCTTCGTGCACGTGCTTTGCGCATGATCACCTGCATAATTTTTATTCTAGGGAAACTATCACTAAATATATAGGACTTGTTGATATAAAAACAACTGCTGGTAACAAAGTTTTTTCCCTCCATAATAACCTAAATTATTTCACATCATGACATTAATTGAATTCAAAGTAACAAGTTGAGATGTGTACCTTTGTGAGTGGGTATACAATTATGGTTTTCAAAATCATAATTCAGAAATGAAGAATGTCATGTTAGCACATTTACAATTACTCATCTTATCCATTATAAATGCTTTTCATTAATTCACCAGTATTCTCTCTGTCAGTTCCTGATTTGTATGGAATCTTTACTTCATAAAAAATTATGGATATAAACAGTTTAAAGTATGAGAAGTAAACAACACGCAGAACTAATATATTTGAAAAATAAATGTATTAAAGACAATAATGAATAAAAGACAAATGTACCTAACAATTTTAACAGTTTAATACATACTCTGTTCTAAATATCTATTTATTTCATAGTACATAAGTAAAAAAAGCAGGTGTGGATCCATGAAATATTTATTTATAGCAAATATTTATTTGTTTACTTATTTAGTTGATTTCAGCACTGCACGACTCCAGATCATCTCTGAACGTCTCACAATATCACACAAACCAAATTAAAAAAATACAATAGACAATAGATGAACAAAATGGAAAATGTAACCTGCCCCAAAATTCAACCAGCACAGTAATAATAATGTAACAATAGCAATGATAACAATATTAAAAAAAAATGATAACACAACCTTTTGGTAGCTATCTGGCAGCTATCTAAAATGTTTATAGTCAGTGTTCATACAATCGGCTGCATAAATCTTGTTTAAAACAGCAAAGAATTTCTTTTTCATTAAGCCAACTGCTTTTAATTGGCCCATGTTAACACAAAAAGAGAAAGATAGCCTCCTGGGCAAATCTGAAAGATGAGTTCTCAATGAAAGCACTCCAACCTGGCATTTACCATAGTTTCTCCGTGAGGGTAGTAATTTAAAGTAATGAGTAGTCCTTGTTGAATGACCTTCTACATCTGTTGCAGAACTGCCTATCGAATCTGTAATTCACTTCTCATCATTCGCATTTTAGTACAATTAACCATGCCATCAAAAGACCCTGAACAAAGACATTTTCTACATATGTTCATCTCTATTTAATCCAGGACTGAGGAAATGGCACAGGTCCATTCAAAAACTTGCCAGTGTACAAATTATTGATTGAAGAAAGGATTGTATATAATAGGAAGAAAGCAATGCTATTGTTTGCTTGCTGTGCATCAGTTTTTCAAAGAATGTAAGAGGTTAATTATCTAGTACCATAGAAAACAATTAAAAATCCCTTTCATCAAATGACATTGTCAAGTATTAAATGTGCTGTTTATAAAAAGAGATTATTGTTTTGTTGTTCCTAGCATTTATTATTATTTTGTTGGTCATGTTTCCAGAATGAAGCAAGCTACTGGCTTTGCTAGAACCCTTGGTGGAGTTTGTTTGTTTGTTTGTTTGTTTGTTTGTTTGTTTGTTTGTTTTCATTAGTTTCAGTTTTCCCTTAACATTGGTTATAAAAAACTTATTTTTCTTCTTGAGAATTATATGTTCACTAACTATAGCATAACCCTGCAAAAGAAATTACAGTAATATACATAGATTTTTAGCAAATTTTAATTGTAAATGTAAATTGTTGTGATTTTAGGGAGAAGTAATGTTTGTTTAATAATAATAATAATAATAATAATAATAATAATAATAATAATAATAATAATTATTATTATTTTATTTCTATACCGCCCTTCTCCCGAAGGACTCAGGGCGGTGTACAGCCTATTTAAAAACACAGACAAAACAACAATATAAAATTTAAAATAATTAAATAAAGTGGCTCAAATTTAAAACCCCAATAAATTTAAATACCCCAATTTAAAACTATTGTGTTGATAGTCCGGCCTGGCAGAACAACAGGGTCTTCAATGCGCAACGAAACACCCGGAGGTCGGAGATCTTACGAATTTCCGGGGGCAGTTCGTTCCACAGGGCTGGGGCTCCCACAGAGAAGGCCCTCCCCCTGGGCGTCGCCAGCCGACATAACTTGGCTGATGGCACCCTGAGGAGACCCTCTCTGTGGGAACGGACTGGTCGGTGGGAGGCTATTGGTGGCAGAAGACGGTCTCGAAGGTACCCAGGTCCTATGCCATGGAGCGCTTTAAAGGTGGTAACCAACACCTTGAATCACACCCGGAAGACCACTGGGAGCCAGTGCAGCTCGCGCAGGAGGGGTGTCACATGGGCACAACGGGTTGCGCCCATAACCACCCGCGCGGCCGCATTCTGGACCAGTTGGAGCCTCCGAGTGCTCTTCAAGGGCAGCCCCATGTAGAGAGCATTACAATAGTCCAACCGGGAGGTGACAAGGGCATGAGTGACCGTGCGCAAGGCGTCCCGGTCCAGAAAGGGCTGCAACTGGCGAATCAGGCGAACCTGATAAAAGGCCCCCCTGGCCACGGCCGTCATGTGCTCTTCTAAAGACAGCCGTGCGTCCAGGAGGACACCCAGATTGCGAGCCCTCTCCGTGGGGGGCAAAGATTCACCCCCAATAGTCAGCGATGGCACCTGCTGACTATATCGGGGCGCCGGAAGCCACAGCCACTCGGTCTTGGAGGGGTTGAGTCTGAGCCTGTTCCTCCCCATCCAGACCCGCATGGCCTCCAGGCAGCGAGACATCACATCAAGGGCATCGTTGGGGTGGTCTGGGGTGGAGATGTACAGCTGAGTATCATCAGCGTACAGATGGCACTTCACCCCAAAACCACGGATGATCTCACCCAGCGGCTTCACATAAATGTTGAACAGGAGGGGCGAGAGGACTGACCCTTGCGGCACTCCCCATGCGAGACGCCTCGAGGTCGACCTCTGTCCCGCTGCCAACACGAACTGCGAGCGGTCGGAGAGGAAGGAGGAGAACCACCGCAAAACGGTGCCCCCTATTCCTAACCCCCTCAACCGCTGCAGCATGATACCATGGTCGATGGTATCAAAAGCCGCTGAGAGATCTAATAGGACTAGGACAGAGGAGCAGCCCCTGTCCCGAGCCCTCCAGAGATCATCCACCAACGCGACCAATGCCGTTTCTGTGCTGTACCCCTGCCTGAAGCCCGACTGGTACGGGTCTAGATAGATAGCTTCATCCAGGTGCCGGGGAAGTTGTCGTGCCACCACGCTCTCAACAACCTTCGCCACAAAACGAAGGTTGGAGACTGGACGATAGTTGGCTAATTCAGCCGGGTCCAGGGAAGGCTTCTTGAGGAGGGGCCTCACTACCGCCTCTTTCAAGGCGGCAGGAAAGGCACTCTCACTCAAAGAAGCACCTATAATCCCCTGGAGCCAGCCTCGTGTAACCTCCCGGGAGGCCAGTACCAACCAGGAGGGACACGGGTCCAATAAACACGTGGCGGCACTAATCTTACCCAGAACCCTGTCCACATCCTCGGGAGTCACAGGATCAAACTCCTCCCAGATAACATTCTCAAGACCTGTTGTATATACACAACAGCTAAGAACAATCATTCCATTAATAACAATGAAACAGGATTGCGGACTGACTAGACTGCTGTATATGTGTGAGTAACAACAACAAATGGACACAAAGTCTTATACATATCTGAAAACTTGTAAGCTGCCTTGAGTCTCCAGAGAAGGGCGGCATATAAATTAAAGCAAAAAAAAAAAAAAAAACAAGCAAACACTGAATGTTATTATTTTAGTTGAGGTATATTGCTTGTTTAGATGGCAGCTACTAACTGACCTTGGTTGAACATCCTGCAATGACCCAATTGTCTGGAAAAGATCCTAATTTTGGGAAAGGTGGAAGAGAAAAGATTACCAACCCCACTGGGAGACCAGTGAAAGAACAGAATAAGGATAGATTATTATAATAAAATATATTTATGTAATTCCTGAGAGTCACAAACAACTTGATGACACATAATCATTTAATTAATTAAAAGTTTTTTTAAAAAAATAAACCTGACTTTTCATATAATAATAATTTGAGCCTGGTCAAAATATTCTATGCTCATTAATTTTCTTGGCTAGGCTTAGTATTCTCAGATATCATTTCCAACACCAAGTTCAAAAGCATCTATCCTGCTTCTTCAATGTCCAACTTTTGCTTCGACAAAGGGTCACAGGGAAAACCATGTCAGGATTCCAAGTAATACACAGATAGCAAACAGAACTCCAAGGCAGGTAGAATAGATTTATTGGGTATATATCATATTGGCACAGACTGGTGAAAACAGACTCTAAGTGTTCCCAGGGTTTTCACCTAATTAAAAGTAAAAGTTTTTTCCCCCTTTCGCAAACAATCAGTCACATGGTCCAATCAAGGTGCTGTCCGGTTGCCTGGTAACTTCACTCTATCAGCTTTGGAAGCCATATTAACATTGGAAGTTTCCATGCTGCCACCTTCTTACACTTAGGAAAGTAGGAGGGGGGATTTCGTAGTGGGATTGTAGTTAGACATAATAGCATTCTTCTTTTCGGACAAGGTCATGGTGTTCCTGCATCTGGAGGAGGAGTGGTTGAAGTGATGGTTCAAGTTGAGACGGATGGTGATTAGGCCATGTGATGGACTAATGGGTGCAGGGACTGGATTTGGGGTTTTGATTTACTGAGGGAAAATCCAGAATTCTCAGATTTGGGTTTTCCCAGGTATACCAGTATATCTAATCTAATAAATTGGAACTTTGAGCAAATGCCTGTCTCTGAGTTTTTAGTTGCAGTTGGGTTCTTCTGGAATGCTGACACACTCCTCCTCTCTCAAGCCACCTGTGGGAATGTCCTTGGTTCCCAGGAGAAAATATTTTGTTTTGGCTACAAAACCATAGCTATTTCTATTCCCCACTCCCCATCCCTCAGCTCCAGTGTGGCAACACTGCAGCTTCAAAATGGTTTCGGTCAGAGCAGCTTCAGGGTTGACACATTGTCTGCATAATTCTGATCATTGTAGATTTTCTTTACCTGCAACAGCATCAACAACTAGGTATTCTGACTGCTTTAACTACAGCATAAATGTCATTAGAATTCCAAAAAGAAAGCCATGATGAATTGTTCTAAAGTCTATCTAGTACAGTAGGAATTGGCACTTTACTTTTTTAAAGGTTTGTTTTTAACGTAAAAAAGAAAAACTAGGTCATTGTCATGCTACAAAGCAAAGCACTGTCATCCAGTATCATATTTCTTTCCAGCAATGCCTTTGGTCTTCACAAAAATTTCATTAGGATAGTGAAGAGTAAAGCTATTGTATCTGGACAGAAAACATAGATGAGAACTAGATGGCAGCAAAGATATGAAGAAAATGTCCCCATCTAATGATAGGGTGATGTTTTGCAGTTACATACATACCAAATGTGTGTGGCCGTATTCCAAGTAAGACACTGATTATACTGCTGCCAAAATAGGTACAATGGGCAAGTTACTTCTACAACATGGAAGTTTAGCAACTGATAAACACAGCAGATGGTATGTAACTTGGCATTATGTTTGAATGATGTCCTCTTTATAACTACTGGTAGGCTGAAAACATTTTTACAGAGCAGTATAATAATTATAACAACAATAACAACCACCGTAATATTAAGTTGCAGTAAACTTTTTTCTATTCATAATTTTGGAAATAAGAGAGGCAACATATGATTCTATCCTATTTTAATCACATCTTAAGGACCTTCAAAGAGACTTTTCTGTTGTAATAACTGTTCTTTAGAACATCATTCCTTCAAAGAAATAGATTAGATTTACTCTAACCTAGCTGGATGTCCATAGGTCCTTGAAGACTTGGATTTGTTACTGAGTTTGAGGTTCTGAGTATGTAGTTGACTCCATAACATGATTATTTTAATTGCGTTGGTTGTTTTTTTTTATTTCAGCTACTGTATATGTTATTTATTACTTTGTTGTGATAATAGAATAGAACAACAGAATAACATAGTTGGGAGCAACCTTTGAGATCTTTTAGCTCAACCCCCCTCCACAAGCAGGAGACTCTATAACATTCTGCACAAATGGTTGTTCAGTCTCTTCTTACAAACCTCCAGTGATGGAGCATTCACAACTTCTGAAGGCAAGCTATTCCACTTGTTAATTATTCTCATTGTCAGGAAATTTCTCCTTAATTCTAGGTTTAATCTCTCCTTGAATAGTTTCCATACATTGCTTCTTCCCTTGCCTTCTGGTGCTTTGGAAAATAGGTTGACCACCTCTTCTTTGTGGCAGCCCCTCAAATATTGGAACATTGCTATCATGTCACCTCGAGGCCTTCTTTTCACTAGAGTAGACATACCCAATTCCTGCAACTGTTTTAATCTCCAGTCCCCTAATCATCTTTTTTATATTGTGGCAACAAAATCTTGAGCAGTGTTTCAAGTGTTTCAACCAAGGCATTATAAAGTGGTACTAACATTTCATGTGATCGTGATTCTATCCCTCTGTTAATGCAGCCCAGGATTCCATTGGCTTTTTTGGTGGCTGCTGCACACTGCTGGCTCATATTTAAGTGGATGTCTACTAGGACTCCTAGATCACTCTCTCAGTTGCTGATATTGAGCTAGGGTCCACATATTCTATATCTTTGGTTTTTCTTGTCTAAGTGTAAAACCTTACTTTTCTTACCTTTCAATTTAATTTTGTTAGATGGAGCCCAGTGTTCAAATCTGTTGAGATCCTTCTGGATCTTGAGCCTATCTTCTGGAGTGTTGGCTATTCCACTTGGTGTCACCTGAAAATTTGATAAGTTCCCATTCTATTTCCTTATCTAAATCATTTGTGAAGATATTGAAGAGTACTAGGCCTAAGACAGAACCTTGGGGTACCACACCGCTGACTTTTTTCCATGTAGATGTAGTTCAAGGGCTACACATTGAATGTGGTTTGTCAGCCAGTTATGAATCCATCTGGTGGTGATGCTGTCTAGCTCACATTTTTTTAACTTACTAAGAAGTAGCTTATGATCTACTTTGCCAAATGCTTTACTGAAATCCAAGTATACTATGTCTTTTGTTTTAGATATTTTTTATCTTATTTTTATTTATTGTTAGGCTCAATAAATTGAGAATCATGAGTTTGAGGTGGGCAGCTATACAAACAAATAAATAAACCTTAGAATTATATACATAATACATGGGATGTCTTATTATTTTGGGGTGCATGGAGCAAGATGGGGCTCCTCTTGCCATCTTACCTGATTTACAGCTCTGCATTTAAATATTTTCAGGAAGCGCTTATTTTTGGGGGAAGTTTATTTTAGTGCATGCAGTCAAAAGCCTGATTGGGCTTATTATTAGAGTATGTTTTATTTTTGGAAAACAGGGTATATATACACTTACAATTTCTAGTATAAAATAATAAATAACAACTAAAATCTATAATAAAATCCAATGTCAATTATACAAGGTGTGACTATACGATAGTTGCAATTCCTAAACTGTGTGGCCCATTGTAGATTCAACGCTAAAAGGGAAATGACTAAGCAGTGCAAAGGGTTTCCCACAATTATTATATAACATTGCTATGGTGGAGAAGACACCTCTCCTGAGCCGCAGGGACATATTTAGCAGACTTATTGATCTGCAATTGACAGGGTCATTTCTCTTTCCCTTTTTAAAAATTGGGACAACAATTGCCAAGCTCCAATCTTCTGGGACATAGCCAGTGGAGTCAATATAAGTGAATAGCACCACCAGAACTGTTATCCAGCACTCCATATTGTTCTTTAGTAATTCAGTAGTAATGAAGTTAGCACCTGGGGCCTTCCCAGTCCTGAGTTGGCCATTGAGCGATTTGATTTCGGACTCTGAAACCAGGGGCCATTCAAGTAAGTCCTTAATTGTCTACCTTATACTCTCGCTGGAGGGGTCTTCATACAAAGGTAGATGATCGCTTTCCAGGTAAGGTAGGCCTACCTTCAAAATTTTCTACGTAATGTAATAAGTCCATAGAAGTTAGGATATAATCAATGGTGCTGGTTTTGGACCCTGCCATAAATGTAACCTCGCCAGAATAGTCGCCAGCCCAAGAGCTGTTGGATATAAACAGGTTGAGTTTATTTGCCATCTTTGCAAGACAGAGGCTGGCGAAATTTGCTCTCTTGTCTTTAGAGAATCATGTGAAGCAGGCGCTGGTTCTTATGGAACCTCTGTTGGTGGATAATGATGATATTTCATATATAGTGTATAATCATCTGGTCCCAATCTGGCACTGAAATCTCCCCCTAGTAAGACCCTGGCTTTTGGATGGTCCATGTGGAATTTACTAATATAATGTTCCAACTCCATCCATACTGCAGTGATTTCATTATTTACTAAAACCTGTTTTAATTATATTTAGCTATTTTAAGGTATATTTTATACTTAGAATATTGTTTTATATAGTTGCTAAATATGAGCTGCATCAAGATTTCATGATTAACTTGTCCCCCCCCCAGTGTATACTGCAGATTTATTAAGTAATAAGTTTTTTCTCTGAACAGTCTGACTTACAGACCATTTTTAATTCTGTGAAATTGTAGCTGTTTTGCTGATGAAACTTCAGGTGCCATTGTGTTCATTAAAAATAACCCATCATCAAGCATATATAAAGACAAATAGTGTTTCAAGCATCCAACAAACTTAGTAGTACATTTATCTCTGCAAATTATTTTCTTGTCCATCGTTTGGGAATAGCGAGGTGATAATGAAAAATTTTGAAGTCATGTAGTTTTTACATCTAGGTTTGATTTCTTCAAGGGACTTAATCAAAAATATATTGAGAGTTCACTAACAGTGAAAGGTCTAAAATAACTACCAAATAAGGATTTAAAATGTACACTTACAAATACAAAATTTATAGTTCAGCTGCCTGAGATTAGTTTAAGCAGTTTTAAGAGATTGTAAGAATAAAAGCAATTAGTAGTGAGGCAGAAATGAATATCAGAATTCAAATCTTCTCTCTGTCTCTGCACTGTTTGTAATCTGATTGAAGTAAGGTAGCCAAGTGGGAAATGTAACCTTGATATCTGAGATTCAGATCAGAAATATCTGTTTTCTGTTAAATAGGTAAACGATTAAACAAAGTACATTAATATATAGTCTTTTTCAGATGCTAAAGAAACAATATTACATAATGAGGTTAGGGATAGATATCCTGCTTTGACTCTGAATTATTTGTGATAGTAGGACAAATCCACAGGAATTGTACACCTTGACTACTAAACACAAACTTCAATGAAATCTGAACCAAGTCATACATTTATGCAGAAAACTCTTGTCTTAAATCTTCGTATTATGACAGACATCATCTGAGAGATATAGGTAACATTTATTCATCTGAATTTCATTAGCATTCATTAGCTTCCAGAAAACAAATTTTGACTAAACATCTTAATAACTAATCAATTTCTAATCATAAACACTGGGCAAAAAGTATTTTTAATTAGTAAATCTGTTCCCAAGTTGATAGATGATTTTTTTAAAAGGCAGAACTTTATAAAATAAATATTGGAATGAGAAAATGGTTGGCTAAATCAGCTTATGCTAATATACAATACATATCTATCTATGTGAATTTATGCAATTCTCTATATTTATTTGTGCTTGTATTTCAATTAATTTTTATGTAAACAATAATTTAATATATTTTTAAATACATTAGGATTTTTAAAATACTATACTATTATTATATTAATGTACAGACAAACCATTTGTCAATTATAATTATTTTAATATACAATAATTTACAACAAATGCATTTAGAAACTATAACCAAAGTCTATTATAATTTATTGTGAATACTTAGTAAATATATACATTGGAAACTACAGACATGTCTGCTAACACATGATATTCAAAGTGACTAGCAAAGCAAATGAGAGTCCATGGTTGAGAAAGTATAGTGTATACCTCGACAAATATAGAAACCATTATTTTTTAATACAAAAATTAATGCACAATTCTCTAGTTTGAAGGCACTGAATTTCTATGACAGAACAGATTATTTGGGAATATGAAGTAATATTCCCTTGTTAAGAAAGTTATTTTTTTAAACTTACTATTTTTCCTGCAGAGTTTCAAATAGCAATTAGTTTTATTACAGTACCTTGAAATAGCCAAACATTCTGAATAACAGACTGTATTTATTTCTATGTATGAGACATTCTTAAACTTACTGTCAAATTTCATACATGTTGCAATCTAATTACAGAAATCAAGGTTCAGGCATTTTGTATAAGAATAATAGTATTTTCCATCTTTCATTATTAATATATTAGAGTTATCATTTAAGAATGGAAACTGAACATTATTCTACTACACATGAAGAGACAACATTGTGAGAAATAATATTTCTTTTATATTGTCCAGCTAATTCCACTAAATCTTGAAAAAGAAGTTTGAAGATAAATGTGTTAAATGTACACTGCTGACCAGAAATAAAGTCTTTTGGTACTATAGTTTAACAAAATTACTGTAGAAGAATTCAGAAAATAAATAATTAAGTAGCTGGGAATAAAGCCATTTTTTTAGAATGTGTTGATGGCTACAACATATGCAAACTTGAAAATGTTTACACAACACTTTTTCCTCTGTATTTTAGCTAATTATGTCATCAAAAGAACTGGCTTACCAAAGCCTTCCTAGAAAAATGGACTAATACAAATTTTGTTTCAATACTGCTTTCAATATTTTCTAGAATATCCCATCCAACATAAATAACATTTGCCATCAATTATAGATCTTGTAGAATAATTGGTTCCTTTTTTTTATTTCTTTTTTTTTTTTTTTTTTTTTGGTAAAGTTGCACAGACTTTGCTTCATACAGTTGAAGAGGACAGATTAAATAAAGTCCTCAGTGTTCTGAATCCAAATTCTGTATTTCTGTATTTATTGACTTTGGATCCATTTCAATCATGATACTCTCTTGGCAATCCAATTAAAAACCATTTCAAAAAAATGTTATTTATCATTGCTTGTTCACATTGAGGAAGGCCTCATCATCTATCTTGGTAATAATTTCCACTACCAAACTGCTCATGGCAATATTCATCAAAAATCTGTCTTCCTTGATCTAAAAACATTTACTCTATGAATATGCCTGTATTCTTATATGATAATAGTAGCTCTTGGCCGTCATCTGTATGGCATGTTTTCAGGTATTTAGAAAGTGGTATTATGTATACACTAAAACATTTTTCCTCAAGATTGATATCACCCAACTTCCCAAAAGTCATTTTACAAGATCCATCTACCTGTACCTAATCATTATCCTTCTTCTTGGTACCTCTTCTTATTTATCTGAATCATGACTATGTACTGTATATGCATCAAACATTTTCCTATAACTTTGGAAACCTTGTTATCATAAATCATATTTTCAGAAGGCCCATAAAGAAATAGGAGTGTTTAGTATATTTTAATTCATTATACCCAATATATAATATTAATCTATCCATATTTTTTTTATTGAAAAGTTTTACAAAAAAAAAATACAAAAATTTTCTTCCCCCCATGTGTCCCCCACCCTTTCCCCACCCTTATCCCACCCTCCCCCCCAGACTTCCCAGAGCAAAATACAAGGTATTTCATTTAATCAGTCATAAACTAGATTAATCTACTTATCCTCAAAGTACTAACTCTCCCCCCTGAAACCTTAACTCCACTATAGATAACCTAATACTTCTAATACTAACATTCATTCATAAGCTATTTGATATTTTCTTGTCTGATACTTATTTTGAATATAATCAATCCATCTTCTCCATTCCGATACGTATCTTTCTTGCGTGTGGTCCTTCAAGTATGCTGAGATTTTCGCCATTTCTGCTAGGTTTGTTACTTTCAATATCCACTCTTCAATAGTAGGCAAAGAGTCCTTCTTCCAATATTGAGCTACCAACACCCTAGCTGCTGATATTAAGTTCAAAATCAATTTAGTCTCTGATACTGTACAGTCCGTAGTTATACCCAATAGAAACAATTGAGGAGTAAATTTCAACCTTCTTTTTAAAATATCCATATTATTTTTTGATCCCAATTATAAGATAACAGAAAATAATTGTACAAAATGCAAAGCAAGTGACCGAATTTGGGTTACATATTCTAAATAATCTGCAGTACTTCATTGCAGAATTGACACATAAATATTTGAAAAGGCTGTTTCCCTGACATTTCCATGGCAGGCATTCTTCTCTTCCAAAAGAGAATTAAATAAAGAAAGATTGATGTTTCTAAAATGGAAGAAAGTCTTGGAAGGTTCTGGTAGATGTGAGGAACCAATGGAAAAGGAAAAAGAAAGTATTAATTGGCCCCAATGGCAAAGCCTAATCTATATCCATTTATTAGGCCCAAATGTATTAGTTTCTGACAGATCCTTCTTAAATCCATTGGTGTGAGGTAGTTTTTAGACCACCTAAATTTATTTTGAGCTCAATCACTGATCTTTCTCACTATTACCCATGATGGGAGGTATGATGTTTCCAAGGTTTCTATGTGTTTCTCAGTCTCCCTGGAGATGACAATGATTGAAGACAGAATCTTTTTCATGAATAATGTATGGACTACCACTGAACCACTCTAACTGGGAAAGATTACTGTCAATGATAACGAATAAATCAAAATCTTCTAATCTCACAGTGGTTGGATATATCCTCTAAGTACATCTTTTTCATCAAATAAACTTACCCCCTACTCATGTTCATATTATATATTTCTCAAATTTTCTACTCGCACACAGCAATTATTTGCATTTTACTCAGAATTATATCTCACACTGTTCACTGGGTTTTATTTACTGCTTTAAACTGCAATCTTATCACTCTTTTCTGATAATACACTCTCTTGACGAAAATGTGTACTTCTGAAGTATATAGAAAGATCATGGGAGCAGAGGTAAAATTATAAGACATGCATAATTACATCATCACATAAATGTCATGACTTATATATTTGAACCAAATGCCAGGATGCAAATATGGAATAGCATTTGCACAGTAATGTCATTCATCATTTTGGAATCAGCAAAAATTGCTACTGATGCCTTTTAGTATTGCTTTATTAATCACTAATATAAATTCTAATTTTTCACTCTATCCACAAGCATTTATTTAGAAGTAGTCCATTTACAATTCTAATGGATTCATCTACAAATCAAAAATTTTTCATAAAATGTATTGGGGAGCCACCTATATAAGGTAAATGATCTTTGACATATATTCTAAATCAGCACAGCTTGTATGGTGAATTACATCCTGCAGTACTGATAATAATGTTTAAAGTACTCAGAGTTCTTATACTGCAGAACTCAAGAGAGAACAGTAAAATTTGAAGAAAGAAGTAAAGAAAAAAATATGATAGAACAGAAAATGTAAATACATTGCTAATTTATTTATTTTGTAACAAATCCCAAGGCTATCTCTATGAAATAATGGGGGTTTCAATAGCATCTAGAAAGAAGCTTTAATAGCATCTAGCAATTTTTTTCTGTTAACTTTACATGAAACAGAACCTACAATTTATATTACTTTGTATATACCAAAAGGCAGTATATAATTTCATTATTCACCATCATGATTGTTTTCAGGATATTAAATGGAGTGAAGAATCATTTGTACCAGAAGCTTAGAAAGACAGTTCCAAGAATCTTATTTGGGTATGCCTAGGAAAGCACTAGACTAGCAGTCTTTCCTCACAAATTCAGCCATGACAAATCTATTCTTTCAAAATAAAACTTTTTAATTTTTTTCATTTGCAGTTAATGTTGAATTGGCTTTCATCCTTTTACTCTCTACATTTTTTTTCTTTTTATGACCCTTTAATTACTTTTATTGGGATGAGCTCAGGATGACTGAATGGAGCTGAGCATTTACTGACCGATGCCCTTCCTAAATTCCTACTCAGAGTTCACAGGAGATATTTTCTCTTTATGCCCTGATAAAGAAACATCTGTCACTGCTTAGTATTGAACTCTCAGCCTTCTGAGTGGAATGCAAGAATCTTCACTTCTAGGCCACCACACCATTCACTTTCTACATGCCAAGACATTTTATAACAAGAAGAGCTGCATACCTATACAGTAGACCAGTGGTCCCCAACCCCCGGTCCGCGGACCGGTGCCGGGCCGTGGAGTACCTGGCACTGGGCCGCGCAGCGGCCGGGGGACATAAACGCTGCAGCGCAAAGGCTCCTGGGCCGTGCGCAAAAGCTCCTGGGCCGTGCGCAATGGGCCGTGCGCAAAAGCTCCTGGGCCGTGCCCCCACCCCTGCGCGCGCTCAGCGGGCCGCGGCGATAAAAAGGTTGGGGACCACTGCAGTAGACCATTCTATTCTCCATGTTCCCTTCTTTGTACATAGCTATAATGAAAATAATACGTTTGTGCAGTATTTCAGATTACAGGTAGTCCTTGTTTAATGACTGTTCAAAGTCATTAAGAATGATTTTGCAGCTGTAAAGCATTTCCAACTGCCTTAGAATATTGCACTGCCTTATGTGATGCATCTTAGGTGCTTGGTAACCAGCTTGTAATTATAACTCGTTACAGCATGACTATAACTTATTATTTTATTTATTTATTTGCTATTTTAGAGCAGAAAAAATATCCATTGAATATGCTGGATTCACTTAATGCCTCTATGGTTTGCTAAGCAACCATGTAGTTTGACTCACTTCACAACCATCGTAAAAATGATCCTTAAATAAGTTCTAACCCTAGTCAATCCTAAGGAGGGAGCTATTCCTTATTTATTTGGAAATAGGTTCAGTGTATGTGTAAAGAGGGTTCTTTTCTTGTCCTTCATCTCAGGCAGCCAAAACATCAAAATAGCAAGTTTGGCTATTGTAAAACAAAAAGAGTGTCTTGAGTAAAAGAAGTGCATGCAATTGCTAATTGAGTTTCAATGACATCTGTCAATCCCTTTTAATCTATTTTAATCTATTCTGCCTTTCTTTCTTTTCATGTAACTCAAGGTGGCAAATGTAATACTGCTTCCTCCTCCTATTTGTAACAGTTTAGGAATATTATTATTTCACTACTTCTTCACCTTTAAAGGCTGCTCTAAATTCCCCATCCCTTCAGAAAGTGGAATAGGAAATATCACTAACCATATCTCATTCCCTTCCTTGACAGGGTAATTGGTTTGATGGATAAGGGGAATGCAATATATATAATGTGACTTTGGCAAGGCCTTTGACAATTCCAGATGGCATTATCAAAAAGTAATTGGAGAACTGTGAGCTGGCAGATGGCTACAGCAAGGTAACAAATTCCATGGGGGTAGTTGTGCTACAAAACCAACAAAGACTGTTATGGCAACTTAGATATTAACTATTTATTGGAGGATAACTAAGGGATCTTAGAGCCCTCTTCATCAGATAATCAAAGCAATTTCTTCCTAATTAGAATACCCAAATATCTGAATTATAAAATAGAAATAAATCTTCATAATATCATCATACAAGGAAATGCCTAAATTGAATAGAATGAACATTTTGATAAATTCAAGTTTCTCAAAAGTCTTCCTTGAAAAATTATTTATTTATAGTAGTTTGAGATCATTGCAAGATATAGTAGACAGAAATAGCTTGTGATGGTTGACTGTCAGTGTTTGATCTGTGTCAATTTATTTTCCTGCTTACAGACAGCCTATTTATTTTGTACAAATAAAAATCAGAATTGTTGACAAGTGAAGGAAGCAATTAAATTCTGGATGGATATAGTTATTACATTTGCAAAAATTGTATGTTATGGATTTTGTATGAATTTTATAAATATATAAAATTCAATGTTTTCTTGCAGAACCTGTGGCATCTTCTTTACTGCTAGCTAGTTGTTTTGAAGGTGGCATTAGTCAAGTGAGGCAGAATAAAACAGAGGCGTATGGCTCTGCTTCATATAAACCTGTAACTGTATCTATTTTTTTTGTTTAAATTAGTTACATCCTCAGAGAAAAATTGGTTGCTTTGGTTTTTCACAGATTCCTTTCTCAGCCACATATCTTTCCTAGAAATATTTTCTCCTGTGACTGCAGGGTTTAAGAGAAAGGAAGCACTTGCCTTTAGCATCTAATAACAAAAATAATTGTGTGAACTACGTATACATAATGTATAGTTTGAAGGACTGGAAGTTATTGGTTTTTTTAATATTGATTCCTATGTTTTTATTATTTAAATATATATATATTTTAAAAAATATATCTCCCATTAAAACCAAAATTGGATAATTAATTATTGTCTCCTTAATTTGCTTAAAATAATTAAAGTATCTTTCAAAGTGTATTTTTCAAAGTATTTTCCGTAAGCTATCTGTATTGTAAAGTATATTTTCATATTGTGAAATGAGTTCATCTGTGTATTTAAATATTTACATTTTGACGTTCTGAGATAAATTCAAAGGAGTTTCAAATATTTTAGGAAATGGAATTTGTACAAATTGCAAATAGTGTAAATACATGTGGATCTAGGTATTTATGCATCTATGCATGCATGTGTGTAGTGTTATATTAATAAAATGATTTCAATCATGTGTGATACAGAATACATGCTGCAACATGGATTCTTCACAAAAACATGATCATGTTACAAATGTTGTATTTAAAATATTTCATAATTTGTGCTAAAATGCAACAGGTTGGGTTATATTCAATAGTAGTATGTGGAAAAGTTCTGTTAAATGCCAACTTGTATTTCTTTTTACAATGAATATTTTAGGCTAAAATAAATAATATTAAGTAAATTTCAGGAAAAGCAAATATGAAAGAGCAATGTTGAGAAGCTTTATCTTTGTTATATCCTAAGAGATCACTATGGAAATATGTAACGGAACTTGTAAGCCTGAATATGTTGCTGACTAGTTCCTATTATTCTTGGCCATTGGCCATGCTAGTTATGGCAGGTGGGCAATGGCATTAGAAAAGCTAGAGGCTCCAACCCTTATTCCAACGTTTTCTCCATTTTTCATAAATGTTTACAGAGCTTTTCTTTATTTTCATTCTCAGTGCTTTCCTATGCATATTTTCCTTATACCTTATACCTGTTCTATTAAGCATTTATACTGTTTAACTAAATTTAACTGATACCTTTTTGACAGTTGCAGCCTTGAGTTAGGAAGTGTGGCAGTTGACTATAAACAGGGTATCTTCTTTTCATTTGGCAAACATTCTATATTAACTTAGCTAGTTCTTATTTTGCTCTGTGTATATTCTATGTAATGGTTACTTACATAGTAAATATAAAAATCAAATGTAATCATGTATGTATAGAAGATATCAGTATGAAATCCACATTTTTAGATCAAGCTCTGTGGAAATTTTGAGTCCTTTATAACAACTCCTACATTAGTTGTTTTTATATGCAGTTGCTGATGCATAAATTACCATTATGAACAATTATAATCACCCCATTATTTGAAAAATGTCCTGAAGAGACAGTAGTTCTTAAGTTTCATTATAAAATCTTTCTACAGGATAATATTTAATATGTTTATGGTCACTGAAATAAGAAACACTGTGATATGAACCATTCCACACTAGAGACATTGGGTTCCATTCAACACATTTCTAAGTGAATCCAATTTTAAGAATCCATTTATTAGGATGGTGCATCCACTTCCAACAAAATCTTTGGTGCATACCAGCTAGGAATATAGCAACTTATCTGCAACTTTTTAAAGAAGATTCATTTTTCCCCAGAATCATGTGAGAGTCACCAATCCTAGGAAAAGACATAGTGATTTTAAAGAAGAATATATAGATTTGATAGAAGCTAACCCAAAGTACTAAGATTTACTAATGCAGAGCAGTGGGGTCAAAAACATCCAGAGAATATTGTGAACCCTGAAGTGAAAGAGCCCATCTTTTGAACATATGTTGACGATACACATGGGTACAAAGAGGTGGGGCTTTTATCACATGCTCCCAATCATCATCTTGAGTTTTATGCACCATGATTCTAGCACCACTAATTTAGTTTTGCAAAGAGGGATCCATTGGTCAAATCATGTAGCATCATTCCAAATTATCTCTTTATGATGGTTTAAATTCACTGCATTATCTTTAACCTGGAGTTATCCTTTTCCTTTTCAGCACCCTCCTTGATAGGTATGGTCAGGAAGGACTGGGCTTCTCAAAACAGCATTGCCCTCTCATGGCAAGAGCCTGCTTTTCCTAATGGAGTCATTCTGGACTACGAGATCAAGTACTATGAGAAAGTAGGTTTTGACTACAATAAAATAAAACCCTTGAATTAGCCTCATATTCTAACATTTCCCCCTTTTGTACATCAGTTTATAGTATAGCCTGTAGGTGTTTATTTTTATGCCAAAGAATTGGCATTTTAATTTACAGGGCCACTTTCTGGACAGCTGATACTTGCAGGTCTTTTTTTTTTTTTTCCATTTTAGATTATGTTCATTAAAAAATTGATTCTTACTTTGGTTTGGCTGTTACAACCAATGGCCTGCTTCAAGTGGGTCTGCTCAGTGGTGACCTCAGTTTATGGCAAAAACTTTCAACCATACTTCATCACACACAAAATATCACACACTTGGAAAGAATAAATAGCATCTTAACTACTGAAAACTAGTAATGGGAAATTAATTATTAGTTCTGTGTGCAACTTGTTATCAGTCAGTGACATTTCTGATTTTAATACGTCACATTTGGTTGCTTTTCAATCCCAATGTTGAAGAAGAGACACATCAATATATATACATATCAGTTTTCCTAAACTATCTTGGCATTACATCTTCCAGAATGTCAGCAAACGGCCGTGTTGATTGTATATGCTGGATATTGTATGAGACGCTAGCTTGTAGGAAGTTTCTGTAAAACAAATTTGAGTTTTGCAGTTTTTTTATTGTTTTGAATAAATGCTAATTTTTAATTTGAATCTAATAATAGATCACATAAATTATATAGAGATTAATTATGTGTCCATGATACAATCAGTATTTTTTTAAAAAAATACCAGAAATTATACACCAGCATATATACAAATATACAAATACAGCAATGTATTATATTAGGCTGATTAGATTGATTGATTTTTTAAAAAATTTTGAGGTGCCTACTCCAAAAAGTTTCTTGGTTGGTTACAGTTTTAAAAAAGTACATAATATAAAATAAAACCTAAAAACACAAAACATTTTAAAATGAACTTTAATACACAATAGAAATATATTTTCCCATGTCTTCTTCCAACCTTCAATCCTCTGACACCCCCTATTTGTCCTCTGTTTTGCAGAGTTTGGGCAGAGTTTCTAAACTTGGTGTGGTTAAGGATCTACTACAAGAAAATATGATATTCACTATTTTTGGGTTCGTCTTTCTCAGCTATCCCTCTTTATAATCTCATATTGCTTAGGAGTGTCTCCCATCCCACAATGGAGTTGCTGGAATAGAAGTTTTCATTCCATGAATTCATTTTAACTCAAAACCATTTTGAAACAAAATTGCAGTATATACTGCATCTAAATATTCTGCAGGCTTTGCTAATGATTTTGAAGTGTCCTTTGTCTCCACTTTTGTTAGAACAGTTCAGTTAACAGCCTATCATTTTGTATTTCTTCTGAGCAATTATTAGTGTTATAATTTCTGGCAGAATACAGGTGCTCATAAACGTTTGTAAGCTATAGTAATTATTTTGTTCAATTGACAACATTTTGAAGGAGATAGGTAGTCTAGACACACCAAATATCAATCAATCAATCAGTCAATCTTATATTTGCAGTGACCTTGTATAAACAAGACATATCTTAATCAATGACTTAAAATGAAAAGATTTCTGGATAGAAGTACCTTGCTTTTTATCAGTGGCAAGTATCATGTCCTTTCAAGCATAATCAATCAATAATGAAATAATGTCAGACATACTGTTGTGTAAATATAACTTCCATTACTTTAAACTCATGAATTCATAATGAAATTTATTACACCAGCAAAATTTATACAAGCTAATATGAGCTACATGCATAAATGTATGTAGATTTCTTTTAAAAAAAATCTATAATTCTTTATTATGCTTAAAGAAAAGTCTGAACAAACAATATGTAGTCAGATGCTTGGCTATGTATAGCAATGTACAAAAAGCAAATATATTAATGATTTGTGAAATACTATTTGGTCTGGAACCTTAGTTCAACATACTTTTGTAGACCTAATTATGCGAATAGAAAATAGTGAAGACGACAAAATAATGATGTAGCATATAATATTAAAAAGTTATAAAAGAAAAGTTGCTTCTGCTAAGAATATAGAGATGGAAGAATATATACAAAATTAGATTTATTTGTCTCACATGAATAATAATGGTGTTAAAAAATAATAAATGAAGGACAAAGAGATATAACTTCTCGCCTTGGTTTTTCATTTCAAGCCTTTTCATATTATTAAGAAAATGTAGTCATGAATATCTACCCATAGCGCAACTTCATAGTGCAACTAAGCCCAATTAAAAAACTATAATGCCATAATCATTGTAGACCTTACCAATTAGTATAAATGTAGAAGAGATGGATGTATCCATTTCTGCCACATTGTATATAGTATGTTTATTATTACTGAATGTAATATTGTGTTCTTCTGATATGTCAGACTAGAAAACCAGACCTTTGAGGAGCAAAATTACCTAATTAAAGAGTAATAACCATAGTTGTGTCATATATACAGTATTTTTTTAAAAAAAAAATTGTGGAGAAAATCACAAATGACTTAAAATTACACTGTATATTGTTGCCCCCTACCCTCATCTCAGCCAGTGTAGAGGACAGATTAGAATTGCAATTCTAAGAGACCTAATGGTGTACACCTAGGTTCCAGAGAATTTTTTGTGGTTTTGCCTACAATTTGTTGGGCAGTTGTGTGTTGCATCTGGAAGTTATCACATATAAAGGCATTCTAGAAAAAGGATTATATTAAATCTTCTCTAAATCACAAAAAAAAAGTAGGGCATTGTATTCTGCCAAGTGAACGTTATTGTGGGGCAGACATTGTATTGTAAAGATATTTGTGGATGGTATGAAGAGTTCCTACAAGAACAAAATAGTGATAAAGAGATAAATATGCTCTAGTGTAGCCTGAATTGAGTATTTTCTGTTTATTTCAACCATGGTTTTTTAAAACCTGGTATAAATAAAGTGAGGGTTGGGAGTCTTTAGTGAACTACACAAGAAGCTATTTGTTTTTTCTAAGATGAGGCAAGCTGAACAAAGGACACACACTGGTGTAATATGTTTACACTATGCAGAAACATTGTTTGGATTGCTAATGTACAGCATTGATAATTGTTCCAATAGGATGGTCCAACAGAATGGGTAGATAGATAAGTAGCTAGACAATATCAGTGAAGCATATGAAATTGAAATGTACAAGTTCTTTTTTCCCCCCCAAGCTCTTCAGTTATTTTTAATATGGAAATTCATGAATCAGCTTATGTATGAAACTATAGATATCTGAAATTTGGACATACTGTATCAGAGATAGCTGAAATAAATATTTACATCACTTTCAGTCACCCAGTTCTGCATTACCTCTAACTTTGTTAAGTAAAAGTACATGTTCACTCTTAACTGCGTGGATTGATGGTGTTCTCTTTCAGTGAGACATGTTTCTCACTGACATCGCATTGATGTCCAATGGACCTGCTTTCATTTTGTTTAAATGTAGAAATGAGGCTCAGAGTTATGTTCTATTTATTCTATTCCCCTGCACAGCAACTAAGTCAGCCCTTATCATTATCTAGAATGAACTACGATAATCAAAGTTCTGGCATGTTGAAATAAGTCAATATCCACCTATTATTCATTGAGATGCCTTTTTCAAAAATAATTAAATTTAAAATAAGTCATGGATTTGGATTTGGATATGAATTTGAAGATGAGATTTGTACATTTTAGAAATTACATGTTCATCATTAGCACACAATTGTAGTTCAGAATCTGTCTTACTTTGCTCCATACCATAACTATTTTTATCTGTTTTGAATCTTTCTGATAACCATAATTGAGAAAACCATTGACAATTATATCTCTCTGCATTAGTAATTAATCTGTTGATTTAATTTTATACTGACCTTGGTGGTTTGTAGAATAACGTGTAACATTAAACTATAGTGTAACATTATGTCCAATTAAGTTCGTGAATTTACGAACTTAAACCTCCTTCTGAGCAGGATACTTGGACTCCCGGATGCTACTAATCCCAGGAGGGATACTGGTTCTATGGACATAAGGCCAGTTGGAGGGGGAATATGGCTATCTTCACGCCCGGATTTCCATCAGAGTTTCCATGGGTGGCCTAGGTGACAGCATGGCTGCCCTGGAAACTTCCGGGGTCAAATGATACGCAGCTCCTTTGCCATTGTCGTGAGAGGACAATGGAGCTTGGTGGCCTGACCATGGACTGGAATTTTCCCTATGTTTGTAACATCGGTGGTACCCCCTACCCTTGGACTTTGGCTCCCCTGATGATTATATGTACTCGGTGTCGGAACTCCTCGCCCTGCGAGATTCTCCCCTCTCGCAGGTTTGGCCCTCCACATTATCGAGGGCCTATCTCGATGACAGACTTTGGAGTCCAGAGAGATGGCATGGAGCAAGGAAGAATTTGTGGGGTTTTTTAGGGAATTTTTTAAAGATTTTAAGGGGTTCTGGGAGGGGGGTTTGTAATGATCTTTCTAGAGAAATTGGGAAGAAGACTTTGGGGGATGAGGGGGGAAATCCACTGGGGTCAGAGCCGAGCCCGGCACAGGGTAACGATTCGGGAGGTGCTGGTCGAGGGATTGGGAAAGGAATGGGGGATGATACCTATGAGGTCTGTACCATCAGCACGGTAGATGGGAGGGGCAGATATGGCGGGAGCAGGGGACCATATCATGTGTTGGGGGCTCGCACTCGCTGTTTGAGAGCAATTGCTTGCCCCGGTCCCCATGGCTCCTCTCGGAGACTAGGTGGCTTAGACACTCAGGATCTGGGCCTTTGGCTGATGTTATGCAATGCTAGGTCCATGGTAAATAAGGCCCCCCTCATTCACGATCTTATACAAGAGGGAGGAGCGGACCTGGCGGGTATTACGGAGACCTGGTTAGGCCCGGAGGGCGGTGTCCCTCTGGTTGAAATGTGCCCACCAGGCTTCAGAGCATTCCATCAGCCGAGAGCCCAGGGGAGGGGCGGGGGGGTGGCGGTTATTATTAATGAGGATCTGGGTCCTAGGGAGACCACTGTGCCTCAGATAGCCAGATGTGAGTCCCTCCTTGTGAGGTGGGGTCGTGGGGTTCAGATGGGCTTGTTGCTTATGTACCTGTCTCCCTGCCACGTGGCAACAGCCCTACCTGAGCTACTCGACGTGATAGCCACGGTGGCAGTAGATACACCCAGGCTTTTAGTCATGGGTGATTTCAACTTGCCATCCATTGGTGAAACGTCTGAGGTGGCTCGGGAGTTCATGGCTTCCATGACGGCCATGGACCTGACCCAGTTAGTTCATGGTCCTACTCACAGGGGAGGTCACACTCTGGACCTGATTTTTGTCTCTGGTCAGTGGTTGAGTGGTCTTATTATTGGGGATATAGACGTGGAACCCTTGTCATGGACAGACCACTCACTCGTTCACCTGGATCTTCGAACCGCTGCCCCCCGCCGCAGGGAGGCGGATCCAATTAGATGGATCCGCCCCAGGCGCCTGATGGATCCTGAGAGGTTCCAGACGGAGCTTGGGCCATTTCCTGAGGTTCTAGCACATGACTCGGCCGAGGAGCTGGTAGCTGCCTGGGACCGGGCAGCTGGTGGGGCCTTGGACCGAGTCGTGCCTTTGCGGCCTCTGACCCGGTGCCGATCCCGTGCGGCTCCTTGGTTCACTGAGGAGCTGAGGGAAATGAAGCGCCGGAAAAGACGCCTGGAGAGCGGTTGGAGGGCCAGTCTCGCTGAATCTGATCGAACACAGGTAAGGTCACATATTAAGGCCTACCTAGTGGCGATAAAGACGGCAAAGTTTAATTACTTTTCCGCCTCTATTGCGTCATCAGGGAATCGTCCGGCCGTCCTATTCAGGGTAACCCGCTCCCTGCTCCATCCGGGAGTGCGGGAGGATCCCTTGGAAGGAAGGGCGGAGGATTTCGGACAATACCTGTATGACAAAATCGCTCAGATCCGGGGGGATTTGGACTCTGACTGGGTAGATCAGGGCAGGGTGACAAGGAATAGTCTTGAGAATGTTATCTGGGAGGAGTTTGATGCTGTGACTCCTGATGATGTGGACAGGATTTTGGGGAGACTTAGTGCGGCCACATGTTTACTGGACCCATGTCCCTCCTGGTTGGTACTGGCTTCCCAGGAGGTTACATGAGGCTGGCTCCAGGGTGTTATCAACGCTTCGTTGAGTGATGGTTATTTCCCCACCGTCTTGAAAGAGGCGGTGGTGAGGCCTCTCCTCAAGAAGCCGTCCCTGGATCCAGCAATATTGGCCAACTATCGTCCTGTCTCCAACCTTCGCTTTATGGCGAAGGTTGTTGAGAGTGTGGTCGCGCGACAGTTTCCGCAATTCCTGGAGGAAACATCTTATCTAGATCCATTCCAGTGGGGTTTCAGGTCTGGGCACAGCACGGAAACGGCATTGGTCGCGTTGGTTGATGATCTCTGGAGGGCTCGGGACAGGGGTTGCTCCTCTGTTCTGGTCCTGTTAGACCTCTCAGCGGCTTTTGATACCATCGACCATGGTATCATGCTGCACCGGCTGGAAGAGTTGGGGGTGGGAGGCACCGTGTTACAGTGGTTCTCCTCCTTTCTCTCCGACCGGTCACAGTTTGTGTTGGCAGGGGGGCAGAGGTCGACCTCGAGGCCTCTCATTTGTGGAGTGCCGCAGGGATCGGTCCTCTCGCCCCTTCTGTTCAACATTTATGTGAAGCCGCTGGGTGAGATCATCCGTGGCTTTGGTGTGAGATACCACCAGTACACTGATGACACCCAGCTGTACATCTCCACCCCAGGCCACCCCAACAATGTCCTTGATGTGATGTCCCAGTGCCTGGAGGCTGTGCAGGTCTGGATGGGGAGGAACAGGCTCAAGTTCAACCCTTCCAAGACTGAGTGGCTGTGGCTCCCGGCATCCCGATATAGTCAGTTGACTCCATCACTGACTATTGGGGGCGAGTCGTTGGCCCCCACAGAGAGGGCTTGCAATCTGGGAGTCCTCCTGGATATGCAGCTGTCCTTGGAGGAACATCTGACGGCTGTAACCAGGGGGACCTTTTGTCAGGTTCGCCTGATTCGCCAGTTGCGGCCCTTTCTTGATCGGGATTCCCTGTGCACAGTCACTCATGCCCTCGTCACCTCTCGCCTTGACTACTGCAATGCTCTCTACATGGCGCTCCCCTTGAGGAGCACCCGGAGGCTCCAGCTGGTCCAGAACGCAGCAGCGCAGGTAGTGACGGGAGCAGCATGGCGCTCCCATGTAACACCGCTCCTGCGCGAGCTGCACTGGCTCCCGGTGGTCTTCCGGGTGCGCTTCAAGGTGCTGGTTATCACCTTCAAAGCGCTCCATGGCATAGGGCCTAGCTATCTTCGAGACCGCCTGCTGCTACCGACGACCTCCCATCGACCCGTGCGCTCCCACAGAGAGGGCCTCCTCGGGGTGCCATCAGCCAAACAGTGTAGGCTGGTGACCCCCAGGGGGAGGGCCTTCTTTGTGGGGGCACCTACCCTCTGGAATCAGCTCCCCCCAGAGATAAGGAGAATCCAGGACCTCAGTGCCTTCCGTCGTGCCCTTAAAACCCATTTTTTCAAGCAAGCCGGGCTGGCTTAAGAAGAAATTTTTAAATGTTTTTAAATGTTTTAAATGTTTTAATTAGTAGTGAGTTTTAATTGGGCCAAATTTATATATCTTTTAATTGTTTTTTAATATTTTTCCTGCATGTTTTTTAATTCTGGCTGTACACCGCCCTGAGTCCTCAGGGAGAAGGGCAGTATAGAAATTCAATAATAAATAAATAAATAAATAAGCTCTTAGAAAGTAACAAAATATGGTAGATAAAAAGACTCAGTTTCAGCAACTGAGCAGAAAATGATAAATATGTCTTAATTCTTCTTTTGGCAGCTCTCATTGCTTTTCCACTCTACGAAGGATTGGATTCTTAATTTACTTTTAAATAAAATAATACCCTTTAATGTGTCTTTTATCCCAGAGGAGGTGAAACTTCCTGTAGCTCTTTTACCCCAAGGTAATACAATTTATAGAAATACTGGGGAAGCTTTCTAATTTTAGAAGCCATTATCTCCAGTCATTGAACTGTGGGGATATTCAATAAATCTATAGTCAAAGATAATTTACTGTGGAAAAACATAATAGTAGTATCTTACAGAGGGGATTTCAAGTCCTACTGCCATATAAATAAATGTTTGTTTATAACCTGTTTAATTCAGACAGCTAGGCTTAAACCCATTGGGAAAAAATTCACATCAGATTTATAAAATGCAGAGATTACCTATATAATTAATGTGAAAGATCTTAAAACAATACTTGCAGTGTTTTGAGCATTTTACAGAAACTGTTTGTCATTATCTTCAGGATTGCTTTATCTCCTTTTGTTCATTTCACTGCTCTGCCGCATTGGGAATTGGGATTAATGACATCACTTCTATTATTTGGGAGCAATTTCATAAACATGCACGACTTAGTATTCGACATATTGATTCCAAAGTTTTCATGTAGGAAAATTGGCATTAATGGAGTGATATATACAGCTGAAAAGGAGCAATCAATATCTGAGCCATTTTAGTATTTTACAGGGTATATTTCTCCCTCAGCTATTTCCATTTCAGCTATACTAATTTCTTCTAAATCTGTACCTTTCTGTACTATTGAACCTTGTAAGACCTTATAATCCTTTCCAAACTCCCTTAAAATTAAAATGTAAACTTTAATATATCTTTTTAAAAATTTTTATTATGATAATCACTTGTTCTATTAATTATGGTAAGCTAGAAGTACCACCTGCAGTCTATTTTGTTTCCATTCTGATTTATGTTCATTTTGCCTTTTTTCCTCTTTCTTCTTCCTGGTATATAATTCTGTTATAATATTATTAAACTGCAATTGACCCTACTCAATTATATGTATTACTAATCCATCATCCTCTGGCAGTTATGCTAAAGCTCTGGGTGGAAAACAGATAAAGAATTTTCAAAAGAAAAATACATATTCAGTAATTTCAAGGAACAAAACTTATTTTCTATATTATTTACTTATAGGTATAAAGAAGGGATGTTAGCTCTATTTGTATCCCTATAACCGTGATGGCGAACCTATGGCATGCATGCCACAGGTGGCACACGGAGCCATAATAGTGGGCACGCCAGCTCAGCTCTGAGGCGCATGCGCGCACTGGCCAGCTGATTTTTGGGCCTTCTGGGCCCACCAGAAGTAGGGAAACAGGCTGTTTCCTGCCTCTGGAGGGCCTGGGGGCGGGGAAGGCCCATTTTTCTTTCTTACCTGGCTCCAGATCCTCTCTATTTATCTGGGAAGGGCAAAAACAGCCTTTCCCACTCCCTCAGAGGCCTGAAAGGCCCCATTTCCCAACTCCCAGTGGAACAGGAAGTGACTTTTTTTGCTGTCCCCAGCCTCCAGAGACTCCTAGAGAGGTTCCTAAAGACTCCTAGAGAGGCTCCTAGAGACTCCTAGAGAGGCTCTGGAAGCTAGTGACAGCAAAAAATGTCACTTCCTGTCCCACCAGGAGTTGGGAAATGGGCCGTTTCAGGCCTTTGGAAAGCCTCCGAGGGAGTGAGAAAGGCTGTTTTCGCCCTTCCCAGATAAATAGAGAGGATCTGGAACCAGGTAAGAAAGAAAAACGGGCCTACCAGGCCATCATGTGCCAGGAGTGGGAGGGGAGGGGGGTTGCACGTGCAGGTGCGTAGGCACGTGCACGCGCGACCCACCCCCGCCCCCCCTCTCCTGACACTCAATGGCAAATAGCACTTAGACTTATATACTGTTTTACAGTGCTTTCCAGCCCTCTCTAAGTGGTTTACAGAATCAGCATATTGCCCCCAACAATTTGGGTCCTCATTTTACCCACCTTGGAAGGATGGAAGGCTGAGTCAACCTTGAGCCTGGTGACATTCGAACAGCCAAATTCAAGTAGCTTGCAGTACTGTACTCTAACCACTGCACCACTACGCCTCATATCCATCGTAATAAATAATTTATTGTAGTGGAATCACATTAGCAGGTACAGACATTCAAGACATTCATCTTACTGATTATAAATTGTGATAGATAAACAGAGAGACAGACATTAAAAAACCACTCATTTTCTAAGCAACAATGACAACAATGACATTATATTCAGAGTTTGGAAAAGTACAAAAGTAAATAAAGAAGAAAGCTATCTCAAAAATCTAATTTATTATTTATGTTTATTTTCTTTATGTCCTTTTTTGTCCCTTCAAGTAGCTAATGAATATAATCTCTTCAGCAGGTGTCCAAGTATTATTTTTAAAAAAATTTCCCAAACCAGATGTGAAATGCTACCAGTTCGGACCAGTTCGGGAGGACCAGTAGCAGAGATTGGGGCTGGTTTGCCGTACTGATAGCAATTGCTGGCTGGCCACAACCCCAAAATGGACCATGACCCACAGCCCTGCCATGCTTCCCTGCCTTCCAGGCAGCCTTTCCGTGGCCAGCTTGTGAAGACAGGCAAGAAGAAGGCCACGTGGAAGGCAGGCAAGCATGACAGGGCTGTGGGGAAGGGAGAGCTAGCAGCTTACTCCCTTCCTAACAGCCCTGCCATGCTTGCCTGCCTTCCATGCTGCCAAACTCATTGTTCAGAGCGTCAGCGATCTTCCAACTCTTCAAGATCAACTTTAAGAGCGCCGAGAAGCCGACAGCAAAAGTAGTGGCAGCAGGGGCAACGGGGTGTGGGTGTGTGTGTCCCCATCCGCGGTCCTCCTCTCCTAGGTGACAGCCAGGGCTTTGCTGCCTCCTCTTTTCCTCAGAGGGGCAGTGTCTGCCTCCAAGTCCTTGTAGAGGGAGGGACATCCACACACACAAACATGTCCCTGCTGCCCCCCCCCCGCCGCCACCACTACTTTTGCTGTCGGCTTAAAGTCGATCTTGAAGAGCTGGAAGATGTTTCCTTAGATCACCGCCAAACTCATTGTTGGGAGTGTCAGCAATCTAAGGAAACGTCTTCTTACACCTTCTCCTCCCAATTCTTCCCCTCGTCTTTCATTTCTGTGCCTGGATTCTGCTAATTATACCTTCTCCTCCCCATTCCCTCCCCCTCGTTTTTCCATTTCGGTACCTGGATTCTGCTAATTACACCTTGCCGTCCCCATTCCCCCCCCTCGTTTTTCCATTTCTGTGCCTGGATTCTGCATCTGCAAGAGAAGGCTCCAATGTTTGCTTGGGTGGCGAATGGAAACTCAAAGCGTTGGGGGCTTCAGAAGGGCAGAATGTGCGTCAAAATGTGCAGCTCCTGGCTCTAACAGTGAGTGACGTCAAGTTGGCCACGCCCACCCAGTCACATGACCACCAAGCCACGCCCATCAAGGCACACCCTCAGAACCGGTAGCAAACACTTTTACATTTCACCCCTGCCCAAACCTAATCCAATTCAGACTAATAGCTCATATTGGGTATTATTAAAATCAACAAACCAATATTAACAGCCACTTGCCAAGTTTATTTCATAAATTTTAGCTATCAGGTACCATTTGTATTTTCAACATCCTCCCCTCCAACTTCTCCACCTGTAATGTCAGCATATTATCTAATATGGTTATTGCTCATCTATGGATCCATCTTCTCTTACAAGTATACTCCTATGAAAATCTAAAGTAAGCTCTACTCTCAATCCCTTATCAGTTAAATGAATACAAACTGTTTTGTTTAAGGAGCTGCAAGAATACACTATTATTTAAGTATGTAAAGTTCCAGCTAGCCTGTATTGAAAAGAATTGGATCATCAAAGAAAAAATACATACTTTAAATCCTGAAATATAGTATAGGTGAATCAAAACAATTACATACGGGAATATTATGTTGGAATTATACTGTTTTATTCTCTTTCATATATATTTGCCATACAAGGAAAAAAAGTTATCTATGTGCTCCATCACATCATTTAGCTTTCTAACTATAGATAGTCCTGAACATATGACTGGTCACATAATGACTGTTTAGCGTTACAATGACCTTGGAAAGAATGCTTAAGACCCAGTGGTGGGTTCCTCCCGGTTCCTCCCGGTTCCTCCCGGTTCCGTCGAGCCAGTAATGGTGACGATATGACGTCACCAAATTGGTTCTGGCCCCCCCAGCCCCCTGCATTATTCTTACCTTTTATTTGCCCCCCCCAATCTATTGCTGCCTCCTGAGTCCCAGCTGATTGGCTATAAGGAAAAAAACTGTTGAAACTCTTGTCACGGGGCTTCAAAGGGCCGCTCTACAGCTGATCAGTGGTAAAAGGCAGTTTGGTGGTAGACCGGTGCCTCCCAAAACAAATGAGTAGACCGGTGCCTGCAAAAATAAATGGGTAGACCAGTGCCTGCAAAAATACATGAGTAGACCGGTGCCTGCAAAAATACATGAATAGACTGGTGCCTGCAAAAATACATGAGTAGATCGGTGCCTGCAAAAATAAATGGGTAGACCAGTGCCTGCAAAAATAAATGGGTAGACCAGTACAGCTCTGCAAGCAGTTAAAAGCCTGGTAGACCAGTACGTTTGCTAAATCCTAAAGAACTGTCACATTACCATCAAGCCACGCCCACAAAATAAGCCATGCCCACAGAACCGGTAGTAAAAAATTTTAGAACCCACCCCTGTTTAGAGCCCATAAAGAACTTCTGGCCATAATAAAATGTTGTGCCACATCCTCACTCCACAGTCATATGACACATTTCAGGCATTGGCAACTGGCTCAAAGTTAATGACTGTGGTTTGAAACAATTTTTGCCACTTTCCTATTTTTTTATTTTTTGTCAGTTTTCAGCAAAAGAAACCATTTAGGAGAATGATTTGGACTTATGATCAGTGGTGGGTTCCTCCCTGTTCGGCCCGGTTCGGAAGAACCAGCAGCAGTGACGATATTACGTCACCGAACCAGTTCTCTGTCTTCGGGAGCTGGGCCCGCCCGCCCACCCGCCCGCCTCCGCGGTATTCCTACCTTTTATTTCTTCATTAGCTGAGAGGTGCAGCAGAGTGGATAGCGCACAAAGCGTATGACCGAAGAGGTGATCGCGCGCAAAGCGCATGCACAAGGAGAACCGGTAGTAACCGGTAAATTGTGATGGTCATTAAGTCAAAGAACCCACTGAACTGGACCTGATTTTATGACCATTTTAACAGTTCACACCATCATAAGCAATGGTGGGTTCTAACCCACCATTGCTTATGATGGTGTGAACTGTTAAAATGGTCATAAAATCAGGTCCAGTTCAGTGGGTTCTTTGACTTAATGACCATCACAATTTACTACCAAAATTCCAGTCCCAATTGTAGTAATTGCAACTGCTATGCTTTTACTTTGATTTTTTCCAAAACTTATAATGAATAGAAATTGTCAATTGTACTATTCTTTCATAAAGCAAGACCCTTTTTCAGTTACCTCTATTACAGTATTATTATTTTTTTTCATTCCCATCCTCATAATGTTAAACAGAAGTATATCAAACAGGCATGCTCCATTTTGTGGATTACAATCAGTATTATAAGACAATTCCTTTCGGTGTTCTAAAATCTCGAACATGCTTCTCATCAAATGATATTATTGAACTAAGAGATTTAGTTACCTAGAGTATTCATAGGTTTGCTTTGATCCTGTCCCAGATCTCAATTGAGGAAGAATGATTCTATCACAATCAAACTGATAAAATATTTTTATTATTTTATTACAAAACAAATGGAAGGGATATATTATCTATATGCTCTACCAATATAATTTTAGTTCTTAGATAGTCCTATTCTAGCAAGGCAAATATATACTCAAGTAAAATAAAAATTAATCTCTTTTCACTTTTTTACACAGAAAGGCCATAGTTTATTTACTTCTTATGATCTGATGGGATTCCCCCAGGGTATATTGAGCATATTGTGATAATATGGTAATCAATTGAAGTGAAATATTATGTCATTTTCTTTTTGTTTATTTCCCTTTTGTTGTTTCTTTATTTGATCTTAACTCTTTCGGGGTATTTAAGACTTAATAGACCTATTTCAATAAATAAAATGGAAGCAATAAAATGAAGACGTTTTACTGGAGCGTGGGGCCAGCAGTCAGAATTGGGTTAACTCTTGTCATCTGTCCCGGACTGAGTCTGCAATTATACAATCAGTCTGGATAATTGTACTCTCTACTAGAGAGCTTAATTATTTTCTTTGACTTTTAAGGTTAAATGTTGAACCTGGTATCTGCCAACAAAATAAAACTTTCTTAGGATGTCAGCTAATATTTTTATTCCCACTGCTTTTCAAAGTGGGAAATAGATATTATGTTGGGCTTTGAAGGATCAGTGGTATTGGAGCCACATTCTTTTCTTTTCAGTGATACTGTAACACTTATTGAGGAGGCAAAATTTAATTGCTTTTTGTTCTAGTTTGTATACTCTCTTTATATATGCATAAATATTTCATATTTTCCTTGTTCAGTTTACCAATGGATTGCTATTGAAAAATGTAATAATATGCTGGGGACTTCATTAAAAATAAATAACAAAATAAAGACACCTTATAGGACAGGGATTTTTTTAACTGTCTAATCCTCTTGAATTATGAACATGACAGATCATTTAATATTTTCCCCAGTGCTTCATTTTCCCTGAACACAACAACTTAATCATATAGCAATTGTTACATACTATCTAAGATAGCAATGATGCACTGTTTCTCTGGAGCAGCATGTAAAACTTTGCCATGCCATAAATATCTTCAGTTTAGTTGCATAAGATTAGAGACAGTTAGGCCAATTTTATTTACAGGGCTTCATGTTTCAAACCTGCAGTGTTAATACAACAGAATCCCTTGGTGAGAGAAAGAGTCCTTTTTTCTAGGGGTTGTTTTTTATAATTCATTATTGAATCTAATATAAAATATCAGTCATAAAATGCCTTTTCCTTATTAATACACTATATTTATGCTTTATCACAGCCTATGGCTCCCAGAATTCCTTAGGCTACACTGAGACTTCTGAATACTGAAATGTTTAGATTAGATTACTGAATCTAATCTAAAACATGAGACATAAAATGTCTTTTAATAATTAATATACTATATTTTTGCTTTATCACAGATTAAGTATCCCGAGTGGATACTTTTTACTCCCAGAATTATTTGTCTCCCAGAATTCCATAGGTTGCACTGAGAATTCTGAAAACTAAAATGTAAATAATACCACGTAGGTTATTGATTATATAATAATTCTTTTCTAAAATGAATTGTGATTTAGTTGTTAGATTGAAGTTAAGGTAAGATTGAAAATATTTATGTAGTGAACTGAAAAAATATTGCTATTATTATTAACCATGTAAATTGTTTTGTCCTATCCCTTATCCCTCAGAGCCTTACAAACTCAAAAAATGATCTAGTTTCACTTGTTATCAAATGATATGTATAGAAACATTTTTTAAAAATCTTTTGGAACATGATCACATGTGGTATATTGAGGCTTTGGAGCAGAACAAAAGAGGAATCAAAGAAATTCTCAAAGAATCACTAAACTGCTAATACTCCTATCAATCTTACAGCAGTTGTAATGGTTGGACTATGTCTAAAAATAATTTCACTCAAAAAAATTTACTATACAGTTTTTGAAGGAAATCCATTATAACCTACGAAAAATACACATGCTTTTAGTTTTCCCTAGAGAGTGGATTTCCAGTACTACTTCAGTAACAAAATACAAATCTGTAAGATAATTGTATGCATAAAAGCCCATTTCCAATCTAAGAAGATAATAACCCCATTTCAGGGTTACAAGCAAAAATACAGAGTTAATTTTCCTTTCTTTTACCCACAGGCCTACCCACGGATAGCGCCGGCATTTTGGCACTACCTGCGGGTAGAAGTGAGTAGCAGACATTGGAATACTCCCATATTTATACATTATGTTTTTGGTAGTTATTTGCAATCCAAATGTATCCATGATTTAAAGTGTATAATTGCCATTTTCTATAAATGTAGTCTTGTACTAATTTAATATTATGTTGTCTAATTACTAACTCTTGAGTTCACAATTAGTCAACTCTTGCTGTATAAGAAAAACAAACATTTCTTAATATATAGCTAAGCCTAGTCTGTGCCACAACCCATAGTGGTTTTAGTCCTTGAATGAATGCAATTTGACATTAATAACAAAATTTAGTTTTGAAAGGTTGCTAGTATGTCACATCCTATTTTTTCTTCTTCTGTCCCTCAGGAGAATGAGCAGCTCAGCTATTCTTCCACAAGGTCAAAGGCTCCAAGTGTCATTGTCACAGGTCTCAAACCAACCACCAAGTACATATTTCATATCAGACTCAGGACTGCAACAGGATACAGTGGCTATAGCCAAAAGTTTGAATTTGAAACTGGAGATGAAAGTAAGTCTCAGGCAAAAACCCCAGATCTTTGTATATCTAACAGAATATGCATCTAAAATTACACAACTAGCCATTGGGAATATTAGGTCTAAAGTGAATTACTGATTGAAAATGTTTATGTCTATATGTATTCACATTAGTTTACTTATCACTCAGATTCCAATACGTGATCCTGAGTTCTTATCTTATCTTATCTTATCTTATCTTATCTTATCTTATCTTATCATCTTATTTTATTTTATCTTATCTGTTTGTTTGTTATCCAATTTATTGGCCACCCATCTTACAACAAGGAAACTGGGTGGCTTACAATATTAAAAAAAATAAAACTATATAAATAAAATACTACAGAAGTATAAAAATAAGAAATATAATAGCTAAAATTGGAGAGGAAGGAAGAAGAATGAGCAGAGGCAGAGGTGGAATCTAATGTTAATCTATTAACCACTCCCAACATGAAGTCCCTCCTTTGGAGCCCCAAGCCAGCTAGCAGAGCCAGGTCTTTAAGCTCTTGCGGAAGGTCAGGAGGGTTGGAGCAGACCTCACTCTGGGGATAAGATGTTCCAAAGAGCAGGCGCATGACAGAGAAGGCCCTTCTCCTGGACCCTGACAGCTGGGATAGCCTGGCAGATGGGGCCCACAACATGGCTTCCCTGCTGGTACAGGCCAATCCCAGTGGGATGAGACATTCCTTTAAGTAACTATTAAGTTACTTTATTTTTTCCCATGGATTTTATTAGAGTTTTTTGGTTGGTTTGTTTTGAAGTTCATCATAATTATAAATCCATCACCTTTGACAAACTATCACTAATTGGTAGTTTGGTAGCACAGGGGTTAGAATGTAGTACTGAGGACTAACTGCCCACAGGCTAGAGTTCAATCCTGATGAGACTCAAGTTTGACTCAGCCTTCCATTTTTCTGAGGTTGGTAAAATGAGAAACCAGATTGTTGAGAGGTAATATGCTGACATTGTAAACCACTCAAAGAGTGCTGTAAAGCACTGTGGAGTGGTATATAACTCTAAGTGCTATTGCTATTGTGGATTATGTAACTCTACTGGAAATTTTATATGTTATACTATTGAATAGAAATATAAGATATCATTGACCAAAGCTGAGCTTTACGAAATAATTTAAACCAAATTCACACTTTCACAAAGTCCCCACTGCCAGCAATCTTTCTCCTCTCCTATGCTTTAAACCCAAATGACTGATTAAGGGACACAGGCAAAGGATGCAATTGGAGCTATGTCTCCAAATCTTTTGTGAGTAAATGATACTGTACAGTTTCTTTAATATGCATGCAGTGTTTTTGCTACTATATATGAAATTAAAAGTATACCTCAGGAATGGCTAGTGAGAGAATTAGTGTATAAAAGTCTATCCAAAGGGACAAGAACAACTTGTAATACATTCATAATTTGTAGTTACCTACCTTATTTCTAGAACTTTCTTAAAGTTTAATTAAAATATTTTATTTTTTAAAAAAACTGATAAATTAATATGTATTTATATGTGTGTGTGTGTTTCTTCTAGCCAGGTTTTCCCTACGTAACCAAGGTTTTTTGTAGCTCCAGCTCAGTAGAATCACATCTACTCGGTTCTGGGCTTTTTTCTTTTCTAACAGCTCTAACTGCAAGCTCTAACTGCTAGGTGGGAGACCTAAATCGATCCATTTCTATATATACTATATATTATAAATGATATAATTAATTATTTAGTTCAGTAATGCCATATATTAGATTAATTTTTTTTCAAATCTCAATGTAAAAATTAAGCTATAGTTTATGACTTCAGCAGTTAAGACTTTTGAACTGGATACATACAACGTAAAGAGGTTTTCACCCCAAGTCCATCACCCAGACACTGTAACTAGCTAAAAAATGGGCAGGCAGGGTCAGGTGAATGGTAAAAATCCTGTCTATACAAAACTTACAGAATCCAAGAATATATAAGTAAGTTGGCACCCAAAGATGAACTGCTGAGACAATACCCAAGACATAGGAGAAAGATCAAGCAGAGGTAGTTCCATAATAAGACAATATATGTCTTATATTGGGATATATGACCCAGAGATAGCTGAAAATGGCAGCCATTGGGAATGTGGATGGAATGTCTGAATTAAAAGATAGCACTGAGGCATTGATCATAGCAACACAAGAACAGGCACTAGGCATCAGATCCATAGAAGCAGGGCTTTACCTGACAGGATCCAAGGTGCAAACTGTGCAAAGAGGCCTTAGAGATAATTCAACAGACAGGGTGTAAGGTACAGGAAGGAACAGCATTCAGTGAAGCATAACCAAGTAACTGGCATTATGTACAGGAACATCTGCAGTATAATGTTAGACCCTCCTAAGTCTGGATGGTAGATTCCACAGACATTCATAGAGAATAATAGGCCTAAAATTCCACATGTGTTCCAGATCCAGACAGACAGGCAGCTACCAGTCAAACAATTAGATATCACAGTAATAAACAAGAAATAAAAGATAGAGGTAATGTACAGTGCCAAGTGACGGCAACATCAGGAAGGAGTATGAGAAGGTAGAGAAGTATCAGGGCCTGAAGGAGGAACTAGAGAGGATGTGGAAAGTAAATGCCAAAATGTCATGATAGGAGCACTCAGGCCTGTGACTCCTAAACTGGGAAAGTGGTTGTAACACATCCTGGGAACAACATCCAAGCAAACTAAGGAACAGCTAAGATCCTGCACAGAATCCTCAATTTCCCAGGCCTCTGGTAGAGGACCAGAGACTGAGGAAGACACATACCACCCAGAGGGGTGAGTAGGGAAATAGATGGATAATGGATGGATGGATGGTTATAGAACGGGCACATTGTGATAGTGTATATGAGAGGTTGTTTTGTGAGAAAGGGCATCCATTTTCAGTATTGTAAAGAAATTTAGAAATACTTTTATGGTTTATATCATTATTTTAGTTGTAATTATAGATTCTACAATATTCCTGCGGTAAAAATCAGCTTCTAGCAATCTCTCATGAATCTAACAATCTGTTACGAACATATTGTTTAAAACACAAGGAAAAGGCACTATAATAGCAAATCAGTACAGGAACAAAAGGTGAAACAAACATGAATGAATCCCTTTGTAGGTTTGGCAAATGATTTTTATGAGAAATAAAAGATATAGTTCATAATATATTCTATATTGTTTCACCAAACCTTTTACTCCATGCAATTCTAAGTGAAACTTTGATTTTGTGTATTTAATTCTTAGATTTTATGAAGATGATCAATGATATAAAGATAATATGGACATAGACATAATGCTATATCCTGCCCAGAGTCCTCTGGCTCTTGAGTGTGTAGTGTAAATAAGTAAATAAAAATAATTTCTGAAAAGTATGGGATAATGACTATTATGAAAAATGGTAAAATATTTTAAATAATCTCTACTTTATGTACGTTACATGTGGTAGAAAATAAAGTATACAGAAAGCTTTAAAGTCATTCTTTTGTAAAAGCTGATTACTGCTTCTTCCAGTGGACAATATGCATTTCTTGTTTTTCTGGATGGAATGCAATCTATGGTATTTCAATTATTTAGGATGGAATTAGATACATCATTATGTAGAGCAGTCAGAAATTTAGGAATGATTATTAATGGTGGTGCATGAAGCAGAAAGAGGATTGTTTGGCACTGCAGGAGTAATTTTAAAAGCTAATTAATGAAAGAGGATGTAGTTTTTATACTATATGAGTAGTCAAATATGTACTCATGCACAACATATATTAATAACCAATAGCACAGTTAGAAGCTTCAGATGTGAATTAAAAGAAAATCTGATTTATTCAAATTGGTGTACATCAGTACTGCATAGATATAAGTCAGTAGCATATAATAGAAATAAATACTAAAACAATCAAAGAGATAAGTCAGATAGAAGAGGCGATTTATAAGCAACAGCTGGAATTGTGGGAGCATAGAAGGAAAAACAAGAAAATTCACTCAGTGAATTTTATTGGTTGTGTGTGTGTGCATAGATGTACACATAAAAGTTGTGAAGAGTTTTCCTTCTTTATCAGTGCATATATATGCCTTAAGAGGTCAGCTAGAGGAACTGCAAGCCATACAAATGTGCACTTGCTCCAGTGTCTGCGTTTAAAGTGGAATTTATCCAGGCTACTATAAAGCCAATAAAATAAAACCTTTCACGCCTCCTTTCATAATTGTGCTTTCTCCTCTTTAAATCTCATTGTCTTCTAACAATCCTTCCTCTCTTTTAATAATAATGTGGTTCTTGATATTAGCTTGATTGGCTCTTAGAAGACTACAACAAGAGTTACAAAGAATCAACAGTCAAAAATCCCAAATTACTACTATCATAAAAAATATGAATGCCAAACATATATGATATGGTAATATAGCTAAACAAAGGAATGTTATTTCTTCCACTAGTGTTGCTTTTCCCAATAAGGTGCTCTTCACATACACTGAAAATGCAGATTCAGAGTTCACCAAACATCCAGGGAATTAGACTGCGGTAATCTTCCGTGTTAAGGATATTGTTGTGTCACCACCAGAGTCATGGTTTATAAAGCACAGTACCATCAGAAGTTTTTACGCACAGAAACGGTATTGAGAGTAATTGTGAATAACATGCAGATAAACTGGTTTTATAGTATTTTACTTTAAGGGTAAAGCGAATTCATAGTCCTTTAACAATCCAAGTTTTAGCCATATAAAGTGCAATACAAGATCAATCCAGGGATATAAAATCTTCTCACCAGTAGAAAAATACAAGGAACATTCAGGAACAACAATATAAAAACAGTTCAATAAATATCAGGAAACAGTAATAAATAAACCATGATCAAACAATGATCATTTAGAGAGCTCAATAATAGTTACAGCATAGCAGCAGGTAAAAATATGGTGTAATGTCCACACTAACCACAATTTAGCTCTCCTTAAATACATTGGCTACAGAGCTCATCCAATCAGCATGCAGAATGACTCAGCAAAGTTCTTAAAGCAACAAAATACATTTACACAATACAAACATATAATGTTGGATTATATATTACCTGGCCAACTAGTTAGGCAATGACCATTTCCTAACATTCCCCAATATAGCATATCTGGGAGTCACACAGTGAATAAAGAAAAGGCAACAAGAAATATGTAGGGAATAATAAGGAAGTTTTATACAGTATTTGAAAAAAGAAATTAAAGAGTTCAAGAAATGAGTAGAATGTTTCTTAAGTTTTGAAGAAACTAAGAATAACTTAATACAGTAGATCAAATTATACATGTCTCTACAACCACAAGGAAAACATTGATTGATTTGATTTCATCAATAGTGCAAAAGAGCCTCTATGTATCTTAAAATTGGATAAACTGCAAAATATGAAACATCTACAAGAAGAAAGTTGTTATATATACATTGTGTGTGTGTGTGTGTGTGTGTGTGTGTGTGTGTGTGTGTGTGTGTGTTTACATGAATGTACCTCATCTAAGTCTGCTTAAGTGGCTCCAGAGAGAAGCCATGGCTCCATGTACATAGTGAGAATATTTTTTATCTATTTATTTATTACATTTACATGCTGTCCATCTCATCTGGAAGTGGCTATTCTTCTTGAGATTGTAGTCCATCTAGTTCTGGATGATACTCTTGAATTAAGGACAGTTAAATCATTAGGTCAATGTAAATTACCCATTCTTGAATATAACACTATTATTTCTGTGAAATATAATGAAATGCAAATAATTGATGTAATTATCTACAATGCCAAACATTTTGAACCTCTGAAATAGTCAGTTTAACAATCTTAACTGTTTTTATCATTTTAAAATGTTCTTCAATAGGATTAAGTATGTAGAATATGAAGAAGGAAAAAGGTGATGCAATCGTATTTTGTCCCATGCCTTTAAAAACGGCATTTGTTTTTGTTCTTTATAATGTCTTTTGCATTTATCTATACTTTTGACATTAATTCGTTTCCATTAGAGCTCCATCAGTTTGTATCTATGTGTCTTGCAGCTGCTCTCTTTTATCTGTCCAGCTGTCGTTCTGTCAACTTTCCTATTTTTCACTCTGCTGGAGGGTCTGCTGGCTGACAGATGTCAATTTGCAATAACTAAAGCATGTAACTAACAGATAAAATTGAGCTGGTAATAGATTGTAAGTTCATCCAATGGCTGAATGGTCAATGTATTAAAAATGTTCACTTTTTAAATTTAATTTCAAGTTATTTTTTCATGCTGTAGAATAAACAGAAGATATCCATACTTTCTGAAAGAGAAAAGCACTCTAGTCTCCTGGTTTCATGGAGTCAGTTAATCACCATTGTTCTAACATATATTTGTACACATCTGGGTTGTCTGTGCATTGGAAAAAAGATACACTATTAAAGATATTATATTGAGAACTTAAACTTGGAAAATTTAATTTAATTTAATTTATCGAATTTCTATGCTGCCCAACTCCCAAGGGACTCTGGACGACTTACAGCAAAAAATAATACAACAAAGAATATAGGAAAATTATTAAAAAACATTTTAAAAACATTTTAAAAACATTAAAAGCCCATGCACACCATTCATGGCCGGATCTCGCAAGATTGCAACAGCAGTAATGCAAAATTAGCAGCATGTACTTAGGATAGATATTTTATTAAATTAATTCATAATTTAACCATATATAAGTATTTAGAATATGGTTGTAAGGGGAAAAAGAATTGACTAAAGAACTGAAATCAGAAACACACAAAATGTTAAATCTTTATAAAGAACAACAAAGTGGAAATTAGAAACTAATATTATCTATTATGAGTTTACCTTTTGGGGGGCATATTCCACAACAACAAACAGGAGAATCTGACACAGCTTAGAGATTCAAATCCTTTCTCATGGTTTTAAAGTAATCTAAATATTCAAATTAATTTAAGTACTCTGTTTTTATGGTTAATTATTCATCAACAATATATTGAGTATTGACTGTATAATAGTTTACCTTTTGGGGGGCATATTCCACAACAACAAACAGGAGAATCTGACACAGCTCAGAGATTCAAATCCTTTCTCATGGTTTTAAAGTAATCTAAATATTCAAATTAATTTAAGTACTCTGTTTTTATGGTTAATTGTTCATCAACAATATATTGAGTATTAACTGTATAATATTGACAATTCCTTTGTATGCCTATTGATATTATATTTCCATATTTTTATTTTTTACTTTCTTTTTATTGGTCTTTTGCTCTCTTTTCTTCTTTTTTAAAATAACAAATAAATAATTTTTAAAAGATACTTGCCATTAAGTATCATCCTTATATCCTTATCCTTATCAGTATCCTTATATACTGATTATCCCTGTACTGATAGGGATTGTTTCTCCCAGAACCATCATATAAAAATAAGAAACAAGATTGTCAAACCGAAAATTGTGTGCCCGTAACACAAAGCTCTGTGGTGTTTAGTAGTTTTATGAGTGGTGATATAAAAATCTAGTAAGAAGTCCAACAAGATAAAGACAGTTGGAATTATATTGCATCACAGGTGATCCATAAGAAAGACCAATGTGCTTTTCTTAACATATCCAGACATGAAAGCTGACTGGATAGATATTTCATTTCCTTCAGGGCTTCTTATAATTGTAGACCCACTATCTTCTCATCTTAAAAAAGAAGATTTGAGACTAGATAGTAGTTATCCAGTATTTTCTACTTTGTGGTAAGAGGCACACAAAACTTTCTTTGCATATGTTAAACAAAAAAGCGATTCAAAAGAGAAATACACAGAATGTAAAATAAATGAAACTTATCAGAGGTGGGTTTCAGCAGGTTCTGACCAGTTCTGGAGAACCGGTAGTGGAAATTTTGAGTAGTTCAGAGAACCGGTAGTAAAAATTCTGACTGGCCCCAACTCCATCTATTCCCTGCCTCCTAAGTCCCAGCTGATTGGGAGGAAATGGGGATTTTGCAGTAACCTTTCCCTGGATTGGGGAGGGAATGGAGATTTTACAGTATCCTTTCCCTGCTATGCCCACCAAACCATGCCCACCAAGCCATGCCACGCCCACAGAACCGGTAGTAAAAAAATTTGAAACCCACCACTGAAGTTTATATTATAATGGATAAAAAAGAAACATTGCATATTTCTCTCGCTCTCTGTAAGTATGCAATATCCAGGAACTTTTTCTCAAAACTAAAATGAGACAGACACTCAGTGCATGCTTGACAGCCAGTTCCAAAGTCACTTGCAAAAAGTTGGGTAAAGAAACTAATCTTTTCCTCAGTCCTATTACAGGCAGAACTGAACACTGAACCATAACTGAGATAAGGACTAATTGGAACCACAAGATGGCTTAGTGGAAAGATTTTCTTGGTTAAAGTGCCACTAGCTTGTTGAGTAAGAACCTAGAGTCCAGGAGGTGTTCAAATGTAATCCTGTCCAAAATTGCCAAGACTCCCCATTCTTAACTGCCTACCAGAGACTCATGAAATCCTCAAGTGCCCTCAGGAAGCTAAGTGAATCCAGTAGGTCCTTGGTTTTTATGAAGATCCTTTGGGAATGAAGCTTTAGAACAAATACTTAGTGTGCTGATGGAGAAAGACAAAGAATGAGTCCAACTAAGCACACATACAAGCTCATATTAGGGTCTAATCTTTGGTCATTAAGTTGGCAAAATGTGATTATTTTTATGCCTCTATTCATCTGTAAAATGCCATCCAATGGCCCTTTCTAAGACAACCTGGTCTCTTATGGGCTCTGAGGAATAGACAGAACATTCAAAGCACTGCTGTGAAGTTTTGGCTGATAAAAAGCTCCCTCTATCCTCCTTTTAATTGGACTAATTGAAAGTATGATTAGACTAATGAACAATTAAATTAATAAAGTCCTGAGAACTTTATAATACAACTCAAAATAATGCATGTAATAATATTTTATTATGCTTATTTCTCCCCCAGGTAATTGGGGCATTAAAGAGCAGAAATTATGGGATGTGTAAAATTGATAGTTTCAGCATAATGAATGAACTGAAATTTGAGAAACTAATTATTTAATACTCAATCAAAGACTTTAATATGATACTTACTATGTGGTCACTAAACAGCCTGACTTGATTCTGAACAATTTATAAAATGTGCTGTTATTACCACATGTAAGATAAGAAATTCTCATCATCCAGTAATCGTTTGCATTGTAAATTGAAATTGAATTACATTTCCTTTTATCTGAATTTGCAGTTCTCTCTAATACAGCTGTAGTCTTTGAATTTAAGCTCATAATATTAGACTACAATTTTCATTCTTACAGACTTCCTCTTGAGTCTGTTTTTCAGACTAATAAAAGAAACCCCAACTGCCTGTACTTACACCAAAGCAATTAAAACAGCACTGTGTGCTAGATGTTTTTCTTCACTTACTTCCTATAATATCTTAAAATATAGGCAACATAGACTATATATTCTAGTTCATTATACTTTTGGAGCCATGAATCACAGGCAAATTATCTTTATGCCTTCTTCCAAGTGAAGCCAGTTGTTCAGCCCTTTCTGCTTCTCCCCCGATAAGCCGTTGGGCACCTCTGTAAATATCAATACTGCTGACAGAATTGGTAGAACTTTCAATTCTGCAGAAAATGGTATTATGCGAATATTTGTGTGTTATTTCTGAGTGTAATGTATACTCTCATTTTTTTTTTCATACTATTCTTTTATGCATATTTCAACATGCCTTTCCACAATACAGACTTTTTAACATTGCAGTACCATATCACAAAATTGAGAACAGTGTGAAAACCAGAAGAGAATCACATTCTCGTACATTTATTAGTTTAGGAGCTGAAAATTAGGTTGGTTTCTATTAAAATACAAACCAAACATATTTCATTTCCTTTCCAATTGGTGGGTCTACTCCAAACTCTTAACAGTGTAGCATATTTATAGCATATTCAATGTCTGTAAGCATGCTAAAACCACTTTATCTTTTATATTCAGTACAAAATATATCCAGAGGAACCAGGCTGTTATAAGATATATAAAAATAGACTGCTGGATTTGGAAATGAGACCCAGTGTTTGTTTAACATTCTGGCTTAGATCACAAGCTTTTTTAAAAGTCTATCTCACAAGATTGCCTTAAGGATAAAATGTCACTTGAAGTGTTGTGGAAGTTATGAATGATGTACATAATGCATAGTAGAGTGAGTGTTTCTATATCCCTATAATGCTATCTGGCATCATGCAAAATGAACAAATAAAAATATTTCTTCTGCTCAAAGTGCCACCATTTTCAATCAGAAATGTTATTTCAGGCTTACTAAACTATCCAATCAATCTCAGAGTTTTTAATAACTCTGTTTTTTGTCTGAGGTTGTAGCTGGTCTGTCAGAGGACTGTAATTTCTCCTTAAAGGTATTGCTCAAAAATTGACTTCTATTTGGTGTGGTGTCTTTTTTTCCAGCTTCAGATATAGCAGCAGAACAAGGGCAGATTCTGGTCATTGCCACAGCTGCTGTGGGTGGATTCACTCTTCTAGTCATTCTCACTCTTTTCTTCCTCATTACTGGAAGGTAATATTGACCCTGCAACTCCCCATGGAACCAAGTACCCATGTGCCATTCTAAACTTTAATTTCTGATTATAATAGATTAAAGTAACATAAAGAACTAATTTCCTCAGTTTTAGATTAAAACTATATTGTATTACTTACATAAAATGATGATAAACAAATTGCACAGAACCTGACCATGTTGCTGAAGTTTCAAAATGTGAGCCAATATCCTCTCCTGACTACACTGTAAACTATGATTACCATTTGGTGGTAACAAATCAAAGATCTGTGTAAATGCTGGAAAAATAAAGGCTTTGCAGAAGGAGTAGGTCAGATTTGTATAAAATATTAGGCACTTGTGGCAACCTTGCATGTTTCTTAAATCGAAATCTAGGAAATAATAGCTTCTGTGTTTCTCCAAACTGGTTCTGAAAGGCAGAGGAAGATGATAAATATTTAAGGAATTTTTGCACTCACTGTAAAGAACATTTCCTCAGGAAAAATGATATTAATTTACTAAAAAATATGGAAGACTTATCATCTTATCAAACCTAAGGTTATTTCATTGCTTAAAAAATATCAAGTGCTTCATTTTTAACTTAGCAATTTTACTGTTGGGACATTTAGAAGATATATCAGTTAAACACCTACTTTTGTTCAATTTCGTTTTTTAAATCTGCCCATCAGCAACTACTTCTTGAAAATGAATATTATCAAATATTGTTGCCTTTTACTTAGATCTAAGAATTCACAGCACGGCAATTGGCCATAATAATATTATAATAATAATAATAATATTACATAAAGTGTTTTATTCTCTCCTTGATGAATAAAATTGGGAATGGAATTCTCGAAAGGGTTTCCATGATTTTATTACATTTTATTAAGTTTTTGTAGTTTTCACATTCCTGGGATAACATTGTTCCTATGTTCTACTTCTTCAGGAAGTTTCTAAATACAGTTCTCCCTTACACTGAGTTTAAGGTATAACTTTCCTGTGATTCATGTGATATGAAAAATAAACACGATTAACAAGGCTCTTCATTCAAAATGACTGATATCACTATTAATTGTCTAGTTGTGACAATTAACTTTCAAATTGTATGCAAATCCTTTTATTAAGGCATTTATTTGGGCCAATGAGTATCTCTCAGCTCAATTCACCTTTCAAGGTTGTTGTAGGGAAAAATAGGAAGAGGAAGGAGTATTAGGTATGTTCACTGCCTTGAATTACATCTAAAAATATTAAAGGCAAGATAAAACAAAATCAAAATAAATAAATGCAATCATAATAGTTATCATGGTAGAAAAAATTGCACAGTAAATAGCATTCTAATATAATGCCTCAGGCTTGTTATTACTGTGGTAAGAGAAATAAATATATATGAGATTTTCTTCATATGTATTAGATTTAGTCGGTAATATTAGGAACATGGCAAAAAAAAATTAGTTTTTCTCCATTCTATATTTTTCTATGTTTTCTACATTCAATGGAATCGTTCCATTATGAAATATAATGAACTATTTTCCTGAAATTTAAATGCTAAGATGAGACAAAATAAGTCAACTCACATAAAATTGTTAAGTTATTATTGGAATTGAAACAAATTTCAAAGTGCATAATTTAGGTTTGACTAAGTGTTTCCTTCTTTGTGCTAAAAGATGTTTGATGCTACCGTACACTGAATCTTATGGTTGCTTATGAGTTTATGTAGATTGAAGAAACAGAAGGTCATAAGCATCTGTATCTCTGCTTGATTAAATGATTAGCCCTTAACCAAAAGTTTATAAGGTATTAGTATAAAATTATTAGTTGGAGGAGGTGAGAAGCTGATAAATTTCATAGAATACAATAGTTAATTATGGTGAAAGTAATAGAAAGGTTATTATATTATTAGATTGTGCAGAGTTTGGTGAAATTATGAAATCTTTAGTACTCAAATAAGAACAAGAGTTGACTCTTTTCTAATGGTAGGCTCCCTATATATGTTTAGCCATTGTGGAAATTAGCCTTATATAAATCTTTGGTTTGATCCAACATGACTCTTAAGACTGTCCCAAAAGATCATTTGTAGAAAAGTTGAAAGTTGATTTGGAAGCTGTATATAACTGTAGGTAAAAATGTGAAAACTTATCCTCTGTGTAGTTCTGCTAGAGCAAACTAGTCTGAAGTTATGAATAGGTTAAGTGGGAACTGAATTTTGTTTCATGAACTTAATGATAAAGCTGCTTTCTTAGACAGATAATTCAAAGTAAGGATTGCAAGTTATATAATATTTGATTAGTTATGTAATATTATTATAAATAATAGATAATTAAGGCTTTGTGGCCTTTATTTATTTGTGAGCCACCTATTGGCCAAAGATCTAAAATTGCCAAATTTAAATCCTGATTTAAGGGCATGATATTTAATTATGGTTGATGACATGGAGCATACCACATTTGATACGTTGTGGTTGCTCAGAGAATGTCTATATTTCAGAATTTGAAAAGGTGTCTCCCCTTTTTGGCAGATGTGCTTTAAAGATTTTTACTTACTGAATTTAAAAAAAAACTGATTTTAGATCTTAAGAATATCTACCCTACCAGTGGTATTTTGACTACAAACTATTCAATATTATGAACAGATTTTGACTTTGCCACATTGGTGTCTCCAATTATCCAAAATATTGGCTCCTTTGGAAAAAATAAAAATGTACTCAGGTATAACTCAGCCATGACACAACCTTGCCCAGGGATTGAAGACTTCTAATTAGAGAATAAATGTATCCCTTTACAACTGTCCCAAAATGTAACCTAGTTTTCTTGGTCACTAGAGAGCAGGGAAGTGCAACCTTACTACTAAGTTGCAAAGATGAAATTAAATCAGTATATAAATAAACTTCTGGTTTATTTACGGCTATTTTAACTTAAGTGATAAGATGATAAGATATTCCCATGCATGAGAAAATGTGATGTTTTGATTATAATTGTAATTTTAAGCATTTCAAAATCCTGAACCTGCTTTGATACTTAAGCCCTTGATAATGAACAAAAAAGGCCTTCAAAAACATTCAGTCTGATCTCAAGTGCTAGACACCAATTATTTCTTTCTAACTATATGTGGGAAATATCAGTCTAAAAGGAGCTTTTACCTTTGGAAGGAACCTTGTTTGAATATACTTGGAAGACATATGAACAATGTGTGCACCATTAACACTTGTGAAGTTTAATTAACTGATATGTTACTGGAATCCTTTTCATACATTTTAGTATCTATTATATACAATATATTTTAATAAGACATGCTAACTACTACCTTAATTTGATTGTTGGTTTTCTTAGCCCCCTTCAATTAAATGCAGTACTCTTATGGTTATTATATAAATAGCATATTATAATTCATTTTATAACATTAAGACAAAAGTAAAATAGTGTTTGTTTTCTTAAAGATGCCAGTGGTATATCAAGGCAAAAATGAAGTCTGAAGAAAAACGAAGAAATAATTTGCAAAATGGAAATTGTAAGCAAACGTAACTGAAATTTTAAAAAATATTTAAATCCGTTTTACCACTGTAATTTTAACTTGCATTTATATTGCATATGAAGCTAATAATGCCAATTTACAATATGTCCTAGCTAGAATTATCTTTTACATCTTTGTCCAACTGACTGGAAATTTTTGCAGGAAAAAAGTTACTCATTTCAAAGTCAAGGAAGATTCATTATTCCTACAAAATGTTTTGAAAATTTGAAATGATTAAAACAACCACTGCATCATAAATCTAATGAAGCTTCTAGATCACCCAAGCCAAAATAACCAAATAACAAACAACTTCTACACATTGTTAGGTGTTTTTTAAAAATTTAGCATTTATTCAATATTATTTTAGGGAAAAATAATTCTGTTCACCTTTGAAGTGTGCAAAATAAATACTTCTCATTAGCATTTAGATGTTTACAAGAATTTCCACCTGATGCTTGTTACATGATTTTTTTCCCCCAAACTCTTTGATTTCCCCCTGTTCAAACATTGTAAAAAATGTTTGTTCTTCTTTGGTCATTTCTATAGTTTTCTTTCCACAATTCATCAACATTTTAAAACTAACACCAGCATAGTCTGAATTAACAGTTTAGGGTATAAGTCAGGGGTGGGTTTCTACCGGTTCGCCCTGGTTTGAGCGAATCAGTAGTGGTGGGGATGGAGGCTCTGCCCATCCATCCAGACGTCATAAAAAATGCTCTGCACAGAAGCGCCGCACACTACCAAAGCGAGTGAGTGCCCCCCGTGCGCTACCGGTAGCGAACTGGTAGCACCGGGATTTGAATCCGACTACTGGTATAAGTCTACTTGTACTATATGTAATAATTACACTGATACCTCTCCTAGATACTCTCTCCTAGAGAGTCTAATGAAATAGCATGATTAGGGGCCAAAATAAAAGCTACCCAAATATTTTCTGTAATGAAAGCATAAGCCAGTAGAGCAATTAAAATATTAAAGACAGTGCAGTTTAAGTATACAGCTTAATTATCTGGTCAAGATTCAGAAATCCAAATGAATCAGTTTAGTTAGAATCCTAAGTAGCTAAGAAAAGGCAGACTTTTATATTAGTACTTTCAAGTCTTCCTCCTAGCTGGCTTTCATTAATTTTGTTTAACATGTAGGGATAATCCATACTTTCATGAAATGTTTCCCTTAAATTTTCACTTCAGTAATTTTTTGCATTTAATTCTGTGCCTCATCGTGCTCGTCTCCAGAAGTTGTACTACAAAATATGGACTGAAATCTGAAAAAAGTAAGGCTTTTAAAACCCTAGGCTTAAGGGGATTCAGTAGCCACCAAGTCATTATACTGAAGCCAACCAGTTGAACAGTAAGGTGGAATCAGTGGTGGGATTCAGCCAGTTCGCACCACTTCGGGAGAACCAGTTGTTAACTTCATGAGCAGTTTGGTGAACTGGTTGTTGGAAGAAATCATTAGGGAAGAGAACCGGCTGTTAAATTATTTGAATCCCACCACTGGGTGGAATACAATAGAAACAGAAATTTATCAAGTAAAGAAGAATAATGTTACATTATTAAAAGAGTAAGGAGAATAAATACAGTGTTAATATTCATGTGTAGAAACAAAACGATTGAAATATTTAAAAAGTCCTGACAATCAAGTGACTATTAAGGAGCCATTTGCTCTGAAGTTGGACAGAGGAACAGACTGATTATTTACCTATCATTCATCATCGTTTCCCAACATCTCCCATTTGTTTATTCTTTTGAAAATATATTGGCCATGGTCAATGCACTGATGAAATATGTTCCCCTGAGAAAAAAGGTAGCCTGACAGAATATATGATTACAGAGTTCAGTATAAAAATGAAAGGCAATAGCATATGTTTAAATATCAGTTATCCTGTGACAATCATGAAAGCTAGACAGATCTAAAAACATCATTTTTTTTATTTGCAGTGCTTTAAAATATACTTGTTAAAGGAGAAGAATGCAGAATAAATAATCATGTACCGTACACCATAAAGGGAATAATTCCTTATTTCAATAGAAGAAAATATTTGTAGCTCAGGGTGAAACTATAGCAAGGGTGTCAAACTAGCAGCCCGCGGACCGGATGCATCACACACTGGCTACACCCACACCCAGTTTAGCAAAGGGAGAAAAAAATTATGGTATCTCATGTGACGACAATGTGTCATCATGAGTTTGACACCCCTGAACTATAGAGTCTTTAGTGCTCTCTGAGCTTGGTGGTTTTCTTGCAGATGTTTCTTGCAGACAACAGCCTAATTAAGGATCCATGAAGACTATTCACACCAACACTGACAGGGCAAGCCACTTACACAAAAAATGAGAGCAAACCCAACTCCCTTCTAGCACTGATGATGTTACCAAGTTTGGTAATGACATATCTACAAGAAAACAACCAACCTCAAAGAGTACCAATGACCTCACAATTCCTTGTTTTTCTGAGGCAGCAGGAAAAGTGCTGTTACTTAGTAATCTAGATTGCAAAATTAGAATGACAATTGATCATGTAGCCAACTGCCTTCTTTATTCTTCTTCATCAGCTAGGGCTAGACCACACAATAGCTTGGAAACTTTCTTCCATGAATATATCTTAAAAGAAATAAAAATGTACACATTTATCCTTGAATGCCATATTATTTAGGTTGGAGAAACCCATGCTGCCATCTAATCATCTTCATTTTATCCCACCTTTATTAAAGAAGGGGGGGGGAATGAAGCTAATTTTCTCTCTTTCTTGGCCCAATTATAATTGTATCCATTTGCATACTTGCTAATATGTAAAGCGTCTATTACCTTTCTCCATATGCAGCCTTTTCACAAATCGTTTGGGATGAATGTTAATTAAACAATCATGAATAACAAGAATAACAAGGCAGCTTAGAACAATAATAAGTATTAAATTTCATTATGGGTCTTAATGATCTCATTTATTTTATTTTAATTTAAATGTTGCAATCATTTGTATATAATGCAGAAACTACCTTTCTGATTTTACAGTACGATTCCCAGGAACCAAAACATATATTGATCCAGATACTTACGAAGATCCATCCCTTGCTGTTCATGAGTTTGCAAAGGAAATAGAGCCAACAAGGATTCGTATTGAGAGAGTTATTGGAGCAGGTAAAAATTAATCAAATTTTCCCATGATTAATAAGTGCACTTTTATAATAATCTAGTGACAATATTACTATAAAAAGTGTATGAATGGCTTATGATGAATGTAGTTTTCTAATAACATCAAATATTCTAGAAGATAAATCTTTTTATATATGTAGATAATACATCGATTTTAACTGAGTCTCAGTTGAACATAAATAATTCCAGCCCTACTGTCAAAGCTGTCTAAACTTAAATAACTTCTATTATGAGTTATAGAACATAAATGGGTAATTTCTAGCCCTCTAAATGTTGCTTAATTCCAATTTACATTGCTAGATACTTGACTAGCAAAGAGACATTGCCACCCTACTCTAAAGAACTATTATTTCAAACACTAGTCATATTACATGTAATGCTCAACTTTCAACCACAACTGGGACTGGAATTTCTGTCATAAATTTGATACAGTCATAAAGGGTGATGGAACCCAATTTTATGACCACTTTTATCAGATTGTTAAGCAAATCATTAGGTGGCTGTTATCATCAAGCAAATTTGGCTTCACCAGTTGACTTTGTTTGTCAGAAGCCAGCCAGGAAAGTCATAAATCAGGATTGTGTGACCATAAAATGCTGCAACTATCATAAATAGTTGCGAAATCCCAAATTACAATCACATGACCATGGAGATGGCAGGATAGTCATAACTTTGAGAAAAGTCATAAGTAACTTGTTTCAAGGCTGCCATAACTTCAAACTATTGTTAAACCAATGCCAGACTACCTGTATTTGTGGAATAGTATGTGGAATAGCCTAATGAATTCTATTTGACTATCTGAGAGAATTTGTGTGTGTGTGAACAAAGCGTAATAATTTCACCAACCCAAGTTTTTTAATATTTGAACAAATATTTTATATTTCATAGATTATTTAAACATTTTAAATTTATATAAAGACAATTTGTATAAAGCTTCTTGACATTATTTTAAATAATGGTTTATTTGGTTTCTTTACAAAAACACTACCTATACAACTGTATAAGGATAATCTGAAAGAGAAGGGCAGTTTAGAAATATAGCTATATGATGGATGGATGGATGGATGGATGGATGGATGGATGGATAGATAGATAGATAGATAGATAGATAGATAGATAGATAGATAGATAGATAGATAGATAGATAATCTATATTCAGAAGTAACCCACAGTGAGTTTCATAAGATTTTTTTCTCTTAAAAAAGTGTATGAAGTATTATTGTCTGTTATAATTAGAACAAACCTGTTTCCACCCACACAATTGAATTAGAATTTAATTCCTTAACACATAGATTATAGTCTGAAAAATACAGTAAATTCTTTTGCTAGAATATTTTCATATATTTATTCAAAATATTTAAAATATTAGAAGATAGTAAATGGTTATAATTATATATATTGCTGTTAGGTGAATTTGGAGAAGTGTGCAGCGGTCGCCTAAAAACACCTGGAAAAAGAGAGGTTCCTGTAGCCATAAAAACTTTGAAAGGTGGACATGTGGAAAGGCAGAGACGGGATTTCCTACGAGAAGCTAGTATCATGGGACAGTTCGATCATCCAAATATTATTCGGCTTGAAGGAGTTGTCACAAAGAGTAAGTTCTTTAAGATATACTGTATTATCTATTGCTTGCTTGCTTTCCTTTATCCACCCCAGTCCCTTACCTAAAGGTGCTTGATCTACACATATAGGTAATTGTATCTAAAATTGCATGTGTATGTATTATTTAATGTAAGCCTAGTTATGGCATTGAAACCATATGTGCAATATTAAATATTTGTATTCAAATATGTACTTTCAGATCTATCCACAGTTTTTTAGCTTTAAATGATTAACTTACCATATTCAAAATCAGCATTTATCAGTTTGGATAAAGTGAGTAACCAATGTACATTTATACCATCTATCATCAAATGCCATCTCAACTGTTTCAATACATAGTGAATGAAGCAAAAATGTTATTTCAATTATACTGGAGATATAACAATAATTTGAGACATAATAATTTGAATATTCATATTTGGAAAACTGTTCTGAATTTTTGAAGAATTGTGAATTTCTTCAATGAAGAATGAAACCAAAATTTAACGAATCCACATTTTCTCAGGTGGGATAACCTGTCTCTCTGTCTTCTCTATTATATCTTTTTATCTTTCCTTATCTTTCCTATACCCTTAGATTGCCATGTTTCTAGCAAGATATTTGTCTCAACCACTTGTTTTTTAAAATAGGTTAAAGAAGTTAGGTTGAACAATCAGTTATATTTTTATATATTAGTTATGATTCAAATAAGACTGTGAATGAATTCATAAATTAAAAATTACATATCTGCCATTGCAATATTCTTAAATAAAAGAATAAGAATAAAAATATTACCTGGTCAAAACAATGGAAAATGTTTGCCTATACCCCTATCTACTTTTTTTTTTTTTTTTGCTTCTTTCCTAATATTATTGGGGGGGAAAAGCAGTTTATTCCACATGATACATTTAATTTATCTGAAAAAAGCATATTTATTTTTAAGCTTTATATTAAGACTACCTATCATCACCTCATCAGATTTGATGACTTGTAATGCTTCCTTATGTTAGTTACTATTTTAAAATTGGCTTGAGCATTCTGAAAATTTATGTGCTGACAAGATGAGAAATGTGCTGATATTACTGCAGTGATTAAGTCTTTTTTTAACTTTTAATTTTATTTCTTGATTATATAAAAGTCAAAATAAGAACAAAAACAAAATAGAACCAAACTTAATGAGTAGTAACAAGTTACTGAGCATTTCTGCAGTACCAATTTAAAGCATCAAGCAGCTAAATTATTGTTGTAGCAATATATCTTCACTGAAGCAGGATATGTATTGCTTCAGCAATGGCTGGGTGATGCTGTAAATCCTTAGAGTACAATTGCTCCATAATTAACTATCCTAAATTACATTCTCATACTGATCATAAAGGTTGTTGGCATTGGGTTTATTTTCTTAAATTTTCTTTTCCAACTTATAAGGTAATAAAACTGACAATCAAGTAGCATTACTCAAAGGAATGTTGTCAACTGATCAGTTTTAAAAGAATAAATAATCTGGGTAGTAATTATTTTGACAATAAATCACTCTGATATGTGTCTAAGGCACTTCAAGAGATGCCTACAGCAGATCTTTCTACACCCTTGAAACACTCATTACATACAGCAAAAGTTTCTTTCCAATGAACAATTTTGGATGGCAACCTACAAGGACTATATATTATTTCTTGATCTTCTGTTCTTAATTCTTTCCTGCGATTGCAGAAAATTAGGATGCAATTATGGAATAGGGTGCCTGAACTAAGATCTATGTCTTTTAGTAATCGTATAATTCCAGTAGTGGTTTTAGGTAATTATTTAGTTGGGCTCATTCTGAACAAATAACATATGACATCCTTAACTTGCTCTTTGTTGTAATACAAGAGAGCTTTGAGTAGACTTTAAGACCATGTGCTTAAATTCAGTGCTTAAATTTAGAATCTCAAGAGAAGAATAGCAAAGAGCTATTATGAAAAACTCTGCTTACATATTTACATATTATAAATAGAAAGCAGCTATCAGTATGAATAAGTCTGAGCCCAAGGCAGAATCAGTATAGATTCTAGAAACTTAACAGTTCCCTTCAGGCTGCTTTTTCCCAGCTTCTACTTCTGTCTCAGGAGAATCATATCCTCCCTTAGGACTCTCTCTGGAGCAAAAGGTTTGTGTCTTTTTCGTTTTAAAATATCTTATAGCAATGTGTCTACCGTTCCAAACAAGTTTGAAGGTCCATAATATTAATAAAATTTCCATCTAATCCATTTCAATTACTTCCATTCATAGATGGAAAGTACTAAAAATAGTCAGCTCATTGTTTTTTTCAAACATTTACCCATGGTTAAAAGAATATTTTTTAAATTATGCAGATCATAATAACATGTTTAGAATTGATATTCTAACACAATTTTATTCTTATATACTTCTAAGAACCTAATTTCCATGTAACTATATTTAGGACTGACTTGATTAGAGTCAACATGATTAGAGATAAACCAATTTGTGTTTAAAGATGTACCAGAAGCAGGGAGCATTTTATTGGTGAACATCATTTGTATATTGTTCATTGTTATGCCATTCTTTGCACAATCTCCATTATAAATATAAAAGGGCTGGAAAGTTTAGCCTTTAGGTAAGTCAACTAGAATATTGATTGGTGATACTTGATTTTTAGTTATCAGAATTAGTTTAAAAAGCAGATTTATTTCTGTTTTTCATGTTTAAATAGTACATAAATATACCAGACCCTAATACAAATATGTTAACATTAAAATACATATTACATGTACAAATGCAAAGGGAAAAGAGAAAATGAGAATTTCATAGACATGTTTTGTAGTATTGTTACTAAATAACATGTTTTCAAGTAAATTATATTTTCTACTTATTTTTCTAGTCTATTGTAATATTAAGATACAGAACTATGAAGACTTTAAATATTTTACATTTTAAAAATCTAAACATTTCTAGAACATAATTTATTTCTTAATTGTTATAAAAAAGAAATGTTTCAGTCTATAATTACAGCATAGAGAATATTCTTGCATTTGCTTATTATCTTAGTGAATATTTTTTCAGCTTGACTATGTCTCATAAACTTTAATGAAAAAACTTTTAATAAGGCTTATTTTTTATTTTGTGCTTATATGTGTGTATGTCTCTAATGATATTTTGTTATAGTATTAATAGGGAAATTAAAAATATAAATTGTATGCCCTTTCTAGAATTATAGTTTTCATTTATGTTAAGAAATATATTCTGTTATGTAACTCAAAAAATACTATGCAGAATTTTAAGTATTAAATGAAAAATTAGTTAATTTTTAATATGTTAATTAAAAGAAACTAGTGCCTGCCAAATAGGAAGTTTGATTTGAGAATCACTTGAAATATAAAAGTTCAAATTGGCTTTATGGAAATACTATGGACTGAAGAAATACTGAGTTGAGATATAATTATGGGGCAATTATCAGATAGAATCTGATACTGAACCCTAACACATACACATTATAAGTGGTTAATGAATCACTGTCTGACAATGAAAAGCTTAGCTAATCTACAGTATGAAGGCAGATATTTTCCCCTCTGTTAGCCATTAGTTATTAAGTTGCATCACTTGCTTATATATACTGCTTCAGTTAGTAAGAAAAGTGATCCATCACAATGTTTTAATCTATTGGCCTTAAAAACAAAGCCCAAGTTAATTGAGTGCAATAGATTTTAGAATTCTGCCCACTCATTAATTACTGCTCAATAAGACAAAAAGTGGGTTTTTTTGGTATGGTGAAATTACTTTGGATTTTTTTTAAAAAAATAATATTAAGAAAGGACATACGCAGACTATGGTACAAGGTGTTGAAATAACATTTTGGTGCTACATTGAATGGGGAGAAGATATTTTGTCCTTTAGCTTAAAAGCTGATAATGTTATCCAATATTATGTAGCAGACTTGCCAAGGATGGAAGAGGCTATGGAGGTTGAGGACAAAAGAACTGAAAGAATGGCCCATTTCACTTCTGTTATAATAAATGTTCTTCAATTGACATACCATACACAGATTTACAGTGTGTAGAGACAGAATGCATTTCAACCATTCTGTCTCACTGCAGAATTCAAACACAGTTCTTCTTGTCTAGCTTTTTTAATAATAGTGAAGCAGTAGATGCTGAACTATTTTCATTTATTTGAAGTGAGAGAACTTTCTATAGAATAAATTCTTCCTGGAATTCAGTTTTATATTTAAATGTACATTTAATGCATTTTGAGATCACTTTGATCATGGCTTTGCACAAAATATGTGTCTGAAATTCACACCACTATTAGTAGGACACTGCAGAGTGTCTATAATTCAGACAGAGACAAACTGAGATGCTTCGCATTTGATCATAGCCTCAGACAATACTTGAAATATTTAGAAGAGGCTACTCCACCTATTCAAAGTGCTAACTGAAGCTTCAGAGGAAACCTTGAAAGTGAGATAAAATAGGTGGATCAGCCTTTCAGAAAGAACACTTTAATGGACTAGTTTACAGAAACTTTCACAGGTAAAACTCCCTTTTGAAACGTTTCATAAACCTATAATTAAATTTAAAAAATAAAATCAAGATTTCATTGACAATGGTGTTGATTTAAAAGCAATATTAATTTTCTGATGTTAGCTTTAAGAAATCATTGATATTATTTAAAAGATATTCATAAACTTTCTAAGAATGGAAAATCTATGTGTTTCAGGGCAGTCTGTTTTGCTACTTACTTTTATTTCACTATTCCAATGGAATTTTGTGCCCATTTTGGATTTCATGCTGATGTTGTTTATCCTAATTCAAAACTCTATAGAATTTACTTTCCAAAAACAACCTACGCAGTGTATATTTTGATCACATATTAGCATGTTAGTATATGCACTCCCAGTTGTTAGGTATTTCCTTATATAAAATGCAGAATTCTGTGATTGTACTGTGTTATTAATGCAATACAATCAGCAATTTTATGAAGAATGAAGTTAACACTAACTTTTAGAGTAATGCTTATTTTTAAACAACAACATTTTTATTCTAATAAAATCTTTTTCACTATTGTAACAAAATAAGCATTTTGGAATATCAAAATTTAGATCTGTTGATCAAAGCACTTAAAAAATAAAGAGAAATATTTCAGCATGTTGTATACACTTATACTATATACTGGGAAATTATTTTGAAAGTAAAAGATCAGTATTTTGTTCAGCTGAATGTTATATTTATTTGCAAGAATGTCAATCACTATCTAGTGAGTAACCAACATACATTTGGGTCCCATCATTTTTTCTTCGCTTCTTCTAGCATAAGTAATTGTCACAAGTAATTCACAATAGGATCATTTTAATTTTTATTTCAGCACCAGGCTAAACCTGCTGTGAAATAATCCAATAGTTTGTTTCCCTTCCTCAAGGTAATAAAAATGGATCTAAGCAGAGGGCTCAGAATGTAACTTTGAAAATATAAGTTTTGGGGGAAAATGTCAATGAAATATAATCAATATTGGAAAAAATTATTAGTAATGCTGGTAACATTTATGCATAAAATATATTTGTATTTAAATTAAAACTAATAGCTATGTGGTCCTTAACTGAAGCGTATCACAAAAAATATTCTGTCTCAGTGGCCTGATCTTAACTGATTCACAGTTTGCTTCTAACCATATAAACTGGGCCATTTACATTCAATAATCTGGATCCAGAGTGTATAATTTGAGTATTAAATTATGGTGGAGATTACAAAAGAAAATGAGTAAACATTATTTCCCTTCATTAGAGGGTCATCAGCATATTGGTTTATTTTCTATTTGGAGAATAATCAAGTTAAGATCATTCTACATGGTGGGCATATAATGAAGACATAAAATAAAAAGGGGACATAAGAGTCTTTGCTAATTTCTTCCAAACTCATCAATACATCCTAAGGAGGCTACTTATATGATACAACTGTAAACTTGATCCTTTTTTCTGTTATATCCTTGCTTTAGCGGTTAATAAAGGAAGAACCATCTCCTGTTTTTGTTGTTGATTTTTTACAACATTAATCTTGTAATTATAAGCATCTCATATTGGCTGGAAAATACATGGTAGCTATTTTTTATTCTGTACTCATAATACATCTAAACCAAATGTTTTTAAACCAAGTTTCTTTTAGAGATTAACTAAAGTGGAAGCCTTTTTGGATAAAATATAAATGCATACATTATCCTTGTCTTGCTTATTTTGACAAGATGACTGATAGCTTCATTACTTTAAAATATTGCAAACACATGCCAAAAAGTGGAACTTCCAATGTCCTTGAAATGTACAGTATGTGTTCAGAATTGAAAAGAGATGTAACATTCTTTATAAATTTTTCAATGGTTCCAATGCACATCGTCATCCAGATTAAGTCCCTTTTGTTTACAACATAAGGAAAAATCCTAGAATGATATAAATTGGAAATTCAGATTTAATCCAACCTGATTTATTCTGGCAGATATACTATAGTTATTTGCTTGTATATAATTATACATATGGATACTGATTTACAGTTTTAAACTATTAATGGTTTTGTTGTATAGTTGAATATACAATCAGAATAACCATATATTATTGTCTTATTGAGATGTTAACCCTAACCCTAACCCTAACGTTTTATGATGGAAGTAGAAAATTAGATATGAAGATTCTGTTATAAATTAAAAACAAAACAAAAAACTTACAGTGCAGTTAGAAAGGACTAAGCAGATGCTTTACCCTGTTGTTGTAATTTCCAAAGTGTTGCAAAAGGACAATATCTGAACAGGCTATCTTCATCTATGAAGCAAAATCAAATAGACAAATGTCATGTGATGATTTTGCATGAATGGATTACTTCCTTTTCCTTCCTGATACTCTTCTGAAAAGCTTTAAACATTATTCTTTTTTAGTCAACAAATATATTGATCTAAATGCAATGGATATTTTCAAGAAGTTGTATTCTACAGGTACTTTTGTTTGGCTTTCTTGGGAAATTATTTAGGGCTCATTGCTGATGTCTATTCAGCTTTTTTATACTTGTTGTTTTATCTGTTTTATTTGGCTATCTAAGCAATATGATACTTTTGACTGATTTCCATGATTATGTCCTAACATTAATCTAGAATGTGTTTGGAAATGACAATGATGTTAGATTACAGTGCAGAATCTTGACACTGTGGTGGCTCAGGGAAAAAGAAAAAGGACAATGAGATGGGGAGGGTCAGTGGGAGCCTTGTCTCTTGAACTAAAGGCAGCCTTAAATTGGCTATTGTTGTATCCATCAAATGTTGGGTAGAGCTGGTATAATTGGGTTTTAAAATCTGGACAACTAAATGGCAGCAGAGTGGTACAGAAACTCTAACTGCAGTTATTTTCATGACCGCCTACATTTTCAAAGCTCAGTTGTAGTAGCCTTAATTATAAGGAAAATAGGCACAGTTAAGTAAAAGAGTATTTAGAGATGCTAGCAGTCATAGTTATTTTGTGCAAATTTGAATAAATCCCTGTCACTGCTTTTACAATACTTCTGTCAAATTCTATGGAGAATGAGTTAGACTATGTACTTAAAATACTTATAGGCTTTTTGCCATTAATTTTAATTCCAGTGTTTTTCTTAGGATAGAGCAAAGATTTGCCCTTATTATCATTGCCAAGCAAAAGATAACAAATGGATGTTATATTAAAGGTCTTTCAAATGACAGTCTTGACTTTTTTTGAAAGCTATTGAATTCAAATATGTGCATTAGAATTATAGTACAGCAGCAAGCAATCTTGATTCCTATCTCTTCAGCTGAGTTTATTTGGGCGGTAAAGTCCTGCATCTTTCTATCTGTATATCCTAAAGCTTTAGTGTTCAAAATCCCATACATATTAAGCACACATCAGTCACTGAACAATAAGGTGATAATATATGTATAATAGAAGTGACTGATTTTTTCTTATTGATTCAAAGCAACATATATTGACTCTTTTAAAGCATAGATTTACCTGAATGTAGTATGTATTTTTCATATGTATTTTCAGTTATTTTTTAAAAAGAACCATTATCAAGTATCTATGGATTGTTGTGTACAAATCTGAATCTAAATTGTGGGTATAGGTTCCAGAGCTTTTATCTTCTTCCTGAGAGCACTTTTTTTACTCTGCTTCTCTGCAATGAATTTCCTGTTCCTTCTCCTCACTCAACCATGGTAGAATGTGGGACCAATTATATTGAAAGGTTACACATAATTTCCTAACAAGATTGTCATTCTTCAAACTTATTTCCTGACTGCTGAGGGAGAAAATCACCCCATTCGTTCTGCATGGCTCACACTGGGTTCTCCACTCCCTTCAGGGACAATACCAGCTGCAATAATCAATGTAGTGGTCAGAAGCTTCAAAGAAAAGTCATCTATGTGCAGCAGTAGCATCCAGTGGCACAAATGGATGTTTCTCCATTGTGATTAGGAAAGCTGATCACAATTAAAATGGAGACGCCAGCATGGACACATGACCTGAATAGGCCATTTTCTTCAATTACCTGCCAAGTGAGTTGATTGAAAGACAGTAGTTAAAGGGGTTTTTTAAAGAAAAACAATGAAAATGGATAAAAAACATAAATGCTTCTTGTATATGGAGATTCTTAGTCATCCAGGTCATAGTTGTCCCAAAGGTGATTTTTCAAAAGACAACTGGACTTACTTTGTTTTTCTTTTCATTGAAGACATTTTGCTTCTCATCCAAGAAGCTTCTTTAGTTCTGATTGAATGGGAGGGGAAGGAATGGAACTATTTATATTCCTTGCAGTCATCTGGTTATTAGCATTCTCTCTGAAAATTGTTGAAGCCACTTGGGGGTTTATCTGTGCCTTCAGGGTCACCTGAATCATAGTGCAACTGGGTGTGGAACCTTCTTGGAACTGCTGAAAGGACTGTATTGTAAAGAGGAGATAGGTGGCATCATATCCCTCCTGCTCGGTTGAGAGAGGGCTGTTCAGTTTTAATGTAGATGGCCTCGTTGAACTTTCTTTCAAACAAGAAAAAAGAGGGATTAAAGAAAAGAAGAATAGATTAAAGAAAAGTATGAATAGCAGTATGAGTAAAAGGACAATATCACCTTATCAAAATGCTAGAACATCTTTTTAAAAATTATGAAAAAAACTCTGTTTACAGATTGGCTACTATGTCATTTTAATCTCTCTGGGATTCTGTATTCCTTTGGTTTCTCATGTGGCTTGCCTTGCTCTTGTATTTCCTGCATAAATATATTCAAAAATATGTTTTTGCAGTGTGTGTGCATATCTGTGTACAAAAGTTTTATTATTATAAAGTTTTTTACATTGTATGATATGGAATAGTTCACACATTAAGCAATTTTACATCAGATCATTTCTATCATGTGTCCTGATGGATTTTTATTTTATCATTTATAAAACAGGTAGCTTTTTATCCAGCAATTTTAACTGTTTGAATGCATGAATTATGTCTTAACACCTATAGTGATAAAATTTAATATAAGAATTACATGTAATCATAATTATCCTATGAAATGCCCAATTGGTTGTCATAAGGAAGGCATTTTCTTCCATCTTTCATAGAACTGTAATAACATTGTGTCATTTAATATCCTTAATTTCACTTACTATCAAAATTATGCTTAGGAGTATACAATCAAATTAGATCCCTATCTGTAAAAAGAGGTTCAAGCTGTCTTTAGAAAAAGCTGAGGAACATTAGACACTATTCTTATGCATGCTGGATAATTGAGAAGGTCAAAAAATACCCAAAAGAAGTCAGTATGTGCTTCAATTATATTACTGTTTCTCAACCTTGGCAGCTTGAAGATGCGTGAACTTCAATTTTCAAAATTTCCCAACTATTTATTATTTTTTATTTTATTTATTATTCATATTTCTATGCTGCCCATTCTCCGAGGACTCTGGGCAGCTTACACCAAAGACAGTATACTAAATAGCATATTGCCCCCAATAATCTGGGTCCTCATTTTACCCACCTCGGAAGGATGGAAGGCTGAATCAACCTTGAAACGGTGAGATTTGATCCGCTGATCTGCTGAACTAGCAGTCAGCTGAAATAGCTGCAGTACTGCATCCTAACCACTGTGCCACCTCGGCTCTCCACTAGCTTGCTGGCTGAGGAATTCTGGAAATTAAAGTCAACAAACCTTCAAGCTACCAAGGTTGAAGGAACACTAGATCATATAAAGGCCTTTGATTACTGTATTTTTCAGAGTATAAGACACTCCAGAGTATAAGACGCACCTTAGCTTATGGGAAGGAAAATAAGAAAAAAAAATCTGCCTCTGCTTACCAGCATCCATTGGTATTCATCTGGCTAGCGTCCTGCCAGTGTGTGAGAGAGTTGAAGACTGTTTGGAAACTGAAACAGTATTTGCTGTGTGAGCAACAAGGGGACAGCAAGGAGCCTGGGTGTGCCTTAGCTCAACTATTCTGTACTAAAGCTGCATGTGGTGCTGATTTCTGAAACTAAAACTAAAACTGAAAATCCTCTCCTCTGCTTGTGTTTTGCTTGTATTTACTACCATGTTGGAAAACCTGCTTTTGGTATTGTATATTTACTTCATCTGTAATATTATATATAAAGTTATTGAATCCTGCTGAATCAGTTACTTGTGTGTGCTTTCTGGATGTGATCGCTGCTGCAAACTCTGACACATCCTTGCAGCAAATAGCGAACAGCCTGGTCAGCTTCAGCACATTATTGCATCCTGATTCAGCATGAGTAGCTGATTGGTGGGTGGATCGGCCTCCCGGAATACCCCCATCAGCTGTTCCAGGCTGCAGGGATTGCCACAGACCATCGCCTTCTCTGTGCCTTGCGTTTTTGGCTACATTCAGTGTATAGATAAAGGTAAAGGTTCCCCTCACACATATGAGCTAGTAATTCCCAACTCTAGGGGGCGGTGCTCATCTCTATTTCAAATCCGAAGAGCCAGCACTGTCTGAAGACGTCTCTGTGGTAATGTGGCCAGCATGACTAAATGCCAAAGGCGCACAGAACACTGTTATCTTCCCACCAAAGGTGGGCCCTATTTTTCTACTTGCATTTTATATGTGCTTTCAAACTGTTAGGTTGGCAGAAGCTGAGACAAATAACGGGAGTTCACCCCGTTACATGGCACAAGGGATTCGAACCGCTGAACTGCCAACCTTTTGATTGACAAGCTCAGCATCTTAGCCACTGAGCCACCGCATTCCTAACATTCAGTATAAGATGCACCCAAATTTTCACCCTCTTTGGGAGGGGAAAGTGTGTCTTATACTCTGGAAAATAAGGTATGTTGATTATATCAAGCTGTGGAATATATTTAGAAAAAATAGGAGTTCCATCATATCTCATTGTCCTCATGAGAAACCTATATACAAGCCAGGAAGCTACAGTATGGACAGAACATGGCAAAACAATGTTGCTCCAGGTTGGGAAAGGACTGGGACAAGGCTATATACTTTTCCCTTATTTATTCAACCTATATGCTGAATTAAGGGCAGTTGGATTGCAACAGGATGAGGTTTTAAAATTGGACAAAGAACCTCAATAACATGCATTATGCTCTACTCTAATAGCTGGAAATGCAAAGGATCTGCAAAGACTATTAATAAAGATGGAGGAGAGTGAAAAACGGGACTAAAATTAAATTTTAAAAAAGACCAAATTAATGACATCAGGTAAAAGAACCAGCCCTAGAATTGATGATAAAGATATTTAAGTGACAGATGGCTTCTGTCTTTTAGGCTCAACATTCAGCAGTAAAGGAAGAAGCAGTAATATTCCTCACATAGCACATGATAGAACAGCCAGGAAGACTTGGAAAAAATACTCTGATACTGCAATGTGTCTTCATACAAAAATCAGACTAATGTAACCAATAGTATTCCCTATGACTCTCTATGGAGGTGAAAGTTGGACTTTGAAGAATCAGGATAGAAAGTGTATCGATGCCTTTGAACTTTGGTGCTGAAGAAGACTCCTGAGAATACTATGAACAGCCAAGAAAATAAATTGATGGATCATCAAGCAAATCAATCCATAGTTTTCAGTGGAAGCACAAATGATGGTCTGATACCCTGCCAATGGGTACTCTACTGGAAGATCTGAAAGATCAGATTAGGAGCAGTTCATTATGGAGAAAATCTATCTTTGTTGTTTGTAAAAATCAACACTGACTAGATGGCACATAATCAATCAATTTTAATTAAAGATGGCAATAACCATAGAAAGGGGTGAATTCTCATTAATGTATGCTTAGTGGGTATACAGTATTTGTAGGTATATAAGTTACAAAACAAACAAGCCCTGAGAAGATGCAGGGGTGGGCTGTGGGTGAAAGACCTATAGCAATAGAGAAGAGATACCAAAAAGTTCAAGAAGGTGCAGGTAGCATGCTTTCCCAATGAAACTTAACTCAAAATCTAATCTGATTCACAAACCTATTGTTTTGCTAATATGATGACTGACCTAAAATTCTACCTAGATCCTACTATAGTTCATCGTGCCGTCTTTTTAATATTGTAGAAAATATAAAGTTGTGGTGTGGCCCTGAACTTCATAATTTCACAAATACTAAAGAATGAGATGTCACTGTACAAAAGCAGCCAGGTGCAATTGTTTAGTAATTGTTTTTATTCCAGAATATTATACTTGTAATTTTACTCTGAGGAATCCATTAATGAGGTCATTATCAACAATGCAAACGACTGCCAAAAAAAAAAAACTTGGTTAAATGAAAGTCATGAATCTTTTTAACAGCGTTGCTTGATCCTTACAATTGAATATGCCTAACTCCCTCTTCTTTCATTATGGACTGGCAAAGCTGAGCAAGATTTAACTGCAGAACACTGCAATAACATTATCTGGGCTGCATCATTAGATATACCCAGGATAATATATAAGCAGTTATTGAAGACAGTTCTACCTCTTTAGCATTTCTTATACATGATGCTGGGAAAAAAATGCTTCCAGGGCTTAATAACAGGAGTTAGTAGCTACTCACATGAGATAGGAAGTGCAGCAAAGATACAAAAAATATTTTGAAGACAGAACACACTTGGGATTTATTCATTTTTTTCTTGTGAGCTCATGTAATGAACTTCATTTGCTGAATTTAGGTCAATTACATACAGTTTTTGTTCATAAATAACTAGAATATTTATGCTTTAAAGACAAAATTAATTCCTTCTTCTCAAATCCCAAGAATATCAGGATATGTACCCTGTTTTCCCAAAAATATGACCTATCCCAAAAATAAGCCCCTAGCATGTTTTAAACTTATGCCTAATATAAGTCCTACCCCCCCCACCCAAGCTCTACTTAAGAGCCTGCTCAGCTGGCACCCACCCATTCTGTCTGGTTGCTCGCAGTGCTGCAACCATGAGGCAAGGCAGGGGGATGGTGGAGCTGCCCTATGCGCCCTGCACTGGCTTACCTCAGGGCTCCCACAGCCAGGCCATCCATGCCCCAACACCTGCCTTGTGGCAGGCAGCATTGGCAGCCTTGTGCAGGAGGAGCCCACGTAGCCACGGCCCACTTCTTCCACTTGTGAGGCGGGTGTAAGGGCATGGATGGCCTGGCTCTGGGGGACCTGAGGTAAGCTGGTGTGGGGCACGTGGGGCAACTCTACCCCCACCTCGCAGTGGCAGCCCTGTTGCACCACACAGCTTCCTGTCCTGCCACAAGCAAGCAGAAGTGGGCCTTCCATACATGGGAAAAAAATTAGACACCTCCCTGAAAATAAACCCCAGTCTTATTTTCAGGGAAACACAGATATATATTGCTTTCAAATGGCTCAACTTTTTCTCCTCCTATTTATTCACTAAAACTTCCCTGAACCAGACTAGATTAGTTAGATATTTTAACCAGAAAGGCCCTGCTTTTACTCACTACTAAAACAACTGAACAACTCACTAATAAATATAAATCAGGCAATCAGGGAAATTAAGGTATCTCTAACTTGCCACCTAGAAGTTACAAAACAATTTGGGTAAAGATCTAATGGATAAGTGGTGGAATTTACTGCTCCAAACAACCTGCCTATATCTTTGGAAGTCACAAATCACAATTTGATTCAGTCTAACAAAATGAGTCACCAAATCCTCCTATAATTAATATATTTTAATAGCTGTTATAGAGGAGGATTTTTAAAAACCTTATACATATTAAGATTTATTCACTGTGGTAAAGGATCATTTATTCTACCATCCATGTTCCCTTGTATTACTCTTTTTATAAAAACGCACAATTATAATTAATTTAACATAACTTTTTATCTATAGTTGCTACTCTCTAGCTCAGGGGTCACCAACCTTTTGGACCTCAGAGACCACTAAATTCATAATTTTAAATCCCGTGGACCACTAATATGATCTGCCTAATGACTGACTGGTTATGCGTGGTTAGGTGGTCATGTGATTGGGTGGGCATGGCCAACTTGATGTCACTCGCTGGCTTCTACTGGCCTCTACTTGCCCCTTCCCTCCTAGCCACTCCTCGCCTGCCCGCCCGGGCTCCTTAGGGCCCCAACAGGAAGCAGTTGTTGGAGCTAAGCAGCCACCACAAGAAAGAGTTGGCAAAACAGCTGGCTCAGTTCAAATTGGATCTGTCTGAGAAGGAGACTCAGCAGAAGCACCTCACTGAGGACTACGAGCATAGGCTTTCCAAGCAGAGGGAAGACCTGCAGGAGTGCAAGGCCAGGTACCGGTGCCTGGAGGCTCAGCAGGCTGAGATGGTCACCCAGTTCCAGGCCATGAGGCAGTTCCACTGGACAAGGCCCACCAGCGGTGCTTCCCTCCAACCTTTGCCCAAAGTCCTGCACCAGGAGGCTGAAGCAGACCCTGAGTCAGAATTTCTGCCCCTCTCTGACCCACACAAAAGGACCCCGAAGGGGGAGACTCTCTGCAGCAACCCAAACGTTCATTGCACGTATCTGGCCTAGGGGCAATAGTTTGAGGACCTCTGATTTAATGCAATATAAAAAATGCAAATAATTTTTCTGTGGACCACCAAAATTTTCTCACAGACCACCAGAGGTCCATGGACCACCAGTTGGTGACCACTGCTCTAGCTAACATATTGTTTCTAAATGTACTAAAATTATGTTTATGGTTTGCAGAATTAAACATTTGATCATAACAATAGTAGAGTTTCACCAGGTTTTATTTTTGTTTGCATTCAATATATATTTTGTTATCTATTTTTGGAATTCTGATTGTTGAATGCAAAAAAAAAAAAAGAAGAAGAAGGATTATTTTTGTTGTTGCTGCAGGGTGATCTAGGATATGCATTTTTTCAGTTCTACAGCCAAAAATGATGAAGGAGACAAGGCTATATTAAAATAGCTATTTAACTTAACTATTTGAAAATCTGTATGATAAAGTTGAAGAATGAATTTTATATTTGTGTAATAGCTGCTCTATGCTCATTTCAGCCCACTTCTATGTGCAGAAAGTCATAAGCAGCCAAGCAATGAGCATACAGTTCAGTGTTTTTGGCTTATAGCATGCTACGCCTCATTTGCCAGACTTAGAACACTGACGACATAATGCCAGCAAAAAGCAGAATCAGTTTAAAGAATAATCTGAAGCCTAATGGAGTGATGGTGATTACAGTCCTAACAGGTAGGAAGGAAAGGTCTGACCAGGAAAGTAAGGCTGCAGCATAGGTGCATACTGAGTCTTGGCCAGACCTCGGTAGCCAAATACCACTGAGCAGTATCAGGCAGTATCAGGAATGGACGATATGCATTTGAACACAACAATGTCCAAGAAGCAAGCAAACATGACAGCTGATTTCATTAATTCTTATAGTCTTCTGACTTGCTTATCACTAAAATGGTGACCTAATTTTGTCTTCTAGTACAAGAGATATAAGGAATATCTTCTAAATATTTTTGGTGTTGATAGCTGATGTACAGAATTTCCTTATACTCCTTTTATCTTTGCCTTATGTGCTTTGAAATAGTTATAAGAGTCCCCTGGTATCCTTTAGCATACCAATTTTATCTTGAAACCTGGTGATTTTAGAGATTTTTTGAAAAACTTTGTTACTGTTTCTATCTTTAATATCTTTGCTGATGACATTGTAGTGTTGTTTCTTGACTCTTATGACAGTGAACTGAAGTTCTTTGACGTCATCCTGACAGCTTCGTTTGTATTGGCTTTGTCTTCTCTTTCCTTCTTGGCAATTTGTACCATGTGTTTGCTTTTTTCATTTCTTGTTTTTTGGCAATCTTTTTTCACATTCTTCCTTTACAATTTGTTTGATTATATTTCAGAGTTCCTATAGTTCCCTATCAATTCAAGACTTTAAAATAATTCCTGGTATTGAACTTGAAAATGATGATCATATGCTCACGATCATGTTGTAGAAAGTGGTTGAGTCTTCTTCCATTTTAGCTTAATTTGGAACTTGCAGATGTGCCGTTTGTGATCTGTTTCACTGTCAGCCACTGGCCATCTCTGCTGTTCAACTTATTTATTCAACTTTTTTATATCAATAATTCAGTCAATTTGATTTCAATATGCTTCATCTGATGGTGCTAATGTAATTGTGGTTGCTTGAAGGATGGTTAGTACTGAAGAAATAGTGGAATGGCTGAACCTATTTCCGAGAGTATTCAGTCCAATTATATTTTCCTTCTTACCATTTCCAACTTTAACTTGTTTTTCCATGTAGTGTTCTTGATAACATACAGGATTGGCTACCTTTGCCTTCTCCCACACAATCTTATTGTTACTAAAATTATCATTAACCTCCAGCATCTGTGTTGCTGCTGCCTGATATAGGCACCTCTTCTTTATCTAGTATGACCATTACATTTTGGGCAACCTTTTGTAGAATATACAGTCTTGGTGTACTCTATGTACTTTCCTTGTCCATCTCAAGAACACCTCACCCTTTGCATTGTTAGTCATTATTGCAGATTTATCTGTATTTTGGCTATAAACTATATCTGAGTATCAAACCACAATATATTTCTAACTGCATAATATTGTGTACTGTAGAAATATAAAAATATAGAAGCAGGATGTGGAAGGAAAGCTTAACTCTTTTTCTTTATTTCTGATTCAAAACAGTCCCCTAAGTGTTTGTTCATTTATGAGTAAGCATAAAGACCGAAGAGATGAAATGACTGCATTTATTGTCTTGGATCCTGATCTAGACAAAAAAGAAGGAAGTCATATATTGCTAAAACAAAAATAATGAGGAAAAGGGCGAATAAATCTTTTTGGTAAAGGAATAAAAGACAAACTCCAGCTTTAGGTTAGGAAAATGTCTATGGAGATTCTCAGTCATCCAAATAATGGTTGTCCCAAAGGTGCTTTTTTCAAGAGGCAACTGGACTTTCTGGTTTTGTTTGAAGACATTTCGCTTCTTATCTAAGAAGCTTCTTCAGCTCTGACTGGATGATGGGGAATGGAAGGATTTGTATTCCTTGCAGACAGCTGGTCATTTGCATTCTTTTAGAGCAGAGGTCTTCAAACTTGGCAGCTTTAAGACTTGTGGACTTCAACTCCCAGAATTCTCCAGCCAGCATAGCTTAAAGCTGCCAAGTTTGAAGACCTCTGTTTTAGAGAGTCATTGAGGCCACTTGGACATTTATTTGTGTAGTCATGGTCACCTGCATAGTGAAAAAAGGGTGTGGAACTGTTGAAAGGACTGTGCTGTAGACAGGAAATAGATTATATCGTATCCTCCCCCTCTGTGGAGAGAAGTCTGTTCAATTTTGACATAGATGGTTTTGTTGACCCCTCTTTCAAACCAGCAGTTGTCTCTGTCCAAAGTGTGAACTTTGCTGTTTTCAAAAGAGTACCTTTTGTCTTTAAAATGCAGAGGGGCTGCCGAATCTTGTCCTGATGGGTTTGTTCTCCTATATTGTGCCATGCGTTTATGAAGTTTAGGTTAGGAACAGCTTAAGGGGATGGAGGGGAAAGTCAAACAACCAAAGTCCCTCTTTATAGGGGGAGGGGCAGTTATTTTTTTTTTTTTTTTGTTATCTAAATATTTTCAAGCTATTACTAGTGTGACCCAGGATAGATTTTTTAAACAAGATAAAGGCCTGTATATATACAATCAGATCAAATTTTGTTCCTTCAATGGTATGAATGCATCAAGTTGAAAGTATGAAGTGAAGTATATTATATACAAAAGAAGGATAATGCTTAGGCAAGGAGGCTCAGCAATTTATCATCCATTTATGTGTTTCTAAATTTACATAAAGCTACCATTACTTTTTGTCACTGTGCCTAAGTAAACTTTGGAATATATAAATGAATTATATTTTAGTTGATTTTTCTTCCTGGGCCTTTTTTTTCTTTTCATTTCTGTTAATCACTGCAAAATTACATCTCATGAAGATGAAGGAACCTGTTTCTTTCCTGATTATAATGAGAGGCAGGTGTTGGCTGTCTCTGAGGAACAAACATGCAGTTCAGCTTGAAAGTAATGGAAGCAGAAGCCAGAGGAAGCAAAACGTGTTATTAAACTTCCTGGCAAAGTACTTTACATTTCCTCTTCACCACCCTAACCCCCAAGTGGAAGTAAACATCAGCTGAAAGTACACTCTGCAACTGAGGGTTTCTAAAGTAATCAATAGGCAGTCATTTTAGATGAGTTTCTTCATTTAAAAAAAAAAAGCATAAGACTGATTAATAGGGCTTTCCCTGATATTTGGCAATAGTTACAAGTTGTCTCATAAACTGCTGCCATGTTTGATAACACTGTAATATTTGTAAAGAATCACGTTTTGTTCATTCCTTCATTTGTCCAATCATAATTCCAGTTGAGAAGAATTTCATAGTATAAAAAGACCTGTACCATATGCCTATAAATATTAAGTAGAGAGAAACCATACAACTTATTATCCCTTTATCTGCTACAGTTAATGTAATCATTCATTAATATTAAAGGTTTGTTTGCTTTTTTACAACCATAAAATGGCACCTTTCCCATTTCCCTAATTTCTTGTTGCTTTCTCTAGTGCCAAATACTTTTGGCACTAAAATTACGATATGGCTGTTATACACAAATATATTCTATTGGGTTCACTGGGGATTACTACATTTTGATAAGTGTTGCTGCACATAGTGGTAAATGAAATAGGATAGTTTTTGGCATCTATAACAAAAAGTAGTGTGACAATCCCTATGCTGCCAATGATGTCACCATGTAGCTACAATTCGAATGCTATTAAATGTGAAATATTTATACTCTGTGACTTTTAAAGCTATCAGCTGATCAACTAAACATAAACATTCCATAGACAAACATAGACAAACACAAAATTACCAGTAACCTAAGAAACTGCCTTTTAATGAGTCAGATGATTGATTTCAGAAAGTGCCATATTATCTACTCTTAGCTGGAAGTAAATGTCTACTTAATAAAATTTATCCTTGAGCCTTCTAAAAGAAATGGCTAAAGGTTATATAGCAAAGGGAACTAAACTCCCTTCTCTCCATTATTCACGCACTAATTTTACCCTACCTAATATGATTGGTGCAGAAATGTATGTGTCAGAAAAGATGAACTGCTGGTATGATATGAGCAAGAACTGCTATAGTGTGTCTTTATATCTGCATACTGTGCACATACAATTACAGTGAATTAATATTTCAGATCTTCCTAAGGACTTTCATAACTGTATATCTCTACATTTTCTGTAGTTTATCCTGCCATCTTGTAATTGTCTAGATATTTGCAGCTCAGAAATGATAGCGTTATAATATTCCTTTTAATCACCTCATAGTTTTTGATACCAAATTCTTTGACAATCAAAGAGATAACTGGGAAATGCTTGGTGAAGCTTCACCAACACACTCAAGAAAGACAATAACTAAGTCTCACAATACTCTTAATGAACTTGATCAATGAAAGCTAGGCTAAAAAGGAATCAACTGACCATGTCAACTGATCTCCAGCATGTTAGATTCAGTCTAAAACAGATTCGGTCTTACATAGGATTGAATAAATCCCACCAAATCGGCAACAGCCACAAATTTTCAATTTAAGGGGAAATACAGTACTCTGGCTCATAAAGATTGATTTTGGCTTTGAAAACTCAAAATAGTGTAGAGTTTTAATTAATAAAAAGAATATATTTAATTTCAAAGTAAATGCCTTATATTTTTCTAGAAATAAAAAAATCTTTTATGATTTCCCTCTTTGTGGAGAAGACAGCAATGCAACTTCATCACAACCAGCCATAATTGGCAGGGGGGGAAATTGAGTAGAAGTCTATGGACAAAAGGTTAAATTGAACAAAGAATCAAAACAGTCAGGGGTGAGGTCTTCAATTAAGATTGATGGTCCAGAGTCCAAATTCTCTAAAAATATACTTTAATTAATGAAATTTCAAAGGCCACCTGACATTCCATGCCTTTCATCTTTTGGTTTTAAACCAGGCAATCTTTCTCTTCTAAAAAAGATACATTTCAGTATTCTTGACCAAAGTAATTTCTGACGTATGAATTATAGAAAAATATCATGAACTTCAGTATTTGATTAAACACAGATCTGTGTTATAGGACAGATTTATCTTTACTGGCACATTACTAGTATAGGCCGTTTACTGCTACTTACATGAACAAATGAGAGAAAGTAGGGGAACAACCAATCCCATCTTAAGCCAGACATCTTTGCACTGCAATCCAGATCTGAATTGATGAGGCTTCAGAAGCAGCCAGGAACAATGTGACAAACAAGCAGTTTAGACTGCAGTGTAAATTACCCTTAATATGGAACTTTGTTTCCTTGTCTCCTCTTTCATGTTCTTGGTCAAGACATAGGCATATAATATTGAATAGCAGGTTTTAAATCTGTGCGTTCCAGCATTTTCCTACATTGATCATCATCTTTTGTGTTGCAATAACACTGGAATGTGAATCTCACAAGAGTATGCTGTTATATGCTTTCATTCATTCATTTATTCGATTTATACTGCCTACTGAGGTCTATTGGTGATTTACAATAAAACATAAAATCAAAATTAATACAATCATGTTAAAATTAAAATAAGTAATTAAAATTGTTAAAAGGATTTTTTTTTTTATGAATAAAGAGATTAAGCCATTTAACTTAGTGAATGAGTTGCAAAGAATTGTGGCAGATAAAGAGAAAAAGCTCAATACTTTTCATTATGAGGTGAGCATATGGCATTGTAGCCTGCTAAGATGATTTCAGTGATCAAGGGTATGGGTTCATATAGAAAGATATATTCTTCCACTTAGCTAGCACATTTTTTTCTTTTTTGCTAAAACAAACTAGAAACAGGTGCAATGCTATCTTTTTACTACAGCATAATGTGGTTTCATTGATAAATTTGGCATTAATTGAGATATTTATGTTAAATACAAAAGTCATATAAAGTGTACTATGGTAATCATATCTAAAAGTTACCAGCATGTGGCCCACAGTATTAAGGTCATTTTGTTCTGGAAAAGACACAGCTGGTAATGGGTATTCATGACTCTTGCAACCAGAGACAGTTGATTCCAGAAACTGCCCCATGTGAACATCTGTTCTTTCTAGGAGAGTGTAGCCCAATTCAGAAAAGCAATGTCTATTACTTCTCTGGAATACACCCACTCACAGTGAACACCTCTGACATGTCTGGATTCAGTGACAATTTACTATCCCTCTTTCAACTTACTGCTAAATATAAATCAGGCAATCAGGGAAATTAAGTATGTCTAATAACCTGCCACCTAGAAGTTACAAACCAAATTGGGTAAAGATCTATAAGTGATGGAATTTACTGGTCCAAACAACCTGTCTATATCTTTGGAAATCACAAATCACAAATTGATTCAGTCTAACAAAATGAGTCACCAAATCCTTCTATAATTAACAGAGAGTTAATTATAGAAGGATTTGGTGACTCATTTTTTTGGTGACTAACAGTGGTGGTATCCAGATTGAACCAAATGGGAGAAATTTTATTTGCAAAAAATAAAAAACAAAAAAGTTATTAAAAGCATAATAACAAGCAAAATTTTGTAATCAAACTCTGGGAGGTAGAAGAGGAGAATTAAATCCTACATAGTAAGAAGATCATGAACTAGTAGTTTCCTCCTGTAATATATACAATGTGGGAGAAAAACCTACTTTTCTGCTGAAATTATCACTGACAATGTCTCCAAATAAATGTTATGCAGTGTCTTATTAGATTTTAATTTTTACCAGTGTTTCCAAAATTCCAAATGTACAACTAGCCAGAATATTTGGAATCCCTGAGTCCCTGTGACTGCTGGTAATAACTAAATCCAAGTAAGACTTGCATAATTATGGCTTTCTGTATTTTTCAATCAAACTCAAAGATTACTTTCATATTTTACTATCTGTGACTTTTCAATATGTATAAAACTGTATACCATTTTTCATTAGCAGACCTCCTTTGAAGTTTGCAGAATCTATGAACTTGTCTGATTATGACTCTTCCAGCCTACAGTAGAACCTCTGGTCACAAATGCTTTCTGACCATGACCAAATTGGGTTCCAACCAAAAAATTCACAACATTTTTGAATCTGATCACGAACACATACTCGGGTGGTGATCAAGCATGGTCACGACCAATTTCCCCTTCCACGCCATAAAATCCTGATCTGCTGAACAAACTTGTCTGCCATTTCACATGTTAAAGTTACCCTTTAATCTCGTTCTCGCTGGCTTCTCACTTGTTTTGTAAAATTAACTTTCTCCCCGGCCAGGCAGCCTCTCTCTCCCTGTCCTACCTCCCCGGGAGAGCCGCTTGATGCTGTAGAAGCCTCAATCGCAGCTTTTTTGTTACTGTTGCTTTGCATGCATGGTGAGGGCTGGGAACAGAGCCAAGCAAGCTCTGTAGTTGGGAATCCCAGCAGCTTTGGAAGCTATGATTTCCACCCCACCTCCCCTCCTCTCAGTCCCAAGGATTCTTGTCTGCCATTCCACGTTAAAGTTACTCTTTAATCTCGTTCTCTCTGGCAGTTGAAGTGGCATCATGGCAACCTCCAGCAGCTGCAGAGAGCAGCAGCTCTGGGAGCAGGAGCCGGCAGCCTCAGCAGGCCGGCGACGGAAAGGCCATGGTACTCAGCTTCAGAGTGTGGAAAGAGGGTGTGTTGGGCCACTTCTTCTCACTGGGGCTTCCTTGCAGAGAGGAAGGCAAGAGGAGTGCTGCCCAGCCAGCCCAGCCTAAACCCACCTGCTCTCCCGTCCAGGTTGTGGGAGAGCCAGGCCCCTAAAATGGCCGAAAGGAAAGCAGGAGGAGCTATCAGTGTTATTAAAGGATTTTACATTTTACTATTACACTGTGAGTTCTATGGCATAATTAATTATTTTTGTGCTTAAAAATCTTTAAAAAACAATATTTATATACAGTTCCTAGGGGTCTGGAACGGATTGATCGTATTTACATACAATACAGTGGGGAAATTAGGTTCGGGTCATGACCAAATTGGGTTGCAACCATAGTTATGGAACAAATTATGGTCGTGACCAGAGCTTCTACTGTATGACAGTATGGTGGAACAATAAGAAGATTTCCTAGTTTCTCATAATATCCAAATATTGATCCAAGTATGGTCCAAGTATTGTTTAGAAATTGATATGTTAAACCAAATTGAAAATGTAGTTTACAATCCCCAAGTATAAACATTATTTTGCTCACTGAAAATATTCTGACTTTACCTGTTTAACAGACTTATCTATAAGGAAAAAAGAGCGTGGTAAACATCGGAGAGGTTTTAACGAATGACATCTACAATAGTGAATTCATACATTGCATCTTATGAAAATGTATTGGCTCGCTTTAACCTAATAAAATCTGCGAGCAGTGCTAGCATGATTGGTAAACCATGCCTAGCATTATGTGGTTTTTCATTTTTACTTATCTTAATAAATTTTACAGGAAAAAATAGAAAAAAACAGAAAATGGAAAATGAAATAAATGAAAAACTACAAAAAATACAGTTAACCAAGCTGATAACAACAAAAGATGTTTCTTCAAATCTCACATTTTCTTCAATTAAAATGTGGCACCAGAATGAAACTTAATCCTTGGAGTAATATCTGTTTGGCTGGCATGAGCTGATTATCCAACTGGCTGTAAATTAATAATTAAGCTATTTAATATTATCAAATCTTATTAATATTATCCAATATTATCTCTATTGGAAACAGTTTCTTTTCAGCAACCAAAATCACTGCCGATAATTAATGACAGTTTTTATCTTTCATAAGGACCCTTCCCGGCCATTGGGTTCCAGTCTCTTTGTCCAAGATTCCTGAGGGAAGGATTCTTAAATAACATTGCAGCCCCACATCCTTTGTCAGGGGGAGGATCTTTACCCTCCAGGATTTTTTCCGGTAGGTATTCCATGTAAATTTTCGAAGCACCCATTGTTAAGGTATTTGGGATCATGGGATCAGAACAAGGTGGACAAATATACTTTTTTTGCGGACATTTTGTATGTCACTTTTGTTATAGATTAGACAAATATACTCTAGGTTCTACATCAGATTGAGTAAAAAAGTGCATAAAATCCAAATTAGCATTAGAAAAAAGAGAAGCAATTTTTTCTTTGTTTTAAACAAATTAATATAATACAGTTAAAAAAAAGTAACTGACTAGACAGCTAGGGGCTCATCTACATCTATTGTGATGTAGGAGTTTGATGTCACAAGTGATAATGCTTGAAGATTTTGCATTGGTCTGTGTAATATGGCTATATAAATGTAATACAAATAGTACTTGACTTACAACCATATATTTAGTGACCATTTGAAGTTACAACAGCACTGGCAAAAGTGATTTATGACTTTCACACTTATGATCGTTGTGACCACATGATCAAAATTTGGGCAACTGGCATGTACTTATAACAGTTGCATCTCCCAGGGTCATGTGGTTGCCATTTGTAACCTTCCAAGCCAGCTTCAGACAAATAAAGTCAATGGGAGAAGTCCCAAATCACTTAAAGACCTCATGAACACTTAACAAGTACAGTGATTCACTTAACAACTGTGGTAAAAAAAAAAAGGTAGTAAAATGGGACAAAACTCAAGTAACAATTGTCTTTTGGGCTTGATTGTGGTTGTAATTCAAGGATTGCCTATATGTTCAGCTCCTTCTAAAAATGAAATGCTAGAACTGCTCAGCACTTTGGATTCATTAAAAAAGATATTTCTGAGCACCCAATGGCACAAACACTACCTCTGTCAGCATACCTTTAAAGCATCTGTGTCTTCTTCTGCAATGATCCTATGAAATGTTATCTATAGTTATTGGGTTTATTTACTATTTTAAGAAATAGAGTCCTTCAAATCATTATATACAGTATTAATGTATGTGAAAAGGGTATTGTGTTGCTTTATAACAGAAAAGAATTAAAAAGGAAGTCAGATTTCCAAATATATCCAGGAGCATTTTAATTTTCTTTAGTATATGTGGATTCAGTGGTGGGTTGCCCACGGTTTGGACCGGTTCGCAAGAACTGGTAGTAAAACCAGTGGGAGGCCCCGCCCACTGCCATCAGTGATCTGTGCATGTGCAGAAGCTTCCGTTCCAAACTGGTAGTAAAGGTAAGTAGAACACATCCCTGTGTGGATTGCATCTATATAGTGTAAACTAGCATTTATGTTTAAAATGAATTAAGAAATGAAAAATTAACATCTATCATAATAGATCAGTGTTTCTTTTCGAAATTCAAGTGGAGTACAATAGTAAAATATAACAATTTTCTTGAAAAGGTCTGTTTATTCACTCTAGTCTCACCTTCCATTTAAAAATAATATCATTAACTCTTTCCTGGCAGCTGTATTTCATAATTACATTTCAAAATAATATGTTAAATTAATAAATGCTCATCACCAAATAAAAAAAATATTTGTAGTTTCAAATGATAATGCAAGTTTTTTTTAAAAAAAAACTTTTAAAAAAAATCTTATCTCATGTTGATTAAGTGTCTTGGCAACACTTTTTAGAAGTGTTTGTCATTGCCTTCTTTCTAGATCTAATTGAGAAGGACTCAATTCTTTTTTTTTTATTTTATTGAAATTTATTATAATGCAATACAGTACAATCAGTCAGACAGTGTTATTTTTCTACACAGGTTAGATTGATTCTTCTTTTACTTTTCATCATAATATAACATATGCATATGTAATTTACATATGCATCTTAAGATTTATATTAACTTTTATCTATTCTTTATTCTATTTCAATCCACCTGTACCAATCATCCCACACTGTATAATATTCTGAGTCTTCTTTCTCATTTAATTCTAACGTTAATTTGTTCATTTCGGCACAATCTAGAACCTTCTGAATATGTTTCTCTGGTGCTGTGTCCTTTCCTTTCCAATACTGGACGTAAGCTATTCTTGCTGCAGCGAGTATATGTATGATTAGATATCTTTTTTTTTTCCTGATATTTTGTCTTTAGTATTCCCAGGAGAAATGTTTCAGGTATCAATTCGATTTTTTCATTGGTTGATTCTTGTAGCCAATTTTGAGTTTTTCTCCAATACCTCATCACTTCGGGACAGGCCCACCACATGTGAAAGAAGGTACCTTGGTGACATCCACGCTTCCAACATTTGGGACTTATATTTGGATAGATTCTTGCTAATCTCGCGGGCGCTAGGTGCCATCTGTATAGCATTTTATATTGGTTTTCTTTGTATGTTGCCACTTTTGTTAATTTATAGTTACTATTCCAAATCATCTCCTATTCGTCCAAATTTATATTATGTCCAATATTTTTGGCCCACGCTATCATTGGCTCTTTTACTACCTCTTCCACCCTATCGAATTCTAATAAATAATTGTATAATCTAGATAGTACTTTTTTTTCTGGGCCTATTAGTAATTTGTCTAATCTGTTTGTTTCCATCTCAATGCCAAATTCTTCCTTATCTTTTTTGTACCTAGATTGAATCTGTAGGTATGGCCACCAGTCAATATGTATTCCCTGTTCGCCTAGCGATTGATTACTTATAAGATTTCCTTGATTATCTAGAAGCTCTTTGTAACTAAACATTTTATTAATCTCTAATGTATTTGGGTATATCATGGCTTACATCGTCTATAGCCAATTCGGGATTTTCATGTATTGTTTTCTTCTAATTTCCTCCCATATGTGTATTAATACTTCTCTTATCCTGTGCCTATGGACATACGTTTTGGTTTTTTTCTTTTTGTCCCACAAGAAGACGTGCCACCCTTTTTGTAGATCATGCCCTTTCAAAATTAGGATTCTTTTGTTTCTTAAGTTAACCCATTCCCTTATCCATACTAGGATGGCCGCTTTATAATATACTTCCCATGCTGGGAGTCCGAAACCTCCCCTGCTTCTGTTGTCTTGTAGTGATCGCAAATTAATTCTTGGGTTTTTTTCCTGGCCCAAATGAATTTTCTAATAATTTTGTTGATTTCTGTAAAAAAAAATTTGTCTAAGATGACGGGTATCATTTGGAATAGGTATAGTAACTTGGGCAGGATATTCATCTTTATCGATGCTATCCTGCCCAAGAGTGATAATTGCACTTTCTCCCATTTTTCCAAATCCTGTTTTATTCTTTTAACCAGAGGTTATAATTATCTTCTTTCAGAACTGAGCATCTAGCTGATATCCATATCCCTAAATATTTAATTTTTTTTACTATTTGTAGGTCTAATTCCTTTTCTAATACTTTCTTTTGTGTTTTTGTTAAATTTTTGACTAACAATTTAGTTTTCCCTTTATTCAATTTAAGTCCGGCTACCTCCCCATACCTTCCTATTTCCTCCAGAATTCTCAGGCCCGTTTCTAACGGTTCCTCTGTGATGAATACTACGTTGTCCGCAAAAGCCTGGGTCTTATACTCCTCTCCCCTAATCTTTAATCCTTTTATTTTGCTGTTTTTCTTAATTGTATTTATTAGTGTTTCTAGTGTCAAGATGAATAGCAGAGGTGATAACGGGCATCCTTGTCTTACACCTTTCTTAATTTGAAATGAATTTGTCATATCCTCATTTATTATTATTCTTTGCCCTTTGTAAATTATAAATTGTTTCTACCATTTTCTCAGAATTGGTTCCGAATTTCATTATTTTAATTTGTTCAATCAAAAATTTCCAATTAAGGTTATCAAAAGCTTTTTGGGTGTCTAAAAATACAAGAGCCATTTGCTTCTCCGGGTGGGCTTCATAATATTCGAGAGCATCCACAACTATTCTTATGTTATTCCTTATTTGTTTATCAGATAAGAAGCCGTTCTGATCCAGGTGTATAATGGAATTTAATATTCTTTTCAGTCTTTCCACAATTATGATCATGAAAATTTTATAATCTGTGTTTAAAAGGGAGATCGGTCTGTAATTTTTAATTTGTTTTTGGTCTGTACCTTCTTTCGGAAGTATTGTGATTTATATGCTTCCCTCCACGAATCTGGTATTTTTGCTTCCAATAGAGCCTCATTACATATATCCAATAGTTTTGGTGTTATTATTTCATCAAATTTTTTGTAAATTTCTCCTGGGAGACCATCCGGGCCTGGTATTTTGCTATTTTTAAGTTTTGAAATTGCCACTCTTAGTTCTTCAATTGTAATTTCCTTGTTTAGCCTTTCTCTCTCCTCCTCTCCTACTAGTAGGGACTCTCCCTCCTGTAAATATTCTTCTATCTTTTCTATTTGTATGTCCTCCTTATTATAAAGCTCTGTGTAGTATTCTTAAGCAATTTAGATTTTGTCCTCTTTCTTATTCTGCAAATTTCCTTTCTTGTCTTCCAATTGTTGGATGATCTGCCTTTCATATTCTTTCTTTAATTTATAGGCCAACCATCTGCCCGTCTAGTTTGCATTCTTGAAATAATATTGTTTGGATTGTCTGAGTTTATTTGCCGTTTCCTCCTGGTCCAATATATTCATTTTATGCCTCAGTACTGTTAATTTCTCTTTGACCATTTTGTCTCCTGGGTTTAGTTGGAGTTTCCTTTCCTTATTTCCAATTTCTTCTTGGAGAGTGTTATGTGCCTTCCGTTTTTCTTTGTTTTTATGGGCATTATATGTTATTGTTACCCCCTTAGGTAAACTTTCACCGTGTCCCATAGATTGGCTAGGGAAGTATGTTGCTTTTTATTTTCTTTGAAAAATAATCTCAGTTCTCCCATTATCTTTTCTATATACTCCTTCTCTATTAATACTTGTAAATTTAGTCTCCATCTCCTAATCTTCTTTCTTTTTGGGGCCCTCCATTTTGCTTCCAGGGAATTATGATCGCCCATATATTGGGACTGATTTCTACTGTTTCCATTTCCAATCCTAATTCTTTATTTGCCCATAACATATCTATTCTGGACCACGATGTTTGGGGGTTGGAGTAAAAAATGTACTTTCTCTCATTTGGGTGCAGGTTCTTCCAAATATCTATTAGGTTTAGTTCTTCTATCATGTTAAAGAAAGATTTAGGTAATTTGTCCCTTTTTTTATTGTCTTTGCCACACTTATAGTCTTTTTCTGTATCTATTATCCCGTTAAAGTCCCCTACTATACAAATATTCCTGTATTCCATTTTAATTATCCGTTCGTATAATTTTTTTGTAATATTCTCCCTGGTTTTTATTGGGGGCATAAAAAGCTACTAATATATTATAAAGAGGACTGTCCAGATTCATCTAACTGGCATATGTGCCTAAGATAAGGGCCTGGTGGTGCCTAAGGGCCTGGTGGCTCAGCAGACTGATAGCATTGTGATTAACACCAGCTGTCTCAATTACAGTAAATTCGAATCTCACCAGGCTCAAGGTTGACTCAGCCTTCCATCCTTTCTAAGGTAAGTAAATTGAGGACCCAGTTTGTGGGGGCAATAAGCTGACTTTGTATAAATATACAAAAGTATGAAGGCTATTGCTTAACGCATTGTAAGCTGCCCTGAGTCTCTGGAAAAGGGCGGCATATAAATCAAATTAAAAAAAAACAAAGATAGTACTAGAATTCATTGTCTCCTGGTTCTAGCCTGGCTCCTTCAGCCAATGAACCAATTGGAAAGCAAGCCAATATATCATTTTAAATGATATGTCTACATGATGAATCATCAGGAGCATGGCCACATATCTGCAAAGAAATGGCCATCGAAATCTGAGTCTGTAACTGAAAATAATGTTCCTGGACATGTGTGATTATATGGCCCAGACTGAGGTACTTGAATAATATGCAGACTTCCTCCAAACCTAGCTATTGTAAAATTATTAAATGTAGAAATAGTGGTTAAATTTAATATTGAAAACATTATTTCAGATCAAATTTAGTTTTTAATCTGACCATGTCTATTTCTTAATTCTGGCCCTACAAACCTTGGAAAATTCTCCAGGCATATAATTCAAAGACCTAAAAACGTTGCATACTTCTCTTGTATAGAGAAGAATACTTCTTGCAAAGAGGAAATAACTCTGACAGCTATTATATGACAACCAGTTTATTGTCATAAAAAGAAACATCTCTTTCCTTTTTAACAACTGAAATAAAATTTAGTGGTCTTGCAGAAAGTGATATTTCATTCTGGTGTCATCTAAAAATGCCATGCATGTATACAAAGCCATCATGCTAGTCTCTTTGGGCTATTGTTCTGCAGAAAGTAAGAATAGAATACAAAATAGTAAACCAAACCAATTAAATGAATGACATCAGAGTGTAAAAAGGAAATAGTTAAATCTGGTTTATGCCACAAGTTTCATTACAGAATACCTGTTCATGCATGTCTATACTTGCAAACAATTCTTGTTTTCCTCACATCCACATACCACCTCGTATATTATCTTTTATCCTTTAAATTTCTCGTCTTTATTTTTTCCAGATCTCATTAACTCCACCCATCTGTCACTTTTTCAGCCTCCCATTTCCCACTAAATTATTCATCTTTCTATTTATTATTTTGTAATTTGATTTTCACTGCTATCCTAATGTGATAGGATTAGAAGTATTTTGATTCCCTTTCTTTGGAATTATTAGAATCAATGGAACACAATTAACTAGATTTAATTTGAGGCTAACTGTTTGGAAGTTTGTTCTTAATTCCTCTTTATTTATTTTTCTGCATAGCATGGAAACAAGAACAGGGATTTGGCAAGTTCAGAACAGACTAATAATTAATTGGCCCATCATTTAGTCAAATTTAGAATAAACCCACTGAACTGGAACTTCACTGACTTGTAGCTTACAAAAAAAAAAGCCCATTCAGTATATTATAATGGATTTCTGGTTGCACAATATAATTTTGACTTTCTAAACTATCTTCAGCATCCTGAAAAAAATCTGCCTTAGCTTCTGCATTAGTTTTATGAAGCAAATTAGCAAGCAAACAGATATATGTAGTGGAAGTACTTATGTAGTGATAGTACAGACTATCACACATGCTGTGCTATTTGAACATAATTGGATTTTTAAAACTCAAAATCATATTTATTGTATTTGATATATCCCAAGCAGGACTTCAACAAATCCTTTGTCTTGCCATAGAAACATCTTGTCTAATTCTATCTGATGTTTTTCCCATGTTAACATTTCAAATGACATTTAGAATTCTTATGTTGCAAGTCTTCACCTGCTATTTTAGAGACCACATATGAAAAGGCAGGTCAGCATTAGGAGGTTATATGCAAAATATGTTACATATTGCAATTGGCTAACTATCTATTTTGGAAATGCCTATTAATCACAGAATCTTTTCTCAAGCCCATTTTTAATATATTGTGATTTGCCTTGTTGGAGGATCACTTAATAAGATTCCTTATGAGAAATAAATGCATCTATATCTGGTAAACAGATTTATGTATCTTATTTTATTAGAAATTTTATGAGACAGGCAGGGTAACCAACTATAGCCAATTACTATGTTGCCTTCATAATGGGCACTCAAGCATTGTATACAATATAGCCAAATTCTGGGCAACGGTACCTGAAACCCAATATAAGATAACAATAAGCTCTTGGCAATATCTTGATAAAATTTATGGTTTTAATTATATGTGATTCTGATGTTGTTCTGTGTTAGCACTTGCTTTGTTTTCAGCTTGTCATATGTTTAATGTTGCTCAGTATCAAAACTTTCTGTGATGTGACTTAAAACAGCCTTTTCATGCTGAGCCCATTTTATTTTGTTTACATGAGGGTTTTATAAAATTCAAGTATCTTGTTTTAATTATTTTATAAAGAAAACAAATATTTCTAGTTGTGTTAAGTTCATAATAAAATTGGAGCAACATTCCAGATTCCCCAAGTGAACTTTTTATCAGTTCTACTCAAATGTAATTGATTGCTGTATAAAAAATTTAAAAACTACTAACATACTGTAGGTTTCTGACCTCCTCCTATGTATGGTAAAAATAAAATGAAAGACCCATTCAGAAATATTTTTCTAGGATATTAGTATTCACATGAAAACTGGTTGAGTGACTTTGGGCTTGTTATTGTCTCTCAGCCAACTCACTTCACAGGGTTGTTGTTGCTGTGGAGAAAAATAGGAGGAGGAAGGAGTATTAGGCATGTTTGCCACCTTGAATTATTTACAAATAAATTATAATAAAGGCAGGATAAAAATAAAAAACCTTCCTGTTTTCACAAGCAAAATCATTCATAAATTAAATTACTATTTGTAGATTAATTATACTTAGAATTTTGCTCAAATTTTATATTTAATATTAAATGATAGATAGATAGATAGATAGATAGATAGATAGATAGATAGATAGATAGATAGATAGATAGATAAGCTGATGTTACACTTTATGACTATGTTACCAGTAATGCAAATTGCTACAGTGACAGTAACTGAAAACAGTTTAAAGGGGATGCATAGTTATCTTCATTATCTCTAATATCACAACATGACAATAAAAAGCTGGCTAGAAAAGCAAAACCATCTCCCTGATTCCTTACAAAAGGAAAATAAAATAAATTGCTTATACCTGTCTTCCCTTTATACATTATATTTACTTCAGGATCTATTTATTTGCTGGGCTGTATACAAAAGAAAACCAAAGAGTTCCTGGAAAGAATAGCATCTTTCCTCTTCAAAATCCTGCCTGCCAGAGCTGCTACAAATAGGGAGGACAATGTTCCTCCAAATGGGAACTGGACATACTATATGTTCAGACAAGCTGCAGAGTTGAAAGAAAGTAGCAGCTATTTCTGATGTCAAATTAACTTTAACAAAGTTAGAAAAGTGATTTGATTCTCAGAATCAACTGTCTTCATGCAACTGTACAACAGTTGGTCACTGTTTTCAAATTAGCACACAATCCTCATATATTTCCATATTCATTGACTACAAGAATTATAGAGAATGCAATGGTTCTGTTACTCTATTCATTGAACTGCATTAGTGAAACAAGGATGATTCATATGAAATAATTTGTAGTCAGATATGTGATTATTTAACATGAAGGATTCTTTGTTGCTTCTGTAAATGTAGTACTATGTGGATTTTTCTGTAAAGATTATAGCAATGGCAATAGCACTTAGACTTCTGGATGGAAATCTGAACCACCCTTGAACCCCATGAAGATTGAAGTCCTGGCTATATGCAGAGTTAGCCTGCAATACAACATTCTAACCACTGCGCCACCAAAGGCACCAGGAGTGGGTTCTAAAATTTTTTACTACCTGTTCTGTGGGCATGGCTTATTTTGTGGGCATGGCTTGATGGTCATGTGACAATTCTTTAGGGTTTAGCAGAAGTACTGGTCTATCAGGCTTTTAACTGCTTGCAGAGCTGTACCAGTCTACTCATTTGTTTTTGGAGGTACCTACCCATTTATTTTTGAAGGCACCGGTCTACTCATTTGTTTTTGGAGACACTGGTCTACCCATTTATTTTTGCAGGCACCAGTCTACTCAGTGTGGTCTACCACCACACTGCCTTTTAACACTGATCAGCTGTAGGGCTGCCCTTTGAAGCCCCGCGGCAAGAGTTTAAACAGTTATTTTTTCCTTCTAGCTGATCAGCTGGGATTCAGGAGGCAGCAATAGATTGGGGATGGGGCCAAATAAAAGGTAAGAATAACGTGGGGGTCGGGGGGGGCAGAACCAGTTCGGTGACATCATATCGTCACCGCTACTAGCTTGGCAGAACTGGGAGGAACCCACCACTGAAAGACACTTCCTTAAAATGTGGGGTTTAACTCCCCAGTAGAAAGATCTAATTGTCCTGTTCTTGAGAGCTTCCAAGAATTACTGAGAATCAACAGACTAACAGAGTTGGAAGGGACCTTGTAGGTCATCTAGTTCAATCCCCCCCCCGCCCAAGCAGGAGACCCTACACCATTTCTGACAATGGAAGTCCAATCTCTTCTAGAAAGCTTCCAATGATGAAGCTCCCACAACTTCCAAAGGCAAGCTGTTCCATTGGTTGATTGTTCTCACTGTCAGAAAATTTCTTCTTATTTCTAGGTTGAATCTCTCCTTAATCAGTTTCCATCCATTATTCCTTGTCTGGCCTTAAGGTGCCTTGGAAAATAGCTTGACTCCTTCCTCTCTATGGCAGCCCCTCAAATATTGGAACACTGCTATCATGTCTCCCCTGGGCTTTCTCTTCACTAGACTAACCATGCCAAGTTCCTGTAACCGTTCTTCATACATTTTAGTCTCCAGTCCCCTAGTTATCTTGTTGCTCTTCTCTGCACTTTTTCTAGAGTCTCAACATCTTTTTTATATTGTGGTGACCAAAACTGGATGCAGTATTCTAGGTGTGTTCTTACTGCCTTGCTAATTACAGTCAAGTGAATTCAGCCTATATAGTGTGTTTCACCCACCATTTGAATGAAACAATACACCATTTAATTTCATATGCAAGCAATGTTATTGAACAAAACAGCACAATACAATCTATTTCTAAATTATCTACACACTTTCTAACTTTTTAAAGGATTCACAGATATAATCATCATTACCAGCATAAGGCCTTGGAACAGAGGATGAGCTTTGTTTCCTGAAGGTCAAACAAGACCTATAGGAAGTCAAGATCAGGAGTCAACAGATATTCTCCAAAGCTCTGCACAGTGCTTTAATTATACTACCTCCTACCCATTCTCCAGCTTGACATCTATAATTGGATCCATAGATGAACGCCTATTATTATTAATTCACACTGTGTTACCCAGAAAGGAGTTAACTAACACATTTCTATTCAAAATATTAATATCAGAAACAACACCGCATCATTTTACAGAACTCCTGCTTTGGAGATGCTTGTTAATGGGAAATGATTGAAAATGATTAGACTGAGAATTTATTAAGGTATATAGATCATCTGGTTCTTGGTATGACAAGAATGAAGGTTGTTCTGTACTATTAGACAAGTCACATTTTATTTTTACTTCCCTCTGCACATCAATAAAGTATTTGTTAAAATGCATAAAATTATACTGAAAATAAGGCCTGATTATTAACATTCAATATAAAATTGTGCTTATGATAGCTATGAAAATTATCTATTTGATTATGTTTTTCATGTAATGTGATGACCTCCTCCAGTTTTTATATATAAATATTTTTCTTAAAACTCTTGCACTGCTCATCTTTGAAAGGCTCAGATTTTATATTACATGTAACAGAAGATTTAACTATAAATCAAGAGACAGTGGTGATGCCAGAGAGTTCTGAGTACAGGTAGGAAACTTATTTTTTATGATCAGTAATTGATAAATAATATTAGTCCATCCAGAGAAGCCAATTTGCCTTCTCAGAGCTGACTTCTTACCGTAGCAGTAAGGAGCCATCAACAAGGAAGCTATTTCATGTCTTTATTAGCCCTGAAAGCAGTAGGAAATTCCCCTTACCCATATATTTAGTAGTAATAAATAAAGTTCTTAGGAATTATCTAAAAGCCTTGTCAAATTTTTCAAAGGATTTCTAGAGAAAGCCTTTTTGAACTTTACTAATAGGACTAAGACTCACTACAATGGGAAAGATTTAAAACTCAGTAAGAAAAGTGGATGTCTTCAAAGGAGATATTTGAAAACAGTCACATTCCAAGGCTTTAAAAAATTAACTGTGCAAAAAAAGTGCCTGAAAATAGAAAGTGAGCAATTAAATAAAACAAGACTGTATTGTGCACACCTAGAATTATAGTACACTACATCCATTTTAATGAATAGTATTATTTTCTCTAGCTTGGAGCAAAAAATTGGGTCAGAAACTCATATATCCTACCAAGTGTCAGTCAGCAACTTTCTGCAGGCTTCTGGAAAGTTTCCTGACCCTGAAAAGAGCAGATCCAGAAACCAGGAATGCAAAAATAGGGACTGTGCCAGAGGAAGAATTTTGAGGAATGGCATATGGACTGCTGCCTTGTTTCACTATTTTAAACAAGGGCAAAGACACCAAGTCATTGAACAGTTTGACACTTTACATTTCCATTATTATCATTCTATTATTCAATTCTATCAAAATGGCTCTCTTAAAAGTTATGATTATTATTTTATTTTTAAACAATTGATCTTTTCAAAATGACATGCTTCAGTTTAATAACCTTGTTTTTAAAATAGCTAAGAATATAATCCAGCAAAAACTGGTTGGTTCATTGGTTGATTGGTTGGTTGGTTGGTTGGTTGGTTGGTTGGCTGATTTTTTTTTTTAGCAGAGCATATGCTAAAATTTCTATCAATAAAATTAGATTTAATTTCAGTTGATAATTTTAGGCTCAGTTGTTTCAGTAATGTAATCTGGTGCATAATTACTTACAAGTAATCCCACTGACATTTTTCAGTAAGGATTAGTTATTACTAAATTTTCTAAATGCTGAAACCTATCACAGATTCAATATAGTACATGTGGGGATGAAAATTGTAAAATTAAAATGCATGTCTATTTCATTTTGATACTTTTTCAACTTCCTTTTGGCATCTATTAGAATAATATAGTTTTCCCATTAATTGCATTTAAGCAATGCTAACTAAAAATTATAGGAACTATAGTTCCAACACATTTGACAATAACCTGTTTGCAAAACTTGGACTGTACTCATGCACAAAGTTTTCAGGATTAATAATTCAGGCAGAGTTCCTTGCTGTCATTGCTCATAAACTAAATCTACCCATGGGCCAGATGTGTCATGCTCAGGTCACAGCCACCCCGGCTCCCCAAAGGCAAAAATGCCACAATATGTCATGCTACATGACATGTCATGATTGAGTTTTATACCCGTGCTCTAGAGTATAAGACTAAAATATTAGTTGTACTTCTACCTGTAATACTTATGTTTAGCTTAGACCTTGTTGCATGGAATATGGTATCTGTTTCCCCCATCTCCCCTGTCCTTTTTCATCTGCTTAAGCAATCCTTGTTTATAAAGTTATTTGACATTTTCACAATTTATGCATATCATTCATACTAACTGAAATATTTTGCAATGATTACTCTTTCTATCTTAACAATTCTCTTCAAGATATAGATTTGTAAATAATGACAAATCTAGTAAATCCAATCTACAAAGCAACTTCCACCCAGCCCAAAGTAACATAAATATACAATTTATTTGCCAGATGATAAAAAAACTTTCTGTTCATGTTCACAGAATGAGTAGAGGAAGGTAAACAGGGTTGTCATGGTTATCCATGTTAACATTGTATATAATAAGTACAAAATCAAGAATGGAATATTGAATCAGCCCTGAAAAAAATGTGTAGCTCTAAATGCAGTCTGAAATCATCATAAAATGGATGAGTCTTTTTTTGACTGTCTGCACTCTCCTCTGACTTTCTGTGACTATATGTAGATTCCACGGTTTTAAAATCATATATGTATTGTATTTTCATTTTGCCTCCGAGGATTTCTAGTGTTCTCAATATTTATGACTTTTCATTGGCCTAATGGAGACACTGTATTATTTCAGATTTTTTTATGATCTACATGGTTTCCTTTGTTTTGGTGGTTCCTTTAAGTATTCTTAACTACGTGGATAAAGTACTAAATGTATTCACATTGCCCATCAACATAATCTTAAACCATCTTGTACCATTAGTAAAAGATTTTTATGCTCACTGGCATTGGCATTAACTCTGTTGCCTTAATCTTGTTCCCTATATCCATCAATTTTCAATTAACATACTTTCCTTTCCTTCCTTTTCTTTTAAGTCTAAAGAAGATTAAATGGTTCTTGGAAATAGACCAAAGACCAATTGATTTACACTTGTCCTGCTAATAAGGACTCAGGTGTTGCAGTTTTTAATGTAACCTCAGCAGCTTTCTTGACAGTAGCCAATTCACTATTATCCATTCAAGATAGTATCACCTATTATGTGTTGATGTATTGCTAATAGGCAAGCAAATTGTATGTCTATTAAATACCAGTTTTGGCAACTTCATGCAACATGACCCACATAAAATATAGTAGACAGTCTCTCTGATTTTTTTCATGCTGTAGAATAAAGTTTCTCTTGAGATGGGCTCATCTCCTAGTAATATCTTGGACATTTCTGCCTTCTTCTTATAACGGAAAGGAAGACCTTTGCCTTTGCCATCTTCTGAAATATTTCTTTATTTCCCAGTCTAGCCTCCTACTTCCTGATAATCTTTCATCAAAGAGTTAACCAGATCCAATCTTGTTTAGTATTCAAGATCAGCCAAGACAGCTAGGTAATGTCTCTTGGCTGGGGTTCTTTGCTATACTGATGACCATTTTATTTATACAGTAATATGTGATATATTACAATACTTAAATAACGGGCACAGTAGCCTATTCAGTACAGTGGTTATCACAATTATTCACTGTCAGTAATAACTTTATCAAGACATAGTATCTTCCCAATCCGTAACAAGGCTAGCTTCAAGTTTGAAAATGTTCTGTGACTCTTTCTTATATATTTATAGCCTATTTGTGACTGAAACACTTAGAAGAGATGACAGGCCATACAAATCAAAAAAATAAATAATGTGATAAGCTTACTTGATAGAAATAGCACTCAGTGTTGAGGCACCAAACTATGCCTAACCCTTTTAATTATCTACAGTGACATCAATATAGTAATCTGTATTATTGTGGGAGAGCATAGTGAATATTTAAATGAAATTTAGTACTGCTCAGAAAGCCAGACCTGAATTGGTTTAAGTGACATTTAGGACAGCATTAACAATAGATCTGAATATCAGTTAATTGAACTTTTGCTACTCTGTGCAAGAAAACTCGAAATTATTTTGACCTTGACCTTTTTCTATAAGGAAGACAAAGAAGTACCTTGCATAGACAGCCATGCCCTAGCTGGGATATTAAATCATAGTTAGCCAAGCTATCTGATTCTAACACTATTATATGATTTTCTTTAACTGCTAGAATGTTCACAAGGAGTTATTGAAAAATAAGGCAAGATCACCATATTGTTAATAGAGAAGTGCAAGCCAACTGTTAAGTCTCTTAGAAAAGATTGCATGGTATATGGTTAGCTATAAACAGAAACGCATCTTAAAGTTTTCCAGAGAACCAGGCTTCAATCTTCACATCTTCAACAGAGTCTTCAGTCTGATCTTCTGATATTTTAAATGCACTGTGTGAGAGGTGGCTTGCAAGGAAAAATCTGGAACAATTCCCTACTTGTTTCTGAAAGTAGAGAAAGATGAAGTAAGTAGCTTTATACCTTTAGACCAAATAAATTCTAAAATGTTTTAAATGTTTAGAAGTATTATTAGAAGATAATATCCTATCCTCTCATTCTCCCAATCTTACTATTTCCTCCATATGCTAACAGACTGAGTATAGTAGTTATAACAGGAATAGGCAATCTGTAACCCTCAATCTGTTTCTAATATTCTTCATCTGTCTTTTCTTCCTAATGGTTTTTGGAATTATAGTTCAATAATGTCTATCTACCATGAATTTCCTATTTTATGGAAGATGTGAGGCCCATAAACAGATTCCATAAAGCCAAGAACGCAGATAGTTAAAAATGAAACATAGTCATCAGAATGGATGATGATGATGATGATGATGATGTTGGATTCTGATAAAATCTGCCTATTGTATATTACTAATACTTCCTTGCTTACTCCATTCCTTATTTAATTCTACTTTACTGACCTTCCCAATAGTTTTGAGGTGGAGCTCTTGCCTCACAATCAGGAGGTTGTGAATTCGATCCTAGGTAGAGGCAGATGTAAGGTCTCCTGCTTAGACAGGGGGTTGGACTCGATGACCTGCAAGGTCCCTTCCAACTCTGTTAATCTGTTAAAATTTCTTCACCAGCTATTCTTATTTCTGCTGTCAAGTTATCCTCCATTTATTTCAATGTAGCAGGCCTTTCTATGGATTAAATAATACCTCAGTTTTGTTTTTTGCTTGGTTAGTTACCTAAAACATCTTTCAGTTCACAAATAAAGCTGAAAAATATTTAGTAGATTGCGAGAAGCATAAAATTCCATCAAGGTTAGGTTCTGGCAGGCCATATTGTATATATCTATTTATATCTCTGGGCAGAAGTAATGAAAAATAATAGCAGGCAAAATACGACTCCTTGGAAGTACCCATGTTCTTTATCCTTTTTATTGTTTTATCTGATGTTCATTTCAAACAGAATAGATTCAGTCCCACAAATATGTATGTTGTTTTATTATATTCTTTTCAACCCTGCATGTAAGATTATCCATTACAGTAGTTCTGCATATATTATACACTTCTTTGTATTATTAGCATTACCTAAATAACATCTGATGGGATGCCCTGATTAGCATGTAAATTGGACCATTTTTCTATGTTATATTAGAGTAATAGTTTATTCCTGAATACCAACAGTAAAAGCTTCTCAAGTAAATAAGGAAAGCAAAATTAGTACCAAAGTGATGTGGATGCATTTGTCTCAAACACTGAATGTTAATGATACATTTTGTTTAAAATGAAAGACTGTCACTCAGGAATAGAGACCATTCATGAATGCTGAACAACTGAACACAGAATGTCTCAAGTTTAATCCCAGCCTTTTTCACAGGAAAAAAACGCAGATCTGAAACTCTGAAGAGCCATCATCTAGTCTCACTGAGAACATGTTTCCATTGAATTGTATCTTAGACTATTACTAATTTTAATTGTCGTTAAATAATTTGATATTATACCTTTTATTATATATTGCTTTTTATTTTGGGGTGGATATGTATGTCCATCTATGTGCATGTATGTGTGTGTAATGTATATGTATATGTACATGTATATGTATATATGCCTTCATAGTCATGATTACAATTATGGCTAGCTGCAGTAAATTAAACAAGATCAATAGATTATATATATTTACTACCACCTGAACCATATTTCAACACTGGTGAGTTGATATTATTCCGTAGCTTAGGTAAAGGAGAAAAAACTGATCTTTGGGATACAGGAATTGCTATCATTTATCAGTGGAGCAGTAGCACATGGTCTTTATTGTCTAAAGATATTACATCTAATGGAAGGGCTGCTGTTATGCAGAGATTGAAGGATATGACCTTGAGGAAAATAGGCAAGAACTATTATGCAAACAGAGAAAGTTGAAATATTCTTTAAGTGCCGGGAAACAAGATAGCATCAGAAGAAAATCAGGTAGATTCCTCCCTGATACAGTGGGGCATAAGAGGGAAAGAGGGAAAGCACAATCAGTCTTGCAACATTCTGTTATTACAATTTTCTCGATAAAATTTAGTCTTCATCTTTCTGTGGAATCTATTTATGGTGGTCTGTCCCAAAGGGTTCAATTGTTAGAACTTACATAGAAATCCTTCTAGCAGACTTTTAAGTGCTGTGTCCATCAAGGGTATGTGTTATACATATTAGCCTTTTACTGAAGCTATTGAAACAAAAATATAGCATAAAGTTCAGTTTATGTCTTCGGTTCATTCACTGCTATAACCAAATAATACGTAGTTTGGACATAATAAAAAAATGAAGTAATAAGAATAATTTATCAAACTTGTTTGCCACCCAACTCTTAAAGATCATACCAATAAAAAAAATACAATGAAACATAAAAAATAAAGATAAAAATGATAAATGCAGTGAAATGAGGAGTCTCACTCTTCCTTACCAAAGGCTGAAGTTACTGATCTTCGCAGATTGTCTGAACAACAGCAGAGTGGAAGGGAATCTTATTTTAGAGGGCAGGCACTGTTACAGACAACACACACTCCCAGGGTATCGATTTATGACATTTTTACACAAAGGAAACCAAAGTGCTTCAATCCTGAAGGATTGAATCAGGAAAATGTTAAGGAAGACAAACAGTACCTCTAGTAATCAGGCCCTATATCATGTAGGGCTTTATAGGTAAATACCAGCACTTTCAATTGCACCCGGAAGCAAACAGTGACAGTGCAGCTTGCAAAGCAGAGGTGTTACATGGGCATATCAAGGCATGTCCATTGCTGCTTGCTTCACTACATACTGGACCTATGAAAGCTTCAAGGTGGTCTTCAAGGACAGCCTCATGTGGAGAATATACTATTTTGTCCTTTGTAGAGCATCTTTGCTACAGAAAAGAATTGGGAAATCATATATTTTAGCAACACAAAAATGTATTTTATTTATTCATTTATTTATTATATTTATATATCGCCCTTCTCCCAAAGAACTCAAGGCTGTGAACAGCCAAGATCAAATACATAAATATAAAAATTAAAAACAATTTAAAACAAGATTAAATACTTTGGCCCATAATTAAAAACATCCCATTAAAATCCAATTTAAAATTTAAAACCGTTAAAATTAGGCTAGCCCGGCTTGCTGGAATAACAAAGTCTTCAGGGCATGGCGGAAAATGCGCAAGTCCGGGATCCTCCGTACCTCTGGGGGTAGCTCGTTCCAGAGGGCAGGAACCCCCACTGAGAAGGCTCTCCCCCGGGGGGAGCGTACAAAACTAATATTTTCACAATAGCTGGAAATATAACAAATTCTCAATGTATCTATAAACCTAATACATTGTTTTGGTATTTTTTTCAGGTAGACCACTAATGATAGTGGTTGAATTCATGGAGAATGGATCCCTTGACTCCTTTCTACGGGTGAGGTATCATTTTCTCAGGACATCTGAATAAGAATCCATTCTAAGAAAAGGTTTTAAATCATTTATCCTACTAATTTTTCCCTAATGTTATTCACTGATTTTTACTAGAAGAGAAACACATTGCTTAAGGTAAATATCTTAGGTACAGTAATATATAAGTATAGCCAGAAAGAAAAGAATATTTAAACTTAAGAATATAATTGATTCGTTATACAAATTACATTTTTATATTTAGCCAAATGTATTTTAAATTTTGCTAGTATAAAACAAAAAGATGATTGAAATATGAATTCCTTGCCATATGGCAACTGCTCATTTTACTCATTCATTTAAAAGCATGATTTCTCAGTGGAGCTTTTTTCACCTTGGAAGTGTAGTATAGGTAGTAATGGATTTATAATTATTAATGGTTATTTGTGCTTAAATAAATTGAATTAGCAACCACTGAAGTGACTTGATGATCTAATCTTATTTCACTTAAAGTCAGTTGTAAATAAATGTAGGGAGCATAAAAAGAAAATTGTAACAAACTTTTCAATTAATAACATATGCATCCCTACACAGCGGGTGATGAATTCTTAATCTTTAATATATTCATAAGTAATACAGAGGATAGTTTGTCCTTCTATTGACACGTTGCCATAATAGAAAAGATACCTGACATACAATTCTTCTACTGCCCCCTCCTGCTCTTACAAATGCTTTAAAAACTTACTAAAATATATCAGCTACTTAATTTAAGTCACAACAGCTATCTTCATAGTGCCAGAATTTGTTTCAGGATAATCAGTAGTTTTTAGCACACTTATAGCTACATTGTTAAAATTTGTATGCCATGAACTTATGGGAAAAGATTCATGAAAGTCTTTTGTTCATGATAAGGAAAAAGTCAGAAAGAGATAAAGAAAGTTTGATTGGGCTGTATGATTGGGTTGGATTGAAAATAGCTTTTGTTCTGGTTGTTAACTTTTTGCCCAGTTCTGAGATCCGGTTAATCCTATCTCTGGCTGGTCCCGACCAACCCACCCCGCCCCTCCCAGGAGTCTCCCCGTGGCCCATTTTGAAGTTCCAGGTTGGTGCAGGAGGCCTTCCAGGCCCAAACGGGGCACGGGTGGGAGCTGCCCGCCCCCCCGCCCGTCCCATTTTGACTTCCAGGGTGGTGCAGGACAGGAGGCCTTCCAGGCCCAAAATGCCTGCTCTAGGGTGAGTTGGGAATGGGAATTTTACATTATGATTGTAAGTAGGAACCAGTAAAGGAGGAATGGAAAAATCCCTATCTGTAGATCAGCATTTTTCAGTCTTGGCAAGTTTAAGATGGGTGAACTTCATGCTGCCTGGGTAGTTCTGGATATTGAAGTCCATGCACCTTAAAGTTGCCAAAGTTGAGAAGCATGGGTCTACACTAGAGTTTAGGATTTTCCATTCCTGTTTTATTTAGAGTTTGGTGCAATTAAATAAATCAGTTGTGGTTTCATTGACAAATAGTGATTAAAGTGATACGAACTATTACTGGACTTTTTGTGAAAAACTGAAATTAAAAGTTGATCTGGGCTTTAATGATTAAATAAGGGATTATGGAAATAATATAGACAAATGTTAATCTTAGATTAAGAGTTCAATTTATTTTTTTTTACTTATATCTGTACCAAAGAACGTTGGAAGTCATTCTTTTTCAGTTTTCCTTCTTTTCCTCTTTCCTCTTGCACTTTCACTCTTTTTCTTTCCTGAGCCTTTTCTTTTTTCAAATCTGTTTTTTATTTGGTTATCCCTTAGCTTAGTCTCCCTTAGTCTCCATTTAGTGTACATCTGACTTTGGGAATATGTCTTCATAACCAAAAAAAGTGTATTTTCTGTGCAGTTCATACCCCTTGCTCACTGGATCTGGATGTCACAAAGCAAAGCGCACATTTTGTAATTAACCCCCACACCCCGTTTTGACTCGCTGAGTGCTATCCCACCCCTAGCCACGCCCACCTGGCCACGCCCACCCAGCCAGTTATTAGGACAGAGAACCGGTTGTTAAATTATTTGAATCCCACCACTGTGCACAATCTTAGTTCGGAAGGTTATTTGTTGTTCTTTTTATTATCTTGTTTGTTCCTTGTGGTTTCTAAATATAAAAGTATATTGGAAACATCCTGCCTCCTGCTAAACTATGATCCCTTTTCCTAATTAGATATGCCTGCCATTCACTTAACTGAATGGGCATAAGGGTGTCAGTTTTGAGTGAAAAAGGGAACTGTTTCCTACAAATATTGTTTATGGCTTCTGGACCTTAAAGCTTAAGCTAAAATAGGGGAAATGTTTAGAGTCATGTAACAAAGACAAAATGAAATAGTGGAGACAAAATAGAATTGAGTCAACAATATAGTTTAACAAGAGTTACATATTCATCACTACACTCATAACAGCCTTCAAGCAACAGACTTTGCGTGAAATGGACCACTCTATTCCAATTAATTTCATTTGCATAATGATGATATTATGCAAATGACACACATTGATTAAAATGAGGTTATGTGGCATTTCTATAATGATGATATTACACGAATAACAGAAAGTGACATGGATGATGTACACTCTGGTCTAGTGAATATTTGTAAATAACAAACATCTGCCTAAATTAGTCTATAAAAAGATTAGGTACAGTCAAAAATTAAATATTGGTGATTGGTAGAGCATAATCCTGATATTTTCAGTCAGAATTGAGGAGAAAGAGTCTGCTTGAATATCTGTGAGCATATGCTGTCAAAATAGTCTCTGTTGGTAACTTAGTTCATGCATGGCTTATATGCAAGGTTTACACAAGAGCTAAATTAAATTAACAAACCAGATTATAATTTAGCATTTTGTCCATTCTTCTGCAATTGGTACATGCTTCAGTCTTCAGTAGCAGAAGAAATACTTGCAGCACCTAAAATACATACAGTGTTATCGTACTAGAATTTTTGTTTTGTGTATATGTAAAATTAAGGTAAATTAATATGTTTGAACAAGTTTGATGGATTTTTAAATGGAGGGTCTGCTGTTTCTCTTTGATATAGGTATCAAGCTTTTTGTGTCAAAATATAAAACTGAGATAGCTACGCTGAAGGTATACTAAAATAGCAAACCTTTTTTTGTGGAGATATATATTAAAGCAAGGTATCTCAAACTATTTACTAAACCTCAAGAAAGCTTGAGAAGGAAAGGTGAAAAATAGTTTTCTATGGAGAAGAAATGTTAAGATATATGGCTGCACATTGAAACAATGTACAATGTGTACAATGGAACAGCTCTTCTATAATTTCCAGTGTAGCATCGCCATTAACCTCATCTTCTTGACAGCTAGAGGTTACACACTTAAGTAGAAGTCCTGTGCTAACGTTGAGAAAGAAGAGACTTCCAATAAAATGTAGCCATAAAGTGAGTGCTTTAAATCCATCTAAGTTAGCTTCTCTATCTTAGATTAGATGAAGAGGCTAACATGATGCTGCAAAGTTTAATAGCCCTATTTTATTTGTTAGTTACAAAAGATACTTAAAAAATAGAGCCCGTGTTTTTCTTTTTTCCCTTAGTACATACGCAACAAAATGTTTGATTTTTTCCTCCTTATTTTTATTAACTTTTCCTTCTTTTGTTATTTTTAAAATTATAAAAAAAGAAACAAAGCTGAAAAAAAAAACAAGAACACACAAGACTTATATTTGCAGACATCAAGAAACTTAAGCCATGATCCATTACAGTTATCCATAGCCGATCTATACTAATAAATTCTGCAAACCACCAAATACTAATTGGAGCTAGGTATTTATCTTTCTGATGGTGAACACACATCCGTATATCTATTTTCTTTGCTCAGAACTGAAAATATTAAATCTCAATCCAAAGTCAATACTTTTACCACCATGAACAATATATATAAATATAAGCATTAATTTCAAGCATTTTCAACAATATAAATAAAATGAACTCATTTCTAAAACGTTGCCATTTCAAATAAGAAGTTTATATTGAGTAATACTTCCATTTCTATTGTCACTGTAGCTCCTAGCCAGGAAAGTTTTAAACTTTTCTCACTTTTCTTGTTTTATTTCTTCCTGTAGTTTATTGTAATTGTTTCAAAATATGTTTTTGTTACATCCTCCAAGTAAAATCCTAAATGTTTCACTGGGTCTTTTGTTTATTTCATACCCAGATTCTTTTTACACAGAATATTTTTCTGTAAAAGATAAGTGCCTTGCTATTATCTTTGTTTTCTTTTCATTGCTTTATATTTGGAAAAGCACTGAAAATCTTTGAGTAATTTCAACAACAGCTCTGTGGAACTTCATGGTTTCATGATTATTAATACTATATCTGTGTAACATTTCATCTTGTATTCCTTAATTTTGATCCCAATTATCTGTTTCTTTCTTTGTTTGTTGGATCTTGTTGGCCAAAACAACAACGATTATTACTAAGAGTAGAGGAGAGAGAGTTGGCATCCTTGTTTTGTCCTTAAATAAACTTGAAAAAAAATCATAGCCTAGTCCAGTGATGGCTAACCTTTTTACCATCGCGTGCCAAAAGCGGGAGGAGCATGGGAGGGCTGCACACGCACATGCCCACACACATAATTCAATGCCGCCCACGCCCTGCCTCCCCATGCATGCACGTGCAAAACCCACCACCACCATCACCACACTCCCCGTGCTTTTGGCACACGATGGCAAAAAAGTTAACGGTTGGCCTGATAGGCCCATTTTTTGCCCTCCCCAGGCTCCCGGGGCTTTCTTGGTGCCTGGGGAGGGCAAAAATGGCCTCCCCATCTCCGGAGGCCCTCTGGAGGCCAGAAACAGCCTGTTTCCTGACTTCCGGTGGACCCGGAAGGCCTGTTTTTCGCCTTCCCCAGGCTTCAGAGGCTTTCTTGGAGCCTGGGGCGGGTGAAAACGGCCACCCCCACCCCCCTGGAGGCCCTCTGGAGACTGGAAATGGCCCATTTCCTTACTTTCTGTGGGCCTGGAAGGCCCAAAGTCAGCTGGCCAGCGCAAACATGCATGCTGGAGATGAGTTAGGGCAATGCTCGCATGCCCACAGATATGGCTCCGCGTGCCACCTGTAGCATGCATGCCATAGGTTTGCCATCGCAGACCTAGTCACTCCATGGAAAATGTTAAAGGTATCAGATAGTCCTGAATGTACAATCACAATTTAGCTCAAAATTTCCATTGCAATTTCCAAAGACAGTTGCTAAGTGAGTTTTGCCCCATTTTACAACCTTTCTTGCTACAGTAGTTAAGTGAATCACTGCAGTTATTAAGTTAGTAACATGGTTATTAAGTAAATCTGGCTTCCCCATTGCATTTGTTTGTCAGAGGTCAGAAAAGGTGATCACATGACCCCAGGACACTGCACTCATCATAAATATATGTCAGTTGCCAAACGTCCAAATTTTGATCATGTGACCATGGGGATGTCACAATGGCTGTAAATTTGAAAAAAATCATAAGTCACTTTTTTCAGTGCCATTGTAACTTAGAACAGTCACAAAAATGGTTGTAAGTCAAGGACTACTTGTAAAATATTTAAACATGGGTCAAAATTAGTTCTAATATGAAAATTGTATTGTGAATATCGAATCAATGTTGGGCAGTTTTTGTACACATGGTAACCTCCATGGACAAAATAAATAATTGTTCCTTCTGACTAAATATTTAGACATTCTTGCTTCCTCATATTGCCTGTTTTCAGGGACATAAGCAAGGATGTTGAGGACCTCAGACAATGTGGTCTCGGGTAGGGACCACATTCCAGCATAATTCATTAGTAAAGAGTTTGGCAGCCATATCTGAAGAAACACATTGTTTCTAGTGCTGGAGCCTTGTTCACACAAGCCACTAAAATGGAGGAATAGCAACAACAACAATAGTAGCTCAGGTTCAGTCTGGGGAGTAGCAGAGCCAACAATCATGTCAATTACCAGAAATGGACTACAAAAATTGAAATAGGTTTTCTGCATCTTTTTGCTGCCATCTAGTAGTGCCATCTAGTCAGTTTCTACTAAGGTTCTCCATTGCTCAGCTTGTCACGTTGTATGCTGCCTAGACAAATGCATTGGTCCTCTATTCATGCTGTGTCTACAGGAGATACTGGCAAATTATTTATAAAAACTGAAGCTTTGACTTGGGACTCTTACACCCTGCGGGCTCTAAAGGAGATGCCATGCCTTGTCTGACAAAAGTTATAACATTATTTTTAATAACTAACCCAATTAAGAATTCTAAACAACTCAAAAGCTTGCAGATTCTTTAGATAATTAGTCTAAAAATCATACATGATTCTGAAGACACCCATACTTTGATTACTAACTTTAAAGACTGGTAACTGATACTACCGTGTTACCTCAAAAATATGACCTACTCAGAAAGTCCTAGCTTGATTTTTACACCCTGCTGCCAATATAAGCCCTACACCCCAAATAAGCCCCAATTAAGATCCCACCCACTCCAGGGTGCACAGGTAAAAATTAAGCTAGGGTAGGGATAGAGGAGTGAAGCTGCCCTACTACTTACCTTTGGACAGTTGCAGCCAGGCGTTGGCCCATTTCTTTTGCTGCAGCCGGCAAGGCTTTACTGAAGGCCTCTGTAGCCGATAACAGAGCTCCAGATCGCTCCAAAACTCTGTTATTGGCTGAAGAGGCCTTCAGGAAAGCCTTGCTGGCCTTGCCGGATGAAGACGTTCCTGAAGGCCTCTAATAGCGAAAAAGAGGCCAGTGGCGACACATGCAAGTGAGGTAAGTCAGTGGACGACAAACACACACACCCCGAAAATAACACCTCGTGCCTTTTTGGTGGCAAAAAAAATATAAGACAGAATCTTATTTTCAGGGAAACATGGTATGTTTTCCTATAAGTTCAGAAAAGAAAAATATACACTTTGCAATTTTAAAAAAAATGAAAGTGGTACAATAGAAGTGTCATTGTTGACTTCCGGTTGACATTACGGTGAGAATAGCTTGGAAAATAGTGGGCTTCGCCAAGCCATGTGAAATCCAGCTGGTAACCGCTATTGGGAAACCCTATGGCAGTGATGGCTAATCTTTTTGCCATCGCATGCCAAAAGCAGGGGGAGCGCGGGGGGGGGGTCGTGCGCATGCATGCCCACACCCATAATTCAATGTGCACTCCCCTGCGCATGTACGCGCGACATACACACTGCCCCCCGCTTTTGACACGCGATGGGACAGTGGGCGCGGTAGGCCTGTTTTTTGCCCTTCCCTGGCTCCAGAGGCTTTTTTTGGAGCCTCGGGAGGGCGAAAATGGCCTTCCTTATCCCCCCTGGAGGGCCTTTGGAGGCCCTCTGGAGGCCGGAAATAGCCCACTTCCCGACTTCCGGTGGGCCCGGAAGGCCAGAAAATCAGCTGGCCGGCGCACACATGCACTTTGGAGCTGACCTAGGGCAACGCTCGGGTGCCCACAGTTGTGGCTCCGTGTGCCACCTGTGACACGCGTGCCATAGATTCGCCATCACGGCCCTATGGGGTCAAAGCCACCTTTAGGGGCAGCGAAGAAAGGAGAGGCACTTCATGGACCACAAGGAACTCGCAATTTCCTCATTAGGTCCAAAGCAAGCTCTTCTGAATGGCAGCAGGGATGATGGTCATTTTTGGCAGTCACAAGCTGGGACAACTAGGATCATAAGATTTGTGAGTAGTCCGTGGAAAGAGCATTGAAATTGGGTGAGTTAACTTCCAACTCTTACTCTAAAGATTTAATTAAGTACAAGAATTTTAAAAGATAATCTCTAAGCATTAAGGAAATGGCGATTAGACACACGGAGAAGATTAAAGACTGAAAATTAAGAGGCAAAAGAAATGCCCAAGGAGAGCTTTAAAATACAGAAAGCCTGAAAAAAAAGCTTAAACAATTCGAAAGGTGATTTTTTGGAGAAACTGTCTTGCTTATTTGTATATTTAAACTCCCTGGACTTATTGGATAATCAGCTGCTTTTGACATACTGTTTAATGTTGGACTTGGGAGCAGGAGAGCCTATACTGGAAGCAAAGGAGCACTACAGCGTCAGTACTCTTAGTGAAAGTGAGATCCAATACATATAAAGTCTAATACACAGAATAGAAGAAAGTAAATAACCCCTGGAAGATGGCCTGACCTTAACTCTATTCTAGAAGACAATTTGGATATTTTGAAAATACCTAATGAGTTTCTTCTTCTTCTTGAAGATTTCTAAGATGAACTAAATTACAAATAACTAAACTTTATTGAAACTGACTAGTGGATTATGGATTTGAAAGATTGGAGGTACCTAGTGGATTAACTTGGATTTGGATTACTAATGCTATTTGAGAGAAATTCTACGAAGCAAAAGAAGAAAGGTGATAGAAGAAAAGGGAAAAGAAGAAAAGTTAAAATTTGGACAATTGGGAAGATATGTAATTGGAAAACCACAAGGGTGTAAATTACTAAATAATTTTAAAGATTATAAATTTAGGGGATTTGGAGGTATAACTATGGGATTGACTGAATTTTATTAAGTTGGAGTTTTTAAATTATTGAGTTATTGAGATGTTGGAACCAAAGAGGTATACTGAATAATCTTTATTAAATTGTTACAAAATGGATCTACAGAGGATAATAGAGGCAAATGAAGAGATAATTTTGATGCTCAAAAACATGCATGAAACTATAAAGAACAATGGGATTGTCCAAAAATAAAGAAATGAGTGTAGACAAGGGGATTGTCCAAAGATAAAGAAATGAGTGTAGAAGCCACACAACAATTGGGGGGGAGAGATGAACATGATATTCAGGAAATAGATGAGAAATTAGAAGAAGCAGTGGAAGGAAAAAAATCAAAACAAGATGCAAGAAGATAAAGATAATGAAGAGAAAAGATTATTAAGTAAGAAATCCATTAGATAATTCCTTAAACGTTTATTATAGAACAGAGAAAAAAGAAAGATCTCTTCAAAATAAAGAAAGGTTTAGAGAAAAAAGAAAAATATTTTTTAAAAAAAGAAAGTCTTATTGATGGGTGTTCAAATAATACAGCAGAAAGAGACAAAGGGCAACCTGAAGGGACTGTTCAGTAGGTATAAAAATATTTAAAAGAGTTATAAGACTCCAAGAGAGAGAAATAAAAGTGTGATTAAAAAGTCAATAAATGATGGAACTCCAAAAAGGCTAAGAGATGATGGATAATGATAAAATATATTAATAAAATGAAAAAAATAAAAAAGACAAATAGAGAAAATTTGGGATATTGAAATTATGATGGAATAATGAGTAAGTCTCAAAATATTAAATATTAGTAACAGTAGGGGACAACAAATACATGGCGCAAAGAAATGTTATTTATGTTTAAACGAATTAATGGGGAAAATGATAAAGAATTATAAAGAGAGAATGGTACTGTTGAAGTTGGAAGATCAGGATTATGCATACTTATTTGTATTATGTTAGCATTGTTTTAAAAAGATTTGATCCAGTCAATACACTGTCCACAAAATATGTATGGTATGTATTATATTAAAAAAAAATATTTTTTTTAAATTAGCAGCATTATCTATCTATCTATCTATCTATCTATCTATCTATCTATCTATCTATCTATCTATCATCTATAAAAGCCAAATACCACTCACTCATCACAAAATCTCCAGAACTGTTAAGCCTACAAACTTGAAATTTGGCATGTATGCTCCTCTTAGCTTCTACTGTAGGTGCTCGCTAAGAAAGGATTTTTCGAAATGACCATCAGATCATTAGTATTTCATACACAGTATTATATTCAGACACTCTGATGCTAAGGAGTTAGACGTTCTACTCCCCCTCCCCACCTGAAAAGAACTCTGTTCCAACTGCCAGTTGCCTTATATTAACACGCTCTGATGCTACTCCTTCGCTAAACCAGGCATGGGCGTGGGCAGAGCATGACTCATCCAGCCTGCAGGCTGAGACGTTCTACTCCCCCTCCCCCTCTGTTCCAATTGCCAATTGCCTTATATTAACACATTCTGATGCTACGGAGTTACACATTCTACATTAAGTTTAAGGCTTTAAGTGTCTATTAATCACGCCCAATCACATAGTTTCATAGCGAAGCACGGGCATCCAGCTAGTTGTTTATATGTGCAAATTCACTCAATTGTTCTGTTGAGTTCATCAAACTTGCCCATATGATTGTAGAAATAAATGTTTACAACAAAATAAACAAAAATGGTAGCATGAGTTTCCTGCCAGGCACAGTGATAAAACTCTTGTTCTCACTCAGTTCTACATTCCAGAGCAGACACAAACATGTTAAATAAGTGTTCAGTTGCTGAATTTTAGAAATCCATATATTACTGTGTATATATGCATTATGTATGGATATGATTTTAATCAGTCCAAAGTTCAAATTCTGGGCTTCTTTCTCCTGCCTATTTGAGCCAGTGCACATTTGGCTGCTCTTTTTCCGGCCTTGAAGCTTTAAGCCATCTGTTCCTTGTTTACCAAATGGGTATCTTTGGCATGAAAATCAAAATCCCATGCTTCATCAGTTTCAACCATTACATTATCTTAACATCAATTCTCCCAAATGCTTTGGGCTGTTTTTAGCTTTCTATTGAAAACCAAGGATAAAGCGTTTTACAAATTAGAGAGTAAAGCATTTAGAGAAATAGTTTCATGGGATGCCTGCATTTTGTGCTCTGACACTTCAGCACACAGAACCAAAAATTCATGAGCAAAGATATAATAGGAATGGCTACACAAATCATAGTCCCAATATTTCAGCTGTTTTAAGGATTCAGACAATATCTTCCAATAGGCTGGGATCTAAAGTGGGCTCCCAGGAATAGCAGAGTGAGAAAGGCAGCTGAGCAAATACAACTTCTGCTGTTAAGTCACCCTAGACATCAGAATATGGGTGTTATCTATCACATAAGTGAAGTACTATCCAGCTGAGGACTACTCAGTAACTATGCTTGTAACTGACCAGGTGCTGGAACATAAGTGCCTGGTTTCTCAGTCTGGCCCCTGATACCCTTGGCTGGAAATGGAACATCACTAGTAGATTACTTTCTCTTTTAACTGGAGTGCCACCATTGCCATAATTTGAATGAGAGAGAAAGTAACCGAATTATTGTTGTTTGCTCTGCCAGGTACTCCATGACATTAGGTCATTTGGCAGCTGGAACATCTAACCAGGCAACATCAATTTAGAAATTGAGGATAGATCACTGTGAAAAAGCTTCCCTGCCAATCTTGCCTAAATTTTCAACAAATCTTGGCATATTTCAAAAGTTTGATTAGGCAAGTTTTTCCTGGCACAGAAAGAAAGAATATGTATTTCTATCACTATTTCTGCCAGTATTCAAATGTCTTTTGTATACTAGCAGCTAAGGGAAGGAAAGTATTTCTCACCACAATAAATTAATGAATTTACTAATGAAGAGCTTCACCATGCAGTTATCTTACAACTCATTCAGGAAGCACTAGCTAGGGCAAATGTAAAGCTATTGCCATTCATATATCCATTATCCATATATCCATATATGCCTAGCATTTCAATTTTTGTCATAAAACTCCTTTTATGCTTTTCAATGCTTTTCAAATATTATCTTAAATAGGTAAGACAATAAAATACTAACATAATTTAAAATAATAAAAAGAAAAAGTGTTTTTTATTGAAGTTAGTATGTTATAATGCTCCAGTACAACTCATAAATTAAACATTTTAAAAACATTTTAAAAACAGTAATAAAATGTGTTGCTCGTGAAACAGTAAGAATTACATAAAACAGTAAGAATTTTCATTTCATGTACATTTTTCCAGGACACTTATTAACAAAATAATATGGAAAGAACATCCAGAAATCATAGACATAAATATATATATAGAAAAAAAAAACCCATTGAATTGGGTAGATTGATTGTATAGGAAGACAGTTCTGGAATTCATTACTTGATTGATACATTTCATAAGGATTGTCTTTACCTATTTTCTTCATATCCTAACATTTAGAGCCTTTTAAAATATTGGGAACTAAAGATGTTTCACTTTTCCAAATAACCAGAAGCATGCAATATCTAAAAGCAGCTGCTTCTGTTTTAGCTTTTAGCTTGTAACGGCACCAGAACATAGCATCTTGCTGTGCACTAAGTGATGCTATCAAGTATTAACTGCACTACATCTCAACACATTATCAGGTTGTCAGAATTCCTGAACATCCATAATCAATCAATGCCACACAATCAAAGTCACCAAGGTTCCTGTACTGTTGATATCCATTCAAACCCCAGATTTCACAAATGATATTATACATTACTCAGCATTCACTAATCATCTAGCAAGATACAGCTCACCAACTATGTATTATAATCACCTGGACAAGTGATTTTTCTGGTCCCATAGAGAGGAGAATCCAAGAAGGGATTCTTGTTTTGTTTTTGTTCTTTGTGTTTTTGAAGAAAAGGGCCTCCATATGGGACAGGTGGATTCCATTCAGTCTTAGAATTACAAACTTTGCATGATGATCAAAATGAGATACTTTTTAACTCTATAGAGAAAATAAGAATATTCTGGAAAGAGTTTGTTCTTCAGCACACTGAGTGGAGTATTGATTTACATTTCTTTTAATAGCCTAGCTAAGCTGGAAGTCTGGCTGAATCTAGCAACCACGCTTCTAAGGAAAATATATTTAAAAGCAAAACCTTCAAACAATCCTGTATAAATTCGCCACTCCAATTATTTCAGGGTCTTTTCAAGCTATTTCAGTACTGGCAGATTGTTCTACTGGTCTAAAATCAGTTTTTCATTAATGAACCCTAACATCTTGAGGACATGATGAAGCCTTTGTGCTTTTAGTTTTCCTTTAGAGAAATTCCCAGTCTTTGCTAAGTTCTAAATAGTGATTGATTTGAAAAATGCTTCTGTATGATCTCAATATACAAGAAATAGGAAAATCACAAACTCCAGGCAGTAGTAATGTAGCTCTATTCTCTGGAAAGTCTTAAAATGTTAGAAAACAAGCATTTATTTATTAAATTTATATGCCACCCAACTCACTATTGGAGGTCATTGGGAGCTTTATTACAACATTTGTTGGGTCACCTTTGTGTTCCAATTGAAGATTAGTGCTTCAAATATATTTTTAGAAATATATGAGCTCTTTTTCTCTTTTGCTCGGTCCTCCTCTCTCCCAAACTTCCTCATGCTCTGTTGATATAAAGTCTGTTTTTTTCGCTGCATGTGATTCTGCCCATGGGAATACCTTTGATGAATAATTAAATTTGACAGGCCAGTTATTGCTTAATTGCAACTCCCAGCACCCCTCACTGTTAGACATGTTTCTTAAGGATGCTGGAAGTTTCTTCCACAATTCAGGATGTGTACTCTTACACTTTTCAGATGTTTGCATATTGCACATGTCAAGTAGAATGTGAAACATGATTCTTAGATTATTAATATTAAAATAATAAAACATTTTAATTAGTGCAAGTCAAACTTTTGGCACAGTGTAAAATTACAAAATAGAGAATCAACAAGATGCTGTGGGCTAATGGGAAAATGCCTAGAGGCTACTTTAAATTATGGATCAGATTACATAACTTCTTTAAATATTCATTCCATTATATTCCAGTATAAAATGTCTTGATTCCCAATTTTTTAGTTTGATCCGTGCAATCGGAGGCAGAGAATGTATAATGATTGAAATTAGTGCATTTCTAAAACTCCATAATTAAATGTTGAGGGCAACATGCAAGTTTCATTCATACAGTTTTCTGTTTAAAATGGTTACTTCCTGGCATATTTTATGAACAAAATGTTTATGTGGAATGAATAGCTTCTACTGGAGAGAGTGATTTTTTTGTCAATATTTTATGCAGCATTCTGTAACTGGACTGGAATATTTCTTGAAACAAGCTTTGCAAAACAGCATCAGCTGTTGAATATAAAATAATTTATTTCATGTACCCTAGAATGGCAATATAAGAGTGAAACCAGCCAGGCATTAGATATACCTTTGGCTGTCAAGAATAGTTTATTTGGCAAAGCTATTAAAGACTGCTTAGAATTTGATGGAACAGTGCCTTGGATAAATTTACTGTTATGAATTGTTGCCAAGACTGATAAACACTCTTAACAGACAACTGGGAATTATATCAAAAGTGATTTTGGGAATAAATCCTGGGAATCAAAAGTATGCACTAGACACCATGTAATATAAATGCTCAGTAAAAAGTTTCTATTATTTCTTGTGGGAAAATAATTTTTAAAAATATCCAGATAATTTTGTATATCAAAATACATATACATTTATTCAAATATGAATGTCAGGGTTCCAAGTAATACACTCAATAATAAACTCTGAAGCAGGTAGATTCCTCAAAGAATAGTTTTATTGGATATATCATATTGGCACAGTTCTGATAAAAACTAACTTTGAAGGTTCCCACGGTTTTCACCTAATTAAAAGTTTTTCCCCTTTCCCAAACAATCAGTCACATGGTCCAATCAAGGTGTCGCCTGATTGCCTGGTAACTTCACTCCTCCTCTCTCTCTGGCCACCTGTGGGAATGTCCTTGGTTCCCAGGAGAAAGTATTTTATTTTGGCTACAAAACCCCAGCTATCTCTACTCCCCCCTCCCTATCTCTCAGCTCCAGTGTGGCAACACTGAAGCTTCCAAATGGCTTCAGTCAGGTCAGCTTCAAGGTTGATAGTCTAGTTAAAAAATCTAGCCCCAAATGAGAATCTATGGGGTAATCAGTAAATTGATTTTACAGTATATATCAGGAATCTTGCTAAAACATATATCCTAAAGGCAAGGGCATCTGCATTTGGGGGAAAAAAATATTTAATTACAACAGTGTTTGTTTGAAGCATGTAGCATGTGACAGAAAATGCTACAATCAGATATACCACACAATTTTAGTTTTTGATCTTTTTCTTTAAATATCTTCTTAAATCTTATGGTTCTTAAAATATAGGTGAAAGTATTGTGCATTACTTGCTGATAGAAACAGGTAAAATTGCTATATACACTTTATTCCAATAGTTGAACATTAACAATTTCATTCCCCCATATCTGTCTCAAACTTCTCATTAGTTACAAAAACAGAGCCAAAAGTGGATTTCAGTGAGTTCCGGCATTGACTTCTGTCATTGCTTCTTGGACAATATACTGCTGCATACTCACTCAATTATCACCACTTCATGACATAGTATTAAAAAGTTCTCTTAAGGGCTATGGAACTGTTTTGAAACAGAAGCAGAACTAATATCCTGCTCCTATCTGTATCAATTGCCCATTATATGAATTTACCTCAGATGCAATGTAAAATTTTTATTAATTATTATTCGGTCATGCATTGTATGTGGGGTATTTAATATAACAGATGAAGAAGAAGATGGGAGCCCTGGGCCAGTTCACTTGCATACCAGAAACATCTGTCGCCATCTGTCAGAAAAGCATTATACAATTCATGTGTATCTTTTCAAAATACTCTAGCATCTCAAATGAACTAACATTCATTTACAGAATTCATAGAACGTTTCTCTAAATTCCATTAGGAAACATGCAGATGGAATGCAACTTTATTGGAGAACAGTGCTTTAAAGACTTCTAATCTTCTGTCCAAATAAGATTGACCTGGGATCTGTGTAGATTAAATGGGATGGTTGGGTGCCTCGTGGATCCTGGTGGTTTCCAGCAGATTCTTTGAAATATCCATTGTGACCTTGTAATCAGTTCCTTTGAGCGTCTGTTCGTCTCCATGCAACAGAAAGTGACCAGAATGCTTTGATTGCCATGATTACCCTTGGCTGGATGATCCCTAGTGAATTCTTGGTTTACTGAGGATGTCCAGGAAATGAAGTAGCAGAAGAGGTGCTTGGAGCACTGTGATAGGAAGATGAAAAATGACTAGAACCATCAGGGAAATGAGTTTGGGACTGCACTTTGCTATTTCCTCTCCCTTATTATGGTGAAACGAGTGGGAAAGGGTAGGAGCACTTACACTTTAGAACAGTCTTCTCTTGTAAGTTTGATTAGTTTGAACTTGGTAGATTTTTTATAAGTTGTTAAAAATAATTACTTTGTAAAGCTTTTGAATCACTATCATGTATTGCTGTGCTGTGTTATGTTTGGGGTCATATCTATTTTCATTGGTGTTGATTTTTATTTATTTATTTATCGTGATTATATAATCTATCTCATTAAAAGCAACTCTGGGTGGTGTCCAGTAATTATTGTACAATGTTATGGTGGACATTTTTAGAAGTTGTGGTGTATTCATATTCCTTATTATTAAACGATGGAAGTTGTAATACATTTGATGAATACATTATAAACTGCTCAACAAATTTGAATTCTATCTAAAACTGATTAAATTCAGATTAAATAAATTCACAGTCGAGACAATCAACAATCAAGACATCTCTTTAATTTGTCTAAGAACTGAAAACATTTTTTCCATACTGTACCTTCTGAAAATCAGTTCTTGATTGCAGTTACTGAATTTGTTCTAAAATAAATACTACTTTGGTATTTCTTGCACCTGAAAATGGATGGTAGGCATATCTTACAACCAAACGGCATAGTCCAGGCAAATGCACTGTAACAATAGACTAGCAGACTCCTACTGAACAAAAACTGTACTTAAATGCAATTGAAAGTGGCAAACTGAATTGGACAGAGGTCGGTTTTTGAAGACAAGGCAAGGGCTGGCAAACAATGCTATGTGTTTCCTGGTACAAATAATGCAAATTAAATGCTTGCATCAAAAATTATGAATTAAGTACATGTGCAACACCTTTGAACAATGTGGCAATATACATGTAATCATTGTGATGTCATTTTGACTTGCTAAGCTATGAACAGGGAGGCCTCAGGTTAGCAGTAATGGGGAAAGGATGAAAACTGGCAATGGGTCAGTAGATTTCATGTTGGTATGTTTTAGCTAAATAAAGAATAGTGGATAGCACTGAAACTCAACTTCATGCTGCCTATAGTGCATTTCTAGGTGGATAAACTTTATTGGGAGGCGGTGGCTCAGTGGCTAAGATGTTGAGCTTGTTGATCGAAAGGTAGGCAGTTCAGCGGTTCGAATTCCTAGTGCCATGTAATGGGGTGAGCTCCCATTACTTGTCCTGGCTTCTGCCAACCTAGCAGTTCGAAAGCATGTGAAAAATGCAAGTAGAAAAATAGGAACCACCTTTGGTGAAGGTAACAGCGTTCTGTGCACCTTTGGAATTTAGTCGTGCCGGCCACATGACCACAGAGATGTCTTCGGACAGTGCTGGCTCTTCGGCTTTGAAATGGAGATGAGCACCACCTCCTAGAGTCAGGAACAACTAGCACGTATGTACAAGGGGAACCTTTATTAATATATACATGTCTATAACAGAAATAGTAGCATATTGTATTAAAGGGAAGCAATGCAAACCCATGCTTTCCCCATGCTTGCTTACCCTCTACAATCAACTCTGCTCCAAATTCCCCCTCTATATGACTGCTTCCTCACTACTGGCTCCAAATTAAGATTGTTAGTGGTATGAGCTACTTCCACTTTCAATCATAAAAAGACATGAGGGGAAAATCTTAGCCAATAGAGACTTCATACAGTTCTATTTTGATATATGGCCTGAAAAACTTTGCAGAAAGAAAAACAACCCAGACTAGATAGACTGAAATACAGCAAATGGTGTGGGAGGAAATATTGTTTGAAAATAATGGATAATAATAGAGAAATAAAGCATAGAAATCCTGTTTAAAATCTTTGCACCGCAGCACAAGGCACTAAAACATTTAGCACATAAAAGACAAGACAAAGGGCATCAGTACAGTCTGTAGGTTGTATTGCCAATAGTAGAAAGTCAAAAGTAAAAGAAACAAGAAGTACAATTGAAAGATGTGCATATGGAATAAAAAAAATAGTATAAATTATATACCACCCTGTTTCCCCTAAAAATAAGACATCCCCTGATAATAATCGGGCTTTTGAGTGCATGCACTAAAATAAGCCCTCCCCAAAAATAAGCCCTCCCCAAAAATATTTAAATGCATGTGCAGCTGGTCCCCGCCATTTCTTCTGGTTAGGGTTAGGGAGACAGAGCTGGAAATCAGGTAAGACAGCAAGAGGAGCCGCATCTTGCTCCATGCACCCCAAAGTAATAAGACATCTCCGAAAATAGGGCCAAGCGTTTATTTTGGAGTTCAAAAAAATATAAGACAGGGTCTTATTTTCAGGAAAACATGGTATATGCTGTATTTTGGAAAGTTTCAATTGTATATCTCTAAAAGAAATATTTTAATAGAAAAAAAGGTTTCTACAAAAACTCAAACTTTGTAATTTAGAATAAAACTACTATTAAAATAAAAAGAACTTTTGGTTTCTTTGGGGCCAGGCCAATTCCATATTACAAGATAAGGTAATTGTAAAAAATACAAATAGACATCAATCTCTTTTTGGAAAAATTAGTGTTAATTATTTTTCATAGAACTTAAAGTTACTGTATAATTTCAAAACATTATCAGATTTTATTTAAAATGCATTATGGAGAATCTATCCTGGGGCTTAAAGAATTTTAGGATTTAAAGGGGGGGGAAGGGAAATGAGATGATATACTTGTGAGTTTCTATGGCAGCAGGAAGGATTTTTTTATCAACATCCACTGTGAGAATACATCTTAACCTTTATATTGATGGCATCAAAATCTATTAAGAATTTTACACAATATTATAACTACCCGTCCCATTAGGTCCGGCAGGAGGGGTATGCTGCCAGTCCCATCATCAAAGGAGCTCCATCTGGTGGGTCCAACTTGTGTGTCTTTTCTGCTGTGACTCCTACCCTCCAGAATATGATTCTCTCAAACTGACATTAGCCCTATGTCTGTTAGCTTTTTGGAACACCCTTAAAATCTGTTCCTTTTTCATCAGCCTTAGGGATCCCATGGGAAAACCAGTAGATGGCTGCCTGAAATTAAATGATTATTGTTCTCCTGCAATCTTGAAGGGTTTTTTTAATATCTTTATTTATGTTTGACTGTTTTTAGATTTAATTGTAATTTTTAACTGGTGCCAGGTTTGCATGTTGCCCAGGTCACATTATTGTGAGAAGGCAGCTAATATAAATATGCTAAATAAATAAATTGTAATTTGAAAGGAACATATTTCCCCTCTGTTGGAAAGACAAGAAACTACGACATTTTGGAAAGAATGTGTTTAAAGGCATTTAAGGCATACCTAGGATTTAAGATTGAATTCTCTTCAAAACTAAATCTGTCACTCATATCTGTTGGCCGGAATAAGAAATTGCAAGCTGAAAAGTCATTAAGTAAAAAGCAATTAAATTTTTATTTATAACAGTAATTATCACTGCTAATGGACAAATAATAGAAATATCTGGAAAATTTCAATAGAGAGAAGACATGTAGCCTGTATCTGTACCTGAAAAAAGTGTCTGATAAAATCTACTACTTCTAAATCCAAATCCATGTTAACAAAAGACTATTGCTAATAGTTACATATTCATGTAACAGTCCATAAGCAAACAAATTAGCTATATTATGATTTAATTTAACGTCATGATCCACATAGCATTCTAAACAAAGCTAAACTACACAACAACAATCACACAACTCTATTTCAGCCACATCTTGGTGCAATGTGACAAGTAAGTAAATCCTTTTCTCTAACCTCTAAAAGTTGTTTAGTCCTAAAAGAGCTGACTATTTAATTTAAAAATAACTGGACACAGAAGAAAAAAGAAAATGAATGTCTTAATTTAATACTTTTAAATTTTAGTACTAAATTAATATTAATTTAATACCAACAAGTGCAGGGTTGTAGATTAGTGTCTATGAACACATGTGTGTTTCTATTTCTATGTTTTAACTTCCAAGATTTAAGATTCTGTCAGCTCCTAGAATTAAAAAAACAGAATTCAGTATCATTTGAATACAATATATCTTTGTTAGGAGGTTGAAAGAAAAGGGTCATGAAATGAATATTTACTTACAGCCAAATAAAAGCAACTCTGGCAACAAATTTAAAATAAATATATTTTAAATCATTTTTAAATAATGTATATGGAGTGCTTTTTATTGGCACTTATGTAATTATAATTATAAATTCATATTTAAATTGCTCGTGCTCAAGGTCTATCGTATCATTCACAACATACAATTGATTAGAGGTGAATAGCTAATAAATTTAAATAAATAAATAAACTTTAGCTTCATTTCTCAAATGATTTTAAATGGGAAGGGAAGGTATGTTAGCTTCTATGCATATAAAAACTAAAAAGGGATACTTCTTTTTCCCTTAGGAATTCTACAGATATCATTATTAATTTAATTAACTATTAATTCATTCATAGTTAACTCCATATTCTACTCAACAAAGCCTTGGTACAGTATTTCATTAACAGAAAGCAATAGTTCTTAGCCAATTTTTCTGTATGCAAAAATGAATGATGAATAATGAATAATGTTGAAGTTTCTCTTCTTGGGCTTTGTTGCCCACATTCTTGTCATACAGACATCCTTGAGAAGTTATTATTTAGGCTTACTGTAATTATTGTGGTATTTATCTTTAATTAAACAATTGTTACAGGTTTAGAGAAGAAATAATTTCTCATTTAGCACACAACATGTAATGCATATGTTATGCATATTTTTGACAGAAATGACAGTATGATTTAAAAGGACTTATTTTATCATTATTTTTAAAAGCTGCAGTACAATACTTTTACACCTAGTTGCTATAAAATAAGCTTCAAATACGCTAGATTGTTCCATTGCAAAGCATCAAATGTTCTCTCAGGATGCCCATCTATGGTATAATGCAGTATTTTTCACATATCAGCTGCTATCTATTTTCAAACTTCTATTTGTCTTTAGGGATCTATGATGGACTTCTGAGAGACTGAGAAAGAAGCTGTCAGTTTGCAAAGTATTATATAGCCAAAACATTTGCGAAATCCCCACTGCTTCAAGAGGCAGTCAGGAACAGAATCCGTGCCCTAACAAATTTACTGATAAGCATTAAAATATACATATCCAATCTTCAAGATTAATGTCAAGCCCCTAGCAGCTGCTCACAATGAAAAAACCTAGTTTTTCATATAGTCTTAGTAACTAGATTCTATCACTTCCTCCTCCAAGAGGAATGTACAGATGATCTAGTACTGAATTATTTTGCAAACTGCCATTGTCTTTCTCAGACTCTAACTAGTCAATTATAGCATGGTATAGATCCATGATGGCGAACCTATGGCACGCGTGCCACAGGTGGCACGCAGAGCCATATTAGTGGGCATGCCAGCTCAGCTCTGGGGCGCATGCACGCGCCGGCCAGCTGATTTTCGGGCCTTCTGGGCCCACCAGAAGTAGGGAAACAGGCTGTTTCCTGCCTCTGGAGGGCCTGGGGTGTGTGGGGAAGGCCCGTTTTTCTTTCTTACCTCGCTCCAGATCCTTTCTATGCATCTGGGAAGGGCGAAAACAGCCTTTCCCACTCCCTTGGAGGCCCTTCGGAGGCTGAAAGGGCCCATTTCCCGACTCCCGGTGGGACAGGAAGTGATGTTTTTTCCTGTCCCCAGCCTCCAGAGACTCCTAGAGAGGCTGCTAGAGACTTCTAGAGAGGCTCCTAGAAACTCCTAGAGAGGTTCTGGAGACTGGGGACAGCAAAAAAATGTCACTTCCTGTCCCACCGAGAGTTGGGAAATGGGCCCTTTCAGCCTCTGTATGGCCTCCAAGGGAGTGGGAAAGGCTCTTTTCTCCCTTCCCAGATGCATAGAGAGGATCTGGAACCAGGTAAGAAAGAAAAACGGGCCTACGAGGCCATCATGTGCCAGGAGCGGGGGTTGGTGGGGTTGCGTGCGCATGCACGTGGGCATGTGTGTGCATGACCCTCCCCGACCCCCCCTACTGGCACGCAATGGCAAAAAGGTTAGCCATCACTGGTATAGACCAAGGTGTCAAACTCACCGCGTTACATTGCTGTTACATGACTTTTATGAAGTTTTTCCCATTCACGGAGCTCGGGTGGGTGTGACCTGCACTTGGCGCATCCAGCCCGTGGGCCGCCAGTTTGATACCCCAGTATAGACCACAGACAACAGTGAAATTTATTTCCCTTTATTTCAAGGAAAGATTTAATATACAAAAACAAAGTTTTATTTTCCAATGCAATATTATATTCCAGTTTTCTCCATTATTTATATCCTGGAACTCTTCTGTTCCTCACCTTTTATGCATCAATGCATTGCCTTCCAAAATATTCATGCTGTCATTCTTTGGTAGTTGTATGAGAGAGTGCTTAGTCCTTGGCTAATGAAAGACCTGGCATTAAAGTGAGATGAGGGAGAGGCTTATACTGACTGATGTGAGGCTCTTCTAATAATCTATGCACTCATGCAGGGCATAACAGTGCAAACACCACTTGTCAGTTAAGTGCAGAGTAAAATTGCTCAATCAAGCATTATGCCCTGCAGTTGTCTGAAATTAGTTAATTCCATGCTGGACATGTTGATAGCTTTAGAGAAATTGTTAGCTATTCTTACACCTTGTAAAAATTGATTGGTTGAATGTGTGCCATCAGTCAGTGTCAATTCTTAGTGATAACATGGGTAGATTTTTTCCTGGACACTGTGTCCCTAATGCGGTCCTTCACATCTTCCAATGCTGTATTTATTGGCACTGAATCCATACATTTTGCTGCTGGTCTCCTCTTTTTATTTCCACCTTTCTCAGCATTGTAGACATTTCCAAGGTTAGGTCTTTGATACTATGCCCAAAATATAATAATTTGATCCTGATTATTTATGCTTCAAGTAAAATCTGGGTTCAGATATTTATCAAATTTATATATTAAATTCATGGAAGATTTAGCTAAAAAGTAACTAGACCTTTGAAATATAAACTGTAATATTTAGCTAATGTTTGACCAGCACAATATGAAAATGTCAACTGAAACTCTATCTTCCTTTCAGAAACACGATGGCCACTTCACAGTCATCCAGCTTGTTGGGATGCTTCGTGGAATTGCTTCAGGCATGAAATATCTCTCAGATATGGGTTATGTACATCGGGATTTGGCAGCTCGGAATATTTTGGTCAATAGTAATCTCATGTGCAAAGTCTCTGATTTTGGATTATCACGGGTACTAGAGGATGATCCTGAAGCAGCTTATACAACAACTGTAAGTTCATTTGGGGTTTTTTCCTAATACAAAAAGGTCACTCATGAGGGTGAGAATGGAATTTTTTTACGCATGTACAAATATACAGCTCTTCCATAGCCTATAATATACAATAGCAGGCTATCAAAATGAGTTTTCCTTCAAAGAAGGCAAGCCAAGGAGCAAAATGGGAAACTGCAATTTGCTTCAGTCAGCTTATTTAGGAAATAATTGGCCTATATTATTGGAATGTACACAAGACCAGACTTGCTTCTGGCAAGGTCCTCTACATATAATAGCTGTAGAACTGGCCACTTCATCATTTCCTAACAACGCTGTCACACAGAACTCTTCAATATGCAGAAGTTCAACAAATGAAAGAAGTTAATATTCCAGGTATGGAAGACAGCAACTTATATAAAGCTGAACTTTAGCATCATAATTTCTATTTGGCTCTTACGGGTATGGAATTATAGATTCCATTCTTCCAATAAAGGACCCCCTTCTATACCTATTTGTTTCATAGTCAAAACAAGAACAAGGAGATTTTAAAGCATTCTGAAACATTTGTTGACAAGAGTTATTCATTCAGTCATTCAATTCCTATAGGCCACCCAACTCAACCAAGTGATTGTGATTTCCCCCAACAGATAAAATTCAGCTCCTTTCTCTTGTCCCATCATAAACCAAATGGTGAGACTAATTCACATCATTTTGCAACCATCCCAGGGATGTTAAAAGTTGTAGTGTAATAAACTTTAGAAGAAAACTACCAAAGAGTTATACTTCACCATTTCTAGTTATTCTCTCTAACACTTTAGTGATGTTTGAACTAATTTTCTCTTTTAATTGCTTCGTTTTCATTGTAGCCAGATTGGTTTCATATCTCTGTGTGAATATTATTATTGGATATATTATTTATGTTGACAATAATGATGGATGGATGGATGGATGGATGGATGGATGGATGGATGGAATTTATTGACTCTTTGGCTCTGGCTGGCACAATAGACTGAATTATTGGAAGACTTAGCATTTTGAACCTTTCATGGCATTTGTTATGGCTCTACCAAATACCAATTTAAACTGCCTCCTGCATTTCTAGAAACATACAATCACCATGCTTTTACAAGTGAAATTAGTGTTTTATGTGTGATACAGCATGAGGAACAGGACTAAAGAAATGACTCATATACCTTAAAATTAGATGAAATTAGATTAAAATTGGATATTAAATTTTTATATATTCGGTTTTACATTGTTTTTAAATTTTGTAAATTTATATGTGTTTTAATATGGCTGTACACTGCCCTGAGTCCTTCGGGAGAAGGGCAGTATAGAAATCTAATAAATCTAATCTAATCTAATCTATTATTTTGAAACAATGCCTCAGTCTCAATTCTTAATTACATTTATTTTTCATTTTGGGCCTCAGTAAGATTTTTTTTCCATTGTGATCAACACTGCTTCAGCCTCAGTGATTAATATTTTATTCTGTGGGAGCTATTCCTTTTGGTTTGAAAAATACAATTCTTAAGAGGTGGTAAAGTGTAAAATAAAAATAGATATATTGTATATGTTGTCCTATGCTTGGCACACCAATATTTATGAAGCAGTTCTTTTTTTAGGGTTTCCTTCTTTAGAAGGGTCAGGTTTCCTTGATGAAAAATGAAACAGTTGTGTATTCCCATATGGATATAAAGAATTGGATTTTCATTGACAATGAAAATAAATTTTAATTGTAAAACCGTATTTATTTAACATTCAGTGAAATGTACTCACCTTTTTATTTAGTATATTAACAGTTTTGTAATCTGTTAATCTTGTATCCATAAATACTGAATAAGAATGTCTTTCTATATATGTGTGTATTTGTGTGTATATTATCTTATTTTGTTTTGCAAAAATGTTTTTTTAATCCTACTTATGCCTTTTCAAATTTATATTAAATTTATTAGGGCTCACTATCAAGCTGCTTTTCATTGTACAATGTTCTTCAATTATTTGATTCACCAGAAGCCTTCAATGCTTATTTTCTGCATTAGTTTGTCTTTTTCCCCAGTTTGCTTACAATATAAGACCCATTCAAATAACTTAATTTTTAATTAATTTTAATTTTCTGTTTTCAAATTTTCCTTATTAGAATATTAAAATATCTGCATATATGCAATATTAATCATTCTGAAATGGAGTTAAAAACTCAAGAAGACCTTTTGTTGAAGCTGTTTGCCATTTGTAATTTATTATCAACTTTTCATTTTCTATTAAATTTGGAATTTGTTGATAAAAAAAACTATCTACAGTTTTATGTTCCATAAATATCCAAAGATACAGATGAATCAGGCATTAAGACTGACAAATTTGACTGATCATACTAGAATTTTGGTAAGCTTGAAACAGGATCTAAAAGTCATTTCTAAAAGAGATTTTAATTCTAGAGTTCTTACTATTCAAAAGTCTTTTATTTAAGTCACGTTGTAATTGTATTATTCTATGCCACTATCATTAAAGTCCAGTTTTTATAGTTAGAAATACTAGAAATTAAGCAAGGGCAACTACAGGAAAGGTAAAATAAATTGCAATTTACATTCTGCCCCAAAGTACAATAACTACAACATACAATGCATCTTACAGATCTTGACACTCATTGGAAATGCCCCTGAGTTTAAGTATAATGTTCTAGTTGTCCCAGTGGCAGCTCTAATATCACTTTTCTACCACATGTACAACCTAGAAAAGTAGAATTGATCTTCGAAGGAAATGCTTCCCAGAGAAGTACACTTAAGAAATATCTAATATATTTGGGTCTAAAACACATGTTGATTTTTAATCTTTTTCACCTGTTTTGCTGAAAGATGATCCTTGAGAATTTTGGTGAATTAACTCTGATGTTCCTATATAAATAATGGAAGAAGTAGTGCTAAGACATATGTCAAAACAATACCTGCTGTTGAGATATGCTAGACACAAAAAAGCACAGATGATGTCTATATTTAGTTGAACATACTGAACCAACAGACGGCAATCCAAATCAAAATCTTAAAGAAATATGCTTATAGTTACTTTACTTTAGCCTAATTTCAAATACTTCAGAGACCCTAATCCTGTAAAGATTACCATATGATTTCCCAGCACTGTAACTGAAATCTTTCTAGTAATTTAATGTGATTATTTTAATCCAGTTAATCAGTGGAACAACATTAAATGTAATTTGGATTCTACAAAAGTTACATTTCTAAACTAAGGTTCAAACTGTAATTGAAGTTCATGAAGTGGCTTGTACCTCACACTGTTGATTTTTTTTAAAGAAGCAGCTGGTGAAGATTACCTATTTGGGATGATTAAAGGCCTTAAATCTTTAGTCTACCACAATTCCAATCATCAGTTTTACAATAGAGTAGACAAATGACTTAAATTGCCTTAAAAAGTGTAATAATCTTTGACAAATGACCAGCAAAATTTAAAATCTAAACACAAAATTGAAATCAAATGGGTGAGATAAAATACATTAACTAGGAATATTGTAGCAACACAGAATTTGGCTATTGCACAATTGATAAAAGATCTGAATCTTTTAGAAAATGATAAGCAGCAGGGAAATTGCCTTACAGCACAGTTTCCAGTCCTTAGCAGTAAATAATTGAGAAATGTGCACACAAATAGGATGACTTTACCTTCTCTTCCTCCCTCCCCCCCTGAATTTCTAAACAGCCAATAACTTTTGAGTTGCAGTCTCAATGGATTTAGGAGTAGCTACCCTGGAAGATACCAACACCATAATCATGACCAGATTTGGGACATGAAGAAAAAGAGAAAGATGGCAGAAAGTTATTTCAAGGAAGACAAGTAGAAGTGGTCTGGGACTTCTATATAAAATGATAATAAAATTGAAATAGATGAAGACGAAATAAGTAGAGTTAAGATGGGTACAGATAGGAGAAAGTAACATGCTAAGGAGGTGAACTAAGGTTAGGCTATAATGGCAATTATTAAAAGTTATTTCAAGATAAAGAGGAAAGAAGCCTTGAGAAGGAGAATTACCATAGTTAGAGTCAATTGGAAATATAAGGGTTATTAAGTAGAAACTCAATTCTATATCAATTTCATATTTAAGAATCAATTCTAGGATACATGCTAAATGTATTAGGCTAAATGGAGATAAGCTTATAGAAACAGAAAATATACAATAAACACAAAGCATCTTGCTATTTACTTAAGCAATTTCATTTTTGTAATGCATCATCAATAAACACAGTCGATAATGATAAGTCTGTGTCCTGCTGGGATTGTTTCTGCCCCAGAACCCTGTGACACTGTACGCCATTTATTATCCACATTATTAATGTGCTGTCAAATATGATTTAATTGTGTGATGTTATCACATTCATATAGCCTGATTCATCAGTGAAGAAAGACTAATGAATCAGATCAATCTACAGAATCCACGATGTTGCATGCTCAGTGGATGCATATTAGCACAATATCCTTATTCCCATAATATTTGTTTGAATGGATTTCAAATCAGCCTTTAGGGGACTGTTCTGAGCACCCCAATTAACAGTCCATTGCTATTACAATGGTTTTGAATATGTATTAATTGAGTCAGTTGTCCATGAGAAGTAGTTAGCAAGTAACATGAAATAATTGCTTTTGTATGCAATTAACTGTTTTTGCACTCAAACAATTTGAGAAGAAGATATATATAAATTATGGCAAGGTAGATGAGGGACACGGAATGAAGAAATGAAAGTATGAGATTTAGAATGAGGCTCTAGCAAAACATTTTGCGAGTTATTCATCAACCCTGCAGTGATCCTGTTCAGTTTGGATTGTGCCTTATGCCGAGCTGGAATGTAGCCCTTCATTAATTGTCCAGAGTCAATTAGCCCTTCAAATTGAAATGTTTCATGTCCTGCAGCAAATGTCATCTAAATGATGATTTGGGAAATAATAATCAATAATTTGTTTTCAGATAGCATTGTTTGGAGTGATGAATTCATATAATTTTCAGGGGGGGAAACATTAGAGTAACCGTGTTAATAAAGGAAAAAGAAACCAAATTGCTTTCAGAAAGGGAGAATGTTAACTTTGTTTATAGAAAAAAGCATAATAAGAAACGTTCATGATATTCAGATTTATAGAGCAAAACTAAGATCTATAGTTTTAAATGGAACAGAATGGTTATATTTGGATAGATTAATATCTGAGATTGAAAAATTCAATATTTTAATGTTATCTTGTAAAAGTCCAATTTCAGATATCATAGTTTATTGAATACTGTTATTGAATACCATTACAATATCTTAATTGCAGAACTGTAGTATTTGTTCTATCATTAAAAGTATCTTACAAATAGATGAATAAAGGTACATTGTCTGGATATCAGCTAATCAATAAGAATAGAGCTGGAAGAGACCTTAGAGGTCTTCTAGTCCAACCCTCTTCTCAAGCAGGAAACCCTATACCATTTCAGACAAGTGACTATCCAGCCTGAAATGGTATAGGGTTGCCTGCTTTTAATTGAGCAAAACACAAATACTGAGTAAGACTAAGATGAACCTAGTCTTCAGCTGATTATATTACATTATTCCAATCTCAAAAAATAAACAAATCCTTCGTTAGCATTATAATGCATAATATTTCAGTAGTTGTCATGTCAAAACTTCTTTCAATCATTCATAGATTCAAGAATAGTGATTGGTGATCATCTGCTTAGAAAACAATTTTTCAAAAACATGATTTGAGCATACATCTATGCAGACATGCACATCAAAAAGTCTGACTGATTTGACTGTAATAAAACTGTGATAATTAGCAAAGTTACAAAATGATGGCATGAATGCTCAAAGGAATAATTCAGAGACCTAAATGGTAATGATATTTTGAAGAGTAAAATTGAAATACATATTATAAATGTTAGTATCCCAGAAAAAAAATGAAAGGAAAGTCATAACTGAATGGAATTGAGTTGAAAAATGGAATGCAAATATAGACAACATAAATATAAATATAAATGTGGGAATGTGGTTTACTTATGGAGAAACTGCGCAATTTGTCTAATATGTTAAGTCTGAATCTGTATCCAATGACTAGAAAATGTCTTTATTGTAGTGATTAATAAAGAGTTCCTGGAAAAATGCTTGCCTACATTTCTGTTGGCAGGGTATAAAAGGTAACAGTGACCAAATCTGGGAAATACAATTTATTTATTTATTTATTTATTTTACTTCGAATTTATATACCGCCCTTCTTCCTGGGAACTCAGGGCGGTGTAGAGCCAGATAAAAACAATGCACTTTTATGATGCAGAGACCCTTTGCAAACCAATTTTTTTCTCTTCACAAACAACAGAACGTATAATGGGAAAATTATAAATGTAAGAATATTTGATTGCTGAATGAAAATACCATATTTTCTGGTGTATAAGACAACTGGGCGTATAAGATGACCCTCGACTTTTCCTGTTAAAATATAGGGTTTGGGTTATATTCGCCGTATAAAACTACCCCTCTTCCAATGCACACCAAATAAAAATTAAAAAACATCAACTGGCTCACCCACAATGTAAAAGCAGCTATGCTAGACTCAAAATGGCCCCTACAACAAGCAGGAACCTCACACAGCCCCAAAAAGCCCCAAAAAACAACTTTCACACTTTACACACACACAACACAACACAACTGGCTCACCCACAATGTAAAAGCAACTGTGCTAGACCCAAAATGGCCCCTGCAACAAGCAGGAGCCTCACACAGCCACAAAAAGCCCAAAAACCCAACTTTCACACTTTACACACAGAAAAATCCACATACAGCTTTGTGAGATTTTTTGTGTTTGTGTAGTTAGAGTGAAACACTACAGAAACACACTAAATCTCAGAAAGCTGCACAAATATTATTTTATTTTATTTTATTTTTATTTTTATATGAAAACTAAATTTAAAACTTCCTAAACTTTAAATGGCTAGGTCTAAAAAAGAACAACTAAAAAAAACCCCAATTAACTATTTTTTTTAAAGCTCCCAAAGGGGGGAAAAAATTAACCAATAGAACAGGGGTCTCCAACCTTGGCAACTTTAAGACTTGTAGACTTCAACTCCCAGAATTCCTCAGCCAGATTTGTTTTGCTGGCTGAGGAATTTTGGGAGTTGAAGTCCACAACTCCCTGCCTGCTTGATTGCAGGCAGGGAGTGACTTGCTGATGGAATTTAATTTAATTTAATTTAATTTAATTTCCAATTTATATACGGCCCTTCTCCCTGAGGACTCAGGGCGGTGTACAGCCAAGATAAAAAACATAGAATACAAATATTAAAACATTTAAAATATATATAAATTTTGGCCCGAAGTTAAGAATCACAAACTAATTAAAAGAATTTAAAAATTTGTTCTAAGCCAACCCGGCTTGCTGAAAAAGATAGGTTTTCAGGGAACGACGGAAGGCATTGAGGTCATGGATTCTTCTTATCTCCGGAGGCAACTGATTCCAGAGGGTGGGAGCCCCCACAGAGAAGGCCCTCCCCCTGGGGGCCACCAGCCTACATTGTTTGGCTGATGGCACCCTGAGGAGGCCCTCTCTGTGGGAGCGCACGGGTCGATGGGAGGTCGTCGGTAGCAGCAGGCGGTCTCGGAGATAGCTAGGCCCTATGCCATGGAGCGCTTTAAAGGTGATAACCAACACCTTGAAGCGCACCCGGAAGACCACCGGGAGCCAGTGCAGCTCGTGCAGGAGCGGTGTTACATGGGAGCGCCATGTTGCTCCCATCACTACCCGCGCTGCTGCATTCTGGACCAGCTGGAGCCTCCGGGTGCTCTTCAAGGGGAGCCCCATGTAGAGAGCGTTGCAGTAGTCAAGGCGAGAGGTGACGAGGGCATGAGTGACTGTGCACAAGGAATCCCGATCAAGAAAGGGCCGCAACTGGCGAATCAGGCGAACCTGATAAAAGGTCCCCCTGGTAACAGCCGTTAGATGTTCCTCCAAAGACAGCTGCCTATCCAGGAGGACTCCCAGATTGCGAGCCCTTTCAGTGGGGGCCAAAGACTCGCCCCCAATAGTCAGCGATGGAGTCAACTGACTATATCGGGATGCCGGGAGCCACAGCCACTCAGTCTTGGAAGGGTTGAGCCTGAGCCTGTTCCTCCCCATCCAGATCCGCACAGCCTCCAGGCACTGGGACATCACTTCAAGGGCATCATTGGGGTGGCCTGGGGTGGAGATGTACAGCTGGGTGTCATCAGCGTACTGGTGGTATCTCACCCCAAAGCCACGGATGATCTCGCCCAGCGGCTTCACATAAATGTTGAACAGAAGGGGCGAGAGGACCGATCCCTGCGGCACTCCACAGATGAGAGGCCTCGAGGTCGACCTCTGCCCCCCTGCCAACACAAACTGCGACCGGTCGGAGAGAAAGGAGGAGAACCACCGCAACACAGTGCCTCCCACCCCCAACTCTTCCAGCCGGTGCAGCATGATACCATGGTCGATGGTATCAAAAGCCGCTGAGAGATCTAATAGGACCAGAACAGAGGAATAACCCCTGTCCCGAGCCCTCCAAAGATCATCCACCAACGCGACCAATGCCGTTCCGTGCTGTGCCCAGACCTGAAACCCGACTGGAACGGATCTAGATAGGATGTTTCCTCCAGGAATTGCGGAAACTGTTGCGCGACCACACTCTCAACAACCTTCGCAATGAAGCGAAGGTTGGAAACAGGACGATAGTTGGCCAATATTGCTGGATCCAGGGACGGCTTCTTGAGGAGAGGCCTCACCACCGCCTCTTTCAGGGCAGCGGGGAAGTGACCCTCACTCAATGAAGCATTAATGACGCCCTGGAGCCAGCCTCGTGTAACCTCCCGGGAAGCCAGTACCAACCAGGAGGGACACGGGTCCAGTAAACATGTGGCCGCACTAAGTCTCCCCAAAATCCTGTCCACATCATCGGGAGTCACAGCATCAAACTCTTCCCAGATAACATTCTCAAGACTGTTCCTCGTCACCCTGCCCTGATCTACCCAGTCAGAGTCCAGATCCCCCCGGATCTGAGCGATTTTGTCATACAGGTATTGTCCGAAATCCTCCGCCCTGCCTTCTAAGGGATCCTCCAAGGGAATGGATTCAGGCAAGCGAAGCAAGGCAAGCGTTGCGACTAGCAGCTTAGTAAGCAAGCTGGAGGGGGGGAAACTTTTTTTCTTTTACATGGCTCTGGCGATCCCAGCTGCGTTGCCTGATTAGCAGGCCACTCAGCTGAGATCGTCAGAGCTTGGATCGCCAGAGCCATGCAAAAGAAAAAAAGTTTTTTCTTTTACATAGCTCTGGTGATCCCAGCTGTGTTGCCTGATTAGCAGGCAAATCTGGGATCGTCAGAGCTTGGCTCGCCAGAGCCATGTAAAAGGAAAAACGTTTTTTCCTTTTACATGGCTCTGGCAATCCCAGCTGCGTTGCCTGATTAGCAGGCAACTCATCTGGGATCGTCAGAGCTTGGCTCGCCAGAGCCATGTAAAAGAAAAAATGTTTTTTCCTTTTACATGGCTCTGGCGATCCCAGCTGCGTTGCCTGATTAACAGGCAACTCAGCTGGGATCATCAGAGCTTGGATCGCCAGAGCCATTTAAGGCTTGTCAGAGCCTTTCAGGTGGTCTGCCTGGCTACAGGAGAACGACACCCGGCGTATAAGATGACCCCCGACTTTTGAGAAGATTTTCATGTGTTAAAAAGTCGTCTTATATGCCGGAAAATACGGTAAGTGCTACATCTTATAAGTAAAACATGCTTACAAATAAATGGAGTGCTTAGCAAATGGTTTAACATTCAAATGTGTGGTGTCTGTCTGACTGTTTATTGTACTTAAGATAAATATATAAGAAATATTTGTTGTGTTTCTAGAGATATATTGACTGGAGACATAAATGTTCATGTACTTGTGTGTTTTAAATGAGAATGAAACGAATAGAATAGAATAGAATAGAATAGAATAGAATAGAATAGAATAGAATAACAGTCCTCCAAGAGTTATCTTGGAGGTCTTCTAGCCCAACCCCTTGATCAAGTAGGAGAGCTATGCCATTTCAGACAAAGGGTTGTACAATCTCTTCTTAAAAACCTCCAGTGATGGAGCACCCACGACTTCTGAAGGCAAGCCGTTCCACTGATTGATTATTCTAAATGTCAGGAAATTTCTTATTTCTAGATTGGTTCTTTCCTTGATTAGTTTCCATTTATTTGGCTTATTATTTCTTTCTCTTTCTTCTCTACTTCATATTAAACCACTTATCCTGCAAGGTGACAGTATTAAAAATATGTTTGTATGTATGCCGATATACATTCTTTCACAACAGTTGAAAGCTATGTCACAGTTTTCTCCAAGATAAAAGAAATAATTTCTACAGTGTTCTGTTTTAGCTTATTTCTGTACACATAGAAAATAGTAATCTATTTATTCAATTTCTATAGCCACTCAACCAAGTGAGCAGCTTGTATTTCTGTGTTTATGAAATTTATGAAAATTTACAAAAAATAGGGCTTTGGTAATGTTTAGACTAAAATGTTCATAGTTTGATTTTATTTATTTATTTATTTATTTATTTATTTATTTATTTATTTATTTATTTATAATTAAATTTATATACCGCCCTACTCCCGAAGGACTCAGGGCGGTGAACAGCCAAAAAAGTAAAATATACATACTACAAACATTAAAAACAATTTAAAATACATTAAATACTTTGGCCAAATTTAAAACACCCCAATTATAAAACCAATTTAAAAGCATTTAAAAAGGGAGGTTAGCCCAGACCAGCCTACTGGAATAGGAGTGTTTTGAGGGCGCGGCGGAAAGTGCGCAGATACGGGATCCTCCGTATCTCCGGGGGAAGCTTGTTCCAGGTGACGGCTGCCCCCACAGAGAAGGCTCCCCCCTGGGGGCCGCCAGTCGACATTGTTTGACCGACGGCACTCTGAGAAGACCCTCTCTATGGGACCATACTGGTCGGTGAGAGGCTATTGGTGGCAGAAGGCGGTCTCGTAAGTACCCCAGTCCTAAGCCATGGAGCCCTCTAAAGATGGTAACCAGAACCTTGAAGCGCACCCGGAAGACCACCGGGAGCCAGTGCAGCTCACTCAGGAGGGGAGTCACATGGGAGCGCCACGTCGCTCCCGTAACCATCCGCGCGGCCACATTCTGGACCAGCTGGAGCCTCCGAGTGCTCCTCAAGGGGAGCCCCATGTAGAGAGCATTACAGTAGTCCAGGCGGGAAGTGACAAGGGCATGAGTGACTGTGCGTAACGAGTCCCGATCCAGAAAGGGACGCAACTGGCGGATCAGGCGAAACTGATAAAAGCTATTGATAGTTTCTTTATGTTAAAAAAACCTAGTAATGTCAAATAGGACTACTACGTGTTTAGAACAAAAACAAACTATGTCCTTTGAGTTGAGCTTAATTCCTGTTGACTTCATGGACAAAATCATGTAGTTTCTTGGCAAGAAACCAAGAGATGGTCTGTCACTGTATTGTTCCAGGATATTTTCTTCAAATTTGCAATTCAGCCTGCATCTCTACATTTTATAATGTTTTCTTATCCAAGATTAACAAAGTCCAATTCTGCTTTGCTTTCTGAGCTCAGCCATGGTCAGCTAAGTGCTGCAATCTTACTGGGTAAAATAGAAAAATACAAGGCTAGATTTTGCAAACTTCATATTCTAGTAGTTTAAAGTACTTTGGACAGAGAATAATAATCCGCAAGATGAAGCAGACTGCTGTCACATGCTCCTGGTCCTGCCTGGAAAGCTAATAAATCCTGCATGAATCTGAAGCAGATATCATGCTTCACTTGGCGCACTTTCAAGTGCCAGCTCTCCCTAGTTTTAATTCCACCTTTCGTTTAAGCCTAATGTTTATTATCACTTAGCAAAAAACACAATTACTCAGATTCACCCTGCCTAAAAGATTTCATGCATTGACTGTTTGTATCAGTTCATTCTTAGTAGCAAGGAACATTTTCATCTGACTGAAATCTACAATAAGAGGAGCTGTAAAAGTTTCTGTATTACTCTAAGGGAATCAAAGTATCAAATTAAAAATCAAAGTATTAGTATAACCAAATATATCTCTATAATAGTAATATAAAAGTAACATAGATGTAGCCCTGAAACCCGTTTTACATTTTTTAAAAAAATAAGAACATATTAATCTTCTTTTTGTATTTTTCATTAGGCTAACAGGATGTAGATAGCTGTGTAATAAACAATTACATGTATTATTTCCATTGTGGCAACTTCAAGATGCCTATGCAAATTATTTCTGATTCTTTCAGTAATCCATTAAAATAAGATTGTATTAATTAGTACTGATAAATAATGTATGGTTGTAATCCATGCTAAAGATGCATGTATTAGTCTACTCTGATTTGTTTTTACATAATGAAATACAGCTAAACTGGAGACACAGTGAGCTGGATCCTGGCTGTTTGTCACAGCTAGAACCCACTAAAATCAGTCTGAAAAGTTACAGCTGTCTCATTTCATTCTTTTGGATTTCAATGTGCTTAGGTGTTAAGTGATTTATTCTGAATCTAGCCTAAGGGTGACTAAAAATTATGGCTATAGTCCAATACAAAATCGGAAACAATGGATTTAACTGTGCCTGTTTCTTTTTTTGATTGCCTCAGTCAGGCAAATCTGCCCTACGTGTCACAGACACGGCTTTTTGTTATCAAATTAAAATAAAATTAAGATTAGTTTTAGCAGAAAACTAAATGCTTTGAGTTTAATATTTGTCAGTAAATGAACAGTTTTGTATTGTCAAGTTATTAAAGAATAAATATTATTTGTTGCCTTTGACTGCCCCACAGTGGCTGAACTGGAATTGTACTTTTTTTCAGAAAAATATAGTATTTCTAATCAGTTTGGAATTAGCAGACACAAATATTTGCTCTTCTTATGGAAAGATAAATTTAATGAACACCTTTATTGCAAATTAATCAAATATTTTGTTTATATGATTTGAAATAAAGGTAATCATTTCATGCAAATTTGAATTTTTAAATAATTTGCACAGATACAATCATGAACATATATTTCACAAAAGCTGAAGTATTGAATTTGAAAGATTACCACTTTGCTCAGTAACCGAAAACTAATCTGATTAATTGATCTCAGTATGATAATCAGCAAAGCATCTCCTGATTTAATTTAAATATAATATGTATATCTCTGTATAAAATATAGTATTCTGTCATGGTAGTAAGAAACTTAATTTATTCTTCTTCTATGATCTTGAGGATGTTGTGGATGCATTATAATTACTTTATGCTTTGTGATAATCAGTTTCCCATCAGGCAATTCAGAATTCTCCTAAAAATTTACTATAAATGTCAGTTCAGTATTGTTTCTTATATACTTTGTATACTATACAATACATTATATACTTTGTATACTATACAATAATGTATAGATTATATAGCCAAATGGTCTCAGTTCAGTTATTTATCAAAACCACTTAGTGATATTCATTCATTCTGATGGTACTCTTCAATAGAACTGTGTGAGTGACTTGACAATTCACTTCTAAATTCACAGATTGTTTTTGTAATTACAAATCAATTGCAAATAGGGCAGCAATGTTGCCCCTTTTTTGTATTATCTATATTTGGCAAAACTATGAATCTACAAGTTTTCCCACATCTCTTCTGATCTATGGTCTTTCGTTGTTTAGACATGTTTTCTGCTCTTGCAGCTGGTGACAATACTCAAAACTGGAGAATCTGAATTGTATATGTTTATTTGTGTTTGTATGTATGTATGCATACGTACTTCAAGCTTTTGAAATATACCCCAAGGACGATCAAACTGATAGATTTCCTACTCTGAACTCAGCATTATGAATATAGCAAGATTATCCAGTTATCCACAAGCTATTTCTTTCCAAGTACAAGAAATGTCAGTCCAAAAAAACACAAACAATAAATGGTAGAAGAGGAAAGGATTTTGGGTATTTCCAATTTTCTTCCATATTATCATATTTCAACTAGCTTGAGAACAGTTTGTGTGAGATTTTTTTAATTAGTAAAGGGAAGGTGAGAAAGAAATGCAAGCTGCTGAGAATCTGTTTTGATTGCAGCAGCATAGAAATATGTTTAATTAATTAAATGCAAACATCTCTAAGTCTTCAATTTCACACCACCCATTTTCAGCCAATAGAAAAGTCAAAGTGCTTATATTTATGTATTTTTTGCTTGTAGCTTGCTTTGTGTAAACAATCCAGACTGCACAACTATTAGGTAGTTTAAAGATAAAGGTTAAAGTTTCCCCTATTCAGTCATGTCCAGTTCTAAAGGGTGGTACTCCATCTCTGTTTCTTAGCCAAGGGAGGCAGTATTGTCCGAAGATATTTCTGTGGTCATATGGCCAGCATGACTATACACTGAGGCACACAGAATGCTGTTACCTTCCCACAAAGTGGTACCTATTTATCTATTCACATTTGCATGTTTTCTAACTGCTGGGTAGGCAGGACCTGGGGCAAGTAACAGAAGCTCACCCCATAATGCAGCGCTCAAATCTCAATCCAGACTGTCATCTTTCAGATGACAAGCTCAGTGTCTTTAACCGCTGAGCCATTTAGGTAGCTTAGAAATAGCATTACAAAAACCTTCTCATATGCTTTCAGTTAGTGATGGCAATACATTCTTAGTCTGATAAATATCAATTTATGGATGTATGTGTTATCAGATTAAGAAAGTATTGCCATCACTATACTGAATGCAAATGAGAAGGTTTTTGCAATGTTGATGGCTTTAAAAAAGTATAAAATGCTGTATTATATAATACTGATGCCAAAACTAAATGACTTAATAGAGAAAATGGAAGCTTATTTGTATATTTATCATAAATTATTAAATTAAAAAATGTACATGGTGCATGTAAAGCTTTTTAAAGATTTTGCTAAATGCATACTATTAAAAGCTATGGATCAAGGAAGAATCCTTCTCATAAAGTATTTAGAAAATTTTCTAATTGCTACTTTAAATAAATATTTGAAATCCATTGTTAATTCATTAGTTATATCTTTTTTAAAAAAACATATAATTGTCCTCATGATTGTACACTTCAATAATTTCAGCCACTTGTCTTAAATGATATAGAGTCTCCTGCTTGAGTAGGGGGCTAGATTAAAAGACCAAGGTCCCTTCCAGCTCTATTCTATTCTTATTCAAGGGATTAAAAACTTAACATACTATATTCTCCTGCAATGAAAAACAACCAAGAGGTTTATGAGAGCTACTATGATTATGTAATAGCAATTCTAGACATCATTTTTAAAATGATCCCATGAAAGGCATCTTGCCTATCATATGTGTTTATGCATTATGGTGGGTTTCAAAATTTTTTACTACCGGTTCTATGGGCGTGGCTTGCTTGATGGGATGGCTTGGTGGTTATGTGACTGAGTAGGTGTGGCCAACTTGCCATCACTCACGGCCACTCAGTCACATGACCACCCCACCTAGTCACGCCCACAAAAAAAGGTAGGAATTTTTTTTGAATTTCTACCTATCTACTTATTTTCTGCCCAGGCCTGGCCTAATGTATCAAAGGCCTCCTCCTGCCCCACCCTCCCTTCGCCAGTTGCACGTGTCACCCCATTTCCCCTCCTTCAGCAGCCCCGGCCCTATCCCCGCTTCCTCCCCAACCACCGCTTTTTTTTTTGGGCTGCTTACCTTTCATCTGCGGCGGCTGGTCTGGAGTCTGGAAGGCAAGATGACCTCCGGTAGTTTTTGGCAGCCTCCAGTCAGCCGCTGCTGCCAGGAAGCAGCTGGCAAAGAGGCAGCAGCTGGGAGGCTTCTCGCAGATGCATCAAAAAAGAAAAAGCCGTCACTGCCCTGTTCTTCACGCCAGCCACACACACGCATCCCATTGCCTGCTGTGTCGCGCTCAGTGGGATGCGTCAGTCCAAGTGTGATGCAGCAAGCAATGGGATGCAACAGCAACGGCTTTTTTGGCAACCTCCGGTACTTTTCGGCGGCCTGCAGCGAGCCGCCGCATTCACAAAACAGCTCTTAAAGAGGCTTTTTTCGATGCGACTGCAAGAAACCTCCCAGCTGCCACCTCTTTGCCAGCCACTTCCCAGCAGTCAGGTGGGTGGGAAAAGTGAGCAGTGACCAGGCTACTGGTCTGCGGGCATGGCCAGCCAGTGGTTGCTACCAGTTCAGTGACCCAGGCCAAATTACCACTATCGGTTCGCCTGAACCGTTGTGAACCGGTAGAAACCCACCACTGATATTATTCTAAAATCCAGAAAATAATATCGATTAGCTGGGACTTCTAGAAATTATAGTTACAACAATTAAAGGACACTAGATTGAGAAAGGCAGACTTTCATTGTTCCTGATTGGCGGGGGGGGGGGGGGAACCTACAAAATCCAATGGGTAGTTACCAGCCTAGCATTTCAGAATGATAATGCTTTTTCATTCATTTTGATTAATATGCCTGTCAATAATATAATTATATCAGAAACCTTCTATTTGAATAGTGTGATGATGCTAGACCAGCATACCATATATCCCTCTTCCCAAAAACAGCTGTTTGTGCAAAAGAGCTGTAGCATCTGGGTGGTGTATGTGTCTCTCACTGTGAATATAGAATTGCATGGTCACAGAAAAGGCAGAGCAATTTTTAAACTGCTGCTCTTTTCATATTCTATGCTCCTATTTAAGGAAACAGACAATTCTGGATGCATTGCAAAATATATGTGTATTGATCTACTGTTTCAGAAGTATATGTTGGCAATAAAATACATAACTGTTAGTGGTTAAGTTGGATTTTTCACAGTCTGCACATTAATCCAAAAGGATTAATAGTTTGTCCCGTTTATAGCCTGGATTCTGGCACTTGCAAAGTACCCTTTGCTGCTTCTGTGATTGGGTATATCATATACCTCCTTTGCCCAGCTCTCAATGTTGTCCATAAAACTTAAGCACCTGAGTTGGCATGGAGCTGAAAAGAACCTAGTCTCTGAATTTCACAAAGAAACACCCAATATGTATTTTTCACTCCCTGACAATACAAATCAGGCAAAGCAAAAAAACATTTTATTAAGGGGAAGGGGTTCTTTATATAAGATGCAGAAACATGCAGAAGTGATACATTCATCTTATATATGTGATGCATCAGGAAGCAACACAAAATACAATACATGAAAAAGGCAGACATCCTTAAAACATGTTGCTCCTCTTTTTCCTACCTGAGGTTGTTTCTTTAACACATTGCAACTCTCAAGGACTTCAGAGACCAGCCTATTGTTTGGTTGAGGTTTCTGAAAGGGCTAGTTTTTTCACATCAAGGGGAAAACATGGTTTCCTAAACTTCAAAATACCTGATTCCAATATTTCTTGGCAACCCTACATGTCCACCAAAATGATAAAAGATATCTTATCATTGATTACATTTCCAGCACTTATTTGATATTCCATTATATATCTTTGAAATTTCTCCACAGTTAAGTATTAAATATCTTTTTCAATTCTTTCTCCCATTTCTGCTGCTTCTAATTTTTGCTTCCATGCAGTTTGAACCTAAGTATCACTTTATTTTTCCTTTACATTAAGCGTCAGTCTTATATGTTATGATGAACTTACGACTCACTGTTCTTATGTTGACTTTGGCCTTTAAGAGTCATCACAGTTTCCCCAATCTTGATTAAATAATTGGGGAACCTGCTGTTCTTATTCTTCTACCTGGATTACATCCTCCTCAAGATAAGGTTGGCCTGAAAGACCAATGCGTACTGTGACCACAGGGAACTTGAGTTGTAAATCCATCATAGTTTGAAAAACTGGGGGGAAATTAAGGTTTTACATGCTATGAATTACAGTATAACATAATGTTAATATAGTCTAATTTCCTGAGTTTCTGAAGCTTGAGAGAAATTGTTTTCTTATCCTCTTATCTTCCTAGTCTTTTCAATTACTGAAACTATTCAGTAATTACTGAAGCTATGCTGTTTCTACAGAACATATAAGTTGCACTTTTTTATTTAATAACAGTTTTAGACAAATAACAGCTCTAGCTTCATCTTTTCAGAGAGAAAAAAACTTGTGATAAGAGATTATTTAATATGAAAAAATAGTTGGAATAAAAGTTCTGGTTCCTGGCCCCATTCAAAGCTACAGTTTTCTGAAATTTGAAAACAAATGCAACTCTGTGTCACATCTGGTTTTGGTTTAGGATGAGCAGTAATATCAAGCTGTTTTCAAGTGGCATTTTTAGTAACAATTCTTTTTGCTGAAGCCAATTTTTCTATGCCATTTTAAGACAATTATTACATTTAATTATTAGTATTACTTTACACTGCTTAAAAGAATAAGCTTTGCCTTTCACCTATGCAACACAAATGGCTCTATGTTACAGCTCTGTAATTTTTATAAAAAGAAACTAAGCTATAGAAAATGATTGGTATAAATCCAAGAATTGACTTAAGGCATTGTGATCATGATTGCTATGCTGATTATATGTCAAGCATTGAAAAGATTTCTTAATTGTGAGAACAGGTTGCTGGAGGAATGTTTCTAACTTATTATTTCCACTTCTGAAAGATATTATGGGTTGTTGCCCAGAATTATTATCAGAATGTCACACAAACCTTCATTTGGTTTCCTGAATTTATTTTGCTATTATTTTCTCTAAGAAAATGTTCTCATAAATTATTACCAGTTCTGTTACTATTTTTTGTATTTATTATTACCCAACATTGCAGGAACATTGCTGTTTTAGATAAGTAGAAAAGAACTAAAATTACTCTTACTTTTTAGAATTATAACATAACTCTGAAAGCTGTGAACATTCAATAGAGAAGCAAATTTGATGGAGTAAAAATAATGCAGCTGGAAGCTTAACTATTGAACAATGCATGGTAACAAACAGATGAGTTTCTGGCAAGGCAGGAAGGCTTCAACACTTGTGTCCAGAGTTTATGAAATAAAAATGCATTTTTTCCATTTTTTATGTATTCACTCATGGAAGAAATTTGGATAGCAGTATGCGGCAGGTAAATTTCTAAGCAGCAGAAAGAAAATAAAAGGTGGATTTAAAAAAAAATTCTATTGCATTTTGTTACCAATTTTTCACTAATAAAAAACATAGTTGGTAATGCATTCTTGCAGTTAAATCTTTTAACTCCAGTTCCAATTATGCTTCACTTTTAGTGCAGACACTATAAGATGCTATAACACGGTTTCCTAATGTAACAGAGTCAGTCAGATAGAGCTGGCTAAAATGAACATGCCAATCACGGTGTAAATGTAGGCAATCTTTTGATAAGTCTGAGTAGAAGACTGTCCTTTCAGTGTGCTCAGAAAATCATGGGGACAAATTCAGAATTTTGCAGAATATTAAATTTTAACAAGAAATAAAATAGTAATTAAATAGATAACTGAGAAAGGCTTCCTAAAAGGCCAAGGGATGGAGTATGGGATGAGGGCCACAGCTTTGCAATATTGTTCTGAGCTTCTGAGAAATGGAAAGGGATAGATAATTTAATAATAAGATTCACAAAAGACAGGAGAAGAGGTTGAAAGTGAGAGAGGAGAGGGTATCAAGAACACTGAAAAATGGTTAGTGATTTAAGGTGTGTTATATGGACACCTGCCTTGAGCATCAAGCCTAGACCATATACAGGCTTGTCATTAATACTGATAAAATACATATTTGGAAGGTTAGTGGGGAGATTAGTTATAGACTGAAGACATTTTAGAAATTAGCTAAAGCACAAGCACACAGTCTCTTCCTTTAGTCCAGGGGTATCAAACTCACGTTGTCATGGCTGCATCACATGACATATCGGGACTTTTTTCCCCTTCGCTAAACCAGGCATGGGCATGACCAGTGCGTGACGCATCCAGCCCACGGGCCAGGAGTTTGACAGCCCTGCTTTAGTCATTTTAGAACTAACAGTAAAAAAAATGAAGATGTCTCTATATATCCAATAAACTTTTTGTAGCACATATAAATAGAAATCCTTTTCAGATTTTCCTAGCATGATTAAGCTAGCATGAGACTTGCATGCATGTTATGTACTTTTCTCATTTATGTCGTCACATAAATATTTGAAATCTGCCCATATATGGCTACAGAGTTCAACAAGTTATGGACATACAAACAGTGATATTGGAAATTTCATATATGATTTATTTTCATATATGAATAACAATAAATAAAGTATTACCCAAAGGAATAATAAGCTTTAGGTTAGATTTTAAAGGAGGTTTGGCTGTGCCGATTGCACATCAATCCCATCAACCCTGTGCTGCTTTGATTGGAATCAGAAATGGATTCACTCTCTAAATCTCAGGTGATCTGCATCGGTTCCCTTGTCCATATGAGTAGAGCAATCCATTACACACCAGCAGACACAAGGAAATTTACAACTGGCTCTTGCACTGCTTCTATTCTGATGACCTGTTGAATCAGCTGGAGTCAAGGAGCTTTGGAATACCAGAATGAAATAATGGTAGAAGATTGCTCTCTTATTGGTAATCCAAAATAGGATGGAAACAGATGCCAGCAGGTTTCCAATTTTCTCCTAAATACAGATTGAATCAATTCAAAACAGTACTACATTCAGTTCTTCTCTAAAGAGGAGGCTTCTATTATTGCCTCTCTAACGACTGCTTCCATCTTCACTATTTGTATGTGTTGTTTGCGTGTATACATGAATATATATGCATACATAGAAATTATTCCATGCACTTATATAAACATACTGTTCACAGTTGATTCAGTCTTGTAATTTCAGCACTGGCAAGACCTTTTTTCAAAACCCTGACAAATCTATGCAAGTTACCACAGATAAGACTAGAGTAGACAAACCATTAGTCTAACCATTAAATATAAGTCTGTTCATATTGTAATTATGAGCACTAATTCCTTTAAATAGAAACTTAACCTGGAAGGTTGCAATCTAGAATCCATTTTATGATACTACCATAAAATTGTCCTTTTATATCTTCTTCAAGAAACCAATTCTGGAGCCAAACGCTCAATATATGAAAATACATGTACAGCTACTGTTGTGCAATTAGCTAGACAGATGATAGCTAGTTAGCTGGACAGATAAACATCCAACATTTCATTCTAAAGCAGAAAGGAAAAATTGAATTAAAACTGGCAAGAATTCTATGCATATTTTAACAAGAAACAAATGAAGATATCCAGAATCTGTGCAGAATAATTAGTAAAACTTTTATAAAGCACGCTGAAGATTAAAAATGCCATGGGCTTTAATTGGAGAAATTAATTTGGCACTCTAAAGTGTTTTCATATTTTTTTCTTTTTGATAATTAGTGACAATTTATTAAAAGAAGATGTAAATATAGCCATGTCACAAATGCTTTTGTTCTTGCGATGAGATGAATGTATTTCACTGTTCTCTGTACAGTTTTTATATACAGTAATCATGGAACTATTTGGACAAAAGATTAAAACATAAACATGCTTTGTCTCTTTTAGACTTTCTCATTTTACATTGTATGAATATTAAGTACATCTTAAAATTAAAATGAGAGGGATGCAAATGAATAAAAGTAGTAGATTGCACAATTATTATATCATTGTAGCCTTTCTAGATTTCCACATGTGACACCAGTTATCCATGCCCTATTTACATCATGTTTATACCGCAGCTCCATGAAAGACTATCATGGAAGAACATCCAGAAATGTTATAGAGTATAAATTCAGGACTAGGTCTGCTAACTAATTTACTCAGTAAAAATGATATGAATACTGAAAAACTGGCACTAGTTACCATTTGTTTTCTGAGTTCATCTAAAGGCGAAATAAAGTTTAGGATTGAGTCTGATTAGGGTTTACCCTAAGAAAATGCTTGTCTTGTGAGCAAGTAAGTTTACTAAAAACTACAATAGAGGCCTTTTGAAGGGTCCCATTGATGAGAAAAGACCATTAATTGAACAGATGAAGAATGAAATCCTTCTAGAATGAAAATGGGCTCATTTTTTGCAGATTTTTAAAGAAAAAAACTGTCAAGTTACAGTTTTTTAATTTTATATCGTGTACAGTTTTATAATTTCAACAAACTTCATATAGGTAGATTGTCTGTTTTATTGCTTTGGGGTTTTTTCTAATTTTGATAGCCATTAGCAAAGAAGATAGCATAAAAATATTAATCATAGCTACATAAAGTAATTTAAAAATATCAAGAAGATAAGTGCAATTCATAGCTCTTTAAAACTTTGTTGACTGTAAGTCTTATGTCTATATTTCTGGCTATTCTAATCAGTCAAGACTATCTTCAGCTTCAGTAAATTCCCAGAAATATTACATCCAGTTTAAAGCTTTGAATGATTTATGACATAAGAGATATTCAGAAGTGCAAGATTGCAGAGTTGTATTTGATTTTCTTTTCTTTTGCTATGCAGAGGTTGTTTACAATGACCCCATTTAAGATTCATTACCTGGGTTATTGACTGAGGTATGCATTTCAATCATGTTTATGCTTGCAATCACTGAATGTAATGACTCTCAAGGTCCACATATACTATTGGGTACTCCATCCCTCAATTTCTTCCTCTTGGATCAGCCCCTCCTTCTTCTTTTCAATCTCTTCTTTCTCTCCCCTCCTTACTAAGCAATTACATTGGCCTCTCTCTTTAAATTAACTTTGAAAAAATATGGATAGACTACTTTATCTTTTAGACAGAATTTGGAGGGAAGGGTATGAGAGGAATAGAATTACTGAAGATTTAAAGACATTTGTTGTACTGAATTAGGAGTCTTCTGGCCTTTGGATCCTAAATTCACATATATTGGTCCAGCCCTAGCAGTGTATGTGTCTGAATATTGATCAATAAGGATAGTTCAACTATAGCCAGATAAATCTGCAGAAACATAGTCATAATTATTGCCATGGCCCCTGACATATTATCCCTAGCTGCAGAAAAAGTTTTATTACTATGTATGGGAACTATACTATTGAAAGTATATAGTTTTCTGTTTAATTGTGTTCTTAATGCTACTGGAAAGACATAATACTCTTCAAATGAATGTCAAGCTCTTGAATTTGTATCCTGTTATTAGACAAACCATGACTCATTGGGTGAAGATTTCATAGATATTTCTTTACCTAAACACAAAAACACAATAACCACAATAAGCAAAAAAACATTGGGAGCAAGAGATGATCACATGACAGCAGCTGACTATGGCAGCATGATAGCACTGAAGCAGCCACATATTGGCCAAATTTCAATCTCTGGGAGCAGTTTAGCTCCTTTGAAATATATTCAAAAATTGTTGCCCTATGATGCACATTTTCACCCAATTTAAAGTTAGAAAATAATCAAACAGAAATGGCATTTTAGTGGTATATTGATTTACCATATTTATAACATTCCTGCTAAGCAGAAGATTCTGAAAAATAACTTATAACTTATTCTAAGAGCATGTTGCAATGAAATAATTATTTTTAAAAAACAGAACAGGTAGTTAAAATGGCAGTTAAAGCTGTTCCCTAGCAGCAACTTTAAAAAGTTTGCAGAACTTTTTTTAAAAAGGGTAGTTGATCAACAAAAAGAGTAGTAGAAAGGATTTACAGTGCTGTTTCAGATACCAGCCAACCTACAGTATGAAGACAAAGCGATAGAGACAAATAATTAAATTTATTAGCATAAAGAAAGGGCAGGCTCCTGTAAAAAGAAATGCTTTTTTAGGTAATCTGAAGGCCTCCGAGATTTCAAGACTCAAGGGGCCATTATTCTAAGAAACTACCTCAGAAATGTATCATTATATAAATTTCTTATCTCTAATTCATTAAGTAGACAACTATGTAGGACAACCCCCCACCCAAACTATCTCAGACTAGTCAAACTAGGTTGCTTTTGAGAAAAATCTGGTTAGTATTAATAACATCACTCTCACAAATGAACAGATGTTAACATTATATACAGTGTAGCCTGACTAACATAGCAGATGCTGTGCTTCTCAGATCAAAAGAAGAGATACTGATAATTATCAGCTTCTTGTCCATTTTCAATTTGCATATAAAATTATCCAGAAGTTTGGAGTTCCAAAAGAATTTTACTTCATGAATGTGAACATGAATTTTGTTTATAAAAATATTGTATCTCTTATATTTCTAAATCTTCATCCTCATCTTCATCTTCATCCTCTAGAAATCTTCATCTTCATCCTCTAGATAATCTACATAGATAAGTCCCAAAAGGGAAATAAAAGCTATGACAAATTTCAACAATAGCTTAACCAGTTTGAATTTTGTTTTGTTTTGTTCCTAAATTTATTTCCTTTTCCACTAAACAATTACTATGTATTTAGACTTATTAAAAGAGTTTCAGGTGTTCGTCTTATTTTTGTCCATATTAGACAGAGAATATTAATATTGTAATTAAGATAATGTAAAGCATCAGACAGAAAAGCAGCAAGAGACTTGTACATGATCTTTTCTGACTTTCCTAGGGCCACTATAACTGAGCTGTAAAAATTTGTATGATTAGTAGATAATTTTCTATTATTATTATTATTATTATTATTATTATTATTATTATTATTATTATTATTATTATTATTATTATTATTATTATTATTATTATTATTTTATTTATTTATTTATTTATTTATTTATTTATTTATTTATTTATTTATTTATTGAATTTATATACCACCCTTCTCCCCGAAGGGACTCAGGGCAGTGAACAGCCGAAAATTAAAATAACATACAATATAAAAGTTAAGATAACTAAAAATAAATTAAATTAATCGGCCTCCCAATTTAAAACCCCAGCTATACAATTAAAAACTAACCCATAAAACCTATTCAGGCCAGGCCGGCTTGCTGAACTAAAAACGTCTTCAGGGCCTTACGGAAAGTGCGGAGATCCGGGATCAGCCGTATTCCGGGAGGTAGCTTGTTCCAGAGGGCGGGTGCTCCCACAGAGAAGGCTCTCCCCCTGGGGGCCGCCAGCCGATATTGCTTGACTGACAGCACCCTGAGGAGGCCCTCTCTGTGAGAGCGTATTGGCCGGTGGGAGGTTATCAGTAGCAGAAGGCTGTCTCGTAAATACCCTGGCCCTAAGCCATGGAGCGCTTTAAAGGTGAGAACCAACACCTTGAAGCACACCCGGAAGACCACCAGGAGCCAGTGCAGCTCGCGCAGGAGAGGTGTTATATGGGAGCGCCATGTCGCTCCCGTAATCACCCGCGTGGCTGCATTCTGGACCAGTTGGAGCCTCCGGGTGCTCCTCAAGGGGAGCCCCATGTAGAGAGCGTGCAGTAGTCCAGGCGAGAAGTGACGAGAGCATGAGTGATTGTGCATAAGGAATCCCGTCTCAGAAAGGGGCGCAACTGGCATATCAGGCGAACCTAATAAAAAGCCCCCCTGGCCACGGCCATCATGTGCTCTTCTAAAGACAGCTGTGTGCCCAGGAGGACGCCCAAGTTGCGAGCTCCCTCTGTGGGGGTCAATGACTCGCCCCCAATAGCCAGCGATGGCACCAGCTGGCTATATTGGGATGCCGGCATCCACAGCCACTCGGTCTTGGAAGGGTTGAGTCGAAGCCTGTTCCTCCCCATCCAGACCCGCAAGGCCTCCAGACACTGGGACATCACTTCAAGGGCATCGTTGGGGTGGTTTGGGGTGGAGATGTACAGCTGAGTGTCATCAGCGTACAGATGGCACCGCACCCCAAATCCATGGATGATCTCACCCAGCAGCTTCACATAAATGTTGAACAGGAGTGGCGAGAGGACCGACCATTGTGGCACCCCACAAACAAGGTGCCTCGAGGTCGACCTCTGCCCCCCTGCCAACACAGACTGCGACTGGTCGGAGAGATAGGAGGAGAACCACCGCAACATGGTGCCTCCCACCCCCAATCCCTCAAGCCGGTGCAGCATGATACCATGGTCGATGGTATCAAAAGCCGCTGAGAGATCTAATAGGACCAGAACAGAGGAGCAACCCCTGTCCCGAGCCCTCCAGAGATCATCAACCAATGCGACCAATGCCATTTCTGTGCTGTACCCAGGCCTGAAGCCGGACTGGCACGGGTCTAGATAGACGGTTTCATCCAAGTACTGCGGGAGCTGTTGCACAACCACACTCTCAACAACCTTCGCAATAAAGCGAAGGTTGGAGACAGGACGGTAGTTAGCCATAACAGCCGGGTCCAGAGAAGGCTTCTTAAGGAGGGGCCTCACTACCACCTCTTTCAAGGCAGGCGGCAGGAAACCCTCCCCCAGAGAGGGTTGGTCTTTTTTGGGTGGTCTTTTTTTTTTTTTTGCACCAGATTGAACTTTTGAAACTCAGATATAACCTTCATAAAACTTCAAAAGTGTTTTCAGATTTCTGCCTGAAGAAAAAGTGTTGTTACTCCTGAATCTATCTTATAGAAGCACCTCTACTAACACTGAAAAGTTTGCAATTTATCATCTTTCAATCTCCTTTTGCAGACTGATAACTTGGCTAAAAGAGCTGGTACTTTTTCAGCAATAACCATAATGTGACACCAGGGACTTAAATCAAACAATTTATCTCATTCATGTGGTGAAAAATACGTGCCAAGGAAACTAAGTCATAAATGAACTCCTTTTGTTATATAAGAATGGGGTTTCCTTTTCCCTCAAAAAAAGTGAACTTTCTCTTTTAAAAAGTGAAACTTCTACCCAAAATTTCAGTCAAGAACTTCAAGATTTGTCCTCTGGAAAGCCAATAACTCCCATATAGTAAGAAGAAGTTCATATACCATATATTGGGGAGAAACCTCTTGAAGAGACATTGATTAAGGGTAGGGGCTCTAATGAAGTTAATTACTTTTTTTTTTTATTGAAAAAGTTTTCAAATACAAGTTTTTCCCCCTTTCCCCCCCCTCCTCCTCCCTAACCCCCCCCCTCACCACCCATCCCTCCCTGTGACTTCTTCTTCACAACAATAACCTAATTCATAACTAATTACATAATATTTTACCATTCCCTTACTCCCTCCTCTAAATACTGACCCTTAGCATAATATTATTATAACTCCCATTTTAGCAATAATCTGCCCTTTTTCTCCTCCGCCAAACCTATATCTATATATTATTACAACAACATTTCCTACTTTAACATTTAATCTTTTATATATATTAATATAACATTTCAAAGCAGCCTTATCCCTACATCCAAATTTAACATTTATTCAATTCTATCCATTTCCTCCACTCCCCTAAATATATCACTTAAAAATCCCTTTGCTTAAACTAATCAGTCAATAAACTAACCTATTTCCACCCAGTTTCCTACAAAGTTACCATGCACTACAATTCTAAATATAATCCACTGCCCACTCTGCTAAAATATATATATATCTACGTATAAATTCCATTATATAAAAAGAAAAAAGACAATGACTTTAAATTTATAATCCATATAATATCTTCTGTAATGTCTTTCCACTGGATTGTAAAATCCATCGTCCATAATAGAGTAACATAGCATCCTGGTGCAACAGTTTGTTCAAAATCTTCAATCATCTTCTGCCCCCATCAGTAATGAATATCCTCATATATATATGAAAGTAAAAACAACCACCCGAGTGACATTATAATTATATTCCATATAGTTGTAATTGTGGCTTTCATCAGGATTATTAATTCCCATCATCCTAGTGGGTAACAACCAGATCTTCTGCATGCCCCAGCGTGACTCTCTTGCCTTGTAACTCGAAATAGTTATAATATTTTTATCGGTAAGAGAAATCCAAAGTAGATAATTCAAATCCAACAATGTAAGGCTCTTTTCACATCCCAAAATCACGGCATTGCAGAGGTCTGCCACTGTCCTCAAGATGATATTAAGCAATAGTTCGCCTCCACTATCTTTTCACATATTCATTCTTTTTTTTAAAGTCCCTGGCTTCACTGTTGCTTGATTTAGAAACTACTATTTCTATGAGATCTGTTTCTTTTTTTCTTTTTCTTTTGTGGGTTTAATTTCCATCCTGGTTTCCTTCCTACAAGTTGTGTATCAACTGTTCGATTTTCATTCTGTTTTATAAATTGGTCTTGTTGGTTTTGTTTTGATATCTCATATTTCTTTTCTATCACTTGTATATCAACTGGTTGGTTTACGTACTTGTCTGTAACTTGATGATTCATCACATTGGAGTCGGATGACACTGCTCTCATATTTATAGACAATCCAGCTGGGGTATCCAAGGAATCCAAAGACAATTTATCTACCACAGCCTCTGTAATTTGATATTTTCCCTTTGTTTCCAACTCCTTTTGCTTGTCCTGTATTATGCCTAAAGATGTTAAATTCATTTTCAAAATTTTTTGATAAAATTCTCCCGCTTTTTCAACAGTATTCAGTTGGTATCTTTCTCCTTGATATCGCAATATTAAACCGATTGGAGCATCCCACCTAAATAGGATATTTCTTTTTTTTAACTCAGTCACTAGAAAACCAAATTTCTTCCTCTCCGTTAACATCTTAGGCGGGAGCTCTTTAAAAATCCAAATCTTTCTTCCATAAAATTGCAAAGTAGAGTTAAAGGAATTCTGCACAATATTATTCCTAATTTCTTTATCCGTAAAATAAATCACCACATCTCTAGGCAATTGCCTTTGCTTTGCAAACCAGGAGTTTATTCTATAAATTCTGTCAATCCTGCAAAACACTTCATCAGGTAGAACCTTTAAAATCCCAGCCAGAATCTCAGAAGATATTTTCCTTAAATCATCTCTGTTATTTTCCTGCAGACCTCTCAGTCTAATTGCATATTCTGTAAAATTATGTTGGATCATTAAAACTTCTCTTTCAATCCTCTGTTGTACATTTTCTTCATTACCAGTCTTTTGATCAGCCTCCATTTTAGGTTTGTCTTCTAAACTATTATCCTGAATGTTTGTCAAATCCTTTTTAATTTTTTGGATCTTATCATCCAAATTATCCTCAGTTTCTTTCATTTTAGACTCTAATAATTTAGTATTTGCATCCAACTGGATCATAAAGTCTGCTAAACCGTTAGCCGTTTTTAAAATCTTTCGATCCAAAAAGTCAAACTTAGATTTCACCAATTCACCAATTTCTTTAATTTCCTGCTTAAATTTTTCAAGTTGCTGATTCACAATCTCATCCCTTCTTACAATCTCCTCTAGGAAAAATTCTATTATATTAAAATCAGGTTTCTGAGACTGGAGAGTTAGAACTTGTTCATGTAATTTGTTAATGGGGGAATCCCCCCCCCCACTGCCTGTTTGTCTAACTTTATAAGTCTCAGTGCCATTTTTCCACCCAGACAAGATTTACTGGAAAAGAGAAAAAAAAAACTTTTTTTTTCCCAACCAAGATCAATATCAGATCTCCAGGAGAAGAAGAAAAAAAACAAAAAAAAAAATGAGAGTGAGGTTTTGCCTTCAATTGCAGCCAGAAGTAGTTAATTACTTTCACAATAGACAAATGTTCTTAGAATCATAGGGCTGGAGGTTTTTTTTAGTCCCATCCCCCAAGATATCAAGGCAGGATACCTTGCACCATCTTGGTCTAATGGTTGTCCGGTCTATGTTTGAAAACCTCCAATGATGGAGCACCCACAACCACAGGAGGCAAGCTATTCTACTGATTAATTTCTCTTACTGTCAGAAAAATTATCCTTACTTCTAGGTTGAATCTTTTTTTTTTTTTTTGACAAGCTTCCACCCATCACTTCTTGTCCTACATTCTGGTGTCTGTTCTTTATGACAGCCTGTCAAGTACTGGGAAACCATTATCACATTCCTGTCAGGGTTCCAAGGAACACCGCCAACAAAATAAAGCTCTGAGGCCGGAGGTTCCTCAAAGTTCCAATTTATTAGAGATGTCATGTTGGCACATCTGAGAAAACCCGAATCTGAAAGTTTTCAGGTTTTCTCCACACAGATAACAGTTCACAGCCCTGCCCCCCACCCACAAATTCATCACATTGTCCAATCAACTCTTTATACTCAGCTGGATACAATCTTCCGACAGTCTCCATCAGACGCAGGCATTGACTTTTTCACAGCTGCCATACTGCTGGCTCATACTTAAGTCATGGTCCACTAGAACACCTACAGTTGATCCTGTCACAGTTACTACAGTTGATCTAGGTACCACCTACTCTATGCCTATGCATTTGGTAGGATCTTACTTTTTTCACCACTGAACTGCATCTTGTTCAATAGGGCACAAAGATCAAGTCTATTAAGATCCTTCTGGAACTTGACCCTATCTTCAAAGTATTAGCTATCCCCACCCCCACTCCCAGCATAGTGTTATCTGCAAATTTGATGAGTTCTTCTATCTCCTTATCTAAATCAGATGTCGAAGATGTCGAAATTACTGGACCCAAGATTGAACCTTTTGGTATTCTGCTGCATGCTTCCATCTATGTAGGTGTAGTTGCATTGTGGACTACTCCTGAGTGTGATTGGTCACCAATTGCAAATACATCTAGTGGTGGTACTTTCTATCCCATATTGTTCTATCTTACCAAGAGGTAGGCTGAGGTTTATTTTGTCAAATGCCTTAAGTCTAAGCATATTGTATCCACATTATATTGCTGGTCCAGTAATTTAGTTACTTTACATCTGCCAGCTCCTTCAGAATTCTGGGAAGTAAACCATCTGACCTATGGTAAAAAAGATTTTTGTTTGTTTTTTTTTACTAATTCCATGCCTATTTTGACTTGTATTCCTGTTCTATCTCAACCGGTGTTCCTTTGTTAGGTTGTGCTGTTTCTTCCTTTTGCATTAAAAACAAGTGTAAAGAAAAAAGCAATTCTTCTTTCTTCCTAATGCCTCTCATCTTCTTGCCATCTGTTCCCATCAGTGGGCCTATTGTTTTCTTAACTTTCTTCTTGTTCCTTAAATGTTGAACAAATTGTTTTATTATTGAAAGAAACTTGCAGGATTGTTTACAGACTGTTTGAAGCTAATACATGCAATACAATCAGTTGAATTTCTAACCTTCACTAAGTTTCCAAATGTTTCTTCTAATAAAATGTTTGCTTGACAAAGAAACTTATCACCATTTCAATGACTGGTAACAGATTTTAATTTCCATAAAAGGCTTCACAAAATAGGGATGTTTTGATGGCATCAACATACACATAATGCCAGGAATGTGACTACTGATATTCTTTCATTATGCTGCGTATTTTATTCAGAAGTATTACATCTGTAATTCTTGAATTTCTTTTGAGATTTCTTTTGAGGGTTTCCTGCCCAGGCAGGGGGTTGGACTAGAAGACCTCCAAGATCCCTTCCTACTCTGTTATTCTAATATCCAAACAGATTGCCAGAATAGATCATTCCTACGTAAGAAGTGAAGCATGGGAGTTAATGTATGCAACTTCTTACTACCTGCATAAGGAAAATCACCTTGCTTCAAATTCATTTACCATAGTGACTAATTATGTTGCTATGCCACTGATCACTGTACAAGTCACTAAATATCTTACCCCAAGATAAGAAAAAAGTAACTCTGCAAAGGTAGATGCCATATTAATTAACAGACCTAAATAATAAATAACACCAAAGATGAGACAAGTCTAGTAATTGTCAGCTTGTGCACAGTTACCTTCTAATATTTTTCTTTTCCCAGGATTTCATGAACCTTCAGATAAGTTTATCACCCAGCAGCAATTATATGAATTATACATCTCCTTCATTCAAGCAGAGTTATTCAGTGAATGTTCCTGAGTAAGATCTATAGTTAAGCTTTTAACCAGAGGAAGAGCTAATTGAAAATTCTTTTGGAAAAATAATGACTCTGTTCTGAACATTTATGCTTGTATTATTGCCTGGCTCAAAGCTACTTTGAAAGACTCTGCCAGAAGAGTGACAGTTATTCTCCAGAACAACTTCCGGTGATAAACTTTAATAGTGGGTTTTTTTTAGTTGCCTATTTTATTTTGGCTACCATATTTCCTTTGAGGGAATCCAGATACATCCTACTAAAATGGACTCTAACTTCTCTTGGTACCCTATGAGAAGTACCAAGGAGGTCCAGTTTTGATGGAGGAAGGGATGTCATTTTTATCAACATTGCATACCTGAGTTTTCAACTCACACAAGAAATTTAAGTCAATTCTTCCAATGCACAGCAGGCATTTTAACACTAAAACAAGACTTTGCCTTCCAGCCCTCTTCCACCATCTACTGTATTTTCCGGCGTATAAGACGATTGGGCGTATAAGACGACCCCTGAATTTTCCTGTTAAAATATAGGGTTTGGGCTATACTCGCCGTATAAGACTACCCCTCTTCCAACGCACACCAAATAAAAATTAAAAAACATCAACTGGCTCACCCACAATGTAAAAGCAGCTGTGCTAGACCCAAAATGGCCCCTGCAACAAGCAGGAACCTCACACAGCCACAAAAAGCCCCCCCCCAAAAAAACAACTTTCACACTTTACACACACACAACACAACACAACTGGCTCATCCACAATGTAAAAGCAGCTGTGCTAGACCCAAAATGGCCCCTGCAACAAGCAGAAACCTCACACAGCCACAAAAAGCCCAAAAACCCAACTTTCACACTTTACACACACAAAATTCCACATACAGCTTTGTGAGATTTTGTGTGTTTGTGTAGTTAGAGTGAAACACTACAAAAACACACTAAATCTCAGAAAGCTGCACAAATATTTTATTTTACTTTATTTTTATTTTTATATGAAAGCTAAATTTAAAACTTCCTAAACTTTAAATGGCTAGGTCTAAAAAAGAACAACTAAAAAAATCCCCAATTAACTATTTTTTTTAAAGATCCCAAAGGGGAAAAAACTTACCCAATAGAACAAGGGTCTCCAACCTTGGCAACTTTAAGACTTGTAGACTTCAACTCCCAGAATTCCTCAGCCAGCTTTGTTTTGCTGGCTGAGGAATTCTGGGAGTTGAAGTCCACAACTCCCTGCCTGCTTGATTGCAGGCAGGGAGTTGCTTGCTGATGGAATGGATTCAGGCAAGCAAAGCAAGGCAAACGTTGGGACTAGCAGCTAATGTAAGCAAGCTGGAGGGGGAAAACTTTTTTCCTTCTCCATGGCTCTGGCGATCCCAGCTGAGTTGCCTGATTAGCAGATTGTCAGAGCTTGGATCGCCAGAGCCATGTGAAAGGAAAAAAGTTTTTTTCCTTCTACATGGCTCTGGCGATCCCAGCTGAGTTGCCTGATTAGCAGATCGTCAGAGCTTGGATCGCCAGAGCCATGTGAAAGGAAAAAAGTTTTTCCTTCTACATGGCTCTGGCGATCCCAGCTGAGTTGCCTGATTAGCAGATCGTCAGAGCTTGGATCACCAGAGCCATGTGAAAGGAAAAAAGTTTTTTCCTTTTACATGGCGCTGGCGATCCCAGCTGAGTTGCCTGATTAGCAGATCATCAGAGCTTGGATCACTAGAGCCATTTAAGACTCGTCAGAGCCTTTCGGGCTGGTCTACCTGGTTACAGGAGAACGACACCCAGCGTATAAGACGACCACTGACTTTTGAGAAGATTTTCATGTGTTAAAAAGTCGTCTTATACGCCGGAAAATACGGTATATTGTATTTATCCCTTTGTTGTTCAAACAGAATCTTTCAATTTTGCTTTGGGGTGATACTTTTTCAAGGAGGTATCCATCCCCGCCTAAATGACAAGACCAGGAAAACTATTCAGGAAGATTTCATTAATACTATTCTGGGAAATCTTAGAAACAAGAATAACATTGCTTTGTTCTTCTTCTGGATGAAAATTTATGTATTTAACTGAAAAGTGTGCAATCTTCTGGTGATGAAGGGATGAATTTTATTTTAGGTTGAAGCAGGTTGGTGGAGTAGTGATAAACAGGGCTGTGTCATACTCACAGGTAGCACTTACAATTTTCTTTTTCTTTTAGTGATGCTACTTCTATTTTTAAATCAATTCTGGAATGTCTTTTGTATCAACAAAAATTAAATAGGATGGTGAGGGAGGGAGAGAGATATGAATGTAATGTACTAGATTATTTAATGCTGGACTAATTAATGTAAGATGCTGGACTAAGAGCAGGGAAATCCGGGTCCAAGTCCTGGAAGTCAGCGAGGTGTTTTAGGACCCATCACTCTCCTTGGCTTAAACTGGGATATTGAAAAAACATCCACCAACCTCACACTGGATCAACATTTAGATTACAGCCCATTAATTATTGGTTTAGGTTGATAGCAGCAACAACATTAATAACAATAATAGAAAGGGCTTGGGGGCTCCAAAAAGAAGCTCCTAATCTACAGATTGCAAATCCTGAACTACAAAAAATATTGTTGTCTCACTTAAAAAGCACCTTATAGCAGTTTGTATCAGTATTTAGATTTTGACAGCTAGCTGGATTTGGATTCAAATCTTATTCTTTGATAAATACATTAATATTTAAGATAACAAAAATGCTATTTTTATTACTGTTAAACAAAATAATTAATATAATGTACCATTGGAGATTTTACAACAAATTACATGAAAACTAATGTATTACATTGTGTTAATAACATTTGCAATCTTTGTTTAGCAAACATGATTTATAAGCAGAAATGGTTTAGATTTGAATTTAACCAATGTGCATATTTTAGAACAATATTTGCAAAAGTAGAAGACATGTTATGAAAATAATAACTACAAAGTACAGATGAGCCACAATACATTTTAGATAAATATATAGTACTAGCTGAATACCCATGCTCCGCTGCGAAACTATGTGATTGGCTTGATAAATCGACAGAGTTTGAAAATTAATGAGTAGTTACGATCAACCTCTCCCCTTCTCTCCCTTAGGCTTGGCCCCATAGATCCTCTCCTATCCCCTTCTCTCCCTCAGGCTTGCCCCATAGAAGCCTCTCCCCTCTCTCCCTCAGGCTGGCCCCGCAGAAGCCTTTCCTCTCCCCTTCTCTCCCTCAGCCTTGCCCCACGGAAACGTCTCCTATCCTATCCCCTTCTCTTCCTCAGGCTTTCTAGCCCCTTCTCTCCATGAGGCTTGCCCCACAGAAGCCTATCCTATGCTATCCCATTTTCTCCAGAGTTATTTTCAAGTTGGGAGGGGGAATAGAACATCTAAATAATTAGCATCAGAATGTGTTATAATAATATAGGGAATACTAATGCTCTGATGGCCATTTCGAAAAATCCTTTCTTATTGAGCACCTAGAAATCTGGAGATTTCGTGATTAATGCATGAATGGTTTTCGTTTTTATATATATAGATTTGAGAACAAACTTTATTTCAGAAGGATATTCTGCATCATACTTTGAATATAAACTTTCAAAGAAAACAGTAATGACAGCACTTTAACCCTAACCCTAACCCTAACTTGCGCACCTTCCGCCGGGCCCTTAAGATGCTCTTATTTCAACAAGCCGGGCTGGCCTAATCTTTAAATTTTATTCTTCCTAAATTATTTAAATTGGGTTGTTTATTTTAATTATGGGCCAAACTATTTAATATTTTTAGACTGTTTTTTAAATTTTATATTTGTGGGTTTTATGCTGGCTGTAAACTGCCCTGAGTCCCTTTGGGAGAAGGGCGGTATATAAATTAAATTAATAAAATAATAAATAAATAAATTTAATTCATGATCAAAGTGAAGACAATCATTTGCCATCTACTCAGCCTGAATATGGTTAACAATATTAAATGCCTTAAAGAACTAAAATTTAGTTTTCAATTATGATACACTATTATATAAGGAATATTATGTTAATACATGAATTACTGTATAAGAATATTTCTGACATCAATTATGAATTTCATTTATTTTAATATGTTTGTAGGATTATTCAGTGAGGAGTATTTTTCATTAGTTTTAAATACTGAGAATTTTTCAATATATATTTTCAGGGTGGAAAAATACCAATAAGATGGACAGCTCCTGAAGCTATAGCCTACAGGAAATTTTCTTCTGCAAGCGATGCATGGAGTTATGGCATTGTTATGTGGGAAGTAATGTCATATGGAGAAAGACCGTATTGGGAGATGTCTAATCAGGATGTAAGTTTTAACTGGTTATTACAGATTATTGTTTTCAGGATGCATTTATTCCATTGCTTATTGAAAAGAAAACAAAAAAAACTACAATCATCAGGAGCACACCTAGTAATAAGTCCTACTGAATAAGACTTGATGTTATGATCCAGGTGGGCAAGACTAGGCAGGCCTCCCGAGAGTCTTTTATTTCTCCTGGAAAGGGTTAAACAATTGACCCTCCACTGACCGGTCAGGCTCCACCCTCAGTCCCCCAAATAACAGCCCATAAATTACCTGACCAGTCCACAAAGCAAAAGTCTGACAGAAAGCAAGGGCAGGGCTCAGAGCAAGCAAAGGTCCAAGACAAGGAACAGTTTTCCAAAGGGGCACAGTGAAACAACAGACAAACACAGTTCACAAACAAGGGCACAGTTCAAACCAAAAGGCCAAGAGCACTTCTTGAAATAAGACGAGGTCCAAGGCAAGGCAGGTCTGAACGGAGAATCTTCAGGGCTAGGGCAAGCCAAGAACAGTCCTCAAAATAAAGCAAAAACAATCTTTGAAACAAAGCAGTCTGAGTCACAGCTGAGGAAGTCCAATCCGAAAACAAACACTTGTTCCTGGCAAAAGCCTCTCCTCCTGAGTAGTTGGGTCACCCTTCGCTGACTCTGCCGTCTCTCCATTCTTCGCACTTATGGATCAGGCAGGAGAGGTATTTGCTCATCTCCAGAGCTCCGCCACTCCTCTGCTCCACTGCCTGCCCTTTCTGTCTCCTCCCCCTTCCTTGATCAGCCTGAGCCCTCTCTTCCTCTCTGCCTACTCTTCTGAGGCCCGATGGACCTGGGAGTGCCTCATCCTCAGTCTCAGGTCATTCCTCCTGAGCCATAGGGACTGCACCATTCCTCTGTGCTGGCTCCAGCTCATCTCCTCCCCCTCCTTCTCAGACTCGAGCTCCAACGGGACCATGACACTTGGCTTCAGACTAAACATGCATAGGAATCATTGTTATTACAACATACTGCTAGAAAGTGGAAAATAAAAATTGATTCCCCACTTATCACTATTAACTGCAACTAATTTGATTAAAATTGCCATGGAATAAGTACCATTGAAATTCTATTTCTATAGGCAAATTATTTAGTATTCTTAGCATTGACATCAAAGATTAATACCTGGGAAGAAACATAATTGAAGCCAAGCAAAAGTTTCATGATAGAAGTGAAACACTTGTTCATTGTCCATTTTTACTGCAATCTCTTTTAGCATGATTATTTAGCATGTGGGGATTGTAAAACACAATACCATGAGACTGCATTGCTTAACAACTGCAGTTCCAGCACTTCCACTTGCCACTGATAGGCAAGAACCACGTGCAACTAAAACTTTCAATTTCCTATTGGCTTCCCAATTGAATTTGCTTATAATTGAAAATCATTACTTGACTATGGGGATGCTATGTTCACCAGAACTATAAGGACCTGTCATAAGTACCAGTAGTTCAGCACCGTTGCAACTTTAAAAGTGACTGAATGAATGGTCCTAACCCAAGAACTACCCATAGCATATAATATACATCAGCAGTTTCCTTTTTGTGCCTAGCCATAAGCAAATGGTTCTCAAACATTGTGCTACCCCTAAATGATAAATGAATTTGTTTGATTCTCATACACCATAAATAAAATTGAGGGCAAGAAAGAAATATACCACTTATTTTTAATAATTAAATTTTAATCTATACTTCACAGCGTTTCTCCAATATTCTGGCATGACAATTATCAACTGCAAATGAGGAGCAAATCTCAGAATTTTAACAGCACTCTCACTTTGTCCGAGCAAGCTTGATCAAGTTTAAAAATATTATTAAGCCATAGGTGACCTAAAGTTTGAGAACCCTTGCCAAAAACTCTGGTGTAGTTTGTTTTGGTTTAACAAATGTAAGGCAGGAAAGCTAGCTGAATGACTTTATACGGTTACAGTTAAGGGGAAATTCGGAGTAGGACCATGATATATGCCTTGTTCCCCAAAGTCAGATCTACTCCCACCGCACCTGCTTTTGAAAGGCCTTGAAGATACAGTTGTGTTAACTCAGGGGTGTCAAACTCAAATCCAACCCACAGGGTGCTTATATCTGGCCGGTGGGGCCACCCTAGAAACAGTGAAGGACTGGCCTGTGGTACCTCTGCCAGCGAAAATGGAGGTTGGGGGCTGCGTGCGCCCCCCCAGGCCCATTTTCGGCCTGGATGGCCTCCTGCAGCCCTCTGTCAGTGAAAACGGAGCCTGCATGGCCATCCCGGGCTCTGTTTTTGCTGGCAGAGGGTTGCAGGCCATCCAGGCCAAAAATGGGGCTGGGGGGCATGCGCAGCCCCACCAACCTCCATTTTTGCTGGCAGAGGGTTAGCAAAACAAACTAAAAACAAAACAAAACAAAAGGAGAAATGTTTCCCCTTTTGCATTTGAGCATCCAAGAAGGGACAGGAAAGGAGAAAGGGAAAGAAGAAAGAAAAAGAAGGAAAGTTGGGAAGAGACCGAGGAAGGAAAAAGAAGGAAAAAGGGAAAGGAAGAAGAAAGGAGAATGAAGAGGGAAGGAAAAAGAAGAAAAGGAAGGAAGGAAGGAAGGAAGGAAGGAAGGAAGGAAGGAAGGAAGGAAGGAAGGAAGGAAGGAAGGAAGGAAGGAAGGAAGGAAGGTCCTGCCTTAGCACTTGGCCACCAGCAGTCCTGCTGCCCTTTTGCCATCCCCTTGTCCCCTCCTCCTGATCTCTCCTGGTGGTCTCCCATCCTATTGCTGAGGATGCTTTGGTTACAATGCTTGGTTTCCATGCATGGAGAGGGAGTGGGCCTCCCTCTGACTCACACACTTTGCCCTCCTGCACACACCATGAGCAACCTGGCCAAGGAGAGTAAGCACAGTAGCAGCAGCCATGAGGAGGAGGTAAGCACAGCCGGGCACCTCCTCTAGGAAGCAGGGCTACGCTGGGCTGTGGGGTCTCAGTGCCATGGAGCTCAAGAGCCGGAATGAGTGCTTGTCTTCCGCAGCCTAGGGCTCAGGACAGTCTGCGCCACCGTCCAGGGGTCCTCTGTGTGGCCTGAGAGGGACGGCAAGGCTCCTCTGGAGGACAAGGCTTTGGCACTCTCCCTGGTCTCACCTTCACTGGAGACAATGGATCCTCCCAGCACGAGTGATGTTGAGCTGACCACACCCACCCAGCCCCCAGGTCAAACATAATCCTGATGTGGCCCTCAATGAAATTGAGTTTGACATCCATGTGCTAACTAGTCTGGGGTCCCAATGGGGGTGTGGCACTTTGGAAGTGAATAATGGGGTAGAAAATACCCCACTTCCTCCCTGGCTGCATTTTGCTCCCTCCCTCTCTATCCTGCTTGGTTTTATTTTAACTGAATTTTAAATTTAAGATCCTTATTTATTGTTTTAATGTTTTACAGTGCATTTCATTCAATGTCCCTATGCTTTGGCGAGATGGGCAGGATACAAATAATTAAATAAATAAATCTTCTCTCCCACTTTCTACATAGGTCATTCTGTCCATTGAAGAAGGATATAGGCTTCCAGCTCCCATGGGCTGCCCGGCTGCCCTCCATCAACTAATGCTTCATTGTTGGCAAAAGGAAAGAAGCCATCGGCCAAAGTTCACAGACATTGTCAGCTTCTTAGATAAATTGATACGAAACCCCAGCTCTCTTCATACTTTAGTGGAGGATGTACTAATGTAAGAACTATTTCACTATGCTTTTTGTATGTGCATACATGACTGTCACCCTTCAAATTGTCATGTTAATTACATAATATATAATGATTTTGTTTCTGCATTAAAGTAGAGATTTTATTTCATCATCATTCCTTTTTGTTTCCTTTATGGCAGATATATTTGACTCTATCATATCTCTAGCGGTCTGTAGTTCCTGTAAGTTCTCACATTCATTCAAAGTCTATGGAAAACTGCATAAGGAAATTCCTTATACTGGGTTTGTGTGTGTGTAAATTAATAAAGTCACAAAAGCTTTAATGCACATTTATATATACCCCAATATTGGTTCAAAGGTCCCTTATTACCCTGTTTCCCCCAAAATAAGACATCCTCTGATAATAAAGCTTTTGAGTACATGGCAATAAGGCCAAACACTTATTTCAAGGTTCAAAAAAATATAAGACAGGGTCTTATTTTCAGGAAAACACAGGTAACTATCCTATAGGATTATATCTGCATGATATAATCCTCCACTATCTTCAGCCGGGAGCCAAGGCCAAACATGTAGCAGCCAAATGTTGAAGTCTTATCTTCTTCAGCTTCAGGAAGAACTTCTTTCAACCCCAGGATAATGTGCAACCGTCAACACTCTTAACTGGGCACCTACTCCAAAATCCCCTTAGCCAAATAGGTTGGTTCTTGTGATTCAGAGAAGACTGAAACTATTCTCCTTAGTTTCCCTTATTCCTATGCTGCGCTATAATTTCTATACAGACATGTGGAATTGTCTTATTTTGTTGCTCTATGACAGAATTGAATATCAGACCTTTATTAGACAAGTTTCTATTGTACTTTCTGATTCTGCTTGCCCTCCCAGCACTTTGACTAACTTCGTTGTTGCTGTGATTAAAACACATCATCACATACTATACTTCTGAGTATTATCTTTTTATATGTTTTATATTCTTTTATTTGGATAATTGATAATGACAACAATAATAATAATAATACTAGCTAATGTCAGATTTATATGTACTGATATGGAAGGAATGTTTTCCATCTGATCCTAGATTTAGCCTTTTTATTTTCAAGTGTGGTACATTGGTAGTGCCCATAGCAATGTCATTGCTAGGGGATAGGATCTGCCCACTTCATGTAGAACCTTTTCTCAAAAACAAGAAAACAGTGTATATGGAAAGTGCACCTTTCCAATCAGTACTTTGTAACACCTTTTGGACAGAAATAACAGCTTCCAAAGAATCATTATAGCCTGCTATCTTCCTGCTAAACTCTTCCCCTGGCAGAATTCTTAAAATATATTTTATTAATAATTTTAATTACAGTAGTAAAAAAAAAAATACAAACTAAATTTAGAGCAAGGGAAAACAATAATAAAGAAGAAAACATGCAGAAAAAAAAAGAAAAAGAATGTAATAAAGAAAAAGAAGAGAAATATTATAAAGAAGTTATTTCCAGACTTCATCACCAGTATAAACAAATGTAATAATTATTTACTCCCTATAAGATATCTGTATATAACAGTATATAACTGTTATATCCCTATAACAGGTATCTCTTTACCCCATATCCTATCCGCTATCTATAAGCAAATCCATAAAACATCAATTTGAAATAAAATGTCCATAAAGATTTGCCCGAATATTGCAAAATCTTATCTTAAATAGGGAGTCTTATCTTAACCTTGATCATTTAAACCAACTTTATTTTCCTTTCTTTTACTTCTAACAGTCTTAATTTTTAATTCAATCAAATATTGTCATAGAATTTAATTTCTCTTCAATTCTTCTTTATTCCATCACACAGAATTTTTCAAGACTAACTTTTAGAATTCTTCCAACTCAAAAATATTCTCAGCTTTCCTTGCATGTGCTGCATGTTTAACATCTTCTAAAAGATTGTCAATACTATTCAAGTTTGAAAGCCATTCTGAAATCTTTATTTTTCTTTGCTGTTAGTGTTTCATAGTTCACTTGGAGATATGGTTATAATTATTGTCTTGTGAAAACGCCCAGAGTCACTTCACTGAGGAATACTAATTTCTAGATTATATTGAGATTTAGCCGAATCTACTTTCTCCATTTATGTAACATTCCTTCTAGTCCTGGATGAGGCAGTATCCCGATGCATATACAGCCCAACATATAAGCTTAATAGTTAGCTTAAAGTATTCTTTTCTATAAATATTTCACATTTATACAAGTAGATCCTTTATGGTTATGGCAAAATAGTTGTTTTTCTTTTGTCAGTCCAAAGCACTTTATTTCAAATTCTTACATTTTTTAAAGTTTATCAAGGTTTTCTTTTGTATTTTTTTATGACGACTTTTGTGATGAGATTCGGGAAAATTGTTCCTTTTTAAGAACTTTTCATAGAGATCCTTGTTATATAAGCAATATTGTAGAATAAACCTACGGACAACTAATCTACTGTCAACCAAACTTTTCAGTAGATCATTTACATGATTTGTGGTTATCATTTTGCAGATCTGAATTTTCTGGCAGTATTGTTAGGGGACTTCTAGCTGTTACTTTGTCCTTAACAGCCCCATGGAAATTCCATTTCTCAACAATGTTTCTTATTTAAACTGCTAAATGGAAATGTTTAGAGATAACATAATGCTTTTCTCCTATTTTGTAGCAGTGAATTATTTTTATTTTTAAATGCTCTGTCAGTTGTTTAGAGGAGCCATAGTTGTTGAAAGTAGACAGGGCCTTATACAAAACAGTTATTGCAAAATTAGAGATAAAATTAGACATAAATCTTCAGATTGGATTTTATTTACCCTATATTATTGGGTTTCAATGTTTTTGCCAATCTACTCTGCCCATTTGGATTTTAAATGGAAAAATGTCCGTCTAAAATATATACTGAAATATTTTTTTAAATGTATTTTCCTCTCAGAACAACATTTTAAGCTATAAACTATTTACCAAACACTTGAAAGGTGCAAATTTTGGAGCATTTCAAGGTTCTATTCTATACCTTTCTCTTATTCCACCCATACTGAATTCATAAGATCAAATTATTCAGTTATTTCTGTCTGGTTCTCGCAAGAGAATCCCTTCTTTTCTCTTAAGCAAATTATAGTGGACTTTTGTAAGTAGAGCAGTTCGAAGATCAGTTCTGTTGCAACTGCAGGAAAGTAGTCCAGTTTAAAATTATATATATAAATAACATTTGTATTTTGTTCCAGTAGACTTTGAAAACCTGAAATAAACAGAACAGTAATGATTATTTTAATTAATGATAATATGGAATAGTTACACTCTAAGGTAAGAAATATTCTCCAATTACAAGAAATATTCTTACAGGAAAAGATCTCAAAGGTGCTTTTTCAAAAAGTAACTGGATTGTTTTTCTTTTTTCCTTAAAGAAGAAAATGTTTCACTTCTCATCCAAGAAGTTTCATCAGATATGATTGGGGGAGTGGGGCTGGACTGATATACACTGATAGTTGAAACTTGCTCACGGGGGATGGAAGGATAGGTTCTGACAGGAATTTTGTTTTGTTTTCTTCTTTTTCCTCAAGGAAAAAAAAGTTGAGTTGCCTTTTGAAAAACCTCATTTGAGACAACTACAGTATGAGCTAGATGGCTGAGAATCTCCAGAGGAAAATATATGATTTTACAGCTTATGTAATGTTTAATTGTCAGCCGAATGTACTAAAAAGGTATCATAAAACTAAATCAATAATATATTGTTCTTTTCACAGAATGCCAGATTCACCTGGTGAAATTCCAGAATATCCCTTCTTTGTATCAGTCAGTGATTGGCTGGACTCAATAAAAATGGGCCAATACAAAGCTAATTTCATGGCAGCAGGGTACACATCTATGGATCTTGTTTCAAGAATGAGTATTGAGTAAGTACATTATTTATTAGGATCTCTAACTTTTATAGGACAGTGGGTAAGATTGGAATTTTAGAAAGTGCAAGGATAAATGCCAGGCATAGGTTAAATCAACAAATATTTATTCCCCATAGAAAAATAGTAACTGGATTTGAAATGTAATGAAAATTTGCATTTTGGTCATACCAGAGTCAAAAACACAAACTTTCATTACATTTCAAATCCAGTTACTCAACATGTATAATGTCCAGTATCCATTTTCTAACAGTTTTCAGGCTAAAGAACAAAATATATTATATTCAATATTTCAGGTTTAATATATTGAATATTTCAGATTTAAAAACAGCTTGGAACAATTTGTTTTTGTATTTTCTGTACTTCACCCAATATTTCCCAACATTACCTTTATCTTGCAGTGACATTAGAAGAATTGGAGTTGTTCTTATTGGACATCAGAGACGAATAGTGAGCAGTTTACAGACTTTACGGTTACACATGATGCACATACAGGACAAAGGATTTCATGTATGAAAATTCTAGAAGCAACTGTGTTTTGTGCCTCAGTATTTCTAAAATGGAAAATACTCTCACTCCTTCCTTCTTCCCAGCTTCAAAAACTGAAACGTCTTCTTCATACTATAAACACAAATATTTATGTTAATTCTTCCAGCTTGGAATTTTTACTTAATTACATAGTTCCATCCTCAATGAACTGATGGTAACATCCTGGCCCCTAATAAAAGACTGTTGCTATGTGATGTTGAATAGCTTGGCATGGATGTATAACTTTATATAACAGTAAAGTATTCAGAAAACTTTCATCAACTTTTTTGAAAGTGAAGGCTTTCTTGGCTTGGAATTGCTACCTTCTTGTTGTAATTAGAATTTGATGGTAAATTACTAAATAATAATACTGACACCAATAACGATGATAGACATTTATTTTCATGTTTTGTGACATTTTAGCTTCCAATATAAAATGTGCAATCAAGAAAAGAACTTGACACATGTATTTATTTTATTGCTTACCAAACCCCAAATGTAGGGTTTTATTTCTACATTTATTTTGTAATTATTACATTTAGTTTATGACAACTGGAATGGAAGCATAAAAATTCTTGGCCAAAATGAACAATTAAAAGTTTATAGTGAATTTTTATGTAAACAGATGTTACAGAATTTGTGTAAAAACAGATAAAGTGAATTATTGGCAAAGATCATCATCACATTTTTAATGATGCCAAGTGTTTAAATGTATTTGTTTGAATATCAGATTTCTCTATCTTAGAAAGTTTAGAGTACATAGAGTACAAACAAATTTAACCATTGGCTAGTTTCGTTATTATTCATGCCTAAGTTTCTATATGCTTCCACAACACTGAGCAAAGTCCCAAAATATGTTTTAAGCAAAATAAAATCCATGATAGGTACCAGTGATTTTACACAATGCAGTTATGTAACTTTATAAATATATATTTAACATGAGAAAACATAAGAAATTGCTATTTACAGTTAAGAAAAAATGTCTTTAAACCATTCATTGTGACATATTTAACTTCTCTAGGTTACCTATTTTTTTAATCCAGAAAAATGGCATTTTTCTTGAAACTGTCATGAAAAATATCAGTTTAATTCTCATACTTTTCGATCATGGAAATGTTTTCAAGTTTTCCAATGAGTACAAATGGAAGAACATTCTAATTACTACATTACTTTCAGGAAACATCATCCTGCCCTTGTGGCCAATGGGGAAAAGATCTGCTTCAAAATCAAAAAAGAAATAAGATCATTAAAGATGCTATATATTTGAGTAGTAAATCAGGCCATTTAGGAATCGGTGCTCATAAATAGCCACTTCAACAGATACCTTTCATAAACCAGATGTTTGAGTTATAAACTTCAGTAGCCATGTCCTAATCCTAAAAGAAAATGCTGTTACTTCTTACAAAAATTATACATAGATCTAATTTGGCTACATCATTCCATCTTTGCATGGAATAAGTTATGTTCCAATTAAAAAAAAATGAGTACATCTGTGTGCTCTAAAAGCCACGAACAAATTGCATATAAGTAATAGTGTAAAAACATTTATAGAGAATTTCTCATTTATAATTCAAGAATGGATATGATTAGCCTATACAAGGAAGACTTAAGATGGCCTGGTCATATAAGGGAACTCTCGGTAGTTCAGAGTGGGTTTGGGGAGGTGCCTTTGAATCAGTCTTACTTCTGGCAACTACATAGGCTTTTATAGTTTTCTTGGCAATTTCAGAAGAGCTTTGCCAACTTTTTTCTAGGGTTGACAGAGACTGACTGTCTCAAGGTCACCTCGCCACTTTGTGCCCAAGAGAGAACTGGAACTCACTATCTCCTGGTGCCCCTAACCACCAACTACTAAATTGGTTCTTGGTTCCATTCAAAAATAGAAATGCTTAAAGGGATATATTGCATCAGAGAAAAGAAATACAGGAAAATGATCTTGACTAGTCTTTTTGTCTAATTTCAGTAAACACTTCTACTTGGCTTCCCATGCAAATGTTTTTTGTTTCTTTGTTTTTCACATATGATTTCAGGACTATATAACCTAGACTAGGTTATTTTTTTCTTAAACTTAAGCCCCTAAAATGCAAACAAAAACTATTTTTAAAGATATGAAATGGAATCAATAAGAATATTTCTTTTATTGCCCATGTATTTAATAGACGCTAATAGTCTGTATTTTAACATCTTTCAGGTACTGTTATACATGCACTATGATTACCATATAGGTACATCAGGTTTGCTAGCTTGGAAGTAACATGTTATTTTATGCATTTTAATACTGTTTATGAAAAATGATTATTGTAATGATTGTTGGTGGGTTTGCTCTTTATCTATTAAGGGAAAAGCCATATAAATTATATTTTATATTTAAAAATACAGCCTCATGTATAGAAAAAATCTTTCCTTTTTCTTTGGCTTTTCAATTTGCCTGCCAAGTTTAGTTTCATTCCTAGACTTTTCTAATAGAGTTGTTTTTTGTTTTGTTGGCAACCTTATTGTATTATATTTTGTTAACATACATGGATTACAGACTAGTTTACGCAAACAAGCAACCTCCTAAAAAACATAAACTCTGCCTGGGCAGCTGCTAATCCCACAAAGACAGCATTTTGCCACAGTTCTTGTTATGGTTGAAGCTATGAAGCATGCAACTGTACATGAAATACTGGCTAGCTAGATAAGCAGTCTCCATATGACTAGCTTTAAGTTAGCAATCAAGGAGCTATGTCTTTGGAAAAGTTTATTTGAACAATAGTGATGTGCCAAAAGTCAACTGCCAGGAAAAGCCACTGGCAGAAGCAGCAATCCCTTCACTAAACAAAGGAAAAGACAACGCTCTGGCCTGCACTGATAACATTTTATAGCTATTTGAATTGTTGTTGTTTGAACATAACAGCTACTCTTAAAATACTGTCAGTCCCCCCCCTCCCTCTCTCTTGTATTTGAATATTGAATTCATCTGAAATGATGTCCCCCCCTCCAATCCAACACTAAATGCATATTCATTTCCAAATTTCCAACAATTCCTTCTGAGCAAATTCTTCTTTGATCATAACAAGCACCAGCAAGATTCAGAATGCTATGCATAGGGGGTGGTGTAGGAATGACCAAATCATTAATACAGGTAGTCCTTGATTTATTTTCACAAATGGTATCAGAAGTTCCATTGCTTAAGCAATGTAACCATAAAGAATGACACTGAGTGACCAGATCACTTATTGACAGCAATCAATAATGGCACTTCCATTGCTATTGTTAGCAATAATTGCACTCCCGTTGCTATCGTTAACTGAATTCCACTGGTTGATAGCCTGGGACCCCAATCTAAGCCATTCTAGGTTTGGTCCATCCCAGCTCTGAATCTCAGTAAAGTAAGGAACTCCCCCTATCACTGCCTTTTACTGCACTCTACCTTTCGGGGCAACAAAAAAACCCAGAACCTAACAACTCTTGGGCTGCTTCCCACTCTGCACTCAAGGGCATCTTGGTGTACTGCAACTCTGGGTCAGCAAAAAAGCTTCTCATCTGCAGCACAGTACAAAGTTGAGCTGTCTCTGGAAGCCTCGGTCATCCCAACAGTACAATGCAAAGCCACTGTGCCCTGGGAAATACCAGGAGCAACAGTGTGGTACAAGCCACAACCATCCTGGGCTACCTCAGCCCAGTCCCAGCTAGTTACCCTGTACTCCGAGGTCCCTGTCACTCCACAGCCTCAGCTGATTTTTTCCAGTTTCTTTCTGCTGCCACTGATGAGGCAGCTCCACCCTGGCCTTCATGAAGCAATTGCTGCCACAAGTCCATATTTTCCAGGTCTTGCAAGTAAACTGCAGTATATGACCTGGAAAAGAAAGCCTCATGCAGCCAGCAGCTGCTTCGTGAAGGGTCAGGCTGGGCATGTATGGTCAGTGGAAGCAAGACCGCAAAGGTTAGCCAAGGGGCATGTGGCATGGATGCCAGGGAGCCAAAAAGGTATAGATGGGAACAGGCAGGCAGGGGGACATGGAAATTGAAGCATCCCTGCAGTCATAAGTGCTGGCAAGCTGCCAGGTGCCAAATTTTGATCATATAACTGCAGGAGTGCTGCAACAGCTGTAACGTGGGGGACCAGTGATATCTCCCTTCGTTCAGTGATGCCATAACATTGAACAGTCACTGAATGAATGTTTATAATTTAAGGATTACCTGTATCTGAAGCTACTGGTCAATGTCCTTACTTTTAAGTAAATGTATGGAAGAGAAATGTATGTATATATGTGTGTGCATGTGTCTGTGTGTGTGTATATATATATATATATACACACACACTTACACCCACATACCTACATTCATATGGGACTAGAAGCTCTCTGTTTATATGTAATCACTCAATTTTTAAAATAACTGTTGGTACAGCTCTTCTTCACATAAGTAGATCTATACCTTTCCATTCAGATGGCTGAAATGATACACATTCATTAATCTAGCTACAGTATAAAAAGTACTTATTTCCTGTTTTATCACTCAGTGGGAATATATATTTTCAACAGAAAGGAACAGGAGAAAAATATTGTAGATGTGTATTTAATATATTTTTATAATAAGCAATTAAATAAAGAGTAAAGGAATACATTCTTTTAGCAATGTATTAGTTAAAAATCTTAATGTTCTTTTGAATTCTGTCTATGGATTTGTTTTGTGTACTACATTTTGTTTTATATTCCCCCTACCCTTTAATGATTCTATAATTTCCAAGTTTTAGAAGCTACATTTTGTTTATTCTCTGTTGATAACACAATTCCACACATATATTGCAACTAAACAGAGAAAGACAATGCCAATACTGTTGTGTTCTTTAGCCCACTGATTTCATTAGGCTTAAGAAGGATTGAGTCTATTAGGAGAGGAGCCATACATCAGTGACAGATAGCAATGCACTGGATGCATATAAGGCTATGTTCAATCCCTGGAGTCTTCAGTTAAAAAGATCAAGTAATAGGTGATATAAATAAATTTCCCAAAATCTTGATAAGTCATTACTGATAAAGTAGTAAAACTCAATTAAATTATAAATAGTTCTGCCATAACACAGCTTCCTATAAATACTCACTCTTCAGAGTACTGATATGGTGAAAATATGGTGAACATTATCATGTCCAATGTTCTCTCCAAGGCTGCTTTTAAAATTCTGTTTAAGGCCATTTACAACATAACCTTTAATGAACATACAATCATTTTCACTTAGCACAGCATTGTTTTGTGCTCCAGATGCAGAAAAACATCTAGAATTTCCTACCAATTTGACCTGTAGCTCTCATTGGACATTATCATAGAAGTGATGTAGTTCATTTTCAACCCAACCCCAATGTAGCTTGTACCATGTAGTATTTTAGGTTTCCCACGGAAACAAAAAGAATAAAGCAGTCCACATTTGACAATTATAGAGAAGCTATGCTGTGGGCCTAAATAGTGGTTGAATTTGATTAACACTAAATCAGTGCAGATTTCTGAAAACTACAGAATACTTTAACTTTTATTTCCACCAGAATTGCTTATTCATTCTACCTGTAAACAAAGAAAAACTGATTCAGGCTGAATGCAGACTTCTCTTTTCTTAATATGGAAGACAGAACCCTAAGTTTTCCAGTCTGAATGAGTCCCACAGCTCTTTGGAAAATGCCCATCATTGAAATTATCAATGTGAGACAAAAATTTTTTTTTTAAATAATGGGAATAATCATATTAACTGTATTCAATTAATTTGTTAATTCAATTTGTGTACAAATTTAAACAATTTTTAGCAATTGTCCTTACTTTATTGATGAAGTAGACTCTGGCATATCACTCAATGTCAAATGCAGTCTTTAGCTTGAAAAAGTTGATTGTTTCTGGTTTGACAGAATTTGGAATAGTCTCTTTGCTACATTTCATAACACCTTTTTGTGAACATAAGATCAGAATGCAAAGGATGATCAGTCTATGAAAACCTTGCTGGATCAGGGTGAATTGTGCATCTACTAGTTAATGAAGTTTTTAACTAGTTGGTTTATGTATTTAAGTCAATTATACAAAATGTTAACTCTGTAAAAGCTCTGATATAAACCTAATAATTTCAATAAAACTTCAAGATAACATAGTATAATATTTTGATTAACAAGAATGTTCTACCTTGTTATTTTAAAATCAAAGCTCAAGTTTTTATGTTTAAACAAGAATTGATATTGGCCTGGCACATGAACTTGATTTTTCTTTTTTATTTTCAGATATTGATTGAAACAAAAGGTAAACTGGAATATTTACATCATAACTTCATTTAAGTAATTTATTTACAAGTGCTGCCATTTTATTACTAAATCATTAGTATGTGAATTTAGTCAGATAAGAAACTATGTAATGATAAACATGGCAATAAAAGTAGGGTTTTTTATACCCCAAGATGTAGTTTTATAAGCAACTTAACTTGCCTTTTGCGCTTTGGAAAGTATATTATCAGAAATAATTCAATATTATAGGCATGTTTTAAAACAGATTGCAATATTAAAAACACCAAAAAAAATCATTTAATATTAAATATGCTCCTTAAAAAATAGTCAGTTTCAGAAGATCTGCTGCTATTGCTCATCCCAGTGTGGAAAACTCTTATAATTGATATGCACGTGTAGCTTAAAATAAAATTCATTAATTCCAACAGAGGATTTTTCCAAGAGCCTGACCTTATTACTGAAAGATTTGATACTATTAAGCAAAAGTTAATCAAGAATTTCAAATATATTTATTTATTAGTTCATATTATTGTAGCCTATTTACAGTACTCTTAAACCTTGTGACAAAATAAGATAAATACAGAATATAATTCAATTGTTTTATTATTGTTGTAAACATTTATATTATTCAGCATTACAATCCCGTAAGCTTTCATGTAATATTTTTTAATGTTCTAATTTTTCATACAAAAGAATTTATGACCAACAATAAATCAATATTAGTTAAAATATAATGTACTTCTACTTGATAGTAACATTTGTAACCTTGAAATAATACACCTAGAAGGGCTTCCTGTTTGCTTTATGTATAGTGTCCATCAAAATACAAAAATTAACTTCCAGAAGTGACGGATAGATGCTATTACTACCAGTATATTCTGCAAAAAACATATTTTTTGGAAATAGAAAACTGCTGTTATAGTGTAATGTAATATAAACCTAAAATAAAAACCAGAACTTGATCCCAGTTGTATATTATAAATACTGGTGGGACAAATAAATCTACATTGCTGATCAGGTTCATTCCTACACAGAACAAAATAAAATCAAATAATTTTAATAATACAAAACAATCACATAATATCAAGTTGTAATAACATTTACATTTATACTTGGATTCATAAAATATGAACCACTCAGGATACAGGATTATGCTACGGCAGAAACTCAAGTATTTATCTCTTACTTTGGTGTTAGGTATGATTAACTACAGAAAATGTGTAACACTCCTTTTAACAAATCTAAAGCTTCTATGCTATTTCTGTCTTTAAAAACAAGTTTTTAGAAATTTTCAAATGTCATTTTCCTGATCCAAACAACTATTTTAATGAAAAATACAGCAACACAGAAGACTTATTTCTATTGTATTCCTGTTTAACTAATACAACACAGTAATAAATGCTGACAGATTAAGAGAATTGTACTTTTTCCCCCTTTTTACCGGTATATGATTGCTACGTTTGCATTGCTAGCACAGGCATATATTTGACTCAGTGAAAAATTATATTTGAAATAGCAATATCCAAATAAACGAGATTTCTAAAACAGTAACAAAAAGAAACCTGTCCTCACAGGATAATTTAGTGGGTAAATTATTATTCCTAAATTTTACAGGAATCACATCAATCAGGAAAGATGTTTGGAGATTTGTTAACAAGTAGAATGGGATAAATACATATACTCTGTGGCTAACATAATCTAGTATTGTGTCTTAAGTGGGGCTTATACCTTATAAATTCAAGACTGACCTCAATCCACACCCATGAACACATACTGTAGTTCTTGCTGAAAAAACTAATGGCAGAGGAGAAATGGCTGTGGAGACTCCTGTCAGAGGAATGAGGATACCTATTCCAGTGGATCAGCTCCACTGATATGGAAATGCAAAATACTTTTAAAGTTTCTAGGATTACACCCTGGAGCATAGATAGCAACCTAAATTTAAACTCTTTAAGTTTATCATTTGAAAACAATCAACTTTTTAAAATTACTCCTTGCTTTACTTTAAAAGAAGTAAAAATAATTAAAAAAATTTTTGTATTTGCTGCAAGTTGCAATGGCAAAAAATAATTCGTTGTCCTCTAATATACGAACTTGAATTTGAGTTTCAAACTCATTTCATAGATTCACAAATCTGACAATATTTCCCATTTCACTCCAATATCTCTATGCATATTTCACTCCAGTATCTCTATGCATATAGAATAATTTGGATGCCTAAGCTCATTGCATTAAAATATGCCTTTTACCCATTTTTAATATTTTGTGTCTTACTACCAATTGCAAATTAGAGCTACCATGTTTGAAGAGAAGGGCTTGGTATCGATTTTGAGGCTGCTCCATTAAATAAAATCACATTCACATTTTCTTTTATTAGCTATAGTAATAAATCAAGAATAGTTGTTCAAAAGAAAGGTTTATATATATATATATATATATATATATATATATATATATATATATATATATATATATATATTCGGAATTCCAATTTCATCCTGATTCCCATTTTTTAATTAAAAATTAATAACCTTGAGAGAAATTATTCTCCTTATGTGAAATCTACTTTGATAATATGTTTCATGTGATTTTTCATGTGCTAGCTTGCCTATTAAGTTAGCAATGTAATAAAATGCTCAGCTTTCATAATGAGGGCATTTTAAGGTGAATTGCATCCATATGCCATCTATTTGCAGAAAGTGTATGGGGTTTGGCAAAGCTACATGCTGAGCAACATAATAAGATATTTGTACAAAGTACAAGTTACTGATTATTATTGTGTTTTATTTTTCTATGATTTCCTAAGAGGCATTATCAAGTCTTACAAATGGAATAAGCCTGTTTACTAAGATATTTATTAGCAAATAAAAGTATAGTACTCGTGGTTATTTCTGTGTGTTTGTTCACCTAAATTGTTTAATTTTTAAAAGTCCTACAGGATTTATTGATTTATTTATTGATTGATTGATTGATTTATAAAATTTTTATACTGCCCCCTCTCCCCAAGGACTCGGGGCGGTGAACAGCCAAAATTAAAAACACACAATACAAATATTAAAATACTTTAAAACGAAATTAAATCTATGGGTTCCCGAATTTAAAACCCCTTACCCATAAAATTCCCCAATTAAAAGATTTTTAACCCAGCCCGGCTTGCTGAAATAAAAATGTCTTCAGGGCCCGGCGGAAGGTACGGAGGTTCGGGATCAGTCATATCCCTGGGAGTAGCTCATTCAGAGGGCGGGTGCCCCCACAGAGAAGGCTCTTCCCCGGGGGGTCGCCAGCCGACTTTGCCTGACAGACGGCACCCCGAGGAGGCCCTCTCTGTGGGAGCGTATTGGCCGGTGGGAGGTTATCGGTGGCAGAAGGTGGTCTCGTAAATAACCGGACCCTAAGCCATGGAGCGCTTTGAAGATGAGAACCAATACCTTGAAGCGCACCCGGAAGACCACTGGAAGCAATGCAGCTCGCGCAGGAGAGGTGTCACGTGGGAGCGCCATGTCGCCTCCATAAGCACCCGCGCGGCCGCATTCTGCACCAATTGGAGCCTCCGAGTGCTCCTCAAGGGGAGCCCCATGTAGAGAGCATTGCAGTAGTCCAGGCGGGAAGTAACGAGGGCATGAGTGACCGTGCATAGGGAGTCCCAATCCAGAAAGGGGTGCAACTGGCGTATCAGGCGAACCTGATAGAAAGCCCCCCTGGCCATGGCCGTCATATGCTCTTCTAAAGACAGCTGTGCATCCAGGAGGACACCCAAGTTACGCGCCCTCTCCATGGGGGCCAATGTCAGCGATGGCACCAGCTGACTATATCGGCACGCCGGCAGCCACAGCCACTCAGTCTTGGAGGGGTTGAGTCGGAGCCTGTTCCTCCCCATCCAGACCCGCACGGCCTCCAGGCACCGGGACATCACTTCAAGGGCATCGTTGGGGTGATCCGGGGTGGAGATGTTAGAGAAACCAGCTATTTTTATTAATGCACAAATTACAGAAAATAAACTCAGAATTTTTAGAACCAGATAGTGCAAATGGCTATACTTTAAAAAATAATAATAATAATAACATACACACTGGATGCACAGCAAAGCCAAGAGCCATTGTTCCCTGTACTGTTTCACATAACAAGTCAGAAAATGTGAAATAACTTAGTCAATAGCCTGCACTGCTTCCTGACCTTGAACTACAGATTAAAAGGCAAATGAGTAGAGCAAAGTCTAGATTGGGTGTGGGGGTCTAATCCTTCCTTGCTACTATTAACTTGGGAAATAGAGATAAGAAGCTTGACTTTTCTCTAGTTCTTTTATAGAAAGAGATGTTATAAAATTAGCAAAATCTGAAACGTTGGTATTACCTCTAGAAATAAACAGTAATTAAACTGACCACGGCTTCATTCTTCTACTAGTAAACCTTCCAATACAGTCTAATTGGTGGAACAGTTGCCATAAAACAACTGGCTTTAAAGAGCAACTGGCTTTAAAGCAGCATGTTAAAAGAAAGTCTGCATCCTGGTTATTAAACAAAACTAAGAGTAAAAAATATTTTCTAGACACAAAATAATTCAAACGTTTTATAATCTGTAACCTGCAAACTGTCAGCAAATTGCTCATTATTACCTGGAGCGGAAGTACAAAAGCTAGAAAACACTGGTATACTTCCTATAGAATTTCTAAGTACTGTTTGGGCCAGATTCTTCCAGACTTTGTGAGTACAATTCACATAGTTTACCATTAGTCAATCCACAATTTCAGCAAGGAAATGAAATTCAACAATATTCTACAAAGCAAGAATGCAATGCTGTACTTTCTTTCCTCTTTCCCGCTACAATATGCTCCGTTTTCATTACAGAAGGTAAATATCCCTGAACTATTGTGCAGATCAGTACCGCACAGTATGCAAAATGAGTAATAAAGGAGAATTGCAAAGGTTAAGAACAAAGAAACCAGGCTGTGAAGTCTGCAAAAGAAAAATCTATTCAGAAATGCATTAGCAAATAGCAGATATGGCCAAGAAATACAATCACCTATTAATCCAGGTACAACAACACGGAAAAAACCATATTCAAAAGATCAATAGAACCATTCAGGAATGATTTGGGCACACCGAATCAGAAACGGAGAACAGGATTATAAAATAAACGCTCATTTAAATTCAGATGCGGGTTTTTGTTGCCTTGGAACATTTTAACTCAGCAACACAATTGACAACTCTTAACATACAGCAGGAAGGGGAGGGGCTGTAAGTAGGCGCGCAATATAATTTGCTAGGTTAATACTTGGGAGTTAATAGGATGGACGAGGTTAATTTGTGTTATATGTATTAACAGGAAAGCAGCCGTCTTTCTAAATCACGTCTCTGACACACACACGCCCCATCAAAATCCAACCCTCGCCTCGCTCCTATGCAGACATATTGAGCTTTTAAACGTCTAATTTAAAGAAGACATTGACCAAACGCCAAATGTGGAGGGGCGGAGAGCAGACTATCGGGATTACTGTTCCTTCCCACGGCACTTCTTCGTCACCAGGATATTCAACCCCTGGCTCCGTCTCTTGATACTTCTGTATTCCTCCTGTCACCCGGGGCGGAAGGTGAGGGGGTTCTAGGGCGGACCGCCCCCGCTTTCCTATCCAGGCAATGGCGACTCTTCACCCCACAAAGAACCATCAAAAGTTCACCGCCACCCTGGACTGAAAAAGACGCTCCGCCTCGAGGAGGGCGTGGCTTACAGAACGGTTCTGTTTCCGAGGTAACGACGTAGGCGTCGGGGAAGTGGAGAGTGGGGGGCGGGGAGAGAAGAGAAGGGGGTTCTTGCTCTTTCAAGGCCCGGCGGGCAGCTGTTGTCGGTCGCGTTTGCTGTGGTGAGTATAGTATAGTAGAGGCGCGGATTCCTGCTCCTTTAAAAATAAAAAAAAGGGGGGGTACGTCGGGTTGAGTGCTTCTCTTGTACTTTTAATTTAACGTTATGTAGTCTTTCTCTGCAAGATTAGGTCACCTGGCTTTCCACAGCCTCCCCCCCTCCTTTATTTGGACGAATCCTGGGAGAGGATTACGGTAGGTTATCAATACGAAAGAGCGGGATCGACTCACGCTAACCCAGTCAGCTTCATGGCAGAGCAAGGATTTTAAATCCGGGTTTTACCTAGTGAACCATGTCATTCTTTAAAGCGGCTCCCCTGGATGCGTAGGATTTAAAGGCGAATCGTTCTCAGGCCACGCTAGAAAGGGATTCTGGATTTGGGGTCCATATATTCGAAAAGCAGCAGCGTGGGAAATCGTGCTCTTGATTACCCTTAAACAATTCTGTTATCTGGGTGGAACCAGAAATGCAGCAAGTTTATTCACGGCTCAGGGGGAAAGATGCTTAATAAGGCGTGAAACTCTTATTTGTGGGTCTGATATAATGACTGGGTTCACTTCTTGATCCTTGAATATTTTTAATAGTGCACTGTACAGAATGTTCTGATTTTGGTTAAACTATAAAATGAGAAATATGGATCTACTTCTAATTTTTTTTTACAAATAAAAACTTAGCCTCATTGCACGATGCTTTATGAATTGTAAAATCACATTTATCCATTGACAGAAAGATACTGTGCTTTAACAGAAAGATAAGTACCTAGCCTGTTTTGACCAGAAGACTTTCCAAATAAGCAGCTTATCTACTTGTTCCTTAGGCTAACCAGCCTGCTGTGACATGATTTGCAACTATTTCTTCTCCAGGATGCTTCTGATTTAATTGTGTTGAAATCTTTGCCTTCATGTTCATCTATAGTAATTTCAATTTTTAAATCTATCTATCTATCTATCTATCTATCTATCTATCTATCTATCTATCTACAACCTTTAGAAATACACAAATTGTCTGTGCCATTCAATCAAAATTATGGGATTATTTGATAAACTGGCAAGTTGGCTTGGTCTGAAAAAGAAAGAAGTTCATGTTCTGTGCCTTGGATTAGACAACAGTGGTAAAACAACAATTATCAACAAGTTAAAACCATATAATGTAAGTAGATATTTTTAGTTTTATTACCAATTCATTTTATGTTGTTGAAAAGCTGATATATATATATATCACTAGAGATATTTGTGGAAACATGGAATAGTTTCAATATTTAATTTCAAGACAAAATTTATATATACCTCTTTGAGAAGGAGTAAATTGTAAATAAACTTTTAATGTTTGTACAGTTTATCTTTCCAAAAATAAATGCTAATAGGAATTGTGTTTAAATTTGTAACACTGAATTTAGAAAATAAATATTCTTTGGACTGTAAACTTTAATCATCTAATGAATAAATAACTTAGTTCAATATACAGTAGAATTCAAAAAAGGAACATTATGAAAGTAAATTACTATGATCTCAGACTCATTGGTTCAGTGTTAATATTGGCTATTTCTTTAATTTATCCTCTAAAGAAGAAATAACCAATATTAACAATGAAGCAATTAAGAACTAATACGTTTGTCAATTTTGCTGAGGACCATTAGCAGTTTTATGACTTTTAAACTAGGATTACATAGTAAAGCAAATTAATGCTATTTACTGTATATACATTGGAGCCCTAATTCTACAGGTGGTCATTGACTAACAACCACAATTTAGCCCAGAATTTATGTTCATAGGTAAGAAATTTATTAAGTTTGTTTTGCCCATTTTACAATTTTTCTTGCCACATTTGTTAAATAAATCACTGGAGTTGTTAAATTAGTAAGTGAATCTGGCTTCCCCATTGAATTTGCTTGTCAGAAAGTCACACAAGATAGTTAATTACATGACCCCTGGACACTGCAACCGTCATAAATATGAACCAAGTGTCAAGCATCTGAGTATAAATCTGTGACCATGGGATGCTGCAATGATCATTTTTTCAATGCCATTGTAACTTCGAACAGACACTAAATGAAGTTGTAAGTCGAGGACTACCTACAGGCAGTTTTATGTATTTGCAATTTATATATATATATATGGACCAGAAATAATTAGAGTAAAGATTTCGGCATATTTGTGGGTTTGAAGATGTGATTCTTATCTGCCATTTTGTATATTCATTAGTCCTCAAATACATTTTCCCAGCAGTTTGCTGCCAGTTTTACCAATCTGCTCAGTCTATATTTTCCTATATCTTTTCAGTACTTGCCACTCATCCCTCATCAGCGCTCTCACCTTTTCTTCCCATGCACAGTTGCCAGTCTTTGCAGTGCTGTTTTCTTTCTCACCAGGTCATTCATCCCTGATTTTTTTTCACAATATACCCTCCAAGCCTCCAATCAGCCACTGGTCTTTCCTAATTCCTATGGACTCCAGGCCTCATTATCTGCAGTTTTATTATCCATAATTATTGGGTAGAATGAAATCCCAATGAAAATTTAGTATGTGTATATGTAATATAATAATATGTGCTGGTAAGCTTCTTTTGCCTTTATGGACATTCAATACCACCTTAATATCTTATTTGACTTCATGCAAAGATAGTCTTATTTTCTAAGACAATCTAGGATTTCAGTCCTATATTTTTTAAAGAATTGTAATGCCCCGGGTTAAAGTGACTATATTTGTACAATTTATATTCAGTTTCACATACTGATTGCTGTGGAATTTTATGCTTTTGGTCTTCTATGTAATTAATCAAGAGCATTTTATTTTTCTGTAGCTTAAAATACAATAAATAAGTCATCCCTATAATTATTTTATTTTATTTTATTATTTTTATTAGATTTATGACCTTCGAACCGCCGCACCCCGCCGCAGGGAGGCGGAACCACTGAGGTGGTACCGCCCCAGGCGCCTGATGGATCCTGATAGGTTCCAGACGGAGCTTGGGCCATTTCCTGAGGCTCTGGCACACGGCTCGACTGAGGAGCTGGTGGCCGCCTGGGATAGGGCGGCCGCTGGAGCTTTGGATCGGGTCGTGCCTTTGCGGCCTCTGACCCGGCGTCAATCTCGCCTGGCTCCTTGGTTCACCGAGGAGCTGAGGGAGATGAAGCGCCGGAAAAGACGCCTGGAGAGTGGTTGGAGGGCCAGCCATTCTGAATCTGACCGAACACTGGTAAGGTCTCATATTAGGACCTACCTGGTGGCGATAAAAGTGGCGAAGTATAACTATTTTGCCACTCTTATTGCGTCATCAGATAATTGCCCGGCTGCCCTGTTTAGGGTGACCCGCTCCCTGCTCCACCAGGAAGCGCGGGAGGACCCCTTGGAGGGTAGAGCCGAGGATTTTGTACAGTATCTGTATGACAAAATCGCTCAGATTCGGGAACATCTGGACTCTGACTGGGTAGATTCAGCGGGGAGGACGGAGGCAGGTCTTGTGAGTATTATCTGGGAAGAGTTTGATTCTGTGACGCCCGAAGACGTGGACAGGATACTGGGCAGACTGAGCGCAGCCACATGTTTACTGGACCCGTGTCCCTCCTGGTTGGTGCTGGCCTCTCGGGAGGTTACACGAGGCTGGCTCCAGGGGATTATAAATGCTTCCTTGAGTGAGGGTGTCTTCCCTGCCGCCTTGAAAGAGGCGGTGGTAAGGCCTCTCCTCAAGAAACCTTCCCTGGACCCGGCAGTGTTGGCAAATTATCGTCCAGTCTCCAACCTTGGCTTTATTGCGAAGGTTGTTGAGAGTGTGGTAGCGCGACAGCTCCCCCAGTACCTGGATGAATCGTCGTATCTGGATCCGTTCCAGTCGGGCTTCAGGCCTGGGTACAGCACGGAAACGGCATTGGTCGCGTTGGTTGATGATCTCTGGAGGGCTCGGGACAGGGGTTGTTCCTCTGTCCTGGTGCTATTAGACCTCTCAGCGGCTTTTGATACCATCGACCATGGTATCATGCTGCACCGGCTAGAGGAGTTAGGGGTGGGGGGCACCGTCCTACGGTGGTTCTCCTCCTTTCTCTCTGACCGGTCGCAGTCTGTGTTGGCAGGGGGGCAGAGGTCGACCCCGAGGCCCCTTGTATGTGGGGTGCCACAAGGGTCGGTCCTCTCGCCCCTTCTTTTCAACATTTATGTGAAGCCGCTGGGTGAGATCATCCGTGGTTTCGGGGTGAAGTACCACCAGTACGCTGACGATACTCAGCTGTACATCTCCACCCCGGACCACCCCAATGATGCCCTTGAAGTGATGTCCCGGTGCCTGGAGGCCGTGCGGATCTGGATGGGGAGAAACAGACTCAGGCTCAACCCATCCAAGACCGAGTGGCTGTGGTTTCCGACATTCTGATATAGTCAGTTGGCGCCATCACTGACTATTGGGGGCGAGTCATTGCCCCCCACGGAGAGGGCTCGCAACTTGGGTGTCCTCCTGGACTCACGGCTGTCTTTAGAAGAGCATATGACGGCCGTGGCCAGGGGGACTTTTTATCAGGTCCGCCTGATTCGCCAGTTGCGTCCCTTTCTGGATCGGGACTCGTTAAATACGGTCACTCATGCTCTTGTTACTTCCCGCTTGGACTACTGCAATGCTCTCTACATGGGGCTCCCCTTGAGGAGCACCCGGAGGCTCCAGCTGGTCCAGAATGCGGCCGCGCGGGTGGTTATGGGAGCGACGTGGCGCTCCCATGTGACCCCCCTCCTGCGCGAGCTGCACTGGCTCCCGGTGGTCTTCCGGGTGCGCTTCAAGGTTTTGGTTACCACCTTTAGAGCGCTCCATGGCATCGGACCGGGGTATCTACGAGACCGCCTTCTGCTACCAATAGCCTCTCACCGACCAGTACGCTCCCATAGAGAGGGGCTCCTCAGAGTGCCGTCGGCCAAACAGTGTCGACTGGCGGCCCCCAGGGGGAGAGCCTTCTCTGTGGGGGCACCTACCATCTGGAACGAGCTCCCCCCAGAGATACGGAAGATCCCGGACCTGCGCACGTTTCGCCGTGCTCTCAAAACTTTTCTATTTCAGCAAGCTGGCCTGGCCTAACTCCCCTCTTTTAAATTCTTAAATTTTAAATTTTTGAATTCGTGATTTTATAAATTGGGTGTTTTAATCTGTGTTTCGGCCGAAATATTTAATAATTTTAAGGGATTTTTAATATTTGTATTGTCTGTATTTTATCTTGGCTGTTCACCGCCCTGAGTCCTTCGGGAGTAGGGCGGTATAGAAATTTGATTAATAATAAATAAATAAATAAATAAATAAATAAATAAATAATAAATAATAAATAAATAAATAAATAAATAATAAATAAATAAATAAATAAATAAATAAATAAATAAATAAATAAATGCCGCCCTTCTCCAGAGACTGAGGGCGGCTTACAATGCGTTAAGCAATAGCCTTCATACTTTTGTATATTTTATACAAAGTCAGCTTATTGCCCCCACAACTGGGTCCTACCGACCTAAGGTTTACCTACCTTAGAAAGGATGGAAGGCTGAGTCAACCTTGAGCCTGGGGAGATTCGAACATGCAATAATTTCAGACAGCTGAATGTTAATAACAGGCTTTTAGTCTGTTGAGCTATCCAGGCTCCTTATATTTTTTGGATTTAAATGGGCAATGACTTGTTTGATTATATCTCTGTAAAAGAATATTTAAGTCATGAAAGCATTCAGATGAGTAATAGTATTATAAATAATGATTGATTTGTTAAAGAAACAATTTTAGCAAAAACAAAGTATACATGTACTGTATTTAAATGCAAAATACAAAATAAGTTAAGATTTACTCTGGTTCTTAAACATTTCATTGTTTCTTACCAGTAAATCATCTTCCAGTTAAGAAGATGAAATACTTATGCTTGACAGATTATAAATATTTTTATCTTTCTCAATTGGTACATCACTCATTCTCTATGTTTTTCTCAAAAGTTAGGAGATTCCGCAATATATTTAGATTGCATGAACAAACACTAATGACTAATCCCTATAGTTTTGTGAGGAACACAGAAAGAGTACATTAAATATTGGATCCACATCCACAATGTTGATGACTAACATTTAGATAAGTGAGTGAGACAAATCCAATGCTTATATTCTTTATTTCTTTGCTGAACTACATACTTATTTTTTTTTCAAAAGTGAATGTTGTAATTGAATTATCCTAAAACAAACAACAGTGTCAATCCTGATGAATACCTGCTACAGAAGTTATAGACAAATATTTAGGCTTCAAATAAATGTATTTATTTATTTGTTTTCCTAACTTTAGACCAATTGTTGACAGCTTGTAATAAAACACAATAAAAAAAGCAATATACAATAATGAAAAAAGATGGGAACAAACAGCACAGAGAGACATATATATGACGTAGCCAACAAGAGGCTCATCCAAATTAATATAGCACCTGAACAACTCACATTATAAGATAACAAGAATAACTGCATCCCATTGTTGAGTACTAATAAATGAAGTAAAATTAAATGTAAGGTAGTTTATATACAATTGGACTGAATAAAAGCAAATAAAAAAGCCTGCAGACCCACCATTATGCTGAGTAAAACATTAGGGGCAAACTTAAAAGATAAATATATCTTCTTTATTCAAAAACATATGTATTCTTTTATAAGTGTTAGTATCATTGCTTGTTATACATTTTGATAATATTTTATTATGACTTCAATACACTATTTCAATTAAGAAATAATATATATCACTGACTTTAAATATTAAAATAACAATTTGTTTTTAACTCAAATTTTCTTTTGCACAGGCTCAAGCTCAAGATATTGTTCCTACAATAGGATTCAGTATAGAGAAATTCAGAACATCAAGGTAGTACGCTTTTATTCCAATATTTTTATAGCTTTATATTTAATTATGCATTAAATCATTAAAGAAAATGTTTCAGATATAACATTTAAAGTGTCATTTTTTCATTCTGAAAATGTCATGTCCTGAAACACATAAGGTAAGTCTGAATTGTGCATCTCACATGTGAAGAAAGTTTTAATGAGAAACTTTCTTTTTAATGAACCCAAATCTCTAGGAAGAAATGTTTATTGGAAAAATGGAAGACAACCTTGTATACACATTTTCAGATAAAATCAGCACAGCTACAGTATCTATCTAAACTAGTTACTTGCTTTTTGAATAAGATCTTGCATTCAAGACATGTTGAGACACTTCAGAGAAACTAGTTGGAGAGAAATCATGTGGTTATTTTGTTTAGAATTAGATGTTATTAGGCAGACCCACCTTGCTTCTTCCATTTTTAGCACTATTCTTATAGTTTAATAGGAGATATTGGATAAATGAAGGCTAACTTTCTTGTAAGAAAAACACACCCATCTTTTATGTTATGGACATGACCAGTAAATCCGAAAAATACTTTACAGCTGGGCTCATCTTCCTGACCATATGATGATTGACTGTTAAAGCTACTGATTAGCTTTTAATAGCTAAGGTGTTGTATAAAATTATCATGCAGTTTAACAAGATTACAGAGGCAGATATTCTTCAGGGCAAATTTTGGAAGTATGGAGCAGAATAAAAGAGAATGATGGGAAGTAGTTTTCTTTATATTTAGAAGTGCACAGCACTGAGTAAGACAACAGTGTGAAGAACCAATTAAGTTCTTCTTTGTTTAATATGGATTATTTCTTTGTATAAAACCATGTTTTTAATTTAGTTTGACACTTGTCAATAAAACTCACATATCATATTAAATTAAATATCAATTTTAAAAAATGTGTACCAGTCAAAAAGTTGTTATTACACTGAATTGGCATAATATAATTTATACAAGATTGCAATCCAGAATGTGTCCCAGATCTAATGCTCTGTTTTATTGTTTCTTTACAGTTTATCATTCACTGTGTTTGATATGTCAGGTCAAGGTAGATACAGAAATCTCTGGGAACATTATTATAAGTAAGTCCATTTTTAACAGTAAGTCTTAGTTATGCATTCCTCTAGTAAATTTATGAACATATTTAGTTAAAATAGTTTGCAGAGTAAAATTATAATTAAGTTTCTCTTAGACTTGTCTGCAGTATTCTCAAGCATGAACAAAAGGGAAGGAATGATGAACTGGAATAATATAAATATATATAATGTGTATAAAAACCTCAAAACTGGGAATAATTAGATAATATATGAAAGGAAGTTAATTATCTATTCCTGTGAAAATTATTGCTACAGCTACAGCAACAAATACTAACTTTTAGTTAGTTTTAATACCTTTTAAAGTCATCATCCTTTAAAATGCCCAAATTAAATTCCTATTTTCTAGCAGTCCTGGTTAGTACAAGTAGTCCTTGATTTATAACCATTCATTCATCAATTACAATACTGAACAAAAGGACTCACGACTAATAGCCAAAGTTATGGCCATCGCACTGCCCTCATGGTGAAATGATCATGATCTGAGCATTTGGTAACTCATTCACGCTAACAACTGGCTGCCAAACATCTGCCATCATGTGATTGCCATTTGCAATCTTCCTTGCTGGTTTTTCCAGAAAGTCAGTGCACTCTTGCATACCTTTCCAGATTTATGCCATACCTCCATGCATCCTCCCCAAACCGCATGGCACCCCTCACACATCCTTGTGCAGTGTGTGCAACCTTCCCAATCTGTGTGATGCTTTTCTCACACACTGTGTCCTCCTTCCTCTCATGCACCCTCATACATCCTCCCCAATCCAGCCCCATGCATCCACTTATTTCTTCCCTCATTGGCAGCAGCCATTTACCTGCCTGCTGGCCTGGGACTTGTAAATTTCTTCTTCACTGACTTTGGGATTCACTTAACCAAAGCAATTGGACTGCAAAGATTGCCATCGCTAAGTGATGCTGTCATGCTTTATGACCACATCACATAGCAACCAAAATTCTAAACCCAATTGTTATTGTAAGATAAGGGCTACTTGTAAAGCAACTTATAGAAATTGCAACCCATTAAGTTATGGTGGGCTACAGTTTGCATAGCTTGGAATTTATACTTAATACATTTACAGCTGCTTAATTGTTGAATATATATAATAAATTAATGGACAAATTAGGTTACAAAATATTGGTCCTTCTATTAAGAATGTATGAGTGCTTATGGAATTATTTTTATATAACATAAATTAAAATTCTTTCCTTGAATAGTTATAGGAAATAATATAAAATGATTTATGGATTATGAATTTATATGGATTGAGTTATGTCTCCTTTCTACAGTATTTAAACATTTTACATCTTGAAAACACTAGCATTTACTGCTTAATTAATTGTGCAAAAAATAGATAAAAAGCTGCTACATTAAGCATCTAAGCTTCTATTACATTTTAATTATTTATTTATTTTCCAAATAGAATTGTAAAGCCTCGCCACATTGCAACAAGCATCTAAGCTTTTATTTTTGTTTGTTTGTTTGTTTGTTTGTTTGTTTGTTTGTTTTGAAAGATTTCAAATGGAGAAAATTTAAAGCCTCACCACTTTGCAACTTCAAACAAAGTTGCTATTTTTGTTTTTAAAGTATATTGAGGCTATACTTGCATACTTACTGAGAGTAAATCACACTGAGCTCTATAGATGTATGTAAGTACAGGATTGTTTTTTAAACTTACTTTATAGTAGTTAAGCATTCTGATTTAGCAAATTACCATATTACCTTTTAAAGGCCCTAATAGCTTGGATTTAAATTTCTGCAAACAGAATTTCAGTGAGATAAATGCCTATCTCATTTTTACGAATAGCTCCTGTTACATTTTTGCAGCACTTCACATGAACATGACTGTTTCCTACTGCTTGGGGGCAGAGAGGGCTGCTGCGGAGTGGGAATGTAAAAATGCTGTTCTACAACTGCTGTATTACAGTATATATTGCAATTTTGCATTCAAGCTAGTTTTTGAGTTTTTAAATATCGTCTATTGCACTAGAGCACTTTCAACTGAGGTTTCTCAGACTTACTACATTTCCCACTTTTTACAACTGTTCGTAATTGCATGAATTGTTTAATGCAACCTGGTGCATGAATGAATGACAAAGAGGTATCATGGAACAAATTTGCCAGATAGAATCATTTAGTTAAACATTATTTTAAAAATCCACTTGTATTAATATAGATTGATTATTATTATCATTGTTGTTTACAAAAACCTGAATTTTAATGTAAATAGGATTTTTTTTCTTCCAAATCCTTAACTGTATTTGGATTACTGTCTTCCTTGGAACAAAATGCTTGCTAATGCACACTGGTAGAAGAACAACTAAACAATCCTTTTTCAGAATTACGTGAAAACTAGGAATTTTGACTTGTTCTTTCCTAATAAACCAGAATCAAAAAGTAAGAATAAATCATGGCCTTTGGTTCTGGTCTTTAAAGAAAGAAAGAAACCAGGGTTGCTGATGATCCTAAACAATTTGCAGAGGTGTCTTGTTTTGTTTAGTTGTTCCTATTAGCAGGATGACCCAAATAAGGGCAATTAAAGAGCACGTACCAGTATGGTGCTTTTCTGTGTAATTCTAAGGCATAGCCTATAACACTTTTTTGCCTCGTGGCTTCTTACCACTTTACTATTCAGATTTTTCATACATGTAATTCGTGGCTTTTGTTTTTATATTATACAGAGATTGTCAGGCCATTATTTTTGTCATTGATAGCAGTGACGTATTAAGAATGGTTGTGGCCAAGGAAGAACTTGACACTCTCTTGACTCATCCAGGTAGGGAATCTTTTTCAGAATAAATCAATCACTTTTGAAATAATTCTAAATTACATAGTTATTTATTTATTTATTTATTTATTTAGTGATTAAAATATGTGCATTATTGGTATATTTTTCATGATTATAACTATGAAATGTATTAAATTCAATATTAAAATTACTATTCTAGAATAGTCTGTCCCCAGCTTGGTCCTTTAGGTCTTTTAACATTGTGCCAGTCAGCACTATAATAGAACCTATCCCCCTTTATAGGTTGATAGACGAGAGGAGAGGTTGTTCTCCTCTCGTCTTTCCTTACACATTTCCTAGCGTTGTAGATTTACTTAATAGAACTAGGTTTTTCCCTAGGGCAGTGATGGCTAACCTTTTTGCTATCGCATGCCAGGAGGGGGGGAGGTTCGCGCATGCGCGTGCCCACACCCATAATTCTATGCCCCCCTGCGCATGCACGCGCAACCCCCCTCCCCCCCAGCTCCTGGCACGCAATGGCCTGGTAGGCCCATTTTTCTTTCTTACCTGGCTCCAGATCCTCTCTATGCATCTGGGAAGGGCGAAAACAGCCTTTCCCACTCCCTTGGAGGCCCTCCAGAGGCCTGAAAGGGCCCATTTCCCAACTCCCGGTGGAACAGGAAGTGACATTTTTTGCTGTCCCCAGCCTCCAGAGCCTCTCTAGAAGTGCCATAGGCTCACCATCATGGCCCTAGGGTACCTATACATGATAATTTGAGCTTGTCATTTGTACTTCAAATGAGAATCTGGATTTATTTAGACTTTTCTTTGTTTCTCTGTTTTGTATGGTATTCTCATGACTCTACTTCAAGACCAAAATTCAAAAGCATCTAAACTTTCTGTCCTGTTACTTCAGAGCCTAAGTTTCATTTCCATAGAGGATCACAGGAAAACTATTGCCTGCACAATTCTGATCTTTGTAAATTACAACATCTGGGTATCTCTTCTAGGGTGCCTTTGCTACCCAATCTACTGCTAGTTTGCAATGTATTTCTTGACAGCTGGTTTCTTTAATGTTGATAGTTGATCCTGAAAGGCACAGGCTGTCCACTACTTCAGTATCTTAATTGTCCATTCTAAGACTAATTGCTGTACCTATTTCATTAGCTTAACATAAATCATAACGTAAACAAGCCACACAGTTTGCATCCTCCCAGTCTGATTTAACATTTCTTTTTTAAGCAATTAATCATTGCTTTTCCCATATTGTCTAATAAGTTTACTCTGGTTTATGTATGCAGCTTTTTTGTTAATTAGAAAAAAGTACATTAATTTCATATATTTTGGGGCTTTGTTTTGAAAGAAGAGTTTTAAAATGTTTTTACTTGAACAACCAGATATGTTCGGGCATTTTGAAATGTGTTTTCATTTGCAACAGTTTTTGCGCTTAAACATGTGAGTATGGAAGATTATTTAGAGATTTCTTCAGAAATAAACATTCTTAGAGCTTTCATCTTGAGGGTTGTAATCTTTAAGGAAGATAAACAATGTATGTTTCCTGTTTCTATCTAAAACAGTTTTCATATATATGGTGACAATTTAACAAATGATTATGTTCTAGATCTTAAACACCGCCGAATACCAATTTTGTTCTTTGCAAACAAGATGGATCTTAGAGATGCTGTATCCTCTGTTAAAGTCTCTCATTTACTGACATTAGAGAACATCAAAGACAAGCCATGGCAGATCTGGTAAAATTCTAATTTTATAACTATAACTAAAATAATATTTAATATGAATTAAATACACAATTATATTTTGTATTTGGATTTTGAATGTTCTGATGTTTGATAATGTAAATAAGCTTATGAAAGCAAATTAATTTGATTCCATTGTTCTTTAGTTTTCTTGTGCATACTAGTTAATAGTATGCTATCCAATAAATCTGTTTACTCTCCATAATTCTTTTTTGGAAAGTATTACTTTCACTAATGATGAATATGCAAAATTTCACTGAATACAGGGTTTTGTACAAAATGAGGAAGAGAGTTGGTTTCTTCCATGCATACATGATCAAATACCCAATGTATGTATGTATGCAGGTATATTTGTATTTTTAAATATATATTATATGTACATATAAATGGGGAGGCAAGAGAACCTTCTATTTATATTTTTGGGTTCAATTTGTATGTCTCCACATTCAAATAGTTTCATTGTGGCTTACGTTTAACTATAGAATTTTATTTATTTATTTCATATGACATAACAGAATACAGCATTAATGCATAAAAATTCACAAAAACAACATATAATGTGTATTAAAATATAAAGCATCACAGCATTTTAAAAACACACAGCACGAATAATGAATAAAATTATGAATAAAATTAAATTATGAGCAGTTATTGGGATTACTAAACCTATGGCCGGATATCTGGATTGTTTAACCATTAGGCAGCAGCGTCCTGGGTTGCAATGTAGATTAGCCTCCTCGTGGTGCAGCCGGGCAACATGACTTTGTCACAGCTAAACACACATTCTAGCTGCTGGACCTCACAAGGATTTCCCAGCAAGAAGCAGCATGAATACTGAAAACTATAGAATACTTTTAATCCTCTGCTTTATCATTGCCATTTTTCTGGGAAGATATACACAATTACAAAGCAGTGGGTTACAACTGCCCCCAAATTTAGGGGATTTGTTTGGGGACTAAAAGCATTCTTGGAAATAAAAGAGGACACTGCCAGCTGGCTCTTTGATGCCAATTTCTTGGACTTTTTTTTAAGATATAAAGTACAGTAGGGCAGATAACTTGGCATGCACCAGTGTGGGCATGTAGAGAAAATCCAGTGTGTTAACTTCTTCAACAGATCAGGAAGCAGGAAGTAACTTCACACTTGGTACCATCTATGTTTGAAACTAGATTTTATAACTAAAGACCGTTGTGTATGTGTGACTCGCTTGAAGCTGATTAATTTTAAAAATATTTCTTCAATTGATTATATCACTTACAAGAATGTGTTGTTTCAGTGCTAGTGATGCTCTCAAAGGAGAAGGATTGCAAGAAGGTGTGGACTGGCTACAAGGTATGTCTTAATTTTGCCTTCCTTGTTTTTTTTCCCACAAGGCCTCCTTTTTTAAAAAAAATATTTTTCCATCATTTCATTTTGTTTTTTCCTGCCTATTTCTGCTGTCAGATCAAATTACACAGTAAGTATCCTTACAATTATTTGGATGCTTCTTTCAATGAGACATTGTCATTCAAACAAGGTTATCTCTATTTTAAAAATTCAATTTTGATTACTATGTCAGCAATACTTTTATTCCTGTGATTAAAGTCCAAATAATATTATAAAAATATTCATTTCCTTTTTAAATTCATTGTAAATAATACAATAAAAAGAAGAATAACAATTCTAATTTCTGGTCTAAATTTGATCCAAATGATAGCTTTTGTTTAAAGAAGCTGAAATTATATATGTGTGTGTGTATACACACACACACAAGGTTCTTACTATTATCACAATTTTTAAGATGTACTTTTACTGTTTCCTATGTAAAAGCATCTTAAAATGGGTTGCAGAATGTAACACACTAAAAAACAATATAAAAATCAAAATCATTTAAAAATATATAAAAAACAAAAGCAGTTAAAAGGGAAGGGAACAACAAATACTGAATAAAAGCCGTTTATAGAACTTCATTCCAAGATGATGGTTCATACTCACATTACAAATATGCTGTATGTGAATTATTTTATGTGACATCACTAACGAGGCTAGTCATTCCATTAATCCTCATAAGACATTTGCTTAAGCAATTCAGAAAAGATAATTTTGCTACTCCTACCTTACCTGAAGTTTGCTTGCTTTAATATGACCTACAAAGCAAGTGTGTTGCTTGAGCTGCCATAACAAAAGAGCAGCTAGAGGCATTTTTCTCAAAAGTAGGAGGAGACGCTGGACCTCAAGTTATTTTCCTACAGCAAGCAGAATATAGCAGATAAATCTACATTAAAAGATCATTAGGCTCCTTTATATCACTGTTAAAAGATTTGACAGAATAAGGTATTAAAAATGGACTTTAGTTTTGGCAATAAAAATATACACTTTTTGAAGAAGAATTAATTGGACAGCAACTATTGGGTTTTATCCCAAAACCCCCAAAATGTTAACCTAAGTCTGTCTACTGTTGACTTCACCCCATTCCTAAGAGGTCTGTAAGGGACATGCATAAGAGCACCAGCGTGCCTACCATCCTTGTCCTAATGTTCTCTTTATTTGTATTCATTTTATGTATTCAGTTCATGCTTATATGGATATATATTATCTAATACGTACTTGACAAAATAAATAAATAAAAACTAACAGTTTTTTATTAACACTTTATTCTAAAACTTTCCAGTCAAGAATCTTACTTAAAAAAACACCACTAGATGTCAGCAAAGATTGAAGATTGAGATGCAGAGAAACCTCATAAATAACTACAATATTTATTATATGGAAACTGAAAACTTTAGTAAATATTTAGAATTTTGAAATAGTTTCCCAGAACTGTCCATCAAAAAGTAGGCTGCTGGACATTTCTGTGCAGGAACCAGAAAATCTATAAACATATTTGTACATTACTCCTTAGTAGTTTAAAATGTTTCTGAATGGTAACAGTGGTGGAAATTTTTTGATGGTATCCTATAAGAAAACTGCATTTTAATGTGAATTTTTATTTGTTTTTATCTAGATCAGATCCAAATAATGAAGACATGAAAAGCTAATGTGCTAATGGAAATATTAAAGATAATTTATAGATACCGAAGGCCTTGGAGACAAAAACTTTAGGCCTGTGTGTTTTCTTGTGTTGGTTTTTATAAAAGCCTTTAAAAATAAAATAGTATTTTTGCTAATAGTTTATAATGGCCATAATGTGACCAGAGATTCAGCTGTGGTCAAATAAAACAATGAAGTAATTGTATACTATTCAAAAACCTTTGGTATATTTTTGCTTGATTTTTAATTAGAACTTAGTGGAAAGCATATGATATCTTAACAAAAATTATTTCTGAAAAGCTTTGTATAGTGTCTTACATTCAGAGTTTCACACTGGCCATGTCTCTTCCTGAACTAAAATTAGGTTTAAATTTAATAGTCATAAGAAAGAAAGAAAAAATGCTGTAAAACTTAAGGTAGTACACTTCTTGTTCTTTTAAACTTTTTTCCCTGCGGCTGGGAAGACTACTTTTATCACTTTTCTTCCCCTCCATTATTTTTTATCATCATGTTGTATTGTCATAGATCATGGTTTACCCTAACTCTTGTGTACAAAATAACTTTCAAACCATAGCTTGAAATTTGACTTTATAAACCTGTTTTATATAACGAAGTATTGAGAAAGAGAATAAATAAGGGTTAAGAAAAAAATGGAACTAAAGTTATTTTTCCAGACAGATAATAGAAGATGACAGATGTACAAGGACCAAGTTGGACTGTTTTGCTCTAAGCAAAATGGGTGATTTTTTAAAAAAATTGCAAAATATTCAGTTTTCTCTGGAATTTGTTTTCTTCTTGAATAGGCTGATCCACACATTGCAGGGAGGTTTTTACCGGAACTGTAACATCTCAAAGTATGGTATTCTGGATGATACACTTCTGAAAAGACACAAACCATTTGAATCAACCCCTTTAGGGTAGGGAGATTGAACATTTCTAAAACAAACTGTTCTATTTTGCATACTTATATTCCCATAACATTCATAGGCATCTTGCATGTCTTAGTAGGCCATGTTTATCATGTCAAACAGCCCACTGCAATAGACATTTGGTATAATTTTTAACTTGCACAGAAATTAGCTATGCCATACAATGTTTTAGTTAGATGTGAATTGTGATTTTACAAGCTATTTGGATGTTTATGATGTGCTATTTATGTGCTAAATTATATTGATTTCTGTAATAGCTTAAACAATATTTTGATAAATAAAGTACATAACTGACATAACGAATTTGTATCTTTTAAGATGAAAAATTGCATTCATGAAATGAAGTAGTTTGAAATACTATAGGGAGCATTTTTCAAAGACCATGCTTCACTTGGGGAAAATGCAAAGCAGGCAAAACACTCTGTAAGAATTGCTTCAAGATCAGTTACCTGGACTAATATTTTTCCTAGTTAAAAGTTGAAGGGAACAGGCTTTCATTGGAGAGTGAAGCAAGCTAGCAGGACAGAACTTCCACATCTTTGGGCTGCATCAAGAGAAAGGAATGATTGGAATTTATTACCGTATTTATTTTATATTTTCCAATTTTGGGGCTACATAAATCCTTGGTGATTCTGGGCAGCTTAAAAATGAGAACATGGAGGAGCAAAAGTAAACTAAACTAAAGGGGACACTATGACTACCTCAATCACAAGGCCTGGGAGAACAACCACATGTTTTTTTCATTTCTGGACTATCACAAGGATGGAAACTGCATGAATCAACTGAATGGCTTTAAGAATAAGTTTTATATTGACTTCCGGGTTGGCTCCGCAGCACCATTGACGGTCTTTTTAGACCGCCGCCCCCGTGATTCCGTTGAGCCGTTCTGACAGCGTTAATCAGCTGTCAAACGGCTTGAAAATCTCCCCTTCGGGAAAAGAAGGGGAGGAGAGCAGGTGGGTGAGGGTAGAGCTCCCTGAAAACCCCTGGATTAATTCCAGGGGTTAGGAGGGTGAGAGCTCCCCGTTCAGCCCACTGAAGCTCCGGATCCGGGGGGACTCTGTTTTTTTTTACAGAGCTAGGTGTTGCGTCCAATTTCTGCTGTCAAACAGAAGATTAAATGATTTCAAAAAAGCAGGCGGAACAGAAGCAGGAGGACAAGCTTTTTGCAAGTATAACACTTAACTCCGGGGATACAATGTTTCTAATTGGATTTTCTGAGCTGGAAGTTAAGATGGCATTTCTTTGTTGCGATTTTAAAAGGGAAAGTTAGAAAAAGTTTTTGCTAATAGACTTGTGCTCAGAGACTGGCTTTAAGTTGCTGGAATAGATTTTGAAGAGCTGTTTGGGAAAAGATTGTTTATAAAGAAATTGCTGAATGCTGCTCAAAAGGATGGCTCTGACTTTATGATTTTATGGCTGTGGGAAGAAAGAAAATTTCTTTAAAATAAAATGGCTTCTAAGAAAGGAGATCTTGAAAGTGCTGGATGCTATTTGGAGGTGTCAGAAACGAAACAGTTGTCTGATTTACAAAGAATAAGTTTTATATTGAAAAATATAATTGAACTTTTTAAATCTCTTTATGGAAAATGACAATCCAATTATAAATAATCATATTTTTTATTTCATAGTATAGAACTTTTGACCAAAGCAAATCTAATTTGATATATCCAACTATTGACATACATCTGCAGGTAGTACTGCCTACCACTGTTGTTAATATAGTAATAGACCATTGAACAATTAAGAACATAAGGAATTGCTAAGAAAATGAACAATGCAATCCGCAGCTTTAGGTTGGACATATATCATGTCCACAAAATATACAATATAAGCAATATATTAAAACTGGATTAGAAAATAACCTGATGCTAATTATTAAATTTCTGCAACTCAATCATAAAAAGGGGCATAAAAAACTAATAGGAATGCTCATTGCATGCTCATGTAAATTTTTGCAACCTAACATAGTATGCTTAAGAGCAAGATAGGTAAATACATATAGAAATCTAGTTGGATATTTTAGAGTCTTTCAGTTCAGGGCAGCTGAGTTCCATGGGACTTACTTCAGTGGTGAAATTCAGCCAGCTCTATCCGGATCGCGCAATCCAGTAGCACTGGCAGTGGGAGGTTCTGCCCACCTGCCTGGATGTCATCACGTCCCATTTTTGACCCTCTGCGCATGTGTGGAGGTGGTATGAGCATAGCGCGCACGCTCACATTTGCGAACCGGTAGCGAAGGTAAGTAAATACCACTCCTGACTTACTTCCAAATAACTATATTAAGGTTAATTTTCTGATTTTAAGAAGTCTAAAATCAGTGCAATTTACTAATAAGCAGCATAGATAGGATTATATTGTCCACAAATTAAAGGGAATGAAATGAATTGTTTTTCAAAATTAGTCAAAGAGAAAATCAACATGCTATTTGTTAAGAAATAAAACTTTAGTAATTAGCAGCAAAGCAAGTTGAATAATGAATATAATTTAATGAGATCTTATTTAGCTCTTAGCAATATATACTGAATAAAACATTTAAAATAGCTGGAGTTTTTTTGTTGCAAGTTCAGTCTGGTTGCTTTTCAAAGCTATGTAACATGTAAGAATCTTTAGAATATAAAATATATCTTTAGCCCTCATATGGTTTTATAAATAGGCTTTGTCAGCATTGTGGTTTCTATATGGTAACTAGGGCCTCATTGTTATCTATTTAATTTGCATGCATTTACATGGTTCTTAGTTAGCAATTAGGGTCAGAGGCTAGAGGCTTTTGCCATCTAACACATGACAAATAATTTCTTATATGAAATATAAGAATGTAAGGTTAAGCCCAAAGTGTGTATTGCTACAGTGCCTTTGTCACAATGCCAGGTCCGTGGTAAATAAAGCCCCCCTCATTTGTGATCTTGTTCAGGAGGGGGGAGCGGACCTGGTGGGTATTACGGAGACCTGGTTGGGCCAGGAAGGGGGAGTCCCTCTCATAGAGATGTGCCCACCCGGTTTCCGGGCATTTCATCAGTCAAGGTCACAGGGAAGGGGCGGGGGGGGTGGCAGTTATCATTAAAGAGGGTCTTAGTCCGAGGGAGGCCACTGTTCCTCAGACGGCCAGATGTGAGTCCCTCCTTGTGAAGTGGGGTCATGGGGTGCAGATGGGCCTGCTGGTTACGTACCTGGCTCCCTGCCACGTGGCAGCGGCCTTGCCTGAACTACTCAACGTTATAGCCGCGGTGGCGATTGATACCCCTAGACTTATGGTCATGGGGGACTTCAACCTGCCATCCGTCGGTGAGGCGTCTGAGGTGGCTCAGGAGTTCATGGCTTCCATGACGGCCATGGACCTGACCCAATTAATTCATGGCCCTACTCACACGGGGGGAAACACGCTGGACCTGGTTTTTGTCTCTGGTCAGTGGCTGAGTGGTCTCGAGATAGGGGATATAGCGATCGAGCCCTTGTCATGGTCAGATCACTCCCTCCTTCGCTTTGACCTTCGAACCGCCACACCCCGCCGCAGGGAGGCGGAACCGATGAGGTGGTTCCGCCCCAGGCGCCTGATGGACCCGGATAGGTTCCAGACGGAGCTTGGGCCATTTCCTGAGGCTCTGGCACACGGCTCGACTGAAGACCTAGTGGCTGTCTGGGATAGGGCGGCCGCTGGAGCTTTGGACCGGGTCGTGCCTTTGCGGCCTCTGACCCGGCGTCGATCTCACCTGGCTCCCTGGTTCACCGAGGAGCTGAGGGAGATGAAACGCCAGAAAAGACGCCTGGAGAGCAGTTGGAGGGCCAGCCGTTCTGAATCTGACCGAACACTGGTAAGGTCTCATATTAAGACCTACCTGGTGGCAATAAAAGCGGCAAAGTGTAACTATTTTTCCGCTCTTATTGCATCATCAGATAATCGCCCGGCCGCCCTGTTTAGGGTGACCCGCTCCCTGCTCCATCAGGAAGCACGGGAGGACCCCTTGGAGGGTAGAGCCGAGGACTTTGTACAATATCTGTATGACAAAATCGCTCAGATTCGGGAAAATTTGGACTCTGACTGGGTAGATTCGGGAGGGAGGATGGAGGCAAGTCTTGAGAATATTACCTGGGAAGAGTTTGATTCTGTGACTCCGGAAAACATGGACAAGATACTGGGCAGACTAAGCGCAGCCACATGTTTATTGGACCCGTGTCCCTCCTGGCTGGTGCTGGCCTCTCGGGAGGTTACACGAGGTTGGCTCCAGGGGATTATAAATGCTTCCTTGAGAGAGGGTGTCTTCCCTGCCGCCTTGAAGGAGGCGGTGGTGAGGCCTCTCCTCAAGAAGCCTTCCCTGGACCCAGCAGTGTTGGCTAATTACCGTCCAGTCTCCAACCTTCGCTTCGTTGTGAAGGTTGTTGAGAGTGTGGTAGCGCGACAGCTTCCTCAGTACTTGGATGAATTGGCTTATCTAGATCCATTCCAGTCGGGCTTCAGGCCTGGATACAGCACGGAAACGGCATTGGTCGCATTGGTAGATGATCTCTGGAGGGCCCGGGACAGGGGTTGCTCCTCTATCCTGGTCCTATTAGACCTCTCAGCAGCTTTTGATACCATCGACCATGGTATCATGCTGCACCGGTTGGAAGAGTTAGGGGTGGGGGGCACCGTGTTGCGGTGGTTCTCCTCCTTTCTCTCTGATCGGTCGCAGTCTGTGTTGACAGGGGGGCAGAGGTCGACCCCGAGGCCCCTTGTATGTGGGGTGCCACAGGGGTCGGTTCTCTCACCCCTTCTGTTCAACATTTATGTGAAGCCGCTGGGTGAGATCATCCATGGTTTTGGGGTGAAGTATCATCAGTATGCTGATGATACTCAGCTATACATCTCCACCCCGGACTACCCCAATGATGCCCTTAAAGTGATGTCCCAGTGCCTGGAGGCTGTACGGATCTGGATGGGGAGGAACAGACTCAGGCTCAACCCATCCAAGACCGAGTGGCTGTGGTTTCCGACGTCCCGATATAGTCAATTGGTGCCATCACTGACTATTGGGGATGAGTCATTGCCCCCCACGGAGAGGGTTCGCAACTTAGGCGTCCTCTTGGACTCACGGCTGTCTTTAGAAGAACACTTGACGGCTGTGGCCGGGAGATCTTTTTATCAGGTTCGCCTGATTCGCCAGTTGCGTCCCTTTCTGGATCGGGACTCGTTAAAAACGGTCACTCATGCCCTCATCACTTCACGCCTGGACTACTGTAATGCTCTCTACATGGGGCTCCCCTTGAGGAGCACCTGGAGGCTCCAGCTGGTCCAGAATGCGGCCGCGCGGGTAGTTATGGGAGCAGCATGGCGCTCCCATGTGGCTCCCCTCCTGCGCGAGCTGCACTGGCTCCCTGTGGTCTTCCGGGTGCGCTTCAAGGTCTTAGTTACCACCTTTAGAGCGCTCCATGGCTTAGGACCGGGGGTACTTACGAGACCGCCTTCTGCCACCAATAGCCTCTCACCGCCCAGTACGCTCCCATAGAGAGGGGCTTCTCAGGGTGCCGTCAGCCAAACAATGTCGACTGGCGGCCCCCAGGGGGAGAGCCTTTTCTGTGAGGGCACCCACCATCTGGAACGAGCTCCCCCCAGAGATACAGAAGATTCCGGATCTGCGCACTTTCCGCCGTGCCCTCAAAACATTCCTGTTTCAGCAGGCCGGCCTGGCCTAACTTTCCTTTTATATTGCTTTTTGATTTTATTTTAAACTGGGATGTCTTGAATTATCTAGGACCAGAATGTTTAGTATATTTTAATTGGTTTTTTATTATTAACATTTGTATTACATGTATTTTTATCATTCGCTGTTCACCGCCCTGAGTCCCTTAGGAATAGGGCTGTATATAAATTTAATAAATAAATAAATAAATAAATAAATAAATAAATAAATAAATAAATAAATAAATGCTTTGGGTAAATGTTTGATGTTATTGTATACCAAGAGAGGGAACTATCATCTAAATGAGCCAAACCTTCTTACCAGAAGCAAAACTAGGTTAATTTACTGCACGCTAGAAAGAAAAGCTATAATTATTCAATCATAAAGTCCCTTGGACAGCTGCCAAGACCTCAGAAGGTGAAGAGAGGCAATACCTCTCTATATACCTACCTACCCAACTAATCAATGGGATGGGCCTATTTGATGTAGTGCTTAAGGTGGTAGCTTAAACTGTGAGCTCTAGGCCTCCCTTAGGCATGAAAGCTGGTTGGGTGATTTTGGACCAGTAATTCAGCCCAACCCATCTCCCAGGGTTGTTGCTATGGGGAAAATATGAGATGGGAAAATTTGGTATGTATACTTCCTTGAGTTGACAAAAAATGGCAGAATAAAAATATAAAGTCCCAGATGTTGTATAACTACTTTACTACTTACTACTTATTTTAATCTCAGAATTGGAATGTAATATTAAATTAATATATAAAATTAATCATAGCAAGGATATTGTGCTGGGATGGCCACCATTGATCAAATAATTGGTTTTAAGTGTTTATGTTTGGAGCATAGTATTTGCCAAAGACCTTCTAAGGCATTGTGACGTATCACGATGTTTTTTCCCTTCGCGGAGCTGGGGTGGGCATGGCCTGCATGTGACGCGTCCGACCCGTGGACCGCCAGTTTGACATCACTGTTCTAAGGTAATTAGGATACTCTACTCAGGAAGTGGGTTTTTAAACTTCATCCCATATCCTGGAGTGACATAGACATTTGGTCCTTTGCCAAGGGCAACGCAATGACTCAGCAGTTAAGATGCTGGGCTTGTCTCTGGAAAGCCAAAAGCCCAGGTTCGAGACTTGAGCACCATGCAATGAGTAAGTTCCTGTCCTCACCCCAGCTCTGGCCAATCTAGCAGTTAGAAAGCATGTGAATGCAAGTAAATAAATAGGTACCATTTTGGTGGGAAGACCACAGCCGTCGATATCATACAGGACCATGAAAAAGTCTTCAGACAGTGCTGGCTCAATGACCTCAAAATGGAGATGAGTAACACCTGCATTAACTAGGGAGTAAAATCCGTAGGGAGTCCTTTATCTTATGTTTGCTGTGAATCTAGAAGCAGGGGCTTCCTCAAGGTTGGATCCAACTCTGCAGGATTTATTTATTTAGTGTATGGCAAATATGTTAAAAAGCACATCACAATTATATGCTCAATGAACAAATATGAAAACATTTACTCTAATTACAAATTCAAAGGTAGATTATATAGTCAGTGCATGATGGTGTAACATACATAAAATCTCTGGAATTTCCCTTATATGTGCTCAGAGGGCATTGTGCCACAATATGCCACATTGGCTGCTACATTCCAAAGAGGAGAGCTTTTCCATTTACAGAGTAGGCTAACATATCTGCCATGTTGAGTCCTAATCGTATTGCGCACTGACCAGGTCTTATGGGACAGATTGAATCCTTTAGCTCCCTCTGTAAAGCAGAGAAGGTTGTGATACTCCGGAGAAGTAATAGAGGATCATTCTTGCATCCAGGCCTGAAGCAGATTGAAGTTGTTATTCAGAAAGTTTCTGGCTGTCCTAATAGGTGGATGTCTGGAACAAAGCCTATTGTTTATAGTATCAGTAATATTTGCATTGATTGGCATGTGAGTGTTACTATTTTCTTGTACTCTCACAGTATTCCCTTTATGGTGGAGGAACATGACTCAAAACTAGTAACCAGAAAGCGGGAGTAGATCTTATTGTATCCACATAGTGTGGTTCACTCTGCAGGATGAAAGAAGTGTTCTTGTACTTACTCACTTTGCATTCTCACTGGCATTTATAGAACTGTTGTAATACATTGTTACTTTAATTTTTATTTAATTTATTTAATTTAATTAAATTTATATGCCGCCCCTTTCCGAAGACTCAGAGAGGAGACTATTTGTATATTTTTCGGTTTACACAACATTCAGAGCAGTTCAAATGTAAAATAGTTTCAAATTGTTTACATTTTGGGCTTTTATTTTGAAGATAACACACTGAAATGTTATTTAAAAAGAAAACTGATTTATGCAATGGCACGCAATTATTTTAGGCTCCAGTCCAAACTCATTTATTCAGAGGGCTTCCTTCTGTGTACATGCCTTAAGAGCATTTTTTTGTTCTGGAAAAGGAAGTGTCTTGGAGAAAATGGATGAAGAATAATAAATACATTTAAGATTATGTAGGAGGACAGGTCTTTGGTATGTCCTAGTTATACCAGTTTTTAATACTGGTAAAAAAAAAAACCCAGCCCATTGTTATACTTTTTATGAGGAATATTTAAAAAAAAATAGAGTGCCTGTAGAACCTACACTAAAATAGGACAATTAGCTTATGCCTAGAAGGATTAAATAAGCCTTATTTAATCAATTCTAACTGCATTAACTTCTGGGACATTTCATCAATATTTAATGGTCTTAAGGCTCAGAAGTATATACCCTACAACATATCTATCTTCATGGCCACGAACATATTTTCCGGTGTTTGCTGTTTTGTTAGTTTGTTGTTTGGGTTTTGTTGGTTTTTGCTATCACTGATAAGAGGGCTCTCAGTCTTGGGCAAAGGGAGGGACACGAAGTTATTTCTTAAAACGTTTTAAGAATACTTTTTAAAACAGGTTTTCAGCAGGTTAAATTAGAGGTGTTCGTGGCAGTCACTCCAGTATTGCTTTCGCGCTGTTGTCGAGAAATAAGCACACCCCTCGGTGGTGACTTGTTTATTTTCGGAGGAAAGGCAAAAACTCGATCAACCTGAACTTCTCGGCCGCAGAGGGCAAGGGAGGAGCAGAGGAGGCGACACCGGCGAAGCGAAAACTCACGGATCACGCGCGCGGGAACCCAAGCTCCTGCGCTGTGGGGGGAAAAGGCGGGGCTTTGGAGAGAAGGGGGCGGTGCTGGTCAGGGCCGAGACCCGCCTCCTGGGCCGGGCCGCTGAGGGAGACGCGCAAATATTTCTGCCTCCACAGTTTAGTAGCGAGAGGGAGGGTTCGGAGGCAGGCTTCGCCGTACTCGGTCCCGTTGGGACAATAATGGACTAGGAAGCTAGTCAGAAGGAGGGCTTCCGTCCCCAGGACAAGCGTCGGTGATTCGCCCCTTGGGTGGTGGTTGTTTTTTTTCCAGCCTTAAGGGGAAAAAAGTAGCCTGCTTGCTTCCCTGGTTGTTGAAGATGTCTGGAGGGAGTACCCGGAGGAGAACTGGTTCCCCCTGGCACAGCAATTTATCTCGCCTTTTTACGAGAAGTTCTTCCAAGGAACAGGAAGAAGAGAGCAAAGTAGCCCCTGAACTGCACTGCGCACGAAGGTAGGGACGGGGGCAAAGTTTGAAGGCAGAAGCGGTGTGACTCTTCCTTCTTTCCTTCCTGGCTGGAGTAGGTTGGCTATCGACCGATTTACCTCTCCTTCGCTTCTTTTTTTCTCTCCCCCCCCCCCCCCCGCCACCCTTCACCTCCTCGCCATCCTTTCTCTCCGCCCCGCGCTGCGATACTTCTTTGGCATCCTCCCTTCGTTTTGGCTGAATTCGCCACTTTAAACCCAGAGCCGCAAACTTGCCAAACGCCTGTTAGCCTGGCGCGAGCTCAGCCCAGAGTCGTTCCGTGGAAGGGTTGAGAGCGTTATGCAAATTCCCCGCAAAATGGGGGGGGTTTGAGGAAACTTTTTGTTAAGTCCGGATAAATGTATAAGGCGAACGCAGCCTTTGTGATGCAAACTAGGCGGTGGTCTTATGTTTAAATTTTAAAGAACTTTAAAAAGTTTTTTTAAAAAGCCTCAAATGCTAAGAGCATCTTCAGTATAAGCAGTGTAATTTCACATGGGGCAAGCAAGGCAGATGAACTGTGCACAAGGCTGGGTCTCGAACCAGTTTGTTATCATTCAAGGAAGACAGGATCTAGATAGGGATTACTCTCTTAGGCTCTTTCTTTTCCTCCCACTTAGCCAGTAAATAAAATTGGATCATTTAAGTTCAAATACTAGTTTCAAGCTTTTTTACATTTTGGGGAGTATAGCCTTTGCCCTCTGGAAGCATTTTGGCAAAACCTCTTCTGGGTTACAAAGGTATGGAAACTCCCAGGGATGCCTCTGATAATAAAACAATTGGTCTAGGGCAGAGTGCCGGTGCATCTATTTCTCACATTTTATATTATATTTTACATTTTATTACGAGCATCCCTTGTGTGTATGTGCACATTTCCTATGGATCTATGATAGGTAAAATGCAAAGTAAAAGTAACAGTTAATAAATACTGTGGTAATCTAAGCTAATTCTGTGGTGATTTAATATATCCATCCTTAAAGTTTCTGTAAGTTAAGTAAAGTCTTTTCTCCCACTCATGGTCAAAAGAATATCAGAACAAGTCCAGTGAGGTTGAAACAATTTGTTTTGAATTGCTTTCATGTATGAAACATGTTACACACCCTTGGTTCAAATTGTTTAATGACAATCTTACAATACATGAAATGTAATGGTCCAAAACTTAACAAACAAGATTGTATCCAGTAGCAGTACTTATCAACATAATGCATTCTTGTCCCCTTCCTTTCCTGTCAGCACACCCTGAAATGGAAAGGGGAAAGAATGAGAGGAAATCCCATTGTAAGAGTGGTTTTTGGTCATATAATATATGGCAAAGACAAAAGGTTAAAATTATGTAGTATTTTATTATGAGCCTTTATAATGTTTTATTTTCAAGATTATAATAATAAATACTCTAGATAGTGAATATAAGCAGTCAAACAATTTTTAAAATTAGATTTTAATTTCAAATTTTAGTGCACCACGGTTTTGGTTAAAGCATTTTCATGTTGTATAATTTGGTAAATAAGAAATTGTGTGTCTTAAAGTTGGTTGTTTAAGAAACTGATCAGTTTCTTAGATAAACCATAATTGGTTTAATTTTGTTTAAATTAAAGGTATAATTACTTCGTAGAGATATATTTTTATTTTCAGTTTGGACATTACAGGGAATTATAAATATTTTGGCATTTTGTTTTAGTTTTTATGTAAGCAATAGTAATTAAGATATAACAGTATTATAATAATGTAGACTGAAAATTATTTGATTAGAAAGCATCACTAAAATACTTATAATTCCCAGTAATGGTGGTAGTAAACAAGGAGAAAGCTTGCAGAACTCAAACGCATGTTCATGGCTGAACCCACCCTATAGTGATTAGAGTAGTGAAGCATCGACTTCTTTGCCCTGGTTGTTTCAGCGGAATGTCAGTCAGTGATGCCACTTATGGTGATTCCATTCTGACTATTTTTTCCTTGACTTTTTGCTGATCAAATCACTTCAATTCACTATAGCATAGACTCAACTTGAATATATTTCATTAGGTGACTGGGACAATGTTTAGTGAAGACCTAGTTTGTGGATTCTGAGAAAATGGACAAGTTCTTTCCAATTTGAGTTCTATAAAATGCAGGCTGAATCATCTGCTACTTGATTTCTTTGGGTTGCCAAAAGGGATATCACTAGATACAAAAAGGTTTCTTTACAAAAAATTCTTCTTTTATTAATTTGTTTGTACTAACTACCTTAAAGGAAACAATAGTGCAGCCATGTCTGAAGAAACCATCTCTTGATCCAACTGTATTGATCACTTCTACCTAGCCTCTTCTTTCCTTCAGGCCTGGATGTGGGACAGAAAGTCTTGAGGATGATGTTTGCTGAGATTTGGAGAAAGAGCATGAAGCCCTCTTGGTCCCATTATATCTCTCAACATGGTATTATCTTGTACTACCTATAAAGATTGGGTTGAGGGGCATGCCTTTTTCTCTGTTTTGAATAGATAATTCCATTCAATAGCAATGGAGGATTTGCACTTGAGGTCTTCACCCATATTTTCGGAGGCCTCTTTAAGATCAGTATTAAACTGCTGGAGGAGATAATTCATCATTGGGGTGATCTATCAGCAATGAATGGATATCTGGCTATAAATTTCTACTGTGGCTAATTAGATTGGATGGAACAAAATAAGCTAAAACTAAATTCCAACAAGATGGAAGTACCGTTCATTCAAAAAACATCTTGGCTCCTCTTTGGGTCCTGTGCCAAGTCTGGATCCAGATTGCACTCTACCTGAAGTGACATTGGGGTCACTTCACCTATATAAGCCTTCTGCTTGATTAGCAGAAAGAAGCTGTCACCAAGCCTTTGTCCAATTTTATTATATGTGCTAGGTGTGGCAAGGCAAAGCTTGGAATATGAGATATTGGCAAGAGTCACACATGCCCTCATTATCTTGAAACTGGACTACTGCAACACTATCTAGAACTGCTTTTCAAGACTACTCAAAAACTAAATGGTATGGAATGCAGCATATGAGAGTTGCTTCAACAATATTACACCCAGATTAGAAGCACTGCATTAGTTACCAATATATTTCCAAGTGAAAGTCAATTTGCTGTGGTGGTAAAGGCACTGGACTAGAAACTGGAAGTGTGTGAGTTCTGGTTCCACCTTAGGCACAAAGTCAACTTGGTAACCTTGGGCCACTTATATACATTCAATCCTAGGAAAGAAGCAATGGCAAACCACTTATGAAAAATCTTGCCAAGATAACTACATAGACTTTTCTAGGCAGTCACCAGGAGTCAACAATGACTTGAAGACATACATACATACATACATACATACATACATACATACAAGCAATCTGACAATTTAAAGTGCTGTTTTTGATCTATAAAACCATTCATGCTTTCGTTTCTTCAACATCTTCTGAATTATCTTTTCCAAGCAGAAACTGCTTGACCTGTGCGTGCAATTGTGTCTGTGTGTGGATGACCTTGGAAGATGAGGGGAAGAGATGCTGGCTAGGAAACAATCGGACAAAAGAGGGAGGATCCTCCAAAGGCTTAAAGGTCAAACGAAACCTAGGAAGGATCCACCCTAATTGATCAAGCAATTAAAAAAGGCAACAGGAAGTTTGTACTTTGCAAGATTCTGTTAATGTAACTTTACAATACAATAAAGTAGAATTAGCTCATATGATTGGGTTTCCTGTCTAATTTACCTGGGAGGGCTGATCCAGTGGGGAGGAGTTTGAGGTGCATCCTGTCAAGAGACAGAGATAGGTGGCCTCCATATTGGTGGTATTCATGAAGGCAGTGAAATGCCTTTAATTAAGTATTTGTTTTTGTTATTGTTTTATTAGAATATTTTAATGCTTATGAACCATCCAGAGTTTTTGAAGGATATAAGTCCTGTAATAAATAAAATGAGGTATGACAGCAGTAAATAAGTTGTCAAATTAGAGAGCAGGCACCAATTAAATACCCATTGAAATCTTTAAAGTAATAGGAGCGGAGCCATTTAAAAAGCTAACAATTATGGGTCAACAAATATGAAACAAAACTGAAGCTGAAGGACTGGAAAGACTGGTGTATATGCTACAACATATAGTGGGAATTCAAAATAGTACACCAATTACTGAACCATCACATTCAAACAAGCAAAGTTTTACCAAGACTTTATAACAAAAAACAAAACAAAAACAAATAATGCACAAACATGAACTCAACGGGTAGGATTGAGAAGGTTTCAGAAAGGTAGTTTCTGAATAGTTAACTTGATAAATAATACATCAAGCTCTGGATATGGAAGATGAAGGACAATTCTGAGGATGCTGTTAGCACTCATTAAAATAATAACTGTTGAGTCAATTACTGTTGAAAAAATGGAGAAAGAACAATAGAAATACAGTATTTTTTACATGATTTTGAATTGTGGGATGGGAAATTCTAGGGCCATCTTAGAGTGTGTAAATTTTTAAGAAACTCCGTGCTTTTTAGAGACAGACTTTCCCCACTTTCATAAGTAGAGGCTGGGCTAAAGGCCTGAACTATAAGGCAAAACAAAAAGCAAAACATTGACAATAGTATGCAAGTAGTTGTTCTCTTGATTTGTCACATCACTGGCAGTCAATCCTAATTCTTCAAATGCTTTTGAATTTTGTATTTGATTTACAGGTTGTCTTCATTTAGTGACTGCCTTGGATAGTGACTGTTCATAGTTATGAAAGTAAGGAAAAAGTAATTTTGTGACTATGCCCGCATTTACGATCTTTGTAGTGACTTTCTGTCTCTCAGTCACATGTTCACCATTATAGTCAGTAAGCATTGTCTGTGCCTGACAGGATTTTTCTTCCTCCACCCCACAGAGTGGAAAGTTTGCCTGAACAAGCTATCTATTCCAGAGGTTCTTTTTAGGATGTCCCTAAAAAGTAGTAATCGCAAATTGTTAAACTCAGCTCTGTGGCCTTAGAACCCTCTAACTAGTTCAGTATTGACTGACACTGACACTGACACTGAAGGACCCTAATCAGTTTCACGCTAAAGGCTTTTTTTTTTCTTTTGCTGCCCTCATAAGAAGCTCACTGGAGCCTGTGCTAGCACATTCTTCTGGTGTGTATTCCACTTTGCTTACCTGCTTATTCTCTTGTAATCCCTTCCTCTCCAATGAATGTAAATAAAAAGATTAATTCTCTTCTTGCTAATTACCCTAGCACTGGACTTCTCTGATTAGAAAAAAAAATATTATCTATATTTATTCCTACCTGGAAGCCTCTTATTTTATAAATTAAAATAGAAATTTTAAAAATGAAAAAAAAATAGCTTGGGACTTATGTTTTTAATAATTAGACAGAATAGATTATACAAATAAAGTAATATAATGTAACTGAGTTTAAAATGTATTTGTAATGGCTATGTGGAATTTTGGAAGCCAATTCTTTATACTTTTTTCCTTTTCTATTTTTTATTCTTGTCTTGTTTTGCACTTTTTGTTTTTCTGGGTTTTTTTCTTTTTTCTTTTTCCTTTCTTACTTTCTAGTAGTTTGTGTTAGCTTTTACCTTGTTTAAAAGTTTTAATACAAATTATATTGAGAATTACCCTATACTCTGAGCAATTTTGATCTAAGCTTAATTTAAAGCTATATTGCTGTCCAATATCAGCCTTGGAATGACAGTATCTTTATATAGCCTGCAAATGTTGGAACCTATTTTGAGAACCCTTATCTTCCTGTGTGACTCCAAACCCAGCCAATTTTATTGCCAAAACTAATATATTTACTTTCTCCTGCCAGTACTGCTTCCTTTTGTTTTCCAAGTATTGATGCCTAATGCTGCAAATAAACTTTTGTATACATAATGTGGGTGGGTAGCTTATTAAAGGAGGATAGGTTTTGTTTTGTTTTTTTCCTTAACATTTCCAGAGGATTTTTTTAAATAAAGAACAGATGGGAAAATACACTTGGTATGCTTGGATGAACTTTGAAGAGTTAACGGTATATTAATATATAGATTTTACAGAGAAAAAATGTTTTCATATTATGGGATTGAAACTAAAGTGTCTCAAATGTTGTTGTCTAAGGTAATGTGTAATGATTTGGGGTGTTTTTTAATTTGAACAAAACTTTTGCAATTTAGAACTTGCATTTAAGAAAAAGTTTTGACTTTGAATTATTTACATTTACATTTATTTAGATGTAGCCAGTATGTTGTTTGTCCTTTATGAAAATTGGGTGATAGGTATATTAATAAACATTGTATTTTCTCTATTTTTGCCATATCAGTTTGAACAGGATGGCACTCCTATTATGTATTTCCATAACAGTGATACACATTAAAGTATCAATGAAGATCAAGTGATTTGTAATCTTCTTTTCCAGCCCAGTGTCTTGAGACTGAATTTATTTCACATTTTGGAGTTTATTAGGAAAAATGTCTACAGAAAGAATTAACAAATGGCAGAAGATTAAGTACTTCCCCTCATCTGTTGCTTTTTCTTTGCAGATATCAATCGTTCCCTCAGGAGTAGTATTACATTATGTAGATTTTCATCAAAAGCTTGTTTGAGCACATCTTTTCTGTTTCAGTAGATGAACCCAAGTTCCAAACACTATCTTTAGACCTATTCTTTTGAATCTTTCTTCTTGCATCAGTTACTAACTTGGTATAATTATACCAAGTGTTGCACAATTTTTTCTGTTGTTTAAAACCTATATTCTTACCTTAGCATGCAGCCTTTCAATCTTCTGTTTTTACTTCTATTTTTTTCCCTAAAAATAAGTACTCTTCTAAAGTACATTTGACAGATTAGACCACAACCTACATTTTGGTGAGATAGAAAAATGGGCAATGTCACATCACCACCAGACAGATTCGTAACTGGCTGACCAACCTCATTCCATGTATTGGAATGGAATTTAATGGAACTACATTGACATGGAGGGAAATATGGTGGGGTAGTATATGATTATTTCTTAGGCCCCATACTCTTCAACATCTTTATAAATATTTAGATGAAGTGATAGAAGGGGAACTTATCAAATTAACATTAGCCCAACACTTTAGAAGATAGACTCAAGATCCAGAAGAATCTTGACAGACTTGAACATTTGGCCCTATCCAATAAAATACAGTTCAGTTATGAGAAAAGTAAGGTCTTACACTTAGACAAGAAAACTTAACTGCACAGATATAGAATAAGTGGTACCTAGGTCAACAACAGTAATTGAGCGGGATCTAGAAGTCCTAGTGGATAATCACGTAAGTATAAACCAGCAGTGTGCTGCAGCTGCCAAAAAGGCCCATACAGTCCTAGACTGTATGAACAGAGGGAAAGCATCAAGACAACAAGAAGTGATAGTACCATTTTACACTGCACTGGAATACTGTGTATAGTTCTGGTTACCACAATATAAAAAAAAATATTGAGACCCAGAAAAGTATGCAGAGAATAGCAACAAATGATAAAGAATCTGGAGGCTAAATTGTATGATGAATATCTGAGGGATGTCCAGATAAATTGAAGAGAAAGATCGAGGGGTAGGATTCAGCCAATTCGCACCACTTCGGGAGAACCGGTTTTTAACTTTCTGAGCAATTTGGCAAACTGGTTGTTGAAAGAAATCATTAGGGCAGAGAACCGGTTGTTAAATTACTTGAATCCCATCACTGCATAGGGATGTTGATAACTCTCTTTCAGTACCTGACAGGCTGTCACAGAGAAGACACTGACTTATTTCTAGTGTGCAGGACAAGAATAGAAGTGGAAGCTTGTCAAAGAGAGATATAACCTAGAAGAAAGGGGAAATTTTCTGATAGCAAGAGCAATTAATCAATGGAATAGCTTGCCTCCTGGGATTGTCAGTGCTCCGTCACTAGAGACTTTAAAAAATAGAGTGGATAGCCATTTAATCAGGATGGTATTGGATCTTCTGCTTGAGCAGGGATTGGATTAGAAGGCCTATAAGGTCGCTTCCAATTCTGTTACTTGAAAAGTACAAAAAAAAAGTGGTTACTACTCAAGGCTTCAACCAAAATATATTTAATCTACATGATGGGGAAAAGCTTTGAAAATGTTGTGCCAAATCTTTACAAATATACATCTATCCAAAAGGCTTGAAAGACACCTGAAACAGTATCTTATAGGAAGACCTCCCAAAAATTATCTGTAAATTGGAGCAATTGTTTATGTGTTTAGAATAGAAGAAGCAGTTGGAAAAGAAGAAATGGATTGGAGATGCTAACTAATAAAGTACGTGACTGTAGGTATAGCTGTTGAAAATATTATGGCTTTTAAAGATGAGGTAGGAAATGCAGGGTTTACCTGCATGCTAAAACTGTTGTGTCTGTTTATAACCTTCAATTGGCCAAATAGATCATCATTGGGCAACAATTTTTGGACCAAGGTATTTCAAATGAGATAACTCGCAGAATGCATCCAAAATCCAGGACCCATTACTTCTGTGGGATTCAGATTTGAAAATGTGTGCATTCAGCACTGCCACAATCAGCTGCAGCCACATGATAATCATTTCCAGTGCTCCATGAGAGTGTCCCACAAGTCTGGGGAAACTAGCAGAAATTCTAAAGTCAGTCATGATTGCTGACATTCCCTGCCAGCTTCCCACAACCAAATTCAGTGAGGAGGCTGGCGGGAATTACTAATTCAAGGCAGCAGACAGGTACGTCACTGCTGCTGAGTGAGGGAGTGAGCGAAGGAGCATGCAAGAGGTGAGATGAACATTGAGAAGAGTGCAGGAATGTGCAAGAGATACATCATATATCAGAGGGTACGGCAGTGGTGGGTTGCTCCCGGTTCGCACCGGTTCCCGCGAGCTGGTAGCGGTGACGAAATGACATCACCGAACCGGTTCTCCCCCCCGCCCCTCCACCACCAGCACCCCGTGTTATTCTTACCCTTTATTTGGCCCCACTCCCAATCTATTGCTGTCTCCTGAGTCCCAGCTGATGGCTAGAGGGAAAAAAACTGTTTAAACTCTTGCTGGGGGGGTTTCAAAGGGCCGCCCTACAGCTGATCAGTGTTAAAACAAATGAGTAGCTATGCTAGGGAAAAAAAACTGAAAGTAAAGCAGGCTCTGCTGCAACAAAATGAGGCAGGGAGAGATTTCTTTTTCTTTTTGCTCACTAAAAAAGGTAGGTGCAAATAATGGGAAATTTAGGGCAAAAGAGGAGAGTTCAAGATTTTAAAACACAAGAAGAAAAGCTCTATTTAACTAGGGAATTGTAATAATTGAGATACTATTAATTGTATATTGTGTTGAAAACAGAAATCGTTAAGTTGTGGTTTAGAGGAATATATGGGAGAAATTATTTGGTTTATTACTATTGGTAAATATGATTAATTGATTTGTAAGAAATTGGATTGCATGGAAATGGCGCGAGGAAGGGCCTGTGGGGTTTTCTGGGGAAGTTTTTTAATAAGATTTTAAAGGTTTCTGGGAGGGGGTTTTTAATAATCTTTTAAGGGGAACCGGGAGGACGACCAAAGGGGATGGGGGGGGTAATCCACTAAGGTCGGAGCCGAGCCCGGCACGGGATGGCAGTTTGGAGGGTGCAGGACGAGGGATTCGGGAGGGGATGGAGGGCTATTCCAATGAGGGATGTACCATCAGCACGGTTGATGGGAGGGGCAGATATGGCGGGAGCAGGGGACCACATCATGTGTCAGGGGTGCGCACCCGCTGTTTGAGAACAATTGCGCGCCCCAGCCCCCAAGGCTCCTCTCAGATACTAGGTGGCACAATTACTCAGGATCTGGGCCTTCGGCTGATGCTGTGCAACGCCAGGTCCGTGGTAAATAAGGCCCCCCTCATTCACAATCTTATACAGGAGGGGGGAGCGGACCTGGTGGGTATTACGGAGATCTGGTTGGGCCCGGAGGGAGGGGTCCCCCTGGTTGAGATGTGCCCACCAGGCTTCAGAGCATTCCATCAGCCGAGGGCCCCGGGGAGGTGGCGGTTATTATTAAAGAAGATCTTGGTCCGAGGGAGACCACTGTGCCACAGATTGCCGGGTGTGAATCCCTCTTTGTGAGATGGGATCATGGGGTGCAGATGGGCTTGTTGCTTACGTACCTGGCTCCCTGCCACGTGGCAACGGCCCTGCCCGAGCTACTCGACATGATAGCCACGGTGGCAGTTGATACACCCAGGCTTATAGTCATGGGTGATTTCAACTTGCCATCTGTTGGTGAAACATCTGAAATGGCTCGGGAGTTCATGGCTTCCATGACAGCCATGGACCTGACCCAGTTAGTTCATGGCCCCACCCACAGGGGGGGGTCACACTCTGGACTTGATTTTTGTCTCTGGCCAGTGGTTGAGTGGTCTTGTCATAGGGGATATAGACATGGAACCCTTGTCATGGTCAGATCACTCGCTCCTTCGCCTGGACCTTCGAACCGCTACACCCCACCGCAGGGAGGTGGAGCCAACAAGATGGGTCCGCCCCAGGTGCCTGATGGATCCTGATAGGTTCCAGATGGAGCTTGGGCCACTTCCTGAGGAACTGGCACATGACTTGGCCGAGGACCTGGTGGCTGCCTGGGATCGGGCAGCTGGTGGGGCCTTGGATCCAGTCGTGCCTTTGCGGCCTCTGACCCGGTGCCGATCCCTCGTGGCTCCTTGGTTTACCAAGGAACTGAGGGAGATGAAGCGCCGGAAAAGACGCCTGGAGAGCGGTTGGAGGGCCAGTCTTGCTGAATCTGACCGAACACTGGTAAGGTCACATATTAAGACCTACCTAGTGGCGATAAAAGTGGCAAAGTGTAACTACTTTTCCGCTCTTATTGCGTCATCAGAGAATCATCCGGTCGCCCTGTTCAGGGTGACCCGCTCCCTGCTCCATCCGGAAGTGCGGGAGGATCCCCTGGAAGGCAGGGCCAAGGATTTCGGACAATACCTGTATTACAAAATCGCTCAGATCAGGGGGGATTTGGACTCTGACTGGGTAGATTCAGGCAGGGTGATGAGGAATAGTCTTGAGAACGTTATCTGGGAAGAGTTTGACTCTGTGACTCATGATGATGTGGACAGGATTTTGGGGAGACTTAGTGCGGCCACATGTTTACTGGACCCGTGCCCCTCCTGGTTAGTACTGGCTTCCCGGGAGGTTACACGAGGCTGGCTCCAGGGAATTATCAACGCTTCGTTGAGTGAGGGTCACTTCCCCGCAGCCTTGAAAGAGGAGGTGGTGAGGCCTCTCCTCAAGAAGCCTTCCCTGGACCCGGCAGTATTGGCCAACTATCGTCCTGTCTCCAACCTTCGCTTTGTGGTGAAGGTTGTTGAGAGTGTGGTCGTGCGACAGTTTCCACAATTCCTGGAGGAAACATCTTATCTAGATCTGTTCCAGTCAAGTTTCAGGTCTGGGCACAGTATGGAAACGGCATTGGTCGCATTGGTAGATGATCTCTGGAGGGCTCGAGACAGGGGTTGCTCCTCTGTTCTGGCCCTGTTAGACCTCTCAGTGGCTTTTGATACCATCGACCATGGTATCATGCTGCACCGGTTGGAAGAGTTGGGGATGGGGGGCACCATGTTACGGTGGTTCTCCTTTCTCTCAGACCGGTCGCAGTTCGTGTTGGCAGGGGGGCAGAGGTCGACCTCAAGGCCTCTCATTTGTGGAGTGCCTCAGGGGTCGGTCCTCTCACCCCTTCTGTTCAACATTTATGTGAAGCCGCTGGGTGAGATCATCCGTGGCTTTGGGGTGAAGTACCATCAGTACGCGGATGACACCCAGCTGTACATCTCCACCCCAGGCCACCCCAACGATGCCCTTGAAGTGATGTCCCAGTGCCTGGAGGCTGTGTGGATCTGGATGGGGAGGAACAGGCTCAAGCTCAACCCTTCCAAGACTGAGTGACTGTGGTTCCCAGCATCCCGATATAGTCAGTTGACTCCATCACTGACTATCGAGGGCGAGTCTTTGGCCCCTGCGGAGAGGGTGCGCAATCTGGGAGTCCTCCTGGATATGCAGCTGTCCTTGGAGAAACATCTGACGGCTGTAGCCAGGGGGACCTTCTGTCAGGTTCGCCTGATTCGCCGGTTGCGGCCCTTTCTTGATCAGGATACCCTGTGCACAGTCACCCACGCCCTGGTCATCTCGCGCCAGGACTACTGCAACACGCTCTACATGTGGCTCCCCTTGAGGAGCACCTGGAGGCTCCAACTGGTCCAGAATGCGGCCGTGTGGGTAATCACGGGAGCCGCCTGGTGCTCCCACATAACACCGCTCCTGCGTGAGCTGCACTGGCTCCCAGTGGTCTTCTGGGTGCGCTTCAAGGTGTTGGTTACCACCTTTAAAGCGCTCCATAGCATAGGACCTAGTTATCTTCGAGACCGCCTGCTGCTACCGATGACCTCCCACCGACCGGTGCGCTCCCACAGAGAGGGCCTCGGGGTGCCATCAGCCAAACAATGTAGGCTGGTGACCCACAGAGGGAGGGCCTTCTCTGTGGGGGCACCTACCTCTGGAATCAGCTGCCCCCAGAAATAAGGAGAATCCAAGACCTCGGTGCCTTCTGCCGTGCCCTTAAAACTTTCTTTTTTCAGCAAGCCGGGCTGGCTTAACATATTTTTTAACATATTTTAAAATATTTTTAATTGGTTTGTTATCTTAAATTGGGGCCAAATTAATATATATCCTTTTAATTGTTTTTAATGTTTGTATTGTATGTTTTTATCTGGCTGTACACCACCCTGAGTCCCTCGGGAGAAGGTGCGGTATATAAATTCGAAATAAAATAAAAAAATAAAAATAAATAAATAATTGGAATATTCATCTTCATATTGATTAATATACAAAAAAGATAGTTATATAACTAATTGATTTATATTAAAATGTTGAATTTGTATTAAACAACTGTAATATATAATTATCCAATGTGAGGATGGATATAAAAATAGATGACAATGGGAAGGGGTATAATATAGAATAGAAGGGAAAAATTGAATTTGATTAAGATTAGAGATGAGGATGAAGGGTAATATTGGTTTTTTAAAAAAATAGATGAGGAATAAATATGGCAAAAGGGAAATATAGAAATTGTAAATTTAATTGAAATGACTAAACACTGTTTAAATTTGTTCAAAGAAAATACATTGTATGTTTGTATGTGTGTTTCTAATTATTGCTATTTATTCATATTTGTTCTCTCTTTTGACCAGTCAAAAGTGCTAGGATCTGTCAGAAATCACTTTTTTCAGCCCTCTGAGTAGTCCCTATACACATAGCCATGGCCACCCAGCTAGCCACACCCACCCAGTCACATGACCTCCAAGCCATGCCCACACAATAAGCCACGCCCACAGAACCGGTAGTAAAAAAATTTAGAACCCATCCCTGGGGTACGGGTACATGGTATGGTGAGGATCAGGAAGGGTATGTGAGTGGCCAGTGAAGTGCAAACACAGAGGGACTGGGGAAGAATATATGGGTGGAAGAGACTTAACTGAGCAACTTAAGAGTTTCCATCCCATTAATTTCCCTTTCCCATTAATTTTCTCCCTGCAAGCTTTCCACAAGCAAAGTCAGTGGGGAAACAGGAAGGAAATCAGAAATTTCTTCTTCCTACTCTCACTGATTTTTTGCTAGCATACGGTCATTCTGCTTACCTGTTTAGGTAAATAAATATCTCAGAAATGATGACCCAGCTGAAACAATGACCCATGATGACCCAGCTAAAGTGAGGACCCAACAGATCAACCGTTGTCTAGTCCCCACTAATCCTGTAGTGACACCTAAATAGGACAATGGAGGTTCTCCATTTCAAATAATTGCCCTTTACACACAGAAAAGAACAAGAGGAAAAGGAATAAATACAGTCCAGAACCTCATGTTTCTTCCTTAGTTTCCCCGGGACACCTCCTTTATGGCAGTAGTCTAAGCATATCCTCCTCCTAGGAGTAAGAAACATTGCATTTTATGGAAGTTGCTGTAGTTATGTCTCCTGATGTCTACAACCTTGTTTTTACTGTTGGAATGTAGTTTGTGTTGTGTGACACTTTATCCACAGTATATATAACTTAATATGCTTTTATTATCTTGTGCAAAAGAATCAGTTTTATGTACATGCATTAAAATGGAAGATCAATTTATTTTAGAAATGAAGAATCTTACTTTTACAATTGGTTATAATTGCCAGTCTTTAATAAAATAAATATTATTTAAAATAGTTTTTTCTTTTTCTGGCCATATTTTGAACTCTGGGCTAAGTTTATATGTTTGCTACTGTTTGTATTAAGTGTGACATTTGCAGTATGAAAGATGTCTGTGTGGAATATATGTCTTCCTTCTTAAGAAGCCATTCAACTATTGTTGTAGATTACTATGTGGTCTATGTGGAACTGTCTTTGAAGATCACCCAGAAACTACAACTGGTCCAGAATGCAGTGGCTCTCACAGTGTTTGGCACCCCTAGGTTTGCCCATATTATACTTTCGTTGTGTGAGAGGAAGTACAAGGGCTGACATTGTGGTGTAAAGAAAATAATCTTACACTTAACACCAAAAAAACTAAAGAACTTATAATTGACTTCAGGAGGAAGAGAGATGTACATTTATCATTGTACATAAATGGTGAGGAGGTGGAGAGGGTTGGTTAGTTTTAAATTTCTGGGCATTTATATCTCAAAGGACCTCTCATGGACAATGAAAGTTAACATGCTTGTGAAGAAGGCACAGAAGAGGCTGTACTTCCTGAGAATGCTCAGGAAGACAAATCTATCTCAGCATCTACTTCTGTCCTACTATTGCAGCACCATTGAGAGTGTCCTGACATACAGCATTCTTGCATGGTTTGGGAGCAACTCTGTAGTGGACAAAAAAGCTCTACAGAGAATCATTAAAACTGCCCAGAATATCATCGGGCTCCAGCTACCAGCCCTGGATGACATCTTCGAATCTCGCTGTTGAGGAAGTTGCATAATATTCTCAGAGACTCTTCCCATCCTGCTTACAATCTTTTTGGACTGTTGCCTTCTGGCAGAAGATACAGAACAATTAAAACTCGGACCACACGTTTTCTGAATAGTTTTTATTCCAAAGCTATAATTGCCCTCAACAATGAACTAAAGGGCCACCATCAGTGAGCTGTTGGACAGCATTACTTGGTCTGTTGTGTGGATGTTTGGGTGATTTAGGGGCGGGGAATTGTGGTGGGTGGGGATGTGTTTGGGGATTGTTATGTGTGTTGGACCTGGTCTTTGGGTATTAAGTGAATTTCGTTGTATCGATATACTGTGTATATATATACAATGACAATAAAGTTATTATTTTAGTTTTGTTCCATTGTTCCATATCATCTTAGCATGGGGCCAGGTTATTTGTGGAATTATTTCTCCCTGACAGTATATTTCCATTCCATCAGATTCCATTCCATACTCTATTACAAATAGAGTAAACACACTCCAGATCCTTTCACCTAAATGTTGTGGGACCTAGCAACTTTTTTCCATAGCAGTCCCTGTCCTATAGAACATCTTCCCCTTGAGATCTAGTAGGCTCTCATCTCTTTGAGAAGGCTATAGAGAGCTAGCTTGTCATCCAAGTATTGGAATAGGGTGAGGTTAAAGACTGTGTGTGACTGCATTTTTTTTTGAGGGGGGGGGATACTGTTTTGTACCAGTGGTGAAATCCGGCTGGATCTATCCAGCTCATGCGAACCGGTAGCGCCGGTGGCAGGGGGCTCTGCCCACCCACCGGGACGTCATTACATCCCCTTTTTGACCCTCTGTGCATGCACAGAAGGCTCTATGTGCAGAACAGGCGCGCGCTCACATTCCTGAACCGGTAGCAAAGGTAAGTGCATTTCACTGTTGTTTTGTACTGCTACTGTATGGAACCTACAATTATGTTTCTTAAAATGGATGGCTATATAAGTATCTTAAATAAACAAAAAAGTAATAACTGGTATTTTTCTTTTATTATGGAAGATCTTGGTTTTAAAACTGTGTTTTTGTTTTGGAGGAAATTTGAATGAAATACTCTGGAGCTTAACTGAAATCCAGCATAGAATTTGTTTTAGCATAATTTGATATTGCATATTTTATACAGTTTAGTTTCCAAAAATACGTTTTGGTCCAAATCTACTGAAATATAAATTGCGTATTGAGAAATATAACAGAGTTACTCCCAAATAGACAAATTTGTGTTAATTTCGTCTCATGTTGATGCTGTTAATTCAGCATATTCAACACTTAACCATGTTTACACTTAAATGGTATCTGAGTCTTCTACTATATTAAGTCTTTTAATTCAACTCATTCTTTACTAATTATTAAAATTATAAATTGTTAACCATTTAATTTGGAAATTAGTTGAACTAACATTTCAACTGAGCAAGAACAAACTTCTCATGTGTCTGTCTCTATTACTATAAAATCAAGAGACTTTTAGAAATGATCTTTATTATACCAAATTTGAAATAAATTTAACAAAATAAAGAGATATTTAAATTTTATATAATTTAAATATGTGACATATATGCAAAGATTTTCAATTTCTTTCTTCCAATTTAGGATTAAATTATTGGGAAATTTAGTTTTACTTATAATTTTAGTCTATATCAGCCATCCAGTATCATTGGATATTAGATAGCAAACAAATCTGATCAATAAGCAAAAAACTTTGTAAGGCAGTTACAATTACAGCTACCATTATGTGAAGATAAGGGACAAAATTCTAGATTAAACAGATGGTAACCTTAAGCTAAAAATCAAATTAACTGACTAGTTTCGAAAATATACCTCAGAAGAGTTGTGTTAAAAATAGATAGTAAAAAATATTTACTAATGAGTAAAAAAAAATGAGCTTGGAAAGTTTATGACAATAAAGGAAATGCTTTGATCGGGTTTAGAAAAGCTGTCTAAACACAAGAAATGCCAAGATGATTGAAAGCAAGCAGGCAAAATAAATGCATTTGGTTTCTGCACTTTGTTTCAGAAATGCTTCAAATAAATTTGGACTTTCAAATAGTTACATCTCTTTCTCTCTTTTTCAGTTTTGAAATTAAGGAAGATGAATCTACAGATGTGATTTGTCCAAGAAAAGAAAGCAGTCCTCTTCCAGAATTATTAAAGGTCTTTCTATTTATTATTATAATAGGAATCAGAATTATGTCTTATACTTCCTAAAAACTATAGTTTATTTTTATTTAGGTTTTCCTGTATTGTTGTCCGTTTCATTATATGCAGAAAATGTTGTCCTGAAATACGTCTGTGTGTGTGTGTGTGTGTGTGTGTGTATTCATATGTGATTGTGAGAGTAGAAATTGTAAATAATGACATTAGAGTCAGTTATCATTACAATGATCATTTTATGAGAAATTGTAGATCTCTGGCTTTGTTATCGTTTAGTCGTAGATAGTTTTTAATTAAATAATTGTTTCAAAAGTTTAATAGCATGAAATGTAAACTTAAAAGCAAGAAAATAGATATGATTCAAGCATAAGCATAATTAATATATATTATGCCAGCAGTTCCAATTCTAGCTTTTCAAAACTAAATATTATAATGAGATAAGAAAAATATACAAATGGCTATATAATGTGCATGTTTCAGTAGAGCATTGTGGCATCTATGAAACATAGGATTTTTCTGTACTCTGTTTTGCCTATACCTTATATATAATGTAATGCTTGTAATGATAATTACCTAGAAAGTGAAATGCCTTTTGAATTATTATTTATAGAATTTAAATTTCTAAAAATCACAATATGCTCATGGTGACTTCTAATATATAGCACAATAAAAACCATCAGAACAACAACAGATTCATATAAAATAAAACTAGTGCAAATAATACCCAATACCAATAAGATAATACATTAAATTTAAAAATCCAGGTTCAGATGATGCCAGTCCTCTGCCTTTGCTACTTTCTGCAAAGCTATAACCATAGGGCCATTCTGGATTTTGACTAATACAAGTGTCATGATGGAAAAACCGTGTTTTCTGGCTTCATCCCCCATCGGTTCCCAAAATTTGGGATTTTGTAAAGATAAAAAAACTTTCCACAGAGAAATAAGGCAAAATTCCCTGCAAGGAGTAAGGGAAAAGAAAGACATTATGTGAGAGACACTAAGGAAATACAAAATACATAAATACATAAAAGTCTAATGGTCTGAGGAATTAGTGAAATAGACACATCTTATCTAAGCAATAGTCAGATATACTGCTCACAGGTAAGAAGAAAGAGAAAGAGACACTGACTTTTTAAAAAAGGCTTTCTTGGGGAAGAAGCCTGGCAGATATGCCACATTAATCATTCCTGGGGGGGGAAAGATTTATTAACTAAAAATAGCTGCTAATGCTGCAACTGTTTATTTTTATGTAATGCTGTTACATCCATTACATATGAACATATATTTCAAAAAATAAAAGGCAGATCTCATAGTGGAGATTCTTTTTCATGTGAGCTTTTAGTAAAAGAGCTAGTTTTCTGCGTTTATAGAATCAGTGTTATGCATACTTAGCAATGTTCAATGTACTGTAATTTAGATAATCAATATTATGTATGCCAGGAATAAAGCACTGGCATTAAAATTGTACATTAATGTATTCCAGTACACTTAATGAGAGCCAGTATGCTTAAGCAGAAAGAGCTCTGGCTTTAGATTGGGAAGACCCTTATCTTCATCTCTTAAAAAACTGGAATGGCATTAATTCTCTTATAGGAACAATACTATGAAAAGAACTGAGTATGTGCTACCTTATGCTTCTCATAAGAAAGACAGGATACAATGCAATACAATTCCTCCTATACAGTCAGTAAAATCTACTTCCTCTTCAACAATTGATAAAATAATCTGTTTTTTTCCTTGTAGGTTTCAGTCTGTAAAAATAAGGATTTATGTACAGAAGGCTTGAATAGATCTACCACTCAAGAAGAATTAAAGAAAGCAAAAAGTCTTCCTAGTTTGATTCATGAAAGCAAAGCAAACAATAACAATAAACGGTCTAAAGAAGGATTTTTGCAATATCTTGGGAGTTTATTTGGTATTTCTTCTAAATCATCATACAAAGAAAAAGAACCTTCTAATTTTGGAGATGGACATTGCAAAACTAAAAAAGACTTTTCAGATCAAGGTAGCCATCAAGACAAAGGACCCACTGAGCATCTCAAATCAAAAATATTTGTCATTTCAAATTTTGGAACAGAACAGAAAATATCAAGCAAAGATGAAGACAGTAATTTAAGAATTAAATCTAGTCCACAACATTTACAGAAACCTCAGGATCAATCTGCTGAAACAGCCAAGTGAGTTCAAATATAGTATCTAAATGTGTATTTTAATTTGAGCTCATAGGATCATAAAAATTCATGAGTGGGAGAGTCATGCAAAAGATACAGTCTTATATATAAGAAGTTTGAATTTACAAAATTAAAAACAAAGAATGAAGAGAGATTATAAACATTTTACATATTCCTTATTAATTGAATCTAATAACGAATGAAGTATCAAAAGATAGAAAGCTGGCCAGTATGATACCAATTTGTAAAAATTATACACCAGTCATTTTAATGACATTATCAGGCAAATTGTGGAAAAATTAATAAAATAAAAAAAGAAGTAAGCATACAGCAGAACTAGCCTTAATGAAGGAGAATCACATAAATTCTGCAGAGGTAAATACTACTATCTGGTTTAGTCACTGTGAAAAGTAAAATGCTGGACTAAGATGGTCTTATTATCCCGGAGCTGGAAATTAAATGTGATCCCTTTCAATAGCTACACAAATGTTTGTTTGTTTGTTTATGCCATTAGTGAGTCTTGACTTGCATACTACATCAGCAAATTCATAACAGTTTTTAGGGAACAATTTTGGAAGTGATTTGCCATTGCCTTCTTAGGGCTAAGAGAAAATAACTGGTCCAGGCCATCTGCTAAAATGTAGGCCAGACTAAACTAAGGCAAGACTAAAACTCAGATCTTCTCAATCCTAGTCCAGTATATTAATCTTTAGAGCAAACTGTGTCTCATAGATAGGCTTACACAAATGCAGCTACTTCTGCAACGTCACTCACTATTGCAAAACAGAGTTTCCCATTTACAGGAAACAAAAAAGCATCTTTGTTACAGCAGGAAGATGAAACTAATCACAATGCAAAGTATATAAAAACAGTAATGGCTACTCAGTAGAAAGTCAGTCTATAGAGATTGGAACTATATTTGATCATGCCCATGTTTCACAAACATGGACTCTGGATATGAGCATAGCTTTCCATGGAACATCGGTTTTTCTTCTTTTGCACAATGAAAATGTGTAGAGAAATGTGAGTGGCTTATTTTATGCAGATAGATTCATAGGCTTTATTACAGTTGAGAAAATGCAGTACAGTGTTTTGAATGACCAGTTTTGAAAATCTTTCAGATCTGTCTCTTTTGTGCTTTCAAGTAGTGCTCGCTTAATGATGTTAATTGGGATTGGAATTTCTGTCACTCAGCAATGTGATCATAAAGCATGGCATCCCATGCCCACATCATTTAGCAATTGTAATCCTAGCCATTGGTGTCATTACACAAGGATCACAGGTCATTAAATGAAGACATCCTCACAACTTCCTGCCAGAGTCCAATAAGCAAACACAGTGGGGAAGCCGGCAGGAAGTTGCAAATCCAGGTAGTTTGTAAGCAAGTGAGTGGGTAAGTGATTGCTGTGGCATGGGCGCAACAAGGCTGGGGTAGTTTTAGGGAAGGAAAAAGCACAAAGGTCTCCTGTGGCACAGCATGAGCATGCTCAATCAGGGGTGACTGTTGCCAGGCCAAGCTGAGATGGCCACTGCCAGAAGGGAGATATACTATGTCATTCTTGGACTAAGCCTAAATCAACAGGGAAGATCACAAATGATGATCATGTGACTACAGGATAACCCAAGCAGCATAAGTGGGACCTGGTTGCCAAGTACCAGAATCATGTGACTGCAGGGATTCTCAGATGTCTGGAACTTTGAGCACCAGTTATAAGTACCAGTCATTCAGTGCCTTAACTTCAAACAGTTGCTGAACCAATGGTCATTAACTGAGAACTACTGGTATTGAAATGACTTTTTGTCTTGGGGAATAATGGCACAATTTTTCAACAGTATTCAATAAAGTATATGACTTAGAAATGTATTATTGCATTTTTTTATTTTATATGGCAACAGTTCTTTATGCATTTTTGTAAGGTTAGTTAACAGGTAGATGTAGATTGTCATAAAATTATTCTATAAGTTACAATAGAAGAGCTTAGTTTGAGATAAAGTTTCTCTGTTACCTTTTCAATTTTTAAAATATATCTTAAAACAAAGTGGTTTATAGGCTGTGAACTAAATTCTGTAAACATAAAAGCAAACATGCCAATACTGTATTATATAGCGTTATCTTCTTTTTTTCCTCAAATGTTAGATATTTTATTTCAGTGAAAGCTGTAACAAGGATTAAAGTGTTTTTATCAAACAGCTCTGAAATACCAGATGGAACTATTGGAATATATAAGCTGCTTTCCTACACCACCACTACCCCCCAAAGAATAAGGATGGCATCAGAATAATCTCTCCTGGCAACATTATTATAGCTTCCATTAGTATTATGTGGGCTGTTAAATGCAAGAGAATTTGTATTTATTTTAGATTCATTTAGTCTCTATTCACTTGTAGTTGAATAAAATACATTTAAGGCAGAGATTATACCAATTATATATAATCCATGACAGAATATCACTTTTTATAGGTTTTTAATACCTGAGTCATACATCTTTCCTAATGAGACAGTCATCTTATTGTACATCCCAACAGTACCCGAATACATGACCTACATACCTGATTTTACAGTCAATAACTTTCATTAATTTCATTTACACAACATGTGCTTACATCTCATTTATGCTTACTAAGGTCTGTATTACAAATCAAATACTATAGGTATATTAACTTTACCATGCTTTTTAATGGAGGCAAAGTTATATTCAGTTTAAATCACAGAACATTACGTTACAGAGGAAGCATGCTAAGGATTATCCATGCATGTGTGCACTGAGCATTGCAAATAACAGTTTATTGGCACATAGCCTTCGATATAGACTTCATATTTTTTTAAGAAAATCACTCAATCAAAAATACACGAGCAGAAAGTAGGCTGTTTTATATTTGTTCAAATCCTACTGCTCCAAAAGAAAGAAATTTTCAAACTGTTTCTAAGTCTAATAATAAACTGTTGTTTTAAACACAACATCAAGTAATGGATGATACTTAGCTTTTGCATTTTATATTCCCATATTTTTTAAAATGGTGCATGTGAGGATTTTGTACATTGTTTTGTAAAGTAAAACAGCCTTTATCAATATATAGGTAGTCCATTTGTCCACTAAACAAGCATTTTTTAATGATATTTCGAAGTTATAGTAACAATGAAAAAGGTGATATGATGGTTGTCACACTTAAGACTGTTGCACCATCTTGTCCACATGATCAAAATGTAGACGTAACTGGCATGTGTTTATGACATTTGCACTTGTCCAGAGTCATGTAATCACCATTTGCAATTTTCCCTGTTGACTTCTGGCAAGCAAAGTTAATAGGAGAAGCCAGATTTGCTTAACAACCGCATGATTTACTTAACAGAAGTAATGATTTGCTAACAACTGTGGCAAAAAGGTAGTAAAAAAAGAGCACAACTTACTTAACAACTGTCTTGCTTAGCAGTGGAAATTTTGGGCTCAATTATGGTTATAAGTTGAGGACTAACTGTAATACCTTCCAGATATTTTGCTGTAACTACCATCATTCTATTAATAGCATTGGCTATTGTAATTCATGTTAGCATAATGATGTAGTTTCAATGCTAACCCATTTATTCCCATGGAGAGAAACCTTTCCAAAGATTCTTCCTTATCTGCACATTACTGTTGCACAAACATGCCTTATTTTTCAGCCATTTTCCCATGGCATTGCTTTTGCCTCATATCCGGCATTCACTCTAGACAACCAAAAGTCATCCTTAGTTATCCCAGTTTTAAAGTGGTATTTTGCCGCTTCTCCTGTGGGGGTGTAAGCAGTGATGGGATTCAAGTAATTTAACAACCGGTTCTCTGCCCTAATGATTTCTTCCAACAACCAGTTTGCCAAACTGCTCAGAAAGTTAACAACCGGTTCTCCCGAAGTGGTGCGAACTGGCTGAATCCCACCACTGGGTGTAAGGCAAAGATTTCTCATACACAAAAATATATATTGCAAGAAGAATCTTCTTTAGATCAGGGATTTGACCTTAATAGTCTGAAAATTGTTCTTTTTCAGTAATTCTACAACTATTATGTAGATAACTATTAAATGAATTGCACAATTTACAGTTTTAATACCATACCCTCTTTATATAATATAGGTTAACTATTTGAGTAGTAGATATATTTATAATTGTATGTGGCTAAAAACATTTGCTAATATGCCATTAACAATGTTTCTATTCCAGAAAAACAGAAAGTGAACTCCCAGCACATGCAGTTACTTATGCAACCTACCGAGGTTCTGCAAGAATTAAGCAGTTGCTTAAGAAACAAGCAGACTTGGAACAAGAAACAATAACCAGAACCAGTATTAGCAATTGTCTTGTGGAAAGCAAAAAAGAGGAAATCATAAATACTTTAAGCACAGAAACTACAAAAGAACCAGAATCGTTACTGCAGAATGGAAAACCTGAAACTAAAGATGACAAACAATATTCACAAGAAAACATGCTTTTATCTGAAATGAATCAGAAGGAAGATGTTCATGGTGATTGTGAGCACAATGAACTAAAGAACAAAATTACCACTTTGAGAGAAATTGAAACTATCAAAAACTGCACAGAAGAACTTGAGTCTGCAAAATGTGTATCACTTTCAGACAAATCAGAAACTACTAAGAAGCTTTTGTTAGAGCCAAATCAGCCAAATCAGGTCAGTTTTAGCTACCAAAATATAGATTCTGCAAGAATCAATTCAGAAAACAGTAAATTAGATGAAAAGAGAAAAGCATTTGAAGAAATACATATGCAGCTACAGTCAAACAATGCTACCACTGTTTGTTTTAAAAAAGAAACACATTTATGTGTTTTTTCTAACACAGAAACAAAAGAGGCAATACAAAATGAGTTTTCATCTTACCCCAAAGTAGAGTCAACTAATAATGATCGTCAATTGTTAGAAGATAAATATTCTTGGACTGACAATCAGTTCAAATTAGAATCAGTTAATCCATCATTGTACATGAATAGCTATAACTCTGGTGATCAAGTAAATAATGGAACAAACAGTAATGAAGAATTAAATACAGATATGATGACTCAAAATCATTCTCAATTGCTTCCCCATAAACCAGCAGTTACAGAAGAATTGTCATTAGTTTTCAAATCAGGAATGTCAGCCCTTTCCACAGAAAACAGGTCTGGGTTGCACTTATGCAGCAAGAGTGGCCTAGAGAGTAAAGAAAACACTGAGCCATTATTACTTAGAGATTTACAAAATAATTCCAGTATCTCCATAATAGCTAATATTGGGGCTAGTAAAGTGGTTGAGGAGAATGCTGGAATATCTGTTGTGGAATTTGACACAGTTTTGTCTAATGGTACAGAGGAAAATAAAGCCAGCATTTCTTTGTTAGATACTGAATATACACATGTCGACTCCTTTAAAACAGATGCAGATGATGTTCCACAAAGTTTTGAAGCTGAAAATGACTCTCATCCTGCCAAGAGAGATGAGAATAAAACTCTGATCCAACCGTTAACCAGCTTAAATATTTGTTCATCTCCACTTGAGAAACAAAATAAGCTCTTTGAACTGGAAAACACAAGACATGTAAAGAACACAGATATGTCATCTCTTAAAACTATAAAAATTGATGCAATTAAAACTCCAATTATTTCTGAGAAAACAAGCAATTCAATGCTCAGTAGCATAAGAAATCATGTCAAGCCTCCTGAAAATAAAGAACTCTCTTGTCTGTCTATTATTTCTTCCGAAAATGAGTGCTTGACCCACAGTTCTCTACCTGTGAAACCTGAAAAAACTAACTTGCCACCAGATAATTCTTGCTCTGTCTTACCTGCATTGATCAGTAATGCTAACATCTTTGAAGATAGCATTCATTTGGATACTACGGCTAAATCTGTATCTCATTCCGAAGATCAGAATTTTTTGAAGGGTTCACATTTTTTGCCTGATGAAAAGGAAAATATGTTGCTGTACACAAAAGTCACCACTGCAGCAAATTCTGCAGAGACAGACTTTAGTGAAATATGCTTCTCTGATTCTGTGTCTGAAAACTCTAAAACTGTCTTAAAGTCACATTTTTTTCTGGAATCTGGAAATAACTTTAAATCCCATATTATCCCTGATACTATTGACAGAGATAACTCTGGAAAAAAGATTTTGCCACATTCAAATGAAACAAAAAATTTGACTAGTTCTTATTCAATGGATTCTGAATCCATTCTCATAAAAGAGACCTTTCCTGATTTTACATCTGACAATGTACATGTGCCCAAGTCCGCTATTCCTACAAGTTCTTCTAAAGATACTTCAGACCTTCATTCTCCTGTCTGTGAAGCAGTAGAGGCTGTTTTTGACAAAATCAATTCTCTTCCTATAAATTCTGAAGAAGATACTGTAAAATTGTCATCTAAAGATAAATTAAGTAGTCTATCTTCTGAATCAATATCAGATGTTACTTATTCACCTCCATTAATGGCATCAGTTACTTATTACATGGATACCATAGATTCTTCAAAGATAGCATCAGAAATGCCTCTTACTACCCAGCAGAGCAAAGAAATTCATACAACTCCCTCAGAGCAGAATTCTAATTGCCTTGTGGCTACACCTTCAAAAATTGCTACTAGAATGGATAAACAAGCAATTGCTGCTTTATTTCCTAAATCAAACAACCAGTTTTTTAAGGAACCGTTGAAAAATGTTGAAACAGGAAAGCAACTGCAAATTAAATCTCAAAACTTAACACTCTTGTTTAAAAAGGCTGATGAAATAGTAGATGAAGTTCTTCATTTAGCAATAGAAGAAATTAGATCAAAACAAACAGTTTGCATCTGCCAAAATAATGACACTAAATATAATGAAAGTCCCAACTTTCAAAAACATCATACAAATAGAAAAATGCTGTCAGAATCTAAAAAAATACAGTCAAGGAACTCTTCATTAAAGCCCTGTAATGTGAGTTATATTAAGTTCTCAGGACTTAAATTTGACGATGATACTCAGAATGAAAAGGAACCATTGAACATCACTGATAAAACTGATTTACACAATTCAGTAATAGTAAAACCAAAAGAAATAACGGACAATGTTATTAAAACAGCCATACAAAATCCAGCAGTTGTGCCCTATAAGGAACATTTAAGGAAGGAGTTTTCTCAAAATACAAATATGTGCTACACTGAAATATCAGAGATACCTATAACTGAAACAGAATTATCAACTAAGCTTCCTGAAATAATTGAAATACCGTTAAACCTAAGTCCAGTATCCACAGTTGAAGAGCAGAAGATAACTGTTGAGGATGTAACAAATGTCTCCGTTCCTTTTAACTTCAAAGAAGAGAGTAAAGAGGTTTCTGGAGAAATTATACCGAAGAATGTGTGTTCAGGCCAAACAGTTTGTGAAGAATGGTATGATGACATAACTAAACTAAATTCCAGCCCTGACAAAATAAATAATGCCAAATACAATAAAGATGATGATTGTGCAACAAATATGGCAATTGTTGGTGATATCACTAGTAGCTGGACATGTGAGAATCAATGTAATTTAGTAAAAGGAGAGGCTGTTATGACCTATAAGCAATTGTCAGCATGCTCAGTTTTAACAAGAAATGTGCTACCCTTTAACTCAAACATTAATACATATGGTAGCTTTTCTGATAAATATCAAATTTCTGATAAAGATAAACTTACTTACTTATGTTCACCTGGACATAATGATTTCCCCAAAAATGAGATAATAAAAAGCAAAGCTATTACTGCTGAAAGAAAGGAACCACATGAAAAATATAATGAAATAAATAGTGAATGGGACAGTAGCAAAATGGAAAATGAAGATATAATACAACAAGATACTAAGTTCAATGCCCTTTTTAGTATATCTGAATCATCTCTGTTGAACAACTCATCAAACATTGGTTTTGTCCATGGAGAAGTAGTAAATGAGGACCCATGTTTAATAGCAGATAATGTATTTAAGGAATATTATCTGCATGTTGACAATGAAAATGAAAACAAATCCCCAAATTGTTTTGACTTTCCTACACCAGAACACTGGGAACACAATTCTTCCTTTAATATTTTGTATAAAGACAGTCTTCAAGATGAAAGCTATTCTTTTTCAGGAGAAGAAATATTGAGTACCTTATCCCATCCTGATTTATCCTTTGATAACAAGCATAAGATGTATGAAACATCCAGATTCAAAGAGGACCTCTTTCCTTCTTATGACGAAAGCAAGCAGTTGAATGAGATGCTAGGTGATACTTGTTCAGAATCTTTCATGACTGTGGAAGCAAAGCGATACAGGATTTACCCCTTTTCTTTGTCACCTATATATGAAGATGATGGTTCCCAAGAGGACTTGCCTTCCACTGATATCTCACCAAGAAATGACTATAGTGGATCACCAAGAGAAAACCAATCTTTGTCTGTCTTATCACTTTTGCAATCAGTATCTGAAAAGTTGAAGTCTAGTAATCAGTGTAATGAAAATGAACAAGAAGACAAACTTTATGAAGGAAAAAATCAAGAGGAAGAAAACGAAACATCTATTTCCAATATTTGGCAAGACAATAAAAATACTGAATTCCCAAAAGACTTTTCTAAACAATTTATTTCTAAGGAAGTACTTCATTCAGAAGAGACTTCATCTTTGAGTTCAACGTTTGCAGTTCATTTTATTCAAAAACCTGACCTTGGCATGAAGCCTTTTTTAAAGGATACATATTCTGAAAATCTGCCTGGCTTAAATTATTTAGTTGAAAAAGGAAGTACGCTTGGAAGCAGAATATTGCCAGCTGATCCTCCATCTAAATCTACAAAGCTGCTTAAATTGGTAACCTGTCAAAAGGTAATTTTTTTCACTAAATTTATACACAGTAGGAACCTAATCTATTCATTTCATTTCTTCTGTACACACATCTTTAGGCTAAATATATTATGGAAATAGATTTTCCATATAAATGAAATTCTGAATCTCTTGATTCTGCTTAATTTACTGTGAGAATTTAGTACATAATATGGTAGTCTTTCAATGTACTGTATCCAATATACACTATATATATTGTACAATATACAATATACTAGGCAGATGAAATGAAAGAGAGCACACTTTTTTAGCAGAATTTGAATTGAAAAATACTTTTCTCTTTACTATTTTTCTCCTGGGATTTTAGGTGGGATATGAGGAAAGTTATTTCATAAATGAGTTATAAGTGTGAGAAGAGTGAACATTCGTAGCTGAAGTACCACCATCACTTTGATATCAGGCAGACTGAGTATAATAGTTCTGTTTCTTGCAATAATGTTTGATAAATGAGCATGTATGTTCACATTTCCAAATCTGCTTAAAGCATAATAGTCCATATCTTCTTCTGATGAATAATATGAGAAAAGTAGCATTGTACACAGCCTTTTATATTTTAATAGGAATTGTAAGAACTGATTCAGAATATTCTGCTGATAGTTTTGAATGAAGTCGCAAAATGTATTTTTCTACAAGTTTAACTTATGTCTTTAAGGTTTTCAGAAATGGTTTGTTAGCATACTTATACACATTTACTTAAAAGTGCTAATATTTGCTTCATAACATGTTGTTTAAAATATATTTTCTTGGCTTATTGTAGTATTAAAATTATTTCTTTTTTTCTGATTATAGTGTCCTGTTGATAGGGACATACTCAAGTGCAATCCAAGACCAGGAAAAGTGAGTGTGATTTTATATAAGACAATAAAATTGTCAGTATTGTCTGCTTTGTCATAAACTTTTTTCAAAAGTGAGGAATAAATGAGGGACGAGTATGGAAAGGAAGTCTGTTTTCTTTGATATAACTAACATAGTTATCTGCTACAACAATGAAATGCAAGAAGGAGGTTGGTAGGTATTCTTGTGATGGTTTCATTTTATGACCTAGATAAGCCAGCCTGGTGTGCTAGACCCATAAAATTCAAGTCATCAAAACTAGCTTAGTAATTATGTCATGCAAATGTTATGTTTGCACCAAAAACACAGTATAATTGATATAAGAGGAATATAAAATGAATGTACAAAATTTGCTTTACATTATTGCATTATTGCATGTCATTGCAGATGCTTATTTGTGATTTTCATGGGAACACAAATAAACTAGAAATTTATCGTGATGTGGTAGATGCTACCATCTGGGTGTTTTCAAAAGAAGCATCAATCAGAGTTGTTAGAGGATGGTAAGAAAAACGTATCTTATAGCAGGAATCACATTTGACTAATATCATGACAATGTTGATAATAGATATATGTGGACATACAAAAAAGACAACACACTATGCAAAGTTTATTCACTGTAATTTTGCCATATAATACTTAACAGTAAGTAATACTTTGCATTTTTCTTAGTTTGAATATTTTGTCATAGCTTTAAGAAGGCTGAAACACAAGATAAGCAAGTATTTATTTATTTATTTATTAAATTTATTTATTAAATTTATATTGCAGCTTATTTGCCTATGGCGACTCAAGTACTGTAAATGTATACTTTCCAAAAATCTATATTTGTCGGTAATTAAAGAATATATCCATAGCAAAAAAACAGAAAACATAGAAAGTATATTTTATTAGGAATAAGACTAGAGACATAACACCTCAATTAATATACATATAGATCTAGAAATATTATGGTTTAATGTGCAAGAAAAATAGTTTAAAGTAATTTCCAGACAGTATATAATAATTGTGATATCAGGAAATATATAATATTTATTTATTGTTTTATAAATAAATATTATTTATATTTAGTTTATAGTTTTATATCCCACCTTTATTTTGTACAATTCAAGGCAGCATGCATAATGATCCTGCCTCCAGTTTTGCCACGAACATACGAGGTGGATTAGGAAGAAAGAGTCACTGGTGCAAAGTCAAATGACAAGTATAAACATCCTTGCAGTAATTTTCATAATATATAATTATGTAAGCTTTCCAAGCAATGTTGGGAAGTAAACAAAGTACAGAAAAATCTTTAAGTGATAAGAACTAAATCATTTATTACTATTGTATCCCTAAAACTATGTTAGAGTGAAGTTATTTTTTTGTGATCTTTGTTGTCAACCTATCTTATTCTAACATTAGAAAAACAATATATATTCTCCTGCCCATTCTGAATGACAGGCTAAAGTAATATTTGAAAATGGTCTGTTGGGGAAATTAATCATCCATATGAAACAAACAAACAAACAAACAAAAAGACTGGCTTGCAATATTTTTTTCCATATTGATTTTTAAAATCTTTAAAAATAAGACATATATGTTTAACAAATGAAAATAATGTAGCTAGATGGCAGATGTTTTTCTTGCAGCAGTGTGCAATGTAAATCTCTTGCTGGAAAAAACACTTGTTCATATTATACATCAGTGTGTATGTATGCTCATTCTACACATGTGAAAGGCTGCAGATAATTATCATGGTAAACATGGATCCTTATTAGTATTGGTGCTGTGCTTGCAATGTGAGTGGCATATTTATATTGATATATTCATTAATGTAGCTGGATTTTATATGAGAAACCAACATTTCAAGGTCAGAAATATGTTCTAGAAGAAGGAGAAAGGATGCTGACTGACATCTTGAATCTTCACAGAGAGAAAGCTCAAGGAAATGTCACAATTGGTTCCATCAGGCATATAATGAAGGTATAGCAATTATAATGAATACTTCAGTTCTTGTGAAAATCAGATGCTACGAGTAGCTACCAAATGGGTATCCTTATATATATTTCCCTGTCACTCTACTTTATCTTTCCTCAATGTTTTATTATTTCTTTCTCTTCCCAGAGCATTAAAGTTGAAATTATCAAAGATTCAGCTATTTTTCTTATACTTTTGATAACTCTTGTAATTATTTCTGCGCCCCAGATTTGTCTTTTCTATATCAAGCTTTATTCATCATATTTTATTTTGCTTATTATCAAACCAAATGTTTACCAACCTTTTAACAATGTGCATGAGTGGCACTACAATGATAATAGCAGAATGAGGTCGAAGGTTATAAATACCACTGTATTATTTGTTTGCTGTTTGACAATTAAAGAATGCTAAACTAGTACGTATTATGTACATGAGACTTGACTACAGATTGTACTGCTTATGTGGTCAAATGGTATCTTTGAAAATACAGCAAAATAGAGCCATAAAAATAGCAAAAATATTGTTGAAAAGAGGGAAGTGAGTAGCTAATGTTGAAATTTTAACATGAGAGCAAATTGCAGGCATTTAAATTCAACTCTCATTATGCCTTTTTTGCCTAGCTTTATTAACTCTAAAGAATCCAAAAGGTTATTTTTAAAGTTGTGAATTAAAGTATAACCATAAAGTGCTACCTTTGCTTTTTTAAAGTGCCAGATTTCTGCAAAAAATAAATTGGTTCTTAAAATATGAGGCAGCCTCTAAAACTTTCTGCTGAAGAGAAACTTCAGATGACCATATCGACTTTAAATAAATAAATTCACAATAATAACTAAAATGTAATGCTACAAGCAACTTAAATTGTTTAGCAATTTGGAGTTCTCTTAACAGTAAACAGAACTACTGTTTTCTTTTCTTACTCTTTGAGAATAAGAAAACAAAACAAGTGATATAATTAATAACAATGATGAAATGGTTTCCAGTCTAGAAAAGTTATTGTCATAAAAAAGTTCTTAAAATCTGTAAATACAATCCTATTTATAAACAAGAGTGTACTTAGATGTATGTTTATTCTACTTCTAAGATACCTTTAACTAACCAGATATATTATATTCTAAATTTGTCAACTATTTTAAGAGGATGTATGAAAATATTTCACTTTTGCAAGTTTTTAATGCTCATTTAATCAATATTAATAAAGAGAGAAATATACTTTCAGACTTCTAAGGTTCTGTTCATGTAATCTTGCAATAAAGAAGGTTTAGCTCATTTAGCCATGCTTCCTGCAAAACTGACAGGAGCATAGAGAGGGCTAATGTCCACATATATATATTTCTTATCTGATTTGTTTTATTCTGGTTTAATTTGCTTTACAGGATTGTAGTATTCCTGAAATTGAAGTTTGTTCACACAATAGTACAGGTCATTTTCCAATCTGCATTCAGGTTGGCATAGCCAATGTAGATGAATTGGAAGTTGAAAATCCTATCATCTCTGTGAAAGCAGGAGTGTGAGTAAATATTTATTTTACTTATATAAACAATAGCTATTTGTTCATCATGCAAAAAAGTAACCAAAATAATTGTTAACTTGCTACGTTTTCAAAGAAAAATTAACATAAAATTAACAGTTCTATTTATCAAATAACAGATTTCCTAGACTTTTTCTGAAGTTATCAAAATACTATAAAATGAAAAGTTTGACTGAAATTAAGTTTTAATGTTAGCACTTTTCTTATATGTAGTATATGCCTATGAGAGTTGTATGTATAACAAGTAATATTGCAGGAAAAAGGTGAAATATTTATTTCATTATTTTGAATCTGAAAATTTTCTGTTTCCTTTTGCAATGATCTCAAATTTTATGTTATCATTTCCAGTTGTAACTCAATTGTACCCATGTTCTAGTATCTTTTTAAATAATAGATACTCTGAATAGAGGAAGTTATGCCCTTTGGTATTTCTTCTTTTTAGGTTCTACTAATTAAAAAACAAAAATCAGAATCTATCAGGATATTATTATTTAAAGATTGTCCCATAAGGATTTCATAATTGTTCTTTGGAAATACGTTCACATGCAAAGAAAAAGGCAAAAAGTAAACCCAGATGATAGAAAGCATTTGGGGAGGAAGAGAGCAACTAAGACCAACTTTTTAGTTTGCTCCTGCGTGAGCTGCACTGGCTCCCAGTGGTCTTCCGGGTGCGCTTCAAGGTGTTGGTTATCACCTTTAAAGCGCTCCATGGCATAGGACCTAGTTATCTTCGAGACCGCCTGCTGCTACCGATGGCCTCCCATCGACCTGTGCGCTCCCACAGAGAGGGCCTCCTCGGGGTGCCATCAGCCAAACAATGTAGGCTGGTGACCCCCAGGGGGAGGGCCTTCTCTGTGGGGGCACCTACCCTCTGGAATCAGCTGCCCCCAGAGATAAGGAGAATCCAAGACCTCGGTGTCTTCTGCCGTGCCCTTAAAACCTCTTTTTCCAGCAAGCCAGGCTGGCTTAACACTTTTTAAAATGTTTTTAATTGTTTGTTATTGTTTTTAATCATGGGGCCAAATTTATATATATCTTTTTAATTGTATTTTAATGTTTGTAGTTTATGCTTTTACTTGGCTGTTCACCGCCCTGAGTCCTCAGGGAGAAGGGCGGTATACAAATTTAAAAATAAATAAATAAAAATAAATAAATAAATGGATGCTAGCAAAACCTACCATGATTGCCAATTTTTAAAACTTTCGTACTTTTTAAAATTCCAGATGTACCCATGCATTCAAAAATGTTGTCTACTTGTGTAATGTGACTCTAATCTATGATAGCAAAATGAAATACCATATTTTGAAAAACCATATGCTCCTTCAATAATGTGTGCTAATCCAAGATACATGAATAAAGTTGCACATTAATTATCATGTTAATAGGCTAATTCTTCATTTTAATAGATGGCTTGCTTATTCAGATACTGATTACAAAGGAGAAAAAACAGTATTGGAAGAAAATCAAAGCCCATGTAAACTTTCAGCCACCGTTGTAAAATCTTTCCGACCATTGAAAATGGTAAGGACTTATTAATGCCTATAATCAATTTAATTTGCTACAGTCATTTTGAATCTAAATCTGAATGTGTCCATGCTTGAAAATTCATATTTATTTTGTCATATTATTATGAGTTCAAAAATAAGCTATTAACCTTTTGATGAAGAATCTGTGTCTGTTAAAATCAGACTTCTGGTAACTTGACAAAGGGAATTATGTTTGACTTAGAATATATTACTTCAGGAATATTGAAGAAAAAATAAATGTCATTATCACCTTTAGTTATAGGATGCTAAGTGCTATCTGTTAAATCAGGATTGAAAAAGTTGTCGTGGCTTGATACTCTTATTATTGTAGATGAATCCATGTCTCTATAGACATTCCCAGGAGGTGCTCAGAAGTTATTTTCTATAATAGAAATTTATATCTACAAAATTATTTTGGATTGCTACTAATATATTTCCTTACAACTTGTATGAATATATTTTGCCACTTTCAGTTTCCTCCCTCCCTAAAAATATCAAGAAAACAATATTGTGTCATTACAAATTTTGCATTCATGATTCTTAAAAAGTACCAATTCCATGGGAAAAATTAGTAATAAAATATAGACCTCCCTGATATCTAACCAGTTTAGCTCAGTTTATCTTGATTTGAGTAAAAAATCTCAGGTACAACTTGACTAAATTGAAATTGTTACTGCAAACAAAACTGAAGCCACACATGGTTGTTGGTTGCCTACTTCTAGGACAAAGATGTAGAGGACTATCCATCCAAATTAATAGGTACAGTAATTTGTTGCCTTGAAAATAAGTAGTTGTATGCTTACTGTATATAACAGTCATATCTGGTCTAGAAATGGCATATACACACTTCAACTGCCTCAACCCTTATAAATATTTAATATTTAGTATTTAGTAACTCTAAAGTTTCTTGTTGGTGCTATGAATTAGAAAGTAAAAGAAAAAAATTCCTAGGCATATCTGCCCTTTAGTACAGAACAAATTAATTTAGTTGGCCATGATGTTGATGAAGCTTTTTTATTCATGAAATCAATCAAGTTTCCTAAAACACAGTAAAAGCGAAGAGAAGAAATATAAATAATGACTCATTGATAGATTGATTGATTGATTGATTGATTGATAAGGTATCTCATATAATAAATATATATAATAAATATTATAGTATATTAACATTATATAATATGTATTAATATGGAAGTATATATTCATATTTCTTATTTTATTTTGTATTTTAGGGTAGCCTAAAGGTGCAGGTACCTATGAATACTATGGTAAGCACAGTATCCTTTTAGGAAGAGAAATTTATTCATGTAAAAGAAAATAAGTTGGTATTCTTTACCACTAATTTTTAAAGATTTATTTTAGAAGTGCAAATTATAGTAGATATGTGTTGACTAAACCAATCTTACTATTCCATTCATACTTTTCCTTCAGACATTTAAGAAAATCATATAAATCAAATTAAAAAAAAAAAAATCAAAAAATAAAGTTGTCATTGATTTCAATTATGCTTTCTTTATCAATCATATAAATCCAGAATAACTAGTAAAGAACAGCAACAGGAACACATTTTCTCCATCCCCTTTTCTTGCTTTTTTTTTTTTTTTTTTTTTTTTTTTTAGGGGGCAGCTCTGCAGAGGGAAGTATTCCAACAAAAATTCTCTTGTTTCCCGTTCCGGGTTGGCTCCGCAGCGCCATTGACGGTCTTTTTAGACCGCCGCCCCTGTGATTCCGTTGAGCCATTCTGACAGCGTTAATCAGCTGTCAAACGGCTTGAAAATCTCCCCTTCGGGAAAAGAAGGGGAGGAGAGCAGGTGGGTGAGGGTAGAGCTCCCCGAAAACCCCTGGATTAATTCCAGGGGTTAGGAGGGCGAGAGCTCCCCGTTCAGCCCATTGAAGCTCCAGATCCGGGGGGACTCTGTTTTTTTTTACAGAGCTAGGCGTTGCGTCCAATTTCTGCTGTCAAACAGAAGATTAAATGATTTCAAAAAAGCAGGCGGAACAGAAGCAGGAGGACAAGCTTTTTGCAAGTATTTTTAACTCCGGGGATACAATGTTTCTAATTGGATTTTCTGAGCTGGAAGTTAAGATGGCGTTTCTTTGTTGCGATTTTAAAAGTGAAAGTTAGAAAGGAAAGTCTTTGCTAATAGACTCGTGCTCAGAGACTGGCTTTAAGTTGCTGGAATAGATTTTGAAGAGCTGTTTGGGAAAAGATTATTTCGTTTGGTGATTTATAAAGAAATTGCTGAAAGCTGCTCAAAAGGATGGCTCTGACTTTATGATTTTATGGTTGTGGGAAGAAAGAAAATCTTTTTAAAATAAAATGGCTTCTAAGAAAGGAGATTTTGAAAGTGCTGGAAGCTATTTGGAGGTGTCAGAAACGAAACAGTTGTCTGATTTACAGAGTTATAAGGATTTTGATGCAGAATTTACAGAATTTATAAAAGAAGCCATGAATAATCATACTGCAGCTATAAGTAATCAAATAGCAATTCTTAAAGGGATAACAACAGAAATGACTGAGGAGACAAAAACAACTACGGAGCATGATGACAATTCAGGAGATATTCTGATTGCAGCAGAGAGGGTGGAAGAATCTTTTCAAGAATTTTCGAGCTTATTCTCTGCTCTTTTCGGAAAAATTGATAGAATCTTTCAAAATTATGACTTGGTTTGGAAAAAAGTAGTAAATGACCAGACTTTCGAAGTTTCAGAAGATGAAGGAGATTTGCCAGTGGCATTTATACATTTAATAGAAAAGAAACAACTGAACTTTTTTTCACAAACTCTTGACAAACTTTGGTTTTACAGACGAAGGAATGAACTGATTTATATAAGCATGAAGAGGCGATTTGGGGGCTCTAAATCAGAGGAAATTTTCTCAAAAACGGGACAATCTTTGCAGTTACATCAACCTCAAATTAAAATGAAAAACCTCCTCAAAATAGAAGTAGGAGGGATGCAGAAAGACTGGAAAAAATATAAAAAGAAAGCAAGAATGGAAGATTGACCTTTTCTTTTGGCTTTGTAGTTGTTCTACTCATGGTTAAAAATGATAATGTTTTGGGTGTTATAACTACTGAGGGGGAAAAAGTATAAAGTTAAATATTGATTTTTAAATATGATGTATTAATGGTTGATTAATCCTTTTTGGTTTTCTAGTTTATGTATTAATGGTTAATTATGTTGATGATTATCTTTCAAAATTTTAAAAGTTGGAGGGAGGAATAATGAAGGGGGGAAATTTAGAAACTTAAAAAATGTAGAAATTTAATTAGTGAATACCTAAGGTTTATTTTTTGTTATGAGATTTCAAAATAAGAAAGCAAGAATGGAAGATTAACCTTTTCTTTTGGCTTTGCAGTTGTTCTACTCATGGTTAAAAATGATTATGTTTTAGGTATTATAACTACTGAGGGGGAAAAAGTATAAAGTTAAATATTGATTTTTAAATATGATGCATTAATGGTTGATTAATCCTTTTTGGTTTTCTAGTTTATGTACTAATGGTTAATTATGTTGATGATTATCTTTTAAAAATTTTAAGATTTCAAAATATCTGAACTTTGAGAAAAGTAGGAGGGGGAAAAATGTTTTTAGGTTTGAATGTTTAATATTTGTTAATGGTTTTAAAACTCTTAGAGTTATTGGATTACATGCTACTTTGAGTCTATAAAAAGGGAGGTTGATGAAATTGTAAAAGGGGAGTTAAGGGGTCTTGGGAGTTATTAAATCTTGCAGTTAGCTAGTTTATTTTAGCGAATGTTTGGTGAAATCTATGCCCTGTTTTTGTTCTGGGAAGTCGGGGGTGGGGGGTGGTGAGGAGGGGTTGAAGATTGAGTTTACCAAGGATTGATTTTTTTTTCTTTTTCTTGATGATAGTTTGAATGATTGTTTATATTGTACACTTGTTTGATCAGAAAATAAAAACTTTTTATTAAAAAAAAAAATTCTCTTGTTTCCCTTCTTCCAATGGAATGTCTCTTAAGAAACTCTGATTGAAATCATAAGTATGGAATGCTCAGTGGAAGCTGCTGATCAGGCTTTGCAGTTTCTTCAAATCATATAAATCTTTCATGTTTTATAATTAAACCTTTCTTCAATCTACCAAATAAACAGAGGATTAGAAATGTATTTTAAAGGATCAATTTTCTCATTTTTTTGTAGATGATAATATATGAAAGACCACACTTTGGAGGATGGTGTAAAAAACTTTCTGAGAATACTGATTGTATTCCAGTACTTCTTGAAAATTCTGATACTTTCCAGGGAATTGGATCAATACATGTCATTGGTGGAATGTAAGTTTGATTTTGTTATTAACAACTATTAAGAATATTTAAATATGTAAATATCTGTCCACTAGAAACTAAATCAGTAAAAAAGAACAATATTTCATTAAAACAGATAAAAGCCCACACCAGTTAACTAGAAGTATCTTAACTTGCTAATCAAAAGCTTTTATAAATGTATTAGTTGATAGTTTTCAATGAAAAAGCTAAGTGCAAGTATCATCATTTTAAAAAACCCCAACTCTTTAATTCTCATCAAACAAACCTTAGGAGCTTGGAGAATGTACAAGAAGGGCTTTAAAACTGTTTAAAACTGGATATTTTGTATTAATAGTATGTTTATCTTATCTGGATTGACAAAAGGAAGATAAAATATAGGATGTGGCCAAAGGTAACTTCATGTAAGATATGACTATAAATCAGTCTACTGTTCCTTGGTTTATTGTCCCTTAATTTATTCCTCTTTTGTGGAATGTAATGGGAATAATTTACATATGTCACTCTCATGTCATAAAGCTGCCTGAGCTGGGAATATGTCTTCACATTTTTCAAAACAGCAAAAAAATGGTTCCAAGGTTTTGCTATGTAAATGACATGTCTTTATTAAAAGATGCTTTACAATGGTTTCTGGTTATGTACTCATATACACACATATACAGAGAGAGAGAGCCAGTCAGTTAATAACCAAATATTATAAATTAACTCTATTTTGTATGCAGTTTTACTTGATTATTTTCTTGCTCATTTGTTGCTGATGAATATATCTCTCTATGTTTGTTTAGAGAGTGCTCTAAAGCATCTTTTAATAAAGATATGTCATGTACATAGCAAACCTGGGAACTGTTTTTTGCTGTTTTAAAAAATTAGTAGAAAATAGCTCAAACAGATACCAATCAATCACTTTTTCTTTGGTCATAAATCAACAAATAAGATAAGAAAATCACAATTAGGCTGAAAAAAAAAACAGTTGTTCTAAAATATCCAAGAAGGATTAGAAAATACACTACAGTGTACTGTACAAACTACAGAGTAATACTTACTGTAGACAAAGAAATAAAATCAGATTGATCTGATAGTAACGAGATAAAACAAGTCAGGATGACCAGGATGTTCAGTGAAAAATGCAGATAATTCCTGGCAAGCGTCTGTGTATAGAAGATAATACAAAATAATTTATTCCATGTGAGGGTTCTTTGCTCTCTAAGGACAGGACTTAGCACAGCCTAGCAAATCTATACACATGCTTTATTGCAACACATACCTTCCCCAACAGTAGGTTATTGCTTTGGGTCAACTCCACATTTCTATGACTTTACAAGGTGACTTTGCCACATAACTATGTCTTTGATATTCAATCCTTTAATAATTATTCTGTTAATACTCAGTTCAAATTAAAATCTTAAAGTCTTTAAGGTAATAACGTGTTTCTCCAAAAAGACGACCCATCTTAAAAAGAAGCCCTATCCTGTTTTTGAGTGCATGCGATCAAATTAAGCCCTAATTAATATTCTGCCCACCCCAGGGGCAGGGATAAATTGGGGGAATGGTGAGGCTGCCCTACTTACCAGGCCTCGCATACCCCGACACCTGCCTGCATACCCCGACACCTGCCTCGCCTTCTTCTGCGGCTGCTTGCTGCCACTCACATGCATCGCCCTGGCCTCAGTTTTGCCTTCAGATGCCTGCTGGCTGCAGAGGGCTTTCCGGAAGGGGTCTGCAGCCATTAACAGAGTTCCAGATTGATCCAGAGCTCTGTTATCAACTGCAGATGCCTTCCAGCAGGCATCTGAAGGCAAAACTGAGGCCAGGTGGGGCTGTCGGTGCCACAGCCACGAGGTGAGTCAATAACTAGAACCCTCCAACAAGTAGGCCCAGCCATTTTTGGGGGGGTCAAAAGAAAATAAGACCCGGCCTTCTTTTTGGAGAAGCACAGTATATAACTGTTGCTTTTTTCCAAATGTTCTTGTACTTGTTGGGATGAGGTGGTTGCTCCTCTTCTAGTTGTTGCTGAGTTCCAGGAAAAGCTTCAAGCTCCAGGTAGGACTCCCACCAGAATATGCTGATGACAATAGCTTGTAGCCCTGGCAATTCAATGAAAATGTTCTTATCTACTTGTAATAGCTGCCAGTCTCAAGACCTGTCTATTCCACTTCCTTATCTTATGTCATTTGCTATCACCTTTCCTATTATACCTAGCCTCTTCTCACTCTGTCTTAGCTTTCAAAAGATTAGGTGGGGTGAGTCTGCCTCTGGATGTCAGCATGTCCTTGAAAACACAAGGGTGTGGCACAATTATCCAGATAGTTGGAACACCAGCTTGAATGCCTCTGAGTACTGGAGTAATGAACAATTGCCTGAGAGAAGATGTTTGCATGACTACAGCAACTATTGAAATGAGCAGACAACAGTTTCAACACTACTTCCTCACACTCTTATCAGTCCAACTGTTCAACTATTCTTCCATCGCATGGGCAGTCTCGGTACAAAAGGGATCTTAAATAATTCCCTTCAGTAATATCTGTTGAATATAGCCAATGTTAAACCCCTGTAAATTTTGGAATTGTTATGTAGCTAAGGTCTCTGGCTGATTGGAGAAGATATGCAGAGTGACTCAAGATGTTTCTAGGTAGAACTGATAAATTTGCTTTAACTCTAAATCAAGGCCCATTGTTTGAGATCAGATAGTGTGCAATCATAGCCTATCAAGGTTACTTCTGATCATAAAAAGTCTCCCAGGGAAAATTCAAAATCATTCAGCAAATTCTTTCCTTGCTATTTAACATGAAGGGGAGTAGTTTTTTTTCAAAACATTAGCCAACTGCTCCAGCCCCAGACTTACCTTGCCAAAGGTAGAATTGATTTGTCAACAGGTAAATTGTGGGTATGTCTAACATATCTCATAATATTGCAGTGAAATTCTAATAGGATAGACTGCTGTGGGTTATTCTGAATTGCTTGGATTAAGGATAGGGCAAAGAGAATAGAGAATCATTTGTTTTGCCTCTTGTAACTGAAGCTACTAAATTAATGCCGTAGAGGAGGAGTGCCAAATGATATGCTTTAATGATTATCAATACATTTGTAGTAGTCATTCATTCTCTAACTTTGTCAAAATTTGTGTTATCAACATTGTAGATGGGTTGCTTACGACAAGGAACGATATAAAGGCCGGCAATACTTGTTAGAGGAGGGAGAATATGAACACTGGCAATCATGGGGTGGAGTCAGCAGTGTTTTGCTTTCTGTTAGATTTTTGCAAGCTGTAAGTACTTAATTTGTTCTTTAAGGCAATATTCTTTCAACATTTTATTTCTTCGTTTAATTGAACATGTATTAGTAAATTAAGAGCTGTTATTGTCAATTCAGTTCCATGTACGATATGCTATACTTTAAATAAATAAATAAATGTCAATTCAGTGAGATTGAGGAAGTGAAAAAATTCTTTAAAGTTCATAGGATTGACTTTGCAAAGCATATCTTTTTTCTCTATTTTTGCTCATTATATTTGATTGTATCCAAGGTAACATTTTTTTTTTACATACAGTACATCTGATGAATGTTTATGGAAGCTTGAAGACCATAATGTTTAACCTGTAAAGCATCCATTAAAACAATTCACATAATAAAGAAAGAGAAAATAGTCTGCCAAGAGTTTTTGCATTGTTTTGTTGTTAGAGTATAGTGGTTAAGACACCAGGATAGAAGACATTGTGAGTTCTAGTCCCATCTCAGGCGTGAAAACAGATTTGGTGACTTTGGGCCAGTCACGCTTTCTCAGCCTGTGACATCAGGCTCAGGCAAGAAGCCAGTCAGTCAATTTGTGGCACAAATCATGGATCAACACTTGGTTGATCGAAATAAAATCAAATCTGCACTTGTGGGATAGTCTAAGTGGAAAATATATTAAGTTCCTTATTGTTTGCAAAATTTTACTTTGTTGGCACCTTATTTTAAACACACTTTAGGGACCAAATTTCAATTCCAGTGTCCATTCCTAACCAGTACCCCACCACCAATCCATTACTCTTTACTGTTATATATCCATATAAAGCTCCACAATTATCTATCAATTGCAGATAGTGTTTCTCCCCGAGATTGACTGCAGTCTGTTCCTTTAAGAGACCAAAAATTCAGCAGCTGCATTTAAAAGATATTTTGTCTTGAAACAAAATGAGTCCTGATTCTAGAATTTAAACATGTTCATGTATCTCTGCAGTGAAACATTTATGATATTTTTTAAAAATGTAACTAGTACTGAAAAATGATTAATTGAGTTAGTACTAAATGAATTTATATTCTAAGCTTCTGATACAAGGAAGTTGATATGCAAAAAGGTAGTTAAACCACATTGTATATATTGGTAACATGATATGTAAAACGGGGCATCCGAATGAGGCATACCTACAATTTATAAATATTTCAGTAATGCACACATTCAGGTACAAACTGTAATTGGCATTTTCGCTGTTTAAATATACTGGTCCCTTGAATGCCAGATGGTATGAATGTGCATTCAGTTATACATCAGGCTTATGACCACTGTCAAAATGTGAGTGTGTGCATATTTCTAGTTTTCTTGATTAGATTGCAGACATGGAAAGTCACATAGCATTTACCTGTAAAGTAGAAATTCATGCAGAAATGAAAGTCATTTCTTCATTAATCAATTTTTGAATATTCTGGTTACAGCAGAAAATTCGGGAAAAATATAGTTAAATGCATGATACATACCTTAGAGAAATTAGTTATTTGTGCTGTATATTGTGCTCCAAAGTTCTTTTTGGAGATAAATTGACACTCTGATTTTTCTTACAAAGCATAAAGAATTCACATTCTAAACCTAACCTACTAAGAATTTCCCAGATACCTGGATTAAGCCCTTATAAATGCAGAGTTGTAAATGCAGTTATTTGTGTAATAATAAAATGTTACAATCTCATCATTATACTTATTTGTGCATAAATCTACTTGCACATCTTTAAATAAATCACTTAAAATGTAATATTTATATTTAAAATTCCATATAAAAGTTCTGATTAATGGATTCCTATAAAGGAAACAAATGACAAATGAGTCAAAATTTTACTTACTGTTCAGTTATTTATTAAGGAAAATAATCCAAATATATATTTCAGTGTGACAAAAGTATGCGAACCTTTGCTTTCAGTAACTGGTATACTCACTGTGGGAAGCAATAATTAAAACTAAACATTTCCAAAAACAATCCTGCACATTGACTTGGAAGAATTTTTACTCATTTTTCAATATCTCTGAATTCACCAGCTTTAACTCAGGGGTATTAGTGGGCTTCCTTTGCATGAAGTCCCCATAAGTAAGGACTTTGACTGGCCATTCTAAAACATTAACTTTCTTCTACTTAATTGAATAAATGTATTTGGGGTCTTACTGCGTGACCTACTTTCTCTTGAACTTCACAGATACTCTGACATTTTTCTGTAGAATTTTCTGGTACAATTCAGAATTCATAGTTTAATCAATGAAGGCAAACCATCCTGGTTTGGAAGCAGTGAAGCAGGCCCAAACCATGATACCCTCCAAAGTCCAAACTCTTTGGAAAGTTTCATAACCTTTTCCATCCTAGTAAACATCAACAACTGTTTTCCGGAGGTCTTTAGAAATCTCCTTTGTTTAAGCCAAAAGACACTTCCATATACTTGTGAACATCAGAATTTGATTGTGAAGACCCAGAACTCTGTTCTTTAAATAAGGCACAATACTCCTATATTCATAATCATCCCATTGATTTAAACACCTAATTCTAATCTTCCCTTCAAATGAACTAATAATCCTTGAAGTTCACATCTTTGGCCATGCACAAATAAGTATCTTTGAATCATTTTTCTTAATATATAAATGAACAAGGTATAATGTTTTTGTCTCATTTGTTTATTTGGATTCTCTATCTAGTTTTAGGGCATGTGTAGAGAAAAGATCATGTTTTAGATTATATTTATATATATTGAAAATTCAAATGGGTTTACAAACCTTGAAGCACCACTGTATTTAAACATTTTAAGAAGAGAAAAGTAGGGGGAAATTTCAGAGTATTTTTATTTAAGTTCTATGACAAAAGAAAACAGGTTAAAATGTACCCTAGGTAGAAAAGCAGCACTATTAAATTTTCACTGTTCAGCTATAAATAATTGTAGTTATTTATTATAACTTTGTCTAAATAGATGAATTTATATTAGCTTTGGATGGGACTAGACATTGTAATAATGAATTGTATTATATGCGCACTGAATTGATGTATGCCAGTATTTTGGCCAGAACAAATCAAATAATTTGAGGAAAATATCTCTATATTTATTAGCTGAAGAATTTTGTGGATGTACTACATAACCCATGATCTTCTGGGTCATCCTTTCAGAGATATTTACTTACTTAAACAGATAAACAGAATGGCTATGGGTGGACAAAAAAAAAAACAAACAGTGGGAGCAGGAGTGTCTTTCAACTTCCTGGCAGCTTCCCCACTGCTTTTGCTTGTGGAAAACTGGAGGGGACTATTGGAAAACACAGTTATGTGACTGCAGTGATCACAGCAGCAGCCACAAATTTGCGAATCCAACTGGCCTGAAGATCCTTGGAATTTCAATTCCCCAGGAGCAATGGGTGCTAGATTTTTTAGCATTCTTTAAGCTAGCAGATGTGAAGTACCTTGATTCAAAAATTGTTGCATTATTAGGCATTGTTTGGGCTAATTGAAGGTTACAAACAGAAAGATGGTTTTAGTAGTAATAGATGTTCCTAATTTAATTTTTAAATTGCAGAATTTTATGGAATCTGAAGTAACACTTTTCGAAACTGATGAGGAAAATGGAAAAGTATTGAATGTTGTAAATCAAGAAATTCCTGATTTGGAATGGGCAGGGTTTGGCCTAGTGACAAGATCAGTTAATGTGAAAAGTGGAGTGTAAGTTGAATTTCACATGTTTGTGCAGCATGAAATGCCTGATTTTCCTATTTTATCATTTCTTTTCAGTCTTAACTCCATAAATAAATTAAATAAAAAGGTATAAGTAATTAAAAGTACAGTTACCCTTGGGTTAAGCTTGACTTCCAGTGACCATAGAGATATAACTATGCAGTGGTTTGTTATGATCTTCTGCAGGAATATTTTTCAACTCCCCATTCTAACCTTCAGCTTCCCATTCTAATCTAAATTGATTACTTAGGATGTGGTTGGGCTTTGCCTCCTATATAGGTACTGCACATGTCCATCCCTGCTTAACTTAGACAAGGCTTAGCTGACTGGGCTTAGCTATGGTCAAAGAACAATTAAGTAATACAAACATAAATCACCTACACATACATACGGATAGCATATATAGATTCTAATATGCTAATGTATATAATACTAAAGATGAACTTGAATACATAGTTTAGTCTTAAACTTTTAAAAAACAGAATATTTTCTCTCTCTTTTTATCAGAGTAACAGCTTAGATTTAGTAAAACATTTAGCCACAATATAAAGTATTACATACTTCATAAATGACATTGAAATGTTTGTCAAACAATTAACCCATTATTCTGAAATGTAACGCTTGGAAACTAAGAATTCAGTATTGTGGTTCTTGGTTCTGTTTTAACTTTTTATGCTTGTAACATCATTGAATCTGGAAATACTTTATATGTCATAGAAACACCATGTATGGTATATGTTATATTTCAGTAATTGCTTTTCAAATGTACCTTGGTTCTTGGTAACTATATGGACATGTTATACAGTATTGTTCTCATGGCAACATTACACTAAGCAATTGATTTTTTATTGCTGTTTCTGGGTTGTATTTTCAAACTTTCCAGCCTAAAACGCTGGGATTTATGCCTAGAGAACCAGAATTGGGATGGATCAGCCATCCCTTTTTCAATATGAAATAAGGGTATAGCAAGAAACTTTTAGAGGCAACCTGGTCAAAGATTTAATAAGGTGCATATAATACTTTTTTTTTAAAAAAATGTGAAAGTTCAATAGATGAAAATTTCAGGGTTCTTTTAGAGTGTTTTCCGGATTATTAATATATATTTGATTTATCTTAAAATGTCTGTTGTATGTTATATCTAGGTGGGTTGCTTATCAACAGAAGTATTTCTGTGGAGAACAATATATATTGGAGAAAGGAAAATATAAGTGTTTTTTGGACTGGGGTGGCACTAGTGAAACTATAATGTCAATTCGCCCCATTAAATTGGTAAGCTAACAAAATTTATGAAAAAAGATATGCAATAAACAAAGTTATTTTTAGTAATATTTATGAATAAATAAAATAAATATTTTATAACAATTAATACCTGAAGAGTTAAGACAGTTAAAGAGTTAATACAAACTCTTCGTATCATGCATGAAATTATAGTTTCCTATTCTTTTAAATATATTTATAATATATTCCTGTAAATCTGTTAGGATTTTTATGATTGCTTCCTAGCATCATCAATAAATACACAATTAATTAGCTACTATGAAAACATTTCAGAGAAGAAAAAACAATTTTGTGACATATTTCATACAAAAAGTGTTTTTTGAAATAGAACACAATATATAAAATTATAACCAAAGATATATGTATATGAACTTATATTTTATTGAAAGAAAGCCATTTGAATAGGAAATTGAAATACAGTCAGTTAAGTCAACTTATAAAAGGCATATTCAATTTGTCATTTATCCTAGCTACCATAACTATATTTCAAAGTGCTTTCAGGTCATTGTTTAAATCTATAAATCAACTTCAGCTATTCCTCAGTATTTGGAGAATTTTCACAAAGCTTAGCTCACCAGGAAAACCTTCAAACTAGATCTTCTTGAATTATTTTCTCTATGTGTTTCGTATTTTTCTTTAATAACATATTTTTGTGTATATGATTCATGTATTTTCTTTTTACAGGAACCATTGGGAGATCATCAACCCATACACTGGGTAAGTTTTTGAAATGAGGTTTTGTTCATTGTGGTCAACCTGTGAGTATAAATCACAGCAGAATAAGAGTGTGCTGAAGGTAAGGAAGGGAATAGAGACTAGTCAAGCAAGGAATTGCTTATATGCTCACAGCTGAGGCTGAAAGACTTACTTAGACTGCTGGTACAAGAGCAGGAAAGAGCAGCTTCTATTAATTTAGTTTACTTCCTTGGTTAAATGTTGTATTTTGAATGTTATTTTCAAAAATTTTGGTTTGAACTTCTGAGAAGAGTGAGTAAATTCCATTGCAGCCATTTTGTAAGCCACAATGTAACAGTGTTCCACCCTAGACATATGCTGACCATAAATTAATATGGGCTGAAATACAACAACCATTGAACGTCCATGCTGGAGCCTATTGACAACTGTTTCAAGGATAATATAGGTTCAAATTAGTAGAAGGTCACCCCTTGAACTGTATCAGAGAGCTTGCCAGGAAGTGGCTGTCTCTGGAAATACAGACTTTTCAAGGTACATTTGAAGATATAGTCTTAGAACAATTTGTTACTGCCATGCCTGGAGCAATTTATTGCTGGATTGTAGAACATAAACTGAACAGCTGTAATCTTGTTAAAGAAATTTCTGTAAGTTTATCTGTAGGCCCTACTCAAGCCAAACTATGATTTAAAGCCATTTGAAAATTGTAGGATCTGAGTTTATTATATAACTATACCTGAAATCTAAAGTCTTGGCATATCTAACATATTTGTCATTCTTTTGTGGTACAACATGTTGCTATATTCTGCTGTTATTTTTTTTCCTAACCACAAGTTAGGGAAAAGTTATTAATATTGGAAAGTGATATGCGAAAAATTCAATGCTGAAATGTGTCAAGTTTCAAATACCCTGTTTAAGTTCAAAACAGTTTAAACAAATAGGTTTGTTGCAATTTTAACCATACAGAAGGGTTTCAAACTCAAAACGGGACTGCTTCAAACTCAGAATGTTTTCAGTATGATTAGAATAGATTGGGCATTTCTCGTGAGATTTGAACAATTGGATTCACATGCAAAATATTTCAAATATTAAACATTTTGTTCATTATAATTTTGGAGATTTCCTGTCTAAAATAAGTTTTTAAAATGTTATGTTTTATTAATAATTTTCTCTTTTTAGTTATAGAGTTTCTTCCCCACAGTGTGGAAGGACATTTAAAATATTCAAGGCTATTAGGCAGGTTCATAGTCCATGGATACATTTTAAGAATGTTTGAAAAGAAACCATCCTTGAATTTCTTAGTTTCTTTTATATAGGAATTGTCTTTTCTGGATAGAAATTTAAAACAAATTCCACTACCTTCTAAATTTGTGAGAGGATGAGATAGTTGAAAAATATTTGTTTGTTTGATGTTCTTGCCAGTATGGATGAAAGATGAGAATTTTCATTTGTCAAATACCCAGAAGTGCTGTTTTACCAACTTTATTAGAACTTGACTTGAACGTGTCTACTATCTTTTAACTATAGCAGTTACTGTTTCATCAGAATGACAAAAGCAGCATTGTAGCATTCTACTACAAGCCACATCTCACTTGCCTGTGTGTGCAAACGTTACACCAGATCATTTTGCATCCCCTTCCCACTACCCTTCTTTGTAGTTACTGCTACATTTACTGAATTATTTCATATTTTCTAACAATAAGTCTTGCACATTCTGTCAGTTTTTAGGCTAGATTTGTATGTTGCTGACAAATAACTTCCTGGAAAGCAATATGATGTTCTGAGTCATATGTGGAATACCTTAACCTTAGTTAGCAATAATATACAATAATTTCTGCATCTTACTAATTAAATAATAACATGCAGGCTATTATGTCAACGTGTGTGTACTTGTAACAACCTTTTCAGCAGAATCATATATGAACAATTTATTATTTATTAACCATTTCTATCCTGTCACAATCCAGAAACTCAGCAGCTTACATAAAATATAATGTTTTATACTTCAGTTGATGGAGTAGTGCCTGACAAAAGTTCTTCCATTACATAGTTTGTTTTTTAGCTGATTCTTAAACATTAATTTTTTATTCCAGTGTTTTGCTTCTTTACAGATCAAAGCTTTTGATGATATACACTTCCAGGGATCATGTATTAATTTTACAACAGAAGCTGCTGATTTTACATCATTCATGCCACGCTCATTTAAAGTTTTACGGGGATGGTGAGCTGATTTATGCATACTTTTTAAAGCACTTTGGAAAACTATTTCAATCTATTTCTGTGATTTAGTCCTTTTTTTCATTTTTAAACTGTTTTGAAGTATTTCTCTCCTAAAATAGAAGGAATCGATAAATGTCTTATACAGTTGTTCTTGCAAACAGTCAAATGTGTACTATAGTTAAGTGGATTGTGTAGTGGTCTTATATATGACTACAAACCCTGAGCCTTATTCATCATCATGAGGCCTGATGCAGCACATAAGGTGGTCAGATAAATTGTTAGGCATAACAGAATTCAGTATTTGTCACTATCAGTGCCTTCCGCCCAAACACTGGATTATATGGTTGATTATGTGCTTAAAATGTGTCAGTATATTCTTCACTATTGTAACTGAGTCCATTCATCTTGCTGATTCTTTCTTTCATCTTTCCCAATATTATGGACTTATCAAGGAAGATGGGTTTTTACATAAGGTCTCTAAAATTAAGCCTGGTCACTTGTGCCTTTTGTTTTCTTGGCTATCCATATAGTATTTTCAGGAATCTTCTTCAACACTTGTTGAAGAATGTTGAATGTGCTATTGCTGAGCACATTGTAAGCTGCCCTGAGTCTCCGGAGAAGGGCGGCATATAAATCAAAATTTAAAAAAAAAAAAAACCCACAAAAGTTCAGAAATGTCAGTATTCTTTCTGACTTGTTTCTTCAAAGTCCAACTTTCACTTCCATAGATGTCAGAAGAGAAATCATTACTGAGAAAATTCTCAGTAGAGACACATCATAGCATTTGAATACCTTTTCTAAGGTTTTCATTGCTACCCTACAAAATGCTAGTTTGTAAAATATTTGATTTCTGGTTCCTTTATTGTTGATAGGTGGTCTTAAAAAGCAGAAGCTATTTTGATGTTTTTGATATTTTCATTGTCATTTTTAAGACTTAATTGTATCTATTACCATTAGTTCCCTTTTCTTTATATTTAATCATTTTTTCATTGTACTCCTTTATATACTAAACCTTGCAGATGATTTGCATTTTCAGCGTGGTGTCATCAACAAAGCTGATGCTTCTTCATCCAATTTAAAAACACACTCATCTTCTTCCACTCCAGCTGCCCTCAATACAGATTCAGCACATAGGTTGAATAAGTAAGGGAGCAGTGTATCGCCTTGCTGATCTGAGATCAGTCTTTCATCATGCTCCTTCCAGATTGTGGCTTCCTGTCTTCTTAGAGGTTACACATGATGAGAGTGAGTGGCCATGTTGAGGGCCATCTAACTTGAGGAGCCCATAATGCAGCACCATATCATCAACCATTTTATATTTTCTATCAATGAGGGTTTTATGGTAAAATACAAAACTTCTATATTATTGTCTTCTGCATGTAATAAAAAAATCATGCCTTTTCCATTGTCCTTAAAGTGATCCTCTGTCTCTAGCATCTTTCTGTATTTCTCTGCCCAATATGGGTGGCTGATTGCCTTAACTAGGCAGCTGGGATAACTTTTAATGCCTTAAAGTAGCTGGAAGTATATACCCTTGGCACAGGGGTGGGTTCTAAATTTTTTTACTACCGGTACTGTGGGCATGGCTTATTTTGTGGGTGTGGCTTGATGGTCATGTGACAGTTCTTTAAGATTTAGCAGAGGTACTGTTCTACCAGGCTTTTAACTGCTTGCAGAGCTATACCGGTCTACTCATTTATTTTTGCAGGCACCTGTCTACCCATTTGTTTTTACAGACACCGGTCTACTCATTTGTTTTTGGAGGCACTAGTCTACCCATTTGTTTTTGCAGGCACCTGTCTACTCATTTGTTTTTGGAGGCACTGGTCTACTCATTTGTTTTTGGAGGCACTGGTCTACCCATTTGTTTTTGGAGGCACTGGTCTACCCATTTATTTTTGCAGGCACTGGTCTACCACCACACTGCCTTTTAACACTGATCAGCTGTAGGCTGCCCTTTGAAGCCCCGCGGCAAGAGTTTAAACAGTTTTTTTTCCTTCTAGCCGATCAGCTGGGACTCATGAGGCAGTAATATACACACATATGCTGGTTGTATGAGGCACATACAACCAGCATTTGTCGCACATACATTCCAGGAACAACTTTCTCCCCCCCCCCAAACTCTTCTCCCCCACTTGAAACCAGCCACTTATGAGACAGCATAGTAGGCCTTTTTATTTTCTATTTTATTCTTTGTTTCTTTTTATTCTTTAACATACTTTTAAATATTCTTTAACATACTTTTAAATATTCTTCAACATACTTTTAAAAAGATATTGTGTAACGAGTTATACAAGAATTTATTACATGGCTACCAGCACCATAAATCCCCGAAAACTGAGTAGAACAGGACCAGATTTGGTACCTGTGAGGAGAAGCTGGCAAACAAAAAGTCAAGGTAAAAAAGAGGCCAGAAAAGATCAAGGATTGCAGAGATAAAGATTTATAACAAATTCCTCAAATATCCTTATGTAGAGGAAGCTGAGCAGAATTTTGGAACAAGCTCCATTGTGTCTACCTCCTTCCTGTTTACATGGCCTAGAATAAAGTGTATGCAGCCTAACTTGTATTCCCAGTATACACTTATAGATAGCTGCAAGATATTACTTTGTTAAATAAAATAATATTCAGGCACTTCTTTTTGCCATTACTGGGAAAGGTTATAAGAATTTCTAAAAGTCATGCCCTACATGATTTTTCTGCTTTGTTTAAAATGCAAGTTTTCTTGCTTCTAAAGAGTTACCAATTATAGTGAGAGTGGCACAAGCATCTATATTTCAGGGTAACTCATTTCTTCTGAAGTTATCTGTGTTCAATGAACTGTGACCATCTGGCTAAAGGACAGAAATTAATACTCTTTTGTTGTCAGCAAGAAATCTATGGAATCTTCAGAAATTGTGTAGTACAACAGTTGCTGTTAGTCACTAGAGCTGCTACAACTGCTATATTTTTCACTTTCCAGATGCTGTAGAAAAAAATGAACACATTTGATAGAGAAGAGCCTGCTAGATTAATTGATCAGTTGAAGTTATTGTAAAATTGCTTGGTGTGGGTTGCATGTTGGACCCCAGAAAATTGAAATCTGATATTTCAAGATAATTATTGAATGATTTTAATGTAATTAATAATAGCAAGCCCTTCAAAACTATTAGTACTCTGCTAATTGAATTTGAATAATAGCAATTATAGGGACTCCAGTTCACTGCTCTTTGCTAATTTAAAAGATCTAAGGGGACATCTAAGGGCAGTCTGCCAATTTTTCTGTTTTCAAAGAACCTATTTGAGATTCTGCAGATAACAATGCAGAATCCTTAGCAACCCTGTCGGTGTCATTGAAATATGTAACATTGGATTGCAAGTTTCTGGTCAGTGCTATGGTAGAGATATGACGATGATTAAAATAGTACTTTCACAACTGCCGCACAGAGCTTTTCTCTGTTCCATCTCCTGAATAGAGTAATATCAGAAATAGGGAATTCTAGAAACAAAGCCATCTGAGAAGTGCATCAAGGGCATTTGGAGATGAATGTTGTATTATTTTGTTTCTACACATCAATCTGTCGACATTTAGTTGTAATTCATAATAATAAATCTGTATTTCTATGCTATGCTATTTTATTTAATAGAAACCAATACAACTTCATATGGAATTTTTTTCTTATCTTTCAGTTGGTTGCTTTATTATAAGGGAAAAACTGCTATTGAACAGTGTGTGCTAGAAGAAGACCTCTATCCTGACCTTGCTTCCTGTGGATGTTCGGCAACTAAAGTCAAGTCCCTCAAGCCTGTTCACCATGTAAGAACTTACCACCTAGCAATATTCAGAAAAGCCTTATACAGTCCAAATGTGGTGCCCTCAAAAGAATATAACCAAGCAGTTGTGGTTCTGATTTGTATTTTTTATTTTACAAGAGTTGAGGCATACAACTGTAACAGATATTAGTAAGAAGCCAAATTTATCCATATAAAGAAACTTTTTATTAAATAAAAAGCAACCCAGTAAAGGATTTACACTGAAATACTATCCATATAAGATCACATGGTTGTGGTAAAATTATAAAGGAACTACCTGACTTATGTTTCTTACATGGATAGTTTACTTACAGTATAAGAAATGATAACCATTGAACCAATAGGGACAGATTCATAAATTAAGCTAAACTAGGCAGTATAGCTATAAAAATTTGGGAGAATTCCGTTTTAAAGTGAGGGTAACTAGTAATCATTTAAAATGTTATGAAGCATTTAGCTCAATAAAATTTAATTCACTTAAATTATACAGCCATTGAAGTTGCCTCAGCTTCATGCCCATTCAAGAAGAAAGGAATAATATGGATATTAGCCCTTCAAGGTAGATCAGACTAGGAATCCAATGTCATGTAGATCAGTACAATTTTTATTGTAAAGCTTTAATAATAGGATCTTGCAAATCTGAATGTGCTTTTCACCTCCCTGTCTCTATTTTTGTGAGAACTAGGGAGAGTCTTGTCTGAGATATTTACTCATGTTACTTTCTTAACCCACTTCAGTCATTATCACTTCAAAAATCTAGATTGCAGCAGAAGCATAGAAAATTTTCTTGAGGTAGTCTGAAATTTGCATATCAGATCTGCAAAATCTGTTACACAAGTAGGAAGTAGCAGCCCAGAGAAATAATTCTAGAAGATAAAAACAAGTTATTTTCCTCATGTAATATCTATTTTTATGATGAAGAAGAATCTAAGAAGTATTCTTTTAAAACATTTCAAGCTTCTTCTGAATTTCTGATTGTTTGAAAATCTCTAGCATTTGTTTGTAACAATAGGACAACTAAGTGTTGTAGTACAAATAGCTGAATGGCATTACAAAGTTAATGCTGTTATGTTCAACATTCAGTGATAACTTATCCATTACAAAATGGATAAGGCATTATAAACTTAGTCATGGTAATGGACAATATATAATTGAGTAAAACAATGTCATGCTTTCAGAATAAGGGATAGCTGAAATGTTGGACACACGTGCTGACTTTTCTGTTGGGTTAGCAGATAATTGCATTTGTGCTTAATTGCTTTTTAAAAAGTGTGAAAATGGTTTCCTCAGTATTCACCATTGTACTAATGTAATTTTGCTTGGGAGATTGTTTTTTAATTCAATTTTCCTTATTAAGCAATGTAACTAATTAGGACTTGCATGTATTGAATGACTTCAGAGGATTAGAGTTACTTGAATGAATTAGCAATAGCACTTAGACTTATATACCACTTTACAGTGCTTTACAGCCCTCTCTAAGTATAGATCACATCTTGGTCCCATTTTTTAAAAAACGTTATATGGATAGATGTATGAAAGTCCATTTTGTAAGAGTTCAAGATCAGCAACTATAATCACTGTTTATCTGTTTATCTTTTTCACTTACAATAAATTGCCTAGACCTAGTTGATTAGGGAATTCAACAAATAACATTAAACATCTGGGTAGATTGGTACTGAATTTGCTTTACCATGATTGATGCTAATATTGGTTTATTGATTAAAATTTGCAAAATATAATGAAGCCAAAATTATTTTCTAAATAAGCATCTCCAAACCAAGGAAAAGCTTCATTACATATGAGGAGCCAAAGAAAATCTAAATTTAGTTAACCAACACAGTATTAATCTTTTTTTTTCCTTCCAGGTTTTTGCTGAGCCGTTGATCAGCCTTTTTGCACTGGATAATTATGAAGGCAAAGAGCTGCACTTGCAAGAAGCTACCAGTTCAATTCTGAATAAAGATTTTCACTTTCTTACTCAGTCAATCTGGGTAAAAAGTGGCATGTAAGTATGACGATAAGATAAATTAATGTACTGAGAGTTTAATTTCTTTACTCACTATGGAGAAATCACATAACTCCTATCACATAGATGAACATGCTTACTTACTTTTTATTTAAAACGTTTAGCTTTATATCTTGTATCGAATTCTAGATGGCTCTAAACCAACAATTAAAATAACATTAATAATAAAACAACATAATACATCCATCCATTAAAACCATATACATTAAAAACCTGGCACCAAAGTTAAGCTTCCACATGCAGCTCATCATTGAATCCTCTCATCCACCTAACTCTATCCTAACACTTAGAGGAAAAACAAGGTCTTAAGTACTCTTTGGAGGGCTAGGAGGATAGAGGCCTGCTGAACCTCAAGGGGGGAAGGGTGTTCCATAGGGCAGGAGCTGACATGAAAAGGACAATTTCCTAGGTCCCATAAAATGGCAATGTTTAAGGGAAAGGACTAGAAGCATGCCCATCCTATTTGATATGGTAGGAATGATAGATAGCTGGAGGTGATCCTGCAAATAACTTGGCCCTAGAACTTCAAAGGTAATAACTAAAAACTTCTTTTCCTTCTCCTTCTCCTTCTTCCTCTTCCCCTTCCTCTTCCTCCTCCTAGTGCAGGGTCTGCTTTTTTCACATCAATCAAGAAACTGAAACATGAAAGAACTATGATCTTCGTAAGTTTTCCACCCACAGGGTGGAGCCCTATACATTCAGGGGATACCACAGTATGGGAGCATTTACCAAAAAGGATCACTTTTAGGTCCCATTTCACCTTATCAGAAAGAATGCAAAAGATAGGCAGAAACATAGTAGCAGACATGGCCCAGAAGGTATGTATGGGCTAAAATAGGATTTTATAAGCTAACAAGTCATTTTGTCCTAGATCTAGAAATCTATTAGTAACCAACATAATGGCTGTTATAAAACTACTCATGCCAGTATAAAGCTATGCTGCTGCATTTTGGACCAACTGCAATTTTCATGTCTTCTTAAAAGACCAGCATATGTGTGTTTTGGACTCAAGGCCACATAGAACCTGCAGGAAAACCGGATGATGACAACTTCTAAGATATGGAGCAATTATTTAGACTCCAAGAATCTTCCTATTCATCTTTACCTGTTGCAAAGAACATTTTTCTCTTTAAAGCCAGTATTTGCTGAGTTTAGCAGATCTTTTTCTTAGGAAAAGAGGTCCATCTTCTATTTTTAAAAACCTTATTAGTCTTTTAAATATTAGGGTTAGAAATACAAAGACAGAATATAAAATATTACTTTATAGTTATGCAAAATTCCTAATTCAGTAAAGCTCTTTTGAGGCAGTTTGACAATGCCAGGAAGTAAATTTTCCAAGCTAGAAACAGTTGATGTGTCATAGACAGACAAAACAGCCTATTATGGGGAAATCCTCGGAATCTGTCCCTTGAACAGTATTTCAGTGGGATGGGATGGGACAGAACATTTCAGGCAATTGTTACATTGCCACATCAGTGAATTTGTATATTCCTATTACTTGGTTATCATTATCAGCTTTGTAAATAGGTAGAGATAGCTGAGCTGGTTGGAAATGTGTGAGTCCTTACTAAGAGAATGAACCCAATTCTCCTTTAGTGTCCTTTGGATTTTCACATAAAATTCCTCCTGAAAATCATGATGTTTCTTTCTAAATTAATTTATATATCAATTATACATTAATAAACAATGTTTAGATTGGCTCCACATAGGCTTTTCATTGTAGCAGTGTTTCAGGTCAACTAAGATTTTTTTATTCCTTTACAATCAGTACATAAGTAGGTCCTTAGCCTTCCAGCCAGTGAGATTTCTCCTGTCCCTAAACCACATTATTTTCTACATGTCAATATTTTCTTCTATTCCTTTGTTCTTAATTTTCATCTTACCTGTTTTCTTTTTCCAAATACAGATTTTATATTTACAATATCTGTCTTTTCGAAACAATTGTCAACATGCTACTTCAATACTTGATTAATATGTATATTAATATATTAATATTAATATATTTAAAATATGTATGTAATATACCTATGTAGACCATTTTGAATTAAAAAATCATTCCATAGTTACAATTTAAACAGAGGTGCATTTTTTGTACTTATCTTTTCATATTTACACAAATATATGATCCATCATTGCACCAGATTTTCATATTTGATACAAGTTCTATGTTTCTTTTCTGTTAATCTAAACGACAAGGATAATGTTTCAAAACTAAGTGATCTTATTTTGCAAAATATCAATATCAGAACTGTTTGGTTCTTATTAAAATAAAAATTTAGGTATTATTTTTGGAATTGAAAGTTTAACACTGTTAAAATTGCTCTGGGTATTAATTTGTGTCTTGAACTATGACTACTAATGAAAAGAATTCATAAGAATAAACTATTTTCTGAATCAGGAATAATGTGTTATTTTAAAGTGCTTGATTACAGTGATAAACTTTCCAGTAGAAAGAACTTCATATAATTATGTTTATCAAAAAATAAATTGACAGTTAGACATATGTAAATGTAGATATGACAGTTTCACAATAATATATTATGAAATATTAAAAATAATATGAAGTTGTTTTGTTTTGCTAGAATCTTCCAAACAAGGTAGAATTAGCAAAACTGTGTAGTTAAATTACAGCTTTAAATAAAGCTTCTGATATGAAAAGCATGAAGTATGCAATCTTATTTTAGGATAGTCTTATGAACATGCAATATAGTAAAACTCAGATTTGCAATTGCTGCAGTATTTTCGGTGCAATACTTTTTAGCAGCCTAACTGGGAACAGTAAAATAAATTAAGAACTTAAAATTTATCATAATATCCTTATTATGCCTTAAATATATTACGAATTAAATAATCAGTACAAAAAAAAGTGCTTGTCTGCCTTTATACTATATGACCATATACAGTATTTTAACTCACACAAGAGACTGTACAACACTATACAGATATGCTGATTCTAAGTGTATGGTCTCATACTGCTATAGACAAGCACTTAAAAATATTTAAAAGTATTAAGTGAATTATTGATATGCCTTTTATAACATGAGGCTTCTTATTTAAATAATCATGACCATAGCCAAGGCTTGGATACATTTAAGAAACCTAGAGTCTACAATTTTCTAAAAGATTTTCTTTATAATTAAATATGAAGGAAAAGTTCCAGTGTTAAATGGTATCTTTGCCACTATGTTTTCCTCTCAACACAAGTAGGGGACGCTTGTAAAAACAGCTGTAAAATAAACAACTACAGATACCCCTCAACTTACAATCACAATTGAGCCCAAAATTTCTGTTGCTAAGTGAAATATTTGTTAAGTGAATTTTACACCATTTTACAAGCTTTCTTGCCATAGTTAAGTGTATCATTCCAGTTGTTAAGTTAGTAACAAAGTTGTTAAGTGAATCTGGCTTCCCCATTGGCATTGCTTGTCAGGTCACAGAAAGTGATCACATGACCTCGGGACATAGCAACTTCATAAATACGAACCTGCTGCCAAGAGTGAATTTTGATCATGTGATCGAAGGGATATTGCAAGTCATAAGTATGAAAACCAGTTATAAATCACTTTTTTCCAATGCCATTGTAACTTTGAATGGTCACTAAATGAATTACTGTAAGTCGAGGACTACCTGTAGTTAGAAAGATAAAACTTCACATTCTGTATGAATCGTTGCCATAGTGAAATATGAGCATAAGATAGAATGTTAAGTTGTTTTGTGTTTTCCATTAATGGAACTCTTTGCATACTGTACTAAATGTATATTGCATTTTTAACAGATGGATTGCTTATGAAGGCTGCAATTTTGGGGGGAAACAGTTTCTTCTTGAATCAAGCAAGATTTCAAACTGGACACAGTTTAGTGGATGGACAGCAATTGGCTCTCTTCGTCCCATAAAGCAGGTACTAGTGTAAAGATAATTTCCCCCCCTAAATCTGAAGTGGCAATTTGAGGTTCTTAGATGAGAACCACTGAAAATTGGTAAAGTGAGTTCTTGCCATTTTAAGGCTAGAAATACACAAATCTATCTACAAACCCTGAAATTAGCACTTTACGTACACTTGGAAGCATGAAATCAAAGTTTCAGTATTGTTCTTCCCCAGTATTGTTTAGGAGTAGTACTATGATTAAGTATGGACTACATTAAAGTAGAGATTGATTGATATATAAGTAGAATTTAGTATCTACCTCACAAATATTGTAGTAGGAAGCCATAATTCCAGGTTTAAATCAGCAAAACAGTGTGACTCCAAATTCTTCTTTTCACAAATTTTTTCCACAAGTGTTAGGTCCACTTTTTTTCCAAACCAAGCAAGTATTGACCCATTGGTTGTGACAGGAATTGACCAACTAATTTGTCACCCAAATCTGACATTGTGAGCTGAGAGAACATGACTGACCCAGTCACCCAGTCAGCCTTCTTGCCTTAGATAGGATTAGAATTCAGTCTCCTGGTTTCTAACTGGTACCTTAACTACTATGCCAAATTACTTCTCTAGTTTAATACCAAATATCACTCTCTGTACTCAGTTTGGTACTTCTTTCGAAAATTCAGACTAACAATCAAAATGAATTGAAACATAGTCATGGAGCCTACCCCTGTTGCTCAAATGCCATTGAAATACTGGTACTAATCCAATGCTTTACCCACTGCATCCCATTAGTTCATATATATGAAATTTGAATATGAATCTGCAAATGGTCTTCAACTTGAGACTACAATTGGAACCAGAAAATTTGTCATTAGGCAACATGGTAATTAAAAGAGACACATAATTTTATAATCCTATTTGCCACATTCATTAAATGAAAAATCACCTGCTTACAATTTGCTATCTTCTCTGCCAGATTCCCGATTGACTTTGCTTGTCAGAGGCCCTCTGGGAAGGTGGTGTGATCAATGTTGATCACATGATCACAAGATGCTGCAACCATTGTAAATATGAACTGGTTGCTACGCACACAAATTGCGATCCTATGACTACAGTGGTGGAGTGACAGTTGTAACTTCAAGGACAGGTTATAAATCATTTTTCTCCTGTGTGCTGCTTGGAGAGTCCAAGCAATGGGTTAACTTCTGTCTGGTTGGCCAGAGACTGAGTTGAATTTGCTTAGCCACGCCTCTTCCTCCTGGCTGAGCTTCAGTGTTTCAACTCAGTCGGCCTATAGAGACTTGCTTTTTTCTTCTCCCATTGCTTGGACTTTTCAGCAGAAGTTAGATGGATTCAAATCTTCAAAAATTTTGTCTTTTATGTTTGAGTACTTCTTTCTTATCTCGGTGCCGATCTCAGCGCCCGCAAGCGGCTCAGCAGCAGCTCCGTAGGGCTCCAGAAGCTCCGGAGGAGATTTCTAGCCACGTGGGCAGCAGACCACTCCGGAGCCAATCGCAAGCGGAAGCCGGTTACTGGGGCAGTGGCAGCGATTGAGATCTTGCTTCCCCAGGCTTCTTCTAAGTAGCTAGTAGCAGGGAACATCAGGCCACTAGCCAGAGGTTCATCGGGATCGTCGGAACCACTCCCTTCATCAAGGATAACACCAGGGAGGACCCATGTGAGTCAGGCAATTGGCTCCAGTGCAGAGTAAACCATTCTGTCGGTTTCGCGCTTAAAACTGGGATTGAGGCCTGCGGACTGTATTGTTGGTCTCACGCCACTCCCTATTATCTGCTGCATACTTGCTCTTGCGCAAGAGGCCGTTTTGCCAGTCTCGCACCAAAACTATTCCACAGTTGACCATTGCACTCACAAATTGTTTTGTCAGTTTGGCGTCAAACCTTATCAGACGGGGTGAGACCCAATAATTTAACCTTGGGCAGTAATTTCAAGAGCTGCAGCATAATTAAAGCCTCCTTATTCATTCTCAAAATGGCGGATCGCAGCCTTATCCTCTGGATCTCGGAGATCAATGGCATCTGAACCAAAAAAGGCAAAGGGTTCCCATGATGGGCCTTCCACTAGATCCAAGGCATCCACTTCCACAGCAGCAGATAAGGATGCAGAAAGAATGCAAAAAGCCTTAGAAAAGCACTTTGCCAAGGCCCAAAAACAGGCAGAAGCTACAAAGAGCCCAGGCCCTCAAGCTGGCCACATGGAGGCTGATATTTCCCTGGCAAAAAGCACATCTTCCTCAGCTTTGCCTGAAGAAAGATTGTCTTGGTCACCTGATCCCCTTTCAAAACCACAAATTGATTTTTTTTTGTTTAAATTTGATTTATATGCCGCCCTTCTCCGGAGACTCAGGGCAGCTTACAATGTGCTCAGCAATAGCCTTCATCCTTTTGTATATTTATACAAAGTCAGCTTATTGCCCCCACAACTGGGTCCTCAATTTACCTACCTTAGAAAGGATGGAAGGCTGAGTCAACCTTGAGCCTTGGCGAGATTCGAACCTGCAGTAATTGCAGGCAGCTGGTCTTAATAACCAGCTTAATAACAGGGTGCCTTAGACCACTGTACTACCAAGGCTTTTACCAACCTATGCAGGAGATTCTGTTCCCCTAACTGTTCAGGGCTCTTCAGGACAGATGGTCACATCAGGCCCCAGGCAGGCAGTTCCATCAGCCACCTTCACTCCCACAGTGGCGGGGCTCCGCCTGAGGAGAATCAAAACCCTGTCCCAAGGCTTTGATTCAGCCCTCCTTAGTAGGACTGATTCCCAATAGCACAGCAGCTATTTTGTCTCAAGGGCAACCAGAAAGGGTATATTCCCAGGCTCCCCATTCACCTTTGACGTCTCAGGGCAGCGAGATGTCCTACACTGGGGAGGAGGAACCAGCAGAGCATGAATTCTCTGAGGACAAGGGTAGAACACCCGACAAGCCTGGTGCAGGAAATCACACTTGGTTCCCACATTGGCATCCATTCCGAACGTTTTGGATTTTCTCCAGACTGGATTTAATCACGGATTGTCTACCAACACACTCCACAGACAGGTGGCCACCCTCGCGACTATTCTACACTGCGATGGCACAACTACCCTGTTTCAACACCCGAGGGTGCGAAGTTTCCTAAAAGGGGTTTCCAATTTACGTCCCCCTATGGTCCATAGATATCCCACTTGGGATTTGTCTCTAGTCTCGCAAGCTCTCACGTCTCCCCGTTCGAGCCACTGGGGTCTGCCAGTCTCAAGATATTTCAAGGTCGCCTTTCTCATCGCAATCACATCAGTGAGGAGAATTTCTGAGATGGCGGCCCTATCTGTACGCCAGGACTTATGTATATTTTATTCGGACAGAGTCGTCCTCCGCTTGGACCCGACGTTCATGCCAAAAATCAATTCCTGGTTTCATAGGGCACAGGAGGTCATTTTACCAAATTTTTGTTCAGATCCCATTCATCCGAGGGAACGACGCTGGCACACTCTGGACGTTCGTAGAGCTCTTCACAAGTACATGGACAGAACAGCATCGTTCAGGACATCTGAATCATTGTTTCATTCCAGCCCAGTTCGATGGGAAAGAAAGTGACTCCCTCAACTATTGGACGATGACTCAAGGCATGTATCACGCTGGCTTACGAACACCAAGCCAGACCTCTTCCAGGATGTCTCATAGCACACTTAACACAAAGTGCAGCTACCACGGCCGCTTGGGCTACCCAAGCTTCCATCCTGAAAATTTGCAGGGCGGTCACTTTGGCCTCCCCTACTCCGTTTATCAGAAATTACAAATTGGACAAATTCATCTCAGCTGAAGCAGCATTCGGCAGAAGAGTCCTGCAGCAGGTTCTACCGGAATCTGCTGGACCCCTCGGACTTCTGCCCTAGGGATATTTAGCTTGGGTATATCCCATTGCTTGGACTCTCCAAGCAGCGCACAGAAGGAACATTGGGACTTACCTGAATGTTCGTTCTACGTGCGCTGCAGGAGAGTCCCCACCCTAGCTCTTGTGGCGGTCCAGTCTCCTGTGGATCCGTTTTTCATCATGCAGGCCACGTCCTCTCTAGATCCACTTCATCGAAACACTGAAGCTCAGCCAGGAGGAAGAGGTGTGGCTAAGCAAATTCAACTCAGTCTCTGGCCAACCAAACAGAAGTTAACCCATTGCTTGGACTCTCCTGCAGCGCACATTGAACGAACATCCAGATAAATCCCAATGTTCCTTTTCAGCAGTCATAACTTCAAACTAATTAAACAAATCATTGTAAGTCAAGGATTATCTGTACTATTAGAGGAAAATGTTCTGTCTATACAAGTTTTATCATATGGATTTGTGTTCTTCATGAAGTATGAGTTAATTATGCTTTTCTATTTCAGCCAGCAGTGTATTTCAGAATAAAGAACAGATCCCAAGAAAAATACTTGACAGTTGCTGGCACTTTAATGGATGGAAGAGCTACATCAGTATGTTTGTTCCCACAAAATGGCAAGAATACTCAGATCTGGCATTACAGTCGTGGACTCATCAAGTCCAAGGTAGTTTTCTTACTTATCAAATTTATATAGCTACCCATCTCAACTTCCAAGCAGCAGAGAAATTAAAATAAGAGCAGGATAATTAATTTTTAGCTCATCCTTATTTACTAGCTTCATATTTACTGCATGTTTTAAACCCATGTTTCATTGCACTTACAGTCTGCTGTAACAAGTGTGACTTTTAACTGCAAGTTCTTTAGAATAAGAATGGGCCATATTTTAAAAGGAAATGAAAGAGATCTTTAGAGAGAATTTATAATACATTTCATGGAATAACAAATCATTTCATTTCTAAGAGCTTCAGAAATACTCATTCTGAATGTGATCATCATTGTAATGGATATTTTTCTGAGTTAGAAAGTTCCCTAAATAGTTGGTATTTTTCAAAATGAGAATTTGCTTATCTATAATTCTCTACCAGCATGTAAATCTGAAGTGAAGGCAGATTTGAAGCAATTTCAAGAATCTACTACATGTGCTTACTCTTCTTATACATTCCAGGAATATTTATTTGTTAGATCTATATCCACCTAAATCCCAAGGCAAAATACACAACTCACTGTCCTCTAATGTTTCTTCACAACTATTATGAGACAGATTTTGCTGTGAGGTTACTCAATGGTAGACTTGAATCTCAACTCACCACTCTTAGTCCAACACTTTCGTATTTCTAAAAATCTATAATCAGTTCTACTATGCACACAAATTCCAGTGGTTTCAAAGGTAGATTAGGCAATTAGAAATTCTGAATGTGTTTAGACTCTTAAACAAAAAAAAACACTAGGAATAATACACTAGGAGTTCTTTGTTATTTATGTACTAAATCAAATTTCTGCCTATCATTGCTCCACAAATTAAATTCTTTCACAAACTGTTAGCAAATTATAGTTGCAGTCATTCGTGAAAATTATTGTTCTTGTAAGTGGAGTTGAAGGGTAAATTGTTTTGGAAAGTATTTTTTTTTTATTTCTGGCTTAATTTATACCTAACTCTTAATACAACTGACCAAATTTAGACCACTGCCTAAATTTAGCCACTGCTACCTATCCCCAACAATTCGTTTTAGAGCTACTGTTTCCTTAAGAGAAGTTACATTTTATGGTATTATTTATTAGACATATGTCTGGCAGAAGTGTATGCATAATTAAGCCTTTTAAGACAACAAGCAAATTCATTTTTTCTCCTACTTATCTAGGTCAATGATGCTTGCCTTGATGTCATTGGAGGCAGGGATATACCTGGAGCAAAAGTTGCCCTGTGGGCAGAACATGGAAAACCAAGACAGAAATGGACATGCAATAAGGATGGAACCATCACATCTTACCTCAGCAATCAGCTTGTTCTTGATATCAAAGGTAGTAGCCTAGAGTGGATATAGAAAGTCTGCATACTCATTAAAATGCCAGGTCTTTGAGATGTAAAAAAAATCAGACCAAGATAAATTACTTCAGAATTCTTTCCACCTTTAATATTAACTTATAAGCTGCATAATTCAGTTGAAAAACAAACTGAAATATTTTAGGAGAAAAAATAACAATTAAAAACTAGAATAATGTGGCTGCATAAGTGTTCACATCCTTTTATAAGTAGGGATGTGGCTGTGTTCAGAATCACATTCAAACTGATATTAAATAGTAGTCAGTACACATCTGCCATGAATTAAAGTCTGATCAAGCCCATATAAAGTTCAGCTGTTCTAGCGGGATTTTTTGTCATTTACTCAATTGCCTCTTACATCAAAATGTATGGTCTGCAAAGAGCTTACAAAGCATCAGAGATCTCACTGGATATACCATGGAACACAATGAAGACAGTCATCAGCAAGTGAAGAAAATTACCAAGACCTGGATGTCCCTCCAAACTTGATTTAAAAAAAAAACCAAGAGGCTGCCAAAAAGAAGCTGCAGGAATTTCTGGCAAGTACTGGTTTTATACTATATATTACAACAATCTTCGTATGTCTTCGCTGTGGAGTAGGAGAGCAAGATGGAAGTCTTTTCTTACAAGGAAAAACACCCAAGCCCAGCTACATTTTGCAAAACCCTACTTCAAGTCTGACAAAAGCATATGGGAAAATGTGTTATGGTCTGAGACCATGTTTGAACTTTCTGACCATAATTCCAAAAAGTTAGGCATAAAAAGAGTACTGCATATTGCTAAACGTACACCGTACCCACACTGAAGCATGGTGATGGCAGCATTATTATGGGCAGTGGTGAAATCCACTTACCTTCGCAACTGGTTCACAAATGGAAACACATGCTCACGACACCTCTGCGCATGCACAGGACCTTCTGCGTATGCGCAGAGGGACAAAAACAGGACGTGATGATGTCCGGATGGGTGGGCGGAACCTTCCGCCGCCAGCGTTACCGATTCGCTCCAGTCAGATAGAACTGGCTGCATTTCACCACTGGTTTTAGGGCTGTTGTTCCTCAGCTGGAACTGGGGCTTTAGTCAAGATGGAATTATGAACAGTTCCAAATATCAATCAATTTGGGCACAAAATTTTCAGCCATCTGCTAAAATGCTGAAGATGAAGAGGAATGTCACCTTTCAACACAATGGCCCAAAGCATATATCCAAGAACAAAAGAATGGCTTTACCAGAAGAATATCAAAGTTTTGAAATGACCCAGCTTCACCCCTGACCTGAATCCATTTGAAAATATGGTAGGATGACCTGAAGAGGGCTGTACACAGGAGTTGCCAATCAGACAATTTTGCAGCACTTTTGCAAGGAAGAGTGGGTGAAGATTCCCATGGTAAGATCTGCCATGCTGATATGCTCCTGCCCTAAGACTTAATGTTGTCAAAAAATCAAAAGGTGTTTCAAACGGGTGTGCATCTTTATGCAACCATGTTATTTACTTTGTTATTTTTCCCCCTGAAAGATTTCAGTTTGTTTTTCAATTGAATTGTACAGCTTATATATTATATTAAAGGTGCAAAGAATTCTGAAGTGATTTATCTTGGTCTGATTTTTTTGGCATCTTAAATACGTGTCATTCTAACAGGGGTGTATAGACTTTCTAATTTCATTATATACATAATTGAAGTTTTGGATAGATTTACCTTGCCATTTAACCTAGTTTTTAAAATAGTTTTAGGTCAAGACTGAATATTCCAAAATAATTATATACTACAGAGTTTGCATCTGCATTGGAATAGATGCTTGAATACTGACCCATTTGCCATTTACATGAGCAAATAAAATATTACTATTATTGGCTATCCAAATACCAACAATAATTGGAATATATATTTGATTTTACACAATTGTATACTTTATTTGTAAGGCCTTCCTGTTTGGAAAAATGATTAGAATATTATTCCTGGATAGTATATTTTTCAAAAATAATCATTTTCTTTGTTTAGGGGGTAAAATTGAATTATAGACTGAATCGTAAATGCAGTTTTTAATTCATTTTGGGGGTAATTCATTTCAATATTCAGCTCTAAATTTACCTCTGAACACAAAGAGCTTTAGGATTGAAATTGCCTAGTGCTATATCATCTTAACCCATCCAAATATATTGCAATTTCAAGATATTTGCATTCATAAAAGAAACTTTACATCAAATGCTTGTCAAAGAGGGAAACTATTCAGTGCAGCTTAGAAAAGTAGAGAAAGGTATGATGCAAAAACAAAAACAATGGCATTCAAATCTTGAAATTCTGTTATGGCTAATTGATTGCTCTTGCCTACCCTCCTGTTTCTGAAGTAAGAATTTTTTCATTAAAGCTGAAAAGTGATTCTAAGGTGATAATTTTGTAACATTTTTAGGTACAGTTTTTAAAGGGCAAAATAAGTAACTTATTTCTCAAATTCTTTTATAGGAGGAGATTATTATGACAGAAACCACATTATTGTAAATCAACTTAACATCAATGAATGTACACAGAAATGGGACTTTGAAATATTATGAATGGATGTTCTCAAGATAAACTAATTTGAAAATATGTATTAAATTGTCTGAAAACACTTGAACTACTGAAGAGACATAGTATTGGTGTATGTTAAAGATCTGCCCAAGACTGCCAAACGAAGAATAAAAAAACAGCTTATTTAAAAGTTCACCAAACTGTTAAGTTTTTACTTCCAATAGTGTTGTTATTCATAAAATATTGCAGGGTAATTTATGCCAAATGTTCTTAACAATTTTGGATTGTTAGAAACCAAAACTTAAAATGCAACTTTATACAGATTATGCCTTCACAGAACTGATGCATTTAAATATTAGAAATTTATACTACATTTTGATACAATAACTCTAAATTGATTAAGAGAATGGATGAAATTATTTGTCAATCCAGTTTGTATTCTAATGTAATGAATTCTGTATAATTCTAATTAAAAGTTACAAGCATGTTAAAAAAGGAAAAAAGTGGTCTATAATTGATCTCATTTATTTTTACAAATAGCCAAAATTGGCTAAGGGATGGTATGTGATTAACTCTTTGCCTAGTATTTTCCCAAATTATACCAAACTTAACACACGCTAAGTCCTTATTTTCAAATTTTCACATGTCGTAGGGCAAGAAATTATAAAACACCTATTCCTCCTAGGATTGCTCTTTCTGGAAAACTGATGAAGGTCTTACAATTGCTTTCAAACAAACAAAAAAGTTGGGAAATAGATGTGTTATCTGATGTGTCTTTGGCCCTAATGGTTTCTCCTTTGACAACTGCTATTGCTTAAATTTAGCAATTTGAATTGGTAAATCTTGTCATTAACATCATGAAGCACAGCAGGAAATTTACCATATTGTTTACCTACAAACTAAGGAAACATATACAACCATTTATTATACAACTTATATCTATGCAGGTTTTTTTTTAAAAAAAACTTCCTTTATATACGAGTGTCAAAATATCCACAGTATCTAGTAAAAGAAACTTAGTCAAAATGGAATTCAGATTAGGTTTTTTCTTTTTTCATCCTCAAATTTTCTACTATCCATCATTTCATCTTCAATACTATTGTTTCACACAATTTGAGTGTGATTTAATTTAGTTTCTAATATCATAGCCAAAAATGTTTCTTGTAGTTTTTAGGCCCAGTTCAAAATAAAATACTGGAATATCCAAATATTCACAGCTATTCAAGCCCAACCATAGGCAGTGGTTGCAACGTATGTTGATTTTCGTTAACAGAACATCCATGGATGTCTACCTCCTAACCAAATGTTTTGCCACAGGTCCTACCAATAAAAGCAGTTGTCAAGTTCCAGATCCTAAAGTACCGTAAACGTTGGTGGGTATGGAGCCAGGGAGGTACAATGCTGTTCAGCTGTGTGAGCTACAACCCTGTAGTATTTTATATTGTAAAATAAATCATTTATTTACTTCTTGCATTTATTTTATGTAACCAAGGTATTGATATTTTAATCTAAAGAATTTATTTAATAGATTTGTATGTATACTAAAAACAAGCAATAGATATATTTGATAACACACCTTTTAAATAAATTGTTCTTTCCAGCTCATGTTATCCTTACTCCATTTCTGATAAGATCATCTGACTCATACTACTACATAAAGCTGTAATGCTAAACATAATTCTAAGAAAATAAGACTAGATAAATACACTGTCAATTATTTCTGAGAAAATATCTGCAAGAGAATGTAGATTATGGAAGCAAACTATGTAATTAGCTTTTTTTCTGGGTATGCTGAGGTTTAAAGCCTTACAATGAAGTATCTATTCAAGAGATTTATCATAAAATTAGCTTTGAAAGAAGCCTACCATAGTGCATCTTTAAGATACAGCTCAGTCTTAATCTAGTTCAGCGGTGTCAAACTCAACTTCACTGAGGGTTGTTTGACCGTCAAGGGCCAGAGTGGGCGTGGGCATGACATGGTACTCATGTCAGGGGGGCACCTGTGGTGTCCAAGTGCTAAGGCAAGACTTCCCTGAGATCCTCCCTCATTATACAGGTAATCCTCGAGTTACGAATGTAATAGAGGTCTGCCAATTACATTCATAAGCCAAGGATTCATTTGATTGAATCATGTTAAATGAAAGTGATCACTCCCTGCTTTCCTCAATGCATTTGTTAATTGAATGTGCAGGTCATTAAATGCACATGAGGTATCTCAGAGTGGGGAAAAGCATGTGGGGCCTAGTGCTGGAGAAGGCCATCCAAGGCTGCCTCCAATCGACTGAGATACCTCATGCTAGCCTGGGATCCCCACAATTGCTCCCCCCCCCATCCTGCCCCAGTCTCCACAGACTGGGCCTGCTTTGCTAGCATCCAATATTCCATTTACTCCTCCCCATCCCATTTCCCATGGATTACTTACTTTTTGAAGATCTCCAGAAGAGGCTGACTCACTGGCAGAGAAGCCAAAATGTTTTTATTCAGATGATCGCACAGCTATAAGAATGTAAAATCTAAGAAAAACATTTTCGCCAGCTTCTGAGACTTCGGCTTGGGGGTCATGTGACCAGCAGGCGTCTGGTAGTACAAAAGGCCTGGGTGGGGCCAGAGCAGCCTCAGGACAGCTTCAGGGATTGAAGCAGCAGCAGCACCACCAATCAATGAGGAGTTTGCTTTCTTTTTCTCATCAGGCTGAACTGCAAGCCCCTTGTTGATTGACCGCCATGCACCAATCCCTGAAGCTGCTCATTCAACCTAGCCAGTCAGTAGCAAGGAGGCTGCTTGTCGCTGATCAGACTGGGCCCAAACCAAGCCTGCAGATCCAGCCCATGGAGGCTCCATTTCAGCCAACAACAGGCCCGGGGAGGCCTCTAGTGGCCCCCATGCCCCTATTTGGCTGGCAGTGTTGCAGGAGGCCGTCCAGGCTGAAAACTGGGTGCTGGGGTGTGTGTGCATGCGCCCCCCCCCCATGGCCTGTTTTCGCTAGCAGAGGCACCACGGGCTGGTCCTTTTCTATTTCCAGGCCAGCTCCCTGGGCCAAATCGAAGCACCCTGCAGGCTGAATCCAGCCCACAGTCCTTGAGTTTGACACCCCTGGTCTAGTTGGATTCTAATGAATAAAGGATAGTTTCAAAATGGCATCCTCTTCTGTTGATTCTGGGGAACAGATAAGCCACAAGGAATAAGAACCATCATGCTTTTAAAAGGCATTTGGGAACTGTTACAAATTCATGCTCTATTTAAGTGATTAAACCATCCTACGGTTTTATTTGCTGCTACTATACTTTAAAGAGAATTTTCTCATTTTGTACTGTGCTAAAGTGAAATAATCCTTTAAAAATAGCACAAAAGGAAGGTTTTTATAAAAGAGCACTTCCTATTTTATTTTTAAAAAAGATCACTATGCTAGTTGACAAACTTTGCCTCCAAATGACTTCATATATGGGATCTATAAGTAATTATCAATGCCGTAAGTTGTACTATATTTTTCAAACCAACTTTGTCACTAAAGTACCACGCATATTGAAGAAGAAAAAGGGAGAAAATATTGGTGGCTTGGAACTTAGACTAAAATATATGTACAGATTCAAAATTGCAGACAGAATATTGTGAAAAGGCTTCCACCCAATGAAAAAGCAATCAAGCACACTCCACGTATTTCCACATTGGTACCTGGGTTAAGAAAGAAAAGAAACTCATAATTTTCACTCTCCTGCTCATGAGCTTACAGAGACAACAACATGCTGCTTCTGATATTCATGGACACAAAACAGGATGCTAAACAAACTGTAGAATTTTCTTAATTGGAAGAAATTTATTTAACTGCAAGATGTTCATTAGAAATGTCTTGGCTTCATTCAAAGAACACACCAATATCAGATGACACTTTAAGGAAGCAAATTTAACACAAACAACTTTCTGTATAAACTCATCACTGACCCCAACTATATTTAGCATCTCCAATGTGTTCTTATTTTGCACATTAAGAAATCAGAGTCCTGCTCATATTTAAGATTCGTATGTCTAAATTCATAACTTTCAGGCATCTTGAAAAGAATCAGATGTTTCACAATCTTACTAAATGCCTAGGATTTAATTTCTATGTAATATGCTTTGCCTGATTATCAAGTCCTTATTCATTGTGATTTACGTTCATAGTAGACTCCTCTACACAAATCCAAAATATATAAGGTTGTTAACCATAAGAATCTATCTTTAGATTACTTCAACAAGGCATTCAGTCCACAATGATATCACTAAGTTCTCTTTTTCTGCTTCTGAACCAAGATTAAGGTCCTTAACGCAAACAGTATCACAGCTCCATATTTGTTTCAGTGCATCCATGTGAGAGAGAGGAAATCGTAATCCATGTGCCTTCTTAAAGAAGAAAAATACTTGTTAAAAATCAAGTAAAATTAAACATTAGTTACATATAAATTAATTTACAGAACAATACATACTCTGGCCTAATAATAACTATGCATAGTTATTATGTATGTTATATATAATTAGTGTTTCAGTTGGCTAAGGCTCATACTGATTATAATTGTAGGAACCCAAATGTTATGTATCAAGATGTCACACAAGTAGAGGAGAACTATATGATATATGTTGTCCATACGGAGCACATTAAATCACAATTTTCTAAATAACAGTTTGAAGACATTGGGATTACAAACTGCATTAAGCCATAAATCAAGCTACAAGGACAAGATCCATATAACATACCAAATCAAAATCAAACCACATTATGGTTTAGAATAGTATGCAATCATAGATTTGATATAATTCTAGAAAACTATTTTAAATGAGAAAATGTGCAACATATTTGCTGAGTTTAAGACAAAATTATGATATAATAGCATGTTTATGAGAAATTGTTTTCCTGTAATTTGGGTTTTTTTGTGGTTTTAGCAATTAATTGAAGAGACAGAACATTTTTTTCCCAACTGAAATTACTTACACAAACTAATAATCTTCCGAACTTTATTATGGTTTCATTTATTATGTTTGCTCCTTATACCAAAGAAGATTGGGTAGCATATGGTTTTTCCCATTTCAATTAAGAAAAAAAATTAGCCTCCAAAAATATGACTGACCAAGGCTTCTGAAAATAATTCACTGGTGATCAGGAATTTGACAATAAAGTTTTCCAATCAAATGAAAATTGCTATAGTATGTAAGTTAATCAGCATACATTGATATATACATAAACATCAATGTATAAACAAAACCATACCCCTAAATATTTGAGCCTAAAATAGAGTGTTATTATTTCTGTTCTCATGCTCTAAATAAAAGGTAGGGAAGTCAATTAATGGTACACCATCTTGTGTGCTTTTTCTGGTCATGGCACTCACCCTCTGGAACTCCCTGAGATTAGATTGGTCCCAAGTTTGCTGGCCTTCCAAAAACATTGAAAGCTTGGTTGTTTAACCAGGCACAGAAGGCAAGACCTTATGAGGCTAGGGTGATTTGTCATTGCTTTGTGGTTTCTATCATTGGCAGTCATCTCTTTTTTCTCTCTGGTTATATATAGTGCTTTATAGTTATTTTTAGTCTTCCAATTATAAATTTTCTTTGCCTCCCACAGTCACTCTGGCAAGAGGGGTGGTCTTATAAATCAAAATATATAAACAAAAGATTTCTTCCTGAGAACATATATTCACATGTAATTTACAGGTGCATCTATGGATTACACTTATCTACAAAAATTATGGGTGAAGAGGAATCCAAGCAATTTCAAAAATGAAGTAAAATGAACTATATTCTATATGTAAAAAGACATATGTACAGTTAGTCCTCGACTTAGAACTATTCATTTATCAACTGTTCAAAGAGACAAGGGCACAGAAAAAAGTGACTTATAGCTGAAACTCACACTTACAACCATCATAGCATCCTCACAGTCCCATGATCCAAATGCAGGTGCTTGGCAATGGGCATATATTTATGACAATTGCATTGTCCCAGGGTCACATGATTACCATTTGCAACCTTACTAGCCATCTACTGACAAGCAGAGTCAATGGGGGAAACTGGAATCATTTGACAACTGCATTCACTTAACAAATGTAATGATTTGCTTAACAACCGTGGAAGAAAAACTCATAAAATTGGGCATGACTCATTTAATAAGCATCTTGTTTAGCAACAAAAATTCTGGTTTCAATTGTGGTTATAAATCGAGGACTAACTGTACTCCTGACAACTGCAGGGAAGAAAATATAGACAACAATGCCATTTGAGAAAATATTTAGGATTTAAAAATAATAAAATACGGACTGTAGGACGATAAAATCTGCTAAACAGAAATAAAACCAACCTCTGCTATTTCTTCCTCGTTCATATTCTCATCCCCCATCATATGGATCTGCCTTTTATTCTTTAAACAGTGATAAACAAAAACCATTTCTTTGACTGAATCATTCTGAAAAACCATAAGAAATATGTTTTTATACATTAGCCAGCTAGTGTACAATTTAAACACATTTTTATACAATCATTACTTCTCTTCATGGCTGGGTGGATAACTAACTTTCATTTATTATTTATGGAGATATTTAAATTATGCTCAGTATTTTTTTTTTACAAATTTAATGTGATTTTTGACCTCGGCTCATGTCAAGTTTACACTGTATAGCTTTTTAACCTTCTTAAATACTAGCACATTCTATTTATGGAACAGAGCAACACTATTACTATAATACAATTACACAGCTCAATTAGATGATCTTGGACACAACTATGCACGCTAAGAATAGCATGTTGACCATAGAGGTGGCCTCATGGAAAAACATGTTTCTGTGAGCCTTCCTCCTCTGTACTCACCAGAAGATCTTGTTCTAATTCTGTTGTAATTGTTGTGTAGTCTTTAAATCTTAACCTGATTGTGCTGTCTACTTTTGGTAGTGTTCCATCTAAAAAAGAAAGAACATCCACATTATTTGGAAGAGAAATGCTATTAGGCAACATTAACTACTTGTCACATTCAAACTAAGAAGTCTATTGCTTAACGCATTGTAAACCGCCCTGAGTCTCCAGAGAAGGGCGACATATAAATCAAATTAAAAAAAAAAAAAAAAAAAAAAGCAGCTGCAGCTGCTACAAAGACTGATAATGGCTTCTTCAGGTCTGGCCTGGATGAGTAGTGCAGACTCAAGAGGCTGCTAATGCAATCTTTCGCAAACCCCCTTAATATAAATTGAAACATGGATTTTTTTTTTAATGTAGTAACTGTGTTGTCTCTTTAAGTATGAATTTTTGCAAGCTACTTCCATGTGATTAGTTTTTAAATACTTTGTAATTAACATTACAATAAAAGTTGTCCCCTTATTTTTTGCAAAATATATCCATAGAGAATTTAAATGTCACCTGGCGTGAGAAAATCCAAATTAGTTCCACTAAACGGAGGTAATCTGCTCGTAATAAAATCTTTTTTCATATAAGATGATCTCAGTTTCCTCCCGTTTTCCAAATGGCCTTCAAGGCGTTTCAGCAAACTATTTAACTGCTTGGATGAATCCGATAAATCCATTTTCTAAACAAAAAGTCAAGAATAACTTGCTAACAACCTGAAATGAGAACTTAATTATTACAGAGACCATTCATGTAATGATAAAGGAGATTTGTGAATGCTTTATATTAGTAACTGATGTAGAACAAGAAAGAGTCAGTTACATATATCCAAGAACACAATATTTGTTATTTTAAAAAATGTAAATGTACATTTCAGATTCAGTTTTAGATTATGTATTTTTAAGTTTTAAATTTTTGTAAGAAATATATCCGGAACATAATTGTTCTATGATCCTACCATAAACTGACAAAGCAGCATGAAAAATATCACATTAGAAATGTGGAGGACATACTGTTTTCACATAAAGGTATTTAAAAATAAAAACATTTGTAAGATCTTTTGCCAAGAGCTAAGGCTCACAGTTCTGACAAAAATAGCATCATGGAACTCTTAGTGGTGATTAATAGGAATTACTTTACAATTAACACTGTGGCTACAAAATTTGCTTCTGGAAGCAGACAAATTATTTTTCCTTTCGCCTCGCAGCTTTACCATTAACAATTGCCTTGGAATGTTCTTTCGAAACTCGGCATCTTCTTTTGCTATATCTAAAAGAAGTCCAGGAACCATGTCCAGTAAGTAATCTCTCCAAGAGCTGGCATGCACAAAACAAATTAAAGTTATTAAGAATAAATAAGATATTAACAATCTACAGAAATGTTTCTTATTGAGGATAAAATGTACATAAACTGGCCAAAATAGCAAAGGTCAGAAACTCATACCATACATTCAGATTTTCAGAGAAGTCCCACTGACATCAGTGAGGACTCAGTTTTACCAGTGTGCTTGGGCTGTATCAGATACCATGTTTTAGAGAAGGAATGATACCAAACCTGTGGCTCACAGCACTGTCCGAGATCCACATCTACCTTGTACTCAAGGTCTTGAGCACCTTCATGTCTTTTAGATTCCATGTTTTCCATGAAATGAGTGCTTTGTGCACATTCAACTTCCCCCTGAAACTATTTTATGACACCTTTCATGGCAGTTTGTCAAATGCAAAGTATTGTAAGTGATTCTAAAATGTTAAAACATCCCTGTGATTTCTTAAAAACTTGGTTCGGTCTCCTTCCATAAGAGGTAGGCTGAATAACTTTCTATTAATTGCAATTTCAAAGAGATCTTTAAGGGGACCCTAAAGAGAAAGTGGTGAAGTGCTCAAATCCCAGTAAAAATTAATTTTCCAATGTACATAATAGCCTACAAAATATTTCATGAAAGTTATTATGCAGGTCTCACAATAACTGAACATGAAAAGCAAGGAAAGACCCAAGAAAAAAACAGAGTTAATAAATGTTCTTAAGTGTTCTTGCCTATACTATATGTCTGATGTCTCCCCATAGATTTTTCAGAAATATTCAATCTGAGGGACTTTGAAGTCCATTCCAAAAGTTACTTCATCAATAATTTGGAGGTACTTTTCAGGCTGCAATCTTACTGAAACAACCAATCACTTTTCAGCTTCCATTTCTTCACTGACCATGGGGGCACTAGTTTCTAAGATACATTGATGCTCAGCTGAATCCATTCTTCCTATCACCTGAATGATATTTCCTGTGCTGCTAGGTATACACAAACCCAAACATAATAGAGCAATCTCTGCACATAACAGCAAAACATACCAAATTTTGTTTTTAAACTTTTCTGGTATGACTGAAATATTAATGTGCCAACAACTATCGATTTACAGTAAAATCATTAACCAAATTAAACTAGAAATATAATACAAGGTGCTTACTTGTTCTGATATGTGCTAATGGTAATATGAGTAGAATGAGATATTCCAAGAGGAGTGTCAGCTTGATGAATTGTTCCTCTTGGAAAATACAACATGTCTCCTGGCTGAAAGGAAATGCAAGCATGATAGTTATAATAGGAACTATAAACGCTTATGCCTAAATTGCTATGTTTGCCTACCTACAGTCAATAACAAAAGTGACACAGGCTCTCATTTCATGCACAACTGCATTGGAATAAAAGCAGATTTCAAATACTACATCTTAATTATATTGGGCATACAGAACAGATTCTTTTTCCTTTTACATGCTTTTTCAATTTATGTTTGAAATTAGGAAATCCTCTGAGCAGATGTGGCAGGGAAAGGAAAAAGAACAGTAATGGGATATGCTGTTACGTGAGCATAAATATATTCTGAAAACCTTAAATTAAGTCTAAACCGCCTTTATGGTTTAAGAATAAAAAGAGAGTTTGCATATACTACCTTTAATATGAAATCATGAGTTGGCGTTCCAATTCTCTCTTCAGGTTCAACATTGTATTCTTGAGCTAGATGTACAGTTGGGCGGTAGAGTCGCCAGTGTTTCTCTCCTTCAAGTTGTAAGATAAATACCTAGGAGTACCATGTCAACACGTATCAGAACATCTACAGCAAATTGTACTTACAGTGGGGCAAAAAAGTATTTAGTCAGCCACCAATTGTGCAAGTTCTCCCACTTAAAAAGATGAGAGAGGCCTATAATTGTCATCATTGGTAGACCTCAACTATGAGAGACAAAATGAGAAAACAAATCCAGACAATCACATTGTCTGATTTGGAAAGAATTTATTTGCAAATTATGGTAGAAAATAAGTATTTGGTCAATATCAAAAGTTCATCTCAATACTTTTTTATATATTCTTTGTTGGCAATGACAGAGGTCAAACGTTTTCTGTAAGTCTTCACAAGGTTGGCACACACTGTTGCTGGTATGTTGGCCCATTCCTCCATGCAGATCTCCTCTAGAGCAGTGATGTTTTGGGGCTGTCGCTGGGCAACACAGACTTTCAACTCCCTCCAAAGGTTTTCTATGGGGTTGAGATCTGGAGATTGGCTAGGCCACTCCAGGACCTTGAAATGCTTCTTACGAAGCTACTCCTTCGTTGCCCGGGCGGTGTGTTTGGGATCATAGTCATGCTGAAAGACCCAGCCACATTTCATCTTCAATGCCCTTGCTGATGGAAGGAGGTTTGAACTCAAAATCTCATGATACATGGCCCCATTCATTCTTTCCTGTACACGGATCAGTCATCCTGGTCCCTTTGCAGAGAAACAGCTCCAAAGCATGATGTTGCCACCCCCATGCTTCACAGTAGGTATGTGTAGGTATATATCCACTTTGGATGCAACTCAGCATTCTCTCTCCTCCAAACACAAGGAGTTGTGTTTCTACCAAACAGTTCTACTTTGGTTTCATCTGACCATATGACATTCTCCCAATCCTCTTCTGGATCATCCAAATGCTCTCTAGCAAACTTCAGATGGGCCCGGACATGTAATGGCTTAAGCAGGGGGACACGTCTGGCACTGCAGGATCCGAGTCCCTGGCGGCGTAGTGTATTACTGATGGTAGCCTTTGTTACGTTGGTCCCAGCTCTCTGCAGGTCATTTACTAGGTCCTCCCGTGTGGTTCTGGGATTTTTGCTCACCGTTCTTGTGATCATTTTGACCCCACGGGATGAGATCTTGTGTGGAGCCCCAGATCGAGGGAGATTATCAGTGATCTTGTATGTCTTCCATTTTCTAATTATTGCTCCCACAGTTGATTTCTTCACACCAAGCTGCTTGCCTATTGCAGATTCAGTCTTCCCAGCCTAGTGCAGGTCTACAATTTTGTTTCTGGTGTCCTTCGACAGCTCTTTGGTCTTCACCATAGTGGAGTTTGGAGTGTGACTGTTTGAGGTTGTGGACAGGTGTCTTTCATACTGATAACAAGTTCAAACAGGTGCCATTAATACAGGTAATGAGTGGAAGACAAAGAAACCTCTTAAAGAAGAAGTTACAGGTCTGTGAGAGCCAGAAATCTTGCTTGTTTGTAGGTGACCAAATACTTATTTTCCACCATAATTTGCAAATAATTTTTTTCCAAATCAGACAATGTGATTGTCTGGATTTGTTTTCTCATTTTGTCTCTCATAGTTGAGGTCTACCTATGATGACAATTACAGGCCTCTCTCATCTTTTTAAGTGGGAGAACTTGCACAATTGGTGGCTGACTAAATACTTTTTTGCCCCACTGTATATCTAGTTTTTCTAAAGAATACACATTTATGGCAGCCAAATTCCACATACACAAACAATTTTAATAGAGCTAGCAAGAATTTTTCATTTAAAGCAAAATGTGCTTGTAGACATACGCTCAAAATCTATTATAGGTTTTTATCATGATTATCCAATTTACTACAATACAACTTCCATATTTTTCAGTCCATAGCATATGTGACAACTCTCCTAAAATTTCTGTTCTTGAAAATACTTGTGAGCAGAAAATGTACAGACAAATAAGGGTTTATTTACCTCAACATCATCATAGTGTGGAGGTAGGCCTTGGGATCCAGGAGGAGTGATGTAAACATTAGATCCAACCAATGAGCCAAAGTAACATTCCAGTTTTTCTTGTATCCTCCAGAGCTCATCCTTATTTTAATACAAAAGAAATAACTTTAATAATGGAAAATCATCTATCTTTTGTCATATCTGTATTGATATCAGTATTGCATTCTACTATTCCAAATATGGTAAGATGTGCATAAGACAAAAATTGTGTATTCTCAGGAAAAGGAAGTCTAAATAAAGCTTACTAATACTGAGACAAATCAATGTTCAAACAAGCAAAAACTAAAGCAAAAATAGTAAACTTTATCTTCTTTAGCAAACTTCTGTGTAGGTCATTTTCAGGATCCTAGCATTACAAAACTCTTCTGACATTTAAATGTATCCTGCCAAGACTTGGTCAATCTAACTCCATTTGAGTAGAAAGCAAACAAGGAACAGCAAGTAAGAGTGGTTTAAAAAATGAAAGTCCTAATACAATTATGTTATCCTCATCATTAGAAGGCTATGAAGAAGCAACTGGAGTTATCAGCATATTTGAAGAAAATCTAAGATCTGTGTATGACAAGATTACTTGTGAGAAAAAGTTCAACAGCAGATAATTCCAACAAAATCAGGTAATAGCTATAGATTGTTGAATGCCTTTGGAATAAGAAGGGAAAATGTAACTGGCTGGGTAACATAGAGATTACTCCACACTGTGTTACATGGTGATTTCCAAGAATTGAAACAATGATATCATAGCTACTTCAGCTTACTAGAAACGAATTAAAGCTTTATATAGAGGCTATAATTTTGAATTTATATTTAACCAATCCCAAAACTCAAATAGGTTCTCATTCATAAAAATTGTTAGTTTTATCACTGCATTTTAGTTACTGAAAATTCACAATTTCCTGCAAAACTGATACCCTGTGCCCGCATGGTGTTGTAGTCTCTTTCCTCTAACCCCAAGTTGGTGCCAAGCAATAGCCTCCTATATTGTGCCTCCCAGGGACTCTCCCACCACCCATGGCATCCTCATGATCCTTACATAGGACTCCTGCTACTTAACAATCCATGTGTCTTGGGGTTATGAAGGCAACTAGGACTGCTGGGATCATTGTCATTAAGTGATAAATTCATATAATGTTGCACTTTACAGAAACAGCAATCTGGGTTCCAGTTGACATCATAACCCAAGGACTACCTGTAATGTGAAATGATAGTCTCAGCAATACATGTCTGTAGTAACTATGTAGCCGCCCAGAGTTACCTTGAGGTAAGATGGCGGCCTATAAATTTTATAAATAAATATATTTAAAAAATATAAAACAGAAAAACTAAAAATAAAAGTAAAAACTAATGCTAAATAGAAAAGTAATCTGTGGTATTTTTTTGTTTGTTTAAAAACATTAACCTAAAGCAAAGAGCAGGCACACATCATGCAATGGTTTTCTTTCTAAATTCATTAGTTCTGAGTCAAAGTTGAGAAGCACAAAAGCAGCCACAAAATGCAAACAATTGTTCTTTATTTACCTTAAATCTCTGTGGCTGGTGAAACTGTATTGTAGCCTTTTTCTGATCAAAATCTTTCTTCAATTGTGCGTAGGTTACTTTTCCATCTTTATTAAAAATAAGTTTTTTGCCATTCATACATCTACATATATTGATGTCTTTTCCATAATACAAACCCAGTTTGACTAGGTCTTTCAAGTCAGTTAACTGAAAGAGAGACTGATAATACGATGCCATGGAGGAGTCATCTCTCTGAATCAACAGTGGCTTCTGTTCCCAATATTCTCTAAAAAATTCATCTTCTTTGATAGGAGCAATCAAACTTTCAAATAAGCTCTCTGGATTGTCATATTTCCAAAGCAAAGGACTGACTGCTTCTGTTTTTGCTTGCTTGCTTGGCAAATCTGGTTCCTTCTCTATTCTAGCTCGTCTTCCTCCTTTCTTGGGCATGATGCTATACAAGAAACGAAGAAACAAACACCTGATTTTATACATATTTCATCAAAACACATCCAACAAGTACATTCTAATTTGATTTTCCATGTAGAAGGGATGACGTAGCATGATGTACTGAAACCAGTGGATTTTATTTCTGTGCAAAATTGCTTAGGATCAGGAAGCATACCCGGCACTGCTAGATTCAATTTCAAGAAGTTGGGTCCTGTTCAACTTCTTTTTATATACCTTGTTGTTCTTTTAATGTGAACTCCCAAAGGGGCTTATAACGTTTAAACCCAAATTATAAAGTTTAGAACATGATATCAACATCTGTAAAAACCAGTTAGTCCCTCCAAGAAATCTTAAGTTTTATTCACATAAGGTCACACCAATTCACTTATCACCAGAAATCCCAATTTTGCAAAATCCCCAACTAATCTAAATTTATGTTATCCGAAGTATTAACAGAAGTGATGACAGGTCACCCTATGAAATGTATTTCTTTGGAATGATTCTTCACAGACAAAAAAAGCTTGCAGAACAACATGTATTAATTTTTTTATCACCATCATCATTATTACACTGCTCCCACCACCAAAGGAAGTGTATAGAAACATTTCTTTAAATGCAGAAAATATCACAAAATACAATCACAGAGAACAGATGCTTTTGAGCATATAAAAGAATAAACAGGGCAGTAACACAAAGCTTCAAAAGCCCACTTGATTAAAATTGTCTCGAGAGCCTTGAGAAAGTGCCAGGGACACTTCCCAACCCTTCAGCTAGCACAGAGAAGGCCTTTTGTGCCCACAACTCCCTCACTTATCCCAGTGGATAGGACCTTGAACAGGCTCTCTCAAGATTACCTAATAGGGTCAGCAAAATCATTCTCAGAGCAATGGTCCTTAATACAGCACAAAACCATGTAATAAAGGACTTTATATGTAATAGCCAGTATTTTTCATTTGGCCTACAAGTCTACCTGAACAGAAACCAAAGAATTGGAATGTTTGTATAAACGAGGCATCAGAGAAAACAGCAGAACCCCTGCTGTTTAATTTCAGGAAGAAAGCAGAATACATCAACGTAATTTTGTATTAAGAGTACCTGAAATGGCAACCCTGGCGTGTTAACTCTAGATGCAACAATTTTCCATTGGAAGTCACCCAGAGTTAGTTGTAAGATGGGAGGCTATATAGTTTACGTAAATAAATGAATCCTTTTCCTTATTGCAAGGTCTGGAAAATAACAAAGAAATATAAACTCAGTTATTGTTCATTATTTACAAGTTCCCTGTATTTATCAGTTTCAACCATCTTTTCACAAATCCCTCTGAAAAATATGTGGTTCCCAACAGCTATACAGTTTCTATAGCCCCAGTGTTCAGGTCCTTATTAGTTGCATAATTATGGCAGAGGCTGTATCCTTCCTTCTGGGCTTTTGCTGCCCTCTTTTCCAATCTGTTTATTTCACAGTAGAAGATGCCATAGGGAATGCAGGATGAGGACTCTAGATGGTTGGTGACAATCCTGAGGAGACCCAGCAGTAAAACCAGAAAACCAATTATGTCACTTGTATAGATCAGAAAATCAGCATCCAGCAATGACTCCCAGATGCAACAGAAGCAGAGCAGAGTTTGGCAATTGGGATCAAATTCCAGTGTTGCTTTATGATGGTTCAAGAAATGACTATGGCTTAATCCAGTAGTAAAGAAAGACAGGCTCACTGCAGCTGCATCCAGTCCACATAAGCCTAGGTGTTGCTTTAGTTAATACTTAAATCCAATCTGTTCTCCATGAGTTTGTGACAAGCACGCTGTCTTGATTGAAAATGGAACAAGTTCATGCATCAAAAAAGTACACACATATACAATCACACCTCTTTATGGGAATAAGAAAAAAAATTGTTCTGATATCATTTCAAAATAGCATGTAGCTCAGGCAAGATGATCAATAAGTATGAAAAAAAAAGGAAGAGGATGTTTACCTATGGCTTTCCTCTCCCGCCCCCACCTTGTTGATCATCTTGCCTGACCCTATATGCTATTTTGAAATGGTATCAGAACTTTTTTTTTCTGTTATCCCCGTAAAGGGGTGTGGCTGTGGGTGGGTGTATATTTTATTTTCTGATGCAGGAACTTGTTGCATTTTCAATCAAGAGAGCATGTTGGTCACAAACTCATGGAGAAGAGACTGGAGTTGAGTATTAACGAAAACAACACCTAGGCTTATCCTTAATCACAGCATTGGATTGCTTTTAACAGAAATACAAATTATTCCTTATAAATAGTGTATACCCCAAAAGATGGGGGTAGGTGGATACTACAGTCTGGAAGATCTTTACTTGGGGAAAACACGTTTTCATATTCAACAGGCTCCATTACTCCTAAAATCTGCAAAGGGCCAAGCCCCCCAGAACAGACTTCATTCTGCATGCACAGGTCCCTTTCGCTCCCCTTCTTCCGAACCAGCAAAAGGTGTATTTTCCTTCCTACAATCTGTCCCGACGTTTACCAGGAAGAACAGATTTCCATGCCACTTGGTAGGCCTCTCCCCGTGCCCAATTTGGATTGCAAGCCTCGTAGCTTCCCACCTCCCTCAAAATCACGGGCGCTCCGGAAAAAAAAGCTCCCACTCCCAATGCCCATTTCAAGAGGAAAGCCTGAACCCGGCAAAGAAGCACGGAAACGGCAACAAGGTCTGGCAGCCTTCGCCGGGGGAAAGGTAGGCAAGAAGGGACCGGATCCCACCCCACCCTCAAGCGGGAATGGACAAAGAAGCGCCAGCTTCTTTTTCGGGAAGCGGGGCAAAAATAGCAGCACCCGCTTCTGGTCTTTTCGCGCGCACTTCGTACAGACCTGACCTGCTTAGAAATTCGGCTCTGGAAGGGCGCCGCCAAAGCCACGTGGGCTGCAGGGACAAGCAAAGGCCGCTGCTCGGAAGGAGGAGGAGAAGGAGGAGGCGTGGACGCGGCAGCCTACCTTATTGAACCGGACTTGTTGCTTTTGCCCGCCTATCAAATAGACCAGGCGGGGCAACAGCTTTCCTGACAAACGACACGAGCGCCGCCTTTTCGCGGTTTTCTGTGGCCTTGACAGCTGAGTCGCTTTCAGAAGTTCACCGGCTTGAGCATGTTGTCTTGACGCAAGCCCTCCTTGGTTTAGACCAGGGGTCACCAACCTTTCGGATTTCAGGGACCACTAAATTCATAATTTTAAATCCCGCGGACCACTGATATGAATTTTTTAAAAAGATAAATAGTATTTAGTTTAGTGCAATATAAAAAATGCAGAAAATGTTTCTGCAGGCCACCAAAATTTTCTCATGGACCACCAGTGGTCCACGGACCACTGGTTGGTGACCACTGGCTTAGACAACATGCACTTGTGGCATGTCTGCTTTTAAATCCTTTTAAATAGACCTGTCCTTCGCTGTTCTGGACAGTACAGAATTGGATAGTATTGGATAGAACCACCGGCTTGCCAGTAGTCAAAAAATGTCCCGGAAAATGGAATGGCAATTCTTTTTTTTCCCCGTGGTTGGCTGACAAAAAAAAAAAAGCTCTCTTCAAAAAGATACAGGTAGCTCTCGCCTTACAACGGTTCACTTAGTGACTGTTTGAAGTTACAACAGCACTGAAAAAAGGGACATGACTTTTTCACATTTAGGACCATTGCAGCATCCTGTGATCAAAATTCAGATGCTTTGGCAACTGGTTCAAATTTATGACGGTTGCATGGTCCAGAGGTCACCTTTTGTGACCTTCTGACAAGCAAAGACAAGGGGGAAGGCGCATTCAGGAAGATTGATTTTCTAGTGTGCAGAGGCTATGAGAGTTATATTAAAAAAAATTTAATATAACTTTTTATTAAAGGTTTTTACATAGCTAAAAGACAAATATGAAAGTGAATAAAGAAAAAGTACAGAAATAAGAAAAAAAAGACAGCTAAATAAATTATTTTCACCCTTCTTTACAACCACTTCAAGCTCATTATCCCTCCTCCCCTTCTTAAATTACAACAATTTATTTAGCCCCTCATTCAATTCTTTTTTTTTTTAAATCATCTAATCTGGGAAACACCATTTTATTTTTTTGTATTTTCAGCCAACAATTCATAAACAGTTTTTAGTCTTTTATAAAAGAACTTAGTGTTTTGTCCCTAAAGTCCCAAGCAAGTCAGTTTTGTCAACTCTGCTAGTTCTGCCATCTTCAGAATCCATTCCTCCATTTCAATATTTCAGTATTTCTCCATCTTTGTGCATATAGTCCAGGGGTGGGTTCTAAATTTTTTTACTACCAGTTCTGTGGGCATGGATTGATGGTCATGTGACAAGCAATTCTTTAGGATTTAGCAGAGGTACTTGTCTACCAGGCTTTTAACTGCTTGCAGAACCATACCGGTCTACCCATTTGTTTTTGGAGTGCACTGGTCTACCACCACACTGCCTTTTACTGCTGATCAGCTGTAGGGCGGCCCTATGAAGCGCCGCAGCAAGAGTTTAAACAGTTTTTTGCCGCTCTGCCACCACCGAGAGCATCGGAAACCACTTTCAGGCAGCTTGGCCTCAATTGCCAATCTACCACCACCCAGCAGTTTACAAGGAGCGGATTGGTTCTAGCAATCAGTTGGGAGGCTTCTTGGCTTCTCAATTTAAAGCTAAGGTGTCTTTAGGTGTTTTTTTTTTCTCTTCTTTGTCAAGTGAGCCCTGATTTTAGCCCTTTCTAGCTGATCAGCTGGGACCCAGGAGGCAGCAAATAGATTGGAGGCAGGGCTGGGCAGAGGTGGCATTTACCGGTTCACCGAACTACTCAAAATTTCCACTACCGGTTCGCAAGAACCGGGGAGAACTGGTAGCAACCCACCACTGATATAATCTTACTTTAAGTATATATAATAGTCTTCCATAAGTATTTTCTAACTTTACTATTCATAAGTGCCAATAAAAGGAGTCCTCATTTGGTCTCAATATTCATCTTCAAAATTCTTTGTAGCATCAAATATGATACATATTCATTTTTTTTTGCTTTTTCATAAGCCTACGATGTTTTCATTTTTCAACATTGAAGAAATGCCATATTACACAAGTGTGTTCTTGTTTTAAAGTAGTCTTTATTTTAATTACTATCAACATATATTTTTCATATTTTTAACCAAAACATATTTCTACACTGAAAATTAAACTGAAAAAAATAAATATTAATTAAAAGTGCAACCTACAAATCAGTTTCTCTGAAATTTTATTGCCATGAATGGAGGTACTCTAATGTTTCTGGAGATATCAAGAATAAATAAGAAATTATGGTTTGAGCAAGTATTTTAAAATATGAATTATTAATGTGCTATAGCATTTTAAATAATAAATGTAATATTACATGCTCTTTCATGGATTAAACTTTGCTTCATTAGATTCATAAGGATCCCCAACCAGCCTTGAAAGCATGGTATCCATAAGTGTTCTTGAAACAGCTTCACAATTGTTCAAAAGTATACAAGCAAAAAGTCATACTTAATGTATGGGATATACATTATATATAATCGTTACAATCATCCTTTATATTTTCATAGTTTAGAAACAAATGACTGCCACCTCCTTAAAAGTTATGCTTTAATTAAAGATCTCAAGAATTAATACACTTTTAGTATTTATAAAAAACAGGGTTATTAGCCTATGTGTGTATATATGTTAATTCTCTTGAAGTATTAACAAGTGGAAATTGGAACAGAAAACAGTAGGAAAAATATTAAACAATCTATTTTTCCATGTTTGCCATTTCTCCCTTTAAAATCTCCTCCTGCAGTTAATCAAAACACAAATAAATGCAACTCACACCTAGTTTGTGTGCAATACCATGAGAATTTATCTGAGAATATAGTGTCATCATCTTGTCTGATTTGGCTAACAAAATTTCCTTCCTAAATATAGTCAGCCAATTATCTCCTCCACAATAATAGCAAAAACTGAAAATCGACTTCTGAAATAGATAATATAATTTAATCAAAATTGGATATGAGATCAGTTCTTGGGGAGGGGAGACATTGGTTTTACATGTGGCAAAGTTATAATGGATCTACTTATGGGATCAGGCAGATATGAGAACAGAGAGTTCTTGCAGATGTGTCATTCATGTAACTGGCCTTATAAGGTTCTAAAGTTCTGAAAGCAATTTGACAATATTGTGAAAAGTCCTATAATTGTCATTGCTGTGTGTATGACAAAGGAAGCAGCATACTGCTCATTGTACAAATCAGCTGAATTCACCAATCATTACTTTAATAGCAAAAGAAAATACTGTAACTGAGGGCTGTTGTGTTTTCCTTTTTAATATGTTGCATTTTGTATATATATATATTTTTAGGCAGATTGGACTAGAATTGTCTATTTGTTGCTATATTCTGTTTGTCAATCTCAATCATCTTTATATTGATCGGTGCTTGGGTATATTTAAACAATGTTTACGCTAGAATGTAATAGCACCTACCTGTTCTTAAAAAAAAAGTGTAATCAACAAGAAATCCAGCTCACCTAAGTGAGTCCTTAGCTTACTATACCAAGTCTCAGTTGTTCACATGAAAATAAAATAAGTAAAATAGTTATGACTCTCTTCACTTATATATATAAACCCCAGTAAAAAAAGTTAAATACAATATATATAGCAGGAAATACAATCCTGGAATACGTATCAATGACATGGTTATTCTGCAAAATAATTCTGCCCACAGTTCCTTTCAAAGATCTTTTTCTTTTTAAGGGACCTTCATGCAGATGGGTGATGCTGGGTGCTCGCTCGCGTGCTGCTCCTTCTTCCAAAAGTACACTCAAGGTGGCAAGATCAATGTCAGTATCATGATAGCACCCATCAAAGGCCATGGCTTGCATTGCATCAATGTTATATAGCCCAGCAACCTAGAAGGAAGAACAATTGAATCAATGGATTTGTATCTCTGGAGAACTCATGTTGTTGCAGCTGTAGTCTTCCGCAGTCTGTGTCAGGCTGAATAGAAAACAGACACAATAAGCATTAAGGCATAGAAAGAACTTCTTTGTTTTATTGTAGAAAAGCCAGTGAAGCCATTATGAAAGAATACTAAAAGAATTTCAGTGATTTCCATGTCTCCAATAGAAGCCATATTTATAGTGAACTCAAGGTTTATATTCTTTGGTCTTTTTTTGCCATCTTCATGGTATGACTGCTTGAAACAGGTTCCTGTTTCTTGGTTATGGACTAATCTGGTTTCAAAATAAGTTTAGTAGTTTTTAGTTGTCCTGAATTACTCTCCCTATCATCCACAGCCAAATACTAAGGAAAATGTTGCCCTGATAAATAGTTTTAATACTCTCATTTTGGAAATTGTTTTAATACAAAAGTATTTTCAGCAGTGATATTCCTTGTTTGCCAAAGAGAATCATGTGTGAAAGTTGTTAATCTGGAATAAATTAAGAGACTCATTTTAACTTGGATTTATTTTCCAATATTTTCATTTATATCACCTACTGTTTCAGCTAAAGTACTCTCTTCTTATCTCAGCCACCAGAAAACTAATGTCCTCATGCCAGCGCCAATGGCCTCTCTGCTGATTTGTAACTGAAAGACATACCCTCATTTCCCATTAAGGGAAGTCTGTGTTCTTAGTATTACCAGCCCATGGAAAAATCATCTGCCATCAGTTCTACTATGATTTCCAATAGTTATGACAGATAACTAGACGCCCCTGTTTTGCTGCCTGTTAGACCTTCCTCTCCTTTCTCCTAACTCTTCTGGCTGTGGGATCAACTACCTGAAGTGGGAAGGCCATCCATAAAAGGAGGAGAAGAGGCTGTCTTCATGTCTCTGAAACTTGGTTCAAATCAAAGCATTAGCAGTCCAAAAGAATCCAATTGCTAACAGGTGGGGGCGCATTTAGGCATGACAGGACAGTGCAGACCTGTCGGATAAAGGGGCAAGGCCCAGTTTGGAAGAACGACATTCTCTCTCTCCCCAAAGAAGAATGGCCCTTGAAGACCTAGGAAGGCAGGCGGCATGCCTGCAGCAGCCTAAACTAGCAAATCTGTGCCAGGTAAATACCACCACCAAAGATCAGCTGACAGCAGCACTTTGTCAATGGTCTGTAATGTGAGCCAGACTATGCCTATGGTAAAATTGGCCCAGCTGGTTGGAAGCTTAAGGGGGGAAATGCTATTTTAATGGGAAAATATTGAGGAGCGGGAGGGGGTATTTGATTGGTTTGTCCTGTTCATATGCAGAATAACTGATCAGTTCCTCCACAACCGAACAGTTCTGGAGAAAACAGTCATGTAATGCCTCCTGGTGCTCAATATAAATCAAATAATAATGCACTCCTAATACAACATTTCAACCTGCTCTGATATTTCCATTGTAGCATAGGTGACAGATTGCAAAGAAAAACAATGTTTGTTTGCAGCCCTTCTACATCTTTGGTACAAATAAATTCAAACAAGAAAAGGAATATTAAACTTAAGAGCTGTCATCCAGTGTCTAATTTAAGGAAGAGCAAATTAGGAGCCTCAGTCATTCTCACCCCCGTACTCTGCTTCTTCAGTCTCCAAGTCTCCTTTCCTAAATCTGGAACCCTTAATGTCCAATACCTTGTGATGTCAGAGATTCTGAGGGGGCCCCATATATTTCTGCTCCAAAAATGGAACTTTCCAATATCCAATGACAACGCCATTGGATCTAGTTTCCCTGCGGGGTTTCATTTTAAGCTGAAATTAATTTGTTGATGTTTAGAATGAACATTATCAAAAGAAATTGAAAAAGAAAATATTGGTACTACATAGTATGGTGTTATTGTTTTACTTATTTTTGAATATTTTTACATGAGAAAAACATTTGCAAATATATACCTTTCCTCTGTTTTTCAGATGTTTTCGTTCTTCCACTGTCGTGAGATAATTTACAGCTGCATATTCAATAACAGATAAGAAGACAAAAAGGAAGCTGATCCATAAATATACATCCACAGCTTTTATATAAGACACTTGGGGCATTGAGGCACTTACTCCAGTAATTATGGTTGACATCGTCAGCACAGTAGTTATACCTGCCAAAAGAAAGGAAAGCATAGGAGTATTCCTTGACTTAGAACAGTTCATTTAGTGACCGTTCAAAGTTACAACGGCACTGAAAAAAGTGACTTATGACCATTTTACACACTTATGACAGTTTCAGCATCCCGATGGCCACGTGATTTACATTCTGATGCTTGACAACTGATTCACATTTCTGACAGTTGCAGTATCCCTGCATCATGTGATCCCCTTTCGCAAACTTCTTACAGGCAAGGTCAATGGAGAAGCCAGATTCACTTAACAACTGTGTTATTTATTTAACATCTGCAGTGATTCACTTAACAAATGTGGCAAGAAAAGTCGTAAAATGAGGCAAAACTCATTGAACACATGTTTTCACTTAAGCAACATAAATGTTGGGCTCAGTTGTGGTTGTAAGTTGAGAACTATCTGTACTATCAGTTTGTTCTTGCATTCTATGAAAATATGCCCAAAATGTTATGTGTGTAAATGTTATGTGAGTGTATTCTTTTGTGTCTTTCCATGGATAGAAAATGTAATATTTATTATAACAGATAACTACATGGAACACCTGATATAAAGTTGTTACCAGATTTCAACCAGCACATATACCAATAGGTTAATAGCAGTGGTGGGTTGCTACCGGTTCACCCCGGATCAGGCGATCCAGTAGCAGCGGTGCCAGGAGGCTCTGCCCACCTGCCCGGATGCTTCTGCGCATGCACAGAAGCTTCTGCACATGTTCAGAAGTGTTGCGTGCGCACCCATGAGTGAACCAGTAGCGATGGGTTTTGAAACCTGTCCCTGGTTAATAGAACCACTAATTAATTTATGGTTTTGACTGAAAATATTGAAGCTGACCCCTGATTTTTTTCCACTTTTCCTTTGAAAATGATTCAATGGTTCTGTTTGTCTTAGTAATTCAGCATGTAGAATCAGGAAATCAAGCTGGAAAAATGCAGTATGAAGAATATGTTTGATTACAATTATCCTGGATTCACTGTTTGGAACAGATTAGTGGCTGTGGTGGCACAGTGGTTAGAATGCAGTACTGCAGGCTATTTCTGTGTCTGCCGGCTGACTGCAATTTAGCAGTTTAAATCTCACCAGGCTCAAGGTTGATTCAGCCTTCTATCCTTCTGAAGTGAGTAAAATGAGGACCCAAATTGTTGGGGGCAATATACTGACTCTGTATACCACTTAAAGAGGACTGTAAAGCACTGTGAAGCGGTATATAAGTCTAAGTGCTATTGCTATTATGCCTCCTGTATGGTGAGAATTTTATAAATATTCAATATAATACCCAATATTTATTTAAGATCATTTATTCTCACTTTAACAATAATAAATGTGGTGACCATGGTAAGTGAGAATAGCAATTGTTCATTTTTAAAACATTATCCAACTGATTTTTTAGTAAATTCCTATATTATTATTACGATCATTATTAAAAACTGATAGCTCTTAACAGTATATTTTAAAATAGAAGCAAAATTCCACATGACGAATGCTGTTATGTTAATTAGAATGACTAATGGAAAATTAATGTTTACTTCTAAATCTTTCCTGCAGTTCTGATTCTGGAAGCAGATATGTCAAAACCATGATTGAAAGCTAGGATATCACAATCCATTGAACATGTTTTTAAGCATCATAGCTGGGAAAGAAAGCAGGTGAGCTATACTTTTTCACTTATTCTACAATTAATAATTGAAGAAGAAAGCATCAAAGATTAATTATTTATTTGGTTTCAAAATGTGTCCTTGTATCTTAAACAGGATTTAAAACAATATAAAGAAACATATAGAGAATGTCATCTGATTTTTTTTTTAACTCCTTTAGCAAAGGTGGCCATAGGAGGCATTTGTAGTTTCTTTTGTGTGAATTTACAGCACAGTGCCGTACATCTGCACAGCCTTTGTCTTCAAGGTCAAACCGGGATGTCTACATAGATACTCCCTTTGCCTTACTTATACATGTGTGAGTCTATTCATGATGGATTTATATGTGTTGCCTCAGTGTGGGCGCCTAGGTGTATGTATGGGGTGTGAGAGATTCCAATTGGGTTGTTCCAGTGGTGAAATGTAAAATTTGTTACTACCGGTTCTGTAAGCGTGGCTTGGTAGTGGTGGTGGTGGGTGTTAATGTGACTGGGTGGGTGTGGCCAACTTTTTTTTTTTTTTTTACTTTTGAAAGCATTTTTTCTACAACCTTAAGAGGCTTCAGAAAAAAATGCTATTAAAAGCCTCTGACGATCAGGCAACTCAGCTGGGTATGGCGGGGGGCAGGGATTTTTGCTACCGATTCTCCGAACCACCCACCACCATCGCTACTGGATCGGGTGATCCGGTCTGAACCGGGAGCATTTCACCCCTGGCTTGTTCTCATGCAGAACTAAGTGATTATTCCCCCTAGAACAGACCATTTCCAAGAAAATTTGAGCTAATAATTTCCTCTTGTTATATTGACCCTCAGAGCACCTTTATGATCAATGGACAACTTGTAGAAGGAGATGCTCCATTCTTTTTCCTAATAATGGAAAGGAGAACTATATAAAACCATATAGATCAGAATAATTATTAATCACTTTCCTATAATCAAACAGTTCCTGTAAGAGACTTCATAAATAGAATCTAACTATTAACTACCAGACTCTACTACACAACCTAAAATAGTTTATAATGAAAATTTACCTAGTGATACTCTTGCAGGAACAGCTCTTCGGTCTATCCAAAAGGAAACCCAAGATAGCATCACCATCAACATAGAGGGGAAATAGGATTGTAAAACAAAAAAGAAAATGTGTCTCCGTAGAGCAAAGTTTATAAAAAGTCGATTGTACCAACCTGAAGAAAAACATAGACATGTCTTAATACCCAGCCCATGCAATGTTATATTAACCTTTGACTTCATAGTGTCTTTCTAAAAGAACAACATTTCTCCTTTATGAAAAACTTGGTAAATATTTACTTAAATGTCCTTCAGGTGAAATTCATCCTTTTTGCTTGGAGGGAAGTGGACAAAAGGTTTTAAAATGCAAACATGACCACATACTTCTTCCAAGAAATGATATGAAGAAAATTCATCTCATTCATTTAATACTGTGTTTCTCCAAAAAGATGACCCACCTTGAAAAGAAGCCTTGTCAGATAATAATCTAAAATAGTGCCACTGAACTACACTATCTATACTGAAAGGATAGTTTTGTGTTTATACTTTCTCTCCATTTTTTAAGGGACAGAAAGGGGAGTGGCTTAGCCACCCTATAAATATAACCCCTCTTTCCTCTCACAGAACACAAAAGAAATACACTGACCTGATAGACTTATCACAGACCCTCAACAACAGACACTCACTCTGTCAAAATGGGTAGATAAGAAGGGAATATGCTCTAGGCACATTCACCTAAGAAACAAAATAAAGACCAAGAAACAATGTTCTGTGATTTAAAATGTAAATAGTTTATTGACTTTAAATAAACAATTAAAGTTTTCTTGACAAAAGAAATCTGGCTTAATTGTAGCTGCTGGGACATTGAAAGATCTCATTGACCTTTACAACCTAACTAAAAACTATTCTAACAAGCCCTATCATGTTTTTGAGCGCATGCAATGAAGTTAAGCCCCACCTATAAAATTAGCCCTAATTAAGACCCCGCCTACCCCGGGGTGCAAGGGGTGGGGCGAGGCACACAAGTAAAAAATAAGCTAGGGTGGGATGGGGGGGTAGAGCTGCCCTACTTACCAGGCCTTTCACACCGCGACACCTGCCTCTCTTTCTTCTGTGGCTGCTTGCCGCTACTCGTACGCATCGCCCCGGCCTCTGTTTCGCCTTCAGATGCCGGAAGGCATCTGAAGGCGAAAAGGAGGCCAGGGCGATGCATGCGAGTGGCGGCAAGCAGCCGCAGAAGAAGTGGACCAGCAGCGGGCTCCTGCTGGGTGGGGCTGTTTTTTGGAGAAACATGGTAAAAAACCACATTGTCTTTTATTATCTTTATAAAATGTATGGATTTCATGTAAAGTTAGTAAAATGATATACAAATCAAAGATTAAATAAACATTATATCCAGCGTGTAGAAAAATAGCAACTCTTTTGAACTGATTTTCTTTGTAATCCTACTGATGTTATTATTTGCTCCGGTCAAAATAAATACAAAAAGGGCATCTATTTCTCACTCTTGACAGTACTATACCTGTACTGCTGTAGAATGCTAATCCACTAGAAGCACTAAACTCTTCAATGAAAAACTGAGAAAGAGAAATGTACTCGTCAAAGCTTAAAGATTCATTGCCATGTTTCCAGTAGAGCATCAAGTCTTCTTCATTGTAAGCATCTGTGGAAGTATTAAAAAAAGTTAGCTATGATTGTTACACATATGTACATATCTCCAATTCCTTGCTTTGCTGCTTTGAGTGTAATCAGTGATATACCTAGCATTTTGACACCTCAAGTAGATTTTTTAAAAACAGGCCCTTTCTCTGTTGCTGAGAATTAGCTTGGTGTAATAGTTAAGGCAACAGGCAGAAAACAGGAGAGTGTCCGTCTAATCCTGCCTAAGGCTCAAAGCCAACAAGATGACCTTGGATCTCTCACTTTCTCCTAGCCATAGGAAGGAAGCAGTAGCAAGCCGTTTCTCAAAAATGCTGCCAATAAAACTGCAGGGGTCATTAACAAAAGTCAAAGCTGACTTTTATTTCCTGTGCCAGCATTGTACTAGTTCACTGGCAGCAGGACCCAACTCCATACCAACCTCTATCCTCCTCCTTGTTTTTGGCAGCATCTAAGTGGAGATAATCTAAGGTCTGCAGTGTGATCAAATCACCATCACCACTACACCACCCCTACTACACCAGTGACTACAGCTTTCATCTTGGTAACCCATAGATGGAAATTTGGAAAGAATTATAATTTAATTAGAACTCTATTTCATCTCACTATAGCAGTGAAAATTGATAATGTGATCTTTTTTGCCTGCCCAATTTCTTATTTAACTATTGGTAAGTGGTTTCCAAGTCCTGCCTTGCTAAATTCCTATCTTGATACCAGATTTGAGGATGGTAGTTTGACAGCCTTTCAAATAAACAAAGGAACGATGATATGGAATCATGTCATATTATCATCTTATATCATCCCTCTACCAAACCATCTGTTTTTTGACCTGCCTCGCTTTCTCTCATCAAAATTGAACAAAATTAGGTGTGGTGCTGGAAGAAATGCCTCTGACCTGTATCAGTCGGGATGGAAATAGTCCTCTTGTTGTGATTGTGATGGTTTTATGATAATTATCAACATAGTATGCAAGATTACCTACAACATGCGTTCTCTGTTTCCTAGAAGATGTGTTTGAAGCAACAACAGAGGCAATCATCTGGATAGCTGAATTGGACATCCAGTTATGAGGTCACTGCCATATCCCCACAGAAGTTTTACTTATAATTACATGGACTGTCTATATACTGCGTGTTTACTTCTCTTCTAGCATGTTCTCATCATGTGCTAATAATAGTCTCATCTGAGACTAATAATAGTCTCATCTAAACAAGTAGAACTTGTTTCAATTGTCACATTCAAATTACAATGTGGTAGCCATATTTTACAGATTAACAGAATTGGAAGCAACCTTGTAGGTCATCTAGTCCAACCTCCCACCCAAGCAGAAGACCTTACACCATTTCTGACAAATGGCATTCCAATCTCTTCTTGAAAGCTTCCAGTGATGAATGTCCCACAACTCCTGAAGGCAAGCTGTTCCATTGGTTATTGTTCTCACTGCCAGAAAATTTCTCCTTACTTCTAAGTTGAATCTCTCCTTGATCAGCTTCAATCCATTATTCCTTGTCTGGCCTTCAGGTGCCTTGGAAAATAGCTTGACCCCTCTTCTCTCTGGCATCCCCTCAAATACTGGAACATTGCTATCATGTCTCCCCTGGTCCTTCTCTTCACTAAACTAGCCATACCGAGTACTTGCCAAGTACACTTCACTAAACTAGCCATACCAAGTTCATTGTATGTTTTAGCTTCCAGTCCCCTAATCATCTTGGTTGCTCTTCTCTGCACTTTTTCTAGAGTCTCAACATCATTTTTCTAGTGTGGTAACTAAAACTGAATGCAGTATTCTAGGTGTGGTCTTACTAAGGCTTTATAGAGTGGTATTAGTACCTCACTTGAGCTTGATTGTTCTGTTAATGCAATTTAGGATTGCATTGGCTTTTTTGGCTGCTGCCGCACACTGCTGACTCATATTTAACTGGTTGTCCATGGGTTTTCTGGGGCTGTGGTTAAGATTTGGGGCAAATGTGACTCATGGCTGGGGATTATCTCTGTTTTTTTCATCCATTGTCATTTAGAGCACAGTTGATGCAAAGAGAAATAAGGCAGATGAAAAGTTAGAACTTTCAATATGTTTACTGGCACAGGATAAGAACTGGTTACTCTATCTTATTTATGGAGATCCTCAGTCATACAGGTCATAGTTGTCCCAAAAGTGCTTTTTCAACAGGCAATTGGACTTTTTTGTTTTTCTTTTAAGACGTTTAGCTTCTCATCCGAGAAGCTTCTTCAGCACTGGCACTGGATGGTGAGGAATGGAAGGATTTTTGAATGAGAAGCAAAACATCTTTTCAAAAGCAACAAGAAAGTCCAGTTGCCTTTTGAAAAAGCACCTTTATCTCAAAGGTGCTTTTTAAAAGGCAACTGGACTTCATTTTTTTTCTTGAAAATGTTTCGCTTCTCATTCAAGAATCTTCTTCAGTTTGAACTGAATGGTAGGGAATGGAAGGATTTATATTCTTTGCAATCAAACAAGCATGACTGCAAAGAATATAAATCATTCCATTCTCCACCATTCAATCCAAACTGAAGAAGATTTTTGAATGAGAAGTGAAACATCTTCAAGCAAAAAAAAATGAAGTCCAGTTGCCTTTTGAAAAGCACTTTGGGTTCCTCTGTCTTCTTTTGCAAATGTTTAGAAATGTGGTGGGTGGCCACTTCTCAAAAACATTTGGTAACATTAGTATTCTTCAACAGATAAATGCTGATTTACACACCTTTAAAATGAATTATATGTAAGGCTACTTATTACATTTGAAAAACATATTTTCTAGCAAAGCTAGACTTACAGCTTTCCAACTCTAAAGAGCAATTCTGAGTGTCAAGTGGGAATCTACTGAAGTCCATGAAACACATGGCAGAAACTGTTATCCTGTCAAAAGCAAAGAATAGACAATCTCAATAATTATAAAATGATTCACAATATATGAAGTGCTTAAATATGAAATATTTCAGTAAGCTCCTAGTTTTATTTTTCAAGTTTTCCTAAAAGCACTTTTATGCCCTCACATTTTAATTCAGAGAAGTAGAATATATCAAATGTGGATTTGTTGTGGTCCGCCAGCAGCCTACGGAGCTGGCAGCAGAGTCGGACAGTGAGGAGGCTGGGGAGGAACATGGGCCAGTGCTGGAGTCTGGGGAAGGCTTGAACGAGGGCTCTGCGTCAGAGGCAGAGATGGAGCCCAGGCCAACTGGGAGTTATGTGCTGACTCTGGAGTCTCCAGAGTCTGACAGCAGCGAAGTAGAGGAACAAGGAGAGCCTATTCCCAGTGTACGCATGTGCAGAGCTGCCAGAAGGCAAGAACAGTTAAGAAAAAAGGGGCGACTTGGGAGTAAGGCTTGGAGATGATTGGCCCCTCCCATAAGACATAAAGGTGGAGCAAAGGGTAAGGTGACCAGATTTTAACATTGGTAAAGAGGGACATTGTGGGCGTGGCTTATTTTGTGGGCGTGGCTAGCTGGTCATGTGACTGGGTGGGCGTGGCTAGCTGGTCATGTGACCGGGTGGCCATGGCTATGTGTATAGGGTAAGGTGAACAGATTTTAACATTGGTAAGAGGGACACCATTGTGGGCGTGGCTTATTGTGTGGGCATGGCTTGGAGGCCATGTGACTGGGTGGGCGTGGCTAGCTGGTCATGTGACCGGGTGGCCATGGCTATGTGTATAGGGACTACTCAGAGGGCTGGAAAGTCATTTCTGACAGGTCCTCACACTTTTGACTGGTCCTCACACTTATGACCATCCTCACATTTATGCCCGTGCAGCATTCTTAACAACCATGTCACTCATTTCACAACTGCTTCTCTTCACCATGGTGATAAGATAGGGAAAAAAACGTAAAATGTGAGGACAGTCGTAAGTTCGAGGACTGGTCAAAAGTGCGAGGACCAGTCAAAAATAACTTTTTCAGCCCTCTGAGTAGTCCATATGCACAAAAGGACTAACCAGAGGGCTGAAAAGAGTCATTTCTGACAGGTCCTCACACTTTTGACTGGTCCTCACACTTATGACCATCCTCACATTTATGCCCATGCAGCATTCTTAACAACCATGTCACTCATTTCACAACTGCTTCTCTTCAACATGGTGACAAAATAGGGCAAAAATGTAAAATGTGAGGACAGTCGTAAGTTCGAGGACTGGTCAAAAGTGTGAGGACCAGTCAAAAATAACTTTTTCAGCCCTCTGAGTAGTCCATATGCATTAAAGGATTACAGCAATAGAGAGGGATGAAGGAATGGAAATTAGAGTAGGAGTGAGGGTAAGAGAGGGAGGAAGAGAGGAGGAGAAGGAGAAAGAAAGAGGAAGTAGGGAGGAGAAAAAGAGGGTGGGGGGAAGAGAAAGTAAGAAGGAAAGAAAAGAGAGAGGTGGTAGGTTTGAGGAGAAAGATTGCTGTACAATAAAAAAGATGAAAGGGAAGAAAGCCAACCCCAAGCAAATATAAAGATATTAAGATAAAGAATGAATTGTTAAACTTTAAAGAATAAAAGAGAACAAATATGAATAAATAGCAATAATTAGAAACACACATACAAACATACAATGTATTTTCTTTGAACAGAATATTTGGCTGGTTCACAAATTTAAACAGCGGTTAGTCATTTCAATTAAATTTACAATTTCTATATTTCCTTTTTGCCATATTTATTCCTCATCTATTTTTTAAAAAAACCAATATTACCCTTCATCCTCATCTCTAATCTTAATCAAATTCAATTTTTTCCTTCTATTCTATATTATACCCCTTCCCATTGTCATCTATTTTTATATCCATCCTCACATTGTTTAATTATGTAATTATGTAATACAGTTGTTTAATACAAATTCAACATTTTAATATAAATCAATTAGTTATAAAACTATCTTTTTTGTATATTAATCAATATGAACATGAATATTCCAATTATTTCCATGCAATCCAATTTCTTACAAATCAATTAATTATATTTACCAATAATAATAAACCAAATAATTTCTCCCATATATTCCTCCGAACCACAACTTAACCATTTCTGCTTTCAACACAATATACAATTAATAGTATCTCAATTATTACAATTCCCTAGTTAAATACAGCTTTTTTTCCTTTGTGTTTTAAAATCTTGAACTCTCCTCCTAAATTTCCCATGTTTGCAGTTTTTCACCTACCTTTTTTGGGGAGGAAAAATAAAAATAAAAATAAATCTCTCTCTGCCTCATTTTGTCACGCTGCACCAAAGACCCTGGTTTCGGTTTCGTTTTCGTTTCTGAAGCTTAGCTAGGGGAAAAAAAAACTGCTTTACACTGATTGCCTGTAGGGCAGCCCTTTGAAGCCCCGGGCAAGAGTTTAAACAGTTTTTTTTTCTTCTAGCCATCAGCTGGGGCTCAAGAAAAATCGGGACTTTTTTGAAACGCCGCGGGACGCGGGACAAATTGCTCAAAAGCGGGACTGTCCCGCCAAAAGCGGGACGTCTGGTCACCTTAGCAAAGGGACATGAGCCTTTGCAGGAAACAACTTTGTTCATTCTGGACGGTTTAAATTCTGAAGCTCCGTTTTGACTTTGTGCTCCGTTTGGCCTTGCAAAGCTAATTGGCAATTAGGTATTTGGCAGCGTTTCAAGAGAGATAAAGGTGGATGCTTATCAGCCTTATCCCGAAAGACTGTGGCAGACTTCTGTCACACTATTCACAAATTGCTTGGGACTCATTACAGGCTGTGAATGAACATAATTCACAGTCATTGAAATAAAAAGACGGTTTTTGGGACTAAGCTTGTGATTGTTACTGTCTCAGGAAGCCTTGATCAGAACAGGACTGTCCCTTGTTTCAAGATAGCAAAAATAAAGCTACAAAGGACTTTTCAGGGGAAAATATCTAACAATGTAAAAAATCTCAATTCTTTTTATTATATCCGAATCACATCAGGATAAATGGGGTGATATTCTCCAACACCATGAAACTCCCCACTGCTGCCATTTTGGAAGCAGGGATTAGAAAAAAGCGGTTAACATTATCATTATCTTTCTGCCATTGGGAGGAACCTCTGTTACCAAACTCTCCTCTCTCCTACTTCCTACTTTCTTTTTATTTTCCCAAACTAACAAAATATTGGAAAGAAAGTATGCAAAGGAGCCCAATTATCTGTCCATCAGCAGTGTAATCCATTGAACAAATCTGATATAAGAAGGAAGAAGTGGCCAAAAAAACCTGATTTCAGAAATGCACTGAATCTGGTTGGGGCCTGCAGACAAAAAATATTCTCCCAGTACACTCCTAGAGAACAGGCACTTGGGCAGCAGCTTAAAATATAGATGACTGTTCCACTATAAACGCCTTTTCCTCCTCCCTCCAACTCTGATCCAGAGTAGAGCCTATGCAGCTCATCATAGGCTTCACAGTGAATACATTTATCTGAACATAAGACCACTATTGATAAAGGTATTGGGAAGATTCCAGAAGCCATACAGTACTCTGCATACTTTTCCCACCTTTTTTCTTTCTTTTATTTTTCCCCTCTTTGGTTTATGACCAGAATTCTTTTCTTTACTTTGAGCTTTTCAACTGACCTTTCTAATGCAACCTTATACTTGGACATTTTTAGATCAATAGCTGGACTGATCTCCTATGGAACATACAAGGTCATCAGCAGAGCCAGAGGCCCATCTTTTGTCTGAAACTCATCCCATGAATTCTTTTCTCAAACCACAGGAAAATGATAACATTATGTTGATAAGTTCTTATGTAATCAGCAGAAGCAAAATTTGCGTATTCTTAGGGAATTGGCAAAACATACATTACTATATTTTAAGTGTTTTACACCAGACCAAGGAAATATGTTATTATCCTCCCCATTTGGCAGTGTGGATAAATTAAGATTCAGAGAATCTGGCTTATTTAATACATTATTTAATACTCTTGATGGCTAGACAGAGGGAAATTTAGACAGACATGGAAGAAACATTGCAGTGAAAATGACTTTTGGGGACTGAAAGTCACACAACACTGATGTAAATTCAGGGATAGTTGCATAGGGTCTACAAGTTATATAAATAAACCAGCCTTCCTTAAACAGACATATTCCAAACATGTTGTTGAATTGTACCATTCCTAAGAATCATGAGGAGTTATATTTCCATACATCTAGAAGGTACCAACTATGGAAAGACTAATGTATCCCACACCCCATGGTAATTCTCCCATGTTGTATTTGTTCTCCTGACTGAAAGGTAAGAGATCTGTGCTTACCGTAAACTGAAGAGCACATTGCCATCTGGATAAATACGTAACATAATATTCTCCATGGTTGTGTCATGGATAAAAGATCTTTTAGAATGTACAAAAAATGTGTCAGGTACCCAAATCTTTTTTATTAATCTTCCATCAAAGGTCATGCTTCTGTTTCTGGTACTAGGAAATGAGAGTCTTTCATCCTTCCAGTAATGCCTGAGATACAAAGTCATTGTGAAATCCTATATAGAAAGTTGAGGGGGAAAAATACAGGTATGCATTCTTGCATTTAATAATATAATCTGTAAAAGTTGTCATAGCTAACATTACTTTTCAGTAGTTAAGCCATTAATATGAATTAGTAGTTCGACTATTGGCATTAAAAGTCAAAAACATACTTTGGACTATGAAGAAGCATGGTTTCAAGAAATGGTAGAATTGCTTTAAGGAGCTGCAGAGAGATGCTTTGTTCACATCTCAATATACCCTGTAACATCTTTCTTTTCCTTTGAATCCAAATGATTGTACAGCACCCTAGTTTATTCACAGAATACTTCAGTATGATGGAATATTGTTTCATACAACATAACCAATATTTCCACCGTACAGGTTGCATATGTTAAATGGTAAATTTATTATTCAATATTTCAATAGACTTAAAATTACAATGCATTTAGGAAAAATCGGTTTCTCTGTATTGAACACCTATAAATCTTTATAAAAATGAATTAGAGGGTTGAGCTAATTTTTGGAATGGATGCTATATCAGAGTTAAATTTTAGCTTCCTTTTGGATTCAAAAATTCATCTTAATTTGCCTATTAATATTCGCAGATTTTTGTAGACCTTTATGTTCATGGACAGCTACAGGGATAAGTGTGATGAATCAAACTCTATAACTTGTGTAATTGCATCAGATCTCATAATACAAATATATAAGGGCAAGATTTACATCATGACATCACAATGCAAACATCATAATGTTGACATAATCTTCATATGATGTACTTGCCTATGCTGGCATATTTTGAAAATACATGCCAAGGACTTCAAGATTAATGGGAGAATACAGGTAGTCCTCAAATTTCAACCTCAGTGGAGCCCAAATTTCCAAGACAGGTGAGTTGTGCCCCATTTTATGACCTTTTGCTACAGTTGTTAAATGAATCACTGCAATTGTAAAATGAATCATGCAATTGCTAAGTAAATCTGGCTTCCCCCATTGATTATGCTTACCAGAAGCCATCTTGGAAAGTTACAAATTGTGACCACATGACTGTGGGACAGCACAACTATCATAAATCCCTGCCAGTTGCCAAGTCCCCAAATTCTGATCACAAGACTACGGGGATGCTGCAATAATCGTACAGTAAGTCTGGAAACTGGTCATAAGTTACTTTTTTTTCAGTGCAGTTGTAACTTTGAACAGTCACTAGACAATTGGTTGTAAGTCAAGGACCACCTGTATTGGAAATGGGCATTACAAGTTTTAATGATCACAAAAATTCAATATTATAAAGCAGAAAGGACATTCTCTGCCAGTTATACAATACCGTAAATAAGTCACCTTTCTTTTCTTTGATAGGACTATTTAGAAATTCTGTCTGCCTTGATTTATACACTTAATTTCCTTTTTGCATTAATGTTGTGAAAATAGTGATAATTTAAATGTAGATTATTATATGAACAAATGGGTTTTTATTATGTTTATGATATAAAAGATGTTTGCTTTTATAAGATATTTCTCAGTTTCTCAGATGGGAAAGTAATTTTATAATTACTTGTATAAAAAATAGTCACTTGTTTAGTGAATGACATACAATTATTTGAAGATTCCCCATTGCCCTCATTTTTTCCCATATTTCCTATCATCAAATTGCTAATTATGTCACCTGCATTTCTATATTACATTTTCAGCAACTGCAGAAAAACTTACCATGTCAACTTCTGAAATTTTGTCGATGCTTTCTACTTGCACATCAATACCAACTGGGATTGGTGATCCTTTAATATACAGAGAACAAACCAGCAATAAAAGAGTCCAAGAACATTTTAAGTTTAACTACAGCTTAAATAGAGACTTTACTGTTGCTTTGAAGTTCTTTTAGAAGCAACTGTGTGAACATTTTTTCCAAACAAAAGAGAGCCTTCTGATCATATACAGCAATTGGCAGCAACCTAAGATCCATGGGAACTATCAGTGGTACTGGATATAACTTGTGTACACATTTGGTCACCTGTTTCTCCTTACTCCTTTAAAGGTTGGTGATTACAAGGCACCCGCTAGTTGGTATTTCTTTAAATACGCTCATGTAAAGTTATGAATTATTGGGAATTTAAAATGTTGGATGCTTCATCTCAAAATATAATAGGTCTACAAGGACCAAGTGGGCAAGTAGATACGGGAGAAGGCAACAGGCTTGGAAATATAATGTGCTACAAGTAGTCCTCGACATACAACAGGGGTGAAATCCAGCAGGTTCTGACAGGTTCTGGAGAACCGGTAGCAGAAATTTTGAGTAGTTCGGAGAACTGGTAGCGGAAATTTTGAGTAGTTCGGAGAACTGGCAAATACCACCTCTGACTGGTCCCAGAGTGGGTTGGGAATGGAGATTTTGCAGTATCCTTCCCCTGCCACGCCCACCAAGCCACGTCCACAGAACAGGTAGTAAAAAAAATTGAATTTCACCACTGACGTACAACCATTCATTTAGTGACCATTCGAAGTTACAACAGCACTGAAAAAATGGACATAGGTCCATTTTTCACACTTGCAACCATTGCAGCATTCTCCTGGTTATACGATCAAAATTTGGACGCTTGACAACTGGTTCATATTTATGACAGCTGCAGTGTCCTGGGATCACCTTTTGTGACCTTCTGATAGCAAAATCAATGGGGAAACCAGATTCACTTAACAACCATGTTAACAACTGCAGGGATTCGCTTAACAACCGTGGCAAAAAGGTTGTAAAATGGGGCAAATCTCACTTAACAATTGTCTTGCTTACCAAATTTTGTGCCCAGTTGTGGTCATAAGTTGAGGACTATCTGTATTCCCCCCTTCATTTTGCTGCATTCTCTCCTTTCTTGTGTCTAGCTCACAGGTCCCCAACCCCGGCCTGTGGACCTGCAGTGAGCCACGGCATGCCAGTAACTGGCCCCGCAAACAAGTGAAGCCCCATCTGTGGGATGCAGACAGCACACGAAACCACGCCCCTTCTGGTCCACAGAAAAAACTCTCTCCGCGGATCTGGCCCCTGGTGCCCAAAAGGTTGGGAGCCGCTAGTCTGGTTGAATGAAAGTTAACGCATAAAAGCAATTTTGTTTTAAAAAAATAGACTCATTTTAAAAGTTCTCCATTAAAATACTGTATAAAATATTTATAAATAATGTTTGAAGCTTCCAAATAAACAGGCAGCTTTCCCCCTGCTTTTTATATTTAAAGCCTCCTAATAAAATTCAATATGTTGTTACATAACCTTTCATATTAGGTCATATGCAGGTTGTAATTTTTCTTTAGTCACAACCATTTTGGGACTGTGGAATTGGAAGACAATTATTGGTTAACAGGATATTATTTCTGTAACTGAGGCATGCTACCACATAAATATGCATGCATTTAGCGTTGATTCTGCTGATGTTAAAGTAAATCATATAACTACTATGTTACATTTGTACAACAGTAAAAATTGTTTTTCTTATTAGCTCAGCTAACATCATATAATGAGTGTTTAAGTCTAGGATATATATTTCTCCCTTCTTGGTGCAGTAGATGACTTAATTTCTTCTAGATGTTGTGATGGGATGTTGCAAACTACTGTACATAATGAGAGCTTATTCAAAGCATTTGGAAGACTTAAAACTAAGCAAACATGTTGTCACTATCCACTTTCTGGAAAACCCATCACAAATGAAGTAGGTGACCTACCTGAAGTTTGATAAGCCCCTCATGGTACTTTGGTGGATTTACTGTACCTAATGGTGGAAGGCAAGAGGACATTGACACTAACCCTGATATGCTTGAGCAGAGGGTTGGACTAGAAGACTTCCAAGGTCCCTTCCAACTCTGTTATTATGTTAAGTGTTCTTGAAATAGCATTTTTATTAAATTGCAACAATTCTGTTTAGAATTAGTGCATAGAATAGAGAGCAGATTCCAGAATAGCCATTTTCCAACTAAATCACTAGAGATTCATTTGGGTGCATTAAAAGATAATAAGTCATTATTAAAAGTATTTCTCTCACCTTTAAAAATATATTTAGGCTCACTGTAGTTGAGATGTACAACCAGTTATGAATCTACTGAAGAAAACAAATATTTTATCTATATACCACCCAGAGTCTCTCTGTGAGGGAGATGGCAGTTTCAAAATTTGATAAATAAAGAAACTCAAATAAATTGAAAATAATAATTGAAAAAAATCAGGAGAAATAATGAACAGAACAGAACAGAACAGAACAGAACAGAACAGAACAGAACAGAACAGAACAGAACAGAACAGAACAGCTATTTTTACCTCCAAAGCCAGGTCTCATGGCAAAATCATGGTTCTCTATGTGGAGAAATTGTTCTGATTTCATAGGTGGTACTTTAGTGCGGTCTAGTTTCCTTGCCTTAAATTGTTGTTTGCTGCATTATAAACAAACAAACAAACAAACAAACAAACAAAATTCCTATACATCCCCCACAAATTATTAGATCACTCTAGTTTCTTGTATAAAGAAAATAAGTCAACATTTACTGTCAGATAGTCAAAAGATTCTAACTATCCAAGCAAAACATGGAGAGATAATCCAATTCTGGTTTTAGTTCAAGCCACATATTAATGCCCAAACAAGCCCAGCTTTGACTGAAGTCCTCAATTTATGAAGACAATTGGAACCAGAATTTCCTTTGCCAATGATCATTAGGTGAGGCAACTTCCTGCCAAATTCCCACAACCACTGGGGAGGCTGACAAGAACTTTCAAGTCACAGGCAACTCACAATCAGGCCAGTAAGAAGGTAAGTTGTTGCTGTTGGGTGGGTGATTTGAGGGGGTATATGAGAGCATGAGAGAGGCATGGCAAGGATTTCAAATATGTGGCATACTTGAGGCATGTGAGGGTGCAAGAAAAGTGTGGCAAGGTTGCAGGAGGATGTGCAAATAGCAATAGCACTTTGACTTATATACTGCCCTATAGTGCTTTACAGCACTCTCTGGGTAGTTTAAAATATCAGCCTATTGCCCCCAACAACCTGGGTTCTCATTTTCCCGACCTTGGAAAGATGGAAGGCTGAGTCAAACTTGAGCCCCCATCAAACTCCAGGCTGTTGGCAGAGTTAGCCTACAATATTGAATTCTAACCACTGTGCCACTAGGGCTCCTAAGGTGCATAAAGGGTATGAGGGAGGCATGATGAGGCTTATGTCATGGTTCCAAGTAACATCCCCAATGAAAGAAGACTCCGAGGCGTGAAGTTCCTCAAAGTTCCATTTTATTAGAGATGTCATATTGGCACATCTGGGAAAACCTGAATCTGAAAGCTTCCAGGTTTTCCCCACCCAAAAGAAAGTCCAAGTCCATGCCCAGCACCCACATGTCTATCACATGGTCCAATGAAAGCACCATCCCAACTGGAGATGTCTCCCAGGTACACCCCGCCAGGTGCAGAACAAGATGTCCTTGACTCCCTGAGAAAGGAATGTTATTGTGACTATATATATATATCACCCCTGCTCCATACAATCGCCCCTCCCAGTTTCCCACAGCAGTAAATGTGGCAGTCCTGAAGGCCTAATGCAAAAGATGGCTTCCAGGTCTGACAGCTTGGGGAGAGTACGCAAGGGCACACAAGTAGTTGGCAAGAACTGAAGGAAGATGCATGGGTAGGGGACGCTTACCTAAGCAACTTGCAACTTCCCTGCCAGCTTCCCCATTGACTTTCTGGCAATCATGATTATGGGGTACTGCAACCAGTTGTAAGTGTGAGGGATGAGCACAACTCTGAGGACCAGTCATAAGCACTAGTTCTTCAGTGCCATCATTTATTTATTATTTATTTATTAGTTCAATTTATATGCTGCCCTTCTCTGGAGACTCAGGGCGGCTTACAATGCGTTAAGCAATAGCCTTCATACTTTTGTATATACCTGCTTAGTAGGGCTTTCGGTCCCCCCTAAGCGGTGTTCTTTTTTATACAAAGTCATCTTATTGCCCCCACAATCCAGATCCTCGTTTTATCTACCTCGGAAGAATGGAAGGCTGAGTCAACCTTGAGCCTGGTGAGATTCGAACTTGCAGTAATTGCAGTTAACAGCACTTTAGACTGCTGCGCCACCAAGGCTCTTATAGGTGGTACTTTGAATGGTGGCTAAATGAACAGTCAAAAGATGAGGACTACCTCCCCTTTGTCAAGTACATTCCATTTAATCCTTACAGCTCTCCAGGCCCCCATTCACTTTCTGTCCCAGCTGCTAAAACATGCTTCTTTTCTTTTCCTAACACCTGCCCAGAGTACTGCAAGATTTCTTTCTCTTTTCTTTTTCTTTTCCCTTTCATTTTTAATTTGTAATATAAAAACATTGCTACTTTAGTTTTTTTTTTTAAGATGAATGATCACTTCTTCCTTGCTACAAAATTTCTTTTGACTTACAGAGGACTGTAGGAACAGTAGGACCACCTGTTTCCTGTTATTTTGTTAGTGGCCTGAAATTAGCTTAAGAAACAGCGGGAAGCAGCATGGGAAACAAGCAGCTTAGGCTTGTGAGGATTGTCAGTGAGGATTGCCTTAGAGCAGGGGTCTCCAACCTTGGCAACTTTAAGACTTGTAGACTTCAACTCCCAGAGTTCCTCAGCCAGCAAAGAGTTCAAGTCCACAAGTCTTAAAGTTGCCAAGGTTGGAGACCCCCGCCATAGAGAGCTTGGAATTCAGGAAGTTAAAAGCCACACATCTTAAGATTGTGAAGGTTCAGGAACACTGCCTTAGAGAAAGAAGGAAGAAGAGCAGGTGTCATCAACAACAACCACTGGGACAGCTGAATAAACAGATTCAGACTGAGCAACTGTTTGCACATTTACTGTACCGCACACAAATTTTATGCCAATCTTTTTCATTTTTTTGTCATCTATTTGTCATTTTAGTATAATTTTCTCATGTTCTCAGTGTCATGGTATTTTTAATCTTATTCATGTCTCTTTGAATCACTGCAGTTATTTAAAACAGTGAAACTGTGTTTTGAAACCAAGGTTCCAAGTTATGGTTTCATATATGGACTTGGTAGGAAAACATTTACTATAGCAAGGCAAAATGTCTAATAATCTTATATTACATTTTTTAAAAAAAGATTGTAGAAAGTCAGGTCTTTCTAAGAATCTCTCTGATCCTTTTTTAATCCAGTTAAGAACATTCAGATGATCTATACTGATGTGGCTGTTTTCAGTCTATGAAATGGAGAATATACAACAAACAAGGATTAAAACAAGTAGTTAAATAGTTTGTGAATTAGGTTGTATCATAGAAATTGGATTTGTAACAAAGCTTTTTGCTCCTTTTAATGGAGGCTAAATCCATGGAAGAGTTAATTTGTATTTAGATAAAAGGATACTAAATTGTATGTATGTATGTATGTATGTATGTATGTATGTATGTTTCCTTTAACTGTAATTAATTCCATCCATAATTGGCTTATTTTTCTTGAGAAAGCTGGTATGGTTACTCTCCAAAGTATCAGTTGCACTGAATTAATTTATAACAGCAACTCACTGGACAATTGTTGTTGGTTTTATTTCAGTATCATAAAAAAATAGCATCACCTTTGAACTAAGTTTGGTTCCTTGTTAATTCAGAATACTATCCATGTAGTTTTTTTGGCAACAGTGCAACAGTGACTTCATATTGCCCTCTTCTAGTGTGTTGATTCATATTTCCTACTGAAGACTACAGCATTAGCAATTTTCTATCTAGATATGTTCCAGGTCCAATCCCATTGCATTTCCAAGTGCAAATAAGGTCAATCATACTGTTGCCATTCCATGAGACTCTATTTATAGACTAGCTGGATAAATAATAATTTCAACATAAAAATAACAGTGGCAGCATTAGCTCTCCGTCTCTTTTCTCTATTTTTTTCATATGTCACATAGTGACCAATCCATTGGTCAGACCTCCATTTTCCATAACTAATGTGGAGTCCTGGGTAGATTCTGGGAATCAAGAGTATCCAAAGGTGTGGTAGGTAAAATGAAGATGGCAATCATGATGTTCTGAGTTCTTTATGGCTGTCACACATACATGGAGCTTCAATTGCACTATCATGCTGCAATCTTGCCTTTCTTTTTGCCACACTCTACAAATTCCCTTGCTTGGAATTTTACTCATAATCTCCTGTTCCAGGCTTTGGAAACTTGCTGCAGAAGAAAATGAGATCTTCTCATTTTAAAGACTTACAAATAAATCTTGGTAGAGTGGTGAAATGAAATGAATTAAATGCTAATTTTAAATGAAACCTAATCCCAGTTCAGTGATTAGTTCACTTTTTCCCTTACTATAGAACTGCAAAGAAATTGTAGTGACAAAACACTAATTATGACTTCTGCATTTTTGTCAAAATAAGAAAATATATAAAAGTTCCTATTTTTACTTAAAATCACATATAAAAATAGGGGATAACTACAGGTATACCAAAGCATCTGACAGTTAACCCTGTTCTCTGGTTTGTGGCTCAAAGTAGCAATTCTTGAGAATTTAAAACTTTAGATTTTGATGTTAGAGAATACCCTCCCTCCCTCCCATATTTTGGTAGGATCAATAATGTAAAGTTTCCAATTGACTGAGTCTTAAAATACAGCATTAAACCTCTTTAACCATGAACTCAAATAGAAATTGAATAGCTAGCTAAAAAGCTTCTCTTTATATGTGGTAATTAAGTAATTCCACCAAATTAAAGCCAGCATAACTGTATAACAAATACAAGCCTTAAATTACATGAGTTTACAAGAACATCAGTTGTGATGCCTGCTGGCTATCTCACTCACCTGTTATGTCTTTTCACGAATGATCTTTGAGGATGATGGTGGCTATAGCAACGATTATGATGATCGCTGTTATAGGCTAAAACAGAAGTAGGCCAAATAGAGGTGAACAGCAGCAGTTTTAATGCAGGGACCATGTCTTCCAATCCACAAAAATCAATTTGTATCAGTCATTTTCATTCCAGTAGTCCGTTTATTATGAAATAATCTACTCATGCGATGAAAAGGGTGCAAATAATATGAGGCATTGCAAATTCAAAGAAGAAATAACATTCCACTTTTCTTTATCTGAAGTTTCTTCTTATTCCTGTAGTTTTATAAGTCCTCAGCAGTCACATCCTATGGTTTACCTCTCCTTGCTGTTGCAGTCTTACTTCTAGAAATACATTAAATAATATTGTCTACATTGTTTACTCTCTTTTTCACCCATTATTTCTCTGTCTAGGGGAGCATTTCCAGCCCAAAGCCTTAATGCTCACTCAGTGTACTGTTTGATAAAACATTGACACAGACAAAAGAATGATGTCATATTTAATCTCCTTAATCCTCCACATTACTGGTTTTTTTAAATAAGAAAAACTTTCATTTCCCCATGAAAACCTGTGCTTAATAAACAAAGGTCAGGCAAATAAACTTACTACGTATGCAGAAAATAATTAAGAGAAGTGGGCTTATTTATGCGTACATACTAGGTGTATGAAGTTTATTTGAAACAGAATTTTGTAGATATTTAATGAAAACTTAGTCACACAGTATCTTGTTTATTGAAAAAAATGGAAGCAAATTAAAGCATAATATACCCATGGTATTAGTTGATCAGGACACTTAGAATCTTACATAAAATACTATGAACTTAAAAAGTTATTGCAAGTTTCAGTGAAAATATTTGTATTTCTGAATGAGATTGGCCCTTTCCACATTTGTACCTAACTATGGCATAATATTTTTTTTCCTGTCTTACCCCAATAAGTTGCTTTCATCTTTTCCCCAAACTGTGATGGAGATAAACTTAAGTTGTTCTTTGCTGTATTGGTATTAAAATAAAATGTCCACCAGATTTTCTGGATTTTAGCTCTCATAATTGTCAAGCACTGTGCCCATCTAGCCAGAAAAGATCCTATGCAGTACTCTGGAGGTCCAATAAATGTAGTCTTTTTTCATTGTTTTCTGGGTAAGCTAAGAGAAAATGTGGGATAATAGTTGCAATAGTTGCAATGCCTGTCTTCTAGAACCCCAGGATACTGAGCCACAGAAGTGGTGGGAGATGACGCAAAGCTTCATTGGTGCATGCGCTGGGTTAGGATTGCACACATGAAACCATCCTCTCACACACAGAGACACGCTGCTGGTCTATGGAGCCAGAAAGGTTGGGGACCATTGTTCTAGATTACATTTTTCTGATGATACAAAATCAATACAATCCCCCCCCCAAAAAAGCGCCCTACATTCTTATCAAATGCATGATTGTGTCCACAATTGTCTCTCATTTGAGGGAAATCCTTCTAGACACTTGGTTGTGATAAAACTTTTTTTACCATCAGATTGCTAGAAGATGGGCAGAATGTGTCAAAATAGGTCAATATTAACTGAAGCTAAATAAATAAATATCTCTGTTCTGGATTGCAATGATCAAACCAAATTGCAATTATATTGAATCCTGCATTGTGTTTTAACTTTCTTACTGTTTCAATTTAGCCCATCAGTATCATAAGTTTAATTGTCATATATATCATGTGTGGGAATCCAGTAAAGATAACAAGAATTTATTTCAAACACTGAAAGATAAGTTATGTTCGTTCATTTGTACGGAAAGGTGATGGATGTTCTCTGGAGTGATCCTAACCATCAAAATAGCTGTATGCCATATTAAATTTGAAGAGGTTGTTACTTTGATCCAGATGTTACTGCCAGATTGTTGTAGCATTATAATTTGAAACTGCTCATCAGATCTCACCAATGCAAATAGGATGGTTATAAAAATCTCTAAGGACAGAAAGAACTACAAGCAAAAAGTTATCTAAGGATGCTAGCTTTATCCACACTCCCATCTCTTGCTGCCCTATTTGTCACATGCTTCAGCTTTTATCTCATTTATTTAAAAATGTATTTCATTTAAAAGTAATCAATAGAGGACCAGACCAACCCCCTTAAAAAAGGTCAAGGTGTAGTCTATGCAACCTTTCCCTTTTTATTTTATACATCTTTGTCTTGTTTTCTTTTCACCCATTATGTTTATTCTCTTAGATCTCTCCTCTAAGGAGAAAACCAAATATTTAACTAAAACATATTTTAATACATTGCATACAAATGAGGTTACCTTGAAAGGACTTTTTTTTTTGCCTCAGAGCCAGCCTTCTTGTCATGTTATTGTACACGTTAAAGAAACTGATACAATGGACAAATCTTGTTTGTATATGTCAGATTTCAACGTGGTCCAGATTAGGGAACTAATGCCATGTAGGTCAGTAGTTTTATTGTAAAGCTATAGTAACAGAAACGTGTATGTCTAAATACACTTCCCTCCTCCCTCATCTTCCTGTGAGCTAGGCAGGGACTTGTCTGAAATATTTACTTTCTCTGTTTGGGATAAGGCCCCTTTTATCTGACCAATGCCTTGATAGTGGGTCCTCTTCATGTCCTTCGAGGCCATTCTCACTTCCCTCTAGGAATATGACTTTCTCAATGGCTATGAGATAAATCTAGCTAAACACTAACCCCTTGGAACATCACCTGAGAGATTAGATTAGCCCCAAACTGCTGGCCTTTTGCAAGGCCTTCAAGACGTGGTTTTTGTTAATGGACTTGGGGATCCAAAGGTGTGAAAGACCTATACAATTGTAATGATGTTGCTGATTCTATGCAATGTTTTTTTTTAATCACAGTTGCTGATTATGCATGTGTTATGAATAAATTTGAGATTTATTTCAGTTATATAAACTGAAATGAACATTCTGCAGAAGTGAGATATTATTTTGAAAAAATAACCCCAATGACTTTAGCGGATTTGATTTCCAAAGCTCAGTATTCAGACATAAAATGTTGTAGGAGTACCAAATGATTTCAGTACAAAATTTGGTGGGAGGAAACAATAGACTAAAATAGTAATTCCCAATCTTTTCCTTTATGTGGATCCATGCACTTTTAATAACTACAACTACAACATAGAATGTGACAACAGGTCCTAAATTGGTGTTTGTGGATGCTCCGAAATTAAATTCAAAGAACAATAATGAACTGTGAACTGTCACAAGATTATGGTGCTGCCATCTGTAATCTTGCAAAAGTTTGACAAAAATACAATTGTGATTTCCAGCAAGAATATCCTGTTATGAAATGTAATACTCTCATTAAGGTTTAGCTATTTAAAAAAATATTTTCCTTTTGTCATTACCAAAGGGATTATTTGCCACGCATTGTGGATCACTATGGTTAGGAAGCACTCATCTAAAGACCACCTGGCATCCTTTTATTATTTTGTTTACAATAAAATTAGTGGAGCTTAGGTTTGCTAACACAGACTTTCATTGTAAGCCTATATGATTGTATCTACACAAAGAATGGCCTTGTAATTACTCCTCAGCAGCCCTCTATGCTATACTTTGACAGGGCATTTATTACAATTGGAACAGAGAGAAGATTAGCATGCCAATGCACACAGATGGCATGCAAATTTATGAATTGTTTCATATTACTTTCAATGTAAGTTTATTTTAACTTTTACTTTGGACATATTATTGTATTCTATAATTGTTGTAAACTGCAAGAGTGATATGGCAATGTATATTGTGTGTGTGTGTGTACACAAATGCACAAATACATACATAACAAACTGCTTTTATAAGGAATATTATCATGATTTTATAAATACCTTAATATAAAATTATTTCATTCCAACACTTGCAGTGAGCAAAAGAAATGAAATCCTCATGTTTTCTTTTAAAAAGATTAATCTTTTAAAGATTAACTACAGAAGATCACTTGGGAACAGGAGGAGGAATGAAATCACTCTAATAGTAAGAATATAATGTATTCTAACAGGTTGGTTGGTTTGCTATGTACAGTCATAGTGAAAAGACAAACACAAATGTAAAACAACCACATCTTTTAATAGAAAGCAATAAACATGCAAATAGCAGGTATAGAAATTTATTTGAACCAATGTTTTTACTATTAGGTAAGTTATTTTAACATTGATCCAAGCTCCCATATTTGCAAGTTAAGGGAAAATATTGCACTTTGCATTGTCTAGCACTCCTCATACATGGCAAAACATTTTAAAAACATTTTGCTTTTTTAACTTGCACACTCTCACAAGTCATGCACACACATTCAAAAATCAGAATGTTAGATTACCCAAAGCAAAACCTTAAAATTGCACTAAAGCTTTGTAAGGAAAAATATAATTCACGAGTTATACAAATTTCATGACATTTTGTTGTTTCCAGAAAATAGCCAATTATTCTTCATCTTCATTTTCATTTTCTTGGCCAGACCCTTCAGACCTGTCACCTTCCAGCCGGTCTATGAGATATAAAAGCAATATTTTAAAGATAAAAGTATTGTTACAGTCATTTTTAAATGGAATATAACATACATTTATTCTATAAATATTTCCACAAATATCAGAAAGAAAATGCAAGAATGAAAATATGCAAAGCTTGCCTAATTTAAAGTAGTGCCTTAATAGAATCTACCCAAATATAAAATTCTGTTAAATGGTTGTGTCCCACTGGCAAAAGGCAGCTTGCATGTACAGTGGCCTTTATGCTTACATTTATAAGTATCCAAGAAGAGGAGGATGCAATAAAAGAAATTAAGAAAGTGTGTCTCATAAGAAAGTGTATCTGGAGTGATCTTACCTGCTCGTATGTGATTCAAAGATGCCAACATCCTTAACATAAAAGAAGCTGGAACAGTAATTGTGTTTCTAGTTTCTTCCAGCATTAATTCATTTCGAGTTATAACCTACAAAGGAGTAAAATAGCAATTAAACAAGAATTTAATAGAGAGTTGTTCTCTTGGCCAATTATATATAATAGTGCAACTATTATATTAATACACAACAATGATTTTGTCTCAGTAATGGCTCATATTTAGCAAACAAATCTTGTCAATTTGAATTTCGTATGATGTACAACCACTGAAACAAATTGTTAATTGCTAAAGTTTTATGTATACTTTAATGATAGCTCAATTCATAATTCACCTCCATATTATCCTAAGGTTAACGTGATCTTTTTAGGGTAATGCAGCTATGAAAATAGTACTTCTTTCTAAATTATAGATATTAGAGATGCAACAGGTTAATTTGCTCAAATATGGATAACTTAATTTGAAAAAGAGTTATCACTTTTATCATAGGTTTGATATTAGAGCAAAAGCACATCTTACCTCATCAGCAAGTTTCCGATTAAAAATCTTGGATTCTTCTAGTGGTGACCAGATTTTTATATCATAATCAATACCTGATGAAGCTAAAACTAAACAATTGTTTAGAAATATATTAGAAAACAGTGTAAAGCTTTGTAAATATAAATAGCATTTGACTATTCAGGCGAACCGATAGCGGCAGCGGGAGGCTCCACCCACCCACCTGGATGTCTCTGCACATGCGTCATGCGCACACGCGAGCATCCACAAGCAAACCAGTAGCGACGGGATTTGAAACCCACTACTGGTTATATCATTAGCTAGATAGTCCTTGACTTACAACCATTCCTTTAGTTACTGTTTGAAGTTACAATGGCACTGAAAAAGTGATTTATGAGTGTTTTTCCCTATGGTCATGTGATCAAAGTTCAGGTGCTTGGCAACTGGCATGTATTTATGATGGTTGCAATGTCCCAGAGTCATGTGATCACTTTTTGCGATTTCTGCCAGGCAAAATCAATGGGGAAGTCAGATTCATTTAACAACCATGTTTTTATTTATTTTATTTTATTTATTATTAAATTTTTATACCGCCCCCTCTCCCGAGGGACTCGGGGCGGTGAACAGCCAGAATTAAAAACACACAATACGAATATTAAAATACATTAAAACAAAATTAAATTATCTTAGGCTTCTCCAATTTAAAACCCCGTTACCCATAAAATTTACCCAGTTAAAAATTTTTAACCCAGCCCGGCTTGCTGAAATAAAAAAGTCTTCAGGGCCCGGCGGAAGGTCCGGAGGTCCGGGATTAGTCGTATCCCTGGGGGTAGCTCATTCCAGAGGGCGGGTGCCCCCACAGAGAAGGCTCTTCCCCGGGGGGTCGCCAGCCGACATTGCCTGACAGACGGCACCCTGAGGAGACCCTCTCTGTGGGAGCGTGTTGGCCGGTGGGAGGTTATCGGAGGCAGAAGGTGGTCTCGTAAATAGCTGGGTCCTAAGCCATGGAGCGCTTTGAAGATGAGAACCAACACCTTGAAGCGCACTCGGAAGACCATCGGAAGCCAATGCAGCTCGCGCAGGAGAGGTGTCACGTGGGAGCGCCATGTCGCCCCCATAAGTACCCGCGCGGCCGCATTCTGCACCAGTTGGAGCCTCCGAGTGCTCCTCAAGGGGAGCCCCATGTAGAGAGCGTTGCAGTAGTCGAGGCGGGAAGTAACGAGGGCATGAGTGACCGTGCATAGGGAGTCCCGATCCAGAAAGGGGCGCAACTGGCGTATCAGGCGAACCTAATAGAAAGCCCCCCTGGCCACGGCCGTCAAATGCTCTTCTAAAGACAGCCGTGCGTCCAGGAGGACACCCAAGTTACGCGCCCTCTCCGTGGGGGCCAATGTCTCGCCCCCAATAGTCAGCGATGGCACCAGCTGACTATATCGGGACGCCGGCAGCCACAGCCACTCAGTCTTGGAGGGATTGAGTCGGAGCCTGTTCCTCCCCATCCAGGCCCACACCGCCTCCAAGCACCGGGACATCACTTCAAGGGCATCGTTGGGGTGGTCTGGGGTGGAGATGTACAGCTGGGTGTCATCAGCGTACAGATGGCACTGCACCCCAAAACCACGGATGATCTCGCCCAGCGGCTTCACATAAATGTTGAACAGGAGAGGCGAGAGGACCGACCCCTGTGGCACCCCACAAACCAAGTGCCTGAGGTCGACCTCTGCCCTCCAGCCAACACAGACTGCGACCGGTCGGAGAGATAGGAGGAGAACCACCGTAAAACAGTGCCTCCCACTCCCAACCCCTCCAACCGGCGCAGCATGATACCATGGTCGATGGTATCAAAAGCCGCTGAGAGGTCTAATAGGACCAGAACAGAGGAACAACCTCTGTCCCGAGCCCTCCAGAGATCATCAACCAACGCGACCAATGCCGTTTCCGTGCTGTACCCGGGCCTGAAGCCGGACTGGAATGGATCTAGATAGACGGTTTCATCCAGGTACTGCGGGAGCTGTTGCGCAACCACACTCTCAACAACCTTCGCCAAGAAGCGAAGGTTGGAAACTGGACGATAGTTTGCTAAAACAGCTGGGTCCAGAGAGGGCTTCTTGAGGAGGGGCCTCACCACCGCCTCTTTCAAGGCGGGAGGCAAGAACCCCTCACTCAAGGAAGCATTTATAATCCTCTGGAGCCAGCCTCGTGTAACCTCCCGGGTAGCCAGCACCAACCAGGAGGGACACGGGTCCAATAAACATGTGGTTGCGTTCAACCTCCCCAGCATCCTGTCCACGTCCTCGGGAGTCACAGGGTCAAACTATCTATTAACTGTTACTAACTGAACAACTGCTTTGATTCATTTAACAATTGTGGCAAGAAAGGTTGTAAAATGGGACAAAATTCACTTAACTGTCTTGCTTAGCAATGGAAATTTTGGGCTCAATTGGTCCTAAGTCGAGAACTACCTGCATTTTAAAGTATTTTTTAAAAATATTCACTAAGATAGATAAGCGATCCCTATCCTGCAATATCCTTCAAGATATAGAAAGGTATATTATTCAAAAAACAAAGAACAGGAAGATATCTCACATTAACAAATATGCAAATACCTTGATACAGAAGCATTTTTTTAAAATCTAAGGAATAACTAAGTAAATGCAGTCAATAGCAAAGAAAATTTACCAGGCAAATGTGCATCCTTTTCAAACAACTGGCTCTCAGACTTAATAACAAGTTTATTTAATTTAATTAAAAATATTGTTTAATTAAAGAATTTTTATTTGATTTTCTTTTTTAACAATTATTTCAATAAAATTATTAATTTCTATACAGCCCAAATCTCCAGTTTAAGTGCCCTTACACTCCTTCAGTCCCCTGTATTCTGAAACTAACAGAATTGCAACTATATTTTCAATTTACTTTATATTATAAATAAAGTAAGAAAATGTTTAAGAAAAACATTGGAAACAACTCATCGCTGAATGATGAAGGCTAATTTAAGGCAAAAGTTTAAATCAAAATATCCTAAATGGTTAAACTGACTAGTTGCTATCCTTTTAAAAATATTTCTACATTCTCCTTTCAAATAAAACTGTGGAGATAGCATGTTATCTATAATTGAACACTGTAATATGGGAAGGTTAATAACTAATCAGTTTAACCATTTAGGATATTTTGAATAATATATTTAAACCTTTGCCCTAAATTAGCCTTTATCAGATGGATTCTATGTAATTGAATATAGAATAAAACCTGTATCCTCTCATAAAGGCACATGCCTTTCGGGTAGCTATGACGCTGTTGTAACTATACAACAATGTTGTAACACTGTAACTATAGTTACAATGGATGTCGCATCTAAGAGAAGAATTATAATTCTGCCCATATATTTAATTTTATTATTTTTAAGTGTTTGGTTTATTTTTGTATGCTTTGTTGAAGCTAAGTATACTGCTTTACTATTCCAGGGAGGAGTTGTTTATCCAACTTTAGAATTCTTCAAGGAAGAGGTATCCTTTACATTTATAGTACAGTTTTACTATTTTGTAAAGTCTCTGGTTGACTTCAGTTACTCCAATGAAGACTGTGTGCTCTTCACTTTTAAACCACGGAACGCATGTTTATATTCATGATGGAAAATTAAAATATGAAAAGTATTTAAATCATTGGTTTTCCACTCTGGCTGAGTATCAGTCTGTTGTCTTTTGAAATAGGATCCTGATGGATTGTAGCACAAGGTAGGATTTGCAAATCATGGAATAGGGGCAAAGATGCATTTTTCCCACACCAGTTAAGAGAAGTAAAGACAAAAACAGAATGAAATATAATAACTTTTTTTTAGGTAGAAAAGGTGATATTTTAGTCACAGGCTTCTATTTGGCGGGGGTGGAAACGAGAACACAAAGTACAACTACAGGTAGTACTTGACTTACAACCACAACCGAGCCCCAAATTTCTGTTGTTAAATGAGACATTTGTTAAGCAAGTTTTGCTCCATTTTATGACCGTTCTTGCCACAATTGTTAAGTAAATCACAGCAGTTGTTAAGTTAGTAACATGGTTGTTAAGTGAATCTTGCTTCCCCATTGACTTTGCTTGTCAGAAGGTCACAAAAGGTGATAACATGACCCTACGACACTGCAACCATCATAAATATGAATCAACTGCCAAGTGCCTGAATTATGTGATAAATGGTCACACGTCACTTTTTTCAGTGTCTTTGTCACTTCAAACGGTCACTAAACAAACTGTTGTAAGTCGAGATCTACCTGTAATGTTCATGCTTCAAATGTCAGGATGCAAGAAGATGAACCGTGATTTGGATTATCTTGCAATGCATATTTCATCACTTTTGCACCAGCCAACTTTATAAGGGATTCCATACAAGGTATCTATGGAATTGTCTATTACAGATGGAGACAGTCTTACTTGGATCAAATGGATGTGGTTGCAGACAGTTCACTACATGATTATCTGCTTCCAGCAGCATCAGGTGCTCAGCAGTATGTCGATCCCAGATGAAGATGTGTCCACAATCTGAACCGCTCATTACAAAGTTAGAACCCCAGAAATTGGCTTCTTTTATCTACAGGTAAATTAATACAACAATTGAGGCACTTTATTTTTATGTTTAAGAAGCATCTTTGAGAAACCTGAACAAGAAAGCATTAAATCTGTTCTCTAAATCAGAGAACAGAGGCTTGTTAATTCTCATTAGCAGAAGGGAAAGCTCTCACATTTAATGTTTAGGTAATTACAATTTATTATGACCAAATCTAGAAAAATTTATAGAGACAAAATTATTTTTGTTCAAGTAGCTTGGATCATGCTTTGAAAATAAATATAATATTAAAAAGCAAAAACAAAAGTCTGATGCATTTGTATTTTTTATCTTTATATAAATATAGCATCAACTTGCTATCATCAGATGCAAAGCCAGATATAACAATCCAGTTGATGCAACAAAGAAATATTTTGAATCAATTTGGAACAGTCAGTACAATATCAATAAATATAACATTTAGGCAGTAAGCACAACTTTCAAAAGGGCAATGAAAATTTTGTTCATTTCAGAAGAAATTTCCAAAAAGTGATATGGTTTAATTAAAAGGAAGCTGAAGACGGTGGATGACGAAATGTCATATATGTTTTAAAATGTAGAGATTATTTAAAACTGCAACAAAATAATGGACTGTTCAACACAGTATAGAGGAAGTATTTCCAGATAGGTGAATCATTTCAGAAATCACTAAAGGAAAAACGGTTTAACTTGGATAAGAATATATATAAGATATATTTATTATATAAATAACTGAATCTGCCCATTGTGTGGGCAACCTACACTAAAGCTGAAGGGCACAAATGGTCATGTGATCAAATAATAACTATGCTATATAGATTATTTCACCAAACAATAAAAGAAATTCTATATTGCACCTGACATTTAAATAAGTATTCTGAATTACATAATTTCAGAAAGAAACTTTTCTCTTTTATAAAGAAGATTAACACCTGCATGCATGGAAAATAATTATTCCTTTGGTGAGCAGTAAATTCTGAGTGCAGATCTACTGGTCAATGACTTGACAGAAACATTTTTTTTAAATTTAACATGTCACAACTTACTCTAGTCACTGGTATAGCATCTATAGCTTTTAGCACTTTTAAAAAAGTATTCTTAATTTTTTTCCATATCTGTTTTTAATTTAATTTTTTAATGGTTTTCCATATCTGTCTTCATGGAATGATTGTTACTGATTTTCCTGTAAAGTTAGCAAGGACAAATCTAATCCATTCTTTTTTATTAAGATTATTTCCTACCCAAATGATGACATCTATACATAAAGCAGCTTATGATATTTGTCAGGAATGAATATATATATATATATAAAAAAAAAACGAAGGTACCCATCACTTGAACCTAATTCCTGGTAACTACACTAACACAGAAATAGGTTGATACTGCCTTTTTCTGGGATTGTTTTTCCCCCTCAGGGTAGCATATGGCATCTGGAATATTCAGATGGTCTTCCAGGTCCAACCTTGACCTGCTTCTGAGATGAAATTTAGCTAGAATTGCCAGCTGTTAAGGTATAATTAAATAATTTATCATAAATATACAACATTTACAATAGAAAAGTGACAACACTATTATCTGCATATACCAGAATATTACCATGCTTTTTTCCCTTATATTACAAGGTTTATTTAATAAATAAACCAGATATTAGTGCTTTGAGAAAAATCTCTCAGGAAGAAAATAATAGCAATTTTTAAGACATTTATTATTTAATGTTCATTATTTAACAATCAAGTAACAAATAACTTTATTATTAAATAACAATTTCTAAACAAGATAGCATAGCAATATATTTAGCAGAAATGGGGTACCATTGTCCGTGAGTTCCGATGACCTTTATAAACCATTTTTATTAAAGGGCGTCTAATATTTAGTGTTTCTAATTCTTCCATTTCCTTTCTTTCTTTTCTTCGTCTGAAAAGTTCCTGGATGCGAGCAACAGCAGATCGTCTGTAGATTATGAACAGAAAGACTAGTATTATCAGAAAGTTACATAATAGCCTCATTTTATGGACAGAAAGCTGGTATTTTCAGTTACATAGTAACTGGCTACCCTGCCTTCTCACTGACATAGAAAAAGAACATTCTGCAGCATCTAGAATTAGACAAGAAAGACAGTAAATCATTAACCAAGGGAATCCTATGGTCAGTTGTAAATAAATTTTGAAACAGAATAACCATGTTAGATATGAGCATCTGATAGATGAACCCTAGAAAACTCTGTAAATGCTTAAGGAAAAAATAACTAAAGCATGGCCCGGCATTGAGGTAATGAAGAATGTCTATATGTGAGAATGTTATATAAAAAGTAGAACACTATGCTTCACCAGTAGTCACCATATAGGGAAAGTGAGGCAATGGAAAGAGGGATATTGAAGATGTATGCCTGAAAAACAATGTTGTCTTGTAATATGGAAAATGAATACTTAGGACAGTGATGGCAAACCTTTTCGGCACCAAGTGTTGAAAAGGAAGCATGCACGCGCAGCACCAAGTGCTGAAAAGGGAGCGTGTGCTCGTCTGGGGCGTGACCAGGAAGAGGAGTTGCCCAGGGAGCATGTGCACACCAAAAAATTTACTTCCAGTTTCTGGCGCACACATGTGCGCTGGCCAGCAAGTCTTCCAGTTACTGCTGCGCATGCACACGCACCGATCAACTGGCCAGCACACATGCTCACAAAACAGCTCTTCTGGTTTCTGGCACTGCCGCATGCACAAAGGTCAGCTGATCATCGCGTGCGCATGCACGCCAGAAACCTAGAAGAGGAACGGCCAACGCGACGCGTGCCAGGCAACATGGCTCCGTGTGTCACTTCAAAGCATGTGTGCCATAGGTTTGCCGTCACGGACTTAGGATATCTGGGCACATTGTGAAGATAATGGAGCAATTTTTAATTGCTTGTTGTGATTTGAGGATTCAGTTTGGGATTGCTGAGTTGCTTGTGTAAAATCAGAGTACATAAACATTTGAGAGTGGGTGGGGTAATGACATTATCTGATATTGTTTGGAAGTAGCTGAGTTGAATGATTTAAGGATTGGGGAAAAAAGAAAAAAAAAGAATTCTGAACTAGGAAAAGGGCACATCATACTGGAGGTAGTTAATAGACTGAGATAAGACCTACCTCCTGCCTGTGAACATCTCGCTCCTTCTTTGCCATCTTTGTTAATTCTTTAGTCAATTTTAGTCTTAATATTGTTTTAATGTTCCATCTTGTTGCTTTTATTGGTTATAAACTGCCTAAAGTCACTTCTACACAAGATGAGTGGCATGATAGACAGACAGACAGATAGGGCAGTATGGGCTAATGGAATGTACCTTTTTGCAGTTTCTGGAGAACCCCAAATATTACACCAGTGAAACTGAGCAACAAATTGCAAAACAAGCACGATGTTATTTCCTCCTGAATCCCCCCTCAGTCCCAGCCAGTAATAATTAAGTGCATATTTGTCCAGTACATTTGTCTCATGTTATTTGTATTCTGTTCAAACTTGACATGCTTTCTTTACTTCTTCCTAATTTAATCCAATTTCACTGCAATTTCAAACATATACATGTATTTCATTCTAATCACATAAGATTATCAGGTATTCTAAATATTTGCCAGTAAAACGTATTTTAAATTAAAGATTCAACATGTGCAAGCAAAATATTTGTTTTCAAGGTCTCATTCTCTGATACTCTGAAGATTTCTTTAAAATTTTGTTTTTGTTTGTTTTTAAACTTATCTTAAAAGATACCTTCATCACCTATTAATGTGGTTTTAAACTATAGAGCCTGAATGTATATATGCTTCAACGGCCCTGCAAAACATATTAATATATAGTTTAGGATAAGGATGAAAATGAAGTGGAAGAGTTCCTCCATTTCTTCTTCACCCATACCTGAGGAAAAATGTCCAAGAAACTTCAAGGAGACAAAACCCAGTCAAGATGACACAGATTCTGACTTGAGGATGTGGATGTTGCATCCAAGCCAGAGCCACCTTGTTCCCAAAAATAATGACACCTATAAATAAAGGACTAGACAGAGACAAAATAGATGAACTCTCCCAAATATATGGATAAACAGTGAAGCAATGCTGACTTTGCCAAAGCCAACTTTCGTAATCAGGGCTACTACATACAGTAGACTCATCTGTTCCTGGACAGAAGTTGAGGGAATCTGGAGCCCAATCTCTTTACCTGAATGCTTCAAACTGTACCAGACCTGCTATCAGGAATCTCTGACATGTTTGCCTGGATGATGTTACAGTCTTATCCTCTCTGTATTTTTGTCAGATGGCAGGAATTAACTAAGTATGGATATAGGCTTAAACTTTTTGTGGAATATGCTATGTATTTAGTATGCATCAAGTCAAGACAATAGGTAACTATATACTTCCAAACCTTCTTTAGCATAATCAGATGTCCTATTATCTAAAGCAAAATGTACAGATTTTCCAGCTTTTAGCATGTGGCTAGGAACCAAAGACACATATGCTTATATTTTCTATATAACTGTAAATGCCCTGAATTTTAAAAAGCAGTTTCGGCATTAAATTATGAACAGTCTAAATTGAAATTTTTAAATAATGCATAGCTACCAAGCTAATTTTTGAATTTTCAGAAGTTTGAAGATAAGAGATATTTTCTAAGAATAAACTTAATAATATTAAATGCTAAATCTCAATGTATACTCATTTGGTTCCCAACTCACATTTTATAGTTATTCTAAATTTTGTCTACTATTACTGTTGGAAAACAACATTAAACAGATCAATCAAAACAAATTAATTCAAACTCATATTAGCAGTGGTCCATGCAAAATATGCTATGTGCTTAAAAAGGGAAATAGAAAGGCTGGATTTGATTTTCACTATGTTTTTATACAATCATCTCCAATAAATGATATTAATAAAGTTATTAAAACTGTACACATTTTCTTCTTACTATTCCTGGGCACAACATGCAGCTAAATCATTGCTCCGTAACATCCTTTATATGTAGTTTAGTAGATTTAAAACAGGTAATATAACCACTAACAGTTAGATACTGCACCAATCATTTTTTTAAAAATTGAATTGTTTATAGAATGGGAATTTTGAATTACCTCATTATTCTATCACCTACTGCTGTTCCTCTGTTATATCTAGCAAAAGGAATAACAGCTAAAGTCATTCAAGAAAAAATGTTATATGAAATATTTTTAAAGAAAAAAATGGCATTCTCAGGCCAACTTAACCATTTGATTTCAATGTTCATAATACTCTAAGTATTAATAATTGATTTTTTTTCTTATTGGGCCCAGAAGCAACACATTTTCCTGTAAAATCACCATTAATTCTTCAGTACCTATATTGTTTACAAATACATAATTTGTGTTCAAAATAAAAAGTGGAAGAAAACATTTTTGTTTTGCATTTAATAGTGACAATTAACAGAGAATCACTGTAGATAAACCTTGTTACTATTACAGCAATCTAGGTCCTGAGATGACTTCATTCTAAATCTTTTAGCAGTGGGCTTAAATTCTATTGCTCTTGAAGAATTCAGTCATTAGGCTGGATATGGCAGATCTCCTGATCAGATTATGTTATAGATGTGTCTTATAAATCCAACAGAAAAAAGAACTGGAATTGTAATCATAAATGAAAGAGCTAAATATTGCGGTACCAAACTGCAATAAATCATTAATAACTAATGAGTAATTCTATCCCTAAAATGGATATCAGTCTACAGACAAAAAAGGTGCTGATTTGGGATGAGGAAATTGGAAAGATTTAGCAGTTGAGTGCCTTCATGATAAAAAGGGAAAAGAAAAACTGGCTTTTCTACTATGTACCTTTCCCTAGCTATCTCCATTATAGTTTTACTTATCTTGACGCAGAAAGTTGTTATTGTGGCCACCTTTTGATGCTCTGAAAAGGAACATGGGGTCAATTGAGTTCTATATTGAATTAATAGAGCTGAATGACTGAACCAAAAAGCTATGGCAAAACCAAATATTGCTTTTAAAAATCAATACTGGGTTTCTCAATTCTTCTGAAATATGCACATGTATGTGAATAACATACAACTTAAATTCATACCAATTTTTAGTGGACAATAAATCAAAAGATTCTAAAACAGAATTTGTTATTGCATTGGGACTTTTCAAAACAAAATTAAAAAATAATTTTAAATTAAATGTTGATGTAGTATCATTTTTATATAGCTCTGTAATAATAAAATGCTATGTTGCAAAGAAACATTTTATTTCCATTGTATATCAAGACATAAGCGTGATTGTATTTAGTGCTTTTATGCAGGTGTCCAAGGTGGGGATATGAAACTAAATGATTCACAGCATTTTGCAAACTCTACCAATTTCATGTGTGTGCGCCATGACACTGTGCAACTATGAAAGGAAGGAGCTTTCATAATGAAATTATATCCTGATAGGAATAAAAATCTATGTTTTAATGACTCTAAAGTTTGGCATTAATTATTATTTGAGTAATAATTTATTATTCTAAATATGCTTTAATTGAAATCAAGCATTCCCTTCAGAGCCATCAGAATGCTAACTTTTCTGTATTTTTGTATGGCCCATACAACATATATTTTACAAAAATGTTGAAAGCATGGTTTCTCAATACACCAAGTTAGGAAACATTGCAATATATTAGAGTAAGCACTGAGCAGGGTTAAGTTAACATGGTTAAAAAAGAATGCATTCTTCTTCTCATCAAATCTATACAAAACGAACCTGGCATCACTAGCATCACATAACCCCATCTAGTGGTCTTTTAGACATTCCAAAAATGTCTGAATTAAAAATAATATTCCATTCTGAGCAAATTAAAAAAATATTTAAAAATAATTTTCCTATTTAGTAAATTATAGACACTGTAAATGTTGGTCTGTGACCATAATAAAATGACTGAATTATAGATAAAGTATCTTTTCTTCTAATCATAATGCATAATAGAATTTATTTGTTCCAAACCACCTCATTTTAGAATCTTTTTTTTTAGTAAACTAGAGAAAATGAAATCCCTGAAAGACATGAAAAAGATTTAGGAGCATTTGCTGTTAGAAATTTTAAAAGTCAACTTGATTGTTTGTAGGGAAATGGCAACATATTTTTATTTAGAGAAAAATATAAAAATATGGAACAAAAGGTCCCTCACTATGTATGTGTACATCTGCATAATGTGTTTCTGATGCCATTAGGTAAGAATATATATACGCATGTTCGACAGTCTATTCTCTACCACCCAAAGGAGGTTTGCACAAAAGAAGAAACTTTATCAGATATTCTATTTTGATCAGGCTTCAAGTCACACCATTTGAGGTGAGACAGCCAGTGTGGTGGAGATGTTAAGGACATTAAAGACATTATAGAAACACAGCTTCAAATCCGCAGTCAGCCATGTAAGCTCCCTGAATAATTCTGCACCAAACATTCTGTCTCAGCCAAACCATTAAAGTCAGCTGGGTGACTTTGTTCCAGTCTGTCTCAGCTGAACCCACCTCAGAGGCTTGATGTGAGGAAAAGTGGGAGAAAGGGACACTACCTATGATGCCTTGAGCTGCTGCACAAAAGGCAGGATATACCGTATTTTTCGGTATATAAGACACACTTCCCCCCCCCAAAAAAAGTGGGTGGAAATGTTTGTGCGTCTTATATAGTGAATATTGCCAAAGCCCCGCCCACCTGCCAGCCCCCACCCTTCAGCCTCTGCCTCCCAGCAATTTGTCTCCTTGCAACAAACAGAAAACAGCCTGGTCAGCTTGAGCACAGCCTGATTTAGCACGATCAGCTGACTGGCGGTTGGATCGACCTCCCGGAATACCCCCATCAGCTGTTCCAGGCTGCGGGGTTCACCACTCCCCATTGCCACCATTGCTGCCCACTGCCACTGCTGCCTATTGCTGCCTCCGCGTGCCCCATTTTCGGCCCGTTCCATGCAGGGATCCCCGCCGCCTGGAACGGGCTGAAAATGGGACACACAGAGACCAAAAATGAGGCGCGCAGAGGCTGAAAATGGGACGCACGGAGGCATCGATAGGTGGCAGCTGTGATGGGCAGTGATGGTGGCGATGGGCGGTGACAATCCCCACAGCCTGGAACAGCTGATAGGCTGTATTCCAGGAGGCAGATCCAATAGCCAATCAGCTGCTCGTGCTAAATCAGGCTGTACTCAAGCTGACCAGGCTGTTTGCTGTTTGCTGCAAGGAGGCAAATTGCTGGAAGGCAGAGGCAGATTTTTTTTTCTTATTTTCTTCCCCAAAAGCTAGGTGCGTCGTATAGTCTGGGGTGTCTTATAGTCCGAAAAATACAGTAAATCAAACAAATAAATGTGTGTAAACACCACTGCAAAAACCTCACGGGACTCTATGTACTTCTAATACAGATGAGCCCTCTCTCAAGACAATTACCAACATATCTCCTCAGAAGTTAAATGATCCAGTTAAGAAACTATGATAGAACTCCACCCTGCGTGCATCTTTGCACCAAATTGTACAGTAAGTTACTGAATAAATTTAATCTAGAACATACTATATTCAGTAATGTCACTGAAGTTGAGTGCAAATACATACAGAAAGCCAGAACTGTAACTACAGCAAGAGTAAATGGTGAAATGAAGAAATGATCTGTAATGCTTTTAGTCAATGCAAATTGCCAGCAAGAGAATGCTGAGATCTGAATAAATATTCTACAAAGTTTTTGAAGACAGGAAACAAACACAACAATACTAACCTATGACCAACGCCTCCACGATACCGTGCACCGGGTATGAGAACAGGGTCATCATCACTATCATCAGTTTCGTGGAAAACAGAACTTCTTGTTGATGATTCTTCATGAGTGGCAAGTCCTGAGGAATCTGGTTGAGAATGAGGTTCATTATTGGTATTATTTGGGATGGCAGAAGAATCTGTACTTTGTTGACTCAAGCTTTCTGGCTGTTCCATGGTTTTGCCTGATAAATCTTCCCCTGGGATCTGGGAGATTAAATCAAGATCAGGAACATTTCCTTGTTCCATAGTACTTTCAGGCTGGTCAGATATTTCATTCTCTGATAGAACAAACAATATTTGGTTAATCAAACACTTTTGAATATACTTAACAGGAAAGAACAACATGAATTACATGAACTATGCAAAATTGATGCTAACTATTAAGAAGTATAATAGCTGTAAATGGTGAAAAAGCATTTAATTTTGTTTTAGCTGTTGCTCTATTTGGGTACAATATTTTCCACAACTATTTTCCTCAAAGCAGTTCTTTGAGAGTAGTTGGATAATGCACTATTAGCAGAGAGTTACAGTAACAAAACCATAATATACTATTGTAGGTTATTTGGCAGTTCAGTACAAATTAATTCCAAATATTGCAAAAATTTACAGGACAGGAGCATAAAACAAAACTAACAGTATTAACTACTGATACCTGATGATACCAAATAAAATAAAATTCCTGTTACCTTTAACATATATATCTGTAATTATTTTACATACCCGAATGTGGTGTATCAGCATTTTCATTTGTTGACATTAGCTCTTCAGCATTTGTACTTTCTTCAGGTGATTCTTCAGGAATTTCTAAACCATAGAATTTTTAAAAATGGATGAATTCTGCAGATAGAAACCATTTCTAATATTTGCTATTCTTTATTATAAAAGATGTTTAGAATGATTTCAAAGTCTACTATATTTTACATCAGAAGAGGCAAGATGGTGCTTTCCAGATGTTTTAAAAAACACTTTCTAGTCCTGTTAGATGTTTGATATTGATCCTGTTAGCAAATGTGATAAGTATGAAGTCTAAAGAATTTTGAGAATTTACCAATATTTCATATGACAAGTAAAAGTTACAGCTAAAATATGCTTTATAAAAATGTAGAGTTATAAACAGGCACAAACTTCTTTATAACCCCAATAAAAGAAAATCTGATTCTTATTTCTGCTGCAGATTCCAGATATCTATGATTTAGTTTTATAAACCTTACCGTATTTATGTTCTGCTCAAATTATTATTTAAACAATTATTAAAATCTATTTAAAGTTGTAGCAAGTTTGTTATATGTGATTCTTGACCTAGCATTTTACAGCACTTATATACAATTATAATTTCTGAAAATTCTTGATTATTTAATGCATATAGCTCCAGCTCTCTTAACAGTTTTTGCTCAGCTCATATAGTAAAGTAATCCTCAGGTTATGACAAAAATTGGAACTGGGATTGCTGTTGCTAAGTGATATGGTTATAAAGTGCAATCCCAACAGTACCAGTTGCTGTCCTAATCCCAGGACACATGGTGGTTAAGTGAAAGAGCCAGAAGTCCCAGTAAGGGAATATGGGAGACAGTGTAGGTGCTGTATGTGGAATCTAGGGAGGGAACTTTAGGGACTAGTCAAATGTCCATTTGTTTAAACTTTGAATAGTCATTCAAATGGACTTAAACCAAGAACTATTGATATTCGTAATTCCACAATACTGTTAAATTTATTTCTCTCAGCTTTCAACAGTTACTTATGTAAGTAGATATAATGAAAAAAGAATAGTATAAAATATACTATAAAAAGAAAGTCACCAATTTCACAATGTTAATTAATGTTTGTTTCCTATGTAAGAGTAAGCTATTTTGTGATTTAAATTGTATGCTTTTGCTTGTCCTCTGCGTCCAAAATGAAACAAAAATATTATTTGGTCTATCTCAACAAATATTTTGGAGTTCCATGAGAACAGATCAACAATGTTATAATGATACAACATGGTGCTTTTTATAACATAAATTCCAAGATATCTTACTTGATTCTTCACACTCTGGTGTTGGTACTTCTGAACCTGGAGTTCTTAGGGATTCTTCCTGACCTTCTATTTTGCTCTGACTTCCACTCCCTCTAGAACTTGAAGCTGTACTACTCCTAGCAACAAATGCATGCAACAACATATTGCACTATGTTAGACATTTTTCCCATTCTTCAAAAGTTTGTAAAATATAGATAGAAAGATCAACTATAAATTAAGAGAGCTACACTTTAAAATCATCAGAAATAAAGCAATATAAAATGCAAACATTAGGAATCAAAACTCACAATTAAAATATCTACAGAAATTAGAAAAATAACAAAATTACATTAGAATAACAATGTGTGCATTTTCAGATGGAATAAAAACAATTTGATAGAAAGTATTTCTATTAAGAAATCCCCTCAGTTGTTTGCACTTACATCTTTAAGAGTGTGAACTATAGTACCAGAGTCATATGGCTGTGCTGTGCGATTCCATCCTATTTTGGACTTACCTGAATAGGAGAGCAGGAATGACAAAAATGTAAACAAGCATCCACATCAATTGATATTAAAGATAAAAAAAAATCCAAGTCTCCTCTTCTAAGAAAGCAATGTTTTAAGCAGCATGAAGGAATCCACAGAAATAAAGATAAACATGGCTAGAAACTAGTGGCATTTGTAACAAGCTGCAACAATGTCAAAATGATAACTCGTGTAACATGACATTATTGTGAAAAATAACATGGTTTGGTACTTGCATCACAAGTACATAAGTTGCATCATGACATCATGTCATTATCTTCACCTTGTTTCTCTGTGAAAACCCATAATATAAATCGTAACTTCACTGTATTCCAGGAAGTGGTAAATATATAAGATAGCTGGCTGTTTCTGAGCAGATAAGAACGATGGTTCAGAATTTATAACTAATCAGATTTCAAGCTCTTCACATTCTCTTATAGGACTGCCCTTTTAGAAGAAGAGAGTTGGATTTCTTAACTTAGGCCCTCACAGCATCTGTTGATAACTGACACTTAATTGCATTCTTTGAAGTCCTGCTCCTTGTCCAGGTTATGTTGCAATGTTCCAGTCAACAAGAGTACACTGATATTTGCCTGGAAAAAAAGCCTCAAACAGCTTCTGAGAAATGGGAGGGGCAGTAGCAGGTCTTTTCAGCCTTTCCTCTGGGGCAGGTGAGGGGTACCCTATTTTTGCTATAGAAAAATAAAGATGCTTTGTAATAAGTCCAATGTATCATTCGGACACTATAGAGCCCCCATGGAATTGTCTGAGATCATGATTATTGCCAGGAACATACACATTTTTGCCCCAAATCATTTTGTATAGAAAATGAGGTTTATCATAAACACAACCTAGGTATGCAGAAATAACCACTTAAGGAATCGTTGTTCAAGCAGGCAATCTACTATTTCCTAACTGGATTTCTCATATTGATAACCTCATAGTTTAGGACATGGTGATATATATGATAGCCTATTCTGAATAGAATTAATCTGTCAAGTAAGATTGAGAAAAGGGTTGTTTCAGAGTGTCATTTTTAGCCCTTCTTGATGATAAATCTCCTCCGCTGAAATAGCTTGTACCCTGGAATAGTTAGCCTCGTTCCTACTAGCGTTCCAGAAGATTGTTTAAGAAATGTGTATTCTGAATGGACTTTGGCATTGAGAGATTAGATAAAATACTGTCTCAGTAAGTGATGTATGCTTATTCAAGGGACATATGGAAATCAGATGTCCAATTATTCATTTTATTTATTTGTATGCTGCCCTTATAATTTTACAAATAACTCAGATGGTGGACATATTGAACAACTTCCTCCTCTTTTCCCCACAACCTTTTGAGGTGGGTTGGGCTGAGAGTGTGTGACTGGCCCAAAGTCACCCAGCTGACTTTCATGGCTAAGGGGGGACTTGAACAATGAGTATAATATGTATAAAATAGATATGTTATAAAAATGAAAGTTCCACTTCAAAATATAACCCGCATTTGCAATAAGTACTTACCATTCATCAGTGAAATCTAATTTAATTGTACTTGTAGTTGTTCCTTCTGTGCTATAATGTAAACTTAAAACAGGTTCACTTGCTCCTGGCCGTGGACTTGCTTTTTCATCATCTAAAAAGAAAGTGTTACAAATGCAAACAGATTGATTGATGGATGGATTGATTGATTGATAAAAATATTATGGCTGCCCAACTCCCTCACAGTGATACCAGTTGGCTTTCAAAGATAAAATCTCAGTATAAAAATGGATAAACTCCCACAAAATTGTGCTATTTAGCTTGTGCTAGCCTTAGTCTTTTAAAGATATATAATATGTAATATTAATGTGCAATATGTAATAACAAATTTGTAATTCCGTCCTGCTTGGCAAAGGCAATAAGCCAAGGAGGCACAAAATTAAAATTTAGAAATGAATAAATAATGTTTACATTAATAAATGCTGGAGCAATTTTATATTTTAAAAACAGTAATGTTTATTATATTCATTGTATGAACATTTCCAGATTAAATATACTTAATCATTTTAATTTGACAATTGAATATATTCTCAGGACTAATTACTTTCATTTTTATTGTAACTTAGTAGAAAACTTTAGGAGTCAGCAGGATAACAGACTAAAAACATTAGTACTCTTATGTTTATATATGGTTTGCCTAATTTCTTTTGAGGAATAATAATAAAAAATGCAATTTTTTATTACAACAGAAGTAAAATACAATTATAACTCATGAATTTAGATATTTTAAAAATAAGCTTCATGTTGAATTATATGTATATATGCAACCACCCATAACAGTGCATCAATCTGAATGCCACTAAACTTATATGAACTAGGAGTCAAGTTGGGGCACATTACGTGAATACTAAGAGACAATACCAATTTGAGGGCACATCATCATAATTGAGCCAAGAAACTTGTAACAGATCACTGGTTTTATTTTACAAAATTCATCCTACATAACAAAAGTCATGGAAGGAATGACACAAACTACAAAAATCAGGATCTCACATAAGTTCTGTAATTCAGCATGCTGGCAATGGATGTTTCCAAGATATGTACTTTATGCATATTATGGATGATTGTGTAGTAAACCAGATATTTAGACTGGATTTACCATTTTGTCCCATTTATTGAATCCTTTCCAAATACCTGAGACAGGCATATGTTGTTGCTTAATAATATTAAAGGTATTGTCACAAGTTGTAAGATGATGATGATTGATTATTCAACCTTTATATATATATAAAATTCAAGGCAGTGGGCATAACTCATACACCTGCCTACTTTCTCCACAACAATCTTGTGAGGTGATTTTCTATGACACAGTAACTGGTCAAAAGCCACCTAACTGGTTTTCATGCATAAAAGAGGCTTGTAATTTTCAGTCTCCTGGTTTGTAGGCCAGCACTTAACCATTATATCATACTAACATATACAATGTATCAGAACTGTGTATCAGGAATTAAATACCTGAATTTAAAACAGTCTCTCAAAAGTTCTTTGTAACCCATCAAATAATATATCTAATTAGACAGATGATTTAACATTTATCTTTGATAATTCTGGAGCTAGATTTTGTTACCTCAAAATAATTGCATGTCTACATGATATTTTGATTTAATAGGAAGGAAAGAGAACATTTGAAATTATACATCTTTAAATAAATTTCCATCAACTCACATATAAATCTTAAAGTGTGGCAGCAATAAAAGTATTCCATAATATGTCATCATTTTTAAGGAAATTATTGGAGCCTGAACAGTGCTTAGGAATACTTAGATGCATTCTTCTAAAAGACGGGCTAAAGCACTAAAAACAGGCTGTAATATCTTTTTTTTCCTTTTTAAATTTACTTATGTCATGACTAGAGGAATAAAATTTTCCTGCTGCTAAACAAGATACCTGACTAAGAAAATGAAGGCAATACTGTACAAAGAATTATGACAGTTAAATCATAGTAATTTTTTAAAAAGACAATTAAAGCTGAAATCTTAAACATACTTTAAAGTAGGGATGTACAAAATTCTTATATTTATAGATTGATACATTTTGCACAAACCCACTTACAAAGAAGTAAATACTATAAAATTTAGAATTCGAACCTGACATATAGTACTTAAGTATGACTTAAGAGTCATACTTCATACCTATGTCCATTTACTGTATCAAAACCTACAGATGTTCAGTGATCTGTATAGCTGAGTTCACATATTCTGCCAGCAGTGTGTAGTTCACACTGCCTGTCCAAAAACCTGCACAAGTAGGCTTGGCTCAAGAAATCGTTTCAAAGAAGTGAAGTTTGTCAAGGGGGTCATATACTCAAGCCCAAATAAAAGGCAATTCATTTTTACATGCAGATCAGTCACTCTATGTTGTTATGTCAGTCATAGAATAGAATAGAATTTTTTATTGGCCAAGTGTGTTTGGACACACAAGGAATTTGTCTTGGTGCATATGCTCTCAGTGTACATAAAACAAAAGATATGTTCATCAAGAAAATGATTTTCTTGTGAAAAATCATTTTTTGATTTTTTCAGTGAAAAAAGGAACTAATTCGAAATATTTTGGGGGGGAGCTCTATTTGCCAATAGATTGGAATCTTGTTCTTCAAAAAAAAATCTGGTGTAAGATACTAAAAGGCAAAAAGCTTATTACCTTATATTGTGTTAAAGCATGAAAAAGATTTTGTTTGTTCTAATATCAATGGTTATACATGGAATTTCTCAAGTTCATTTCAAACAAGGATTACGCTTCATGAACTTTTATATATTTATATTTATTTATAAGGTTTAGCAACATCAATTTTAAAAAATCCAAACCAGTGGTGGGTTGCTCCCGGTTCTGTCTGGTCCTTGCGAATTGGTAGTAAGAGCGGTGGGAGGCTCTGCCCACCTGCCCAGACGTCATAATGGATGATCTAAACATACGCAGAAGCTTCTGCACGTGCGAGTGAAGCAAGCACGTCCGCGTGCTTCTGTTGCAAACCAGTAGTAAAGGTAAGTAGATCCCACCCCTGATCCGAACCATGAAGAGCAAAACTATTAAACCTATCTTTACCATGCACTGGTTTCTAATACATCAGACAAATTTTAGTAATTTGAGAGTTAAATGAAAATGCCACCTAACAGAAGGATGAGTTTATAGTTTTGAACAGTTGTTTTTACTTCTTCAAATGGAAAAATCTTATAATTCAGTTGTTATTTATGTGAAATTGAGTTGTGTGTCCCAATAAAAGAAAACAAAGCCAAAAATGTATAAACCCTTCATTATTACAAATCACAATGGGGGAAAAAAAACTAGGGGAATTTCTCTACTATGAAGCCTTACCATAAATAGCTTCAGATCAGATACCCAAACAACAATCTTAGAAAATCATACATCATTCCTGGTTGATCTCAAGGCTACCTTTGCAGTTTTGGCAGAAATGAAGTGAGAGAGTTTCTCTTGAGCTTCCATTCCAGGGAATACTTAACAAAGTTTAACTAAGCCTAGTTAAACGCTGGCACTAGGGTTAATGAATTCTTTCAATTCCTCAGGTTGGAACAGAAGGGCCTTACTGATACAACTGATTATGCTTGAACAGTGTTGTTGTAGTTTTAAATCATATTTTATCCAGACATGACATATCCTTAACTAAAAAGTGTTATAGAGGTAAAGAACAATACAGCCAAGTATTAGTCAGTTAACTGTGTGATGATAAACACCAACAAATGCAACAGGCAAGCAGCAACTGCATACACTATTTTGTTCCTGAGGGAAAGCGTCTTGAGCAAACAACAGCAGCACAAACTACGTAACTACATTAGCTGCTTAATAAACCTTGACAAATGACAACCTGTAGGCTGAGGGTCCTGTGAGGATCCCTTAGGGGAAGACTGATCAGAGCTGGAGGACTGCTGTGCTGAACCCTCCGCTAGCTCTCGCTGTCTCTGCTGTTCAGCCTTCTTAAGCCTCAGCCGCTGCAGGCCCCTACGGAGTATAGCTAACTCAGGTGCCATTAATTCTGACAGGAAAAAGGGTGTAAAAAAGAAACAGGCATAGAACATAAGATAAAAAGAATATGACTAAAGAGCAAGGTAATAGATATTATGTAGAGAATACAAGCATCAAATTTCATTCTTAAAAGCAGACTATTAATATCAGCACAGAGGCAAAATGTGCTTTACTTGGTTTATTATTTTTTTCTTAAGTATGAGAATTATGCTCATTATGTATGTTTCCTAGCTCAACTTGCTCAACTGCTAAGGCAGTTAAGTTTTATAAAATAAAAAAAGATATAACCATGAAGACGCAAAAAATATATACATGATAATTTCCTGCACAACTTCCACGCATATGATTGTTTCTACTCTAACAATATTCATTGGGAATTAAGAGATCAATGTAACATGTGGACAAAACTGAAGCCTAACTATCAAAGTTGCCATCAAAATTTTAGGTTGTAAATTACAATATAAAATGTAGCTATATAGCCCTATTTAATGTGACTGTGATAAAGCACACTACTGTAAAAGTTGTCTAATGCTAAAATGAGGGAGGGGATGATTTTGTTTTTGATATTTTTTTTCTTCTTCTTAGAAGTCAGTTTTCAAGTTTGGGGTTTGGTCCTTCTGCAAATAAAGAACAAAACTGAAATATGAAAATACAGGAATACTCTAACATTTGAGTGTGTGTCATAATTTTTGTTTTTATAATGGAAGTAATTAGATTAGGCAACTGCTATGCTGAATGTAATGAATTACTTCTCTATTCCAGTCAACCACAACATATTAAACGGTTTCCTAATACTCAGCAGTAATCACCCAGGAGGAATAGGGCAATTAGAAGGTTTTAGTGTTCAATTTGCAGAAAGGAAACCATTGCTGTTTGATATATTCCAATGTTTTCATGTTCTAGTACATGAATAAGTGAGAAACTAAAAAACACTAAAACGATAGATCTTATGTAAAAAATTAACATTATGTAATTCAGAGCATAATAATGTTTTATTTTCAGACCACTATTATTTCGCTGAATTGATTTCATGACACTTTTTGGAAATACAGACTAAAAATAAGAGCAGAAAAAAGGAATTAAACATTTAAGATCACTTGAACTAATAAAACAGTGACAATTATTGCAACAAATTAGTCTCCTATAGGCAATACCTTTTCTTAGTAACCATCCAATTTAAATAATATTTAAAGCATTACCATTTGAAGGAGTATTAACTACCTTAAATCAGATTTATTCAAATATATTAATTGATTTGTTTTCTGGCTATATATCACTTAAAAATAGTTTGGCTATAACAGCCACAACACAGTGAGCTAATTGCTGAAAGGTACATAGATTTCAGTTATATGGCACTATCAAACCATCTCAAAAAGGTAATCAAGTTTAGATGGTGGAGTCAATATTTGAATGGGAGATAACTGAGAAATTTCAGCCCTATACTAGACTTGGGGACATGGGGATGGGAACCCACTTTTACTGTTGCCAGGAAAACAAATTGAGTATCTACTAAAGTTGAACTGCAATGTCCTTGAAGGAAACTTCATTTTTTTATTTAAAAGATATTCTTTTTTGTGAGATGTCTTCTAATACCATGGCCTGGGAAAGGAACATGTCAGAATTTTATTGTGACAGGATTGAACAATATAAAGAAATGAAATAAATTCAAAATAAACTATATTCTAATTGTTACATTTTGATTTGTTTATTTATTAAAATTATTTGGCTACTCATCTCACAAGAAGTGATTCTGCGTGGTGTACAACAAAAAGTATAAAAACATGTCAAACACTGTCATATTTTACAAAAGCACACATAAGAGATTTGATCGGCAATAGAGTCACCTCAAGATATCACTGGTGCCCTGAGACCCCAATCCTGATGGCAAAGTCAGTTAAATGCAGTTTACCTCACAGTGCCAACAGAATCAGTTAAGAAGATAAACTTCCAGTACAGAAACAATCAGGTTAACTTAGACAAATAAAGGTCTATAGAATAGCAATAGCTATTTTCTCACAGTTATTTCACTCTATGCAGATCACACATTTACAAAACTAATATTCATCCACAGGAATTCTATAGATGCGGAAGCACATATTAAGTTCCATTTGTAAACCTATAAAGCAATGTTTGAGTAAAAACCTACAATTGGATAAATATGTTTACATCTAAATCCAATTCTTCTATACTCCATTTGAAAGAATATAGTAACAGTTTTATAGTGATATTCAATATTTAAATAAAAGCCATATATTGTTTTCTAAGAATTAATATAGCATACCATACTAATTTTGAAACTGAAGGAACAGCTGCTTTAAAAGTATATGTTTCTTAGGAACATACCTGGGAATTACCAGTTCAAACAAAAGCAATCCAAAATTCCATTGAGTTGATATAAGCCCATAAGTATGTCTTCAAGTGTTTTTCAAGTTATCCTAATAGCACTTGAGAGGAGCATTTTCCAAAATGATAAGAAAACAGATTCTTCAATAATAGCTGGCACTAGGTTTATTATTATAGTTGATTAAACCTGTTATGGTTTCAGTCCCCAGCAAATTTAACCCTAAACTTGATGCTTAAATCTAAGCCCGCTTAGAGAGGGCTGTAAAGCACTGTGAAGCGGTATCTAAGTCTAAGTGCTATTTCTGTTAATTGCTAAAAATGAAATTTCTTTCCTTTTGGAATAATGGCAAGTGGATTGATTCCTAAGCATAAGCCATAAGAGGATTAGGCTCATTTGAAACAGCGGAAATATTAAAGCAGTTTTTATGGGGTGTATTAAACTTTACACAGTCTTTTTATGTAATCCACCTCAATAATCTTTACTGAAAACTGCTTCATATTTAATGCAGAAACAATATTTGCTATGAATATAGTAGCATTTATTGATGCTACATGTAAAGCGTAAAATGGATTTTATATCTTTTAAATATTTTTAGTTTCATTCCTGGAAGCAAGGAATTGCAGGACTTAATACATGAAGCCAAAGCTAACAGATATTATTCCTACCTAGTACATAATAACTTCCAAACATATTTGCAGAGTCTGTGCTAAGCAGAGGTTCTCTGGGCGGATGTAAAGCAATTTTTGGCCATCTTTCCTGGCCCATTAGAATCTGGCAGAGAGAACATGTGGATGCCATCTGCAACGAACCAGAAAATGAGACTTGTCTGCCCTAGTGTTGGCTTTATAGAACATTCTCCCTTTGGACATTACATCAGTTCCATTCCTTTTGGTGTTCCAGAAGTCCCTGAAGATTTGGTTTCCAGAGAACTCTAAGTAGATGCCTCTACTATTGAGATGAATGTACTCACATCCTTTCTGCTTGGGGTTTGCATATATGTTAGTTTTAATTAATCAGTTTTTAATATTATATTTCTAGATATCTGTTTTATATCTATATTAGTTTTTTATTGATTACTTATTGTATCCTACCCAGAATCATTTCTTGTGAGATAAGAGGCTATATAAATTAAATAAATAAATAAATACATACATAAAATAAATAAAATGGCGCACAAGAATTTGAGGTAAAATCCTCCTAAGCTACAATTAAAATTTAGCAATGAAATGACAATATAAAACAGTACATAATATGTGAAGCTTTCTATAACCAATTGTTTTGAAGCTTGCTTTCCATTTACTAACACCACAGTTCTTTCCCATCTTCTGTTTCTAATGGTAATAAAGATGAAAATTTATTTCTGGTGTTTAAGTGTTGTTGTCTACATCAATCTAAATTACAGAAATGCTAAAACAGAGTAAGAATAGAATCTAGCCTCAATTTCCATAAACTCACAAAAATTGCCTCTATAGGATTGTAGCAAGAATTCCAACATATCAAATACTCAACTTCTAAAGGGTGCTAAAGCTGCTGTGGCCACTGTTTTTGATACCAATTTTCAATTACCTTTTACCACTGCAGTTTTTATAAATCTTCATATAGATCAGCTGACAATATAACTCCAGGTAGAAAAGCTAGGCAGTATAACCAATGAAGGGGAAACTACTTTCTACTATATTGCAACAGTCAGCTCATTAAGTTGAATGAACACAATGCAGATATGGCACAAAATGTACGATTCAATTAAAATAAGAAAATATCCATTGTAATGTAAGTCTAATTCTTGCTTATAAATGATTAGTACAATAAAGAATAGAACAATTAAGAGACAATAATTGATTGGTTCCTTAATAGAAATAATGCATAGTCAGAACCTAAAGATTCACACAACTAGTTCTACAAACCAAAAGATCATTTTTACACTTATATTTCTTAAACAATAAGCTTCCATTCATGTAGTAAGCAACTTTTGGGGAAAAAAGGTTTTTCTGAAACTGCAATAGTGTCTTACAGTCAATATATACAGTAATTCTTATGAAACGTGATCGAGTATATAGTTGTACAGATCTCCTTTTTTCTACTAAGAACTATCTTCACATTAATTATTGCTAATTTAGGTTGTAAAACAAAGTTACTTCATATTTACATATTAGCATTATGGATTCAAAACCTAACTATAGTTGAATTAATTTTAAAACAAGCTCTATCAATGAAAATCTGGGAATGAACAAACTCAATTCGCCTACAATCTTCAACATACATTATAAAGCTGAAAAACTATTCTGGGGGTCAGAAGTTGAGCTAAACATTTAATGGCATATCTTTTCAGAGAAAAATAGCAATATACTGTGTTGTAACAAATTATAGCCAAACTTCAGACTAGTAAAATTTTGAGTGAAGATTAATGTAGTAGATTTTATAATTGGAGGTCATCCATCCAAGTACATGAGCACGCTGAATATTGGTATAATAAATATGTATTTTGAACTTATACATGCTCTTCTAACAAGAAAACTTTACATACCAGGTTGATGGAGGGTAGGAGGTGCCGGTGTCTCCAAGAAAGGTCTTTGTTCATTGTCAGGAGAGGAGAGTAAAGAAGTAGAAGGAGGACTTTCTGTTGATGAAGATGTTGAGGGAGCTTGAGCTGTAGATGAAGATGACTGCAGTTGTTCAGGACCATCTACTTCCATGGAATTTTCTGTTTCAGCACCTGCCAAGACATTTCCTGGGGTAGAAACATCTGATCTACTTGTTCCACCTTTGAAGAAAAGCATCAACTTAACTTTGCTTGTTTTTTTTAAAAAACAAATTTATGGTTTATATTTATTCAACACAGTAACAAATTAATACCTTTAACAGAGTAGTTTAAATGTGCTAAATGTGATACTTAGAACTATAAATTTGGCAGGGCCTATTTGAGCCATCAAGTCCAATCTGTGCTCAATGTAGGATGCCAATTAAATCATTCACATACTGTCAACTCTCTGCTTGAACACTTCTAATGAAGGGGAGCCCACAATTATTTTTGGTCTTAATTTCCACTGTCAAACTGATCTTGTTGTTAGGATATTTTTTCTAATATTTGTCTGCTTTTCATTTGATTAATTTCATGAGTCTACAGCTCTCAATAACTGAAATCCATTACTGCATATTCTGCAGTCTGCAATGAAGAAAAAGTGAGGTATTCTTCCACATGATAACTTTTCAGGTATTTGAAGAGTGCTATCATTTCCTTGTGGCAAGTTCTCAAAAATTGTGGCAAATTCTCAAAGAGATGGGAGTACCAGACCATCTTATTTGTCTCTTGAAAAACCTATATGTGGGTCAAGAAGCAACAATGAGAACTGGACACAGAACCACTGATTGGTTCAAAATTGAGAAAGGAGTTCGCCAAGGCTGTATACTATCGCCTGCCTATTTAACCTATATGCAGAGCACATCATGAAAAAGGCAGGGCTAGATGAATCACAAGTTGGAATTAAGATTGCTGGGAGAAATATCAACAACCTGTTGTGGCCCGCCAGTGGCCTGCGTGGATTGTGGCTGATCCCGACGAGGAGGCGGCTGATGTGGTGTCGCGCCAGCAGCCTGTGTAGCTGGCACTCGAGTCGGATAGCGAGGAGGCTGAAGAGGATGTGGTGCCAGAGGCAGAGACTCAGCCAGGGCCTTCAGAACCTCCAGAGGCTCCTTCAAGTGAAGAGAGTGAAGTGGAAGAGCCTCTTCTCAATGCTCGGGCATGCAGGGCTGCCAAAAGGCAGGAGTGGCTAATCAGGAGGAGCTCTCCTCGAGAGTAAGGCTTGAGGTTAATTGACCACTCCCTTAGCCTATTTAAGTTCACACACAGATAGCAAATGTTCTGGAAACAACTTGTGGTCCTACGCAGAGCATTTTGAGAGTGAGTTTTTTGTTACAACTTGGTTTCTAGGCTGATTGCCAACCCTTGTCAGACTTGGTTTAATCTCTGTAATTCATAGCAGGCTGATAAAAACATTGGTGGTTAAAGTCTGCATTTTGAAAGGGGTCTGTTTGTATTAAACAGAGTTTTTGGAGCTGTGTGTGTGTGCTACACTTCTTGGGACCTGTAGCTGGGGCAGAACACAACCTCAGATATGCAGATGATACCACTCTAATGGCAGAAAGTGAAGAGGAACTAAAGAGCTTCTTGATAGGGGTGAAGGAGGATAGTGCAAAAGTTGGTTTGAAACTTAACATTAAGAAAACTAAGATCATGGCTCCCGGCCCTCTCAATTCCTGGCAAATAGATGGGGAAGAAATGGAGGTAGTGACAGATTTTATTTTCCTGAGTTCCAAGATCACCGCACATGGGGACTACAGCCAAGAAATTAAAAGACGCTTGCTCCTGGGGAGGAAAGCTATGGCAAAGTTAGACAGCATACTAAAAAGCAGAGACATCACCCTGTCAACATATAGTCAAGGCTATGGTTTTCCCAGTTGCAATATATGATTATGAAAGTTGGACCATAAGGAAGGCTGACCGTCAAAGAATTGAGGCCTTTGAACTATGGTGCTGGAGAAGACTCCTGCGAGTCCCTTGGACTGCAAGGTGATCAAAACGGTCAGCCCTAGAGGGGATCAATCCTGACTGCTCTTTAGAAGGCCAGATTCTGAAGATGAAACTGAAATACTTTGGTCACTTAATCAGAAGGAAGGACTCACTGGAGAAGAGCCTAATGCTGGAAACGATTGAGGGCAAAAGAAGAACGGGACAGCAGAGAATGAGGTGGCTAGATGGAGTCACTGAAGCAGTCGGCATGAGCTTAAATGGACTCCGGGGGATGGTAGAGGACATGAAGGCCTGGAGGAAAGTTGTACATGGGGTCGCGATGGGTCGGACACAACTTCGCAACAACAACAACAATCATTTCCTTTTTTTGTTGTATCTTTTCAAAGCTACATATGCTCATCATCTTCAAGCTCACTTCTCAGGACTTAGTTTCTAGTCCCCCCCCCCCCAATCACTTTTGCTGCATTTCTTTCAGCCATTTCGCACTATTGATTCATATTCAGTTTGGCCTCAGCTATTCCAAGACCTTTTTTTATAAATACCACGCTAGGGTTTATAAATTTCATCCCATGCCTGGGCATTTGATATTTGTTTCTTAGGTAAAAATGTTGTACTTTTTTCTGTTAAATTTGATGTTGTAACTTTCGGATAATTTCTACCAAGATAATTCTGAATTTTCTTTCTGTCTTCTATAATACATTTTATCTGTATCATCTGCAAATACGGTAAACATTCCTCTCTTCCTTTTTATTGAATTATATAGTAATTGATATTTGTCTTTAATTTAATGAAGAACCATTAGTGAACAATCAAAGTGTTACTTTTGAACCAAGTTTGAGTCAACAATTTTCACTAAACTGTCAGATTATTCAGCCAACATTTTACTAATTTATTAATCAGCATGCTATGCTGAAGTCAAAAAATTTCATGTTTATAGCACTCCCACAATCAGTTCCCCCCTTGAAAAAATTAGATACGATTAATCAGAAAAGATTTGTTCTTAACAAGCTTACTCTTGAGTTGAGATAGCAACATTATAATATCAGCATATTCTGGATTAAATAGACTTGTTACCATCACTTAATTGTGAGGGCTGTTAAAGGCATTTACCTCTAGAGCGAGATCGTCCTCTTCCTCTGTTGCTCTGTGCAACTTCACTTGCTTCTTCAAACCATCTTGACAACATGTCAGACATTCTTTGCATTAATGAAACATTAGGGCTCTGTTCACCTATGTATAAATAGTGATATTAATGCTTTTACTGTACTTTTGCTTTTACTAACTGCAATCATATATATTTATATCTCTGAAAAATGAAAGAATAAAAACAAGTGATATTTAATTTTTATATTTTGTAGAGTTTTTTATTTTATTACCATTGTTGTTGTTGTTATTGTTATTTGTTTGGCTGCCCATCTCAATTAGGTAAATCTGGGTAACTCACAACAGGTAAAAATAATCTAACAATAGCAAGTTAAAGGACAAATATGTAAGCTTCTAATACCATCAATAATCATTTAAAAACAAAAATAATCATGATGAGCAGCAGAATCCACCCTTATATCAGTTCAACACAGCCCCTGTAAAAGCTTCCACCACTGCCAGACCTCCAGATGTGGTGGTAGAGCCATGTCTTCAAGGCCAGTAGAGTTGGGGTCAATCTAAATTCCAGGGCATGATGTTTCACAGGTTGTGGACTATGGCAGGAAAGACTTTCTTCCTGGGTTCCACTAGATTACATTCTTTCATGGATGGAATGTGTAACCGCTCTTGCCAATTCTACTGGGACAGATAGATGCAACTAGGAGAGGTGGACTCTGAATTAACCTGATACTATGCCTTACTATGGTCATAGTACTAGTACTACTATAGTACTAGTACATAGTACATAGATACTATGACTTTACAGGTCATTATAACCCAGAAACATACTGGCAATGAAAAGAGTTTGCAGAATGTAAAGAATTATGCAAAATATTATTTTATAATAAAATCGGAATTCAACTGAAGCACGTTCCAGTATCAATCCTATCCATTTTCCTATGCAAGTTAAAAACAGGAAAAAAGAAAAATGGATGAGAGGAAGATGAAAATGAAGAAAGAAAACTGTAAGAATAGTTAAAGGAAGAGAGACAAAGCTAGCAAATATATTCATTCTCTCAAGAAACAAAGCACTATAAAATTGTACATTTTACTGTGATCACTTCAGGTAAATTTCAACCTTATTTAACACTTTATTGCACAAAAGAAATTATCTTTACTTTTTCTCCTGAATGACTCTATAGAAGAATCTGAAAGCCTAGGGAAAACCAAAGGCTAATGGAACAGTGGCAACATTAAGGTTAATCCACAGTGGTGGTAAGATTGAGTGAGTTCTGCAAGTATGAGAGAAGCCAACTTAAAATCATATAATTGTATAATTTGTGACATTGGACCATATAGAAGAAAAATGGCAATGATATTCAAAAAGAAATTTGCTAAATATATATTTGACAATAACCCAATAAATTAAAAGACCTATTAGAATGAGTATATATAATGAATATCAGTGAATGTACTTGCTACCTATGCAGTTAAGAAAATGAGGAATTGTATAGCCAATTGAAAGAGATGCTAAAAACAGTATTTAAAAATATATAATACTGTTCAATAGGGAGTGACTTTAATACAGAAATCAGAGAAATGGAGGAATAAGAATCACAGGAAAATTTGAACTAAATTAACATAATACCTACTTTAAGGAATAGAAATGCAGACTCAGCACAATCACATCATAAAATGCACAACTCTGGAATCAAATTGATTTGACGATAGGAAACAGATGATAAGAAGTGCAATTTAGTCAACCAGGATACTACCAGATGCAGACTGTGGAACAGACCATGAATTCTTGGCATCAAATTTATGCATTAAACCTACAAAATCAATCTGGAGGACATATAAGAGTATAAGCGCAATGCAAAGAAAACGTTAGCATACTTAATTTAAGTGAAAGAGAATCTGAGGAGATAAGATTTAAGAGACATTATGAAAAACGAAGTGAAAATATGTTCCCAAAATTCCAAAGACAAAAAGATCCAAGTGGTTTTCAGAACAAGCTATTACAACAGCCAGTAAAACATAAAGGATGAAAACCTTGAGCAATTTACAGGACATATTACTGAATCACAATTTTCAACAAGTAAGGATAAATAAGGAAAGATATCAATCAAGAGTGTTGACTAATAGAAGAAGATAACATTAAAAGGAAAAGAAGAGCTATTCTTAAGATCGGAAAAATAAAGGAAAATCTACAGAAGTAGGAATATTTAAGAATAACAGAAGAAACATAAAGAAATTGTATTAAAGGAAAATGTAAACATTATTCTGAAACTCTAATAAACAAGAATTAGAATATAAGAAACGTTTGCAGAATATGAATACATTCAGGAACTGATAGAAAGTAGATAGAGTATTGTCAAATAGGAAAGCACCAAGCACAGATGAAATACTTTTAAAATCACTTAGAACAGGCAATTAAACAGTTTTATGTCAACAAATATAAAACAACATTATCTGGCTTAGAGTATAGAAAAGATTAGTTGGTGGATATATCTATAGTAAAATTGTGAGATGTAAAAATTACCAAATCACAGCACTAATTCCACACAAACTTTTCATTTACTTCTTTACAAAAAAGATTAGAGCTATATATTGAGAGAAAAAATGTAAAATTAACAACCAGATTTCTAAAATGGCATAGGATAGGCAGAACAATGAAGAGAGCAAGAGAATATAAGGCGTTTTTTTTAATCTTTGTTTAATGATCATTCAGAAGTTGAAATATACTAAAGCTAAAGGGTGTGCCAGAATATTCTTTTCCTGAGGAATTTGTACAATGAACAACAACAACAAACAGAACAAGAAGAGATGACTTTAATCTGAATAGGAACTCGTAACAGTAACTGGAATGTGTAGATAGTTAACACAACCTTGTTAATTGAAAGTAAAGTAAAAGTAAATATAATTTAGGCTGATTGTGAAAATAAAAACAGAACATGAGAAATCTGTTCTTAATAAGATAAAGATTACAGCAACTGACATACCTTATAAACTTTATTTGAAGGTGAAAAAGTGAAATTGGTAGCTAGGGTAAATAAAAAAGTAAGGAAAATCTGCTGGAAATGTAAAGAAAAGATTAATCTCAGAGAGAAAGATAAGGATAGTTAAAAGTTATGGGATTTTTCATTGCAATTTTCAGTGGTAGCACTTGCCTGTGAAAACTGGACATTGAGAAAGGGAGAGAACAATAATTTTGAATTATGGATCTGGAAACAATTGCTAAGAGTATCATGAATCACGAGAGTCTCCAATCAATGAAGTTCTATGCCAAATAAAAACTGACTGCTCCTTTTAGGGAATTAAAGTCAAGTTAAAATTCAAATGTGAAAGAAAGCAGTTATGGACAACAAGTTGAAGGAAATAGAAGAAGCAGAAGACAATGGATAAAGTGGATAGAAGAAATTAAAGTTACTGCTAGAATGACTTTGAAAGGACTTTATACTTGGAGACTTAAGCATTTGATAATACTGTCACTCTGAGTTGAATCTGAATCAATTGCACATATGGTTATAAACTGTTTCGCTACATCTCTGTCCTTCTCGTACAATGACTACAAAACCCCCTTCAATGGTTTCCCAATTTATCAGAACAGATTTGAAAAATTCAGAAATTAGAATTCTTCTTAGTAGAATTTCCCAATTTAATTATAATGGGGAATTCTGTCTTAACATAAAGTAATATTTCTGCATCAGACCTAATGCTTGATAGAAGACAAGAAGAAACAATTTGTCTGCAGCCTGAAAAAAACATAATGAAGTAATGGACAATTGTCTAAATATGGTCATTATCTACAATTAGAGATATAAGATGTCTAAAATTATAGCATCATTATACATATAACCAAACAAAGTTTGGATAAAAATTAGTATAAATATAAACATCGAAATCTAGTACCATCTCTTTCTCTTTCACTTTCCGGCCTTGCTCTTGGTCCAGTATCTGACCAATCTCCTCTTAATCGCAAACGTTTGACAGGAGGCTGCCGTAACTAAAGAAAAAAAGCAAGGAAATTATAGATGCAAACATTATATTCTATTTAGTTAAAAATATGAGATAAAGTTAAAATTCTTGCACTGTTATTGTCTTATTTTTATCAGCATGGACAAACCTTCAACCATAATTTGGTTTAGGAAGAAAGGCAGAAAACTAATACTGTCATTATATATAAATGGACTACTTTACATATCTGGAAGAGTTTGAGAAAGATAAGTGGGATTTTTAATTTTTTTTTCTTTTTAGTATCAGAGTCCAGGAATAACAAACTGATGCACTTTTTTTAAAACTTTCAGAATCCCCAATTTTTAATTCTATTAGTTGGTATTTATGGCATTACATTTTAAATCATCAAGAGGACCACATTGCTTAAATCTATGCCATAACATGGATGCCTTTTCAATCTTTCTTCATGTTAAAAAAATATGCCATAAGGTACAGATATACATAGTGGACTGTGTGTTTGAAAGAAGTGAGTGAAGTGTGGAATTATTTAGATTAACATTTAGTAAAAATAGAGATCTGGCTACAGTATTATATGCTCCCTTCCCTCAATCTCTCTCTTACCCAGAGGATACTGCCTTTTTTCTTCTAATCTCAGAGAAAGAATATTTGAACTAGGTATAATGTCATGATTCCTGACCTGGACTTGGCAATAAATCAAAAATCTCCTGAAACATCACCATTTACTTTGAATCCTTGGCTTGAAGATTGGCAAAAGATTCACAAATAAGGTTTAGTTAGATTAAAATGAAGATAAGAATAAAGCTGTAGAAACAACGGATTGCCCACTTCTAGTAAAAAGAAGTAAAAAAAAAAATAAACTTGTGATTTCTTCCTTTCACTTTTCCAGATTAAGTTGTTGCTTGTTTACATAACAGCCATCGTAGCTTGCAAACTGCTCATTCCCACCTCAGCCCTTACACTTCATAACAATCAGGTTAACTTCTTAAGGATTGTTGATTTAACATTAAACCCTAATATAGTTTCAACTTGCTTTTAGATAATGAATATCAGCTATACTTGACTTGGGATAAGTATCTCAATAATCGACAGGCAAAACTTGGTTGAGAAAGCAGAAATAGCAGGAAATGACCAGGTAATGCTGAAACTTTTGATTTTAGTAAACTCAAAGAAATGATAAATAGGACTCTATGACATGGGAAACTAACAGGAAAAGGACTTCAATGTGGGCAGAAGTTTCTGAAAGTACAAATGTACAGTATATAACTCCAACAAGGAGAAAAAAAATGGAGGATAATAAAAGAAGCCAATGTGGCTTCATAAAACAGTGAAGCTCTAAAAACAAAAAACAGGACACAGAAATAGATAATCAGTCCAGAAAGTAAGAATACCACAGATTTCCCAGAAAGGAAGTTTAGCAAAAGATGCCAAGAGTAACAAAAAGGTCTTTACAGATGATCAAAATAAAAGGAAAAGAATTAGAACACCAGCAGCTTGGTGAAGAAAGGAATTGCTATCCAATAAAAATTAAGCAATTAAGCATCAATGGCTGTTTACAGCATCCTGTAGTCATATGAACATGATTTTTTTGTCAGAAATTGTGAGTTGAGATGGGCGGCTATAGAAACCAAATAAAAAAAATAAATAAATCAGCATTTACTTCTAGTTTCCAACATAAAAATGTCCATTGCAGACTGTAGCATTTCCTCAACAACCACAAAAAAATGTTGAAAATCGGGTTTTTTATGTGATGACCCACTTAACAACAGGTATAACTTAATTATGGTCATAAATTGAAGATTACCTGTATGCAATTGCTAATCCTTTGAGAAGATGTTTTCCTTCCCATTGTATATATATACACATACACATGAGAGCCTGATACTTAAAATAATGCAATTTCATAAGTGAATGTTTATCTTTTGCTACAGATAATTATTCAAAATTTGCCATTAAAATTTTTTAGTTTTCTATTTAGAAGACACAATGTACTCTATAGGAATATTTTTACATATCGACTCATCAATGTTGTACAAAACCTAGTGGAACCTAGTCAAATACAAGAGCATGTGATTGTAGTGTTAATAATTTTAACTCTGATATTTAAAATTTTCAATCTAATAATAACTTTACATACACAGGGCAGAACATGTTTTTAGTAAAGTAGTATTGATGGATTTTAACAAGCAGTGCCTGACAAATTCTTCATGATGCTATTTATGTTCAGGGAAACAATGTTATCAACACAGAGACACTTCTCTATTACTTGAATAGGATTTTAATACTTGTAAGGAACCCACAGATTTTTTGCAGTCAAGGAATGGAATGGGAGCTCTAGACAATCAGTTTACATATGCCAAAAAATCAGAAATGTCTTAAGTGTAGTTGCAATTTCCCTATGATTTAATAATAACCAATTCAGAATTTATTTTGCTGTGTGATAGCATAGTGCTATATGCTTCAAACCAAGATATACTTTAAACATTGAATAAACACAGCAGTCTTACTATTCATTAAAGTGATCTCTGTTTTTCAAGTCTGTATGGAAAGTTCAAATACTCCTTCTGAATCATTTTCAAATGTGTACATAGCTCTAATAATCAGCTAAAAAATAGATTGTCTGTTGTACTCTAAAACAAGAAAAGCAAACCTGTCACATCTCATCTGCTATTTGTTACAAAATTTGTCTATTGACATATCAACAGACTTTAGAGGGTTTACAGCAAGCAAACAGTTCAGCCAAAACAATTCAAACCATGTAATACCAATTCAAAATATATTAAATAAAAACAATTGGAACACATATAAAATGTAAAAACTAAAAACACTAAAAAACAATAACAAAGGGAAACTAAACATTATTTAGTTTACAACTATCTCACAGAATAAACACAAATTTACTGCTTTTCTGAGATTCAAAGTGTGGGGATCAGTTAGATATCCAAGGCAAACTGTTCCTTAATAATGGAACAACCACAAAGATCTGTCTGCTGGGTTCCAATCTTACCTCTTATGAGAAAGAACCCAAAGCATCCTTTTGATAACACTGCCTATATGCTCTTGATGGGGAAAAAGCCAACCTTATAGATTAAGATCTGAACTGTGAATTTCATTCAAAATCCTATTTATATCAATGCAGTGCTTGAAATGCAGTGATTGTTAAAGTTGCTCTTACTCATCAGCAAATGGACAGATGCATTCTGTTCCCACTGTATTTTCTAAGTGTTCTGCACAGGAAGACTCAAATACAGGTAGTCCTTGATTTACAAGAATAATTGAGCCCCAAATTTCTGTTGTTAAGCAAGATAGTTGTTAAGTGAGTTTTGCCCCATTTTATGACCTTTCTTACCACAGTTGTGAAGTGAATCACTGCAATTGTTAAGTTAGTAACATCTTGTTAAGTGAATCTGACTTCCACATTGACTTTGCTTGTCAGCAGGTCACAAAAGTTGATCACATGATCCTGGGACACTGGCAACCATCATAAACGCATGCCAGTTGCGAAGCATCCAAATTTTGATCATGTGACAACCCCCAGGATGCTGCAAGAGTTGGAAGTGTGAAAAACGGTCCTAAATCACTTTTTTCACTGTACTGGTCATTAAATGAATACAACTGTTTGAGGACTACCAGTAGAGCATGTTGCAAATGTCAAATTCATAGATGATATGGATATGAATCATGTAGTCATTTTCTAAATAGCAAGCAATGTTTATAAATAAAAACTCCCCTATATATGAATATTTATTGAATGTAAACTTGCCTTGCTTAATGTTAGATCTAGGTGTCCTGAAACGTTTGCATAAAGATGAATTCATTTATTGTTGGTACAAAAGAAAAAAGAGGGTTGCAGGGCATGATATCAAATTTGTAACTCAAATGCATTGATGAATGTACTTATCAATAGCACCCATTCTTAAAAGCACTACATTATTCAAACATGTTTTTCTCCTTGTCTCAAATTCTACATATAGTGAAACATCTTTTCCATGTTTTCTACCATTGGATTTCTTGTGTGTGTGGTTATCATGACAAAAAGACCAAATGCATTACAATACTAAAACTTTTGTTAGGCATTGTTTTGCTATGCTGCATTCTGTAGAATTGCCCAGGTTAAAAGCCTGTTTACCAGCTTTGGCACACTATAGTGTGCCCAAATTTCTTTCTTATGTCAGACAAGTCCTTTTGTGTAAGGGGTTGACAACTCTTTTGTCTCCATAGTAATGGTAGTAGTGATTACAAGTATGGGATTAAATGGGAGATGAAATACACAATTAGAATGACTGTACAACATGATGGTTAATATGTGAGTGAGGGCAAAAAAAAATGCTGATGGAAAGCTAAGCAGTTTTGGCAACAAGTTTGTGATGTTTTTAGACCTTTGGTGCAAATTAACTTTCTAGCATAAATTGCATAATAACTTCCTTTTGTTGTTTTTGCATAAAGAGAATGCATGCAAGAGAAAATAAGAGAAAATAACAAAACAAAAGCAATGAAAATTCATGTAAGTGAAAAAAATATAGGTAGCACAATGTTATACTTGTTATAGTCAGTAAACTTCCTTATATTAAAACTACAGTATTGGGCTGTAGTCTAGCATAGGTCGAATCATTCAGTGTTGCAATTGTTCATAGCAAATTTAAAATATTTAGTTCAGAAAGGAAGCATCAGAATTTTAAAAACAAGAAACAGCACATCTACTTGCATTTTTTCTTATATGCTGTCTAAAGTTACATAGTTGGGCAGCCATTTAAATGCTTAAACAAACTTGTTTTATTCTAATACTGAAATTTTAGCCAATATTTTTGTTCACAGGTTTCCTTTAATACGATTTTGTCAGAATCTCTAACAAAACTATGTATCTGACATTGATCATTTATTAAATATTTCATTTTTTAAAATACTGCCTAAATTACATACATGATATAACAATTGTGGTTTAAGAGAAGTATTTTTTAAAATATAGCTGATTATCTTGACATCAAATCAGCACTACGGAAAGCTTACCTCTTCTCTTCGCTCTTCCGCAGAAGGAACTTTCAATTCTCTAGCTGTATCGTCCTTAGGATCAAATAGGTATATGTAGTCTGAAGAATAGCTCACAAGAATTTCTTGTCCATCTTCACTGTAGCAGAGAGATGTTACCCTACAGGATTTATTATTAAGATGAGGAGGAACAAAACGTGCCACCAATCCTGTAGTACCCCTGCCTGCATAATTACCTACATGAAAAAAACAACAACAGCTGAAAACATTCTCCATTGCTCAAATGCAAAACAGCATACCCACATCTGGCTAGTGTTCATGTGAAATGAAGAGACTTTTTACTGGAAATATGCAGCTTGCAAGAAAAATAAAACCTTTTTTTACTTATCTCAAAGAAGCAGTTTCTCACCAGAAACACAACAAAGCCAACAATTGAGTATGGAGAAATCTGAACAGCCAACTATTATAGGGTGTTGTAATATGTTGACAAGTTGGGAAAATTTAGATTTGATGGGCCAGGGAAGGTATGTCAAGAATCACTCAGTGAGCTGTTTCAGGGAATTTAGTTCAAGTCTCAAGTAGCCTGTTCATAGTTTTGGAAGATTGCCCGTGACCTGAGCCTCAGACTCCACTGATAAAAGCCAGGTCTGTTTGTAATAAAACTGCATTTGCTCATGACTTGGTTATGGACAAGCAAGCAAAAATGACATGTTCAAAATTTTCTTCCTATCAGTGGTAGTGTAGAGTAAAATGAAATCAAGATCAGTAAAAAATAATAAAATTGGTTACAGTCCAATTGGTTGATCAGTCAGATCAATCAATAAACATCTAAATGTCCACTCAAGCTTAATAATAACCCCCCAGAAGGCCCTTTCAATCCTCTTCCCCAAAAACCCTAAAGCCTAGCTTCCCCTCTTCCTCATATTAAATTATTTTGTACACAGCAATCTTTGACTTCTTCATGATTTCAATGGCCTCCAAAATATTTCCCTCCACAGTTTCAGATCATTAATTTGGACATGCCATTGCAAGAAGTCACATTCCGTTGGGTAGTATAGAGTATTTGTAATAAATTAATATATAAAATAGGAGGTTATTTATAAAATATATAAAATACATTTAATTCATAAAATCTATTTCTGAATTTAACCTATAGTTTATGTGTTTTCCATCTCAAAGTGGAAGGAAACTATATTAAAAAAAATTAGCAATTGTAGAAAACAAAAACAAAAAACCTAAAACAAGAAAAGCCCATATTTGTTCTAAAGCTGCTCTAATCAAAAAAATTAACAGAACCATGATGTTTAGTATTTAAACCATTAAACAACAACTAAAACCAGTTTTTTAAAAAATATTTCTACGTTTATTTCTCATGACTGCTCAAAAAGAAAAAGAAAAAAATATTGTTGATGGGCATACAATTTCTTCCTTGAGCTATTCTCTTTTACATCAAACCTAAAACCTATTTTCTTTGGAGTTCAAAAATTAGTTTGGAAATTAGTGGAAAGCCAGCCCAACGGAGGCATAAAATAATAACCACAGAGTTGGAAGAGACCCTGGAGGTCTTCTAGTCCAACGTCCTGCTCAGGCAGGAAACCCTATACTATTTTAGACAAATGGTTGTCCAATCTCTTCTTAAAAACTTCCAGTGTTGGAGCATTCACAACTACTGGAGGTAAGTGGTTCCACTGATTAATTGTTCTGCCAGGAAATTTCCCTAGTTCTAGGTTGCTTCTCTCCTTGATTAGTTTTCATCCATTGCTTCTTGTTCTGCCTTCAGGTGCCTTGGAGAATAGATCGATTCCATCTTCTTTGTGGCAGTCCTTTAGATATTGAAATACTGCTATCATGTCACCCCTAGTCCTTCTTTTCATTAAACTGGACATACTCAATTTCAGCAACCGTTCTTTATATGTTTTAGCCTCTAGTCCCCTAATCATCTTTGTTGCTTTTCTCTGTACTCTTTCCAGAGTCTCAACATCTTTTTCATAATATGGTGATTAAAACTGGATGCAGCATTACAAGAGTGGTTTTACCAAGGCATTATAAAGTAGTATTATCACTTCATCTTGATTCTATCCCTCTTTTAATGCAGCATAGGATTGCATTGGCTTTTTTGGCAGCTGCAGCTCACTGCTGGCTCATATTTAAGTGATTGTTCACTAGGGCTCCAAGATCCCTCTCACAGTTACTACTATTGAGCCAGGTACCACCTATACTATACCTGTGCATTTGGTTTTTCTTGTCTAAATATAAAACCTTACTTTCTTCACTACTGAATTTTATTTTGTTAGATAGGGTGCACAAATCCCATTTAAATAAACAGTTAGAATGTCAATACTTTTCAGTCCAAATGGCAAGAAAATACTGGGAACACCTTTAACAGACTTTGGGATTATTTTAAAATAGTAGTATTCTGAATATTATGAGCTGCTATGAATATAAACGAACACTATAGACAAAATATTTTGCATTACATAAATTCATTGGAAATTCACATCCAATATACCTCAGTCATGTATTCAAAATTGATATATATATATATATCATGTCATGCTTGCATCATCATACCTGTTGCTCGTGTGCCAAGCATGCGTCGATCATAAATTCTTACTGAACTATCAGAACAGCCAACTGCAAGGTAATATGGTATTGGTGGGCAGATGGCTACAGATGTGGCAGCTCTCCTACAATTGATTAAAATATCCTAGGGAAAAAAAGAGGAAATACTGCATTTATTTGAAAAGCTCACACAAATATTGTATTATCTGAGCTATGACTACAATACAAAATTAACTTGGGATCACTAATTTAAGACAAGCTATGTCTGTCTGTGATTAAAATAGACTTTAATCATTGAAAAGCAGACAAGAATAAAGTTCCCAGACTGAGACCAGACCTCAAAAACAGTGTGTGTGTGTGTGTGTGTGTGTGTGTGTGTGTGTGTGTGTGTGTGTGCGCAATTTATTAAACAAATTTATACAGCCACCGATCTCACCAAAAATGATTCTGGGTGGCAGAAAACCCCCCAGATAAAACAAGAAATGTAAAAACAACAGATATAAAATTTAAAAATTCATATTAATAAATATCATAAAAAATAATAGAAGGGACAATAAAAATGCCCACTTAACAATTGAGATCTCTAAGAAAGTTTCCATTTTCCTAGGTTGACAACAGGGCTGACAACATAACCAGGTTTTGGGAGCCTTTCAAAATATCAAAATATAGCAGTTTCCAATCATCATTATCTCTCTACGTTTAGATTTTCTTGGGGGGGGGGGGAAGAAAAAGACCAGAAAATATATGAAAGGAGGCAGGTATTGTATAACTTAGTTTAGAAAAACTGGGTAAACTGGTTTTACATACAAATAATTGGATAGAAATATCAAGACAATTAGGGTACAAGTAAATAAATAGCTAAATATAAAAGTGCAAAACTGGTAATAGTGTGTAAAGAAGTAAAGTAAAGAAGACTGAAATCATACCTGACTCCTTTGATCAGCATATTTATTTTAAAAATAAGTATTATAAACTCTATTTTATCAAATGAAGTGTTAGTCATCTATTTCCATTCTAGGTAAATCTTATGTTCTATTTATATTAGTAAAGGGCACTCCTGAAAAAATTGCAAAATCAAGTAATTTATTAAATGTGAGACTAAATCTAAATACTTGTTTCACCAATAACAGTTTTTCCCTGTTCAATAAGAGTTCTGTTAGATCAGCCCTAAATACCAGGTTATTGTTTACATTTACATAACTTGGTTATGTATCTTGGACTCCTTTCAAGTTCTGAACCTAATGTGATACTTCATGTCTGTAACAAATTTCTCTTACATCTTTACAGTCTTCTTTTGTACAACTTGTCCTGATTCTTGTATCAAACCATCTTACAGTACCATCTTCTCCACAAGACAAAAATGTGTAGGGATCATTTGGGACTGTCATGATCTACAAAGTAAACATAAATAGAATTAAAAATTGCAGGAATAGTTGCCTTAAAAAACTAAGGTTAAGATCCAAAAATTGCATAAACTGTACCTATATAATCTTCTTATATAATGAAAATTAATTAATATATAATTAATAGTTAATGTAAGAAATTGAATTTGGTCTTGAATTATATAATCAGAATACAATCAGAAGGAAAATATTGAGTAGCATTTGAAGCCTTTTTGGCAGAGACTGAATTTGATATATCCATTCAATAGTGGATTGAAAATAGATTTCCAAACTATTTATATACATTGGTCTGTTCTATTTGCAAGTCACTGAAGTTTCACTTATGATCACAATTTGCATAAGTATTTAATTAATACTCATGTCTGTATAGTAACAAGGTATTGTATTGTAGTACCTCATATGTAGTTCCATAGTGGCAAGTAAATTGGCACTGTCTGTTGGTTTCAGCATCTTGTTCAATATTAGTATAAAAAATGACACCATCTCCAGAACAGGATATTATTTGCTTATCATTGGTGCATGGTAAAAATTTTGCGCTAAAAATATTTGCCCTGTGTCCTGAGCGAATCGTTGTTAATACCTAGGAAACAAGATTAACATTTTTATTAGGCTATTAATAAAGGATTCATGTCTACTTTTTCTATCATTACCCCATCTATCCACCAAAATCACTTAATTATGATTCCACTTTATATTTATAATTGATTATTTCTGACATGTTGAGAGTCTCCAAATCAGCCAATTAATTTCACAGCTATAGAAGAATCTGACCATTGCATTAATACAATACTTACACGCTAGCATGACAGGGAGTAGTAGAAAAACAAATAGGAGAAATTCATATGATCTTGCCGTATTTTTGTGAGATTGGTGGACAATAGGTTTTGCATCAATCATTTTATTGAGGACAGATAAAATATTTTGAAAGCATATAGGATACATGATACACATATTATCAAAATCATAAAATATACAAAAAGAATGAAGGCTATTGCTTAACGCATTGTAAGCCGCCCTGAGTCTCCGGAGAAGGGCGGCATATAAATCAAATTTAAAAAAAAAAACAAAAAAAAAAAACAAATATTTATAATAGCATTTGAATGAATGAAGAAAAACAATTGGCTACCTTACCTTTCTACTATATGGATTAGTAATTACAAGATTAGTATCATCAGATCCAGATAGAATATATTCTCCTGTATCATTCCAGCATATTGTATTCACCTGTGAATAAATATTTACTAGCTACATTAATTGTGAAGAGTTTTAAAAAAATACATATAAAAATATTAAAAGTACTGTATTTAATTTGGCCACAGCAAAATATTAATGATTAATAAATAAAATATTGCAAGATCCTTGGTTTGGCCTCACATTATTAACATGCCTATTTTTCTGAAAACCGAAGCCACCAAAAAATAAGATGAATCCTCTCAACTTTAATAATTAATTCCCAATATAAATGAATAAAGAAAATTCTAATTTAAATGTGAATGAAGATTTAGCTGAACATGTGGAATAAGCTAGATCTAGGAAATGTACTCTGCATATGGAAATATTGTTTCCAATAGAAAATGTATAGAGCATGGTTGAATTGTAGAATCCTTGTTGTTTTTTATGTTTTGCTTGCAGACATATTATTAACTAGGTAACCTCATCAGTGCTTGTTACTGTAGAATTTGCTCTGTTTCTATAAAATAGCTTGCCCTGGCAGTGTTGGTGCAGGTGTGGTTTTGTCCTTGATAGTTCCTTGAATAGGATATTGTTTTCTGCTTGATTGTTTGACTTATATTAATCCATACTTATCTGGGGATTGATTACTAAAGAGAATGTGTTCTGATCTTTTTCTTTTCTTCTTAGCTTTTTCCTGTCTCTTTTGGATGGTACGTAAATGTGGTTTTTCCCTATGTGTCTGCTGATGGCTGATTTGTCTGAATGCAAAGTTTTCAGAACACCTAGAACACCAGAACAACTAGACACAAGAACAGTTTTTTTCCTGAACGCCATCACTCTGCTAAACAAATAATTCCCTCAACACTGTCAAACTATTCACTAAATCTGCACTACTATTAATCTTCTCATCATTCCTATCACCCATCTCCTCCCACTTATGACTGCATGACTGTAACTTTGTTGCTTGTATCCTTACGATTTATATTGATATTGTTTCCTGATTGCTTATTTGTACCCTATGACTATCGTTAAATGTTGTACCTTATGATTCTTGATGAACGTATCTTTTCTTTTATGTACACTGAGAGCTTATGCACCAAGACAAATTCCTTGTATGTCCAATCACACTTGGCCAATAAAAATTCTATTCTATTCTATTATATGCAAAGTTTTCAGGAACTCCCTAGTGTTTTAGATTTAGCCTGATCTATATTGTCTATGGAGATTCTCAGACATCCAGCTCATGATTGTCCCAAAGGTGCTTTTTCAAGAAGCAACTGGACTTTCTGGTTTTTCTTTGAAGACATTTCGCTTCTCATTCAAGAAGCTTCTTCAGCTCTGAAGAAGCTTCTTGGATGAGAAGTGAAACATCCAGTTGCCTCTTGAAAAAGCACCTTTGGGACCTGGTCTATATTGTTTAAGTCAATACAGGTAGTTCTTGACTCATGACCACAATTGGGACTAGAATTTCTGCTTCTAAGCAAGGTGATTGTTAAGTAAGTCGTACTTGATTTTACAACTTTTTTTGCCATGGTTGTTAAGTCACTGCAGTAAATCCAGCTTTCCCCATTTATTTTGTTAGAAGCTTGGGAAGTTTGCAAATGGTGACCACATGATCCTAGGACACTGCAAGTGTCCCAGATGCATGCCAGTTGCTAAGCACCTGAATTTAATCAGTGCAGTTGTAAGTTTAAACAATTAGTAAATGAATGTCAAGGACTACCTGTATTGACTTAATACTTAATATGTAAAATAAACAATATTGTTTAAATCAGTATAAACAACTGCTCATTTCTTACAGATCGCCTATGCATGTGACCATAGGGGCGCTTCAACTGCTCACACTCGCTTATCTCATTGACCATTTGTGCCCTTTTGGCTGCCCTCCACAGTGCCACTTCTCAACAGGGGCTGAAGTAGAGGTCCAGAGCCTTCAGCAGCCTCAACCAGCCATCATTGTCCCAAGTCCCTACTTAGTCCTAGTGCTATTGCTGCCACCACTGTAGAATGTTGTCTCAAGCCTTGCATTGCAGTCAGCCACCCCAGCATCAAGTGCAAAGTCGCAGCCATCTCTGCCAGCCTTTACTTCACAGACCCTACCATACCCAGCCAAGTTTCACCATCTTCCTCGCACTGCTGGCAAGACATGCCTGGCCTGGTCATGTGTTAGGTAGCAGCTGGCTGCACTAGGTCTTTCCAAACCCACTTGCATGTTCTCCAAATAACATGCGTCAATCTTGCAATGCAGAGCACCAGGGCCAGTGGGCACAGAATATCAAGGCCAACAGGTGGCAAAGATGGCAGACCAGCAGGGCAGAGTTCAGGGTGGCAGAGTCAATGAGCATAAGGCAGCAGGGGCAACAAGTGCAAGGCAGCAGGCCAAAAAGGAACGTGGGTGGATAGGGCCAGCAGGTTGAGCAAAGTGTAGGGTGACAAGAGGAGCAGAAGCAATATAGTGCCAGGAGGCCAAAAGGGCAGAGATAGGAAAGAAAATAGAATGTTCATTTCCAAACAAAGCCTTTCTTTCACTATATGAAATTGTTTGCAACTATCTTATTAAGTTAACTAAATTTGCATGCTACTGTGCTTGTCCATTTATGCAACAGATACTTTTGAATAACAGAGTACTCTTTACTCTAGAGATCCCTGCCTACTCTACATATCTGCCCCTCATATTCTTATCTGGAGGGAAGTTTGGAAGCATATAATTAGTTCCTATTTAAAATGAGAATTTTAAAAGTGTTTAAAAATTTAAAAGGAACAAGAAATCACTTACACAGCCATCATGCACATTCAATGTTGCTTCAAGTTTTAATCTTTGGATAAATTCTCTTCTCCCTGGGAAAAAAAATACCGGAAGATTAACTGACATATCTTAATATTTACAAAAACCCAATGAAAAACTCCCTGGCTCTGTTTTCTGTGGCAGGTATTGCATTGTATGTAGACCCAAGATTATTAAACAACAATATTTAGAGACTGGGAATTTGATTTCCTGGATAATAGATAAGCATTTATTCAGCCCAATCAGCCAAGCAGGCAAAGAGTTATTCAACAAGCATTTAGTCAGAAATATATACTCTACCATTACACATTCAATATGTCAAAGGGAAAACTCAACTACCCCCAAATTTGAGTAAATTTCCCCACTGCCCTCAGCATATGAAAGTTTACTATGATGACTTTTCCTTGGGGAGTAATACATCCCTATTCCCTCCTCTTGTTTCATCTGTGAGGGCAAAAATGAACACTTCTGGGAGAGTGAATTGCTGTTGTTTTAAGAGTACCATCAATTGAAATGATAATCAAATACCTAGTATGGATTTTTTTTAAAAACATAATACTAATGGGAAAATAAAGAAAAAAAATAAGAATAATAAAGAAAAATATAAATAAGAAAAATAAAGAAAAGATAAAGAACATATTGTTTTTCAATCCAGTAATATGTATATATTCAGAATGAATGTAGGCAAACTTAGGCAAGAGATCAGCTAAGGAAATGATATAAATACAGGTCTATATATTTATTTATGGATGAGTCAATTCTTACATAAGTATCAGATTTTGAAATTCTTCCATGAATGTATACAAATTAATTATGGATTAGGGCAGTATTCTTTTTAGTTTCCATTTATAAAGGATACAGAGATATAAACATTGGAAATAGAAGAATTGCCAATACTGTATCCAGCTTACCTTCACTACCACAAATGCAAGTCAAATGTCACATTCTACTTTGAGCACATTGTTGTGATCATTGCCCAAAACATTTCATTGCTAGGGCTGATCCAGTGCATTTCAGTCTGCCAAGGGAAAACTTTTAATTTTTGAGAGATTTAATACATACATAAAAAAGTCTACCTGCCATTTAGTTGAGAGAACATGAAACTAGCCTATAAGTGCTTGAACAGACTTGGAAGATAAGGTAACTAGGGAAGTACAAATCAGTTCATAACTGAAATGTTTCAGTTATAGTCAGTATAAAACCGTCTATAATATGCTTCTACATATTTTTTATAATTGTACGTATTATACTGCAGAATCCAGGAATGCTGAATGCAAAACATATCTATGTTCCAGTGTAAATTATATCAATTTATTTTAAAAAATAGATCATGTAAGTATTTTCAAGATTCCTTGTTATATCAACAGCTATTTCTTACATTAGATCAGAGTAGGCATGATTATTAAATTCTAATATTGTCTCTAAGTTTTCATTGATTACACATCACTATGTAAATATTATTTTATCTATCAAAAGTGGCATATTACTCCCTTTTCTTACCTCCAGAAAATATTTTTCTTTATTTATTTATCATATTTATATGGACACCCATCTAACAAGAGCATACAACAGTGAATTACAAATACAGCTTACATTTCATTAGTATTCTTACCAGTAAAGCTGATTTAAGTATTAATTCTTTCTATGAATATCTGTGGTTATTTAGATACTGGTTATAACCATAGTTCTAAATGTTATGGGTTGTTCAGCTAGAGGCTTTACATTTTGTTGTGCTCTTATTAGACTGCATCTAGTTATTGTTGCATAAAAAAATACTATTATTACTGCTGGACTTAACAATCAACATCACTTTTCCAGTATTTCTTGCAAACAACACTGTTTTAAATAATATTAATTCTAAACTATGTATATTTGTCTTCTACAATTGTTGTAATCAAATAACTTATTTGCCCTCTGCAATTGATTCCATACCTCATTTTGTTTTATTGAAGAATAATTCTGGAGCTAAAACAAGAACTTTCATATCAAAGTACATCACAATTTGTGGGTATTTGTAAGTTCAGTATATCCCACAAAATAATGTGATTCCAGTTGCTGTATTTCTTAATTTCTTCAATATAAGGAATCATTATATATTGTTTTGTACATTAAAAAGCAGCTGTGCTCAACAAAAATACTGCCCGGAAAATTCATATTTTAAGAGGAAGTTATATTGGCAACTGACAGTTTTGACCTTGTTTCCTTCATTGACAAAATTATTAAACTTCAACTATTATATCACTATTTTTAAAAGCTTAACATAATTAATCAATTTTAAAGTAATTCTTACAGTCTATTTTAATTTTAATTGTTGAGATGCATTTTGCTGTCATGTGATTACTACATTATTATGTAAGGAAAAGCAATTTTGTCTATAGCAATATTGCAATCTTTATTAGACTTTTAAACATACGACACAGCCAAATGAGTACATAGCTAAATATAACCCTTCCTGCTTAGTCAATGATAATGTTACACATACTTGAATGTTCAACTGAAGTAAACAGTGTTAGAACAACAGACTAGATTTAAAATGTTAACTTGCAAGTAAATAATGTTATTTCCACTATAACAGTAATGCAGAGTGCTTGCAAAACTTTTTTTTAAAAAAATACACTTATTTCCCATGTTTCATATTATTTACAAAACAACTACATAAACTCAAGAGATTATTTTTATAGGAACCAAATTACAGGCCCAAGGGCTTAGTTCTCATAAAGTGTGACTCTGACAATACAGCACTCACTTGGTTGAATTTCTTTTGTGTGTGTGTGTGTGTGTGTGTGTGTGTGTGTGTGTGTGTGTATATTCCTTCTATATAGAAAATTAAAGTCAAAGATAAAGTCTTTTGTGTAAGTGGGAGGAGGATTTGTATATGTTTATCTTCTCTAGCATTCAGTTATAGGATCCAATAGTGGTACAGCCATTCAGGGGTTTACTAAGAGTGAGAAACAGCCTGAATAATTTTCTTGACATGCAAAGTCATCAATCAGATTATCTCTTTCTCAAAATAGAACTTTATTTCACCTTTCTACCCTTTTCAAATTGTTCCTGATTATAAACAGAGTTAAAATTAGACACCCATTCAATGACTATCACCCACAAACTCAAAACTATTTCATACACAGCCTTTGCACAATTCCAAAATCAATTCTGCTATTGTGGAATCCATCGTCAAAGTAACTGCTCAAAGATTTGATTGCTCTATACATAACCTGAAAAAATGCAATCTTTAAAATGCGCTGTTTTGACTTTCTTCAGATCCTTACAACTGTCCCAATGTGCAGAAAAACAGAGGCAAAGTGTATCCTGTACTTCTACAAAAAGGCATAATTCCTGAAGATATTCCCATCTTTCAATATATTTTATTTCTGGTCATAAAATTGGGGTTCACATTTAAAGCTCAGTCAGTCAATGGATAACTGATCTTAAAGGTTATAACTAAAAGCTATACCGATAAGCAAACTCTATCCAATCTGCTGTACCTTCCCAGGCGTATTTTGCCAAGGAAACATGTAAAAAGATGTGTTTCCCATTTCTTTCACAAGGCCCTAAAAAGCTACAAATTGTAAAGCTGTTGTTGAATTATGTTTTGAACTCTCTCCTCTTAGGCAGATAAAGGAGAACACTGGCTCATGGCATTCCCTGCCTGTTCTCTGTTTTCCAGAGTCTGTCTCAGAGAAAAACAGATTTAAAAGAATCTGAAGAATTTGGCATGATATTACCTTCAAATGACTATTACTGGATAAAGTTTTTATATATTGGTGCCAGAGACATATTCTGAATAATAAATAATTTAGTCATTTGTATTAAAGGAAAACAATTACTGAAACCCTAAATAATATTTCGATATATTTTGTTGTCTATTAACTGCATATGAAGTGCTTGCAGATGTGAGAAAGCAAAACTGTATTAGAATCTAGTCAAATCCCAAGTGTGCTGAACAAATAGTTGTGTCATCCAGTAAGAAATGCAAAGTTCAGCAAAGACCTCTCAGAAGACCTATAAACGTTTTCAAGGTGCATTGGAGAGCTACTTTCAAACTAATGCTGTAACATTATAAAGGAATTCTGTGACTATAAACCTGTGACAAATACTGAAATACTGCCATGAAATTAATATTCTGACTATAATGGTTGGTAGGCTTTGGTTATTTTTAAAATGTATTTTAAATAGTTCCTTATGTTTTTATAAAATCACTTTCCCAGCAACATATTTACATATTCTCTTACATTAGTTCATTCATGGTGATCCAGAATCACTGACTGAATTAAAAAACTAGTTTACATCAATGTAGATGGTTTAATGTAATCTATTGTATCTGGTCACTCAAGTACATTAAAATGTGCTACATATCAGTATAGATAGATTGATGATAGATAGAGGGAGGGAGGGAGGGAAGGAGGGAGAGTATAACCTTTGAAGTAGTTGGTACCTATCTTGTTCAACAAAGATTAATATATATATTAACTGGAATAATTTATTATTCCAAATTTTATATCCAATTTTTAATTTGCTTTGATATCTGCTTCTTTTTAACTGTTTATATACCACTACTGAACTGTAAGAGTTTACATTTTAAGAGAAACATTGATTATATTTAAAACTTTCCTTCTGTTCCTTAACATTTCAAAAATTTATGCCTCAATCATTTCAGCTTTAAGTCAGTTTAAAACTTGCATATTTTAGCAGCACAATAAACAATACTCTAAAAGTACCGCTATTTATATCTTGTTTTATCTCAAGAAACGTGATGCATCTTCATCTATTAGTTATAAACTAAAATGTTTAACTGCTTAGCAAAAATTATTGCAATACAAAGAAAACATTCTTTGCTTTCCTATGAGAGTGTATTCTAATATTAGTTTTTTAATCTGATGTTTGAGAGCATGTACAAATGTTGCATGCTTTATAGACTGATCAGGTGTTTCATATGTGGCAGTAGGAAGAAAATGCCACTTTTTATATTTTACTGTATTTTTTATTTTTTATGTCATATTGTTTGCATATGTGTATGTTGTTCTTACAACTTCAAGTGGTTTTATGATCAGAAATGTGGCATATAAATCAAAATAATAACTCAAATCAAGAATTTTTTGAGTCCTGACAAAAATAAGTATAATCCTTATGTTGTTAGCATGTTTACAATTTGTTTTCTTGATACCTTTTCAATCTACCTTTGGTCAAACCTATTTACTGAAAGACCTTTTATCCATTTAGTGTTATGTCAGAAGTTCATAGAAATATTATCAGGATCACTCATACAATAGAAAAAACAAATGTAAAATAGCTAACGTTAAGCAGCAACAAATAGCAACAAACTTGTTCCAATCATATTCATTTTAGCATCATTATTAACATTTATATGCTGCCTGAATCTGAATGGTTCTGAACAACTCTGAGTGGTTATAGGGTCTCAGTATTTTAACTGAAAGCAACAACTACAACTGATCTTTGAAACTAGCTAATACAGTGTATCAGTATCTTTAGAATTTAAAGGTCTTTAGGAGAAAAGCCAATTCATTCTGAATGTAAACAAGTCAATCTGACATGTTTTAGTTTCTCTTCATAACAATGACGGAAGAATTCCAAGAGTTGAAAAACCATTCCCCAGTCTTAGATACTGCATTGACTGAAGTATTCATCTGGACCAAACAGAAATGGATGATGGGCAGTAAGTGGCCTAGTACTTTATTAAATTATATACATACAAGACATTACTCAATTTTTTTCAAGGTAAGCACCATTTTACAAAGTCAGAAAAGGGGTAAGAAACAGCAAGCTATACTAAGCAAAGATGATTCCATGATCCTCCAAAATATCACCATATCACTCCCTGTAATTGGGATGCAATTGGAAGACTACTCTTGAAATGAATTTGAGGAAACTTATCAAACTGCATTTATATTGATATTAATGTGCCATAATAATTAAATCCTATTATATACATAACATAATTATATACATAACCTATTTAACCATGTACTGATGGCAATGACCTTGTAATTCTGCATAATATTAAGTGATCTAATTCACATGGAAGAGAAGCAATCACTATCTGGCTATATATATATATTTTAAATCAACTTCCAGGAGAAAAAGCCACAATTTGCTCTAACAGATTTCTAGACGAAGTTTGACAGATGTGATTAATACTTTTGGAAGAGAGTATTGGGAGAACAGCCTATGGTAATGAAAATAAGTCTGGCAGCATCTTTTCTGCAGCTCTTAAAACTTTTACCTTTTTAATAAAATGTAGTACTCAGAAAAATTATTCCCATACTCCTTGTTTTTTGAAAGAGGATATTCATTTTTATTAGAGTAGTATATACTAAAACAAATTTGGGAGCAATCAAGTATATATCTGGATGTAAACAGGCAAATCATGAGTACAACTCTGCTATCACACGATATCCTACCAAATATCAGCCTTTTAATAAATTATATTCAATTATCTAAAGTACTAAACTTTAATATATCTACAGCAAAACCACATAGGAGTCATTTGTAATGGGGCAATTTTAAAAACAAAGTTATTAGTTGGGGAAAAAATTACTATGGCTACCACCCAGATACTGATTGTTTTTCTTACAAAGTTTTAGAAAGTCCATAACCATACACAGAACACAGTGAAAATTTAGTGCTACATTGATTTTCTGTATTAATAAACACTAAAAGATAATAATTTGATTTTATTTCACTGCCCAACACATTTAAGGCCCAATGTAGATTAGCTCAATTTTGGTAAAAAAAAAGAAGAAAATAAACAAAAACTCATCCATTCTGCATAGAAATGAGGTTGCTATCGTATTTTTATGACTGATTATTCTGAACGATTCGTAGTACATCTTTGGGGGAGGGGGATCTCAAAGTCCATGAAAGGCTCCTCACGTTTGACTTAAATGTTTCCAAGGCTTATATGTGCACCCTGAGCTTCTTTAGCTCACGCTAATGGAAGGCAGCAAACGACACTAAGCCCCGTCCTGATTTCTTCGGCGCCTTCAGTATATCTTGAACAGACCGACTAGGCTAGGGCAGCGGACGGGAAAGACGAGCAGACCCCACAGCCCAGTTGCTACTTGATGAAACTGAACTCCGTTCAATTAATTTAGATTTGCTCCATGGCCAAGTGCAACATGTGCCGAAGAACGGAATATTAAAAGGCAAGCAGGGAAAAACCGCAAGTTCGACGTTTCGTGCTGGGAAGAGAATGATTTTCTTTCCCAAGACTGGCCGAGGAAACTGGCTAAGGGCAAGGGGGCACGGAGGGCGCGGGAGAGCTAGATCGGTCGAGGTTTCCTACCCGTTTTTACCGACCACCCTGGGCGTCCGACCGCCTGCTCCCCGCTTCGGCATTCAAACCTACACGGCGCTGCTCTAAGGAAGAAGGGCTGAGGGTCAGAAAAGGCGCTCCACTACGACGGTCCCGACGGCTCGCCGTCAAAAGGCTCGAAGCCGAGCTTCGGCGCGCGGGGGAATCGACACAGGGCCGCCGCGTCCCGGCGCCCCCGACCCCGCCCTCCTGCCCCCGCTCTTCCCTCACCTAGATACCGTCTCCGCAGCAGGCCCGGCTCCTCCAGGCCCAAACTCCGTTTCTTCACATCCCACAGGAGGTGGGTGCAGCACCCCCGGGACATGGCCCCGCGTGCTCGGCCAGGCGGATCGGATCTGCCACCGCGGGCGCCAGCGACATCAGTCGCTGCCACTTACTGAGGGCCACCCCTCCCCCGCTTCACCATGGAGACCGTGCGCGCGCCTGGCGCGCGCGTAACCACTGCCGCCGCTGCCATTCAACTCCCCTCCCCACTCCCCACCATCGCCTCTTCGGAGAGCTGCCACAGCAACAGTAGCTCCTCCCCCCTCCCCGCCCACAAGACACAGGGAACGGCTCACTGGAGACATCGCGAGAGTTAAAGCAGTAGAGGAATAACTATTTGCAGCTGCCGTGTCTTTCGTTGACTTTCTGGACGGAGACCAAGCCAACCGCCGGCCGCTTTAAAGGTCTCCTCCTCCCCTCACGTCGTCGACACACTGAAGGCTCAAAGGGATAAACAAGTCAGGACGAGTTAAAGGGCGGTGGCAAAGGCAGCCTCGGCCCTGGCTACCCTGTGTAAACAAGTTCGTCGTTCGAACATTATTTCGGAGCCACTGTTCCATAACAGAAAATAATAGTTGCTTCCTTCGTCATTGCTTCGCGCTCGCTTTACGAGCGTCATAAAAAGCAGACAAGAATTGACTCTCTCCTTCTGTCATCGGCACTGGAGAGAAAGCCGGTGGTGGCAATAAGCCTGGCTGGCCAATAGCACGAAGGACAGCTGTTTAAGCCACGCCCCTTTCTCCTTCCAGCAGCAAATCAGAACGAAGCAAACGGGGCTCGTCCTACCACCGGCTTATGTCCGTGGGGCGGGTTTTGCTTCTGCTCGGGCCGTGTGAGGAGGAGGAGGAGGAGGAGGAAGGGAAGGACGGCAGGTCGAGCGGCGCCGTCACTGAATTCGGGCCTCCCGCTATCACCGCACACGCAGGATGGCGGCTGCCGTGGCTGGGTTTCGTGCTTCTTACCACCGTTTCTTAGACAAGATCGAGCTTATGTTGCCGCCCCGGCTGCGCCCTTTGTATAACCACCCTGCAGGTATTGGAAGAAAAGAGGGAGGGGAGAGAATGGGGGAAAGACCGGCAATTTGAATCGCTGGAGGTGATCCGTGTTAAGGGTGTGAGAAGGTGAATGTGAAAAGAAAAAGTAAATGGTCCTGCAGACGTCCACTTGAAGAAGGCCTGTCTTTTTAACAGCCGTCTAGAAAGAGTGTTCCAGGATATGCAGTTTTACCTGCCATGGCATCGTAGTCGTGAGAAACCTCTATTTCCATTACATTTGGATATATTTTGCCCCCTCCTATTGCAGTATTGGTCATGAAGTGTCCACATGTGATGTGTTACCGAATGTCAAATATCTGGCTAGTTTCTGAGGAATTAAAGTTGAAGCCCAATTTACTGTGAAGTTTGTTAAGTGACCTTGGACCAGGTACTGTGCTTTAACCCTATTTCAATGCTTTCTTGAACTCCAAATTGAAAGGCAGAATACCAGAGAACACTTAGTCACTGCATCTCCAATAGTTAAATGGATGGAACATTGCAATTTTTTTTCAAGAAATTCTGCAAAGTATTCATCTCTCCATTTCTCTGGAGAACAGAGTTTACAAAAGCTAGACTGGCCTTCCCACGATATTGAATGTTTGAATGTTTTAGAATTCCATACATCATTGAAGGTCCCAGCTATGTGAGCAACCACCCTATAAACTGAATAAATAAGTTCTAGGAGTTGTAAATGTCTATGGGGATTCTAGGTCATTCACGTCATAATTGTCCCAAAGGTGCTTTTTCCAGTGTTAGAACTTACAACTGAAAAAACTTCATGGATGAGAAGCAAAATGTTTTCAAAGAAAAAAACCAAGAAAATCCAGTTGCCTTTTGGGAAAAAACACCTTTAGGAGTTTTACTTCAAATTCATTTGATAGGCACTAGGTTGGAGAAAGCTATAAAATATCTGGACAGGGTGAGGGTAATAATCCAATGGGATATTTCAGTGTCCTTTCTACAATTCAGTGGCAGAAGGGAAATAACCTATAACCTCCTTCCCCATCCTTTATTAAGCCCGTCCCCCTTACCAAAAAGATGTTGAAGTTCGAATACATTTTAAATCTTATAGGGTCATATATAATTTAAAGTTTGTCACCTCCTACTTCTCCTTCGCCTTTAGTTTTAGTAATGCAATCATCAAGGAATTGACAAAGCTTACAGAAAATGTAACATCTGTTTATTCTCCTTGACACAGAACTTTCAGAAATAGAGTCTGTTATCTTTATTGCTAGCAATAAAGAGTGAAAGACTGAATTAAGGCAGCTAAATGGAGAGTCAAACTGTCATACAGGAAAAATACAATAGATAAGCTGCAGTGCTACAAAATAGTGATTTGAATTGCTGATATTTAGCCTAAAATTAAGATTCTAAGATTAACCTGCAGAGTTGCCTCATGATGAGATTGAAGGCAAACAAATTTAATTTATAATAATAAATAAATGTGTAACTGTTAGTATCTATTTCAAAATAGATACTTTCTGGTGAAGGAATGTTATTGGTTAAATTGCAACAGAAACTTGCTAGTCCGGAAAAGATCATTGCCGAGTTCTTACCTGCCCAGAAGTGCTGACTGGTGTGTTTGCCCCATGGCTTGTGTCAGAGCCTTGTAAAAAAAATTGTCAATGGCTGCTGTTCCCCATTATTTTCAAATAAAAGTTGCAAGGGGAAAAAATATCCTCAACCCCATATTTAAAGGTTTCTGTGCATTCCTTCGGCTGAGGTTACAGGGTAGGGGCGGGGAGGTAGCGGTTATCATTAAAGAAGGTCTGAGACCGAGGGAGGCCACTGTTCCTCAGACGGCTGGCTGTGAATCCCTCCTTGTGAGATGGGGCCACGGGGTTCAGATGGGTTTGCTGATCACGTACTTGGCTCCCTGCCACGTGGCAACAGCCCTGCCCGAGCTACTCAACGTCATCACCGCGGTGGCGGTTGATACCCCTAGGCTTATGGTCATGGGGGATTTCAACCTGCCGTCCGTGGGTGAGGCGTCTGAGGTGGCTCGGGAGTTCATGGCTTCCATGACAGCTATGGACCTGACCCAGTTAATTCATGGCCCTACCCACACGGGGGGAAACACGCTGGATCTGGTTTTTGTCTCTGGACAGTGGTTGAGTGACCTTGAGATAGGAGATATAGCTACCGAGCCCTTGTCATGGTCAGATCACTCTCTCCTTCGTCTCAACCTTCGAACCGCTGCACCCCGCTGCAGGGAGGCGGAGCTGGTAAGATGGTTCCACCCCAGGCGCCTGATGGATCCTGACAGGTTCCAGAGGGAGCTTGGGCCATTTCCTGAGGCTCTGGCACACGCCTCGACTGTAGACCTGATGGCCGCCTGGGATAGGGCGGCCACTGGAGCTCTGGATCGGGTCGTGCCTTTGCGGGCTCTGACCCGGCGCCGATCTCATTTGGCTCCTTGGTTCACTGAGGAGGTGAGGGAGTTGAAGCGCCAGAAAAGACGCCTGGAGAGTAGTTGGAGGGCCAGTCTTTCTGAATCGGACCGGACACTGGTAAGATCTCATATTAGGAATTACCTAGTGGCGATAAAAGCAGCGAAATGTAGTTATTTTGCTGCTCTTATTGCGTCATCAGATAACCGCCCGGCTGCCCTGTTTAGGGTGACCCGCTCCCTGCTCCACCAGGAAGCGCAGGAGGACCCCTTGGAGGGTAGAGCTGAGGATTTTGTTCAGTATCTGTATGACAAAATCACTCAGATTCAGGAAGATTTGGACTCCGACTGGGTAGTCTCAGGGGGAGGGACTGGGGCAGGTCTTGAGAATGTTATCTGGGATGAGTTTGATCCTGTGACCCCTGAGGACGTGGACAGGATTCTGGGCAGACTGAACATGACCACTTGTTTATTGGACCCATGCCCCTCCTGGTTAGTGCTGGCTTCCTGGGAGGTGACACGAGGCTGGCTCCAGGGGATTATAAATGCTTCGTTGGGTGAGGGTGACTTTCCCGCTGCCTTGAAAGAGGCGATGGTGAGGCCTCTCCTCAAGAAGCCTTTCCTGGACCCGACAATGTTGGTTAATTATCGTCCGGTCTCCAACCTTCGCTTCGTGGCGAAGGTTGTTGAGAGCGTGGTTGCTCAACAGTTCCCCCAGCACCTGGATGAAATGACATATCTGGATCCGTTCCAGACAGGCTTCAGGCCCGGGTATAGCACGGAAACGGCATTGGTCGCGTTGGTAGATGATCTCTGGAGGGCTCGGGACGGGGTGCTCCTCTGTCCTGGTCCTGTTAGATCTCTCAGCGGCTTTTGATACCATCGACCATGGTATCATGCTGCACCGGTTGGAAGAGTTAGGCTTGGGAGACACTGTGTTGCGGTGGTTCTCCTTTCTCTCTGACCGGTCGCAGTCTCTGTTGACAGGGGGGCAGAGGTCGACCGCGAGGCCCCTCATATGTGGGGTGCCGCAAGGGTCGGTCCTCTCGCCCCTCCTCTTCAACATTTATGTGAAGCCGCTGGGCGAGATCATCCGTGGTTTCGGGGTGAAGTACCACCAGTACGCTGATGACACCCAGCTGTACATCTCCACCCTGGACCACCCCAACGATGCCCTTGAAGTGATGTCCCGGTGCCTGGAGGCCGTGCGGATCTGGATGGGGAGGAATAGGCTCAGGCTCAACCCATCCAAGACCGAGTGGCTGTGGTTTCCGACGTCCCGATAAAGTCAGTTGGCGCCATCGCTGACTCTTGGGGGCGAATCATTGGCCCCCACAGAGAGGGCTCGCAACTTGGGCGTCCTCCTGGATTCACGGCTGTCTTTAGAAGAGCATTTGACGGCCGTGACCAGGAGGATTTTTCATCAGGTTCGCTTGATTCGCCAGTTGCATCCCTTTCTGGATTGGGACTCCCTATGCACGGTCACTCATGCCCTCGTCACCTCCCGCCTGGACTATTGTAACATTCTCTACATGGGGCTCCCCTTGAGGAGCACCCGGAGGCTCCAACTGGCACAGAGTGCGGCCGCGCGGGTGGTAATGGGAGCGACATGGCGTTCCCATATAACACGTCCCCTGCGCGAGCTGCACTGGCTCCCGGTGGTCTTCCGGGTGCGCTTCAAGGTTTTGGTTACCACCTTTAGAGCACTCCATGGCTTAGGACCTGGTTATCTACGGGACCGCCTACTACCACCAATAGCCTCCCACCGGCCGGTATGCTTTCATAGAGAGGGGCTCCTCCAGGTGCCGTCGGCCAAACAATGTTGACTGGCGGCCCCTAGGGGGAGAGCCTTCTCTGTGGGGACACCTACTATTTGGAACGAGCTCCCCCTGGAGATACGGAGGATCCCAGATCTGCGCACCTTCCGCCGCGCTCTTAATACGTTTTTATTCCACCAGGCGGGCCTGGCCTAATCTTTTCCCTCTTTTTAATTATGCAAATTTTAATCGTTTTTTAAATGATTGGGGTTTTAATCTGTTTGGGCCAAATTGCTTAATTTGATTTTACTTTGTTTTTAAATTTTGTATCTATGTATTTTTACTGTTTGGTTGTTCACTGCCCTGAGTCCTTCGGGAGTAGGGTGGTATATAAATTAAATTAAATTAAATTAAATTAAATTAAATTAAATTAAATTAAATAAATAAATAAATAAATAAATAAATAAATAATAATAATAATAATAATAATAATAATAATAATAATAAAGTAGCAACTAAGTACATCTACTATGCAGCTATTGTTATATTACAGCTTGCTGCAGACAGAATTTTTATTTCTTGGGGTTCTAAAATCCTGTCATACTGCAATAACAGGAGCAAATGTATTTTTAGTTTAAAAAATGCCTTATCCCAGTTTTGTATAAGAGTTCTGGCGGTATCTGGACTATTGAGGACCTTGCAAGAGTTATTCATGCCCCATCACCTTTTATTTATTTCATTTCAAGTTGTTTCATATGAGGCTGTCTTTGAAGATTATCGTATCAAGAAATTTGAATTGGTCTCAAATGCAATTGCATGGTTGTTAACAGATACATGCTAGTACAAACACCTATGCTTCGGCCTTGTGCCCGCTTCCTATTGGCTTCTGAGAGGAAGTCAAACTATTGTTTTGGAATTGAAAAACTATATGGCTTAAACTGGAGTACTTGTAGGACTGCCTTTTGCAACCAGTTTTATCCAACCCAACTTGTATGTCCTGGAAGAACCTGTTTGTAGTTCCCCAATTCCATGAGGTAAGAATGGCGGAGGCCTGCAGATAGTGGTTTTTTTGGTGGTGTGTGTTTGTGTGTATATTTATCTGCCCTTTGGAACCATTTCCTTCAGAAATTCAGTCAGACCCTACTATTGACTTTCAGTAAATTACAACAAATAGTTATTTCAAAGAGCTTTTGGACATTTTGATGCCATCAGTTACTGATTGCTTTATTTGTAGTTAGGGATTAGTTATTTTTTAAGTCTGTACTTAGACTGTAGACATTTTATTGCATTGCATAGGCATACTATAAACTACAAAGCACAGATTCCTCATTTCTTGGTGATATCATATTAAACTGTATTTGTACCCCTTTGGATTTATTCAGTGGAAGAAAGGAAATGTGGCATATGTAACAATTATTTTAACAATAAACTGTTATTTGTTTTATAAGAAACTCACTTCAGTATCTCTTTGGTATACTTTTTCAGGTTAGTAATAGCTGGGCTGTGTAAGAAGAGAAAAGTTATTAACAAGATTCTTTCCCAATCACTTGAGTGTGAATTGTGTTTGAATATAAAGAGAGATGTGCTTATTTAATTTAACAGTCTGTCCTACAGTGGTTGAAACAGTATTTATGGGAAACTCACAGAAAGAACAAGAGTACACCAACACCTTACTGTATTTCTTCCTTAGCAATAGGTTTGGAAAGGGAAGCTGACGCCAGTGATTGAGGTGGTAAATAAACATACTGCATAAAAAACAACCTTATTTCCAAACTTCATAGCTTTTCTTCTTCAACCTATTGATTACTTTGGTTGTTCCTTCAGTAGCTGTTCTCTATCCTACTATATTTGACTTGTGATGAGCACAAATATATTCAATGTTCCAACTGTAGTTAGTTGCACCATACATTTATATAAATCAGTATATTACTGGTAGTTGTACTGAATTACTGCTTTTCTCAACAGTTACACAATGAATCGTTTTTGCTGAGCTACATTACAACATCAGGATAATGTTTAGGCACTGTCTTCTTAGCTTTAGTGTCAGTTTCTGTTCAATTTTAAACATATTTTCAAAGTCCATGCCATGTGAACCTGGAACAGTTTGATGGCCTAATTTGATACAGTATGACATTTCCCCTAGATTGGAACATAACCTCCAGTATTGGAGAGAAATCTTTTTACTTCTGGCTTGTGAAATATTCTTTGCAGTTAACACTTTCATTTCTTATTCTAGTAATTCCTTGCACTCTATAGATAATCCTATTATTTAAGATGGTTAATTATCATGCAGTGAAAAGTGAAGTGTTGGCAGTAAAAGAAATTAGCTGCTGTTTTCTATTCATTGTAATATTTCTTTTAATAGAAAACTTTAGAACACAAGGCAGCAAAAATAACTAATCATACTGGGAAATAATTTGTGGCTCGTAATAGTTAAGTGAATTTATAAAGAAGGAGTCTTATAAAACAACTGCTAGTTATATTTCAAAGTAGCATTCATAATCACCTGGATCAGGACTGGCATAAGATAGGTATAGATATACAAAGATATTCTGATCTAAACTTAAGCAAATGAAGGATTTACCAAAACAAAAACCTGAAATGAAATGATGAAAAAAAATAAGAGAACCGAGTAACAGAAGTTGTGAGAAGCAATTTGTACTCAAAACAAATTCCTATTCTGGACATGTACTCAGACACACATTTCTTTTTGTTTCATATTCACCTGGCTAAACCATTATTTTACATTTTCTTCTCATATTATTAGTTGTTTAGCATTCTAATGAAAAGTAAAATTTAAAATCTGACCAAGTCTTGATGTATGCAACTGCCTGATCCAACAATATGTATTTAGCCTAAATAACTTGATTCTAGGTGCAGCATGATGGTTCAGCGGTTAAATGCTGGGCTTGTCAGCTGAAAAGCCGATAGCTCGGGTTTGAGACCCAAGTGCCATGTGATGGAATGAGTTTCCGTTACTCACCCCAGCTTCTGCCAATCTTGCTGTTTTGAAAGCATGCAAATGCAAGTAGATAAATAAGTACTACTTTGGCAGGAACATTACTGTGTTCTGTATTTTCATGTTGGCCACGATGTTGGAATTATCTCCCAGACAGCGCAGGCTCTCGGCTGGGAATTGAAGATAGCACTGCCCCTTGACTGGATAGGGGAAACCTTTAAAACTTTTTAACTTCATTCTACAACAATTGTCACAACCTTTATATATCATATCTATGTTCACAACATTATTATTTATGTAAGGGCATATCCAAGTTTGCCATGAGTTGTTCATTGAGAATATTTCTTTAATTCTAGTGCTTTGTTATCCTCTTTGTCTGCACCTACTAGTTAATATAAAAAATACATACATACACACCACTAGATTGCAATAGTTTTCTGAAAGACTTAATTAGAACTGAGTACTTCAAAGTATTAACTTTAATTTGTAAAGTGGTTATCATACTTCCCTAGAATGGTGTGAAATATTACATGTCTAGAACATCTGTAAAATAACAGAAAAGTAGAGGTTTTTTTTAAAAAAATACACTACTCAGAGATGCAATGCACGCCGTACAACATTACTGAACTTAGTGCTTTCCAAATAAATTGAGTAACAATCTCCAGAAATCCTGGTGTAGCATAGCTATTGGCCATGCTGAATTGAAATGCTGGAATTTAAAGCACCATGAAAAAATTACCCATGTCAAAAGGTAGGCCAGCTGATGCCTGTTGGTAGTTGGATTTCAGTGTACATCAAATCCAGCAAGTATGTAAAAGATTGAAGTCTAAAACTCAACGTCCAGGGGCCAGGTCCAGCCCACGGGGTGCTTAGATGTGGCCCGCGGGGCTGGCCCTGGAAACAGGAAAGGACTGGCCCGCGGTGCCTCTGCCAGCGAAAACGGAGCTCGTAAGGGCTATGTGAGGCCCTCGTGAGCTGCATTTTCACTGGAAGAGGGTTGCAGAAGGCAGTCACAGCCGAAAATGCAGCTCTGGAGCCCGTTTTTGCTGGCAGAGCACTTGGGCCACCACAGGTGCCCCTGACACAAGTGACATCGAGCTGTCCACGCCCACCCTGGCCATGCCCACTCTGGCTCCCCGAGGTCAAACACAACCCTGATACAGCCCTCTATGAAATTGAGTTTGACACCCCTGCTCTAAGGTATGCGGTTTTGCTCATATTGTCCTTCAGTCCTTAGACATTCATGGACATTATTTCCAAAAACCTATTTAAAACTTATTCCTAAATAGGAGTTGGACTTACAAAATAACTTGTGAAATAACAGTTATGTGGATAATCTAAAGTCTCTTTAATTTCAGAGAGATTTCAGCTGCCCAGTTCCCAATCAAGTCCCATTTCAGTCACAATGGATTTCTCTCTTTTAGAGAAATGTTGGTTTGTCATTAGGGCTTACCAGAAATGCGATTTAACTGCATTTATCTAGCTAAAGGTAAGATAGAGATAAAGCTTTGTTTTTATGCCTGAAACTACATCCTCCAAACTGGAAATGATTTTGAGATATTCTTAGTTTGATCCAACCCTGAAATAGATCTGTTCTCTTCCCCTTAGGACACCTCTATAAGGCATTGCATGTCAAAACAACTAGAGACAGGGACAGTTTCTTTTCTCGTGCCATCACTCTAATTCTTACAATACTGTTTAACGTCTATGTACATTTCCCCATGTACTGCTGTAGCATTATTGTTATCTGTCTTACCTTCTTTACTCCCTTGTCTTTTTGGTATTATCATTATGATTATTATTACTCTGTTGCCTTGCATGTACACTGAGAGCTTCTGCACTGGAAAATTCCTTGTGTCTAATCACACTTGGCCAAATAAAGTATTCTAATGAGTCTAATGTTTCATCTTGACCTGCTTCTGCTTTGGAGGGATTACTCCTGTAAAATGCTGAACCTTCTGCTGGTAGAGTTCAAAAGGAATACTGTAGAACAGTTTTGTATAATAATCCAACACATTTTATACATCCATAATTATTTATTTATAGATAATAGGTGCTTTTTCTTCTGAGGCTTTGCATGCAATGTCTTACTTTCAGCATGAAAAGCAGTTTCCCTTGCAGCACCTGACATTTCAAAAAAGGAACCCAATTATTACAAAAAAGTTATCCATCCCTTGAATTCATTTTAGAAGGTTCTTAGATAGTTTTCAGAGAAATTACTTCTAGTGAGCAATATTGTACTCTGGATTATTTCACTTCACAAACAGCAATTTATATCTCTTAAAGTATATTATAAACTTATGTGAACCCTAAACTGAGTGATTTTACAGTTACAATCTCTGGGATAACAATAGAAAATGAAAATGTAAGAGCAGCTTGGCCAGGTTTATTGTTAGAAAACAGAATAAAATACTGTATAAAGTTCTATGACCTAGGAAAAAAACAGTTTTATGAATCCATTTTAAATATTTTACTGTATCAAATATTGGGAGGTTGCAGTATTTGAGTGACTCCAATAGCATTTGGGCAAAGATTAGGAAAATAATGGGAATTTCCATTGTATAAGTAGGTCTACTCATCCACCCCCAAGTCTGAGAGAGAATTGCTGGCCTAAAGTCATCCAGCTGTCTTTGTACCTAAGGCAGGACTAGAAATCATGGTTTCCCGTTTTCCAGCCTGATGCTTTAACTGCTAAACTCTCTGAAGTTTACTTCTATAATTGTTATTTTTACTGTTTATTTCTGTCCCACTTATTATGATTACTCAAAGCACTTTTGATAGTTTTGTCCCATACTTACATACTAGTTGATTACATTTGAGGTTAATCAAATCATATCAAGGCAGGAGGTTATTTATTTATTTGCATTCACTTATTTATTGTTATACTATTGACTACCAGAATCAAAAATTTGCTGTTAAGAGTTTACCATAAATAATTTTTTTCTATGTAGGTACAAATAGCTGTTAACATAAGAGGCTGTGGTCTGCCCTCTTCTCAAGAAGCCATCGCTGGATTCCACCCTGTTGGATAATTTCCGACCTGTGTCCAATCTTCCCTTTTGGGGGAAGGTTGTTGAGAAGGTGGTTGTGTGGCAGCTCCAGAGGTTTCTGGATGAAACAGATTATCTAGACTCCTACCAGTCAGGATTCAGGCCTGGATATGAGACAGAAATGGCATTGGTTGCACTTTTTTATGAGCTTTGGCGGGAGCGAGATAGGGGTAGTGCATCCATCCTTGCTATACTTGACCTCTGAGCCGCTTTCAATACCATCAACCATGGTATCCTTCTGGAGCAACTTCAGGGGTTAGGAGTAGGAAACTGTTGCTATCCTTCCTTTCTCTGTGGCTGCTCTCAATCAATGTTAATAGGAAGTGAGAGATCCAGGCCTGGCCCATTACTTTGTGGCATCTCGTAGAGTTCAATACTCCCTCTGTGCCTATTCAACATCTACCTGAAGCCGTTGAGTGAGATTATCCATCACTATCAATATGCTGATGATACTAAGCTGTATATCTCAGCCCCTGGTGAATTAAGCAATGCCATGATCTCCCTTTCACAATGCCTGGAGGCTGTTAGGGGCTGAATGGAGACCAATGGGTTGAAACAACCCTGGCAAGACCTGAGTGGCTGTGGGTTTGGGTTCTTTGGTCCATGGAGAATTGCCACCTTTAGTCTTGGATAGGTGTCTTTAGTCTTTGAGTGCCACTGCCTCAAACAGACCCAGTGCATAATCTGGCTGTTGTCCTGGAATTGCGATTCCTGCTCAAAGAGCAGATGGCAGTCGTGACCAGGAGGGCCTTTCCGCAACTGCAGATTGTGTACCAGTTACGCCCTTTCCTGGACCAACAATACATACTCACGGTCACTCATGCCCTAGTCACCTGCCATCTTTTCTATTGCAATGTGTTCTACATGGAGCTACCCTTGAAAAGCATCCGGAAGCTCCAGCTGGTGCAAAATGCAGTGGCCCACATGGTATTGTGCAGACGTGTGCATATGTGTTACCTCATTGCAATGCAATGTGTGCATTGGTTAGCAATTTGCTTCTGGGTGCAATTCAAAGTGCTGGTTGTCACTTTTAAAGCCCTTCATGGCTTGGGACCAAGTTATCTGAGGGACCGTCTCTTGCCAGTCACATCCACCCAACCCCACTAGATCAGACAGGCAAAGAATATTGCAGGTCCCATCACGTAAGGAGATACATCTGGCAGGACCCAGAAGAAAGGCCTTCTCTGTGGTGGCTTCCTCCCTCTGGAACATCATCCCTCCGGAAATTAGACTGACTCCCCACTCTGACACTCTTTTGGAAGGCCCTGAAGACGTGATTCTGCCAATGGGCCTGGGGAATCCAGAGCAGGATGGAGCACATTAAATGGCTGGTATGAGTGTGTATTGTCACCGGAGGGTGGGGGGTTACTTTATTATTATTTTGTTATTTTTATTTCTTTTATATTGTGTTTTTGTTTCCTATGAGCCACCTTGAATTGCCATGAGTAGGCGGCAATATAATATAAATTTATAATATAATATAATATAAATTTTGCAAATAAATAAATAAACATGAAACATTTTATACAAATGAAGAAAAGCTGCATTTTCTTCATTCATTTTGGAAAAATGTATTTTTGTCATCATCACAATTCCTTTTTCCTGCAAGGTGGATATACTTCATGAATTTCAAGACATGCTAAACTACTACATAGGTTTTACTCAAAGAAATTTAATCATAACTTGTTTCTCTCTTGGCCTGCAGATCAAAAAATATTTTATTGAAATGAATATAATAATTTTTTGAGACTAAGTAAAATCTTCTCTTGCAGGTCCCAAAACAGTGTTTTTTTGGGCACCTGTTATGAAATGGGTAAGTTGATTCAGTTATTCATACAAAACATACATAATTCTAGTGTTTCCTGTGTTAAAGGCCAGTTATATACTTTAAGTGTAGTTAAAAAAAACCTGGAGAATCTCCTGGTAGACGAGGCCTTTCTTTTGCATAGCCAAAGACTATATTAATCCAATCTTTGAAAAAAAAATTCTTTCCTCATTGTGTGAAATGTCATCTGAGAACTTGGTGAAAAAAATTATTGGTCAATATCTCTATCAGACTTGCAATGTAATTTCTCAAAAGTCTATATTAAAATACTTTTTAGTCATGTAGCCAGACTTAAATAAACAAGGAATGCATTATAGATCAGTTAGAATCTAACATAATAGTTTAGTTTAGTTTATTGTCATTGTACATGGTACAACAAAATTAAGTGCCGTCTTTGGTAGCAATAGCAATAGTACTTAGACTTATATACTGCTTCACAGTGCTTTACAGCCCCTCTCTAAGCGGTTTACAGAGTCAGCATATTGCCCCCAACAATCTGGGTCCTCATTTTACCGACCTATGGCTGACCCAGTGATCTCATCTTGTATACAATTTCCTCAACTTGTTCTAAACTGCCTTGAGTTGCCTCTTGGGTAGCTACCCGTGTATATGGGTAGCATATACATTTCATAATAAATAAGTAAATAAAATCTTCATGTGCCAGCTGAACACAATCTGAAATATCTGAGCTGGTTGTTTATAGTTCTCTTGGCCATTGTAAAGGTGGTTGGGAAGCTGTCACTTCCCTTCCTAGTTTCTGTCTCATTAGAATGGGAAAATCTACTATGTCATGATTGTGGTCAGCATCATCATGGACAGTTTGGGAAAGGTATATCCCATCAATAGTCAGGTCCGCCCATTTTTCATGCTCCTTCTCCCTGTCCCTCCCTTCCATGAGATCATGGAAATAGGCTGAAAAATGAAATCACAAAAGTGACAGAGCATCTCTGGTTTGTATGACTGATATATGTTGGGATATCGATTAAATTGAGTTCCAAATCAACCTGGTTTTATTTGATACAAACATGTTAATGCCAATCCATTGGATTGATAGGGAATCATGTACCACTCAATTCCTAGTTTTGTCCTTGACCCAATTTAAAACTTAAAATGGATTGGAAAATGTAACTCCAGCTATCTAAATGGCAAGCATGAAATATATGATTTCAAACTAAATGTTATAGACCAGTGGTTCTCAAACACTTTGGTCCTGGACCCCTTTACATTCTTAAAAATGATAGAAGACACCCAAAGAGCTTTGGTTTATGTGAATTATATCAATATTTATTGTATTAGAAATTAAAACAGAGAAATTTAAACATATTTATTTGACTTCAAGGACAAAGGAAAGGGTCCCTAGATCATATTTTGAGAACTGCTGGTATAGACTGTAAAACTTTGGTATTAATAAAAAATGTATTACTGACACATTAAATTAAGCTATTGCTTTCTTATTGCAGGGTTTGGTATGTGCTGGAATGGCTGATATGGCTAGGCCTGCTGAAAAACTCAGCACTTCACAGTCTTGCGTCCTAATGGCTACAGGTATGTATGTATTTTCTTTTAATTATCTAGTATAGGGGGAAAAAAGGTTAAATCATCAGTTCTGTTTTAATACCAAGACAAAGCTAAACTAACATTTTATTTTATGAAAGGTTTTCAAGCCATATACTTGAAATATATATATAAAATTTTATAAATTTTTATGCAATTATTAACTTTGCCTGACTGTCTAACTGGAACACCTAAAATAGGTATACTTGAACCAAAAGCACATTAGTCTAGAGATTTTGCTTAGGTTATATACATAGTCCTTGTTTAGCAACCACAATTGGGACTGGCAGCTTGGTTGCTAAAATGATGAAGACCCTAAAAGAAATCAAATAATGGCAATTGTGCCTATGATTTTACTTTATCTTTCCTTTTTCCCAACTACCCTGCCATTTGGAATGCTTACCCAGTGCTGGAATAATTAGCAAGAAGGGAATTAATGTTTATATTTATATTCATTGGGAATAAATGCATAAAAGAAAGTAAACAGATACACATGGGGAATACACATTGAATGGAATGCTCTAGTGCCTGCAGCTCTGAGCAAACAGCCACTTTATTGTGTGTGTGTCTGTGTGTTTTATTTCTTGTAATCTTTTCCAATTTTTCTGTCTATAAGGAAGGAAAGACAAGGGAAAATGGGTCAGGCACAAGACAACAGATACTGGCTGTAATGGTAGTCCTGTGACTGAGAAAAACTCTAAAGGTCGTAAATGCGCACCTTGGTCCCAAATTATTTTTTATGATCCTTGTAAAATTGAACAGCCTGTAAATGAGATTTTACCTGTATATAAATTATTGACTTTCAGCAGAGATGTAAGGAATATTGCTAAATTCAATTCTATTCTAAAAATTAAAGTGGCTGCAATCTGTTCATTGCTGTAAAAGTGTATCTTATTGGTTTACATACCTGATTTTTCATCTTTTGCTTAGTTTTAAAGTTTCAGATTATCTTCCTCAAACAGCAGAGTTATTTTGTCAAATAAGTGTTAAAAGTGTTACAGGTTGCAAGTTTTAAACATTAGTTCCTGTTTCATTTCATGATAGTAAAAACGAGAGCCAAAACTGTATATAGTACTTTATTGCAGGTTCATTGCTGGATAACAGAACTGTTCAATAACATTTTTAATCTGCCATTCAAGCATATATTTTTCTTGTACTAGACTTATAAATCTATAGATCTTCTGGGTTTTAGATTAAGATAGTAGTTCTAGATCAGGGGTGTCAAACTCGTGGCATCACATTGTCATCACATGACGTATTGTGACTTTTCCCTTTTTCCTAAACTGGGGGTAGGCGTGGCCAGCATGTGACGCATCCAGCCCCTGGGCCGCGATTTTGACACCCCTGGTCTAGATGCTGTAAGCTTTCATTCAGCTGTAAGGGAAATGGTAGCAATCCTATAATTACTAAATAAACTTGGTGAGAGAGTAGACTGAAAGGGAGAAACTATGAGGTTTTCCTTATAGGTTTTGATAAATTTTGAGAATGCAACCATTATTTTAAATTGGTAATAGATCTGTATTTTGTTTTCTAATTCAACAGGCCTTATCTGGTCAAGGTATTCTCTAGTAATTATTCCTAAAAACTGGGGTCTGTTTACTGTTAATTTCTTTGTTGGCTGTGCTGGTGGCTCTCAGCTGTACCGCATATGGAGGTAGGTAATTAGGAAGAATGTTTGCCAATGTTGCGTTCTATTATTGAATTCTGAAAGTTGTACTTCCAACGTATTTAAAAATAGGAAAGACACTATGATAGGACCAGAAAAAAAAAAAAGAAATGGTAGCCCTCCCAACCATTTTTTTTCATGTTGGTGTCTGACCCTATTCCCAACTATTGTTATAGGGACTTGGAGTTGGTCAGTGTTAGAAATATGTAAAAAATAATTCTTGATTTTTTTTAAAGAAAAATTGTCCAACGAGACAGAAGCATTAGATGCCTTATTAGCTGATAGTGAAGTTTTTGGTTCTCCTTAGTTCAGCTCATCTGTTCTGTTCCCTACGGTAGTAGCTATATCTGTAGGATAGGATTAGTTGGTTCTTTAGCAGGCCAGTCTTTGAAAGCTATAACAGTTTTCATTTAATAAAAGCAATTTTTATTAGACTGCCATTAGATAATATTTCAGTTATTTAGATTTATTCAAACCCATTGTTTCCCTTGTATAATGCAAATTGATGACCTGGTAACAGCTATCTTGCTGACCTTTGCTTTGAACATTGCCTATCTTATAAAAGTCCTTGGGAAAATGTTGCTCTGGTTTTTCTACTTTTTATGCAATCCATACAGTATGTGTTACTCATCTTCTGTTTAGTAACAGTATTATTAGAGCAGGTGGCAATAGCTAGGAAATTTTGACAGATCTTGAAAAAGCTAAATAGGACTAAACCAGTTTTTTATCTGGATAAGCAACTTTCAGGAAATTCCAAGGCTGTAGACCTGTGAAGCTGAACCTATGGCACGCGTGCCACAGGTGACACGTGTAGCCATATTGGTGGGCACGCAAGCTCAGCTCCGGCGTGCATGTGTGTGCCCAGAAACAGGCTGTTTCCTGCCTCCGGAGGGCGTGGGGGGTGGGGAAGGCCTGTTTTTCTCTTTCCCCAGCCTCCAGAGCCTTTCTAGGAGTCTGGGGAGAGCGAAAACGGCTTTCCCCCACCCCCCGTAGGCCCTCTGGAGCCCGGAAACGGTGGGACTGGAAGTTGGAAAACAGGCTGTTTTTGGCCTCCGGAGGGCCTCTTGGGGGGTGGGGTTGCCCTCTCCAGACTCTTAGAAAGGCTCTGGAGCCTGGTGAGAGAGAAAAACAGACCTACCGGGCCATCACGTGCCAGGAGTAGGGAGAGTGTGGGGAGGGTCGCATGCGCAGGGGCGGGGTGCATAGAATTATGGATGTGGGCATGCACGCGTGTAACCCCCCCCCTTGCTCCTGGCACGCGATGGCAAAAAGGTTAGTCATCACTGCTATAGATGATATTGGGATGTCAAAAATATATCTCAGTAGAATGCAGTGGAAAGGTTTTGAGGTTTCATCTTGCTAAAAGTACTGCACTACTGATTTACAGAAACTGTAAATCAGTTTCTACTGATTGAAAATACATATTAATAGCAAGCTTAAGTGATATAATTCTAGATTTATATTTTTGAATTGATATAACATCAAGCAGAACTTTCCCAACAAGTAATGCTTCTAGAAAGAAACATGAATGTGCACAAATAAACTTTGCCAGCTATTTTTGATTTAAAATAGGGTCTACCAGATCTGAGTTGCAAAACCCAGATCCAGCAAAGATACAAATGTTTTCCATTGTTTGCCATCTAATGGTTGTCCAGATTTTTGCAGTCCATATCTGATAGCCTTCTTTAAACAGAATATATAATAAAACCTGTTTTTTGAATTAAATTACAAGCAAATTAAAATCAATGCAGTATAGTTATATCTCTTATTGTATATCAAACATGTTTTTAAAGAGCTGACAGGAAAAACAATATAGCAAATAAAAATATAATTTCTAATTTAATGCAGTGTTTTTTTCTTCTTCAAAATATATTGGCAATAGTGAATAATTTGTATTCTCTTTTTCTGACAGGTATAACCAAGAGTTAAAAGCCAAGGAACTGGAAAAGCAACAGTAGAAATTCTAGTTAATTTCTTCTAATCTCAATGTAAACTACTTCCTAAGGGACCTACAGTACTTTTAATCCTGTTCAGTTGCCCAGTGTGAATTTTTACTAAAAGTGGTAGAGCATGTTTTTCTATAAAGTTAGAAAGCAGCCTCTTTGCATTTAAATAAACTCTTTAATAAGCTCCTAGTCTATTCTTAAGCCCAAATGCAACTGGTGCAAGTATTTTTAAGGACAGAAGCAAGATGACTTTTCCAACTGCTCAGAAACCTGAATTTGAAGGGGAAAAGGTGATTTAGGGGACTCGGGTTCTCACACCATATCTTTCACTAGCAACTTAAATATAATCTTTTCCAGGCTCATGGAATTGCCACTTCACAATCAGAAAAAGACATATTAAGTTTCAGGAGGTGCATAGATGCCAAATATATATTCTTCTTTACAGTAACATTGCTACAGTTTTAATAGCTATAGATCCAATGGCCCAAACAGCACAAAACTACTCTAAATCTGGGCAGAGGGTAGGAACGAATTCATATATTTTGCTATATTTTAGAAATGCTAACTTTTTCAAAATATGAAAATTTGTCAGAATCATAGGCTCATATAAAAAATATTTTGGGATACATGTGCAAAATGCCTGTTGTAGACTGGGATTTATATTATATTTTGTTTTTACATAGCTAGAGAAATGTTACTTTTTCAGCATGTTCCTGAACTTCATAGACCCAAAGACAGACGTAGGAAATAATATTGGTAGATATAACAACTATAAGTGAACATGTACACAGAAAATGAAGCATTTCGTATTTGCTGAGTTATTTTCAAGTGGCTTACTTTTATACCTATATGCAAGGCATATATTCAATTACTGCAATATATCCTACATTAGTCTGTCCTTGAAGACCATCCAGAAGTTGTAACAGAGCTAAAATGTGATGACGTACTTCTGAGTGTCCCACACATCGTTGTGTTCTATCACTGTTGCATAAGTTGCATTGGTTTCCAATTGTTTTCCAAGTACAATTGAAGGTACTAGTTATCACTTTTAAAGACCCATATGACCCATGGCCAGATTGTTTGCCCAACTGCCTCTCCCTTAGAATATCGGTCCATCCCATCAGGTGAGATAGGGTGGGGGGTCACTTTAGGTGCCTTCCCACAACACCTAGTCAGATCCTGGGAGCATGCTTTTAACATAGCTGCCCCTGTTCTTTGAAGCAATCTCTCACCTGAGATGAGGGAGTGTACCCTTTTAACCCTTCTTAAGGCCTTGAAGACCTGATTCTTCCGTTAAGCATTAGGGTAGGATGGGGTAATGTCACAGGATTAGTAGCATGGATTACTATAGTGCCTCGGTGGGATTTTATTTTTATTGGTTTTGCTATCAGCCATCTAGGATTACTATGCAAGATAGGCAGCCAGTTAAGTTCTTTAAATAAAAAATATGAGATCTGAGACTCTTAAGATCTCTCTCACTCCACATCATTAGCCCATGTTCCTCTCTCAGGACCCTCCATCTTCTCTTACATTTCTTTTCCTTACTTTCTTTACCCATTAGCTCCCTGGCCCATGTTTTTGCTCATTCTAGGCCTTGTGCTATTCCTTCTTGTGTGTGAAATTGCATATCTTTGCTCCAGTCGTCTTGCTGCTGATTCTCATCATGGCTAAACAGATTTATTTCTGGAATAACTTATGATTTCCAAGCTTTCCTGCTTACCTGGTAATATCACTGGAATCTTTTTCCTTTTCTTCACCTTTCTTGGATAGATAGCAGCACTTCAAAATAAAGCAATTGTATATAACAATACTGCTCTTGCCTGATTGTATGGATGTATGGATATTTAATGCTCTAGAGACTTCATAGATACAGGGGAGGTTTCTATAAATAGGTTGTTGCTTACCGATTTTTTAAGAATTACTATCCAAGTTCCCTTTTATTCAGGGGGGAAATGAATAACACTAGAGCCCAGCAGTATGAGTTCAACAGTGTAAAGATAGGAATTATGCATCTTTAGATGCTGTATATCTACAATTCCCAGTACCATTCAGTATTAAATATGCTGGCGGGGGTTATTTTACATTGCAAAATTTGGAAAACCACAAGCTAAATATATATATATATATATTTCAAACTGCTTTTTTGACAACTTATGCAAACTGAGCAATGCCTTATTTTAAAGTTGAAAAACTATCCTTAAAAAAATGAAAACATGTTTCTTTCTTGTAGGGAATGTATGTTGTAACAGTCTCTGCACCATGCTTTTCTGTTTCAAATAAAACTCATTTTATGAGGATAATGAGGATACTCATTTCTACCTCTCCGCTCCACACTCCATTTGGGTGCACTACTTGTGTTGCTCCAGTTTGCTCAGTGTTATATGTCATGTAAACCCACCGAGTTAAGCCAAAACAAATAAAATAAAACCTAGTCTGACTTTATATGATATGAATCCAGCCATTTGAATTCTGACTATTTATAAAGTACAAATTATTCCATTGTCTATCATAGATTGACAAATTGAGACTTACAACAGACCACTAATGAAAAAAGTTTATTAAAATATTCACAAGAGTACAATATAAAGCTGCTTATGAGAATATGGAGAAGAAAGAAGACTTGTACAATAAAAAAATTCCAGTTTTTTAAAAGTGCAGAAACAAGGTAAAAAAGGGCTCAGTGTTGCATGGCATGGATTTACCTAGTGACAGGAAATCTTAGAACATCTAAGGTTTGGGAAGTTAACTTTCACAACCAGAAGTCATTTGGCTTTTATAGAAAATTATAGCACCACAAAAACACTGCTCATACATAAGTTGAGAGATTTTTGTACCTTAGTTTGGAATCTGAATTCAATACATGAAAAGTGCAACTCACAGCATTCACAAATAGAAACTATGAAGTGTTTTGGACAGTTACATGATTTTGTAATCTATTAAGACTTGGGTTTCAGGCTTGTATATTGATGACTGAATTACTTCTTCTACCAAAATATACTAAGAGAAAGGAAACTAGTGTAAATTGAGCTAGTTACAAGACAGAGTATAATTACTTGAAAAAATGATGCATCAGGACAAATCTAAATGCCTGATGAAAGAAACAAAGATGCCATTGAATTTTATGTTAACAATTGGGATTGATTTTACCTTTTATGATTTTTTCTGAATAAATTCGAATTTAATTGTTCAGTTTGTTCACCTGAAGTATTGTTTATGATTCAACTTTTTGTTCAAAAATTAGATTTCTTCATCTTCAAATGTAATTTTTTTTGTAGGGGATATGAACATAGAAATTTAACTGACAGTCAATAAACAACAGTATCATGATAAATCTGAGGTCTTTGGACTTCTAAAAATATGATGACAATATGGTTTATGTAATGAAGATCAAGGAATATTTTAGCACCATTCACAGCAAAGTTCAATGAGTTCAAACAAAAGAAGCAAAGCTTCTCATTACAATATTCCTGAAAAGACAACTTCTACATTAACATCTAAACCTCCTCATTCCCCCCGTAAAACAGAAATCTCAGCATCAGCCAACTGTTTCTTGTCCACTCACTGAGGCTCCATTACTGAGGAATAACGAATTCCGTGGTGAATACCCTGATGAATGCCTTGTTCTTAATTAAAGTATGTAATATAATTTTGATACAGTGTTTCCATAAATATGGCTCAAAAATGTTACTCATTATTCTAAATCACACACAAGACATTTAAAACAGATTTAAATATCTTTTGGTTAATTCTAAATAGCTGCTCAAGTGTTTAAATCTAGGGATATTTGGACAAATTTTCAGACAATTTAAAGTTTTGCATGAAATGTTCACACATAACCTCCACAAATATGGAGAGCTAACTGCACTGGTTAATAGATAGAAAACACTTCTTGTGTGCTGCACAGACTAGCAATTTAATATTTGCCAGCCCTTGATTCAATGAAAAAGCTCCATTTTTTAAAAGAACACTTAAACTTATTTTTCATGTATAACGCTGAACAAACATATGAGCAGATATTGTAGACATGTAAAGTACTTCAGAAAAAAGCAATAATAGCACCAGTGTATCTGAAACACTGAGGTAGAGAGAAGGATGGAGAGCAGATTCAGAGTTGATAGGAATGACATCATAAAGATAAAAGGAGTGGAACAGACTTCTTCCACAGTAAAGAAGCATACAGCTATTTAAGTTTCAAAGTAAATTTGAATGAGATTTAAGAACTAATGGCAGTAAAACTGTCCTAACATACGTATATCTTCCATGAAATGCCATAAAAGATTAAATTGTACCATTTGTTTTTGCAACTGCAACATCAACCAGCCTTTTGTAACTCTTAGAAGTACACTATAGAGAGATTTATAGATTATAGAAAGGCACATCAAAATTAGCACCCTATTTTGCTCAAAGAGGTAACAGTGTTTCGTCTTTGTTGCTGAAACCAAAAAAGAGCCATAAAAACACCTCAAGACATTTGTTACTGTTGCTGTCGAGCCCGTCACATCGCTCGACAACACAGGGATGGGAAGGAAGAGCGGTGGAAAGAGCAGAGCGACCTGCTATCCTGAGCGGCACGTCTGTTCATGGGGTTGGTGGTAGTAGTACCAGTGTAGGCAGTAAGGCCCAGGGACATGGGATGCATCGGTGACGGGGATTGCTGTTGCTGCTGGCCAATGCGGCAGATGATCGAGGCATTGAAGGGCATTCTGCGACAGACGGCCAGCCGGACATTCGACGGAGGCAAATGGAAGAAGTGGCCCTGACGTCGCTGCTCCGCTGACGCGGCAAAGGGGTGGCGCAGGGGAGATGATACACAGCTGATAGAAGCCCAGGGCGGCCGACAGAGGCACGGCAGCTGGGTGGGGCGGCATAATAAAAGCGCTACGAGGCAAACCAAGACCTCAGTGCCTTCCGTCGCGCCCTTAAAACCCATTTATTTAAACAAGCCGGGCTGGCTTAAGATGAAATTTTTAACTGTTTTTAAATGTTTTAAACGTTTTTAATTGGTAAATGAGTTTTAATTGGGCCAAATTTATATATCTTTTAATTGTTTTTAATATTTGTTCTGTATGTTTTTTAATCTGGCTGTACACCGCCCTGAGTCCTCAGGGAGAAGGGCGGTATAGAAATCCAATATAAAATAAAATAAAATAAATAAACGCTCGTAGTGCCAACTTTGAACCATTGCGAACTCACCGTTTCCTCAGAACTAATGACAGCATTAAACCAGCATTGCAACTCTGAGTTACTCGTTTCGGTGTGCTTTGTGTCTGCTGACTTCGTTTTGTCCAGGAAGGCTGAGAGAAAGTTGGTGCTCCCATTTACTTTTCTGTAGTTTTTCAGTAATCCAGGCAGCCAGCATGGCAGAGGGATTGGACCCCGAAGGAATAGTGCCAGCTGTGACAGAGGAAGAGCAGGACAGCACAGGTCCTGTGGCTCAAACTGACCTCCAGCAACCTATGGTGAAGCCAAAAGAACAGAACCAAAAGCAAGGGGAGGGATGTAGCCAAAGCCTCAGAGGCGAAAAGCGATTTGATACACTCCGCTTCAGGGGAGTGGTAGCATACTTCAGCTCTGGCTGGCCCTGGAGTGTTGGGAAAGGCACCGCCCCCCCTCCCTCAGGAGGGTGTTTCCAAAGGTGGAGGGAGAGGAGGTGGGTTGAAGATGAGGAAGACGGAAAGTATATCCACCACCCTGGATATATTGAGAGAAAGGTTTGGGGAGGCCAGCTTCAGAGATGTGCCATCATGGCAGCTGTGGGCGATAGGGGGGAAGCCAGCTTCTACCTGGCCAGGACCGTCTGGGACAGACACCCGGTTTCGCTTAACCAGCCCCAAGTTACGCTTAGAGCCTACCCTCGGCAGACCCAGGAAGGTGGAACTTCCCTCCACTGGCACTCACATTCCATCTCTGGAGGATGGGTTAGGGCCTGCTGAACGGGGACTCTGTAGTGCTCCCGCTCAGGGTTCATGGGACGGACAAACCAGCCCAGGGCAGCATTTTGATACCCATGGAACCCCTGGGGCCCGTGTCACGTACCACGGGTTTGCCAGGCAGAGCCCGGTGTGGGGCCCCGGAGTATGGCCTCCCCAGACAATTTGGGGACCACCACCATTACAAGCGACTTTTGATGGGAGTCTGGACCGGGTGGCTATCTTCTTGAGCCAGGTCATTAGTTACATGGATCTGTATGGATGGTTCTACCCGTCCCAATGGGCTATGGTGGTCGCTATCATGACTGTACTGACGGGGGAAGCCGCAGACTGGGTAGCCGACCTCTATAGTGACCATGCTCGGGAATTGACTGATATCGGCATGTTTCTGGAGAGCCTTAGGGCTCTCTTTGAGGATGGGTCCAGAACGCAACTGGCTGAGGGAGAGCTGGTGTCTCTTAAACAGAGAGGAAGACCTGCCAAAGACTATGTTAAGGAGTTCCAGAAAATAGCAGAGAGATTGCGGGCATGGCCTGAACGCATGCTTGTACACCAGTTTCACATAGGCTTGGACCGTGATTTGAGACAAGCATGCATTTATAGAAGTCTGCCGCCCCCCACCTTACTGAGTGGTTTAGGGCAGCCATAGACCTGGATGTCAGCCTGAAAGAATTCCATTTCAGAGGTGTAGCAGGACCAACCCAGATGAGACATGCTCCAGACAGACCCCCATCAACAAGAGACTCAGGGAGATTGATTGCAACTACTGGGACTTTGGACACCACCCAGAGACCACCATTCCGGTGTTTCAGGTGCAATCAAGTCGGCCATAGAGCCTTGGACTGCTCCCTACCTCCAACACAACCACCGACAGGTCGGACTCCAGAGACCGGCGGGAAGAGCCGAGAGCGGGCGCGAACAACCCCGGAGCGTTCTAGAGTTGTGTCACAAGCATTGCACTCAGACAACGGAACGCCTGCCAAGGAGGCCGGGGGTACAGCAGGACCTGGGGATCTCCCCGTGGTGGTGGGAAACAGCGATGAGGACATCAACGACCCGATGGTAAGTGCTCCTATACGCCCCTTTGTAATTCCGGTCACCCTTCAGACCATACACAACGCCACAGCAGTACGACAGGGAGCACTGATTAATTCCGGATGTACCTGGTGCCTGATGAGGAAGTCCCTGACAGTCAAATTGGGCTTAAGCCTGGTCAGACTAAAGGACCCCATTAGATTTGAACAAATGGACGGGTCAATACTGGGTGGAACACCGGCTACCCATGTTACGGAACTGATATGGTTGGAAATAGGAGAACACTGGGAGTTTCTCCAGTTTGTGGTGGTGGATGTGATGATAGAACCCATCATCCTAGGATTGGCCTGGTTGGATAAATGGAAACCCACGATATGGTGGGAGTGGGGTTACAGGAAACTACACACTGAGCTTGGTTCTGAACCAGTTACGAAAGAACCATGTGGACGAGCAGATGATGGCTGGTCAACAAACTCTTTAATGGATAGTAAGCCTCTAGTGCTGGAGGTCCCAGATATATACGCGGATTTGGCGGACGTGTTTAGTGAGGTGGAATGTGATTCACTACCACTACATCGAGTAACAGACTGTGCCATAGAGCTGGTATCTGGGGCTAAGTTACCGAAGCCCCGTATGTATTCGATAACCCCGAAAGAATTAGAGGAACTACGTAAATATATAGATAGGAACCTGGCCAGAGGGTTTATTAAACCTAGTCTATCGCATATGGCTGCTCCGGTCCTTTTTCGGGAGAAGGATGGAGGTCTCCGTCTCTGTGTTGATTTTCGTGGCCTGAATGCGGTAAGCATTGGGAGGCATATTACAGGGTTCATATTAAAACGGATGACGAATGGAAAACCACTTTTAATTATCCGCTCGGCAGTTATAAATTCTAGGTCATGCCGTTCAGTTTGCAGGGTCCACCAGCGGTATTTATGCAATTAATTAATGAGGTCCTGCATGAATATTTGTATTGGGGAGTGTTGGTGTATCTCGATGATATTCTCATTTATATGAACACTATGGAAGAACATACACAACTGGTATGCCGGGTGTTAGAGAAACTGCTAGAGGCCAAGTTATTCATTAAAGTGTTGAAATGCGAATTCCACCGCACTGAACTGGATTATCTCTGATATAGGATATCTGAAAAAGGATTGGGAATGGATCCCAATAAAGTCACTACCGTATTGGAGTGGCAAGCCCCGGGGACGAGGAAGCAATTGCAGAGCTTCCTTGGATTTGCTAACTTTTATAGGCAGTTTATCCCAGCATTTGCCCTTATAGCATTACCCCTTACAAATCTCCTACGCACACGAGGGAGTAACGAAAAAGCAAGGCCAGAGCAACGTATAATATGGACCTCTGATTGTCAGAAGGCCTTCGAAGAGTTGAAAGCCCAGTTTGCCTGGGCTCCCATACTCCAACACCCTAACCAACAGAAGCCATTTGTAATGCAAGCAGATGTGAGTGATGTGGCCATTGGGGCTGTGCTACTGCAACCCAACGAACAAGGCCAATTACAACCATGTGCATATACCTCTAAAAAATTTATCCCTACTGAGAGGAGATGGACCATATGGGAAAAGGAGGCATTCACTGTTCAATGGGCACTCCTTACATGGCGGCACATATTGGAGGAGACAAGAACACAATTCTGATGAGTCCACAGAGGCAAGTTGAGATATCTAGTTAGGTGGAAAGGGTACCCATATGAAGAGGCTTCTTGGGTGCCCATGGAGGACGTTAACGCAAACCGGCTTCTCAGACGGTTCCATAGAAAGAACCCACTGAAACCAGGGGCCGCTGTTGACTTGTCTACTTTATATCTCACAGAAGGACCCTTGGTGAAGGGGAGCCGCCTCGTCACATCGTTCGACAACACAGGGATGGGAAGGAAGAGCGGTGGAAAGAGCAGAGCGACCTGCTATCCTGAGAGGCACGTCTGTTCAAGGGGTTGGTGGTGGTAGTACCGGGTGTAGTCGAGCCTGGGGACATGGAGTGCATCGGTGACAGGGGATGGGGATTGCTGTTGCTGCTGGCCAACGCGGCGGACGATCGAGGCATTGAAGGGTGTTCCGCGGCAGACAGACAGCCGGACATTCGACGGAGGCGTCATAGGCAAATGGAAGAAGCGGCCCTGACATTACTGCTCCGCTGACACGGCAAAGGGGTGGCGCAGGGGAGGCGCTACACAGCTGATGGAAGCCCAGGCGGCCTACGGAGGCGTGGCGGCTGGGTGGGGCGGCATGATAAAAGCGCTACAAGGCGAATGCTCGTAGCACCAACTTTGAACCGTTGCGAACTCACCGTTTCCTCGGAGCTAACGACAGCATTAAACCAGCGTTGCAACCCTGAGTTACTCGTTTTGGTGTGCTTTGTGTCTGCTGACTTCGTTTTGTCCAGGAAGGCTGAGAGTTGCACTATAAAAATTACTTGATTAAAACTTTTATCTGTCTCAAAGTTTGTTTATGAGAGACTGCCTGTAAATTCCTTGAAGAGAACAATTTGCCTTCCATTATGTTGGAAACTAAAGCAGGTAAAGATTACTTCTCCTGGTAAAGGGGGACATTAGAGTGGAAGAAGACATACGTTCTATGAAAAATTAGATCTGTAAAAAAATGCAAAAATATTAATTAAGAGAAATCATGCAGAAGTAATTCTTGTGTCCATTTCAAAAGTAACATAAAAAGTACCAATTCCATTAGAATATCCAAGTATTTCCAGTTTTTCCATATAACAATTGACAAATTGTCTAAAGGTGTAACATGAATGTTTGTTTTTTCCCCTTTTCCTAAATATATAATGAACTATTGGCCATTTATAAGCAGAATTATCATCATATTTTAACATGCAACATTGTTCTCATTTCTGTATGATTAAATAGACTATTTACACACAGTTCATATATAATCTCTTTCTCTCTGTATGCACATGCATTGGTCTTAGCCTAGGCATCAAAGGCCACATATGAGTTCTCTGGGTCAATATTCTTCAAGCGATTCCAGTTTGAACTTTTGTTAAGCTTTGGATAGGTTGTAATCTCCTCAATTCTTCCGAATATCAGCATAGACCACAGACTCTGATTTGTTGATTCTGTCGCTGTAATGTCCTCCAGAGTGATCTAATTGTGCATAAATTACTGGTCCCTAAAAACAGAAAAAATAAACATGGTATAAACATTTAATTATTCTATCAGTGGCTAGTGAAAACTCAGAATCACATGCAGATAAAAACAAGGGATTTTATTTCCTCTTTTTGAAACCCAGTCTTAGAAATCATACCAATTATGTGGATTATTCCTGTAACCATCGATCTGTTGAAATAAACAAATATAAAATTCACAGCAAATGGCTTATAGTCCTTTGTCTTGCATTCTTCGTGGAGATAAGATCTTTTGTAGTTTATGTGGCAATATAGTCAAACACAGTGCAGAGAATGAACGCTTCTTCAAAAGTACATCAAGTAATCACAGCCCTACTAAATCAGCTCATTCACAAGATTCCACTTTTCCACACACTTACCATCACAGATTATAGGTATTTGTGTAGGTGGCATTTATAATTCAAGAAAAGGAAGTATATGGAATACCATCATGTAATCTGTCAGCCAAACAATGTAGGCTGGTGACCCCCAGGGGGAGGGCCTTCTCTGTGGGGGCACCTACCCTCTGGAACCAGCTGCCCCCAGAGATAAGGAGAATCCAAGACCTCAGTGCCTTCTGCCGTGCCCTTAAAACTTTCTTTTTTCAGCAAGCCGGGCTGGCCTAACACTTTTTAAAAATGTTTTTAATTGTTTTGTCATTGCTTTTAATTATGGGGCCAAATATATATATATATATCTTTTTAATTGTATTTTAATGTTTGTAGTTTATGTTTTTACTTTGGCTGTACACCGCCCTGAGTCCTCAGGGAAAAGGGCGGTATATAAATTTGATATAAAATAAAATAAAAATAAAATCAAGAAAGGAGCAAGTAGCTGAAGAATAATTCCTAGGCATTTACATTTTACAACTTTGTGAATCTTTCTCGACAATATTCGGAATACAAAATTATATTTGTTACAGTAACTTTGTCCCATATCTTTCAGAATAAGTCTCAAACCTTTAAGTGATAAGGTATAGCTTAATTACAAGTATTAGAATTATTGAATAGGACTTAACATTAGGACAGAAATCTGAGTTTCATTTAATGGATTGACAGGGCAGATAAGGAAGCATTTTATAAGGAGAAAAATAATTGGGAATAATGAATATGGTATATGTTAACTGCAAACAAGTAGGAAAAAAAAAGAAAGATTTTATTTTTCTCAAAATGCAACTGCCATCTTAAAAAAAAGTTGTTTCTTTTATGTGCAAGTTTTCTTATTTAACATGCTTTTTCTAGCTACTACAAATATTGTAGGGGATTCATGCAACTATTTTCTAGCAAGGACCTTTGATCAGGGGAACATCATAGTCTCCTGTAGGAATTTCCAACTGTAATCGGTTATATAAATAATAATTTGCTGCAAAAAGAAGTAATTTGCAGTCGTTTTGTGTCAATTATTTGAATTTCATTTGAATAAATTATTTAAATTTATGTCAATCCTTGGAAAGGGCAATCCCATTTCAACCACTTTAAAATACTCATATATCTTAGTCTAGGTAACTAGTAAATATTGCCAGATAAATCTCAAGAGAAAAACATAAAACATGGAGAAGTATGCCAGGAAAATTGTATTTCGGGGGGGGGGGGAAGGAAACATATACATGTTGCCTGAAAAGTTTCAAGTAGAAAGGGCGTTGCCTTACCTGAACGCCCGTTCTGCTGAGCTCGGGGAGCCAGCAGTCAGGAATGGATTAACTCATCTGTACTAGGACTGAGTCTGCAAGATGTTAAGCTCCTCCTCGTCCTCTTGCTTCCCAGCTTTCTGACAAGGGAGATGTGGCAGACTGGCACGCTGAGCTGAAAAGACAAGATTAGTACACACACCCCTGGCGAGGACCAGAAAACTCCAGGGTGGGGCTGACTGCTGGCCCCCCGAGCTCAGCAGAACGGGCATTCAGGTAAGGCAGTGCCCTTTCTTTCTGAGCGTGGGGGCCAGCAGTTAGGAATGGGACATTCCAAAGCAGGAAACCTAATGGGTGGGACCTGTCCAGTCCTGAGCCGCCGACCCCATGTGTACCTGTTGCAAAACCCTGCGGCTGAAAGCCATGTCCGAGGCATAGGCGTCCAACTTATAGTGGCAGATGACTGGGGAAGGAGTGGACCAGGTGGCTGCCCTGCACACTTCATCTAAGGAGGCCTGAGTGGACCATGCCACTGAAGTTGCAGCACTGCGAGTCGAATGAGCTGTAATGCGTCGAGGGGCTGGCAAGGCCAGGGAATCATAGTTCGGGCAATAGTTGGCCGAAGCCAGCACCCAATAGTGGAAGAAGTAACCTTATGGCCCAGGGATGCCGGTTGGAAGGACACGAAGAGACTGTCCGACCTCCGAATGGAGGATGTCCATTTAAGATAGATATGGAAAGCCCGACGAATGTCCAAGGTGTGCCAGATGTGCTCTAAGCGATGGGAAGGCTGAGGGCAAAAATTAGGCAACACCAATTCCTGGGTCCTATGGAAAGGTGAATTAATTAAAGGTGGACAAAGGTGGGGTCTAGTCAAAGGACAACCCTATCAGCATGGAAGATGCACAGGTCAGCCCTCGTGAAGAAGCCCTCCAGCTCTGAAACCCGGTGGGCTGAGGTAATAGCAACCAAATAGGCCACCTTGTAGGATAGGAAGCAAAGGCTTATCTCCTGCAAAAGCTCAAAGGGACCCCGGGTGAGCGCACTGAGGACTTTAGGAAGGTCCCAGGTTGGGTATCGATGAAGCACGGGAGGGCAGAGGTTCGTAGCCCCTCTAAGAAACTGCCTAATCAGGGGAAGCCTGGAAAGGGAACCCATGGCCCCGCAGGACAAGTTAGAAGAAAGAGCAGCTACGTGTCTCCGTAGTGTGTTAGGCGACAGTCCCGCCTCGAAACCGTCCTACAGGAACTCGAGGACATTCACCGTGGAAGCTTCCGTGGGAGCAAGGCTCCATCTATCACACCAGCTGCAGAAGGTGTTCCAAGTAGAGTTGTAAATGCGGGTGGTGGATGCACGGTGGGATGCCTGCAGTGTATCTATGACCCTCGGGGGGAGGTTGTGGCCCCAGAGCAGATGCCGCTCAAGCACCAGGTAGTCAGTTGGAGCCACCTGGGGTCCGGGTGGACCAATGACTCCTGGCTGAGAGACACCTTGGCCGGGGGAAGCCTCCATGGAGGGGCCACTGACAAGGCCATCAGTCCACGACCCAGGGTTGGTACAGCCAATAAGGAGCGATCAGGATGAATTCCGCCGTTTGTTCCAGCATCTTCCGAACAACCCTGGAAATCATGTGAAGTGGCGGGAAGGCATAAAGTAAGCCCGGAGGCCAAAGGCTACGCAGAGCATCCACGCCCTCCACTCCCATCATCAGGAACCTCAAAAAGAATCTCGGCATCTGATGGTTGGTCAGGGAGGCAAAAAGATCGACTACTGGGTGTCCGAAGCAAAGGGTGATCTCCTGGAAGAGGGAGGGGTAGAGGTGCCATTCCCTGTGGTCCACCGATGCCCGGCTGAGAAGGTCCGCCTGAATGTTCGCCTTCCCTGAAATGTGGGAGGCCCGGATGGACCTCAAGTGTGTCTTCGCCCAATGTCCCAGTCTCTCGGCTTCCTGCATCAGGTGCTGGGAGTGGGTGCCCCCGAGGCAGTTTACATGGGCCTTTGCGGCCACGTTGTCTGTACGAATTAGTACATGCCTGTCCTGCACTTTGTCCTGGAAAACTCGAAGCACTAGATGGATGGCCTGAAGCTCCAACCAGTTTATGCTGTGGGCCAGGTCACCTCAAGTCCACTGACCATGGGCCATGTCTGAAGCCAGATGTGCCTCCAAACCATAAAGGCTGGTGTCGGTGGTCAGAACAAGGCAGCGAGGTTCCCTGAATTCCCGTCCCCTGAGAACTGCTGGAGATGTCCACCAGCGAAGGAAGAGACAAACCTGGGGTGGAAGCCAAATCAGGAGGGTAGAAGAGCTCATATAAGCTCCTTGATACGGAAGAATGAACCACTGCAGAGTCCTGCAGTGAAGACGTGCCCACGGCACAATGTCGATGCACGACACCATCTTTCCGAGGAGCTGGGAAAGCAATCGCAAGGAGATTGCCTTCCCCGATGTGGTTGTCTTGACTGCAAACTGGCCAGGTTGTCCTGGGAAAGATAGACCTTGCTCTGAACCGTATCTATGACTGCCCCTAGGTGTTGGATGTAGGTCGTCGGAATCAGCTGGCTCTTGGCCATGTTGATGGAGAAACCATGACTGCGCAGCATCCAAAGGGTGGTCTCCAGATCCTGTAGCGCTAGAAGCTCCGAACTGGACTGGATAAGGAGATCGTCCAAGTAGAACTGAATCCTTATCAGCAGAATCCAGAGGTGGCCTGCTAGCGCTGCCATCAATTTGGTGAACACTTGGGGTGCTGAGGAGAGGCCGAAAGGCAGAGCACAGTATTGATAGTGACGAGCTGCATGGCAAAACCAAAGAAATTTTCTGTAGGCTGGGTGAATGGGGACGTGGAGATAAGCCTCCATCAGGTCCACTGACATGAGGACATCACCTTCCCTGATGCTCTCCAAGATGGTCTGGAGAGACTGCATCTTGTACCGTCGATAGACAATTCGACGGTTCAGAGACTTGAGTTCGAGAATCGCTCTCCATCCCTCGAGGATTTCTGGATCACAAACAATCAAGAATAAAAGCCCTGTTCATGTTGCTCTGGTGGAACCGGTTCCACGGCCCGAATATCCAGAAGGTGTTTGATTGCGAATTCCACCAGAAGACGTGTTTCCCGATCCCGTGAGAGGGGGCATCGGAGAAATCAAGTTGGGGGAGTGGAGAAGAATTCCAGAGAGGCCCGACCTGACCATTTCCCTGACCCAAGCGTCCGAGTAGGATGCCTCCCACTGGCTGGCAAAAAGTGCCAGGCAGCCCCCGATGGGAGGCTCGGACAAGCAGTCAACGGGATCTGTGGAAGAGATGACCCCACCCTCCCCAAAATGAGGGTCTGGGTTGTCCCCTCTGATGGGGGCCACCCTGTCTGTCCTGGGACCTGCCGAGATGGGAAATATCTCTGAGGTCTCAGCCCGGAATACCCAGCCTCAGAATCCCAAAAGGGGTGAAAGGAAACGGGCAGTTGAGGATCAACCCTCTGAGAAATGCTAGGGAGAACCCTGTGCTTGTCCTTGGATTCTATGAGAAGGGGCTCCAGAGGAGCTCCAAAAAATCTGTCGTCCGAATACAGGGAGGATACCAAATTGTTTAAGCCATAGGAGAGAAGCCCTATTAAAGAAGGATGCAACTCATGATGCCTTAATGGCCCAAGCAGCCCCTTGGTGTGCCTTTGTCAGAGAGTGCTCCAACCTCTTGTCCTCTGGCCGGAAGCCTTCTTCTGGAAGTCCAGTCAGGACAGAAGGAGTAGTGAGAGCGACCACCAGGGGGGTCCACTGATGGAACCTGCAGGATGGAAGAAATGTCAGATGCCATATTATAAAGGTGTCTATCCAGAGCATTGGGGTTAGGTCCCGAAACTGGAGCTGACCACTGTCTCAGGACAACGTCCTTGAACAACTTTGGACCGGGGATCTCCTCGGCCTCAAAGGTAGGCTCCTCGAATAGGGGGACTGAGGTTCGGGCCCTTTCCCCAGCAGTGTCAGATTTAGGCTGTGGTAGACCCAGCCCTGTGGTGATCTTGGCCTTGTGAAGGAGGGATCTTAAGACCTGGGGTTTAAACAGGCCCAATGGCTGGTCTGGGGACAGATCCTCATCATCCGACAATCCCTGCTCCCCCACTTCTTCTCCTGCAACCGAACCCTGACTGGGTGAGGCCCTGGTAAGTCCTGGACCTGGGCCTGTTCTAGATCCTCAGAGAACTGTGACTGTTGGTGTGCCTTCTGAGACCTGGAAAGATCTGACACCCATGGTTCTACGCTGCATCTCAGAAGCAATGCCCCTTTGAACAGCTTCCTGAATAAGGGCAGCTAGATCTGGTAAAGGCAGAGACTGAACCCCTGCCTGAAAATGGGCCGCCTCTGTAGGTAGAAGGACAGACCCCGCTTGAGGCTCCTGGGGCCCCAACAGAATGCTGTGGTTGCCCTTGGTTGGCTGTCCAAAGGGATCCTGTAGGGGAGCAAATAGCTGTGCGCTGACTTCAGCATGCCTGGAGGCAGAAGTGGAGGGGTCCCCATTCGGGGACCAGGCAAGAGGTGGGTCTTGGGGTGCAGGCATAACCAGAGTCCCCTGGGTCGCCGATGAAGAAGGGCCAGATGCCGGAGCAGCTGGAGCAGGGGTCATCTCTTTAAGAAGAGAGGGACCCGGTAGAGATGGCTGGGAGGATTCCCCTAAGAAGTCAGACAGGCCTCATTTAGAAGGGCAGGTTGAAGAGGTGGCAGCCATCTTAAGGCTGCAAGTGTCACTGTAGGCCTCTAATAAGCACGAGGTGAAAACAAAATGGTGGACGGCCCCAAACCACCTGCAGTAGGCGAAGATGGCAAGTCCGCGGCTTAGAGCTCCTGCTGCCTTTTCAGCCCGGGAAATGAATTGGAATGGCCTTACTGAGATTGCCGCTCTGCCCTAGCCCCCGCCGCTGCCTCAGCGATCAGTCTCTTTGGCGAAGTGCCGGAACGGACTGGAAATAGCGGGAAGGTTGGAAGCCTCCAAACCCCTGCTGCACCAGCCAGGCGTATGGGCAAAGCCCAGGAAACACCGCTCTGGCAATCTGCTGGCCGGCAGAAACCGCCACCGATAAGAAGCGGCCATCAGTGGACTCCGACTGAGGCCTTTCATGCTCGAAGAGCAGGACCTCGACCAGCCAAGCTGGGAGGTGCCTGCAGAACCGCCAATGCGGTCTTCAGTGGGATCAGGCATGAGCCTTTCATGCTGGTAAGCTGAGGGCTCTACCAGATATCAGGGAGCCCTCAGAGCCGATTAGTTGACAAGCGGCTTAAAGCGTGAAGGGAAAAAACCCCTCACGCTGGAATTGACTCAACCGGTGTTTTGGGAGCCAAAATAGACTTTCAAGCAGTCAAGAATAGGCAGCTCAGCAAAATATGCCCATCCAGATCGACTGAGTCTGAAAGCTGGGAAGCAAGAAGAAGAGGAGGAGCTTAACAGCTTGCAGACTCAGTCCTAGGACAGATGACGGAGTTAAACCAATCCTGACTGCTGGCCCCCACACTCAGAGAGAAAGCTATATTGATCAGATATATTTGCTTCTCAGCAGAAATTATGGGAAAAAGATTTTAGCATTCAAAAGCGCTGTCTGGAGTGCTATGTAACTGAGATATTGTCTTCTAATTTATCCATTATACATATAGGAACCCAGATAACCAATCAGGTCAGTATTAGACCTAGAAAGCAGAGAACATGGTTAATTATCACATTCAAAATGATCAAGCATTCTACAGATGAACAAAGGAAAAGGAGAATGAGTACTATATACCAGTTGAACATGCACAATTGTGAGAAATTATGGTTCAGACAAATTTATTGATAAAGACAAGAGGGCAAACCTGATGAGTCTAGCTGAAGATGGAATGATTCTACAAAGGTTGTTTTCAGACATGCCATCTGAAATTCAACCTGGGCAACAAGTTTCTGCTTTCAGAACAAGCAATGTTAATCTTTAAGACTAAATATTTAGGAAATAAATAGGATACCAGGATATTGTGGATAGGTAATGCACAAGCTGTTACTTTGAAGGTACAGTATTAAGCTGGTGAAGTTTTTTTTATTCCCCCCCCCAATCTTCCTCAGTATATATTTATTTATTTTAAATCCTCCTTATTCTAACAGCAGCAATACAAATTCCTATAGAAAGTTATATTCTGGTGCCCACAAAAATGATTGTGTGAAAATAAATATATATAGTATTATAAAATAGCTGTATCTCAATTCTAAATTTGATATGTTTTAAGTCATTGCCAGAACTTCTGGTAGCATTTTAAGTATAGAAAAAAGAGAAACCAAGGGATAAATGCTACATATTCCAATATACTTTTAAAAGTATATTGGAAAGCACTTCTGATTCTAAATTTCTGAAACAAATCAACAGTACCCTGATACACTAAGTGGGCACTAGAGTCTGTGCTGATATTAAGAAAAAAAGTTATTTTTATTTCTTTTTATTTAATTCATTACAGCTTCTTTTATGTTTCTATTAAAGGAACATAAAAATTGTCTGTAGAATAGGGGTTCCATATGGGCTGCAGAAATCCAGTGAACATCAAGTTGGCAACAATTTAATAAATCATTAACTGTAGGTTGCCATACAGTGTCTGTCTGAGTAGATATGACAACTCTACTGTAAAATGCCTGGCTGAATGCATTTTTGTATCCATACAATGTTCTCAGACATGAGATGTGTTCAAATGCAAGCCACCACTGGGAAATAGACAGAAAGCAACACACAGTTTGAACTCTGAACTATATGTTGAAACAATATCTAATAGGGGTCAAACCTCTGTATTTTTAATTGAATTCCATAACACAAATGTAATCACTTTTGATTACATAATCTTTCTCTAAATTGACAAATGTACAATATAGTGCATTGTAGTAGTAGTGTAATTACTAATTACTTATTTAGTGTATTAGTGGTACACTACTATATAAATACAATCTACTTCTACTTCTACCAATTCACTACTGTGGTACTGTAAGTAAAAGATAAAGATTTGCCCTATCCAGTAGTGTCTGACTGTAGGGGCCGGTGCTCATCTCCATTTCTTAGCTGAGAGTCAGTGTTGTCCAAAGATATTTCTGTGGTCATGTGGCCAGCATGAGTATATGCCAAAGACATACAGAATGCTGTTACCTTCCCATCAAAGTGGTACCTATTTGCATGCTTTCAAACTGCTAAGTTGGCAGAAGCTGGGGCAAATAATGGGAGTTCACTTTGTCACACAGTGCTTGGGTTTCAAACTGCCGACCTTCTGGAAGACAAGCCCAGTGTCTTAACTGCTAGGCCACTGTGCCTCCTTTACTATTACAACTACATTATAAAATTCGACGAATAGCCTCCAAAACCAAGTCAATTTCATCCATCAGTTATTACCTATTTGCCAGGCAGCAAAGCAAACCAACATGTGATCAATACCATTATTCCTTTTAAGGAGTTCATAATCCAGGTCTATATTTAAGTACTGACTCATCTGGTATTCATAACTGACAAGAAACTCTATGTTGGTAAATGGTTGACACTATTCCTTTGGAACTCATCATACAAACATTACCATTAGTTTCCTTCCCCTACTATACTCTAGCAATTAATAAACAAAATCTTGCCAGCTAATTTCTGGATTTACAGTCAAGACTACTAATAGTAATCTGCAACCACTGAAAGTATCATGTGGAACTCTGTAAGTTAGAACATAGCTAAATTTACATTATAGCATCAAACTATCCATAAATAATAATTCCATGTATATAAGTTTCTAATTTTTCCAAAAAACCTTCATAAATGTTTGATGATATTTTATTCCTTACTTAAGGATCTCAAATCATATCATAAAGTCTATGGCTTTCTACTAAACTTTGAACAGATTTGAAAAAGTAAAATCTTTTCTGATCAGTACAATTTCTATCATGTCTTTCCATCCAAAAAAATGATTCACTGTAGAAAAAAAAGAGACTTGTTATTTATTACCCCATTTTAAATCAGCCTTACTACCTTCTGCTATACTTGATTCCAAAGTCCGTAGGTCTCTTTCCATGTTACACTCTTAAGCAGTGTATAGTGTTGGCTCAACACTAATGGCAAAAATTAAGAATAATAATGCCTACAATACTATATATATATATATATATATATATATATATATATATATATATATATATATATATATATATATATATATATACTCAATCCTCTAAATTTTTATAAATCAAATCTCAAGGACTGAAGGCCTACATGAAGGTAGACCATCTTTAGTAATTTATCTCACTATAAAAACTCATCATTTATTAAGATTAATAGCCCTGCAGTAGTTTAGCATGGTCAAAGACAGCAAATATATCACAAAAATAATAGCCAAAAGATAGCTACATTTCTCACCGTAAGTTCAATTACAGCAGGAATTTTTCCAGATATTTTTCCATGTATGTGTTTCAGTGATGAATTGTCCCTTCCTCCCCTTAACAAAAACACCACCTTTCCAGGCACTAGGTAATCTCCGAGTCAGAGTATGATACCATTTACCTGATGAGATCGGATGGGCCCGCTGTTTACCAAAACCTCTGTGTCGGAGGGGGACTTCCGTGGAGCCTGCTTAACTGGAGACATCAAGCTCTCAGAGGTACTGCAGCTGATGAGGTGGCAAGCAGATTTTGCAGAATAACATTCAAGAAGCAAATCCAAGACGAAACAAAACAAAAACAAAGGCAAGTGATGGCAAGATGAGGTGGCAATAGGCCAAATAGAGTGACCTTAGTGAATGACAGACAACACATACATCCTTGCTTTATACTTGTTCAGGTAAGTCATGACTATATTTTCTATCTTCACATACAAAGAAGAAAGTCCTTCTGCTCCAGGTTAGGTAAAGAAACTCATAACCACATAAAGAATTAACTTCCCTTCCTGCATCTTCATGTAATGTAATTTAATTTAGAGTTTATTAGATTTAAAAGCCACCCAACTCCATTATGACTCTGTGTGGTATAAAATATATCACATTTAAACCAAACAATCCACACAATTAAAAATACAAAGGGATCTACTCAGGGGTGGGTTCTAAATTTTTTTACTACCGGTTCTGTGGGCATGGCTTATTTTGTGGGCGTGGCTTGGTGGGGTGTGGGCGTGACTGGGTGGGCGTGGCCAACTTTTTTTTTTTTTACCTTTAAAAGCATTTTTTCTACAACCTTAAGAGGTTGCAGAAAAAAATGGTTTTAGAAGCCTCTGACGATCAGACGGCTCAGCTGGGATCGCCAGAGGCTTTTAAAGGCATTTTTTTTCCTACAACCTTTTCGGCTGAAGAAGTTGTAAAAAAAATGCTTTTAAAAGCCTCTGACGGTTCCAGCTGAGCCGCACGATCATCAGAGGCTTTTTTTTTACTTTTAAAAGCATTTTTTCAGCTGAAGAGGTTGTAGAAAAAATGCTTTTAAAAAGAAAAAGAAAGCCTCTGATGAGGTGGGTGGGGTAAGCGAACGGCGACCGGGCCGGGGACTGGTTCGGGGGCATGGCCAGCCAATGTTATTACCGGTTCTCCAAACTACTAGAAATTTTTACTACCGGTTCTTGTGAACCGGTGCGAACCGGGAGCAACCCACCACTGGACCTACTGGAGAAAACCACCATCATTTCACAAATTAAAACAACTAACAAGGGTCCTACCACTAACTCTAGCCCTGGTCCTGGGAAAAGAGCTAGATTGTAAGAGCTCATCTAAATAATATCAGGGTAGGAAAAGAAGGGATTTCATCTCTGGAGAAAAGATGCTACTGCTGAATAGACAATTTCCAGCATCTCCTGAATTGACCAAGTTTAAAAAATGGAATCCAGACCTGCCAACTCTACCAGATAATATAGGGTTGACAGTACTACTTTATCTGGAAGCGACTTTTCTGTATAAAATTTGCTGCTAGGAAAAATATCTAGCTTGGTTCTAAAAACAGGAATATAAATTCCATTAACTGTTTTCTAAAGTATCAGCTTTTCATAAGATCTCCAAATATTTTGGTCAATAGCTGCTGATAGAAACTATACTCAAAGTATCTGTAGTTATCATATTGGGGAAATCAAATCTAGATTGGTTTTCTTCCTACATAGCCAACATAGTGATGCTTAAAAATTTGTGAACCCTTTTGAATTTTCAATATTTCTGCATCAGTATGACCTAAAACATTATTTTTCCCCATACGTGTCCTAAAATTAGTTAAAGAGAACCCAATCAAGCAAATAGATCAAAAACGTCTTATTTGTTCTTTTTTCATTGAGGAAAATAATTCAAAACTACCTATTTTATGGAAAAGGTATATGAATTTTTCAATAACCAGTGTGTCCCCCTTAGAAGGCAATAATTGCACCTAAAAGTTTCTTGTAACTTTTAAGCAGTCTTGCACATCAGCTTGAAGGAATTTTAGTCCATTCCTCCATCTATAGAAATTCTTAAATAAGCAACTTTTCCACTGTTTCATTTCCAATTATGTAACTTCTCATTCCTTGCATCAGCTGTCTGCTTTAGGTTCTTCCTCAACATTTCTATAGAATTAAGGTCAAAACTTTGACCTGGTCATTTTAAACATTGTCCTGTTTAAATATTCTTTGGTGGTATCACTGTTCATTTGGATTGTTGTCTTGCTGCCTGATCCACTTTCTCTGGAACTACAGTTCACAGATACTCTGACCTTTTCCTATAGAATTTGCTGGTACAATTCAAAATTCATAGTTCCATCAATGATAGCAAGCTGTCCTGGTTTAGAGGCAGAAAAACAGGCTCAAACCATGATGCTGCTGCTACCATGTTTCTCAGATGGGATAAGGTTGTTTTGGTAGATTGCAGCATTTGACTTCATTCAAGCCAAAACAGTCTATTCCTCATCCATCCACAGAACATTCTTGTAGTAGCTGTTCACCTTATTTTGCAAACTGTAGATCACCAGCAATGTTCTTTTGGGGAAGTACTGACTTTATTTATTTATAAATTTTATTTACTGTCCATCTTGCATCCAATGACTCTGCATTTCTTCTTGCAATCTTGCCATTGTTCAATAATCTGCTGATAGCGGTCTCACGAACACTGACATTTACTAATTTAAGAAAGGTCTTAAGTTCCTTATATATTACCCTGGATTTCTTTGAGCCCTCTCAGAGCATTACACACCTTGTTCTTTGTGTAATCTTGATTTGTTGACTATTCCTGGGGAGGGTAACAATGGTGTTCAATTATTTCCATTTGCACACAATCTGCCTGACAGTGGACTGATGGAATTGAAACTCTTTGAAAAAAGATTTGTAACCTTTTCCAGACTGGTGAGCATCAACAACTTTTTTCTTGGAGGTCCTCAGAAACCTCCTTGTTCAAGCAAAGTGACAATTCTACATGCCTGTGTTGTGAAGATCAGATTTTGATTGTGATTATTCAGAATTCTATTCTTTAAATAAAGACAGGGCCCTACACATGTACATCTGATTATCATCCCATTCGTTGAAATATTTTACTCTAATTTTCCCTTCAAATGAACAGATAATCCTAGAAGTTCAGCAACATTTGCCACACATAAATATGTAGCTTTGGCTCATTTTCCTCAATGAATAAATGAACAAGTATGTTTTTGATTCATTTGTTTAATTGAGTTCTCTTTATTTAGTTTTAGGATTTGTGTGGAAAACAAATCATGTTTTAGGTCATATTGAGGCTAAATATTGAAAATTTTTAAAGGTTCAAAAATGTTAAGTATCACTTAAAAGCATATATATGCAAGTGTGATAATGAAAAGATGACAATGCTATTAAGCACAAAGCAGCCCTCCACTAATCAATTTTGTTATCGAACATAAATACTGAACATTCAAAAGGCAGACATGAGATATGAAGCAATACACAGAAACACCCATACTGAGAAAACATACTTAAGAGCTAGTAAATGGGCTTCATTCATATTGAGACTAAACCCCAGCACATAACAATCAAAGGACAAATAAGCATCTGGAATCTATTCTAAGAGAATATGCAACTCTGCACTGAACCAGTTCATAATACTGAATTCACAGTTTGTGCATAAAACATTTTCAGGTGCATTTTTTTTTTTACTGACAGCAATCTTATTTTTTTTTTCTCATAGTGTAAAAAGTCCAAATATTCAATTCATGCATGCATCTGAATTAGCTGCTTCTGAAGGTACATAGCCTTGTTGCCAAAACTGAAGAAATGAGACAACAAAATGCAAGCAATAGATGAGATATGCTGCCCCTTCATCAACAGTCCACAAAACAGAAATTCAGCATAAGTGTTGGAAGTATGTTAGCAGGATAGTAAGCAAGGGAGGCAGAAATGTACATACATATGGACATGAAGTACCAAAGAACTACTGGCATGATTAGTTACCATGATATATAGTGGGACTGGAAGAGATGACCCAGCCCTGTTACATTCCCAGTCTTGCATCTATATCAGGATCTCTGTAAGGAAAGGAAGATAAAAAGCAGGATCCAATCCCAGCATACCAAAGCAGTAATAGGGGGAAAAAATCAAAGAAAAAATAGACATTGTGATACTGCCATGCAAGAGTTACCACCACCACCTGTCTCAATCAGTTACAGCTCTAGTGTTAGTTTATTTAGAAATTATATATCATATATTATATATAGACAAATGTGTGTGCACACACACACATTCTTATTTGTAATTACTAGAATAAACATCCCACCACTTAGTAACCATCAGAAACACAGTATAGTCAATGAGATCAATGTTAATGTTTGTTGCTTGGAGGCAACCACAAAAGAACAATAATTTTATACAAAGATAGTCCCAAACCTTAAGAAATAATACACTTGATGAAAAAATTATTATTCATATTAAGATGTGGCATCCTGGGTGCAGATCAGTATTCAAGTGTTATGCAAACAGTACATGCACGAGGGAAATTAAGCTTTCCACACTGAGCCAGAGCTTATACAGCCAATTCACTGCACTCATTCAACCTTACCACTGACATCTACTGCAGCACTTTCTAAATTCTGCAGCTGAAAAGAAGGTTACAAAAAATATGCCAATTACGTACACCCAGTACAAATTGACTTTTTAGCACTGTATGAATAATATTTACTGGATCTATAAAAGCAAGAAGTCAATGATTGATCCTGAAAGAAATGTTATGTGCAATTTTCTGTGCACAGGGTTGCATTTCTGTTGGAATTAAGTGATAAAGCAAAATAAATGTCACCACCAGTTCAAAGGAGCCCATCAACCAATTGTTCATGGCAAATAATCCACCTTAAAGATATTGTCTAATAGAAGTTCCTTAAAGCCAAATTACAGGAGGCATCATGAGCGCAACAGGAACAAAAAGAAGTCATGCATATGATAAAGCCAGTGAAAATAGCAGAAGGGCAGTTTTCCCAAAGCCAAGATTGTAAAGCTATGGAAAGCGGACTGTTGTAAAAGGAACTGGCAGCCATACCCCCAATCTTAGAAAAAAAGTTGTGCCATTCAGAATGTAACCTGATAGTGACACAGCCTCCTTTATTCTGAGAGCTGCAAAGGGGCAGTTTTAGGCTACTTTCCAAGGATACTAGACTTAATGGACCTATGCTCATAAAGAGGAGCAACATACGGAATATACGTACACGATGAAGTTGATAATTTATAAGACCAGAAGGATGTAGTTTCTAGCTGTCCCAGTAATTTAATCCAAAATATAAATGCACAAATTCATGTTTCAAACTGTTCATATTCCCTCCCCTCCACCCTTGCATATCTAAAGAAACAAGTATAGTACCTTACCCAGAATAATGCTTTTTGGAATTCTTCTTTCTGATCATAACACACACAATAAGCATGATGACGAAAACTAAAACTAGAATGCCAACACCGGTTACCCCTAACACAAGGGTAAGAGAAAATACAGACAAGTTACCTGAGGAGAAAAAAAAAAACCACTTTCAGTTATTATTATACCTTGTAAAAACTGATCACACATTATTCTATTCGAATTTTTAATTCAGTTGTGGATGCATCTATATTATCAGTATGTTTTTTAAATATTTTTTACTTGTTAAACATGAAATGAAAACGATTGATATGTTATATAGGATGCCTCCTACCTTTATGTTTAAAAAAAAAACAAACCCCACCAACTAACAGCAACTCAGATTCAGTTTGTAATCAACTAATACTTTTCACAAGCATTATTATATGTCCCAAACTGTATTCTTGTGCATTTGATATTTTAAAAAAGAACTTTATATTTGTCTCTTTTCATATTTAATTCTCTTAAGCATATTTATCTCACCCATCATGGTAATTTTGAATTTTATTTTTGTCTTCTAAAATATCCTATTTTATTTTCAATCACCTGCAATTTAATAAGCATTCTCTCCATCTCTTCTTCCAAGCCATTAATAAAAAGCTTGAATTGTACAGGGCCCAAGATATGTAGTAATTTACTCCAACTGGTATTTATTCCATTCTGAGGAAGAACCATTGATAGTGTTCTTCAAGTATAATTTTCAACTACATATATGTTTAACTGTAATGACATCCGTACACTAGCTTGCTCATCAGAATGCCATAAAGCACTTTGTAAAAGGTTTTATTAAAATAAAATTATATTTTATTGTAGCATTTCTGTAATTTACTGAAAAGTTATGAATCAAATCTTATTTCAGATTAAGGAATTAATTATTCCTTAATCTGGAATAAGATCAATTTGGTAAACTTTCTTGATAATTCTTTTTTTAATCAAGTTTTATTGATTTTCCCCCCCATTTCCCTCCACATATTTTATGAACAGAGTATTGGCCATATCATAACTTATACAATTTAACATTTTCAAGTACATTTTACTCAGTTACAATTTTTGCCAAAATGGATGTTAGTCCTACCAGATACGCCCTTTCTCGGCATGAGGGGAAGATCATCCAGGAATGGTAGTGCTCTGCTTCTCTGCTTGGAGACAGAGTCAAACTTTATTGGCCATGCCTACTCCTGCCTGGGTGCTCCCCAGTTCGACAAAGGCATAGCAAGTTGAGACCCACCACCTGTAAAATAGGAGCCCCCCACTGGTCAACAGGGTGGGGCTGGATGATCTTCCCCTCACGTCGAGAAAGGGTGTATCAGGTAGGACCAACGCCCATTCTCCAGCATATCAGGGAAGATCATCCAGGAATGGGACTTACCAAAGCCGGTCAGTCATACGGGAGGGAAGCAGTCTGGGCCGAACTCTACCACCCGCCTCGAAGTTGGTGCACGTGAAATGCAGCCCACTCCCCGTAATAATGTTGGAATGAGAGTGACTGAACCGCTGTACCAACCTCTGTGACAGACAGCAGTGGCAGAGAAACAACCTTCACAGTAGTGGCACCGGCAAGGTTGCACCCCAGGAGAAATCCAGAGGGCCAGGAGCACCGGGAACAGGAAAGTCGCCAACGAGCGAATGGCCCCCTTCGAGAACCAACGATCCCTGACCAATGGTCCTTCAAGGTGCTCTTGGAGGAAACCTGAAACAAAAAGAACACCATCCTCCACAGGGAAGGACCCATCAAACAATTGTGGCAACAGTCCCAGCCAGACAAGACCAGCCAGCCCAGAGATGGGGTGGAAGGAACAATGGCCACGACATGGCCAAAACACCCCCAGGGCTCCAGGCCGAGGAATACACCCCAGTCGGGAGAGGGGGTGAATTGGTACCCCCTTCATGATGGGCAGAAGAACATAGATACGCCCCCCAAAATGACAATGGTGGGAAGTGGCTGCCCGTCAATTTGAAAGTGACCAGCCCTCGAACCCCCAGAACAGTCCCATTGGGCTGAGTGGTAGTTGTAGCCACTATCCGGCCCAAGGTTGTACAATAGACCACCTGTAGGCCACTGGAATGAACAGGTTAATCCAACATGATGGAGGTCACCTGCGGTGCAGCCAAAGCCAGGCTCCACCGGGAAGGGTGGGCAACAAAAACCCCTCCTGGATAGTCCGAGGGAGACCAGAACCAACCCAGAGAAGGATCCCCCCCAGTGTACGGCCCGAGGGTCCTAATGAACCTGGAGCCCGCATGTCAGGAAGGTCAGAATGTAAGGCCGTTCCCCTAGCAGTGTAGACGGCAATGCACGGAACCCAAGGTGTGATCCCTGAAAGGAGCCCAAAGGAACTGTGGTGACAAGGTAATAAGGGACATAGCCACAGAAGTCCTGAATGCGGAAGTCCCGTGGACCAAAGAAGGTCAAATGGAACCAACAGCATCTTTGTCAGGTGATCCATGAGGCCTGTACCCAGTAAGGACTCAAAAGACTAAAGTTAGAACTGCCGAACTCGTGCCTCAACTGCAATGGCGACAAACAAGTTAGTCTATTTACTCCCAATGGCACCGGAACGGTTACTGACCATCCGAGATTGCAAGGCAAGACTAGACATGAAACAGAAACAGAAGACGAAGATAGCTGCCGAGTCATTATAGTCTCCCTCCTCAAGCATTGAATACCATAGGATGCATATAGCGTGTAGTTATGTGATATATGCTAACTAGAATATAAGACTTATACCAATATTCATTAAATGGTAACATTTCTTTCTCTTCAATCTTCCATCTCGTGGTAAGCCAGCCCACTAGATACATCGTTACATTCCACAATGCTATTCTCTAATAAATTAAATACAACGGAACGGAAACAACTGGCCTCGGAAAGCACCCAAGTTCCCCTGTCCATTGAGGAGGCCGAAGCGCACATCCGAAAGGTCAACAGACTGACAATAGATTGGCCGTTGCCATGGCAGAAAGGACCTTGGACTTCATCCTGACCAATCCCCTGCCAGCGCAGGAAACCTGTACCAGGGATGTGAAGCCATCAAACCACCGACCTGTCCTATTAACCAGCTCAGTGTCTAAACTACTGAGCCACCGAGTCAGGCATGCACCGGGGGCTATGGTGATCCCGTTCCAACCAGAGGCCTGGCTACCTGCCGTGACCGGATTGGCCGAGGAGGGAGGATGGCGAGCTGTCAACAATCTGAAGGGAAAACTGCCAACTAGACGAAGGAGACGATTGATAACCTTATCCGAATGACGAGTGACCTCACTGACGGCTGCCTGGAATCCAGGGAAGAAAACGGCCTCGCACTGAGGAGTAATCCGAACGGCTGTTTTGCACCGCCCGGAAGCTGACCTTACAACTCAAGGCGTGAATGAACATCAACCGATGAGTGTACCCGGGTGACCAACACCAAATGAATACATGGGCATCCACTGAGATCCTTTCCAAGGAACTCGGCATTCCTGAACCCCAAGGCTAACATCCGAGACTAACCCCATAAAGGGAAAAGGACACGGGTTGAAACGTGTTCCAAGATGGTCACAAACCCAAGTTAGATACCCTCCAACCGGGGAAAACATGTTATGCCTGCTGAGAGAGGCCAACAACACCCCAGGAAGGACCCTGCGGGGAATCAAGAGTGTTACTATCCGTGCAGAATGATAAGGCCTGCACCTGAAATACCTGAGCAGTGCCTGTGAACTCGTGGAAGGAACAATCTGGCCCAGTACATTACCGGAGGTAAACAGAGGACATGTACAATCCAGAAAAACGTCCAGCTCTGGCCAAGGAAGTCCCCCTAATGTGGCCTCTCATGGTAACCAACCCCGGTACATGTTGCCATGTGGTAGGACTTGTGGCTACCTCCTAAGTCCAGATTAGGCAGGTTCTACATTGGAGAGGGTCACTGCTTTTGAACTTGAACAGGTGTAAAGGTTCTCCTCGCACATATGTGCTAGCGCTCCCAAACTCCAGATGGCAGTGCTAGTCACCATTTCCAAGCCCTCGAACCAGCTCTGTCTGAAGATATCTCCACGGCCATGTGGTCAGTGCGACCAATGCCAAAGGTGCACAGAACGCTGTCATCTCTCCACCAAAGGTGGTCCCTTCTTTCCACCAGCATCCTTCCACATGCCCTCAAGCTGCCAGGCCGGCAGAAAATGGGACAAGCAACAGGAGCTCATCCTGGCACTAGGGACTCGAATCGCTGACCCCCAATCAACAAGCTCAGCGTCTTAGCCACTGAGCCACCATGTCTCACTTGAGAGGAGAATCTCCCAGGGACACTGGAGGTCCTGCATATCACTGTGTCGTCCCGAGACAGTTCCCGGGGCTGGTTAAGCATTAGCCCTTGAGGCGAATTGGAAGTCCCGACCCAGCACCCCCAGGGTTGGGATCGCCCCCCAGAGGAATGCCCTTCTTAAACCAAAGGGCATAGCAGCCTGAGACGTCAGGTCCCGATTTAAGAAGTGACAGTGGGAGCAGTCAGGGAACTGAGGAGCCTCAGCCACTGCATTCCTATGGTGTACTTTCCCATCGGAGCGGTAGGTGCAGTCAAACCTCTGTAGAGGAAATTGGTACTATGGCGTTGCCCTGAACCTTTGAGGGCTGCCAACTAAGGTGACCAGACCGGTGACAGGATATTGATCCTATGTGAAAACTCTGCGTACCGCCCTGTGAGACAGGTGTGCTTATATCAGGTGACCGCAGGGTGGTATATGTCCCAGGATGTTGCGGCAACTTATATCATGACCAGAGTAAGACCGATTAAATGTCTGAATGTGCCTGGAGAAGCCTTCCTGCTTCTTAAGCTGGAAGGCAACTGTCGCAAGGCCATTTAGAAGCAATGCTGCCTCCTCTCACTTAAGACTGGAGCAAGCAAGTGGCTCTGTTGCAACTGAAGCTGCACCTGAGGCAGCAATTTTCCTGCCTCTTGGAGCAGGAGGAAGGTGGGGCTGTCTGAACCCTGTCACTGCGGCCAAATGGTAGTCAGACAGAAGCACTGCTGGTGCAACTGGCAACTTGTAAACACAATGCAGACCAGCTGCGGGCCTTTAGTGTGGCTAATGTCCTACCCCTGTCAATTATCGGGGCAATTTGGCACTGAGGGATTATCCCACCGCCACCGTAAGGCCGCCACCCCGTTACCTTTTCGATGAGGCAGAGCGGCCCTGCCAAACACTTCTGCAGTGATGTCCGAAGTCCTGTTGAGTTGCATCCGACAGACCGGCCAGAAAGGGCACTACTGTCATGGCCGTGAGTGTGCCACGTGCTCCCTGCTCAACGAGCTGAAAGGAGGAGACATTGCGAGATAGAGCAGAGTGGTCTCGCCACATTTTCCTCTGGCAATAGGCAGCCCTGCTCACTGGGGACTCTCCTGCCGTGGCCATGAGAAGTCTCTAACTTGTCAGCCGCTCTCCGTTAAGTTTGTAGCAAAATGATGCCTAGCGCGCCAGCCTCTACATGGAGATCAGGCAGTCTGGCTTGTTATAAGCTCTCCTGCCTCAGCCATAACAGCGCCTAGTGAGCCAGCTGTTTCCGCCGCAGGTCGGGCAGCCTGGCTCATAGGAGCTCTCCTGCTGCAGTTCAGAAGATGTGAAACGCGTCTGCCGCCTCATTGCAATTTGTGCAGCCTGGCTCCTAGTGAGTACTCCTGCTGCGGCTGTAATGGTGCCTAACGCACCAGCCGCTTACTGCGGGTAGGGCATCCTGGCTCGTCACGAGCACACCTGCCGAGGCCCATGTGATACCCGAAGCGCTGGCCTCAATCAGTGTGCCTAGACGAATCTAGGCAGAGACTGAGTCCCTCTCTGTAGGGGCAGACTAATGCCAGGGGCTGCCTGTTAGCAGGCAATGCCCCCTCCACTAAGCGCGGGAAGGGCAGGAACCTCAGCTGAAATTCAAGCCAGTAAGAAGGGGTACCAGCGGACTGGTGACCCCCACAGAACGCTCACCAGCGATCACTGAGCCTCGCTCGGAATAATAATCCAAATTGCTGTCATTTTACGTTGAGAAGAAATCGAAGAATGGGTGAGTCTCTATTCTCAGTCTCAACTCGTGGAAGACCGAGTCGAACTGGAGAATGCCCAGGCAGGAGTAGGCGTGGCCAAAAAAGTTTGACTCGGTCTCCAAGCAGAGAAGCAGAGCACTACCATTCCTGGATGATCTTCCCCGATACGCTGGAGAATTTCCTTTTTCCATTTTTTAATCATGTCTTAAAATTTCTATGCTTATTTATATAAACAACATCTTAATTCACCCTCAAATTCTAATTTTTCTGTTTTAACTCATATTAATCTCTTTTATTTTTTAATAACTCATTCTTTATCCTAGTACATTTATGCATGTTCGGGGTTGCCTTTCTTCCATTTTATCTTTTTTATTGTACAGCAATCTTTCTTCTCAATCTCTCCCTCCCTTCTTTCCTTTCTTTCTTCTTCCCTCTTCTCCTACTCCTTCTCTACTTCCCCTTCCTTTCTCCCTCTCCTCCTCTTTCTCCCTTTCTAACCCTCTCCTACTCTTATTTCCCCTCCCTTCCTTCCTCCCCTTTCCTTTCTTCCCATTCCTCTCTCTCCTTCTTCCTCCCTTCCATCCCTCTCCTCCTCCTCCTATTGCTGTATCTATTTTCAATTTTCTATTTTCCACTATGGTGTCCAGGCAACCCTGACTTTTTTTTCATTTATTTTCTCAAAATTCCCCTTATCGTTTAATTATTAACAATGTATTTCAACTTATTCCATTTTTATCTTAAATCCTTTACTAGTATAACCTTCCAACCCTAAACAATATCTTTCTTCTATTTTATTTCTTACATGTATTGTTTTATTCTTACTTGCATCACTTATTAACATTTCCATTTTATTCAATTTAACATTTCAATTTTCCCCTTAATTTCAATTAATTCGTTACTAATATTTCTCTTGAATTTGTACATCTTCCAACAACAAAATATAGTCCATTCTGTCTTTCATATTGCATCTACTGATCTATTTTACATTAAATAGTGTATTTCTTCTTTTTTACTTACTCACATTTCATCTTTACTTATATCCCTTTTACAATAATCTGTATCTTCCTTCTAAATTGCTTTTTACATTTCTAAAGTTAACATCCTTCTCTTCAATTAGCATATTCATCTTTTAAATTTCTTTTTACTATCTCCTATTTTCTTTTAATTTCTCCACAATTCCATTTCTTGACACTTTCCTCCCTTTCTCCCATTCCCTTGCCTTCTTCTCCTTTTTCTTCCCCATTTCTTTCTCTTCTCTTCCTTTTTGAGATGTATTCCCCCTTATCCATTTTTATTCTATCACTATTAATCCCAGTGTAATCAGCTTTTTTATTGACACTGTTAATCCCAGTGTGGTCATCTTTTTTATTCTGTCACTGTTAATCCCAGTGTAATCACCTTTTTAATTCTATCACTGTTAATCCCAGTGTAATCATTTTATTCTGTCACTGTTAATCCCAGTGTAATCACCTTTTTTATTCTATCACTGTTAATCCCAGTGTGGTCATCTTTTTTATTCTGTCACTGTTAATCCCAGTGTAATCATCTGTACCTTTATTTTCATTTATTTCCTTCCCAATTCTCCAGGTTATTAATTTAAAAGGCAAGGATTTTTAAGTTTATTATTCCTTTACATATAATTCATATTCAAAGTCCATGTAGTGTCTCTTTTTTCTTTTTTATCTTTCCAGATAGTGTCCAATTCAAACATTCCTTTGAGCCATTCCAATTTCTGTCTTTGTTCTCCATGCTCCTCTTGCAATCACGTTCTAGTTATATAAACAAAACACTCCTACAGTACTTCCAGAATTTTCTCACGATATAAGTTTAGTATGATACTTTCTTTCCACCAGCAGATCTCTCTCTCCAATTCACAAATCCTGCAGCCACAAAATATCCCTTTGTAAATCCATAAAATTTCCTCTTATTATTTCCTCTTCTCCGAATTAAATCCTTTTGTTGTTTAAAGAATACTTCTCTATCTCCTTTTTTCTTGTCTTATTTTAATTTCATCCAAATCCAATTTTAAGTCCCGGTGAAAGGTTCCTTTTAAGGCTTTAGTTTTAGTGTTAAAATTCCTTTTGTTTCTTTGCTTAAATTCCCGAGTGCCAATTAGCCACTAGTCATTGGGACTTCTTTCAAGCTTTTAAAGGTTTTTTTCTTCTTACCTGTGAGTTGGCCAATTACTCACCTGGTAACAATACTCTTGTTCATTCTCCACTCTTGCTCACATCTTAATCCGGTTGCCTCACCTTGTAGCGGACATAATGGCCACCTCTCCCACCATCGGGTCAAAGAGTTGTCTCCGACCTTCCGAGGAGTTTGCCTGCTCCTCTTTGGTCTTTCGAGACGCCTCTCTCTCTCCTCCATCCCTCCAAGACAGTTCCAGTCTGAAGACCCCCCAGCAGCAGTTTATCTGGCTGGGTTTTCGCAAAGCCCATTGGGGCTTGACAAATTCATGTTACCATTCATGTGGCCTTCTGGCAATTACCAGACCAATCTTATAGCACCTAGAAAACAATCTCTTTAGGTATGATGACTCCTCCAGATGCTGGTTTGGAGGATGATGAGCTGGTCCCAGGCATGTCAGGAGGGGAGGCAGATGAGGGCTGCAAGCCAGGAGCAGAGGGGCTGAGCACAGGGGAGCAACCAGACAAGCGGCTGGGTTAGCTAGAGACAGGACACAAGTGCAGCTGGGAAGCCCAGAGATTTTGAATGGAGAGGGCACACATCTGCAGCTGTCAGTGGAGATGAAGACCTGCTTCCTCCTCCAGATCCAAGAGCATGTAGGGCTGAGAGGAGGCAGACACAAAGAAGATCAGCCAGGCTACTTGCGAGGAGGCAGCCTTGTCCCTCTTTATGGGCTGCACCAGGAAGCAGTTTAATTCAGCAAGGGAAGTGAAATGATGTTGGGAATGTATCCATTTCCCTGTTGTGTGTTCTTGCCTTAAACTTTGGATCTTGCTTCTTCAACTGTGGAAGTTGCAGTTGTGGCCTTGTCTTTGCCATATGGATTTACCTTTGCCCTGTGTACTTGTCTTGCCTTTGCCTTGGGGACTTGCCTTTGCCTGGTGGACTAGTGCTGGCTTCTTTTGAGTAGCCTGAATTCATTGGGAGTGAGCTGATGCTGAAACATGAAATTGCTGGGCAATACTACCATATTTTTTGGACTATAAGACGCACTTCCCCCCTCCAAAGTGTCTGTGCATCTTATAGAGCGAATGTTGCCGAAGTCCCACCTACCTGTCAGCCTTCACCCTTCAGCCTCTGCCTCCCAGCAATCTGCCTCCTTGCAGCAAACAACAGTCTGGTCAGCTGCAGCACAGGCTGATTTAGCACGAGCAGCTGATTGGCAGTTGGATCTGCCTTCCAGAATACCACTGATCAGCTGTTCCAGGCTGCAGGGATCGCTGCCGTCCATTGGCGCCGTCCATCACCACTGCCACCTATCGCCGCCTCTACACGCCCCATTTCCGGCCTCCACGTGCCCCATTTTTGGCCTCCGCGCATCCCATTTTCAGCCCGTTCCAGGCAGCGGGGATAGGTAGCGGTGGCGGCAATCTTTGCTGCCTGGAACAGGCCAAAAATGGGATCTGCCAAGGCAAAAAATGGGGTGCACGGAGGCCAAAAATGGGACATGCGGAGGTCGAAAGTGGGGCACGCGGAGAAGGTGATAGGCGGAGCCAATGGGTGGCACCGATCCCCGCAGCCTGGAACAGTGATCAGTGGTATTCTGGGAGGCAGACCCAACCGCCAATCAGCTGCTCGTGCTAAATCAGGCTGTGCTGAAACTGACCAGGCTGTTTGCTGTTTGCTGCAAGGAGGCAAATTACTGGGAGGCAGTGGCAGGTTATTTTTTCTTGTTTCCCTCCCCAAAAGCTAGGTGCGTCTTATAGTCTGGAGTGTCTTATAGTCCGAAAAATACGGTAACTCAGGCATAGAAACCTTAAGACTCCTAACACTGGGGTATGTATGTATGTGTATGTGAATGGGACAGCACATTAGGAACCTGGTCTAGACTCTTTCCATTTTTTTCATGTCAGAATGACTTGTCTATATTCTCTAGATTATTTCTCCCCCCCCTTCCCATTTTAAGGTAGAGTATTTGTTTTCCCAGTAGCTAGCACGTTGCCCATTGTCCAGAATTTCTTAAGAATGCTTTAAGGTTTGGCCATCAGAAGATATTCCTTCAATATACCAAGTGCAATTCATTTGGTCTTGGGAAGTTATAGAGATTTCCTATCATTCATAAACTCAGTCTTATCTTTTTCATTCTCTGAATTTATTAAAATCCACTTTTAAAAGTCCAAGATGTATTTGAATGCACTTATCATTGTATTACTATGTGTCTTACTTATCAATTTATATCATGTTAAGGATGCCCAATCCTTTTTTGTCTTCTTTCACTATCTGAAATAAATCTAAATGCTATCACAGCACCCCACTGTTGTCTCTCAAAACTGCTACAAATGCTATGTTACTTTTTGTTTCTGAACCTTATTTGCACAGAAAAATATTTTAATATTGCTCCATAATGGGATTCTTTTCTCAAAAGTGCGTGCAGTCTTGGCTGATGGTGGAAATGGCAACCCAACTTAACTGGAAGACACCAAATGGGAAGAGACTATCCTAGAGAATGCAATTTTTGAAGGGAGGGCTCAGTGGACTTTTGTCAGAAAAGGGTATATTTTATATTTTGTTACTCACTAGCTCTTTAAATGGACAAAATAAGTGTCTCACATTTGCAGGAAAACAATTAGTTTTTGTAATAGAATGTTTAGACTTATTGCTTAGGAATGAAATTTTCAAACTGACAATTTGCCCCTTGCTAGCTAACCTGAGCTTGGCAGATAGCTAGATATACCAGGAAACAATTTTAGATATGCCAGAGAACAGCATGAAGCAATAAGAACTTCATACTCCTCACAGTTGAAAATGTATCTTTTTTATGAATATGTTTTTTTCTATATAAGATTAACTATACTTTAGGACTCTCCACATAAAGAATCTCTCACTCCATCCAGTGACTCTTCTCTTAGATAAAGCAATATTTAGATCAGTGCTTCCCATGGTTTTTCCTTCATTACCCAAACCGCTTATCAGAGAGTCTTATCACGCTTCAAGGACTGGACATAAATCCCTGCAATCAGTGGGCACTGAATGAATATTCACAACTCGGGGACTATTTATACTATGAAAACGGTATCACTTAATGATATTTACATCATTTCAACAAATTACCATTGGTAATTTCATTGATTGTCTTAATAGGAATACTTTAGGAGAACTTCATATATATTTTAGGCAATATTTAACTGAATTTAAATGTCCTTGTGTTGGGCAATAGGTTTATATGCCATTACCCAAAGAAATTTTTTTTACCGATTTTGGGTAATTTCCCTAGGTTTGGGAAGCACTGATTAGAACCTTTGAAGTTTGTTGATTTTTCTTGGTAAATTTATATATAGCTTTATTTATGCCCCAAAGATCCAAATAGCAAAGTACAAGCATAATCTAAAATTATTTATGGCATTAAATAAAACAGTTTAACAAATCATTTATAAGTATTACATCAAACAAACTCAATCTTATTGATATGTTACTAAAGACCTTGTATTTATGGCCATAGCTAAAAAGTTGGCTATTGCTAATCTAAGTTTAGGATTTTTCTAGGTGAAATGTTAACATGATCACACACACCTTTTACTGGTCTTGATTTTAAAATAAACCAGATAAATATACTGCCCAAAACTCTTTCAAAAATCACAATACAATAGCCAATACTATTACAGTAGAGGTGGTATTCAGCAGGTCCTGACCAGTTCTGGAGAACCGGTAGTAGAAATTTTGAGTAGTTCGGAGAACCAGTAAATACCACCTCTGACTGGCCCCGCCTCCATCTATTCTCTGCCTCCCGAGTCCCAGCTGATTGGGAGGAAATCGGGGTTTTGCAGTAACCTTCCCCTGGAATGGGGAGGGAATGGAGATTTTACCGTATCCTTCCCCTGGAGTGGGGTGGGAATGGAGATTTTACAGTATCCTTCCCCTGCCATGCCCACCAAGCCATGTCACGCCCACCAAGCCATGCCCACAAAACCGGTAGTAAAAAAATTTGAATCCCACCATTGTATTACAGGACAAAAACTTTGAGAAATTGGAATCTTTGATGGCAACACATTTAATCTAGCTTTTGAAAAGACCATTTTGTACTTCTTTAAATGTAAATTATTAAGCTATGTTGGGAGCTGAAAGTTTATTTGTAATTTATTCCAAAAATCACAGATGAATACAGAATTTTGGCTTTTGCCATTAACTCATTTTAAGTTATTCCATGACATTTAATACAATAAAATGCTGGTAAAATTTCTATTCCACTGTCAAAATAAAATAATGGAATAAAATGCAGTATAGCCAAACAAGTACTTGCTTCAGCGCATTGTTACATAAAGTAATTTTAGAGAAAGAAAGCAATTTATGCAGAATCTCTCCATCACTCATTAATTAATCTTTCATTCCATCCACTTATTACTGTACCTTTCTCCATAACCCTGACTTTGATTTTTCCTGGTGTAACAACTATATCTGGAGGGTTTTTAACATCACAGATATAGGTTCCATTGTCCTGAAATTGCATGTTTGCTATAGTGATTGATGCATCTTTCCTGTTAAGGTCTCCAGCCCAGGTGCTTCTGTCATCAAATTGTGTACTCTTTCCAGGATATGCTTTTCCATTGGAATAATAGAAGAACTATAATCAAAAATATAAAAATTATGCTGTATTAAAAACTTGCTTTCCACCTATTGGAAATCTGCTAAATTTCTTCAAAATTCAACTCATACAATACATAAATAATAGTCTACTTGAGAGCCTGAAAAGCTGGTTTTAAATTAGTTGAAGGGTCAGAGAAACATTTAACACATAATATCAAAAGAGTTTTTAAAGTTTTAGACAAATTTCAGGAGCTCAGGTATCTTGCTCTGCCTGACTTTCCTCAATTGTTTTACTTTTCTCAAAATAATGAACTGATAACTATTACTAATAGAATTACTATTACATGATTTCATTCTGGTACCAGTTTATTTTTTTTTCCAATCATGTTAAGATAAAAAGATACCTAACCAAGCATGTGAAGTGGGTTAAAGCATTTCCTCATGTAAGCAAGGTTTTTGATGACAACCAAGTTTGGTGAAAATACAATTAATATCTTAACCAACATTTCAAGGGAACAATCAGGCTTTTACAGAGAGCAATGCAAGATTAGGCAGGGCTTTTTACTTCTTATGATTTTCTTTTGTAAACCATATCTTACCGAGATAGGAGATGATGATCCCTCGCCTTGGAAACTCCAGGCGACAGAAGCTGAACTGCTGATCACTTCTGTGGAAGTAAAAGTGCATGGAAGCTTTGCCTCAGTCCCATTCTCCACAGAAAAGTCTGTTGGCGTGTATACCTCCACAGCTGAAACCTGGACTATCAAAAACAACATTACAAGAATTGGAATACCAGATCTTTCATAAATATTAATACTATCCAAAAGAAGATTCAAGAATCTATTAAATCAAAGAGATTTTTTTTTAAAAAAATTTTTGATTTATATGCCGTCCTTCTCCGGAGACGCAGGGCGGCTTACAATGCGTTAAGCAATAGCCTTCATACTTTTGTATATTTATACAAAGTCAGCTTATTGCCCCCACAAACTGGGTCCTCATTTCACCTACCTTAGAAAGGATGGAAGGCTGAGTCAACCTTGAGCCTTGGAGAGATTCGAACCAGCAGTAAATTGCAGGCAGCTGTGTTAATAACAGGGTGCGTAACCACTGTATTATCAAGGCTCTTGAGTAAAAAAATCAGTTTCAGTTCACTTATCTTATTAAGCCATCATGTGGCTGGTTGGTTTTGATTTTGTATAAAGTATGGATGCAACATTACAATTTACTGTCATGTGCAGACCAGACTTTCTGTGGATTCTCAGGTGAGAAATTCAATACAACACATTATTTCAGAATTTTTCATCTTTATTATGCAGACACCTAATTTCATTTCCCAGCAAGCCCAATTTACAGACAGAAGACATTACTCCCCTCTTCTGCTACCCATTCGATATAAGAACCACTTGCGATTCTAAACTGCAGAATGACAAAATGTTTTTCTCTCTACTTAATATTATATAGCTAAGTGTTCTCTACATAAGTGTGCATGCATTTAATGAAGTTAATGTACTATGCTATAGAGGTGCACTATTCTATTCCCTGCCTACTTCTTAATTTAGAATTAATAAAGGGCTTACAGATATTGGTGGTTTATTTTCCCACTGTGCAATAGGTTAACAACTGGTTTTTCTTTGGGTGGCAAAACATTGAACTTCTATCATTTTTTACCACTTTTCATTTTTGTTAATTTTGAAGGTGTAAACAACTGCACGTAAATAGAAAATATATACTCAAAGACAGAGAAGGATGCTGTATTTAACTTTGCACCATATAGTGATTCTGTTGATTTAGGGAAATATATAATTTGATTGGGGGCACTTAATCTTTTGCATGAACTGTATGTAAACATGTCTTTCAATCTAGAAGTGGCATGATAATTTAAATATAATGGGATATTCAGTTGCAGGTAGTCCTTAACTACTTGTCCAATGACTGTTTGAAGATGCAATGATGCTGAACGAATGGTACTTACACCCAGGCCTCAAAGTTCTGGCTGTAGCAGCATCCCTGCTTAATTACAGGGACTGCCAGGATTGCATTTATGACTATATCACTTAGCAACAAAAAATGCCAATCTCAATTATCATTGTTAAGCAAGAATTACCTGTAAATAATAACAAGCACTGGAAAGAATCTTAAAATGTAATTTGGGCTAGCCACCTGCTTATCCATTATTATTCCATCCTCAACAGATGGCTATCCAGCTTCTGTTTAAAAACCTGCAGCAGAGAAGCCTCCACCATCTCCCGAGTAATTCCATACCACTGTTGAAGAGCCATTATTCTTAGGATTATTTTTTTTTATATTCAACCAAAATATATTTCCTTTTTATTTAACACCACTATTTCTGTTCCGGTCTTCTTCATGACAGTTTGACAGATATCTGAGGACAGGCATTATGCCACACATAGACTTCTGTAAGCTAATCATAGCTAATACTCTCTACCCATTCCTTATAGTTTTTCCTTCCAGACCTCTTATGTTAATTGCTTTCTTCTGGCCAAGCTCTATTTTGTTGATGTCCTTTCTAAAATCTGGAGCCTATTATTGGACACAATGTTCTATGTTCAATTTGATCAATGCAGAACAGAAAGAAAAAAATGACTTATCTTGCTCTTTGCTACTTTATTTCTATTATTTCTAAGACTACATTTGCTATGAGTTGTGGAGCATGCACAGCAGTTGCATCACTTTGGTAGCTCAAGTTCAAAAGTCACCTAGATCCATAATGCTAAAATGCTTTGAGTATCATGCTTTGATTAAATCTGGAATGACAACATTCCAAAATCTACAAAAATACATTTCCACTTTTTGAACATAGGTGGAACATTTGTTCTTGTCCAATTAACTGATCCATCAACTGTCTTTCAGAACAGTTATACCACCACCAAGTTTTTTCCAAAACCTACAGGTATTCAAATTGGATATCTTGTGACCGGGGAGTCCTTGGTTTGCAGCACTGATGATATTACCTAGTCAAGTAATAGAATGTCTGCATGCAAACAATCAGGCTCAGAGAACACCAAGGACTCCATAGTTAAACCCTGAGCTACATATATTCTATTTTTTGACTACACTTCTATCAAACTCAGAGTTTAATCCTTTCTTTTTAATCTGCTTTCACAGCTGGCTGGTAGAACAAACATCTCTAGTTGAAAGTGTTGAACATGTGTCTAATGCCAGTATACAATGGCAATTTCCAAAATTTGCCATGTAAAAATGAATTATAATTATGATGTGTGATTCTAGTCAATTATGATTCAAAATAGACCTGATCATATTACAGTTTTCTTTCTACAATCCATTCCTCACCAAAGAATGTTGGGTTTTTTGGTACCTCTGAAAAAAACAAATACGAAATTTAAGAGCCACTTCTTCATCAGTTTAAAAACTGTTTTATACTGTTTTTTTTAAAAAAAAAAACATTGGAGACCTAAGAGGATATATACTAAGAGCTAGGTTTAAATCTCTGTATGTTCAATTGTTGTGAGTTAGAGCTAGAAAAATTGCCAAAGGTCATTACATAAAAGTCTATGGAACTGAAGAAACTTCTTGGATGAGAAGCAAAACATTTAAAAAAAAGAAAAACACCAAGAAAGTCCAGTTGCCGCTCGAAAAAGCACCTTTGGTCATACACAAGAGATCACACTAAATATGATGCATTGGAAAATAAGTGGAAATCCACTCCCATGAAGGAAAGTAAATAAACATTCCCAATCAAAGCAATGTACTCCAGAATGTGAACCCCTGCACCAGGCTAGAAGGTTTCCAACAATCTGTTAACAAACAGCAAATGACAACTCCACGTAGCATTGGTGCTCATCATGTGGCTGGATTAAGGCAAAAAAACTATGTCCAGCTACTGATGTGGCCAGTGGCACATTTGTTTGATGTTAAAAGGATATATAGCGTTCAGAACCAATACACCTGATATTGACAGAACAGAAATATCAATATTGAATATCAGCGTTCTTTAAATCAGCAATCTGAAACAAATACAATGGTATTTTTCTTTCAAAAACTGTAGTCATCTAGTGACATACTTGGAGATAAGGGTGGGGAAAAAAACTCAATTCAATGAATGTATTTATGTGCATACCAGTACTAGAAAATCAAACAGGGAAATACATATGGACATTTCAATGTGACATCTGGGGTTCTTTGGGAAGAATCCTCACACTTTGTCAAACCAGGAGACTATAAGAATCAAAGGCTTACACTTTCTAACTAACAAAAACCTGAATATAGTTTCAAAATTTATATTTGAATTTTGATAAGGAGCCACTTGATATGCTTTGGACTTTGTTGCTGTTTTACAAACAACAGTATTGCATGAAATACTGTTTCTAAAATATTGAAGAAAACCTAGTAACAAATTTAGAAACTGTTAATCCTCCTTCTCCAGAAACATGTTGCAACATCCAAAAATGTTTTCTAATGACATATAGAATCAAACCACACACACACACACACACACACACATAACTAGAGAAAGCAATTGTTTCAGTATCCAGTCAACTTCCTCTGAAAAACAATGTAGCAAAATGTTTCAATGCAACATTGGGGTTTCTGAAATTAGAGGGGGGAAAACAATACCACTGTTTACTCTGAAAAACTCCACCCAGGCACTGTAAAGCATAAGAAAACAGCAATTTCAAATATCATAATTACAGGATCTCGATATCCTAAAACGTGAGCTTTATTTTCACATGTTCTCAGATAGCATTTTAGTTTCAAAAAAATGTCATTAAATTTTCCTAACTAGGGAATACCAATGATTAAACCAAAACAAACAGCATGTTAACATTCCAGATTAGTACACAAATTAGGCTTTAACCTTTGTGTGAACATCTCTTTTTGTGAACATCTCTGTATGTGTATATACAGTTGCAAGAAAAAGTATGTGAACCCCTTGGGATTACGTGGAGTTTTGCATGAATTGGTCATAAAATGTGCTCTGAACTTCATCTAAGTCACAACAATAGAAAAACACAGTCTGCTTAAAATAATACTACACAAACATTAGATGTTGCCATGGTTTAATTGAACATAACATGTAAACATTCACAGTGCAGGGAGGAAAAAGTATGTAAGCCCCTAGCCTAATGACTTCTCCAAGAGCTAATTGGAGCCAGGAGTGAGCCAACCTTGACTCCAATCAGTGTGATGATATTGGATGTGTTGCTGACAACTGTCCTGCCCTTTAAAAACACAAACCTGTTTTGGGTTTACTGGTTTCAAGAAGCACTGTCTGATGTGAACCATGCCTCGCAGAAAAGAGCTCTCAGAAGACCTACGATCAAGGATTGTTGACTTGCATGAAGCTGGAAAGGGTTACAAAAGTATCTCCAAAAGCCTTGATGTTCATGTGTCCACGGTAAGACAAATTGTCTACAAATGGAGAAAGTTTAGCACTGTTGCTACTCTCCCTAGGTGTGGTCGTCCTGTAAAAATGACTGCATGAGCACAGCGCAGAATGCTTCATGAGGTAAAGAAGAATCTTAGAGTGTCAGCTAGAGACCTACAGAAATCTCTGACACATGCTAACATTTTTGTTGACACATCTACAATAAAGAAAATGGAGTACATGGGAGGACACCACGGAGGAAACCATTGCTGCCAAAAAAAATATTGCAGCACGTTTGAAGTTTGCAAAAAAGCATCTGGATGTTCCACAGCACTACTAGCAAAATATACTGTGGACAGATGAAACCAAAATTGAGTTGTTTGGGAAGAACACACAACACTATGTGTGGAGAAAAAAAGGCACACCAACATCAAAATCTCATCCACACTGTAAAACATGGCGGAGGGAGCATCATGGTTTGGGGCTGCTTTGCTGCCTCAGGGCCTGGACGGATTGTTGTCATTGATGGGAAAATGAATTCCAGAGTTTATCAAGACATTTTGCAGGAAAACATACGACCATCTGTCTACCAACTGAAGCTCCGCAGAGGATGGGTGATGCAATAGGACAATGATCCAAAGCATACAAGTAATTCAACAAAAAAATGGCTTCAACAGCACAGAATACGCCTTCTGGAGTGGCCCAGTCAGAGTCCTGACCTCAACCCGATTGAAATGCTGTGGCATGACCTTAAGAGAGTGATTCACACCAGACATCCCAAGAATATTACTACACTGAAACAGTTTTGTGAAGAGGAGTGGTCCAAAATTACTCCAGATCATTGTGCAGGTCTGATCTGCAACTACAAGAAACGTTTGGTTGAGGTTATTGCTGCCAAAGGAGGGTCAACCAGTTATTAAGTCCAAAGGTTCACATACTTTTTCCTCCCTGCACTGTGAATGTTTACATGTTATGTTCAATTAAACCATGGCAACATCTAATGTTTGTGGAGTATTATTTTAAGCAGACTGTGTTTTTCTATTGTTGTGACTTAGATGAAGTTCAGAGCACATTTTATGACCAATTCATGGAAAACTCCACATAATCCCAACGGGTTCACATACTTTTTCTTGCAACTGTATACCCATACACATTTGTGTCCCAATTTTTAAGAATTTGAAGTTTACATTGCCAGGAAACGTTAGCTTGCAACATCTTCTTAAAACTAGTATATTCAGGAAGAGTTGGAACAACTTGGTTTGCCAGAATAGATAAGAAAATTACAGCACAACATCATTGAGCACCAAATTGGGAGAACTGGCTGACATTATTCTTTTCAGATGATGAAATCATAGTTTATGATTACTTTGAAGCAGCACCATGAATATCCCTCTTTTAACACTTGATGTTTCTGACTTTCATAGAATAATTCATAATGTTCACAGCTAATAGATATTACAGCATTGTGCATTAGTTCAAGACTGTTTCAGATTTTGATGAAAAGCATAGGCAAATAAACTTAAAATAATATTCCTGATGAAAGTAATTATCAAAATCTGCTTATAAGAGGTTGGGACACAGAATCACCACTGATTATTCTAGGCCACCTGCCAATATTTACCAATTTTAATAATGCCAGAACACAGTAAAGAGCAACACTCAATCCCATCATTTTTTGGACTTCACATTGCCAAAGCTTTTTAAAAAAGTCACAGCATAAAATACACAAAGTGCATACCACACTAATCAAATTGGAATTTGTACAATAATTGTTCAACAACTCTGTTACTCCAGAGTTGGAGTTTAGTCAACAAAAAAAGTAAATATTAGAGGCAATCTATTTTGATTATCATACTACATTGAATTAATCAGAGATTAATACTAGCCTGACTCAAGCCAAACAAATAGTTTGAACTAAAATCTCCTTGCCATCTTTAAGATGCATTAAGTTGCTTAGTTTCTGTTTTCAATAAAGGGTATTTCTTTTCTGGATTTGCTTCTAATAAGAAGGAACCCAACAGCATAATAACTGGTATGAAAAGAACCACATAGATTAAGCATGGATAAACTATGTCCACCTTTAATGTTATCAAATTGCAACTTGCATCATTCCTCAACAGTTGACAGGCTTGCAAGGGCTAATCTAAATCTGAGTTCAAAGCATCTAGATCAGTGTGTCTCAACCTTCCTAATGCCACGACCCCTTTAATACAGTTCCTCATGTTGTGGTGACCCCCAACCATAAAATTATTCCATTGACCATTGAAAATATGTGTTTTCGGATGGTCTTAGGCGACCCCTGTGAAAGGGTCGTTCAACCCCCAAAGGGGTCCCGACCCACAGGTTGAGAACCACTGATCTAGATGGTCACATGCTACTTGACACTACAATGAACTATTGCAATGAGAATTGAAAGAAGTTGAAAATATGTTAACTTATTATATTATTATAATTATCCATATTATATTATTATCCATACTCGTTTCAATCTACTATTCAAAAACTGTGACGTATGCTTAGATTTTAAAACAGTCTGATTGAACATTGAAAATAATAAAATTGTGAGAGTCATAGAATAATTTTTAACAGCTTGACATAAGCATAGCTATATAACTTGCAAAATATACTTTTGACCTGCTTGAGTATAAGCAAAGAGTCACCAAAGAGAATGCATATTAAGTTTGAGCAGGAACATCCCTCCCCCAATAGTGGAATATCTCACTTATCTGAGAACAGGATAACTAACACTGTGTTTTATCAGTGTGATTACCTCTATATCCATTCAAATGCTATTCTTTTAACAACTGCTTTCATCTGTCCTGTTTTAATCAGAAATATTCTGTAAGCATCCAGTACCTCACAAACTCAAGACTTGAGTAGAATTTGTTGACTTTGTAATGTAATGCTACCAATTTAGCCAGACACTACTTGGATGAATAACTTTGCAATAAATTACTACTATGGTATTCTCCAAATGGCATGGGTAACAACTCCTAGTCCTTTCTTGCTCGCCAAAGTGACAGTGGTTTATATCTGAATACTTGAAAGATAGTAGGTTACCTATCCGTGAAGCAAGCTGTTTGTTGGCAACCATCTGGAGCATTATTTCATTTTCTTATTAATATCTGCCCAGTTCAACTTGCAGAACCAATCTGAAAGGAACTATTTTTGCCTCTAGTCAAATTATCCTACTTATAGAAGAAGACGTAGACAGAACAAACATGAACACACTTAATTGTTGCTTCATGGATAATTTTTTCTTGTCTCAACATGTGTAACAGTAACAGCTAGGTTTATATTTTTGAGAAATCGCTATTATCTAACCAGTTTAATGTAAGACAAAAAACAAGTCTAGATTTAAAAATGCAGCCAATTTTAAAATGCAGCCAATTTCTTATTCCTCTGTGTGTAAACAATCATCCTAAGGTCTTTTTACCATTACATTGAAGTTTTTAAAAGAATGCTTTGTGGAGGCACAAATTTGACTACGAACTATGCTTTTATTTTCAGTTATCTTTTAAAAATATTAGTTTCATGGAAGAAAATAAGATGTTTATTCAATAATTGCAATAGAAGAGGAAATATTTTGATGAAATTCAGAAAGAAAGGAAAAAAACTATTCAATTTTGAAATAAGTTGTATCCAAAGCATAACCTCCAATGCTAAAGTGAAATATTGTTTGCCTTTGGCTTACTCTGATGTGTAGATGGTTCCAACTACATATCACAGTTTTGGATAACTGTGTTAAATAAAAATTAAAAAGGCACATTTTATTTTAGGATTACAATGGAACCAGATCTAAGTCAGTTTCTATTTAAGGGATAAGGTCTCTAAGTAGATTTTTGAATCGAGACCCAAGCCCACCAGTTCAAAATTTAACTTGGGTTTTAAATACTGAATTAAGTTTTAAAATACTCTAGGTTTTCTGTGCCAGTAAAAAAGAAATATAAAAATATATAAACAAAATGCTAAGCAGAAAAGGGAAGGAGAAAATAAACGTAGTACTTTGTATTCAAAAACAGGGGTCCCCAACTCCAGGCCCCCTGGCATGGCATGCCAGAAATGGGCCACACAAACAAGCGAAGCCCCATCTGTGGGATGCAGGTAGCACACTAAACCATGCCCCCTCCAGTCCGTGGAAAAACTTCTCTCCACGAAATGGTCCCTGGTGCCCAAAAGGTTGGGGGCCGCTGTTCTAAAACTAAACTCTCTTTCTGGGAGACACAAGTCTACTTGGGCATAAAACATGCCATATACAAAAAAGGGGGAGGGATTCATCCATCTTCACATTTACCTCTGGGGCACAAGGTTACAATAAACCATGACAAAACTTGCATTCCTTTTAACTACTGCTAATCTCATTAGAGTTGCCATTAGGTTTTTTTTTTCTTTGATGATCTAATTGTGGGAAAATCTCACTTCTGATAAATATACAGCACAAATTAACAAGTCTTCAACACTTTTTGTAACTACTGTAGTACAAAGCATGGGACTTGGAAATGAAACAATATTTTCAACTGATATAATCTTTTCAATGACTTTTTAAAAATGTAAGTATAGTATCATCAGAATAAAATATTAATAAGTTTCAAAAAAAACACTATATTAAGTACCACACTGGTTGAATCTTAGTATTAGCTTGACTTGTATCCACATTACACATGAAAAATAACTGTAGCATTCATATTGAATGATAAACACTACACAATTTTACTACTGTTCTATTTGCTGTGTAACATATAAAATATATCAAATATGAAATGCTGATTTCATGTAAAATTTCATGGTAATAAAACTCAGAAGTAGGGAATAATGCCACCTTCGTAGTGCTAATATTGCTTCAGGCTACAGAAATGTTGTCAAACTTGGCACCAGATTGCGAAATGATGAGGTAATGTATGTATCAATTTATTTGTAGAAATATAGCACTTTGCCACAATTAAGGGATAGATTGGATTTATAAAATTATTTTAATCTTATTAGTTGTCCTTTTGCATATATTAGTTTTGCATATATTACCTACATCGATTATGAGAGAGAAATGGGAGCATCAAGAGAGAATATTCCCAATTACACTGTTCCTGAGCACAGATTAGCAAACTAGTGCCCTCAAGGATATTATATCATTTGGATAAACCTATTTTCAGCTAAGCAACATCTTTTTTCTTGTAACATATGAATCATGTTTACCATTTGTTTTCAGTGAAAAACAGCTGCAAATATTATAGGAACCAATTCCTAAAACTGATGTTCAGGTCTAACATAATGTTTATGAGCGGAGTGATTCTGCATACCAGGACATTATCAAAGCTTCAGTTAGCACCTCTAAGACATAGGAATTCCAAATAGTACTAGGGATAAAACTGAGGGGTTGTCTTCTTGCGCTTCCAAGAAGACAAACTCCACAGTTTCTTGGTATATAAGCGGCTATATCAATTTGTTTGGTAAATAATATAAGGAACTTGAAATTCTAAAACACTTTAAAGCATACAATTCTATTTATGCCCATTTTGGGCTGATTTATGTTTAGTTGATTCGGTCAAATAACAGTTCTGGAAAGCCAACAACCATATCCCTACTACAAGCGCTAAAATCAGTACGTAACTCCTGCCGCTGACGTGTAGCGTATCTGTTCAAGAACGTAGCGAGTCTTTTCCACCTTTGCTCACCCGACTTTCCTCAATCAGAACATCCCCGTTATTTGTACAACTGACACCATCGCAACAAGAATAGAACAAGAAGAGGGCATGTCAAACGGGGCAACGGTCTGTCTGTGTGTCTGTGTGTCTGTGTGTTTGTCTGTCTGTCTCTCTCTCTCTCTCTCTCTCTCTCTCTCTCTCTCTCTCTCTCTCTCTCTCTGTGTGTGTGTGTGTGTGTGTGTGTGTGTGTGTGTGTGTGTGTGTGTGTGTTGGTGTGTGCGCGAGAGAGAACACCTGCGTCTCTGTAGGAGGGTCAGTTCTAAGATTGTTTTGCAAAGCGATTAAAATGTCCAGGCACCACCATCCTGACACGTATATTTATTTGCCCCCCCCACACACACACACCCTCTTCATTTACAAGGCACCCTTGTCAATGTATTACTGGAGGGGAGGGTTGCTTAGAGCTCCTACCCAGTCCTCCCGTCCATCCCACAAAAGCAGCATTGCCCTCCGCTCCTTCGCCTTTTGCCCAGCGGTCAGCCTGGCGCTCTTCTCCCCCCCCCCCCCATGCACCCCAGCGCAAACTAGCGCCGGCGGATAGCTAGTCTTCCTCCTCCACCTCCGGCCCACGCCAGGTCTGGCTAAGAGGGCGGCGGGTCTCCGAGGAGGAAGTAGCCTCTCCTTCCTCCTGTGCTCCCTCCGTCCCCCCCTCCTCCGTTCCCCCCCCCTTCCCGGCTCCACAGCGCCCAATGCGACACGCCTCGGACTCACGCAGGGACGAAAGAGCCGCAAGCAGGAGAAGCGCGGGGAAACAGGCTGGGGACGCCGCGCCCTGCCGCGAACCGCCGCTGCCCGAAGACGCCGCTAAAGCCGCCGCTGCCATTTTCCTGCTTCCATCTCCTTTTCCTCCCATTGTTCCACCCCCGCCCATGGTTGGAGAGGGGTGGGAAAGCTGAAGGGGACTGCCGGGCGCCTATTGAGCTGCGCCCCTGTCGATCACGCACACCTCCTGAATCCCACGTCTCCTTTTCACCAGGCTCCGCCTTTTGCTTCTCCTGGTGAAAAAGCGGTTGGAAATGCCAGCTGCCACTCTCGCTTGAGGGCGTTGTTAGAAAAGCACGGCCTCGCCCTCGTTGGGGGGCTGACACGTGATTAGGAGCTACTTAGGCGTTCTCTAATATTGCAGCAGGATTCGCTTTCTGGCCGGTTTTTTTTTTTCTTCCCTATCTGGCAGTGGCCCAAGTGGAAGGAGCGTGGTAGTGATTTCGTGGCTTTTTCTTCGACGGCTATTTCCTTCTTTTTGGCATCCCAGTTATAAACCATGAGTCTGTTCAGAGGTTGAAAGTATATATTCTATTCAAGCCTACTTATCACCTAGTTCTGAGATAATTTCTCATATAAAAATGAACAGGGGCCATTTTTTTCACATTAATTTCAATGCATTCTTAACAAATTTTCCTTGTTGTTTGATGTCAGATACAGCCAAGTGAATAATTTGCTGTTTTCTCCCATTAAAAGGTAGGAAAGTGTTTGAAAAAAAAAGTATGTTTAAATATTTCCATTATGGCAGGTATTAGAAATTAAATATTACAGTTTTGGGTACATTGTTGATTTAAGTCAAGTTCTCAAGCAAAGATGCTACTTTAAGAAGCACATTTCTACTTATTCTTTTTAATATACACATTTGGGTAGAATCATATAGTTGTAATGGCCCATTTAATTTCTCCAACTCACTCTTGAGTACAGCAATCAAAATTAAGCTGTCTTGGAAAAGATGACTGTCTAATCTCCACTGTAACCCACCCAGGAAAGGGAAGGGTACAACTCCAGTGAGTAATTGGAGTCACTGCCAATCCTTGTGCATGATTCTGAAGTCAGCCATGCATTTACTCATCATACATCCTATTTATGGTTAACTAGTGGAATCTTATCAGGTGTTGATTTCAGGCTTACTGATCTGAAGATCTTTGGATTCTCTCTCTCTCTCTCTCCCACCCACACCCACACACACTTTGAAATTGGGAACATTTGCCCTTCTTCAGTCATCTGGTATATATTTTCTCGGAATTTCTCATGGCTAATATATTAAAATTCACCAGATTTTCTGCAAGATTCGTCAGTTCCTAAGGGTGAGCTGAAGAATTATGTGCATTCAAGACCTCTCTTCCTCTAAAAATCTTTATTTTGTCTCTTCATTCTCTCCCTCAGAATTGCCTGGTGATACCCTCTTTATTAGAAAAAAATTAACTTTTCTTTATTACCTGTTAACATTCATTTGCTTCACAGGGAAGCCAGTGTACCCACTTCTTTTCTCTTTTTTTGTACAATATCTAAAGTTTTAGCTAAGCTTTCATTTCCTCATTCTCCCTAAAATTATTGGCTAAGAAATTGCTTTTCTTTCATCATCTTTCCTTCTTTACCCTCCAAAATGTATCCTTTTTCAGATCTTCAGCAAGTTTTTTTCTGTTGCTAAGTGACCTTTTGCCCTCCATTTTTTAAAATTATGTTTCTTCTAGTTTTAATGCAAACTATGAAGATTGAAAAGCAATAATTATGTCTATGGTATTATTTTTAAGTATATTCTGTCACAACATAGGGAACTTGTGGTGTCTAAAGGCCTTGCTAAGTGTTGGATGTGGAGACAGCAGTAAGCAGAACTATGATGCAAAATGAATGCACACAATTGAGCTTGAGGCTTTCAAAAACTTTCCTTTTTTCTTTCTTTCCAATCAAGCAGAACAGGAAGAAACCAGTAAATGTGATAAAGGTAACCATGTTAGTTTGCCACATCAAAAGAATCCCTAAATATTCTAGTGGAACCTTAAACACCCCAACCAAAACACTGTAAATATTACCCATTAAAATATTAAGCATCTTAATTAAAATAAGTAATTAAGGAAAATAATTATTTTAGGTGTTCCTTCAGGTGTACTGCAACTATAGCTAGAAGTATTCCAAGCCAACCACTCAGAGGAACCACAAGACAGGAAAGCCTTGTATAAATTAGCATAGTATTGCATCTGACAAAGAAATAAAAATTCTTTGAAGTAATTTTAATTTCAAACAATTTTATAATATTGTGGTAGGTATGGTAAAATAACACATTTTACATTGATTGTAGCCAATTGTGCTAACTGAAACCTGGTTATACAGCAATAAAGAGTTATTCAGCTAGAACTATTGGATATGTCAATAAGATAGCTCTTATTTCTCATTAACTTTTCTCCTCGTTGATTTTAATATAAATATTTAATATTATAAATTCCAGTGTTCCATTAAAGTTATTCTGGTTCAAAATAATTTATGACAGTTATTTTTAGGAGGAAAGACAATTTGAAAATATTACTATTTCATAAATGAAATTAACATTTTAGCACAAATTATCTGCTCAGTAAGCTTTTTGTATATGTCTGACTTTGCAGGGTACGAAATAATTAGGCTTGACTCACAGGAAAAAAAATGGCAAGGGGAAAGTATGACCTCTCCCACACTGATTATACTACACATCAAAAGCATATATAATAGAAAAACATATATAAACATGTGATTAACTAAATTACAAAGCGGCTAACAATATAGCCTGAATTATTGTCCTGAACCCCATGCCAAAAAAGCAGCCAGGTCTTTAAGGCTTTTTAAAAGGTGAGCAGATCTGGAGCCAAACTAACTTCAGGACATAGGATTTTCCTGAGGGCAGATATAACTACAGAACAGACATTGCTTCCCGGTCATCCCTGACCATATAATCAGCAGGATTGTACTGCCTGACCTAATGAGAAGGTAAAAGCATTGGGTGTAATGCAATCTTTCAGATACTCCCCATGCTATGTAGAATTTTATAAGTAATAATCAGCACCCTGAATTGCATCAAATTGAGAGCAGGGCAGTTCATTGAATAAAAGTGTAACATGGGTATAATGAGCCATACTCACAATGGCCTGGGCTGCCACACTTAGGAACAATTGAGATTTTTAGATGTTCTTTGTGGAGCCCATGTACAGCACATTGCATAATCCATCCACCAGATGACCAAAGAATGAATGACACTGCAATATTTTATGATCCAAGAAAGGACAAAATTGATGTGCAATATAAAGGTGTACAAAGCCGTCTTGGCCACAACTCCCATTTGCTTTTTGAACTGGAGCTTTGATTTCAGGAGGTCATCTAGAGTAGATACTGGTTCTGTCTTGAGTAGTGCAACCCACCCAGAATTAAAGATGGAAATCATTAAGGGAAAGATACTCTTCTTAAAAGTGCTGTGAGCAATCCAATTCTGAATTTTGTATGCCAAAGATGTTTGCCGTTAAATATAATGGTTATTAAAGTTAGTTATTGGCGAGTGAAAGATAAAACAGCTAAAAAGTTAAAAGGAAATAACAGTTGCAGGCACAGATGACTGATGAGCCTCTTCTCTCCGGATTTCAACCACATAAACCACACAGAAGTTAAGAACTGACTGAAAAATCATCTAAACAGTATAAATAAAAAAAAAATGATATGACAGAATGGACAGTCCTGGAGGAGATATCATTCAAGTTCAAGAAAGTAATAACCAGCACCTTGAATTGCACCCAGAGGCAAATTGGAAGGATCAAGAAATGTGCTGAAATGGCATAGACATTCTACAGAATATAATATATAATTATAATAATATAATGAAGATTTTTTTCTTCAACTATCTAGAACTTATATGCAGTTTCTTTTCCATCCCCATTTCTCATACCTTATAAATTGATCATTGGATTATAATCAAATACTTATGCAAGCAGTTAGATATGATTCTCAGCACTTTTAGTATATTATCCTATCTATTATTTTCTATTGTATGAATAATGTTAAAATATATGGTATGTATTATGTTGTGCTATGCTGAAAAACTGTTCATATTTTTAGTTTAAAAAAACCTGACAGCGTGACTTGCTAGAATGTATCAGTGTAGAAGAAGTAGTTTGTACAATAGGAAATCAGAAAGCAGGATTTCTTCAGCTAATAAAGTCTTACCTACTTATGACTGTGATTGGATGGCACATAATAGTTTCTCTGCTGACATAAGAGAAAGTGGTTTAGCTTTTACCTGGAGTTCTTAAGGAGCTACAGTACATCACCCATCTCCGTGATATGTGTACCATAATGGTGAGATCATTATTGCTGTACTATGCAAACTATAATAAAGTCTGATGCTGTATTGGATACTTATTTGGCAAAATATGCTTCCAAGTATAGGCTGAAGATTAGGATTTTTAAAAGGTAAAAGACTGGCTTATTGTCCTGTCTCAGCTTTACTTTTCACATTTGAGCCGCACACAAGATGGCTTTCTTTCAAGATGGGGAGTTAAAGAGCAAGGGGGAGTTTGGAGACCATAGAAAGTTAGCTTATTTTAGCTAATGTTTGTTATGCTATACCCTGTTTTTGCTCTGGGAAGTCCGGGGGTGGGGTGGGTGTTGGGGGGAGGGGGGGTTGGAGGGAGTGGAGGGATGGGGGGTGGGAGGGGGGAAAATTGTTGTAATGATTGTTAAAACTTTTTAAATAAAAAAAAGATGGCTTTCTGAATGCTGATTCAATATGCCTTTTCAACAGCATGAAGTGACTTGTGAAAACTCCAAATTTTTAGTTTCAGTACGAAATGATTTATTTTCAATAAAATTACAACCACGCCACTATACCCCACAATATACTTTTATAGTATAAATTACCACAGCTACTCTCAACTTTAGTCAGTTTTGCCATCATGTGGGTCAATCTTTTTTCAGTTTTGTTCACAATAAAGGTAATATATGCTAAATGTTTTAATAACTCTAACATTCCGTAGGTTTATTATAGCAACATTTCTGATTTTGATGCCTTACAACAAACATAAGAATTTTTCAAATAACTAATTTGATTGCTTATATTTGTAACTTAAAGCTAATCTATTTTAGATTTTTACTGAGTTATTTTGAATACACATAAAAAGATGCATTTTCCAAATTGCATCAAATTTAAAAAAAAAAAACAGCTTATTTTTTACTGGCATACAAGGTTCCTCCTTTCTTCTTCACCTTAGATACTTTCTAATTCTAAACAAGGAATTTTCCTATTATTTCAGACACTGAGCTACTAGAATAACCCTTTATAGCTGTAAATATCTGAGAGACAAGGGCCAAAGAAAAATTATGCTAAAACATTTCTAAGGATTGGCACTCTATATCAGATATGAATTTGATTAAAAATGAATATATTCTTTTATAAATAAACAGCAATAAAATGCATTTGGCAAATCAGCCTCTGCTTTTGCTTGCTCTGTTAAGTCTTCCTACCATAGCTTGTTCACTTCCAGGCTAATCTGTCTACAGTCATGAATCACTTTGTGATTCAAAAGTATGTCATTTAGGAGTTGATAGAGCCTGCAACTTTCAGTTCCTAATTCAATACATTAATTACTAAATCTGGCTAACAGTAAATAAAAATCTATGTTTTTGTCATCACCCCATGTTCCAGCTTTCTGCTCATGTTGCAGAAATATATTTTGTCCAGAAGTCTAGTAGTTCTAATAATATACTATTTGCTTTGATCATGCTAGCTCTGGGATTATGAGAGGTAGTCCAACATAACTGGTGGGATTATTAATTTATATCCAGCCTTTATTATTTTTACAAATATTATCTTAAGGCAATTAAATCCTTATTTTCATGTTTCTAATCTGTTACTCCAGCATTCAAGAATATATAGGATTGTTGACACCTCCAAAATAATGTTTCACAATTGCTTATTAAGTCAATGAGCACCCTTCAAAGGTTTCAATTTTAGAACTCATTTGTAGATAAAACACATATTTTGATCTTTTTGCCATATAATATGTATATCATCATATATGTAATCAGCTCACATTGCATTGAAATCTAACAGTGGTTCCACAAAGACTTATGTTTTAAGACACTCTTCACATAATTCAGCTTTATCTGCAGGAATACTTTTATCCATTAGCTAAAATGGGAGGATAATTTTTTGAAATCATACTGTACATCTGAAAAAAAATCACTAGTGAAATATTATCCTCTTCATATCCTGTTTTTAAGAGCTAGATATTGGAGGGCTTAGATAAGGACTTGGCTAGATATTGGCTAGACAAATCCCCATAGAACAACATCAGCTTTATTGGTTTTCAGTTAGTCCTGTGCATTTTATACAATGGCACAATCCTTAATTTACTCTGTAACTTAATATTGCGCACCTGTATGAGGAAGAAGTTGTACCAACAAGATTGATGTTTATCTTTGACACAATGAGAATAATATCTGGAACTCTCAAATCTACACCACTTTGATGGCTCTTTCTAATATTGCCCCTCCTGATCTCAGTGACAATAACAGACAATTTGAGAGTAGAATAAGGTAAGTAGACCACCGACTCCTAGAAGTCTATTGATACATAAAATATTAGATTCTCTACCTAACACAAAGCTTAAGTCTAAGAAACCGATTTGCAATAACATACCACAATCTTGCAATCTAGATAAAGAATGGTGATTGGAATGGGCAACCCTTAATAACGGTAATCAAACATATCACATAGATCCAACAAAACCACTTCCAGGAATACAGCTGCCCTGAAAAATATGGAGGCATCTGAACAGAATCACGACAGGCCATGCCAGAACTTCGATCAAAGCTCTTTAAGTGGGGAATGGCTGAGACTGCAATGTGACTATGATGCACCAGAACAAACAAAAACATATAGTTCAAGAATGCCTTCTGGAAATTTCAAGGCACCTGGACTGATCTCATTGCAGCCACATAATAAGCAGTTAGAGATGGGTTTCATTAGAAATTGCACTATAGCACCCATCCTATTATGATTCTGTGGTGCCATGGCAATTTTATCATGGTTTTATCTTAATTCAACATTTTATCTCATCTATTGCATTTCCACACGTTTTACATACCGTGCATGCATTTGCTGATGCTTTATTTAAAATTATATCTGTTATATATATGTTTCTACATATAGTGTGGTTTATTAATGTTATACATCAGTGATTGCATGACTTGTCTAGATGCCATACACTAAATAAATAAATTTGTTCTGCTGCTAATGATCTCAATTTAATTTTATATATCTATATGTATTATATTTTATATCTCTATCTCTTTATATTTATTTGTCACTAGAATTTAATCCTATCTTTTTGATAGGATTGGTATTTTTGATAGGATTTGGTATTTTCTGCACAACAATCTTGAGAGTGGATTGGCTGAAAGAATGACTGGCCCAAATTCATCCAGTTAGTTTTCATGCCTCTGTATATCAACCAACTTGCAAATTTATTCTGTTTCTATCTTGATTGTGGTACTTTTTTTTTTCTAGTCTGGAAATCTATTGCGAAATAGTATAAAATCCTCATCAACAAATACACAGTTTACATATTATCAGACTACTTTGAATTTATTTCCATAAATGTTTCAAATCCTGAACATTCCTTTTCTTCAAAATGCAGGCATAGCTATAGAAATGGGTCTCTGTTGTGTACTCAGTTATGGGGAGAAAGTATTTGAATAACATTCAGTTTGAACCTGAATGATTCTCAACTCCAGACTTTAATCTTCTAAATCCTGATTTTATTCTACAGATGCACATGCAGTTTTACTAAGGAGCCAAAATAGAAATATTTATGTACCAAAAATAAATCTGTATTTCTGTATTCATTTCAAAGGAATGGAGTGAATTAATAGGGTCAAAAAGTTCCCAGTTTCAAAACTAGTACCATTAAACAATAAAAAGGAGAAGCTAAACCCATCCTTTCCTAATACAGGCTCAGTTCCCTTTCATTTATGGTTATTATATTAAAAACCAAACTATGATTTCACTTCCACTTTATTCAAATGTCTGCTCAAGAGAAAATCTGAGTAAGCTCATTTAGGGTTAAAGCATTTCTTTGTGGACGCAGATCCAGGATGCTTGGTGCACCTCAAAAAGAAAATTCTTACAGAATCTTTTAAGGTATTTATAGTTTCTACAAACATTATTTTATCTATTATCATCTATGGAGATTCTCAGTTGTCCAGGTCATGGTTGTCCCAAAAATGCTTTTTCAGGAGGCAACTGGACTTCCTTATTTCTTCTTTTGAAGACATTTTGCTTCTCATCCAAGCAGCTTCTTCAGCTCTGACAGGATGGTGGGAAAGGGAAAGATTCATATTCTTTGCAGACAACTGGTCATTTGGAAGCTGTCTCATCCAGCTTCTTGGATGAGAAGCGAAACATCTTGAAAGAAAAAACAAGAAAGTCCAGTTGCCTCCTGAAAAATCACCTTTGGGACAACCATGACCTGGATGACTGAGAATCTCTCCAGACGTTTAGCTACACAATTTCGGATGAACACCCTTTGAATAGTGTGGAAGTAGGAATGGATTTCCAGAGTGGGGGGGGGCAGGAATGCAGACTACAGGACCAGGAGCAGGGATGGGTTTCTACCGGTTCGCCCGGTTCAGGCGAACTAGTAGCGGCAGCGGCGGGAGGCTCCACCCACCTGCCCAGATGTTATAAAAAACACATGCGCAGAAATGCCACGTGCTCGCAAAGCAAGTGCCGGCACCTGTGCACTACCGATAGCAAATCGGTAGCGCCAGGTTTTGAAACCCACTACTGACCAAGAGCACTACTCAGGTGACCCTGAGAACACAGATAAACCTCCAAGTGCTTCAACCACCCTCTAAAAGGATGCAAATGACCAACTGTCTGCAAGGAGTATAAATCCGTCCATTCCCCACTATCCTGTCAGAGTTGAAGAAGCTTCTTGGATGAGAAGCGAAACGTCTTCAACGAAAAAACAATAAAGTCCAGTTGCCTCCTGAAAAAGCACCCTTGGGACAAACCATGACCTGGATGACAGAGAATTTCTACAGATTTTTATTCCGGTGCTCACTTCATATTCATTGTTGCGGAATAACTGGAAATCCGACGGCGGGGAGAGATATTAGCAAGCAGGTTAAGGAGACCAGCCCAGAGGCAAAGCCAGAGGCGACTGATCCACGAAAACAGGCAAATGTTTCTTGCACAATAAGCTTTTGAAGCGAGTTTCCAAATAATCCTGACGGCCGGCTTGGTTCGGTATTAACAGCAAACCAAACTCTCCCGTTGCTAAGTTAGGCATAGAGGCGAATTTACTCGGAAACCAGCGCAATTGATGGCAGGTCTTTCTCGATCAGCATTTTTCACCCTCAGGGCCGGGTGGACTTCAACTCCCAGAAGATGCCAGCGAAGCCTGCGTGGCTGGGAAATTCTGGGAGTTTAAAAAAAATCTCCCATCTTGACGTTGACGTATTTGGGGAAACCCTGCACTAAAGCAGGGTCTCCAACCTTGGCCACTTTAAGCCTGGCGGACTGGGAGTTGAAGTCCGCCAGGCTTAAAGTGGCCAAGGTTGGAGACCCCTGCACTAAAGGACGACACCTGTGGGGAAAATGGGTCGGATTATTTCGGGATCCTCTTCCATCCTCCTGTTCCCTTAATTTGACACAGAATCCCGTAAATATGTCTTTTGTTTCTATTTGAAGCGGGGCATCTCTTAAATGTTTTCCAGGTTCAAACAAACAAACAAAGGCATGATACCGCCGGGAACTCTCCCAGGGCTTCCACGACCTTGAGGGAAGGGCTGTTTGCTGTAACAGAAAACAGTATCCATGTGGTAATAAGTGTACATGCGACTTTGCAACCTGCGTTAGACTTAACATTAACATTAGCATTCTGTTCTGTCCCAAGAACATCTGCCTTTGAATGGGATTACTGATATTTGCTGACTTTAGAAAATGCAACCAATATTCAAACAAAACAGTCCTTGCTGTGGGTAAACAATGACCTCGAAATCACCATAGTTTTCTATTGGGCAGGTAAAATGATGAAGCAACCGCTAAAGTTAGGATCCAGGAGAAGAAGAAGAGCGAGTTTATGGACTGGCTCGTTGGTCTAGGGGTATGATTCTCGCTTAGGGTGCGAGAGGTCCCGGGTTCAAATCCCGGACGAGCCCTATTTTTATTTTTTTTTTAATCTTTTCCATAATACACGGTTGTTTTTAAAAACCGTAAATTAGTATTTTACAGTAGGTTGTGCTTTCGGCTCACTCCAGGACATTAGAAAAACGTTGTAGAAAGATTTATTGACACTAATTGCTATGCAATTCGTTCGCCAGCGACGCTGCCGTGTGAGGGACCGTAGAGCTTTTCCCCCCTCTTTTTATTATCGATCTATTCATCCTACAAGTGTAAGGAAAAATTAAAAAAAAGGAAGCCTATTCGTTTCCCCTTGTTTACTCCGCTGTAAACGTAAGAAGTTGTGTTAACGAATGCTATAAAAAGGTTGTAATCAAAAAAGGACAGACTATAAACGCAATCGGTGTTTTCGGCAGTTCATATAAACGCGAAAATATAAATTAAATTATGCGGAATTTCAAAGACAGCTCCGGTATCCTGTCAATCCGTTCTCGATTTTAGGGAGATTATTTATTTGCATCTTTTGGCATCCGGTTCTTGCTTAATTTGTTTTGATGAAAGATTCTGTAAAACATGTAAAAAAAAAAAAAAAAGGCCTAACACCCCCCAAAATACGAAGGAAACGAAAGCACTTCCTCCGCCTACGGGCTCGTCCGGGATTTGAACCCGGGACCTCTCGCACCCGAAGCGAGAATCATACCCCTAGACCAACGAGCCGCTCTCAGTAAAACCCTCCTCGGCTGGCTTCTTCACTTTTATCCCGCCCCTCTTCTACTGCGCAATCTCCCCAGGGTTGGTTGCTCCGTTAACGTTGCGTTCATTTTGGGGGGAAAATGGTTCCGGGTACAGTGGTGCTACTAGCCGTGGCATTTGAATTCGCTTCTCACCTACCTGAAAGGTCTGCCGTTAGCGCCTCCGCTCCCCCCCTTCCCTCTCGGAGAACCTTTTCCATTTATACTCGGTCCCCGAAGAATAGACGCTTTAGCCTGTTGGGAGGAAGACAATACTACTTCGCTCTCGAGGAGGCGGGGCGGCTTTATTTCCTTCTTTCTTCATAAACCTTCTTTGACATAGCATATAGTAAATGCAGGGTAGGAATCTCTTCGTTTCTAATGAAACGATAAGCTGTATGAAGTTTATTTTAGCAAGTCCTTTCCTTTCCTCCTTTCTTTCCCCTTTCCTTTCTTTGCCTCTTTCCTTTCCTCTTTCCTTTTCTTTTCTTTCCTCTCCCCTGCCCTTTTTCCTTCCCTCTTCCCTTCTTTCCCTTTTTCCTTCCTCCTTTCCTTTCCCTTTCCTTCCCCTTCCCCTTTCCTTTCCTCTTTCCCTTCCTCTCCCCTTCCCTTCCCTTTTTCCTTCCCTCTTTCCTTCCACTCCTTCCCTTTTTCCTTCCTCCTTTCCATTCTCTTGCCTTCCCCTTCCCCTTTCTTTTCCTCTTTCCTTCCCTATTTTATTTCTTTCCCTTCTGTCTTTCTTTCCTCCTTTCTTTTCCTTTGCTTCCCTTTTCCCTTTCCTCTTCCCTTTCCTTTTCCCTTCCCTTTTCTCTTTCCTTTTTTCTGGCAAAGTCCTCTCCAACTGATTACCCTCTTCTTTCTAAAGAATGAAGTTTTCAACTAGTCAATTTGTCTGTAGGGGTCCTGTGCTTCAGGCATGACAATAAATAAAAGATCCTGAAAAAAACTTCATTGACTTCGGACTTTTTGCAGAGTTTTCTAAGATAAAGTACAGGAGAGATGAAGTGGAAGGACTACCAGTAGTTAGATACATGCACCTGAGAGGGTGGAATATAACACTTAACATGCATCACTTTTAGCTTTTTGAGATCACAAGAAGCATTTAAAAGAGCATTTCATTCATTTATTCTGAATGTAGACTATTTTTTCCAGAAATCTCTATTTTCATTTATTTTCATGGTCTATAAAATGTATATGATTGGCACAAATCTGTACATCCCAGTGGACAAATCCAGACATCCATATGAACAGGAAGGTGAGCATCATAGACATGCTTCTTTTATTGTAATGTATAGCAAACCTCTGCTTTAACTCAGAACTCTCCATCAGCATTCCCCAATAGCATGTTTTCCAGATAGCTTGAAGCAACGTCAATAAACATCAGCTAAACTGCATTTTGTGAGAATTATTGTCTAATGTCTTTGGAGCACACAATTGTTGGTGAAGCATTGGTATCCTTGAGAAAATGGTAGTTTACTTCCATCTCATTGGATATAGTAGTTTCTGTTCCATCACAGCTTTTAACATAAACATTGTAGATTTTTGTGTAATCAATAAGAAGTGATAGTATGAAAGGCCATGCTTACTTTTCACATGTTTAAACTATTAGTGAATGATCAGACATCATTCATCTCATAGCCATTTAATCTAAGTGTGTATGTTTAGATAAATCCAGCTGCTGAAGAACACTTCATGGATTTGATGGACTTGTTGGCGTTAGTTTAGGGTACTACACATCTTTGTTTTTTTTGCTGCAGAACATAACATAGTTGAAGCACAAATGCCAGAGACATTTCTTGGTAAATAATTCACTGCCCCTTTACCCAAACCATATTTCAAATGAAATATGGAAAAATAATATAGTCCCAAAAAACAAACAAACAGTGATAGTACCAAATTCACAACTGAATGCAGAATAGGTGGGTGTTCCATAAAATTTTTCCATCAAAATAATAGATTATTACATTTCTTTATATTTTGGTAGCCACACAAATGAATTAAAGTCCAAAGATATCTGCAAGGAAACTGGCAACAATTATTCCACTGGTTAATGGGTATTATCATTAAGTGCATTTGAAGGGCAACAGATTGTGAAAACCTAATCAATAAAGGTCTATGATTAGGCAGTTTTTTTCCCAGCTTTGGAGTCACTGTTCTCACCAAATCTGGAAGATAGATAGATAGATAGATAGATAGATGATAGAATAAGTTTAAACACAAGGCTAAGACTAATACAAACTAAAACAGACTGAAGAAGAAAAGAAAAAAAAAGCTAAAGGTGCAAAAAGAAAAAGGTTACAGAAAAATAGGAAAGAAAAAGATATAAAGAAGTGAGTTCTGATTATTTACAGTATTTATAAGTACAATTATAAATTGATCCCTCTCTAAAATTACATTATCACTCTTCTTTCTCATACCTAATCTTCAAAACTATAAATCATAAATTTATTTATTTATTTATTAGTTCGATTTACATGCCGCCCTTCTCCGGAGACTCAGGGCGGCTTACAATGCATTAAACAATAGCCTTCATACTTATGTATATACAGTACCTGCTTAGTAGGGCTTTTTGGCCCCCCCTAAGCAGTGTTCTATTTTATACAAAGTCAGCTTATTGCCCCCACAAACTGGGTCCTCATTTTACCTACCTCGAAAAGATGGAAGGCTGAGTCAATCTTGAGCCTGGTGAGAATTGAACTCGCAGTAATTGCAGGCAGCTGGCAACTATGTGCTACTTTAACAGCAGCAGTTTAGTCTGCTGTGCCACCAGGCTCCTATTTATATGCAGGTTCTGCCATCTTCACCAACCATTCATCCATTGTAGATATTACCAAATCTTTCCAACTTTGTGCATACAATTATCTCGCTAAAGTTATATATAAAAATGTTCCATAACTTTTTTCCAAATATCCATCACTCTGAAGAAAAGTTCTAATTTCATTTGAATATTTTATTTATTTATTTAAATTGTATCCTGCCTGTGTTATTTTTACAAATAATTTAAGGCATATCCAACATACCTTCCTCCTGTTTTCCCCACAAAAACCCTGTGAGATGTTAATCCTCTGAATTAGTTGAATCTAATTTTTTAAGCTTTTTTTTTATGTGCAGCCTTTTTGTTGTTCACATTCTCAACACAAATTTAAAGTACTCTTATACATTTTAGATAATCTTTATGGAGGCATACTGTATACCCATGGTACATCATTTTATAAAAATTCTCTTTAAGTTTATAACAGTGTAAATCTCATTTCTTTCAACCAATATTTCCCCATCTTTCCATCTGTATACTGTGACCAAAAATGTTAGTGGACTTCATCATACGTTCCTTGACTTGTTCTTCTGTTTCAATTTTCAATAACAGTGGAGGGTTGCCCCGGTTCAGACTGGTTCGCAAGAACTGGTAGTAAAACCAGCGAGAGACTCCGCCCACTGACCTGGACATCATCAAAGGTTATCTATGCATGCAGGCACGATGCGAACCGGTAGTAAAGGTAAGTAGAACCCACCCCTGTTCAATACCATTTATAAATTTAACAATCACATGTTCATCATTTGTACATAATATCTGTTTCAAAATCAGTGCTAGAATTTCAATGCCACACATTCTTTTATTTACTTCAATTCTGATAACTAAATAAAGCCACTGTCAGCTCTGACCTTCTACCATCAGTAGAGACCTGGGTCAGAAACTAGGAGAACCTTTTTTTTTTCTAGTCCTATCTTAAGCATGGAGTCAGCTGGGTGACTTTGGGTCAGTCACATGCTCTTAGCCCAACTCATCTTACAGAGTTTTTGTGGGGAAAATAGGAGGAAGGAATATTAGGTATGTTAGATGTATTCATTGCCTTGACTTGCTTACAGAATAATAAAGGCAGGATAAAAATCTGAAAAAAAAATATTCCTAACACAAATAAAATGTCAATGTATAAATAGAGTGTGTATACTTAACTGCACTACCACTCCTACATTAAAAAAATGTGTTTCTCATTTACATTAATATAAAGTAAAAACACAAAATTCATGTGCATGTATTTGTGAACCATGACTCAATAAACAATACTATTTAATAGATTTTATGTGACAACAAAACCATGGTTATCTGATCTTTATGGATGTTCCTGAGAACAGAATGCTCTCTGATAAGAAGAAGTAATAAATAAGTGAATATATTGAATAAACATGGACCAATAGTAGCACCAATTAAAGGACAGCTTTAGATTTTTTTTATTTCATTAAAAGATAATGTCCTCATTATCTTTATATACTATGTTTGAAATGTAAGATCCTGTGAAAAAAACTCAATGATGCAGGAATTGGTGATTAATCTCAAGAAAGATGCAAACTAAGTAAGATCACCCTAATAACAACATTTTAGTATTATCTCCTGAAATCTCCAAATAATTTTCCAACAAAACTTTTCCAAATGTTTTGACAATTAGATTCTTTCTGGATTTAGCATGTGAATCATGGCTACACTACAATAATAGCTTTTCTTAATCTTCATATAAATATCCTTATTTCTGCAGCAAATCAAGGATAGGATATATAGTTTTTTAGTTTAATCCAGGACATGTGATGGCGACCCACAAGTTTTTAATAACTGAGATGGTTTAGTAATACAAATACAAAAATCTCTACAGTGTTCTTCAGGTTCATGATTTAGCTGAGGCATAGCTAGCAGTCCATAAATTACGAAAATCCAAGAAAAAAAATCCAGTCACTCCATCTACAGCTATTGTTCTACAAAAGCATTGAGCAAAACAATAGACCATCAACAAACATGGGATGCATCTTTGCTGTATGAGGAAGGAACAAAAAGAAAGAAACAATCCGTATGAAAATGTTAGCTGTCTGAATCAAATAATAAATGAATGCTCAATAGCTTTTAAGTTTAACAAACACATTTTACACAAATCAAAATTACATAAGAAAATTCATTTTGCAGAATGATATGGTGCATAGATTACATAAATATTTACATAAAATTACTATTATCTATGGCAACCAGGAATTAGTACATACCAGTTTAATTATACAATTAACAAGAATCCATTATCTCCTTCATACCTACTTGAGAAATTCACAGAATTAAACTGGTCATTTAGTATAAATGGGCATCTTCAATTGCAAAATAGTTTAATATACCATATTATTTCTTGAAGCATTATGATTATTTTTGAAACTACTTCATATTTTTGCTTTGAAGATAGCTTTTTGGAAGAGATGATAGTCTACAGTGTGCTATCTTCTGAGAGCAGCACCATGCACTGTGATAATATTGAGACTTTAGTCATGTGAAGAAAACAAACAAAAACTGTCTGGCTCCTTTAGCCAGTAGTCATTCTGTTTTTTAGAAGAACATCTGCCAATCAGTGTTTGGGAAAATTATTTCTTAAATCTTGCTGCTAGCTGCAGTACCTGGTCTTCTCTCCATTCAGAAAATGATGCTATGCTCTCTTTAGATCAGGGGTCTCCAACCTTGGCAACTTTAAGCCTGGCGGACTTCAACTCCCAGAATTTGCTTTGCTGGCTGGGGAATTCTGGGAGTTGAAGTCCACCAGGCTTAAAGTTGCCAAGGTTGGAGACCCCTGCTTTAGATCACCGAGATGCAGAACTATTCTACAGCTGACCAGCACAATATGCAAAATAATTCTGCAGTGAACCATGTTCACTTGTCAGTGATATCTGTAATGTATAAGCAATATTTGCAGACCTAGGCATAACTCCTTCCAAATAGCTACACTTACTTTATTCATACTGATAGGTATATGCTTTCATTCTTCAGTCACTCCAAGCAGAACCATGTGAAGTTCAGAAAGGCATAGTTGAATAGCAAATGTAGATGTATTCAGCTTGTTGATCCCTAATTTGTTGAATATATGTTTTCTCCCCATTTGATATTTCAGCCATTATTACTTATAGATCGCATTTTTGACTACAAGTTGCATTTCTAAAACAGATCTATCTAATGGGGGCATGATTCAGTGCTTCCTATTTTTATTTCTATTCTATTCCTACTTCCTAAAATAATTGGAGATATCTACTTAAGCAATTGCTATAACTGGCTTCTTAAAGAGAACAGCAGACTTTTTTAAAGTTGCAGGTTTTGACAAATGAAATTGAAAGATGTTATTGCTTGTCACTTCAGTAATAGATTTTTAAAAAGACATCAGTAAGATCTGTCATGTACATTATAAATAATTCTTTTCCTTTTAAAAAAAATATGAACAATAACCAAAGATATTAGATAAATAGCACAAGAGGCTCAAACTTAATGTAATGTTCATGTATAAAAATACCCACAAATTTAATACACATATCACGTCAAGCTATGGTTTCACTATTTTTTGCTAAATAGGTCATATAACTGAGTTTGCACATGCTAAACCATAAACCATGGCCTATTTATCACAATGGCTTAGCAATCTTGTGGCCGAATCTATTACTTTGCTGAATCCAGCCAAGCAATCCTGTGCTTAATAGCAAACTCAGAAAAACCCAAAAGATATGAAATATTGTAGAAAATCAATTTTTTTTTGTTTTTGTTTTGTCGCATCTACAAATTATTCCACAGCCAGTAAGCAAACCAGAAGAGACTGAGTTTTTTATGCTTCTATGTTGACTGTATAATGGATATGTATGCAGTATAATTATAGCTCACAGGCCAGAAATGGTTTGGAAATGTCAACTTTAATCAGAAAGTGTAATTAATATCATAGTCCTTTCCATTTAAAAAAACACTCAACAACTGTTGAAATTCAATAGACAACAATCTCCAAAACATGCTTTTGGCCTGTCCCCAAGTTTGAGAAACTTAAGGAGCTTGGTAAGGCTGTTGTCCATCGCAGATGTCCTGATTTGTCTCAACAAAAGCTTAAAAATTTCCAGCAGAAAGTAATAATTCAGGTTTCTTTGGTGTCTTCTTTAAAGAAATAGTTTATTTCTTTATAAACTATTATAAACTAGAAATAGTTTATAAGCAAGTATTGCAATAGGAACACTAATAATTGGCTTTCCATTTATCATTTCTTAGTAATTATATTAGCACCATATCCTGGAGTTCAGAATAGTTTCATATCTGCAGTAGGTTGTGAAGTCCCAGTATCTTGTCTGCTTGATTCATGATGTGAATCTTCACTTCCATTTATTTTTTTCTCCTTCTTTTCTTTATAAGTGTTTTCCATGTCGGAAGCATTATAGTTCTGTGGTTTTCTTTTTGTATCTTCTGCAATATCTGTATCTGCATTCTTCTCTTTCTCATTGTTTACAGTCTTACTTGGTCTCTCCTCTGAAAGATTCTGCTGTGTCTTGTCTTCCTGGCTCTCTTTGAATTTTGTTACTTTTTCTGTATCTACTTCTTTCTCTTTGTTTTCTGATCCACTAGATTGTAGAACTGATTGGGATTTTTCATCAGAAGCAACTTGATTTTGTTTCTTTTGATTGTCTACTGCACCCTCGGGGGCAGGTGAGGATTTCATACATTTATTCTTGTCCATAAATACATCTACTTCCTCCTTCTCCTCAGTTTTGGAACCATTTTCCTGAGGTAAAACTGTCCCTCCTAAATCTAGGTCATCTCCATATTCTGACTGTGATTTTCGAAACCTTCTAGATGGAGGTCTGCGCTTTATTGATCCTCGTGTCCTTACCTGAAAGTGGATAAAGCTGTGATTGAAATAAGAACATGACCAAGACCAGACATCATTAAAAACAACCAACAGAACTGCATTCATTCCTGGACTCTATTAGTTATTCTTCATAAGATTAATTTTTGGCATTACCATTTTTTTCACATCGAAGAACATATGATTGTTCCTTAGCAAAAAGTGAAGAAGTATTCTAATATTTTTTCAGTGCCAACTAGCACATTACAATTACTTTGGCCAATGTGGTTTTGTGGATAAGAAATACATCTTCCAATGTAAAGATCACCATCTTTATGAAGATGATGATAAATGTGGTTATTTAAAATCTGCCAGATTTTTAAATTAAGTCTAGTTTTAAAATACAAACATTGGGCAGAAGCTCCAGGATTTTCTATATTCATTCACCAAAACAATGATTTTGAGTGGAAGAGTGGAAACAGTAAATGAACTGGGATATGGTATTGCTGATAAAAGGAGAAAAGGATGTGACCCAAAGGCTGATAATTTTCTACATGAGTTGATATTTCTTTAAGAAATCAATAACTTCAGACCTGCTCTCGTTTTCTTAAAGCTTATCTTATTTTGTTCCATCTATGCAGCTGATATTGTAACGAATCGAGAGATTTAGTTATTTTGGCCAAGCTGGACTTTAAATAGCTAGATCATCTGTAGGATCATTCTTTAAAGTAAGCATACATAAAGGAGCAGATAAATTAAAATCCAATATCAGTTCAGGTAGTCAAAAGACAGGCCACAGAAGAGTCATTTAGAGATGTTTAAGAATAGAGGAATCTAAGTAGGACTATCAGGTATGGAAGGCTAGTGAGTGTAAGGAGTCACCAAAGACAAAATTAGATCATTTGAAAGGAACCCCAAGGAAAGCTGGATGGCTAGCAATAGGAGCTGGGAAACAAAGTGAACAAAAAAAGAAGAAAAAATCTGTCAGTGTTGCAAGTGCTGGCATATATTGATTCATGTAATGATAGCAAGTTAAAGGAAGTGGTACGTCTAAAGAAATTTCAGTCTCACAATCATATGTACATTAAGCTATATGGGAATTCCACATATTCAAATCTGAGGAATGTTGTTCTATATGGCTGTCATTTGCCTAACAATGAAAAAATGATATTCTAAAATTTCCTCCTCTTAAAAAGGTTCTCAGGACAGAATTCAGGAAACTACTTTATACTAGGAACATCACATGTACTTCAAGAGTATATTTTTTTAAAAAATCAAAACTATGCAATGTACTTATTACAGTACTGTTATAAATTTCAACAAATAAAATTAATATTCCAGTCAAATGACCTTGAAAATTTTCTTTAAAAATAATTACACATTTACTTCAATTAGTTAACTGTTACTTGATGAAAATTCTTTGTGATCTGTTTGGAAATTGCTACAGCTGTTCATTGACTCATTTTATTTATTTATTTATTTATTTATTTATTTATTTATTTATTTATTATTAAATTTTTATACTGCCCTTCTCCCGAAGGACTCAGGGTGGTGTACAGCCATATTAAAACAAACATATACCCATAAAATTTAAAAACAATTTAAAATATATAAAAAATTTGGCCCTTATGTTAAAAACTACAGACACCCAATTAAAATTCATTTTCTAAGCCGGCCTGTTGAAACAAAAGAGTCTTAAGGGCACGGCAAAAGGTACGTAGGTCGGGGATCATGCGGATCTCCGGGGGCAGTTCATTCCAGAGGGCAGGTGCCCCGACAGAGAAGGCTCTCCCCCTGGGTGTCGCCAGTCGACATTGTTTGGCCGACAGCACCCTGAGGAGTCCCTCTCTGTGGGAGCGTATTGGCCGGTGGGAGGCTATCGGTGGCAGAAGGTGATCTCGTACATAGTACATTTATGGTACTACATTTTGAGAGACCTCCTTCCTCCCGACTCCTTCCTTTCCTTTTCATCTTTAAATTGTCAATATTATGGTGACCAGCCTATATCTTACCTTATTATAAAACTGAAGATGAGTACCTTCTGGTGGTTGCTCAAAACTAACTGGAGATTCATCAGGAATACTTGAATGAGTCTTTGGGCTGACAGGGGTGACCGGTGGACTGTTAAAGGGAGACATCATTGTCTTTAGTCCAGGGCTTTTAGGAGAAGCTCCTGGCAGCATAGAAGTTGGAGCAAGTGCCAAATTGGCCTGTAAAGAAAATGAGTGAATCATAAATAAGTACTTTCATTTTGTTCCCAATGTTTGAAATTTTGCCTTAATGTTACTCACTTTATCTATTGCTGAAGTCAGTTTATGGAGCACACTTAATATTAGTGAAACAGAGAGATTCCTAAATGCTTAATAAGGATATCTGCCAAGGAATGACATTCTGTATTGTATTTTTTTTTCTGGAATTTGCTACCTTTGCCAGCACCCGTTAAGAAGTAAACAGCATTCAGAGGTGAACATGGAACTTCGAAACTGCTATTAACTTTATTTTGTGGGGAGGGATTAATCATGTTCACCTCCTGAATAAAATAAGCAATTTTTAAATAAATATGAGCCAACAATGTTTCAGCAACGGCTCTGTAGAAAATATAAAATAGTATCCAGCTCTGTGGGAGAAAAAATAGGAAAAGGAGAAGTGAGAGAAAAAAGATGTAGTCTATGAAGCTGAGATATTATTATTGATCTATTTATCTCTGAACTGCCAAGGAATTATTGGAGACCCTCTATAGTTCCCTATTAATTGGAGGTGGAGATGAGCTCAAGCGTATCATCAGATGTTCAATTATGGAAAAACAACCCCCTCTCCTAATAAATAAAATAACATACACAAAAACCAAAGAAAACATAAACCAAGATTCTGAGAAGATGTTCTATTAACAGACAAGAATACTGGATATAATACTATTCAAAACATTGTAAAGAGAAGCTTCCAAAAACACATTTACATAACACCTATATTGTCCTATATCCATAATAGCTTTCAAAGCAGCTGTGTAAGCCTTACAAAAAAAGAAGCTGTTTTGCAATGTCCTCTTTTGAATGCAGGCCTAAGTGGAACTTGAGTGGGGGCAGCAGCTTGAGGATGAGAGATATAATTGATCAAAGAGGTCTGGAAGGGAAAGAGTCCCTTCTACCAATAGTTCATATGACAGGGCAATCTGATATAACATTGTGATGGATCCCTCATATATAGATATTGACCAAATACAGTTGTGAGGTAAAAACTATAATATCCACACAAGAGGACAGTAACCCTCGCTCATCCCCAAATTAATAACAAATTATGATGGGAGAACCCTCGGCATTTTTGGAACAGAGACAAGAAGCACTTGTACATGGGCAGTGTTACCAAGAAGCCTCCTGTAATATAGGAGAAGAGTCGATAAAGAGGCCAGAGAAATGGAGGAACATGACACAAACACCCAAACCTATCAAAAAGACTTCTTATTCTCTAGAGCTTCAAAATAAATTGCAATTCCATAATCTTTATCCCTATTCATATTGTTGGAGAAATAGCAACAGCCAGACCTCAGGGACTAAGGGAGAAGACAATATTGTCTGCCCAAGGGGAAGGATTCTGCCTCTGTCCTGAAGAACGGGAAGTAGTGTGGGGTGATGATGGGAGACTCCTTGCTTCAAAGGCACAATCTGTTGGCTGAATAATGCACTCAGAAAAACGTGCTGCCTTCCTAGGGCACACATTTAGGATGTGATGAAAGGCTTTCAAAGGTTGAACACCTGTTGACACATTCCTTTTTGTTGATTCACATGGGAACAAATTACACAGTTAAACAGGCAATGGAGGGGCAACAAAGGATTATGAAGGAACAGGAAAATGAAAGAGATGGTATTTTTTCACTCATTCCTGTTGAAGGATATGACTTGGGAGGACAGAAGAATACTGGAATGAACAACTAACAACACAGATGGTCCAATAAGAACTATTTGGATTACAAGATAATGAGTTGTATTTCCAAAATAAACAATTACTGCAAAAGGTAGGCTGCATCTCACAAGAATTGAGAAAATTGTTTTTAGAAGATGCCATGCAAAGCAGATTCAGAGAGCTTTAAACTGAGTCCTTTAGAGGAAGGAGAAAAAATCTCTAAAAATAGTGCAACCCCAAGTCCTGGAAATTCAACTGGGAGGAGTATGTGAGACACAGAGGCATCTGATATATTAGGTCTGGTTAGATAAACTAAACTTTCCAGTTGTTTCTTAACAATTGCACAGAGAACAATCAGGGTTGTGTTAATTAACTAATCATGTTGTGTTAAATTCATCTTGGCTGCTGTACATATTATTTATTACTTTGTTATAATATTTTATCTTTCTTTTAATATTTGTTAGTCAACCAGAATCATGCATTTGAGATAGGCAGTTTATGAGAAGGAAGGAAGGAAGGAAGGAAGGAAGGAAGGAAGGAAGGAAGGAAGGATGGATGGATGGATGGATGGATTCTGGCATGATAGAGTGCATGAGTGAAATACAATGATTAACAAATAGAATGTTATTTACTATAATATGCCACATGAAGGATTGGCATTATATGTGAAGAAAGTACACACGTGTTTTAAGATCCCAGAGTTTGAATATGAATGTCTAATTGAAAGCATAGGTAAGAATACAAAAAAAAAAGGGGCGGGGAGGAAGCATTTTACTATAGCATTATTTTAACCAGCAAAACCAGGCAAGAGATCTGGACAATGCAGATTAAAAAACATTCAGGCTTCAACTATGAAGACATCTGTTAGAAAACCAACTCAGCCAAGACTATACAGTTTCCAAAAGTCATTAGTTGTCTTCCTGATTTTGTTTCTTGTCTCTCATGTGTTTCTTAAAGGAGAAACAGGAGATTTGGCTCTTCTGATTCTAATAAATAAAAAACTGCTGGCTGAAGAGGTAAAAGCAGTGGGAACATATCATATTACCTTTGCTTTAAGATACTACAAAAAGAGAAATTGGGACAGAACAGAATTGTACATACATATCAGATGTTAGAATATTCAGTTTTAATAAACTTTTCCAAGTGCTTAATAGAATCCCACAGACAAAAATTCTCAAGTCAAAGAAAATGCAGGAGAGTTGATTGAGTGATTATGTAACATCAAATTATTGTTGAGTCTTAGTAACTACATTTTTTCATGACAATCTATCCTTCTTTTAGATTTTACAGGAGAGTTAGAAATTTCTAAAAAAATAAGATACTGGATATACAGTTACCACCATTCTAAAGTGAGAAAAAAAAATAGGAGATAATTTATGAAATAATTGTGAATACATAGTGAATTTTGATGGAGCTGAGAGTTTAAAGGGATATGTTTACAAAATGGCAATTGAACTAAGCAGGCATACCAGTAAGCAGTTATTATCTGTGTAAAGAAAGTCAAAAAGGAACTTAGGTTTGCAAGGGATGCTAAAAGATTAGTTTGCCAAGAAAAAAGAAGGGGAAGGGGAAGGGCTACTGCTTGGGGAAATAGGATTGTAGCAAACTTTGGAAAGACTTAGAACTTGACATTTCTGACTTTACTTCAATTTTCTGTGCAAAGGAGAACTATGTTTAAATGGATCTAAGTGTCAGCCTCCACTTTTATATTGCTTGCTTGCTACGGCTGCAATTGAAATGGGGGGAGGGGGGATCTGTCTGGATATTGGGACGGGGGAAGTGAGCTGGTAGAGTAAATTGGAGAAAGTTTTCCTCAGCGTTTCTCTGCAGCTGGGAAGCGTGCTGATAACCAGTCAAGGTCAACTGTCCTGGCATACCAGAAGGATGGAGCCATCAGAAGCTGCACCCCACATGATCCCTTGGGGGGATGTGGATTGGATAATCCTGACTGGACCATTGGGGGGAGGGTTTTAAGGATGTTTTCTATATGTGATTTTCGCGCCTATTGTCTCAGACCTTGCTTTTCTTTGGTTGCATTCAGTTCATACTCAGTAAAAGTACCTTTCTCTATGAAAATGGAGTTGGGGTTTTTCTTTCTTGAGTACTGAAAGGAGGCATACCTGACATTAAGTGGAACAACTGACACACAAAATGGCTTGTAGTAAGTTTTAAATATAGCCACCTAATTATAATAAATGAGTTTAGCTCTCCAGGACCCATACTGATTACATCTAAGAATCTTGAAGAATCTTGTAGGTATTATTTTGGAGCTTCATCTATAAATTCTTGACAATATGGAGGACAAACAGAGCATCAGAGGACTTGAGAAACATGAATGTATTTTATATCTTTACACAAGAGTCAAAAAGACCTAGGCAAACCTCTGAAACACATTATCAAACAGTTGACTTGTGAGCATTTAGAGAATAATGCTAACATGTGTTTATCAAGGACAAGTCATGCAAAACCATGATTTTTTAAAATAGAATGACCAGTTATTAGTTGTTCACAGGTTAACTCTGAGTTCAGCAATTTAATAAGTCTCTCATGAGTTTCTAGGAGAGAAGGTAATAAAAATTGGAATTGACTAGACCAGGGCTGTGAGATGGGCCGGAGGCATCACGCACTGGTCACGCCCATGTCCGGTTTAGCAAAGCGGGAAAAAGTCCCTATACATCATGTGATGCCGCTGTGATGCTGTGAATTTGACATCCCTGGACTAGACCAGAGGTGAACTCCTGCCGGTTCTGTCCAGCTCGCGTGAGCTGGTAGTGCATGTGACGCGTAGTTCGGTGAAATGGTAGCGGCAGCAGCGCAAGGCTCCTCCCACTCGCCCAGACGTCATTACTTCTGGGTTTTAACACTCTGCGCATGCGCAAAGAATTCTGCACATGCCCAGAGGGTCAAAAATTGGATGTGATGATGGCACACGCGCGAGCGGAGCAAGCACTTCCAAACCGGTAGGGAAGGAAGTAGATTTCACCCCTGGACTAGACTATGATTAGATGATAGAACTAATTGAATGATCACAGTCAACAAGAACATCAGTATCTTAATGTCAAACTGGAAGAAATATCAAAGGCTCTGTGGTATTTAGCATATTTATAGATAATTTAAATGATGTTTAGAGAATATGATTATTAAACTTGCAAATGTCACACATGGCAGGGTAAACAGGGAAAGTATCATGATTCAGGAGGAACCTGATAAACAATAACAATGGCAAAATCTAGCAAGATTAATTTCAATGAAATAAATACAAAGCCTTTTTTCAGCATAAAAATTAATACATGTGAAATATAGTATGGGGAGACCATATTGGCAATGGCACCTGTAAAAAGGGATCTTATTATTTTGGGGAAGCACAAGGTAAACATGAGCCAAGAATATGGTACAACTCCCCCAAAAGAAAAAGCAATCTTAGGTAATATAAGCAGACATATAGTGTCATATTCAAGAGAAATTAGAAGATAAGGCAGAATAGCTCAGAATTTTTCAGAAGACAGGACAATAAACAATGGGCTGAAATTACAGAGGAAATAAACTTCAATTGGACATCAGGAAGCATATCCTATTGTTAACTGCTATTAAACAATGAAATCAGAATGTGTTGAGAAGTAGAGGTGTTCATTTCTGGGTGTGTTTAAAGAGAGGCTGAATGACCGTTTGTCACAGATGCTATAATGGTGGATTCTGCAGAGGGCAGGGGATTGGTCTCCAAGGTCTCTTCAAAGCTTTCCATGATTTTATGAAGATAGACCATTTAGGGATGAGGAGTCCCAGTGAGTACAAAACACTGGTTTTTGGATGGGAAAATTGGAAATGGGAAAAAAAGAAATCAAAAATGGTACTTTGGAAGGTACCAGGTCTAAATATAGCTGTGAAAATAAAGGTTTTATTATTTATTGCACATGGTAATGCTTTATTGATGCTCCCAATGAACTTGTCCTCATTCACAATCCAAATCAGAATGAATTTTTGGATCCTATTAAATTAGAAATACCTTTAAATATCTTGCTAATTTTTTCATATATGATTTCTAGTATTAGCAGGCAGTCTTTTGGAAATCACTGCTATTGTAATATTATAATCACAAGAGGGAGCTCTTGTGCTTAAGATATCTGTTTCACCATCCTATGTATCTAATGGTGACTATGTCAACAAATAGTTTGGGGAAGAGCAGAGGTGGAGAATAGCTGCCTTTCCAAAACAGCTGAATGTAGACACTATTCTTGTATGTTGGCTCAAGCCTTATAGATTTTCTAGCATCTCAGCCAAGAAAATATATCAACAGTGGCTTGATATCAAAGAAAGGGTGAACATGTCCATAATATCAACAGATTTAATTCTTTATATTCAAGATTGTCTTAAATTTTCTATTTCCAGTAATGTGAGACAGTCCTAATATAAATTGTGACAGCATAACGTAACAGAGTTGGAAGGGACTTTGGAGGTCATCTACTCCAATCCCCTGCTCAAGCAGGATATCTATACTAATTCTAACAAATGGCTTTCGAGTAACTTCTTAAAAGCCTCCAATGATGGGGCACCCACAACTTCCAAAGGCAATTTGTTCCACTGGTTGATTGTTCCCACTGTTAGGAATTTTCTCCTTAGTTTGCTTCTGTCCTTGATTTGTTTCCATCCAATAATTGTTTCTAATTCCAACCAATCCAATTATTGGATAGAAACTTGATTAGCTTCTCTCAGCACATAGCTGAACAAATGCACAGAGAATATATAATTTTTTCTCACTTTTCCACTAACTTGGAGCTAGTCTGTCTCACCATGTTGAATATGGGCATTCGTACTGTATAGAATTTCAGTATACTCCTTCACTGGCATCCTTTAAAAATCAATTTGAAGTTGAACTACACAGAGGTGGTATTCAGCAGATTCTGACCAGTTCTGGAGAATGAGTAGCAGAAATTTTGAGTAGTTTGGAGAACCTGTAAATACCACCTCTGACTGGCCTTGGACCCATCTATTCTCTGCCTCCAGAGTCCCATCTGATCGGAGGAAATGGGGATTTTGCAGTAACCTTCCACTCCCTGAGTGGGGAGGGAATGGAGATTTTACAGTATCCTTCTCCTGCCACGCTGACTAAGCCATGTCCACCAAGCCATGCCATGCCCACCAAGCCACGCCCACAGAACCAGTAGTAAAAAATTTTGAATCCCACCATTGGAACTACATTTTTCCTTCTTACTTTTCCAGCTGATGATTTCATGTTGAATTTAACCATAAAACTCATCAATCCTCTTTTCTGCCTCAATGGTTGGAGTTAAATCTGAATAACCATTTTATTAAAGAGCTGTCCAGGAAGTCTAATTGATATTATTCTGTATCTGACTATATTATTTCCATAGTCTTTCTATGGATTTTTTTTGTCCCAATTAGTAGTCAGCATTATGATATTCTGAAATTTCACTCCATTTCAATTTGTTGATGCCTAAGATGTCAATATGTAGTTAATGTATTTCATTTTCACTATGTTGAGCTTTCCTGTGTTCATGCTTCTTACATTCCATATTGTTACTATAGTTCTGTCTTTACAGCTTTTGGATTTTTTCCCTGCATGACATCAGCAACTAGAAATTCTAAATGTTTTAACTAGTAACATTTTTAAAACATTAGCAGAGGAGCAATGATGAAATCAGATCTTACCTGCATTTTTTCAATGAGAGGAGAACTTTTGGGCTTTACCCTTATAGGACGAGAAACATTTGGGGATGGTTTCTGTAAAAGGAGAAATAAGAAACAGAGTTGGTTGAAAGAGCCACCTTTTGTTACGTTCCAAAAATCTTTGGTGTTTAGTTGATTCATTTTTAATTATTAAATTTTCTTTATTATTAAGTATAAAAAGGAAGAGCCCTGGTGGCGCAGCAGACTAAAGCACTGTTATTAACATCAGCTGCCTGCAATTACTGCAAGTTCAAATCTCACCAGGCTCAAGGTTGACTCAGTCTTCCATCCTTTCTAAGGTAGGTAAAATGAGGACCCAGATTGTGGGGGCAATAAGCTGACTTTGTATAAATATACAAAAGTATCAAGGCTATTGCTAAACTCATTGTAAGCTGCCCTGAGTCTCCGGAGAAGGGCGGCATATAAATCAAATCCAAAAAAAAAAGTCTCTAGGAAAATACAAGTATTAATACAAGTATCCTTGAAGAACCCTCCTTGGAAAGGACTATATTCCACAAAAGAAAGATATGTATATGTTAGATATAAAGATGATGATGATGATGATGATGATGATGATGATGATGATGATGATGATGCAATAGATGGTATTAGGATTGTAGGGTTTTATCAGGAGCAGTACTGTCATATTCTTGCTAGACATCTGACCTCACAATGAAGATAAATTGAAGGGATTCAGAAATTAGAGAAGTAACTAACTTAAAAGGATGAAAATTCCTATTGCCACCATTGCTAGGCTACCATTCTCCAATTTTTATTGACTTTTCATCTGGGATGAAATGAGGTCTTGGAAGAGGTTGATGGTGAAGCCCCTTCTGGATGGGGAATTTGTTTTTATGCCTGTCTTTAAGCCTCATATGCATTCTTGTTCTTTTATTGGAATGTCCTTACTTTTTAATTATAAACCTTTGAGTTGGTGTTTGAAATTGATAAAATAAATAAATGGTAATGCAAAGCTTATTCCCTGACTATAATTTCTAATGCAACATCTGGTTACTAGTGCTGCCACTGTGGACAGGTGTGATGTTATTCAGATGACAGGGTCACTGATTAGAAATATACTACTTAAATCACAACAACCTTCTGCAATTATAGCATTCTTCAGATGTTTAGATTGCAACTACCAAGATACCAAGAGCTTTGGTAGTACAGTGGTCTAAAGCACCCTGTTATTAAGACCAGCTGCCTGCAATTACTGCAGGTTTGAATCTCGCCAGGCTGAAGGTTGACTCAGCCTTCCATCCTTTCTAAGGTAGGTAAATTGAGGACCCAGTTGTGGGGGCAATAAGCTGACTTTGTATAAATATACAAAAGGATGAAGGCTATTGCTTAGCGCATTGTAAGCCGCCCTGAGTCTCCGGAGAAGGGCGGCATATAAATGAAATTTAAAAAAAAAAAACCTACTATGTTTCTCAGCAGTGGCCATGGGGGACTTATGGATTCTAGAAATTGACATCCACATATTTGGAGAGTACCTAGATTGGTTCTGAGCCATTACTAACACTGCTGCCACATATTGATATACCCATCATTTAATACAATGTAATGGAGTTACTAAAGTAATCTAGTAGAAACTAGATTAATCTCCCAGCAGAATTAATGGAAAGTAGACATAAAGAAAAGGCTAAACAAGGAGTCACCAAGAGTTTATATATTATTAAAAATAAATGTGATATGATTTGAGATTATTTGAAATGAAGAAATGTTGCAAGGAATATTTTATAGGTTTGTATATCAAAAATGAAATTAAAGTGGGTAGTATAATTGTTGCAATCTAATAAAAAGAATGAATGGAAAGCAAGTAAGAGATGCATTTTCAGATTACTGAAAATGATAAGATATAAATGATGCAAGTGGAGAAATGATAAAATATTTAAGGTTAATATGGCTATGTGACTTCCTAATGTACTGTATGTGTGTAGACTGTATCTGCACATGGCAATTGGAAGACTATTATTAATCCCAAAAAAGGAAATGTATGAAGAGAGAATGCAAACCTACATTGTTTACCCTGAAACAGAATAGCATAATGAGTATATAGTGTATATGTGGAATAAAAAGCAGACATGGGAAACATGAAGTATTGAAGAAAAAAACTCGTGACAAATTTATATCTCCATAAGAAATATCTGCCTCTTTCTTGATATACCTCAAGCCACAGGAAACAGGTTGTTTAGAGAGGAATTATGAGAAGAAAAGAGAGAGAATGTGGTATCAGAAAGAGGAAAAACAGGTGAGATTTCTTACTTTGGTCAATAGCCCTAACCTCTATTTGCTTCAACTCTTCCTATCATCCACAAAGAAATTGTCTATTTCATGGGAATTCAGTGCTTTTGTCTTGCCTGTCCTACTATCAAACATCTTACTCTCATGATCCAACGTAGTAATTTTTTAAAGATATCTATGTACTCATATCTGCTTTGTTCAGGAAGATGTAAGCTTTATTTTGGAGATATTCGCTTTTGGATTTTATATCCATGTTCAACTAGAAACATGTAATATTATCTAAAGAGGTTGATGCTTATTTTAACCATATATATGATCACCCTAATAATCATATATGGCAAATGAATAGCGATGCCTGTTTTTGTCTACATGGATTATGCATCTGCTGGAAGCCCAATTCTTCCTGGAACTACCCTAACCAATAGGGCGGTTTCTTTTAGTAACATGAAGGCATATTTACAAAACATAGTTGTCAGCTGTTTCACATCAGGAGGCAAGCAAGAACTCTGTATTAACAGAGCTTCGTGAGATAGAATCATGCTCCATGATGTAAGGAAATCACTACCTTGTACCATTCCAAACACCTCTACAGCAATTGCATCTTTTCAGTTTTAGAGTTCTTATTAACATGTCTTATACAGTAAAAGAAGTACAATTCAGTTTCCTTAAAATATTGATACTTACTAGCTCACCATTCTGTCCTAGCTCCATCTTATTTGTGTGGAGGGGAAGAGAACAAGGTGGTTTTCTGCGTACTGGTTTAGGAGCTGGGACCTAAAAATAGAGGAAAATGTATGAAAAATAAAGAGAAAAGAGATAGATATGAAAAAAAAAACATATGTAATATTGGTTCTTTAAGGAATGCTCAAATCTGAATATATACATCAGTGGTGGGTTTCAAATTTTTTTACTACCGGGGAAGGAAACTGTAAAATGTCCATTCCTACCCCAATCCAGGGGAAGGTTACTGCAAAATCCCCATTTCCTCCCAATCAGTTGGGACTTGGGAGATAGAGAATAAATGGGGGCAGGGCCAGTCAGAATTTTTACTACCGGTTCTCCGAACTACTCAAAATTTCCGCTACCAGTTCTCCAGAACTGGTCAGAACCTGCTGAAACCCACCTCTGATATACACGAAGTTGGAGGGTTGCCCCAATATGCAAATTGAACTTCCCTTTGTAGTTGCATTATCCCTACCTCCTTTCCAGAAACTGATGATTGCTCTTGAAATTTTCCTGCTAGTTGGGCCACAGATGAAGTTGTGGGCTTTTCCACCACCATCTTGATCTCTGATGGTTTGTCCTGAAGAAAACCAGAAATAAAATGTTTCTCAGTCTAAGAAATAAGTAAAAAGTTGGTAAAAGTTATTGTTAAAACTATGCAGCACTTATCTTGATGACCAAATTATCTCAAGTTTTGTTTTACTACTTGAACATTTTAAGAAATAATATATTCAAATCTTTTACTATTTTAAGGAATAATAAATATGTTAGGAAATTCTTTCTAATATCTCGTATAAATGCAACCGGCATGAATATTGGTTTAAATTACATTTTTTTTTACCTGAAATCTACTTACTAGCTCATTCCATTCCTGTTACAGTAAATTTGGTTGGCAAGATAATAGCATTGTTGTTGCTGTTGATACTATTTTTAGAGGAAAAATGGATTTATTTGAAAGTAGACGCTGGAAAAAAAAAACAAAGAAGACACTTTGGACTGTATTTGGACTGCTCAGACATTTAGCTGAGTTGAATACTAGTAGATGGAAAGAGAATTAGGTATAAAAAGAGGAACAAGTTGAGAAAAAGAAATAAGTGGCTGGGAGATCGTCATTATGGAAAGGATTCAGGTAATGAAAGTTAGTAGGAGGTGTAGTTGCTATCACATACAGGACTAAGAAGACAAAAACCTGTGAAGTAGTCATAGTTATAAAGTCTGAACTGTGCATAACAGAAGAGTTGTTATTGGAACAGAAACTTTCTAGTTCTGTGGATATACCATCTATTGTTTGGGGTGGTGTTCATTTTCCCTGAAGGAACAATTGAGACTGCTTTCTCCAAATAAAATCTGCCTTTGCACATAGTCTAGTCAGGACAATATGCTGTTGGTTGGGATCTGGAACACAACCTTCTTAGTGGTGGGCCACTCCTTCTGGAATACCTCTTGAAGTCAGATTATCCCTTCTATTCTTTAGGAGAATGGTAAAAAATGTTGCAAGTCTCTTCAGCAGAGCTTTTGGAAAAGATCTTTAGTTGGGGAAAAACTATGAGCAGATTTTTATTTAATATATAATGCTTTAATATGTTAATATTAGACTGAGAAGTAGGTGGGGAACCAATATAATTTGATAATTTCAAAGCAGAGTCAGATTATGCAAAGGAAAGGTAGGAGGACTGCTAGTTAAATCCACAATTCTCTCCATGGTATCCCATAACTCTAGTCATGCTAGCAATCTCATGGTCTTCTTTGATCAGTAGTCCAAAAGATAAAATTATCAGAATACCAGGATACCACACATTTAAATAGTATTTAAATTGTTTTGTAGGGTAAATTAATTACTGTTATATACGGGAAAGAACAGGAGGCTGCAGTATAACTGAATAATTTTAGTTTGTGGCCACTAGAATAAGTAGCCAGGTTGAGGCAACTGTTTTTTACTACAAAATGTATTTCTTCACTTATTTCGCCACTTTTGATTATAAAATCTATTTCTCCACTTATTGCTGCATTCACAGAACCTTCTGCCAGTTCTGTTTACTAAGTGGAGCCACAGTCTTCATCCCTTATATCCTCCTTCTCATTGTTCCTATCACCCATCTCCTCCCATTTATGACTGTATGACTGTAACCTTGTTGCTGGTATCCTTAAGATTTATATTGTCTGTTTCCCTATGACTATTATTAAGTATTGTACTTTATGATTCTTGACGAATATATCTTTTATTTTATGTACACTGAGAGCGTATGCACCAAGACAAATTCCTTGTGTGTCCAATCACACTTGGCCAATAAAGAATTCTATTATTATTATTCTGTTATTCTTTGATTGCACTACTACTGGCAAGACAAAGAAGAGTTAAACAGCTTCTACCTGCCAATATTTCTCTTTCAAGGAAGCTCTGTTTCCCTCCTAACATTTATTTCTGCACATATTGTTCTCAATGAACAAGAAAAGATTTGTCCTTCATTGCATTGGACACAGATAAGAAACGTTTTAAGTTTAGATTAGATCATGTAAAGGACTGGCAGCTACAGATGCACAAATTATATCTCCAAATTTCATAGTTTGGGGGAAAAAAATAAATTATGCCTCTACAACATTTGGAAAGAAGCAGCAAGAGGGGTGGGAAGGGAGAACAAGCATTCTGTCCTTATTCACAAATAATTCAGCAAGAGAGAATTAAATCATTGGGAAAACAAATAACTATTATAGTATTCTGGACCCAAGCAAACATTTGGCTGTCTCAATGCTGCATATACTTTTGATACCTCATTCTAACATTATGAGGTCTCTTCCAAGCTATTTAAGAGTCACTTGGAAATAGTAGAATATATTCCCCGTCCACTGAGGGGAATATAACATTTTGATACATATTTCAGACAAACTGAAGAATAAGATAAGTAAATGTAGGAAAGTAAAAAGAAATTGAGTGAAATCCAAGTACAAATTCATTGTCATTACTATAACAATACATTGTAAGTAAGACTATGTAAATAAAGTTGATTTCTGAGTATGATAATTCCACATGCTGAAATAAATATAAGGGGACTCAGTATGCATAGAAACTCTACATACAGAAGAGACATGCAGTGTTCTACCCAGGGAGTATTAGGGTGTAACAATAGCTCTCATGGTCATGAGAATGGGCTGAATGCCTGTGAGAAATAAAGTACTGTTATATTTATTTATTTTCAAGGATATCAGGCTGTCAATATAATTTGAAAGCAATAAACACATAAGGCTGAAAGTAGCATTTTATTTCTTTCATTAAACAACAGTATCTTTAATGAATAAAATGGAGTAATTATAATGAATTGCTGAGTATTCTACACCAATTGTAAGGCTGTATTGATCTGAAATATAACTTAAGTGGATGTATTTTGGGTACAGACTTAAGCTATATTCAGACAATTCACATTAATATTTATTGTATGCATTGCAAACCCAGAATGATATTTTTAGCAAAGTGGCCACCTTTCTTGTATTATTTTTCTGTTCCCTGACAGAAACATCACAAGAATAATACTGAATAATCCACACAACTCTATGGATTTTTGGGAGGAGGGGAAAACTGTATTTAAATAGAGTTTTATGTCCTTGAAGCAGTGTAAAATGTAATCTGATGTTTTTAAATTTCACTTAGCAAACATTTGCCTTTCTTTTAATGATAGCAGTAATTACTTTATTTAGAGGTATTTTTATGAATATATTATTGTAGTTTCTTTCATTTTGTAGATTATTGTGTGTGTGTACTTCAAAAGGTTAGAGAAATTATATATTTTTGTTGTACATTGTTTTGGAAGTCTTAGTTCTACATGTTACTTTGTATCTCTTTTAAAATATCCGAGCAGCTATTTTCTCAATTTGGTTAGGGAAGGGAAGTAGTTCTGAGCACTCCAAGGGCTACCACAACACTGCAGAAAATACATTGTGCATTAACTTCCCCCCTTACATTGTTCATGACAGGTTTCTATGATAGTAGTCACGATAATTGTGCAAATCATCACTGCCTCATTACACTATGGTTCTAGAAAGGACACTAGGAGTCACAACTATTGAACATGTCCTTCATTTGAAGACTTGCCTGTTCCAAGGCCAGTTGAAAGACAAATGTTAAGGACGATTTCAATTGCACAGCAACTCTTTGCGTCCAGAAGACATACTGAGCATGCCCTCTTGATGTAATGTTCCCACTATGGTGAGATATATCTAAACTACAGCCAATGTTTCTAAGCCTGTACATGTGTCGTTTGAAATGTTATGCAACTCCGTGCAATTTTGCTCTTTCTGGCGATCCATGTCTCTTTTCTGGACTGATGCTTAAAGAGCTAGCTTAAGAACCATACAGAATAGGTTTAAATTATCATAATTGTATTATAATGTCTAATATTAGAGATGAACAAACAACTGCTCACCCTTTGCTATAACAACCAATTAGCATCATAATGTAAGTCCACCCATGCTGATAATCATAGTAATGGTTCTTCTTACACTTAATTTACAACAACAACAATTATTACTATTACAGAAGAAATGGTTCATCCAGTTCAGTGGTGAAATCCAAATTTTTTTACTACCGGTTCTGTGGGTGTGGCTTGGTGGGTGTGGTGTGGCTTGGGGTGTGGCTTGGTGGGTGTGGCAGGTGAAGGATATTGCAAAATCCCCATTCCCACCCCATTCCAGGGGGAAGAATATTGCAAAATGTCCATTCCCACCCCACTCTGGGGCCAGCCAGAGGTGGTATTTGCTGGTTCTCCGAACTACTCAAAATTTCCGCTACCGGTTCTACAGAACCTGCTGGATTTCACCCCTGATCCAGTTGCATCTGTGATTTCAGGCAGGAGATGAAATTAAATTGTTCTTATCAGATCTCTTAGGATCTGTCTAAAATAAGTAAGATATTTTACCAAATGTGAAGAAATAGAAAAAAGAACACATCATTGTTCTCAAATATATGATTTCAGTTTAAAGAAGAAAGTGCTCTTATAATTAAAAGGAAGAAGCAAATAAGTTGATGGTATATCAAAGAATCAGCCCTGCACAGAAGGAAGACAGTGAATTATCAGAGCCTGTATTCAGACTGCTTTTTTCTTCACAAGTTGAAGTATGGAGTCAAACACAGCAGAAATTACTCAGGAAGTGGGTGTGTGAAGCTTGTTTTGGCCTGTTGATTATTTCCATAGAAGGAAATTCCACAATGTCTGTTCTGATTGAAAGCATGGGAGCAAGCTAGGCCTCTTGCTCAAGAAACAACACATGCTAAGAGATAAGTAAACAAATGGCTGCAGTTCTAGCTACACTAATCTTTTTTCCAATGAGCAACTTTTTTTTTTTTTTGCAACTTGCTTTATTTTTGTCTCTTGCCCTGCTATATTATGGCGCTGGGCAGTCTAATAAAATCTACAGAATTATATTGATATTACATCTGCTATAAGCCTTCTACTGGTTTTAAGAAGTAGCTATAAATATCTGAAGTTAAAAGAGCGGGGAACTTTCTTTGTGTTCCCTATAGTTCTCTCTTGAAGAGGTGAAATAAGAAACAGTATGGACGACCAGGGCCAGATTTTCCTATAGGCTAACTAGGCTTCAGCCTAAGGCCTCAAGATCAAGAGGGGCCTACATTCAAATTGTTAGCAAAATTAAAATTACACTTTCACTATAGGTGAAAGGGCCTCATAAGGGGAATAGCCTAGGGCCTCTTTTCATCTAAATTCGGCCCTGTGGACGACATTTACTTTAATTGTAACAACTTAAGAGATTCCTGCTCTTAAAGCTGATAATAGTTGTTACCTAAAGGTTTGTATTTTTTATTATCTGTAAATTGACAATGTTTAGGTTAAAATTGATCTTGATTCAGTGATTAGAAAGGCAATATGTGACAGGAATCAATGCCTTCTTAGAATGACTGAGGGTGTAGGTAAGCAAGCGTCTTCTTGCCGAAGGACAATTATGGGCTTAATAGGAACATAATCAATCCCTATTCAAGAATATTCCATAAATTCATTTGCCTGCGATGAATGAAATTCAATATGGCAGCTCTTTTTTAGAGACAGTGTTCTTTCACTATTATATTAATACTAGTCATGAGATTTTAGGAATTCTTATATCAAATTTTCTTTCTAAGAACTGTGTAGCATTATCTGCTTGCAATTCTTGTAGAAACAAGGTGCAATAACCAAACTGGGAAAATGAAAACTACTATTTTAACATGGGCATAAATTGATGGTGATTTTCTACCTGAAAGAAAAGCACAGTGTTGTGAGAGACAAAATTTGCTCTGGCAACAAACAAAGCAAATGCGAGACTGCCTTGCACAGCTTCTCTCAAACAATTTACAGGAAACATCTGTGAACTGCAGGAAGCCACAAAGATAAAAACAATTGACCACTTTTTTTTCAGTTGAACACCAACAATCTATTACCATTTGAATAGTTAACAATATTTCTTGTTGAGAAAAAGCTTTCCATTGAATTTCTTCTCCCCTTGCTTCTGTAATCTCTTTGTTTGGCTGGGTAGAATAGCATTACACTGTGTCAAGAGTTCCTGTGACAACTACAAATTCATAAATAGAACTTGGCCAGGGAAATGTCCAGTCGCAGTTAGAATTTTTCTCATGAGGATACATTTGAGTGAAGGCTAAATCTGAATTAGTTTAGAAGGAATAATGTGCTTCTTGAAAGCTGCATACAACATAAATTCAAATATGTAGAATCGCTGATGTTTGGGAGAGAGAATTAGCAATAGTAATTAGAATAGAGTTGGAAGGGACCTTGGAGTTCTTCTAGTCCAACCCCCTGCTCAAGCAGGAGACCCTATACCATTTCAGACAAGTGGCTGTCCAATCTTTTCTTAAAAACCTCCAGTGATGAAGCACCCACGACTTCTGAAGGCAAGCTGTTCCACTGGTTAATTGTTCCCACTGGTAAAGGTAAAGGTAAAGGTTCCCCTTGCACATATATGCTAGTCGTTCCCGACTCTAGGGGGGGTGCTCATCTCCATTTCAAGGCCAAAGAGCCAACGCTGTCCAAAGACGTCTCCATGGTCATGTGGCCGGCATGACTAAACGCCAAAGGCACACAGAACGCTGTTACCTTCCCATCAAAGTGGTCCCTATTTTTTTACTTGCATTTTTACATGCTTTCGACTCCCACTGTTAGGAAGTTTCTAATGTTTCTCTCCTTGATTAGTTTTCATCCATTGTTTCTTATCTTGCCTATTTGTGCTTTGGAAAATAAGTTGACCCTTTCTTGTTTGGCAGCCCCTCAAATATTGGAATACTGCTATCCTGTCATCCCTACTTCTTCTTTTCTCTAGACTAGTAGCCATAGTCAATTCCTGCAACTGTTCTTCATCCGTTTTAGTCTCCAGGCCTTTAATCATCTTAATTGGTCTTCTCTGCACTTTTTCCAAAGTTATATATTATATAAATATATTTATATTTTATATATATTTATATATATAAAGCACACTCATAGAACTAAAATAGTTCTGGCTAGAAAGAAACACTTATATCTGAGATTTGCCCCTGCTTTCTCCCACGAGTTTTGAACTTGCCAGTTCAGACCCCTGCTATTCTTGGAAGCCAAAAACCCCCCAAAAAACTTAGTAATAATTTGCCTTAATAAGAGTTATTTTTGAGAGGACATATTTCCAAATAATTATATAGTTTGCTACAATAGAAAATTTCTCTAACTACCACTGTACCAGGGGTGAAATCCACTTACTTTTGCTACCGGTTCGCAAATGGGAATGCATGCACGAGACCTCTGCACATGCACAGTACCTTCTGCGCATGTACAGAGTATCAAAAACAGGATGTGATGACGTCTGGGCTGGTGGTGGAGCCTCCCACTGCAGGCACTATCGGTTCGCCCGAGCTGGATAGAACCGACTGCATTTCACCACTGCACTGTACCTCTCCTGGCAAATTAAGGCGTTCTTATCAGTGGTGGGATTCAAATAATTTAACAACTGGTTCTCTGTCCTAATGATTTCTTCCAACAACCAGTTCACCAAACTGCTCAGAAAGTTAACAACCGGTTTTCCCGAAATGGTGCGAACTGGCTGAATCCCACCACTGGTTCTTATATAACATAGAGACAACTGTGGTTTATTAGTAAACTATATAGGTCACTTCAGATGAATATCCTTTGCCTGTCACTAGAATACTTTTAAACAGACTAAGGCAGTAGAGCAAAAACATTCTCACATCATTTAATTCCAGATCCAATATAACCTACGAGTGTTAAAAAAAGTTATGAGACTCTGTTTGCATGGGATGACTGGAGAAGTGAGCTGCTCCACTGGACTCACCCTAATATCCCGGCCATTTTTAAATCTTTCAATTTATGACCAGCAAGATACTATTTTCCTATGCCAACCTTTCTTCCCATTTTTAAATGCAACCTCCACTCCACCCACCCCCATGTGTCTACAGAAGAGAGATGTAAAAGGAACACAGAGACAGAATATCTACAAACACCATTTTTCCAGGACTATCTTTAAGCAGAAGGGAGTGAAAACAATCTTCTCTTAAAATGTGCAACCTTGTGTTCTGCAACGTATGTTGCTCAACATGGTTGACCGGAAAGAATTCGTTTAACAGCACATATTAATATCCATTTTGACTCATATTTGCAGCTTCTTCAAACAGAACCTCCTACAAATAAAATGTAAAAGTAGAAAATAAAATATTGAAGCTTGCGTTCTTCCAATTTACTAGATAAGTAAGAAGACAATGTTAATGGATGAATAAGAAGGAAAAGGAGGAAAAGGCAAGTGCTCCACAGTGAAAAAAAGAATCTATAGCTATGTTGAAGTCAACAGCTATGTTTCCCAATAGCCAAGGTGAAAGTCAGCATGGTTGCAAAGCTTGATTGGCACCCTGCCAAAAAAGGCATGGCACCTGCTGCATAGCACAATAAATATAAAGTACCCTCAGTCAAAGTTCACTGCAATGTTCCAAGAAATAAAAATAAATTTCAGAAGCTGATTTTTCTAAACATTACAAGATTGAAGTCTGAAAATAAAATTCAGAAACAATAAATAAGTATCAGATATATTGGTAAGTTTATCACAGTTATTAAATGGCAATTCAACAGCCAGCTAGCATTATTTATGCACAGACATTTAAGATAGCCAAGATCCAAGAGAAATACTTTGAATTATGTAAACATCATTACATCACATGTGGAAAGATGTAAGTTTAGTCTATGACATCTCTAAATACAACTGATGAAGACCACCACCAAAACTTCTAAAGCTGTTGTCAATAGTTGGCAATGTGATATTCAATAAATATTCAGAGAATATTTTCCATAAGTATCCCAAAATATCATCTGACAGAACAGCATTGTTGAGGGGTTTCTTGTATTTTCAACTGGAATTCAAAAGGGAATTAAAGAGGAATGGGGAAATGACATTCATTAACCACCCAATAATCTTCGGCACTCAAAGAGTTTCATTAGTAAAGTGTTCATTGCTAATGTTTAGAGAAAATGCCTTAGAAAAGGCTGAGTCTTTTTCTACTTTTTTGAATTGGCAAATAGAAACTGGCAAGTTACAATGTTGTCAATAGATAGCTGGACTTGAAAGTTAAGTAAGTCTTTGGGAGACCATCAGTGAATCCTAGGGCTGGAAGCTAGACCAGGAAATCATAAAATTCAATTGCAAAACACTTCTTGCTGTTGGCAATGATTGTACAGTATCCAAGTAGTTACTAGGAGTCAAGCTTCAATCTGACAACAATTTTAGCTTACCGTTAATTTACTTGCAAGCAGAATATATGGAAAAAAAAACCAAAGTTATAATGTGGTGATTAAGGCACCAGGTGGAAACTGGGAAATCGTGCCTTCTAGTCCCACCTAAGTGTGAAACTAGCTGAGTGACCTTAGGCCAGTCTCTCTTGCTCCTAGGAAGGATGCAATGGGAAACCATTTCTGAAACCTTGCCAAGAAAATTGTAGGGACTTGTTCAGGCAGTTGCTAGGAGTCAACATTGACTTGAAAGCACAAAAACCAAAGAAAAAATTCCACACCCTCAAGAAGGCTAATGTATTTCTTTTTTGAACCCTGTAATGTCCAAGATATTTTTGTTAGGTTCATGAATGTGTTGCTTGTTAGACAATTATTACTTGGTAATCTGAAATGATGCATTTGATTATTCATATTATTAGAGTACATTGGAAAATGCTGTGTGCTATTTTACAATGAGCAGGTAACATCTAACAAATGTACTTTCTTTAGCAAGAGACTAAAGTATCCACTAAAGTTTGGCATCTTCTAAATAAATGGTTTGTCCATGATGATGGAAAAGAGGGCCAAGTTTAATTGGATTGTAAATGCTACTATTTCTTTGTTTACTTATTTATTGCACTTCAAAACTGATTAGACACAGCCCCATTGTTAAAATGGCTTGATTTCATGTTGCCTTTTTCTGGATCCAGATGGCCAAAGCCAGAGCAAAGCTATGATGAATATCAGGATATAGTGAATCCTCCCCAACTCTATTACCAACACTGAACTTATACATGATAATTGTATATATACAAATATATGTATATATAATAGGAAACTGTTTTTCTTAATGCATTTATTTTTTCCAGTAAGAAATTCCAATAATGGTTTTATTACACAGTAGCAAGATGTTGCCCAGAAGATTCATAACCTTCTATGAATATATATTCTATGAACTCCAGGTTATCCTTTTGTTTTAAACGTGTCAATTCAAGTATCTGCTAATAAAATGATTAATCTAGGTTGAAGCTATGTATTTTTCTAGGTTATATAGCAGCAGTCCCCAACCTTTTGGGCACCAGGGACCAGTTCCATGGAGACATATTTCTCTGTGAACTGGAAGAGGTGTGGTTTCATGTGCTGGGGCTTCGCTTGTTTGCATGGCCCAGTTTCTGGTGAAGGAAGGTAGCATTCACCCCTCTCCTAGAAGAATGAAATATTTTAGGAAATATTAAAAGGGTAGAATATTTCCCCAAAAAGGGAGACAGAAATTCACCCCCTCACTTTTGTTAATGAGCCATTAAGGCCTGAGTCAGTCCATTCTACATAACAAAGATAGGATTAGCCCTCTACCCATCTAGCAACAGAACTCGCCACATAGTACCTGGGGAGATTGCATCACCCAGTCAAGGCTCAACCAAGCCTGGGAGACACAGCCTACCAAGTTAGCTAAGACCTCCGCCCCCTGGGAGTCTGACTACCAATCAGAGAGCATTTCTTACACAGGAACAGGTGGCTCTGGGGTGGGGCCCAGAGAGGGCATAAAACCAAGGCACTCTCAGCGTCTCTGCCCTTTTCTGCTCAGGAACTCAAGCCACGTGATCCTGTCCATCATTAAACATCTTTCCAAACAGTCTCCATGTTTCCAGTGTTTTTTTCCGCACTTGGAACTGAACCCAGAAGGATATTTCTTCCAACACTGGCACGCCACGGCCCAATGCTCGTCCATGGACTGCGGGTTGGGGACCCATGTTCTAAAGTATTCATTAACTATCATAGAATATGTACCGTGGTTTTGTAAAACAGATTAAAACATCACAATTCATAAAACATCTTGCTCATGGACAATGCGTTGCTTTTTAAGAATTACAATTTAAAGAATTTTAGAGCACTTAGAAGCTGTTTTCTTTCCTTTTCCTGGGTGAAGCTGATTTAAAAGACATGTGAACCATTTAATAATTGATAAAAGTCATGCTATGGTCTTTGAAACTGGTTAATCACTGGTTAATCACTTTGACAAAAATAATGCTTCTACAATAAAGCACCATTGGTAACTTTGGTGCTTTCTTAAGCAGTACTGAGTCTTGGCATTCAGATTGTCATCATTGGACTACTATGTGATTTAACATACATGGCTTCTGCAGCAGTTCCTATAAAAGTTTTGAACAGTAACCAATGTTAAACTTGCACATCTTTTGTTACCCTTTAAAAACCAAAAATAAAAACCTGTATGCTCCAAACAGAATTTATTTCATAGTGAAGTAAATGCTATTTGGAGCATATAGGATTTTATTTTTGTTTTTTGTTTAATGATGACAAAAAATGTGCAATTTTAATCCTGGCAGGAAGCAAGGCAATAAATCATATACAGCACTTCTTTTCTCAGATATCTATATCTATAGCATTTCCTGAATGACAATGGGAATCTGTTCTACTGTATGTTTTTTAGTAACTAGTAGCATACACAGTAATGTGCCTTTACATTAATAATATTTAGATCTAAGTAATATGTTTTTCTCATATTTCCTCTGTACTTGAAACCATACAACATCTGGAAATAAATACTAATGATGGAAATAGTATGAAAAAAAGGTTCTTAAGCTTGCTAAGAACCTTGCTAAGAATAAAGCTACCTATACTAAAAGAAACTATATTAAGCAATAGATAAAGGCTCCTCCAAAAGGAATGGATCTGAACTCCTTTCCTGCATTCCACTGCACCAGTGCCAGCCACATGGAATCACATCAGATCCTGCCTTCTCTCTGCTTCAAATAAACCGGAACAGAAGGAATCTGGGATCTGGCACAATCACACACCCACACACCAACTAGTATGGGAAAGGGAGGGAGGAAGTCGTCTCATTCTGTTGATAGATCTATATCTCCTTTTGAAAGAGTCTATAAAAGCTGCAATCTTGTGGATACTTTCTTAAGCAAAAGTTCCATTCAGAGCTGAATAACAATGCTAAGGATGGGCAAAGGTAACTGAGAAATATTAGATGAACAATACTTTGGGGCATTCTCAGGAAGATCAAATGGTTTACGGATGATTTCAATTACATTCCTCAACGTACTATATCTGCTTGATCCATGAGTTATAAATCTATATCCGTAATATATATATCAGTATATACAGTAGGGTGTGTGGGTGTAAAAAGTAGGATCAATTGATAGATCGTGGCCTACTGTCATACAATCAGCTTTTGTCAAATGAGGAGCTTGCTATCTTGACTGATAGTGTTCATTTATCTCATTAAACAAAATCTGCTTTGTTTGATTTGCTTAGTGTTTTGGAATTTGTCACAGGATTGCAATCTGTTAACTATGATTTATCATTTTAGGATATCAGATGAACAACAGTATTTAATAAATAGTAAAATAAACCATGGTTTAATATACTATGTGATTCCAACCATAATGTGTCACTGTAATAATAATTATCCCACATTGATTCAGAATTTTACATATAGAATGGAATTCTACCTTTAAAGGGTCAAAGTGGCTAATGACAACTCATTTAATATTTCAATTTCAGAGAAAATGCCTTTCAATTTCCACACAGTGGCCCAGACTAAATTAAGAGGCATAAAACTGAGATGTATTTTGTTATGTTTGCTTTTTGTCTTCCAAAGACACATACCTCCTTTTCCTTTCCCTTGTAATTCGGATAGGTAAAGGTAAAGGTTCCCCTCGCACATATGTGCTAGTCGTTCCAGACTCTAGGGAGTGTTTCAAAGCCGAAAAGCCAACGCTGTCCTAAGACGTCTTCGTGGTCACGTGGCCAGTATGACTAAATGCCAAGGGCGCATGGAACGCTGTTACCTTTCCACCAAAGGTGGTCCCTATTTTTCTACTTGCATTTTTTACGTGCTTTTGAACTGCTAGGTTGGCAGAAGCTGGGACAAGTAATGGGAGCTCATCCCATTACGCAGCACTAGGGATTTGAACTGCTGACCTTTCGATTGACAAGTTCAGCATCTTAGCCACTGAGCCATCACGTCCGTTCGGATAAGGAGATTTAATTGCCAGTTTTGCTTTGGTGACAATTTCAGACAATATGGGAAGCCTTTAAAATAACTGTCTTGCTTTTTAAGGGGATATGTGCTTCCTTAGGCTCCCTGGGAACTACTTTAGTAGGTTTGTGAAACACTTCTCCAAATGGTTCACACAACTCTAATAATGACTGAAATTAGAAATATCCAGATCTTGGAACTATATCAATTTCTATTCCACCAGACAAACAATATTGCCGATTTCCTTCCTTCTACAGCAGGCAACAGCTGTTGTAAACATTAAACTTCAACTTGTTTGGAATGAGTATCCTCAATTCTTTGAGATACCCACAATGTTATCTTTAGTGCAGCATAATTAAAATTCAAAGATTGTTCTACAACATGAAGGAAAAATTACTAAATTCATAAAATGAATTTAAAATGAAAAAAAGTCATAAAATGGGGCAAAACTCACTTAACAAGTTTCTCACTTAGCAACATAAATTATGGGCTCAACTATGGTCCTAAGTTGAGGACTAACTGTAGTTTATGTCTGTCACCTGATTCAAACTTCCACTACTTCATAACCACATCACCACAAAGATCTATTATGCCCTTCAAATTCTAGAAGATTGGCATAGCAATCTTAAAAATTGGGGAATGGTTCCTAGAGAAAGAAGTTCCGAAATTCTATCTTGAGTCTAACCATGGTGTTTCCTGTACAAGTTCAGAGTCTAACATACCTAGCTGCTTAGCTGTTATCATCCCATGTTCTCTGGAGGAACCAACATTGTGAAGTGTGAAAAATGTCACTCCAGAGGCATTCTTCATTATACACATACAAAAGGGGCAGAGCTTGCATTGTGATGGCATATTCTTGTTACTTTGTATGGACATGTGACAATTACACTAGTTTAAATTTAAATTATGGATCAATTCTTCTTGATTAATTTTTACCTATCTTGAGTTCTCTACTTTTTTTTTTCCAGATAACTTTACCACAGGACAGTAAAAAGGCAAGAAACATTCTGACAAAGCCCACAGATATTTATAAGCTATGCTAGCTGGTTTCTGCATGTGATTCTCTAAACAGGAAATTAATCTTTTTAAAGATTAAATTGATAAATCTTCTGATCCAATCTGCCTTCAAATTTATGAAAACATCAGAATTTTGAAAGTAGACATTCAGAAATATTTTGGCTTATACAAACACTGAACAAAATTCTTTTTTTTTCTTTTCATGAATACTTACAAAAAACACTAATCTAGACATGATTCATGACATGAATGAATAACACAAATAACGCTATCTTAACAAATAAGGGCTGATAAGGTCTGAGTTCACACATAATCTGAAACCAGAATTTTTAAAATCGTGTTTTGTTGAACAGGCCATCATGACTTGGTTTATATACAACACTAAGCCAGAATGACAGTTTTACTAATCACACATAGCAAAAAGCAAACAAGTAAATTATGATTTATTATTATGTGTAAACCTAGCAAAGAATTGGTCAATTCTTTGGTCAAAAGGTCAAATAGAAACCAAAATCCAAGGGTTCAGTATGTAATTTGATTTACAACTATTTTCTCCTTAAATAATATCTAATTTTGATAATCTCAATCCTGAAATATTATTTGTAAACATTACAGCCTTTCCCACTAAATAAATCAAGGAACACATTAGCTTTTTAAAGTTATTTTACAAATTAACTGAATAACAAGGAGTGAGATAAGCATATGTATCTTTACTTTCCCACTTTTTTAAAATCATGAGAATGCTAGCTAAAAAGTAGATGAGTCCTTTCAAATATATAACAGATCTAAACAACAGATTTAATAAATAGCAAATCAGCCCAGCTATTAATCACTTCACAAGTAAAGTACCCAATCAGTTGTCAGCAGGCACGTTTGGACATATGTGGACCTATAAAGATCTAATATGTTCTTCCTCCTGCCTTGAAATATGAAAACAAGAACATGATTTTTGTGTGTTCTTTTCAAATTTTCATGGACATGTTTTTATGTCCTACTCAGTAGATTATCAATTCTCAAATTATTTAATACCAAGCTATCCGTTTAAAAGATTGCATTGATATGATACTGGCGAATGCTATCCGTAAAAATTATTAAGTCCTATTGATAGAATTGCAATGCATTAAACTTTTTCTACATTGCAATTACTAAAGTTCTTGTAAGTGAGAATGTGTTTTTAATATAACAAGTACAGAGCTACAACCTTTTTCCTGGAATCTATATATCTACACAATTCAAATAAGAAAAAACTTGACTACCGCTGTTTTTATGACATGTTGGATTTGTGCGTTTGTGAGGTAATATGAAGTAGAAGAACTGCATGTATGAACCAAGAAAAGATGATAAGAAATTGAGAACAATGATATGAGGACTAAGAATACAAAAGATAACATTTGAATCAGAGAAGGAAACTTCAACCTGAGCAATAGCTTTTGTGAATATGTTAACTATTAAAACTGAATTTCCAAATTCTGTCCCAATATATTATAGTTAGTTTCAAGTAAAACATAAATAGACAAACCAAATGTCAGTTATTTAACATTGGCCTTAAATATGAACTTTCTTATGAAGACACACAGATGCTTTGAGTCAAGTAAAATTAACCTGGTTCAAGTGCAAAATTCTCTGAGAAGGACAAAAATGGTATTTAATTCCTCACATTAACACTATTGCCCGTTAATGAGTAAACAGTTGAGGTACAAGCTTGATAGACTTGGTTAGCTGGGCTGTTTAAGGTTTAACTATGTTTATTTTAAAGTTCCAAAACATCACAGAGCTAAATAAGGGAGAAAGCAAAAAATAAAATATGTTTACCTCTCTGTTGTGCAGGTGTGGGATGGTCTTGGGAAGTATTTCTTCCCCCATCCCGTTGTTTTATTTTCTCCTTATTTCCTCTATTTGTTCAAAGCTTCTGATCAGGCAGGGAAAGAAAAAGAAGAAAAGTATAAGAACACACTGCTTGGGAGTGTAAAAATCCAAGTTCCAGCTTAGCTTAGAAACTGTCAAGAGTCCTATGTGGCCTGCTGTAAAGGCTGTGGGGGGGGGGGGAGCTGGGGGAGGAGAGGAAGGGAGGGTGGGGAGAGCGGGTGTTTAGGGAGACAAAGCAATCAAGGTTTAAATTTAGACGCAAAACTAAACAGATACTGCCTTTCCAGGAGTGAGGGGAGAAAAGAGAGAGCAAGACAGAATCAGTTATGCATCCTATTTTTGCCTTTCTCGTTATTTCTCAATTTCTACTTCCTCTTCTTACTACATCTTTCTTTCCGGTAAAAGCTTTGGTTCTAGTATTTTTCCATAGTTTTCTGGAACTCTCTTCTTTAACCCAACAAGTAAAAGAGGAGGGTATTTACCAGTTTGAAGTATTAAGGCAATGTTAAGGCCACATTCGAGAGCCATAATCCAACAGATGAGGCATAAGGCTTTTAGCAAGCCACCTTTTAATTGTCTCAGATTGTATACACATACTTTAAAGTAGGATAAGGTGGGGTGGAGAAACCTCTACATTTTGGCATGACAATATTAATTGCCTTTGATCGCAGATGTTTATATTTGCAAATTATAAATTGGTGTTCTATAAACTGTCCTTTTAGGTCACATGTGAGTAGCCTTTCTCAATCTGGTGTCTTCCAGTTTTGTTGATTTATAGCTCTCATAATTCCTCACCAGCACAGCAAAAGGTCATGCTATGTGAATTGTAATCACACATATCGGAAGAGTGCCAGATTGGGAAAGACTAACTTTAAAGAGACAGAGGGAGACATGCCAAGTTATGTTTAAGACCCTCTGCACCTCTGCCAAATATCACTCCAGCAAATCAGCTTCCAGAATGGAATCAGGAGAATGTCAGAAAGTTTCTCTTGTCTGCCCAGCCCTAACAATGTTTTCCACTGGTATAGGAAATAATGTCATCTCTGTTTTCTTTCTTGTTTGTCTGCTTGGGAAAAAAAAAGAAGGAAGTATCGTTTAAAAAGTATTTGCTGAACTTTTAAAAATTTTGAGTCTGAACCATTACAATTCTGTTTAGTGGTGGCACTTTAATCATATCTTAGGAAATAGCTACCTTTTCCCCACAAAGTAATTAGGCTAATTAAAGCCATTTTTGCATTTAAAGAATCACTCAGTTTTTAGGTCAATAAATTACTTGTGATTTATTGCCTTAATGATGGGTGGGTGGCATTAGGGCCAATCAGAAGAAGGAGTGGCAAGAGAGCCACTTAACCTTTCCTCAAACTTTAAGGACTCTCACATTTGGGCATTGACTATTCTATGTTTTCATATCTTCAAATTAAGTGTCACACTTTTAAAATACTATGTTTTGTTTTCATGTGTGCATCATTTAACATATAAAAATAAAAATAATGGCTATGGGTGCTAAACAGGAAGTAGATATTTCCGTAGTTCTCGTAACATTTAATGGCATGCAAGCAGAAGTAGTTCGGTGGTGTGTGTTTGTGTATGTGTGCTTTTAGTCATCCCTGCAGCTGTCTTTCTGGCAACTATATCTCTGATTTCAAAGGTACAAGATAATTTTTACTGAAGCAGTTGTATGTGCAGTTCTTCCGAGGCTTTATTTTGATTTAAATCCAAATAGCCTCTGGGTTTTAAATCCTAGGATTCTCCATCAGACTAAAAAAGGGCAAAGGAGGCTTCCAGGATGAGAAGAGGGGGGATCAATAAATAAATATACCTAGGATGTCAGTAAACACATCTCCAGTGAGGACAAATCTCTCACGGGAGGAAATGATAAATATCTTTTTCGGCAGCCGCTTCCAAGTGAAACATCTCAATGTCTCTTTTTATTACAAAAGAACATAAGCAATGCTAGAAAATAGTAGAAGGATCCTTTCTGCCAGGATGGGCCTAGTGTTACCGCAGATATCTATGCTCCACAGATGATGATACTTGAAAGGAAAGAAAAAGGGTGTTCTTTTTTTCTCAACATAGTTTACATGGCATTAGGAAAATGGTGAATATGATACTATTTCTTCCCAATAGACTCTTTTATTAAATTTCAGAACACAAACACAAAGAAGCAGAAACAGAACAGCTGTGTAATAAAACCAATTCAGTTGAGCAATCTTATCTGCCGTCATGGTCTGATTTTTTGTTACTCTATCCATTTTAGCCTATTTACTTAGAGGACTACAATTCTTAACATTATTTTATTGGGTTCCTACATGCCAGCCCTTTTAAAATTGATATCTCAGTTATATTAGTCTTCAAGTCTTGTATTGTATTCTTTAAGCAATGGAAACATAATCAGCATTGTATCAGCAAGTTTGCAGCTGGGAGTTTCTCGCATGCTGTTAACCATGTTAACCAGAGGGGAGAGAGGGAAATGAATTTGGATTTTAGGAAGAAAATGAACTTTTGGATAGGTGGGTGGGTGGGGGTAACACAGGAATGAGTTAAGGACTGCTTGAACCAGGAATAGGGCAAAGGGGAATGAGACCATCAAGTGGCCATTCAGCTGAAGCTTTAAGGAAAAGAAATCTAGTTTTGCTCCTTTTTTCAAATACATCAGTGCAGAAAAAGAAACAAAGCTAACTGCACACAAACCAATATTATGAGCTCCAGTTCTAGAGATGGCTTCAAACTGGCTTAAAGTTATCATTAGATGTGGCCTTAAAGTTAAGTTGGACAGGTAGGTATCAAAGGCAATATCAAAGGGACATTGGTGTATAGAGGCCCAGACATTACATCGAAGATACCGATATAGACTCTGAAATTCAGTAACTGCACAGTTTATGTGAAAATGTGATTTGTTCTATATTTAAATCAGTGGGGAAAAGAGAATATGGATTTTCTTTTTTCCTGCAATAAACTTTTCAGGAAATCACAATGATGATTAAAACTGACAAGTTTTTTTTCTAAATTTCTTATTGTACTTTCCTATTCTTCCATTATGTTTTTACACAATAGGCCAAATCATTCTAAATCTGTTACAACAGAAAACTGCAAACATTCACAAACACGTTACAATCCAGTGCATATTTCACTTCACACAATCATGTTTTTTGGGATAAAAGTATAAAAATGTATCATGAACTGCTCAACTGGTATAGTATAATAATAATAGTATAATAGTATAATAATAGTCATTAAATCTGGAAATCATAATGTTGGATAAAGCAAGAGTACACCAGCTCCTAGGCTGAGAGCATTTGCCAACAGCAGAACTACTAAATTAGCTGTTGAAAAAAAAGAGAGCAATTTTTTAGGGTTTTCCTGTGATTCTGCACTGTTGCCAAGAAAAGTTACCATTGCCATGAAGTCACCAGATTCAAGCTTAACTGTGAGGAACCTCACTTTTATAAAAGATGCAGTAACAGAAAGAGCTTTGCATTTTGCAGCTTAATGAACTTAGAAGCCAACATCCTGTTTTGACCTGACTGTTGTAAATCTTTAACCCTTCTCAGATAATCCCAACAGGAAATGAATATAGGCTGTTCGTGGTATGAGAAATTTGCTTTTGGACCCAAAGATTAGATAAGAGCATTTTAAAAAACTTACTTGCTTTCTGTGGATTTATCTGAAGAAAATGAGGCTAATAGAGATGCTTTAGAAAATTTTGCTGCTTTTGAGCAACTGCTTTTAAGTTGCCTTTGAACATAATAATTCTACAGTACAGAGAGCATTGACAGATTCCTGAAATGTAATTTTGAAGAAACCGGGTTACTTATAACAGAAAGCTGTCCTCAGAACAAAATACATAGTTTGCATACAATCTGTTCTCATCCAATTTAGTGTACAGTAAGATTTTTTCTGCTCTAAAAAGCATATTACTTTTACACCAGCATATTAAAGAGGAACTCTGAATACTGTACTGTAGTTTTCTCCAATCTGACTGCTTCTGTTGACTCTGTTGAGACTGCAATTTTCAGAATTTATAGCCAGCAAGATGTTTAGCTGTACTCACTGCATATTGGGAACATATCTATTTTTTTAGTTGAATAATATTTGTTCAACTAATTGTGAAAGAAGATAAAATGCTTGCAATAGAAGATTACAATGGTAATACTAACTCTTAAATATGAAGCTTTCACACAAGAGTGTATTAGAGTTCAATTTTATCTGTCTAATTGCAAAAAGTCATTTACCACCTATCACATGCATAGAATTTGTCCAACTGACCATAAATAGTGATCAGACAGGCACAGATATTAATGAATTGATACCTAAAGAAGATGTTGATACAGTTTATGTCTCTGCTATAGCATTTCCTAGAAAAAAAAGAATCTACAAGGGAAAAAAAGACTGATTACGGGAGAAATAGACAAGTTGCACTTTCTGTAGAGCAGATAGGAAAAACTCATGGGGAAGTTCAGATGGGGAAGAGGAAAAATGGAAACATCAAATAATTATTCCAGTGGACATGGCACAGATACAGTAGCAATCTATAGCTATATTGCATAATGGAGCATTAAGACCAGGACAAGAACAATAGTATCTGAAAGAAGACAGATGTTTCTATGACGGAACATTGCTGTCACACTCAAGGGCTGGACTGGCTCAACTCACAAAGGAAACAGATTATCCAGAGAGAAGTTTAGTTTTCCATTAAAGGACTGATATCTGGAGAGAGGAAGGAGATTAGCCAGATAGGGTTGGCATCCAACAGTGAGAAAGTTTTCAGGATGTTGGATTAGCCACAGCAGAGTACATTTCATAGGCAATATAGCAGCATATATTTTGGAAAGGCCATGAAAGCTGTATCCCAATGAAAGGTACATTTATATATCTCGAAGTGAAATAGATGTGTTGTGGCCTATTTTATTTCAAAGCTTCACTTGCTGAAAAAAAGTTGCTCAAGAAAGCTTAGAACTGCTTGAAAAGTAGAAGAGATAATAGAGGAAATCCAATATACAGGTGAAACTCGAAAAATTAGAATATCGTGCAAAAGTTCATTTATTTTAGTAATGCAACTTAAAATGTGAAACAATATATGAGATAGACTCATTACATGCAAAGCGAGATAGTTCAAGCCTTGATTTGTCATAATTTTGATGATTATGGCTTACAGTTCATGAAAACCCCAAATTCACAATCTCAGAAAATTAGAATATTACATGAAATCAATAAAACAAGGATTGTACATAGAACAATATCGGACCTCTGAAAAGTATAAGCATGCATAGGTACTCAGTACTTGGTTTGGGCCCCTTTTGCATCAATTACTGCCTCAATGCGGTGTGGCATGGATGCTATCAGCCTGTGGCACTGCTGAGCTGTTATGGAAGACCAGGATGCTTCAATAGCGGCCTTCAGCTCTTCTGCATTGTTCGGTCTCATGTCTCTTATCTTTTTCTTGGCAATGCCCCATAGATTCTCTATCCGGTTCAGGTCAGGCGAGTTTGCTGGCCAATCAAGTACAGTAATCCCATGGTCATTGAACCAGGTTTTGGTACTTTTGGCAGCGTGGGCAGGTGCCAAGTCCTGCTGGAAAATGAAGTCAGCATCCCCATAAAGCTTGTCTGCGGAAGGAAGCATGAAGTGCTCCAAAATCTCCTGGTAGACGGCTGCGTTGATCCTGGACTTAATGAAGCACAGTGGACCAACACCAGCAGATGACATGGCTCCCCAAATCAACACAGACTGTGGAAACTTCACTCTGGACTTCAACCATCTTGCAGTGTGTGCCTCTCCATTCTTCCTCCAGACTCTGGGTCCTTGGTTTCCAAATGAGATGCAAAAGTTGCTCTCATCAGAAAAGAGGACTTTGGACCACTGAGCAACAGACCAGTTCTTTTTTTCTTTAGCCCAGGTAAAATGCTTCTGATGTTGTTTGTTGTTCAGGAGTGGCTTGACAAGAGGAATACGACATTTGAAGCCCATGTCCAGGATCCATCTGTGTGTGGTGGCTCTTGATGCACTGACTCCAGCCTCAGTCCACTCCTTGTGAAAGTCCTCAACACTTTTGAATGGCCTTTTCCTGACAATCTTCTCCAGGCTGCGGTCATCCCTGCTGCTTGTGCACCTTTTTCTTCCACACTTTTCCCTTACACATAACTTTCTATTAATGTGCTTTGATACAGCCCTTTGGGAACATCCAACTTCTTTTGCAATTACCTTTTGAGGCTTTCCCTCCTTATGGAGGGTGTCAATGATGGTTTTCTGCACAACTGTCAGATCATCAGTCTTTCCCATGATTGTGATTCCTACTGAACCAGACTGAGAAACCATTTAAAGGCTCAGGAACCCTTTGCAGGTGTTATGGCTTAATTAGCTGATTAGAGTGGACACATTGAGCCTAGAATATTGAACCTTTTCACAATATTCTAATTTTCTGAAATTGTGAATTTGGGGTTTTCATGAGCTGTAAGCCATAATCATCAAAAGTATGACAAATCAAGGCTTGAACTATCTCGCTTTGCATGTAATGAGTCTATCTCATATATTAGTTTCACCTTTTAAGTTGCATTACTGAAATAATGAACTTTTGCACGATATTCTATTTTTCGAGTTTCACCTGTAAAATAAATTGAAGTGATAAAGAAAAAAAATGCAACATATAAATGCAGTCTAAATGTTAGGTGCATATTGATATTTATTCCCCACTATACTGAAAAGGGAATGCCCAGGTGAAGAAGGTGAAACTGTATCAGTGAGACACTGACAACATGGACCACTGTTCTGCCCTTTGCAGATTTCATCAGGAAAGGATAGAAAACGTGTAGACTATCTCTTATCACACACACTCATGAACATGAAAACAAATGTTCTGTCTGATAGATATGAATCCTTTTATTGCTTAGATATATGGAAGCAGCAATACAATAGATATATGGAAGCAGCAATACAATATTCCTTACTGGTTTTAAAGGTTATGTTTTCTTTTGTTCTGCTAATTATTTTTGGTCATAATAAAGTTTTTACAGTAATCCCAAAACAATAAAAACTTTTCTTTCAAAAGCCTTCCTATTAGATTCACATTGTCTGAGTAGGAAGATAGGGGTGGGGGCAATTCCATGATCATATATACAATCTCTGATTAATGGATATGTATGTCTATTACTCAGTAACAGGGAAATGTGATCTTTAGCCACAGATAATTGTTCAACAGTGACAGAGAATAGAAGATTTTTGAAATTCTGTATTTGTTTAACTTTTCAGTTCATTTTTTTCTTCTGTTCACTGACTTCGTTCCTCTCCTGGAAAGAAAGTAACTCTTCCCTCTCCTGCTACTTCCCTGCAAGTACTTTTCTAATGGGAAGCCTGGTAAAACTTCCACAATTATTCAGCATACAGTATCAACTCTGTTTTGAAATTCCAAACTATGGAAATAGCACCCTCTTGTGATAATGGAGTGGAAGAGATTATGCAAGATAAACTTGTTGCTAGGTAATATTGCTGATGAAAATATATGCAGAGGTTTTGACATACTTACTACTGTATCTAATAATGGAGCATCACTCCAAGAAAATAAAAATCTGATGACTTTTTTTTTTAAAAAATAAACTATTAATATTTGTTAAAACTGGACCTATAATTTATTTTAAACTAATTGATTAAAATGATGCCCCATTTTACAGAATCAAAAATCTGGAACGATTTCATAAGCCATCTAGTGCAAACTCCTGCATGAGGCAGGAAAATCCATGCCATGACTTGTTTTAGTGATGACTGCTTATCCGATCATTTTCTGGAATTCTTCGGTTCTGCAGGAAATCATTGATAGGTAAAGGTAAAGGTTCCACTCGCGCATACTGTGCTAGTTGTTCCTGACTGTACGAGGTGGGGCTCATTTCCGTTTCAAAGCTGAAGAGCCAGCACTGTCCGAAGATGTCTCCATGGTCATGTGGCCGGCATGACTAAACGCCAAGGGCCCACAGAACGCTGTTACCTTCCCATCAAAGGTGGTCCCTATTTTTCTACTTGCATTTTTTACGTGCTTTTGAACTGCTAGGTTGGCAGAAGCTGGGACAAGTAACGGGAGTTTACCCCATTACACGGCACTAGTGATTCGAACCGCTGAACTGCCGACCTTTCGTTCGACGAGCTCAGCATCTTAGCCACTGAGCCACCGCGTCCCACCTATCATTGCTACTGTTGAACTATTTTTGCAGGCAAGTCATTCAAGTTCATTAAGTTTACTGTTGTCCTTTGGGACAGCAGAAAACATAGTATACACATTACACTAAGCACCAATGTAGTTTGATTTGGACTTAACATATATTCACACAGCCACTGCAATTTATAACCATGATTTATGGCATTGATAGGCAAACCAGAATGCACCTATGCCTTCCCAAAGCCTGAGGAAGGTTTGGGATGTCCCATATTGTACTTCCAGCAAATTTTCTATTGGTAGTCTAAGGATCAAATAGGTTATTGAAGAGTCTTAAGGCCAAAGGTACCTATTTTATCCTTCTGTAAACCTCTAGTGACATTGTAAAGTCTTTCTTTTCTTCAGCAGCCCACAAGCAGAATAAGGAATCATTGCCGTCCTTTTTATGACTTAGGGTGATGTTTGATTCTAGTTGTCATTTAACAAACCACTTTTAATGTCTGAACCAGCCCAGTTCTTCTAGTCAGGTTTACAGTCTACATCTACAGAGATAATACACCAGGAACTGAGAGGAGAGGAAAACAAGTGGAATGGCCTTACTTGTAAAGAACTGATAATTGGCTCAACTTCCACAGCTTGTCATATTATTCTTGAAAGACCGTTTTCCATGATCAGTGAGTTTTCCTTCAGTCTACAGTCTCAGACTACCTTAGGATGTTTTCTTGCCTCCTGCTACACATATGCTTATTAAAAAAATAAAAAAAGAACTATTTCGGGAGATTTACACAGGCAAAAGCATTTTAAATTAAATTCATGCAGTTGGCCATCTCCTAGGAATACAATCTCCCACTCCAAAATCAATAGGATTTATTGATACTAAGACTACAGTTTAGTCAACTTGCTTTCTGACCTCAAAAGTCAATGCCCCAAGCTATTACTAGTCTTCAGAAGGATTTTAAAAAACAAACAAACCCAAAGACTTGGTAATCGCATCCATGCAATGTTGTAGACTAGTTCCATCATCATCCTTGGAATCTGTGGTGCTCTCCATCAAAGTACTAACCTCTAACAGAGTATAGCTTCAGAGGTGTTACTCAGAATATATGTTATTATCCATTAATATACTCTAAATAGCACTTACTACATCACTTCAGATAAATACTTATTTTTAAAAGGGGAATTATTATTTGTTTCACTTTTCCACTACAGAAATTAACAAAAAAATATTCTAATTAATCTTACTTGCTAGGCTGAACTCCCCAAATGTACCAATGAACTATAATTCAAACCTACAGTAGGTAGGCATAAACCAAACATACTATGTGTTTTGCCTTAGAATGGTTTTGTTTACATTCATACTCATGATTAGCTAAACTGTTTTTTGTTTTTTTTAAAAAAATGATTTTTGGGGTTCAGACATCTCTCTGAATCAGAAACTACACAAATTGTTCGCATAACACACAGGCTAACATCAATTGCCTAGATTATATAGCAATGTGTCATTAAAACATAGCCATTTTGGTTTGTTAATTATTTTTAACATGCTGACAAATACAACCACATATCCCTACGAAGATACTTATATATCCAGTCAAACAGCTTATATACTTTATCGCTTCCTCCTTATTTACCTACCCACACGTTTCGTTTACTGAAATTTAAGGCGTATTATCATTGGTGGATAGCAATATACTCCCGCCCACAACGTGTAACTATGCCCACAATGTTTTCCGCCATTAGTTAGGTTTTACTGGTTAAAAAGGGGTTAACCTGAGCTGCCATTGGATGAAAATCTTAGCAACCTTCCTGTCGTGGGAACTTTCAGAAGCAGGCAGGTATTTTATTGGATGCGCGGAAGGAGGGCGGGGCTGCCTAGTTTTTTAAGTGCCCCATTTCCCCTATTAGTCTTAAGGGATCTTTTCCTAAAGGACGTGAGATGTGGCGGCTGGTGTGGTTGCTGGCGGGAGTGACCGCAATCCCCCCGCACCAGGAGACGGCACGGGTCGCCCGCTTCGTGGCCCATATGTGTGAGTGGGGCGCGCTGGCTACGATCTCCACGCAGGATCCTCCGATGCGGGGCCAGCCCTTCGCCAATGTCTTTTCCATCAGCGATGGGCCGGTGGGAAAAAGTAGTGGGGTCCCTTATATGTATCTGACGGAGCTGGAAATCTCAGTGCATGACCTGAAGGTGAGCGGTGGCTGACAGCTTCGTTCTGGGTACGTTGCCTTTGAAGGAAGTGCCCGGCTGGTTTGGGGTTCTAATGTGTGGCCCGGCATGGTCGTAAAAGAAGAAAATGCAGTTTCCTCCATCAGCATTTTCGGTCAGTTCTTAGGGAAATATTCACTAATAGCTTTCTTATGAGGAAGATTACATTCCTCCGGATTACCCAAAATGATTTAAATGTACCGCTTCCTCCCCCCCCAAGAACCAGTTTTTCCTCTGTATTGCAGGTTGATGCGCTCCACTTTTAAGATGAATCTATAATGAGTCAAATTAAATCTAATCATGGTGTTTTCTGTGGCCATAAGAGCATAGCTTTAAAGACAAGTCCATCAGTACCTATTGACGTTTTGAAAAAGATGATGCAAAAAGAATCATGGATTATTTTTCAGCATAAAATAACAGAATTTTATGTGAGGTCCTGACTATTCCATTTAGTATATACTGTATGCTTCTGTGTTTTAGTTAATAAGCCTGTGGCATGAGAATTGCAATGTAAAGATTTGACAATCATAATTCAATCCCCAAGTTGAGCAGGAATTTCATGCCAGTTTTCTGGCTCGAGGCCGAGTTAGATATAGTATGAAAAACTGGGTGGGATTTTGTTTCACTTTTTAATATTAGAGTCTGGAATGGACTGTAACTATTGTAATGGCAAAAAGGTGTTTTAATTTTTCCTTCAATTTAAATAGCAATGCCTATTTTCTCAGAATGCTATTTATCTTGCAGAACAAAATAGAGATGACATGGCCTATTTTATCCTGTATGATAAAACAGCAGGTTCTGATAGTAATTCTGAATTTTTAACTTGGACAAATGCAAAGATCTTATGAAAAAGAAGTTAAGTGTAAAAATATGGATAAGATTTGTGAAAAGGGCCTTGGAATTATAGTTGATTACAATAAAATAGACTGAATTTTAGGCTGTACAAAGTAGAAATAGAATTGCAAAACAACCCAAAGTAATAGTTTTACTCTGTTCTATATTGAATCTCAATAACATATACTTTTGTCTGCATTCAGTGGTTTAGTCGCACTACCATAGTGCTCCAGTTATGCTAAGCTACATTTTTAAGCAGTGTTGAATGAATTGTAATAAGTAGATTTGTGCATTATATTAAATCACAGAAGTCACTTTATATATTATACTAAGCTATGGATTCATTTAATTATTAATACAATGTGTGAATGAAGGTAGCTACAGTGATATTTGTCTGTGTAGAGAGGAGTCATTGTTACAATGATTATGGCTGAGTATTAAAAATACATGTTCTGCTTGCAAGTGATGAAGTTTTAGGGATGTCAGTGCTTTAAAAAGACCAACATTTCTGTAATAGAAGGATAATTTGCACACACATATAAGCTGAACATTAGGTTTCGCAAATCAGATTTCTTATAGAACAAGGGCATTGAATTTTGAATCCACTTCCAAGAAAGATTGTATAAAATGATAATCTTAACTGGCCCATTCTCTTTATCTAGTATGGGAAATTGTCAATCTGTAGGGGACTCAGCTATCTGTTACTAGAGTCTTATGTTATTTACCTTACATATGACAAGCCATCCTCTAAAGTTCCTTTCAGTTCTTTCTTGGTAGCTCAAAACTCTATGATGAGTTTATTTGGAATTTTTTGACTTCACTCTTATCCATTCTTCTCCTTTGTCTTTCATCATCTTCTAAAATAATAGTGTAATTAGAAGTAATCTCTGTGTAGGTGTGTTTTTAAATATAGACGTCAAGCCATATTTACTTAAGTGTAGATGTGTTTTTAGTAATTTACTGCTGTGATCAGCAAATTTGAATAAATGAGAGACTGGGAGTCAGGCAAAATATATATTTAATAAACAATTATTAAACCAAATAGTTACATACATACTAATAGATACGTGATACATCATACTCTATGTGTTCTGTCCCCCTTCCTCACACACAGGCAAACGTAATACCAAACACGTCTGCCAATTTTTTATTAGGTAAACAGATTAGAATTCTTGGCAGACCAAGGTTTTGGCAGCAAACTGCCAAATGCCTGCCAAGATAGGTTTAACTCCCATAAAGCAGAAGAGGACTTATCTTCAGTCTGTACCAGGAGCAACAAATTATCCACGAGACAAGAGTTTAGTCAATGTTCAGTCCAAAATGTATCCAAGCCGAATTTCAGAGATCACGATGTGACTTTCAGGGTTTAACTTTGTCCGTCATAAAGCCTGAAGAGCAATCCCACCCACTTTTATTCCTGGTGGGGCATGGCTCCGTGACTCAGCTCAATCTCTGGTCCTCCCACGCCTCTTCCGTTGCTGTGCACGCTTCTCCCTCCGACGCTGCCTGGGATCAAGCCAGGATTCATCCTCCTCGCTCCCTATCAATTGGTGCTCTGATATGCCTTCTTCCTGGCACATCCCAGGCTGTTCCTTCTGGCCTTCGGATGGAACCTGAGGCATTGCCAGAAAGGAGGGTCCCTCACCTTCTGAGTCCTCTTCCTCTGTTAGGACAGGCTCAGGGGTCACAACACTTCATATTCTATGCTTGCCTTAGTACAAGTAATTAGAACCATAAAAGGAAGGTTCCAAATAAAGAGATGAAATTTCATAGGAACCAAAGATTAAAAGATGTATTGAAAACATACCTGTTTGGAGAAGTTCCTCCTCCTCAAATAATCTTCATTTAACCTGAAAAAGTAAGTACAAGCCAACTCTATGTAGGGCAAGTTTGATTTTTTTTAACTGATTTGTTTTCTTGTTTTTACTTTAACAATCTTTTTCCCTGCAAAAAAACACTAAATCATCCACAATTTCTGCTTTCATGAAGAGGGATCCTCAGGTGATTGCTAGGCAGATAACATAGGCAGAATGTTTTCTAGCTCATCACTACCTTATTAGTTTCTTAGCAAATGCTGTGTAGAGAAACTTTGAGTAAATTTGAACTGAACTTGTCTGCACTTTGAATATTAATAATTAAATATTAAATTGTCTTCACGGGACTATCAGTCAAATGAATAGAAATTGTTATGATTCATGAGGAAATAAATAATACTTAAAGATAATTAGATGAAACGATGGCAAACTCACATACAGTTACTAATGATTCAGCGGACACATTTGGACACCTCCATATGATTTGCAGTACATCCTTTCTGAGGGGATAGTTGCAAAGGAAAATTGATCTGTGGGTAACAGATGCAGATCAATTTTAAAAACCATAGTTGTTAAGAAGTCTACTATTTGAGATTTGGCTGCAAACCCTGGGAGAGATGTACCAGTATGCTAATCTGGTTGCATTTTTGTGAATTTTTCCCCATTTGGACTAAAATGTGAACTGGGAAGTAGGGATGTAGCAGTTTCCAATGAGAAAACTAACTCAATAGGATGTATATGATTTTCAGCTGATGCTGGAGTGCCAGAAGACCAACAAATAAACCTGATTTTTGAAGTTGGTAAGGTTGTGAAGTTTTCTGCAGTTTGCAATGCCTTGTTCACAACCGATATTGTAGGAGAATCTTGTCATGCAGATGCATCAAAAAACATCATCTGGTCTGGTTTAAATAAGCTATGTCATCTTGCTTTTCCAGAAGGAACAAACTATATCCCACTGTTCCTTTTACTGTTGCTGTTTGGATTTATTTTGATTGAAAGATGTCTCTGTTATATCCATATGACACAATACAGGCGGTCCTGTATTCATGAAAAATGGGCCTGTTTTTGGCCTCCCAACCCCCCCCACATGTCACGTTTTTGCCTTCACCAGCACCAGGAGCACTCTGCAGGCCTCCCAAACCCTCTGCGCATCCAGTTTTTGCAAAAAACAGGCCTGTTGTTGGTGAAAATGGAATGCGCAGGGCAGGGTTTCGGGAGGCCAAAACTGGCTCTATTTTCCACCCTCTTTTGGGGTGGGGGGTGGGGAAAGTGTGTCTTATACTCCGAAAAGTATGGCATATCATAGCACAGGATAGAATGTATAGCTACTGAAGGCAGAATTCAGCAGGACTGTTTTAAATCAGATTTCTGGAGTGATAAATGTCTCACAGAAAGCACACTTCTATGTATTTGTTAAAAGACACAGATATTGTGTCTGCTGTAGATTCAAAGTCAAATGAAAAGGATGATATAGCAAGTTATGAGCAATCTTTCAGTTCACTTGACCCCAGATTGTAGTAGTTCAGACTAATCTGATAGTTACCTACCGGTAATAACAATGATTTGAAATGAAGATAATTGTTTTGAAAGACTGGAAACCTTATATGGACTTTTTACTGAAAGAAATGAAGAAATGAGATATTGACTTACAGGATGTTTGAAGTTTAAGCTAGACTTGGACTATATAAGGGACTGAAGAAATCTCAGAGGAAGGAGGGATTATAAAATTGTGTCTACAGTGTCTCTTGAAAAGAAGGTAGGAAGCTATTCTAACTTTAGTTCTTTTCTCTTTTCATCTTTTTGCATTTTTTCTCTTTTTCTTTTCTTTTTTCAATTTGTCTTTCATTGTATGGAAAAATTGGTAGGTAGGTAGGTAGGTAGGAGAGAGGGGGAGAGAGAGGGAGATTTTCCCATGATGATATATTCATAATTATCTTAGTTTACAGGTGGTTCCATATTTCTTTAATATAGTGGTAACAAATAATATTGCCAGTATTTTATAGTGCATGTTTTCAATGCTTGCTTCTGATTGGCAGCAAAAAAGCCTCTAATGATAGATTACTATGCATTGATGAGGGTTATCCCTCATTTCTACTCTCTTACTTCGAACTTCATGGAATGTCTTTTCTTCCCTTCTGAAGTATGCAGGAAGTTGTGACATCCTTAATCTGTATGTTGCTAGACCTGAATGCAGATTTTGAAACTATCCACTCCTGTTTGGGAGCTCAGCTATATCTCTGAAATGCTTTCTAATCTAAAATTTGTACACATTTTGTTGGTTGTAGGAATATAATTAGCAATTTAAGACTGAAAATCTTAAATTCTCAAGAAATGCATGTCTAAACAAGTAAGCTGTGTCTTGTCAACTTGACTTCTATATTGACTCCTTGAGAAAACAAAGTTCTATAAATAGCATGACCTTCTACTATGTTCCCTCTGTATGTGAAGAGAGATAAAGATTCGTTTGATTTGGATAATGTTTTTTAAAAGTCTTGATAATGAATAGTCCACTTACTCATTTATTTATTGAACAATGCACATTTAGGGTCCAGTGACTTCTTGCTCATTAGAATCTTGAGTGAATATTACAAGCTCTTCTAAAAGTTATTTAGCTTTTGTTATTTTGTTTATATCTTAACTTTATGCACATTTTTCAGCTGAATTTAATATTAAATGTTCACATATTTTTTTCATAGATGGTAAGAACAATAGAATTCTAGAGATCTTGAAAGCATTTGGCCTACTTGTGACGTTTTAGTTGATTCCAATAAAAGTGCTTCATCTGGGACAGGCTTGTACATTTTGGGACACTCTTCTTGAAATTAGAGTTCATTGATTATTCCGTCATCTGTGTACAATTTGTCAGATAAGAACTATTGGAGATGGTTATAAAGTTCTTTCTTTGAAAAGAGAGAAAAATGTAGCATTGTTGTGTGGTGTATAAAATATGAAGAACCTAAAGAAACTTTTCAACAGTGTGGGTTGTATTTCTAAAAATGTTTTTGCTAATTCCATGGTGCTTATTGGACCATGAGGCTAACTTGTCCTTTCCTCATTCCGAAGGACAGTATCTTGAAAAAGTGCTGCTGTCTTTTTATCTCCAGCAATACAGATGACAGTTGGAGACATTTTCCATAGATAATATACTCAGTCATGAATCAGCAAATTCTTGGAATTTAGTAATCTGTATTTGGGTTAATATTGAAGCAACAAATGTAAAATGCTTACATTTAAATCATGTGCTGCTGTAACTTCACTTTTTCCCCCAAAATAAATTTGTTTGAATATTTCAAGAGGTCACAATTCAGTCTTGTGCCTTATAGAAAAGACTGAGTAAACATCATGTGATTTTTAAACTTTTACACTAAATAGAAAATGAAACAAACAAATTCAAATGTTTTTAAGTAGATTACTTTCGACAACTATATGTCTAATTATCTTTTATCATTATTTTACTCAATGAGCTAGAACTTTGATTAAACCCAATTTACTTCTTGTATTTCAGGTGAATGCAAATGCCTCCCTAACCATGTCCTTGGCACAGACTTCTTATTGCAAGAAGCATGGTTATGATCCACAAGATCCTCTATGTGCCCATGTGATCTTCTATGGTGTAGTTGAGAAGGTAAACCAATATTTGTGCTGGTAACAAGACTATAGATGTAAATTCTAGCTCGGAATTAGAAAAGAGTTCTCATAATAGTGTGTTTTAAACATTGATGTTAACATAATCTCTGTCTCCTGAGTCTGCATATTTAACAGTAAAAATCCATATAAATATTTGACCCTGATGTAATGAAGAGACTTTCTTATTTTGTGATGAGGAAATAGCCACATAGGACAGTGCATTGTATTCTCCCAGCTACTTTCCTCATTGTGTGGGACTCTGATGCTGGAATTGAGTCATCTCACAATGCTTTGCAAATTATGTGGCAAACTACTGAGTAAGTGATTATAGAGCATTGCTAAAAAGGATATTTGTCTGCTCTCTAGTTTTGGGATTTTAGAGAGAAATTGCTTTCTTCTTCCCAGTTGGCAAGGTGATGAAAAATCATCTTTGGCCTAGAAAACTTTATACTACAACATGTTTATTCTTTTTTATTGTAGCAAAACATGTTTATGTAGGCATATAATTGCTGCAGTCAGGAGAGACTTTTGACAGTTTCAACATGTTCATAAAAATTCAATAAAATATCTACAGCATAACTATACAAATAAACATCACATAAAACAATATTGTTTTAATCTTCATTTGGAGCTTTGCATTTCAGACTTAATTCAAGGAACCAGATGGTAGTAGAGAAGGTGAGAATCAAGTTCTGTTGGGTTTATAGGAATTATTCCAAAGAAATTGTCTATAGTATTATAGTTCAAATGACATCAGTGTTTGAAATTGGGGTGGCACATACCCATGACATTATTTGCAATAGGCAAAATTATTCCAGAATGTAAGAGGCAGTGACCCAAAGAAATGTGAGATTTATTTATTTATTTATTTATTTATTGAATTTCTATACCGCCCTACTCCCGAAGGACTCAGGGCGGTGTACAGCCATGAAATAAAACACATAAATATACAAAATTTAAAATCGAATAAAATAGATTAAATAAATTTGGCTGAATTTATACCCATAATTTAAAATACCCATAATTTTAAAATACAATTAAAAATTTAAAATTTTCATTTAAAAGGGAGAAAATTTAGGCGAGGCCCGCTTGATGAAATAAAAGCGTCTTCAACTCGCGGCGGAAGGTGCGCAGATCCGGGATCCTCCGTATCTCTGGGGGGAGCTCATTCCAGATCGTCGGTGCCCCCACAGAGAAGGCTCTCCCCCTAGGGGCCGACAGCCGACATTGTTTGGCCGACGGCACCTGGAGGAGCCCCTCTCTGTGGGAGCGTACTGGTCGGTGGGAGGCTGTTGGTGGTAGTAGGCGGTCCCGTAGATAACCAGGTCCTAAGCCATGGAGCGCTTTAAAGGTGGTAACCAGAACCTTGAAGCGCACCCGGAAGACCACCGGGAGCCAGTGCAGCTCGCGCAGGAGAGGTGTTACATGGGAGCTCCATGTTGCTCCCATAACCACCCGCGCGGCGGCACTCTGCGCCAGTTGGAGCCTCCGGGTGCACCTCAAGGGGAGCCCCATGTAGAGAGCATTACAATAGTCCAGACGAGAGGTGACGAGGGCATGAGTGACTGTGTGTAACGAGTCCCGATCTAGAAAGGGACGTAACTGGTGAATCAGGCGAACCTGATGAAAAATCCTCCCGGTCACGGCCGTCAAGTGCTCTTCTAAAGACAGCCGTGAATCCAGGAGGACGCCCAAGTTACGAGCCCTTTCCGTGGGGGCCAATGATTCGCCCCCAATAGCCAGCGATGGCGCCAGCTGACTATATCGGGACGTCGGAAACCACAGCCACTCGGTCTTGGATGGGTTGAGCCTGAGCCCGTTTCTCCCCATCCAGATCCGTACGGCCTCCAGGCACTGGGACATCACTTCAAGGGCATCGTTGGGGTGATCCGGGGTGGAGATGTACAGCTGAGTGTCGTCAGCGTACAGATGGTACTTCACCCCGAAACCACGGATGATCTCACCCAGCGGCTTTACATAAATGTTGAACAGGAGGGGCGAGAGAACCGATCCCTGCGGCACCCCACATATAAGGGGCCTCGGGGTCGATCTCTGCCCCCCTGTCAACACAGACTGCGACCGGTCAGAGAGAAAGGAGGAGAACCACCATAAAACGGTGCCTCCCACCCCCAACCCTTCCAGCCGGTGCAGCATGATACCATGGTCGATGGTATCAAAAGCCGCTGAGAGGTCTAACAGGACCAGGACAGAGGAACAACCCCTGTCCCGAGCCCTCCAGAGATCATCAACCAACGCGACCAATGCCGTTTCCGTGCTGTACCCAGGTCTGAAGCCCGACTGGAACGGATCTAGATATGACAAAATAGGGAAATAGGGACAAAAAAAGAAATACAATTCTAGTCTATTTCAATGCCATTAATTATACCTTTCCATTATCTTATTCTACCAAAATACACAAATTCATCCATTTGCTCAATATTTTCACTATTTATATAAACCTGAAACTATTTACTATTTTCCCTATTAAAAATATGCTTCATTGCTTCGTATAATACAGTATACTTAGTGTTTGTTGCAAATCATTCAGTTTTCAGTCAACAATATGTGACTCTTTGCATTGAAAAGTACAAATAACATTCAGTGCCTGCCAACCTTCCTTCACCTTCACCACAAACATTCCTTATAATTATATCCATAAATATATGAATACATGTACACATCCTTGACTTGCACATTGATTGTGCTCAATGTCAAACCATTTATTAAACATTCCACTTGTTCTCATGCATGCTTTATCTCCATCTTATTGCATTCAACAGTTAACCTTCAACTCCATATTCACATAAAGCATTCAGTAAATGAATCCTGATTTTATCACATGCTTTCTCTAAGTCAACAAATGAACAATAAACTGTCTTCTCATTTTCATACATTTCTCAATGATTGCTGAAAAGCAAAACTCTGCAGAAGGCCACACTGCTCTTCTCAAATTTTTCTCATTGTTACCCGATATAAACTTTTATCATGTACGATTTGTACATGATAATTCATAAAATGATTTAGTACAGTTTTAAAAACAAATGTAATCACTATCCAAGACTAAAAATATTTAGTTCCTAAACACTACATGGTCATCCAAGCAGTAATTGGGACCAGATGAAAAGCAGCATGTTCTCCTTTTTCTGTCCAACTAAAGGTAATTCAACTTATTGGGCACACAATTTTCCAGCTGTTGGTTGTGAGACTATTAGCTAGGTGCAGAGGCAGCAATTCAAAGTCAACAATTCCACTGGATTGAGTCCAACAGCTGTTCAACTTCTAGTTATATGTTCTGTTATGTCCTGGATTGTCCTATCTTGAGAAGACTTGCAGAAAAATATAATGGTTAACTGATTTGTTGTCTTTTATATTGCTGAAAACTCTTTTTTTTAGGTTCAGAATGGTACAGAAGCTGATTTTGCAAAGACAGCACTGTTCAATAGACATCCTGAAATGGAATTTTGGCCTAAAGGGCATAACTGGTTTTTTGCCAAACTGAACATCATCAACATTTGGCTCCTAGACTTCTTTGGTGGAATAAAAACTGTGACCCCAAAAGACTATTTTAACGCTGTACCCTAGTAAGTGCTCCACTTTGTTATACAACTTTTGAAGTAATATTTTTGAACTCTTGATTTATGATTCTGACACATGTAGTACAAACTTGAATTCTCTCTCCTTTTTATCAGAACCACTTTAATGTATTTGTAGTTAAAATCCTTTATCTGCTTAAATCAGAGCCATCTCTGCCATGGTGCTTGCATTATGGAACATCCCCTTCCCCCCCCCCCTTGAAATTAGAGAATCAAGATCACGTGAAGTGTTAATACCACTTTATAATGCTTTAGTAAGACCACTCTTGGAATACTGCATCCAGGTTTGATCACCACAATGTAAAAAAAGATGTTAAGACTCTAGAAAGAATGTAGAGAAAAGCAACAAAGAGATTAGGGGACTGGAGGCTAAAATTTATAAAGAACAGTTGCTGGAATTGGGTATGTCTAGTTTAATGAAAAGAAGGACTAGGGGTGACATGATAGTAGTGTTCCAATATCTCAGAGGTTGCCACAAAGAAGAAGGAGTCAAGCTGTTCTCCAAAGCACCTGAAGGCAGGACAGGAAGCAATGGATGGAAACTAATCAAGGAGAGAAGTAACCTAGAACTAAAAAGAAATTTCCTGACGGTTAGAACAATTAATCAGTGAAGCAACTTGCATCCAGAAATTGTGAATGCTCCAACACTGGAAGTTTTAAAGAAGAGATTAGACAACCATTTATCTGAAATGGTATAGGGTTTCCTGCCTGAGCAGGGGGTTAGACTAGGAGACCTCCAAGGTCCTTTCCAACACTGTTATTCTAATTCTAATTCTTTGACATTCCAGAAAGCCCTCAAGGCCTGACTATCAGGCCTGGGACTCTCAGGGAACTGAAGTCTTACTTAGATGGCTCTATTGTTGAGTGTCATTATTATCCTCCTTTTGCCTATGGTTTTATGTTTGATTGTTATGATATTTATTAATATGGATTTTTATATTTTATACCTGTTTTTACATTTGAAATCAAATCAAATCGATTTGATTTGACATACCTGTTGTTTTTATATTTGTTGTTTCATGTGATAGTTGTGCACTACCCAGAGTCATTTCTGGCAAAATGGGAGGCAATGTAAATTAGATAGATAGATGAATAAAATAATAAAATAAAATAAAACTGCCTTTTTCCTTTCACTTTTGAGGAAATTGACTACTGTATAATATGTCACATCCTATGGCTTATCCCAAAATGACAGATAGTTGTCTCTTGTTTATAGATAGCCAAAATAGAATTACATGACATTGTGTAGTCGCATAAGTACCTCCCAATATGCATAAAAGATAATGAAATTTCTATAGCCTGCCATCTATTCTGGTATTGTCTGCTCTGGCTGATAGTGGCTTTCCAAAATCTCATGCTGAAATTTTTCTCTGCCTTGCAGCTGTGATTTGCTTTTATCATAGAATTATGAAGGAAAAGTGCCAAAATGATTACTTCACAGTGCCAAAATACCATTTTAACTATTTTTCTTGTTTATCCTTTGTAGGGATTAACGTTTTTTGGATGTAACTGAACATCTCTCCTTCCACTAAACAGTTCCATAACAAGAAGATAAGGACTCTATGGGAACTGTGCAAAACTCCAAATTTACATATTCATTTGAAATTCTGATGGACTGTTTATGCAATATGCACTTTTTGTGAGGGAACCCCTCCCCCATCTTTTAAAAGTCTGAAATTTGTGCCAAAAAATCTAATTCTATGAACACATTTTTTAGGATATGCAAATCAACACAGCCTGCATAATTCATTTTGCCTTTAAGACTCAGATTTTTAAAGAGAGCTAATTATTTTTCAGCAAGTCTATAAAAATAAAAATTCAGCTGGGGCAAGAAGAATATAATCATAAAACAGAAGTAAAGGAAAATTTGGGAGAAGAAAAAGGGAGGTAAATAATTGTAAATTTAACTTTGGTGTGACCAAATATTATCATATATTCAACTGCACTATGCCTTGATTTAGAAATTTGTAAATAGCATCTTGGATTCCGTCCCTGCTCATCTGTTGGATGATTTTATTGTTGGAATCAGCTGTGGAAATAATTGTACACCATGATTTGATTTGATTGTATATTATGTATTATCTTTATTCTCCAACCAGAATTTCATTGTTAAATGAGTGGTTAAATAAATTTATTAAATAAATAAAAGTAATAAAATGTGTGAATAAGTAAGTGACCTGTGTTCAGAAAAATGAAAGCTAAACAAAATGTGGCTGTGGCAATTCTGTAAAATTTCTTCAATCGCTTACAAGAGCAGCAGAAAGGGTAATGAAATATGAACATTTTTTAAAAAAAATGCTACATAATCTCTAACCTTTGTATTAGAATGCAAGCCACTAGTGAATTCTTTGTTGAAGAAAAAGGTGCTATTGTGATTCCACTTCTCCTCAAGAGGCCATTATTGGATGCAATGGGATTGGACAATTTTTGTTCAGTCTTCAACCTTATAAGCTGCCCAACTTCCCAGAATCACTGAGAGTCAGGCATCTTACTATATAAATATTTATTTTCTATTTTATTTATTTATTTTGTTGAGTATGTATTAGATAATATATACAAGTATAAGCATGAATTGAATACATAAAATGAATACAATTAAAGGGAACATTAGAACAGGGACGGTAGGCACCCTGGTGCTCTTATGCACGACCTTTAGTAGTAGTAGATTATAATTATTATCCTTCCCTTTTTAGGGAAATTGTAGAGAAGGTAGTAGTTCACAGTCCCAAAGGCCTTGGAGGAAACAGATGATGTTTGAACCTTTCCAGTTTGTTTTAGGCTGTGTTATAGCATCAAGATGCGATTAATAGCAAGTAGGGATTTGTGGATGACCTCTGGTGGGCTATGTTTGTGGCTGGTATTTCCACCCTAACCCCTTTTAATTTCTTGTTCACTTTTAATACCATTGAGTTGGGAATGGAAGCCCTCTTCTTTGGTGTTTTTCTTCTTTCTTCCAAGCCTGGTTTAGACTCGGGTGTGTGTTGCGCGGGGGGGGGGCAGGGGGAGAGGGGGGAGGACTTAAGCTTCCCCTTTGTTGTTTTCATAGGGAAAATAATGTTTGAGTGAAATTCTGTATCTTTTTCATGAACAATAGCCAGATAAGTATGAATATATGTGCAGTCTTTGTAATATTATGCATAAATGGAACACACTTTCTGTCTCCATAGTAGTGCATTCCTTGCTTCTTATAAATGGTGTTCTCTGTTCATAGATCCACATGGGTTCTACCAGGCCCGTCTTCAAGCACTCTTTAAAAAACTAGCTTTCCCCCAGATTTTAGATGATTTGGGCTCTGGGAATTATGAGAAATGCGCATGGTAAGTTTTGCTCCTTGAATGAATAATCTTTTTAATGCTGGAGTATTTTAAAAAATCTTCACAAAGTTGTCTGGGAAATATAAATACTTGAATAAGGTCTGAGGTTGCCAAGGTTATAATGAAACATGAATATAATAAAACTCACAAAAACTAATACAAACCCAGCCAAAACACACTCGTTAATTTGCCTTTTGTTGGAAATGTGTTTCTAAAACAAATTTATACTTTGTTTTATTCACATAATTTGTTGTTAGTTGCGAAGTCATGTCTGACCCATCGTGACCCATGGACTCCGTCCCTCCAGGCCTTCCTGTCCTCTACCATCTCCCGGAGTCCATTTAAGCTCATGCCGACTGCTTCAGTGACTCCATCCATCCACCTCATTCTCTGTCATCCCATTCTTCTTTTGCCATCCAATCCCATCCAATCGTTCCCAGCATTAGGTTCTTCTCTAGTGAGTCCTTCCTTCTCATTAGGTGGCAGAATATTTGAATTTCATCTTCAGGATTTGACCTTCTAAAGAGCAGTCAGGGTTGATTTCCTCTAGGACTGACCGGTTTGATCACCTTGCAGTCCAAGGGACTGGCAGGAGTCTTCTCCAGCACCATAGTTCAAAGGTCTCAATTCTTTGGCACTCAACCTTTCTTATGGTCCAACTTTCACAGCCATACATTGCAACTGGGAAAACCATAGCCTTGACTACGCTCTTTTGTTGGCAGGGTGATGGCTCTGCTTTTTAGTATGCTGAATTCATATAATTAAAAGAGTTATAATATTTACAGACAGTAAAAGAGGCTGATGGTAGGTGCCTTTGTTATATTGTTACCACTTTGGCTGGGGCATATTTGGAAATACATTTAATTTATATTAACAGCTTTTCCTACCTTTTTGAATAACCAAAGTGACTTGCAGATTTTTTACTATGATAAAGTGCATACTTTTCATTACATATGAAAAATCTATTTTATATAATTATTGCATTGTTAAGTAATTCCTGGAATGAATTTGAAATTTTTGTTTGTTATGCTTAATGTACAAAAAAGTGAAGTGGATGGAAAATTTTAGAAGTGTGAAATTATTAGTTTTGCGTCTTCTCCTTGGGACTTAAAAATGATAATTTTGACTATATACAATCCAGGTTCTATGGAGACTTTCCGTCGGGTTTTGTTCTCTCCCTCTACTAATTTTTATACATCTTCCTCTTCTCAGATGACAAAGGCATTCATATTGTCTTCCATTAATATCAAGTAGCCTGGGAAAATCTACTGCAAAGGCAATTGGCTAATTCCTAATAGCAGTTTATGAGTGTTGATTCTGGATTCATTGTCTGGGGCAACAACAAATGAGTTATTTATAACCGTAACTTGGTTCTGCCAAAGGATTGTTTTTTTAGCAGTCATGTACTTCCTGTAAAATCTTTAAACTTGTCATTGCCGTTAACCCAAACAAGCACCCCTCACAAGACTTGAAATACAAACAAGTTCTCTCAAAATTGCAATAAATTGTATTTATATTAATAAAAGTTTATTCTAATTTAGATATCCCATAAAATTAAAATACAGACTTTATGCAGAGAGAACATTTTATAACCAACACAAATCCATGTATTTATTTCTAATCTAGGAATGGTTTCCAAATTATTTTACATTCTCTGTCAGATGTCAAGATTCCTTGAGACACAATTCTAGATATCAAAGTAGAACTCCATAACTCATAACTCAGTATATTTTGTGGTAATGCATGGTTTCATAAAGTTTAATAAAAATATCATAAGTTGAATTGTGATTTCAACTTTTAAGATTAGTTTTATTCACGTATGAATCATTTTTCAAAATTTTTGAGATTTACAATATTATCACATGTTAAGAAAGAATGAGCCAATCTGATCACTTCCTTTATAACAGTTTTTAGAAGACAAGCTATCCAATTTAGCAATCAGAACTGGGATAATATACTAATGAAAAAACTTATCAATTGTCTCTAAATATAATATTTGATAAAAATTTAATAATCTTCTTGCATTGATATTCCCATTGCTACCTATCTCTTATTGCATCTAAATTCTGCATCTATTTAATTATACAATTTTTGACTTGTATATTGTTTGGATATATGCTTTGATCAATGTGTTTTGCATGTTGTTTATTCTTTCTTAAAGAGAAAAGAAAATATATTCCTTTTTTCTGTATTAGTTTTTCCTTTTCAAACTACAGAGCATAGAATCAATGGTAAGGACGTTAACTAGTATGCTTTGAAATAAATGGACTAAACACAGGTCTTAGATTAGGGTGAATGGAGCCCCTTCACTGGATGTCTTTCTTTTAAGTGGCCAGATGCTAGTTTTTGATGTATTTTGTACTGTGTTTTTGTCTTGGTTTTCTGGTATATATTCTGAATCACCCAGAATTGGTTTGGGTGGTGCCTAATACTAATAAAATAAATAATAAATGGAACCACTTATGTCCTCCAACAATATATTTAACACCAGCAAACAACTTCTGCCTATCCAGGTCCTTGGGAAGGATTTGATAAGTGGAAAAAAGTGCCAAATTTAGTCTAAACATCTGGCTGACTGTGCAACCTATCATAATAATCTCTTTGTAGGTTTATAGTTATTATCTAGACCAGAAGTTTAAAATCCTAATATTAATACACACAAAATTAAATGTTTTTCCAAATTTTAAAATATAGATAATAAGCATTTAATTTCCAATCTGTTGTATTATTGAAGTGTGGATGGAAACTGAAATGTGCTCCTCTGATGCTGGAAGTTTCTTTATGCATGTGTTTATCTATGCACATGAGCAAACACATATACGAAATTAATATATTTTATACTCATAGAAAAACTCAGAAGTATTTTTATTTTCAGAAACATAGTTATTGGTATTAGTCACCTCTTAATGTTGTTCTACCAAGTGCTGATTAAGGACAATTTTAAATGACTATAGTAAATCAAATCAGCATATACAACTGCATAGTTTCATGTACGTTTCCCCCAACCATGTTCCACAATTAACAACCGCATAAAAGATACATGTAGTATTGCAGTCCTGCAAATAATCAGCTCTTTTCCAAATTTGATCCCTTCTGAACCTGAATATCAATATCCATAATCTCCTGCCGTAATATGATCTTGATGGCTAGAATTGTGAAAGTATGAAATTCCATATACTGAGAGAAGCTCACATAGTAATTAAAAGGATAAGAGAGAATGGAATCAGACAAAGAAAACTTGCTCCTAGGTATCTGCTCTCTGGAAAGAAAAGATGGAAGCAGACCACCTAGAACCTTCTCTGTAGAAAGGGGAAGGAAGAATTTTTGCAGCTTGATCCACATCTCTCCAAGTGCTAGGTCCGTGATGGTGAACCTATAGCACGCGTGCCAGAAGTGGCATGCAGCACCCTCTCTGATGGCACATGAGCCATCACCCCAGTTCAGCTCCGCTGCGCATGTGCGGGTGCATCCCACTGGCCAGCTGGTCTTTGGCTCTCTGCTGCGCATGCACAGGGGTGGATGGTAATGGAAGGAGTTGATCTTCACTAGATCTTCACTGCTGACTTGTATGGTGGTGGTGCTCCTTAGGCTGGTCTCTAAATATTCAGTATTTTTGATGTTGAGGTGAAAGGCAAATTGACAAAGGCAATTGTTCCACAGTTGTGATAATATCCATAACAATGTTGAACCTTGATGAACATCAACTTTCACAGGAAAGCTGCCAGAAAGGCCAACAGTGCATCTCATGTGACAGCTGGTATTTGCATGCAGCATCTGGACCCATGTAATGAGTTACTCAGGCATACCATGGTCACGTAGCATGTACCAAATTAGCTGATGCAGAACATGGTCAAAGGCCTTTTCAAGGCCTAGGAAAGCCAAATGTAAAGGTTTCCCTTTTTCTTAGTGTTTCTCTATTAGCATGAGAACTGCAAAGATGGGGTCAGGAGTACTAGAGGCTTTGACTAAAGCCACATTGATTGGTACTGATTTTTATGATGTAAATGCTGATTGATGATCCACTCAAAAATTTTCATTGTGTGTGCAAAATTTGTCAAATTGGGCAATCTGCTGGATCGCCTTTATTCTATAAGAGCGTTACTGTTATGCTCATCGTCCAGTTAGCAGTCATATGGCCAGAGTCCACAATGGCATTGATGAAATTTGTTGCCAATAGGCTAACAATAAGCTTATATGATAACATTTAATATAGTCTATTTTTATAAGTAAATTATCAACCCCCCCCCCAATATCCAGGTGGCAACAAGTGAAAACGAAAGAGCAGCCAGACAATCACCAGCAACAAAGTACTTTAGATAACTGTATTAATACTGCTTGTACACATACAATTGAAATGATTGTTCCTAACATACAAGAGTCCAAAGATGGCGAGGCCTGAACAGGCCCACACTGACACTTTCAACCAGGGTATGGGGGATGTGCCCCAGGATATCCTGTAGGAAGAAAATGTGGCAAAGGAAATCTTGGAGTCTGGCTATGGCTATAGGTTGGAATCAAAGTGCCAGATAGCTACCATAGATGAAGCTAAGACACATATTTTGCACTGAAATTTGGAGATTGCGTAAAACACCATTTTTGCTGGAGTTCAAAGTTTAACATTCACTGATCATTCCAGATATACATGTTTGTAGCCATTTTTAATTGAATTTTCTGATGGTAGAGCAAAAGAGTGTGTATTTCAACCTTATTGCCAGCAGGTGGTTTCTGAAAGATCTCAATGGGCTTTGCACTTCCTGTGGAGGCAGTCAGAAGAACAAAGCCTTTTCTCTTGTCTGTTCCTTGTCCTGCTATCTGTTCAATTGTGGTCTTCAGCCTTCTTCTTCATCCCCAACTGGCTTACAACCTTGGGGGGGAAATGAAGCTGAAAAGAATACTTATCAATGCCATCCTTCAGGCTTTGCTCCCAATTGCAGGTAAGATAGACTTTTCATATTCTAAGAAACTATTTAAAAAATTTCTCTTCCCCGAAATGGAGGAAAGAGCAAGCTTCTCTTGCATGTCATATTCTGCTTGTACCAGGAAGGAAATCTCTGTGCAAACTTGTAGTTACGTCTCCTTGTTAAAAATCAGCTACGCATTTTGTTCAAATTCCATCACTTTGGATCAGTGCTTTTCAAAAGACAAAATTTTATCACCTGATGAAGAGCTGGGCTGGCAGATGGATTAAAAAACATTTTAATGTCCTGTGGTTTTGGCCTGGAAATCATGTGAGCCTGCTTCCATTTGCAAACAATGTTGGACTAAAAAGGGTATCTTTTGGCATTGCTGTCCACCTACTAATAGTGCACTGCTCCAGCAGAATTTACTAGTGGTGTCTATTATTCATGAGGGATAGACTATCCATAGTCTGTCAATGGGAATTGTCACTGTCATGTCTTATATTTTATCAGGGAAATGTCACGTTGTGAGTTATATGGCCTTACTCTCTCTCATGATTTTCTGAATTGCAACATAATGCCCACCTAATCCAAGGCTCATATCAGTTCAAAATTGAAGAAGAAAATATAATAGCGAGAACAAATGAAATATATTTTCATCAATACATTATGCCTTTCTATGTATTGTAATAATTTGGATATTATTGCTCTCCAATTAAAAAAATAAGCTTTTGAATTTCTAGTTTTCTAAGATTAAATGTTATTAGTCCTGCTTACTAAAATTATTGATTAAAATTATATCGACAAGTCTTGAAAACTATTGCGTCTTAAAGGGTAGGCTTTGGATGCATCTACCTAGCACAGTTTTGTTCACAATCAGCAAATAGGTTTTCAAATACTTGGGCCCTCTAAACATCAAAGCAATATCATATGCAAACCTTTTGGAAAGAAAATATAGAATGTTTGACTTTAAAAATGTGTTCTACTGAAATACACCTTCAGTCTATAGTGATATAGCTGCAGAAAGAAGAATATAAACATAGTGTTGTGCGGTAAACTTCAGTTCAGATGGTGTCTTTCAACTTTGCCAAGTCTCCTCCTCATTGCTAACCAATTATCAAGAAAAAGTGATATATATTAAATATATCACTTATTAAAATTGATCTTAATATATAATAATTGACTATTAAATTGCTAAATATATTTTTTATGGAAGTAGTTCCTGATCATAAGAAAAAATAAGCTTTGTAGACAATACAGTGTTTATATACGTAGCTCTTTGTATAAGTGTTGTATGCTATTTCACCATGTAATTCACTAATGTATGAACACAATAATGTTCCTTAGTTAAAAAAAAATACCCTATCATTGCAAGGAAATGAAGTATTTTTCAGCATAAAATCATATTTATTGTGTTAATCTACAATCAATCTTTCTGGAATATTAGGCATATTAGATGTACTGTATGCATAATTACTTACTTTTATTTCAGCAAGAAACTAGATGTCTTTCGTAGGGAGGCTGTACTAAGACTGAGTTTTCTAAATGAACATAAAATATTGACAGTCTTGTATGTGGTGTACATATAATTGATAGGACTAGCCGTACTATTGGAGCAAAATGGCTATTTCAAACAGCTGATTTTGGATACCATATAAAACAGGAAATTATTAATTATAGTATTGTATTTTTATTGGCAAGGAAGATGAGTAACATTTATGTGATTTTGCTTTTTGAAATGCCAAAAGAAAATGACATTCTTTAGGTACTTTGAGATGTGCGTGTACTTGTGTGTGTGTGTGTGTGTGCGTGTGTGTGAGAAAGAGAGAGAGGGAGGGAGGGAGAGAGAGAGAGAGAGAGAGAGACTCAGATACACAGATAGAGATTCAAAAAGTTTGGGATTAATTTAATAATTTATTATACAAGGCTATGTATCTGAGCTTACATGTCCTGTGTGGTGAAGTCTCCTTCTCTTTTCTGCATTGTATTGCCATTTCTGCAAATCAGGATTAACACTTTTGTGTGCTGTTCTCTGCTACCAGGATCTTTGTGTAACTTGACTGCAGTAAAAGAAGAGAGGGAATTTTGAACTGTCTTCCTAGCCCTTCTTTTAGTAACTGTCTTAACCCACCTGCAGATGTTCTGCTTTATGTACAGTATATGATTGCCTGTTATCACCAATGTTCTATTTAAGCTTTTATTTACAGAAAAAAAATAGAGAAAACACTGAAAGGTGTTTTGATTATTTGAATTAATTTTGAACAATTCAGGCAATTCCTACCTAATACTTATTCCAGATGTAAGCTGCCATAACCTCTTTTGCACATGATCATGTGAAAGTGGCTGCTTTTGTAAAGGATATCGTAAATTTAAATTTTATAAAACTGATCCATGCCACGCAAGAAGATCAATTAAGTTTAGGTATCTGTTGGAAATCTCATAACTATTTTTCTTTGAGAAAAGTGATCCTTCAGTTGTGTTCCTTGCCTAGATCTAAAAATGAATGCTGGGGAAAAAATGGTCCTTTAAGACAACACAAAAATATGGTAAGCCCTATTAAATTTCGTAGGGATTGCAGTTTAGTGTACGTTACTTATACACAAATATCTCACAAGTAAAGCATGATAGTTTCTGAATTCGTTAATGCCTCAGAAAAAATGGAGAAACAATGGGCCTCATTAAATTTATTTTCAAACAACATGATCTACTATGGATTCTTCTCCACTCAAATATGTTCTTAGAAATGAAACATTCTTTGTATTTTGTTGACTTTATTCAGTCCTGAAGATTAGCCAATTAAAAATAATTGTCTTAAATCTTAAGGATTATAAAATATAGGATTTACAATTTCTCTTTGAATATTCATTGTATTACCTAAATTTCTACCTTATTTAATATCTTCTCTGAACTTAAAATAACAGAACGCATGCCACAAGGAAATACATTCCAAGAGGAAAATTAAATGCCCAACAATTATGAATTAAATATATAGATTTCTCAAAAGCTAAAATGAACCAAAGAAAGTAATATCTTTAATGTTTTAAGTTTCTGTCTCTCTGACCATCTTTCCATATAATATTAAGATTGATTTTAGTTTTCTTTATTTAAAAGCATTTTTGACAAGTTTCTAAATGGAGACTGTTGGATTTACACATGTCTATTTTACTGCTGATTTTGAAATGGGAGTTTATTTGAATTTTAGCAACAGCATTTGAATGTATTTGAATGTACAGCCTTCTCCAACCTAATACCCTTTTAGTTGTGTTTGGATTACAGCTGGCATAATGTGATTATTATTAGCTCCGCATTCTTGAGTGCTTGTCCAGTTATTACATTGGTAATTTACATCCCAGAGAAGCAGAGTTTATTGTGTGGAAGGCACATGAATTTACATTAGGCTGGATCATGTTGACCAACACTTTCTATGTTACAGGGCTGATTTGGTTTGAAGACACAACCAAACAGTAGTTAAGTGCAATCAGTTAGGAGAAATAAGTCTCCTTAAAAGGTGACTGCTGTTTATTATTGTAATATAGCAATAATTATGTTTAAGTTGTACGTAATTGTGCTGATTTTAAGACTTCTGACATTTTTAAACATTATAGAGAATTCTAATTAAATATTTTTTTTCCCCAAAACCTATTATTTTGCTTTGCAATTTAAAATATAAGTCAGCTATTATATTGGGTATTAGTATTGTGATAAAAGTTTTTTTTGTTCAGAATTCTTTCTTCTTTGTGACATTCCATAGAATACTATGGTACTACTTTACATTATATCAAACTCAAGGTCCAATCATTTTGATATAAGAAACTCCTCACCTCCTTGAAGTGTTTAAGAAAATCTTACAATGTTCAGTAGAGTTTATCTGTAATGATTGTAAAAACGTTCCAGTTTTAAAAGGTAGATAATGCACACAGATACTGTAAAATTCTTATGGCATGTTATCTTACTACAGATAGTCCTCATTTAATGACTGCCACAAAGACCATTTGCAATCACAGTGGTGATGAAAAAGTAACTTTACACCTCTATTTATTACCTTTGTAATTATGTGTCAGTTAGCGTGCATTGTCTTGGCCCATTTTTCTCTCCCCACACCAAACAGAGAGTTTGCCTAAACCAGCAAGCTGTTTCTGAGCAGCTGTTCTCCACTGTGTAAATGCATCCCTAAAAAGTGCTAACTGCAAATTAACAAGTTCAGCTATCTGATCTTAATTAAAGCAGTAGATTCCAAGACTGTGCTGTCAGCTGCTGCCTGAAATTGACAAGACCCTAATAAGATTCACACTAAAGATTTTATTTTGCCTTTTAAGCAGCTGGTGGCTCATAGTCATCAGTATCCTAGGGTTAGCACATTCCTTTTGATATGTATTCTCCATTCTGCGCCTGCTTACTCTGTTGTAATCCCTTCCTCTCCAAAGAAGGTAAATACAAACATCATTTCTCTTCTTGCTAATTAAGCCAGTGCCAGGTTGAGCATTCCAAAGACTGTGGGAGTGTGGAAAAAGACTATTTCCCCTTTTTCCCAGCTTCTTCATGAGTTGAGTTCCAGAAAATCTCCCCACCATTTGGGCTCACCTGGTTGTTTTGAGATCAATCCTTCTGATGTCATAAAGCAAAGAAACTGAAGTAAAATTATAACCACAATCACAGCCACATGATTTTTCACTTAGTGGCTGCTTTACATAACTATATAGGTCTAAACCCAATTATAGTTGCTAAATAAGGATTCCCTGTATGCTGCTCACTTACTATTTTCTTTTAAAAAATAAACTATTGTATACCATTACAGTTTTTATTGATTGGTCAAAGGTCATAATAAAAAAAATTAATTCAATTATTTCTAATTGACAGGAGGTCAGTTTTGTACAGCATTATTTTCAAATCACAGCAATATAATTACAAAACAGTCATAAACAAATAATAGAAATGTACTAAACAATCAATCCATATCAATTCATCCAAGTTGTAAAAGAATATTGTTTTTGGTCTTGTTGTTTAGCGGTAGGCAATCAAAATAAGCAACTGAGATACAGAACAAGAGATACAAAACAAGAGATAAGAAATAAAGTAACAGACAATAAGAAATAAATCCCCATTTTTAACAATAATTTATTGGACAAATATTTTACAAATTAAAAAGTCAATAGCTAAAACTAATATTGTTACTGGATTATGAAAATTGAAAGATAGATCCAGGCTGCAACTTCACTCTTAATCTTGTTAGGGAATCAATGAAAACCATCATTCTTATTTTAAGTAAATTTATTTATCAATGCAAATTTTATGAACTTGGTTTTTGGGAAATCAGTTAGTTTTACAGGTAGTCCTCAATTTAGAACAGTTCACTTAGTGACCATTCGAAGTTACAACAGCACTGAAAAAAGATTTATGACCATTTTTCACACTTATGACCGTTGCAGCATCCATGATCATGTGATTTACAACCTACAAGCAAAGTCAATGGGGAAACCAGATTCACTTAACAACCGGGTTACTAATTTATCAACTGCAGTGATTCACTTAACAACTGTGGCAAGAAAGGTCATAAAGTGGGGCCAAACTCACTTAACAAATGTCTCATTTAACAATGGAAATAACTCGAGGACTACCTGTATTAAGTACTTGGACACATGATTTAATTTAGGTTTACCAGGTTGTATAACATCTTTATTTGTTGCCAGAGTAATCCAGTTAAAATAACAAGACACTTAGTTTCTCTTCCAGGCTGCTAGCAAGCAATTACACTTTCACTTCTTCACAGTCTCCATTTTGTGTATTGCAAAGCTATCCGCTTGTCTTTTCCCTTTGTTTTAAAAAAGTCCTGTTTATCGCCTCTTCCCTTTTTCTCTCTTTCAAGAATAATCCATTCTCGTTTAAAAAATAAAAGTTTTCAAAATTTATAACTTTCCAAAAAAGCAATCATTCCAAATTAGCAATAGAATCCATAATCCTTTGGTGGGTCTTTCCCTTTTAAAAAGGGAAAACCTTTTACAAATCTTCTTGCCCCAATACACCATAGCCGCTGATTAAGGCTGGGGCACACTTATCAATATCCACAGTTTAAACACTGTTCCCGCCTGGGTTTGGTCTTGCTTACCCGGCTTCCGAACACCTCACTCTCACTTTCCATTCTTCCTCCAGCACAGTGCTTTCTCTGGTTGGCCCGGGCTTCGAGGCAGTCACCATGACTGCCGCTCCCCCACCGCCGACTCAGAGGCCTTCCTCCGGCCCCGAGGAACTTGCCTGTTCCTCTTGACTGTCCAAGGGGTCCCTCTCTCTTCCCCTGTCCCTGCAGGACAGGGTAGGTCCGCAGATCTGCCAGCAGCAGCTTGCCAATCAGGGTTTTTGCGGGGCTCGTAAGAGCCCTGCCATTTCCCCCGACTGAATCGCCCAGCGCCCACCACATTGTATAACATCATGGTTTAGTGTGATCTATGAATCATCTAGATTCTCTTTATTGATCTGAGGGTTAAAATGGGCAAGAATGATGCTATGGCATCTATTTGTAATAAATGAAAATTAAATCTGGCCTTGTTTTTTCCTATTTTTCAAACCAGTGACTAATAGCATAATTATGCTCTGGTCAGCTGAAAACAGGATGGCAGTAATCTCTGGTTCTAATTTTGTTATGGAACTATAATTCCCAATCACCTTCCCCATTTTGAGGGCTCTAGGCCAGGGGTGAAATGTAAAATTTGTTACTACCGGTGTGGCTTGATGGGGGAGGGTAATGTGACTGGGTGGGCGTGGCCAACTTTTTAAAAAAAAACTTTTCAAAGCATTTTTTCTAATGTTTTGAAAAGCCTCTACCGATCAGGCAACTCAGCTGGGATCATCAGTGAGGCTTTTCAAAAAATGCTTCTCTGACGATCAGGCAACTCATTTGGGATTGTCAGAGACTTTTTAAAGCATTTTTTTACCACCAAAGCAAAAAATGCTTTGAAAAGCCTCTGACGATCCCAGCTGAACCGTGCGATTATCAGAGGCTTTTTTTTTTCTTTTAAAAGCATTTTTTCGTCGGAAGAGGTTGTAGAAAAAATGCTTTTAAAAGTAAAAAAAAAAAAGCCTCTGATGATCGTGCGGCTCAGCTGGGCATGGTGGGGGGGAGGGCGCAGGGATTTTTGCTACCGGTTCTCCGAACCACCTGCTGCCATGGCTACTAGATTGGGTGATCCGGTCCGAACTGGGAACATTTACCTCAGGCTTTTCAGCACTGGGGTAAACCATGCTACCTTTATAACTGAGAATTAGGGCTATTTATGCATTCATGGGTTGCATTCATAGTTCTTTAAAAATTAGAAGTTTCTAAATTGCTTGGTATTTTTCATGTATAGCAAAACCACAGCTTTGATAGACAAGATCCCTTCATCAGATCTATGTATTACAAGAGATTAAACATGATGATGAAAGCTATGTGTAACATTTCTTGGAATATTCATTATACTAGGCATTTTAGAGAAAAACTGCTAAATATTAATTAACATTAATTTCAATTTATTTTTGCTTTCTTTTCAAATGAAGCTAAATTACTTACATCTAATACTAATTATTCCAATCCTTTGAAAATAAAATATATTAAGAAAAGGATATTTAATGAATATGTTCATGAATAATTTTCAGTCGTATTGTTATTGACCAATAACAAATGATATAGAAACTTGATAGAGAAATGTGCAATTTAGCTTTAGATACTATCTAAAACAGGGGTGTCAAACTCGTGTTGCACGGTGTCACATGATGTATCACGACTTTTTACCCCTTCGCTCAACTGGGCATGGGTGTGGCCAGTGTATGATGCATCTGGCCCGTGGGCCGCAAGTTTGACAGTCCTGATCTAAAGTAATAAAATTTCATGCAAGATGTTATAAAAGTCGAAAGGCAATTGAAATAAATATATGAATAAAGTAAACTTTATTTGTTTTCTTTTTGCAAAAAACTTTAGTATAAGGCTGTAAAGCATGGGTGTCCAATCTTTGGCTTGCTTGGGCTGCACTGAATGAAGAGAAATTGTCTCGGACCACATATAAAATATATAATATAGTTAATGTATATGAATAACAAACTTCTTTTTAAAAAGGCTATTTATATTATGATCTTGTGGAAACTGATTACTAACTGTCCAGGACCTCATGTAGCCTGTGGGCCATGCTTGGTGTAAAGCAGTGGTGGCAAACCTTTTACTCACCAAGTGCCGAACAGGTCCGTGCTTTGCGTACTTTGCACGCACGTGTGCCATCCGTGCTAAAGTGCGGTTCCTCCCAACCGCAGCATCTATGCATGTGAAGCAGCTTTCGCATGTGCCCCCACCGTGCACTGCACATGCAACCACACCATCTGCGCATGCACCCCACCATGCACTGTGTGCACAATCACAACATCTATGCTACACGTGAATACCATCTGCGCATGTGCACGCTGTGCACCAGTACTCTCGTGCACATGTGCAAATGCATGTGCATGCACAGGAGAGCTCCGAAGACCAGCTGGGTCCCCTGAATTGCATGAATGCAACTCCGAACACCAGCTAGGGCACACGTGCATGCACAGCTGCAGCTGAGTTGGGCGATAGCTCGCATGCCCGGAAAAATGGCTCTGCATGTCACTTCTGTCACTTTTGGCACACGTGTGATAGGTTCACCATCACGGGTCTAAAGCATCTCTTATAGGAGAGAAACATTCCTGCAAAGCCAATTTGAATTTAACTAGTGGAGTTCCTTGGAAAGGTTACAAGTCTAATATTTTAAGGGTCTGATTTATTACAGTAAGAAACCATGAAAATATATTGAAAATTGTAGTAATAATTGTAGTAATTTTTCACACAATAAGGATTAATAATGAATAATAAATTTCTGGCTAGCTCTTCCCTGCTTTCATCAAGCATTCAATCAGAATTGCACGAAAGAGACATTTATAGGATTAACTGTTCTTAGCATGCATAATTTTGCTAATATTATATATAATGGCAAAAGGTTGGAGTATGGTGAAATGAAACCATGAACCAGACCACGTTTCCAATATTTGCTGTTAAATTTCATTATATATGTAGCAGAATTTTGCCCCTGAAATCTGTGTTCAGGGGTTTGAGCAGCTTCTGGAACAAATTTGCCATTTACACAGAAAAAAAATATTTGATTACATAATCATTCTTGTATCAGTGTCCATAAGTGGTGTTATTTATTTATTTTATTCATGCAATATTTTCTCAAGCAGATTCCAGAGTTATTTAAGTAATAAGTGTAAATAAAAAGTAGTAAAATATATACAAGTAAATACATCAAAACTCTGCATACTTTGAAAATGATGCAGAAAAAATCATTTGGAACTCACGGGACTACAAGCACAGTAGCTTTTTAAAGCAGCCATATCTCTATTTATACTTACTTATGGGCATAAATAAGTAGACAATGGGGCTTACTTTTAGGTAGGTACTGTAAATAGAAATTCACAATCTTGTGTATTTCTTATAATTGGTTTCCACATGTTGTTTTCCATATTTGTTGGTGCAGTTCACATTTTTGTAGTGATTTGTAATATGCACACTAAGCAGTGAGAAAAAATTACCCAGGCCACGTGCTGTTTTTACAATAAGAAGGTCAATTTTCCCCTTCTTCTTTGCTTCTTTGTTTACTGAGAGTTCTGTATTTGTGTCTCTGGCTACTTTCCTCAAGAGTCAGTGGAAAATATTTGTTTCTATAATAAACTCTATTATAGAAAATGGATGACAAACAGTATTGTCATTTCAACTGAAGCCACCCACACATACCTAGTTAATCTAGGATTAGACTGTTTATTATTTCATACCAGTTTGGTCCACTCAGGTTGTTTTCATTTACTGATTGTGTTAGAATTGAGGTGGGGTAGAGAATACCAATTGACAGAAGTGACTGCTGGAAATCTATTGAAAAGAGCAAAAATAATGGGAATTCTGCTCAGTAAACTACGGATCTCTGTTAAGTGAAGGTTTTATTTAGATGAGTTAACATTTGTAATGATTACTTGCAGTGCACCCCTCTCATCCCATAGCTGTGTTATGTCTTTAATTGTTCTGCATGAATCCTTTGCTTCAATTCCCATGAGGAGATAGATGCCAAGTCTTTTTATTAATTTTGAAATGAGTTGTACTTTAAAGTATCAAGTGCTACAAAGAAAAATATAGTTAGTAAAAGCCGGATTCAAATAGAAGTATGCTGCATGGACATTGTGTACATTTGTTCCAGCATAACAATAACATTTACATTTTCTAGCTAGCTTGGTACTAGAATTATGAACTTTCAATAGAGTAATAAGTTCAATTGTGTCTGGTTTTTGGAGATTGCCTAGACAACTCCCGGCAGTTTTCTTGGCAAGGTTTTTAAGAAGTGGTTTGCCACTGCCTCCTACCTAGGATTCAGAGAAAGTGATTGGGTGAAGGTCACCCATCTATTTTGTACTTAGAGCAGGACGAGAATTCACAGTCTCCCGGTTTTTAACCTGAGATGCCTTCACCACTACACCAAGCTTGGTCTCAGTGTTTGTTCAAGATAATGGAATCACTGAATATTAACTTTTACAATATTTTTGCTAGTTAAGTTAAACTCACCATCTATTAAAGGTATAATTCTCACCTGTCTGATCCTTCTAACAGCTGTAAAATATTTCAAAGTAGTGTTTAAGAGGTATTGTGCTAATAAAAATGTGCAGTGAATGTCTAATGTAACCACATCTTCTGGTTTAATGGAATGGAATACTTTATTTGGCCAAATGTGATTAGACACGTAAGGAATGTGTCTCCGGTGCAGAAGCTCTCAGTGTACATGCAAAGCAACAGAGTAATAATAATCATAATGATACTAATAAGAGGGGGTAGTAGGGAAGATGAGAAGGATAATAATAATACTTCAGCCACATAACATAGGTCAGGGGTCAGCAACCTGCAGCTCTGGAGCCGCATGTGGCTCTTTCACCCCTCTGCTGCGACTCCCTTTCACTCAAAATATGTGTCACAATCGCCATTTATTGATTTTCAACCCCCGGTAGGCCAACCATGGATAAATCCAAGAAAAGAAAAGTTTCAGAAGAAAACAGAACGTTGAATTTAACTATATATGCTAGTTTTGCGGCTGCTCAAGAAATAGTCAGGCACGGGAAGGGTTTTGTGGCTCCCAGTGTTTTCTTTTCTGTGGGAAACGGGTCCACATGGCTCTTTGAGTGTATAAGGTTGCAGACCCCTGACATAGGTGAATATACTTAGACATAAGATAGAACTGTGAGGATTAAGTGTTCATCAGAGTGATGGCATCAGGGAAAAAAACCTGCCCTATGTTAGTTGTTTTGGCATGTAGTGCCCTAAAGCGGCGCGCCAAAGGGAGGAATTGAAACTGTTTGTGTCCAGGATATGAGGGGTCTATAGTAATTTTCTCAGCCTCCTTTTGACCCATGCAATATACAGGTCTTCTATGAAAGACAGGCTGGTTCAAGTTGTTTTTTCTGCAGTCCTAACTATCTGTTGTAGTCTGTACCTGTACTCTTATAGAAGTACAAATGACAGCCTCAATAATTCCTCTGTAATTATGCTGTTTAAGGTGAGAAGATGATGGATAGCTGCAGGGAGAGTAGACTACTGCATCCTACCTGGTGCCACAATATAAAACAGAAAAGTGTTACACGAGGCTGCCAATATCAAAATAATCAGTCTCTGATTTTCACGTCATGATAGTCTACAATATGCTAGAGCCATTATTTAATCCTCAAAAGAGTCTCTATATGCTTGGGAAGGTGGGATGAGGGATCGTTGTATTATATTCTGACTCGGTCATTTGTTACTCTCTATAACTACCACTATAAAATGCACCAGGGGGCATTTCAAAGTAGTCTATATTATCTTATAACTCCATTAATTAATCTATGATTGGAGGATGCTGTAATTGTTTTTCAGATTCTATATTTAACTAAGTTCAAGAGCTATTTGACTTCTATCACATGCAGACCTTAAGATATCCTGGCCTCTATGTGCTCTTTAAAGGGTAGTACTAACGTACTATTGTCAGAGCATTTCTTGATGTTGTTGATTTGACAGCATCTTTGTCTTGATTTACTCTTGATGTCAAGTCGGTCCTTTCCAAATGCAGATCTCTTTATTTGCAGATTTTGCTCTCTGATCTTGCTTGCACCTGCAACTGCAGATTCTTCCTCCAACTCTTTTTTGATACACACAATATCTCTTGTACACGTAGCATAAATGCAACACCATCTGTGCAAAACTAAAAATCATCAGTCATTGGAAGCTTTTAAAATAATTTCTAAGAGGAATTCTGGATGTCTTTTGAAAAGGTTGAGTAAGTCCTTTATATCACATACCTTGAAGTATTTTGGCAAAACAAAAGCCAAAATGGTGGCTATTAACGTACAGAGTTGAAAATCTTAATGAAATTAATGAGACACCTAAAAATTATTTACTGGAGTTGTGCACAATACACAAAATAGCTGCAAAGGATCACATTAGGGTAGGAACACATTTACTAAACAAAGGTGTTTTCTATGCTAGATGGAAATAAATTGTTCCAATTCAGTAATGTTTTTTCTATAGGTGCCTAATATGTGATATAATACAGTACATTGTAAGTTGGTGCTCTTTCTTTCTCTGTTATTATTTGTTGCTTGTATGCTGCCTCCTGAGTCCAGCTAATTGAAAATGCTTAATTTAGGGAACCCAAAGCAAATCCATTTTGTCACCGTCCCCTGCGGCTATGTTGTTATTTTTAGAGCCAATTGAATTTCATTTTAAAAAACGTCTGGCTATGGTTCAGTATTCAAACTTTTATAGATACCATTGATTTGGGGATTTTTCTATATAATTCTTCCATGTATTCGTGTCACTTCTTTTTGTCTTTTTCTCCAATCGGTTCATTATTTAATAAATTATATATTTAATTATTTAATTATTATTTATAATTCTAATAATTCATTACAATTATATACCTCAAAACAGCAAACATATGCAATATTCCTGCCTCCTATTTTTTCTTACAAAACACCCTGTGAGGTAACTGAACTGAGAGAGAATGACTAACCCAGCTGGCTTTCGTGCCTAAGGGATGCCAAGAACTCACAGTTTCCTGATTTCTAGTCCAGCAATTTATCTACTGTATCAAACCAGCTCCGGATTACCATCTAAATCACTTATTGAGCCCACTTTTTCCTAAAAGAGTATCTTAATTTTTGAATTTTTCTGAAATCAATATATTTTCCATTTAATTATTATCCTAAGTTTCTTTGCATTGCTTATTTAGATATACCAGAACTTTGTGTGCTTGTCTTTCATACACCAAGACCAAAATTTCCTGCTATTCCAGATGCTAGTTGACTTCCAACTTTATCATTCCAACTGCTGTTCATTAGTATGATTTGTTTTAGAGGTCTGTCACGAGGATCTTGCAAGTCATGCTAGAGTCATTCAACCCATGGTATCTGCAGATGTACATGTACTTGGATCATAGTAATGTTGCTTGTCTTGTCTTGGATTCCTGTTAGATATCTACTTGTTATTATGATTATTTGTTTGTTTGTTTTTAACATTTATAAAGCCACCTATCTTTTATTCACTTCTGGGTCACTCCCCAAAATTAAAAGACTTATAAATATCTGAATATCATCCAAATACCCATTGTTCAATACTTTTTGGAACTGTAACAGAGTACGGGGCTTTGACACCCTTGTAAAAATAACTATGGGTACTTAATTTCCTCTGATTTTTTTCAATATTATAGAAAGCCTGGTCCTCCTATGTCAGATATGGCCCATTGACCCCAGAATGTCAATATTGAATCCTGACATTTCTGCTCTGACAATATCAGGTTTGTTTTGATTCAGGTACCAGTAATATACATCTTTGTAGCACTGAGTTTCCTTTTTGCCTCTGACCACATCAGCAGATAGATATTCTTTCATTTTTAATCCAGCCTCATCATAACCTCAAGCACATCTCACATTTGCCCCTGCTCGTCTTTAATAGCTTGTTGAATGCTGCTCGTTTTCCAGCATGATGTTGTCATTGTTCTGGGTGTGAATTATAGAATATATTAGGGTGAGTTATAATTTATTTGTGTAATGGATCATATTTAGTATGATTCCTTATCTATAGCTGACCCTTCTGACAGTGTATCCTCCAGATGGTGTAGCTCTTAGTGATATTGAGATATGCAAATCCCCCTTCATTACTACAAAGTCATAATTCAGGCTGAGCTCCTCCAGAGTTATAAAGCAGATTTGATACATATTGATATACTGTGTGGATGATACGGAATAAAAGGAAAATACTATTTTAATTTTGGTACAGCCTTAAGACTATCCCATGCATGGGAAAGGGACAAGGCAAAGACAGTACCAGAGGGATATGGCAAAATAATAATAATAATATTGCCAGGGCATGTTTGGAATAGGTGCAAATGTGAAAGACAACTTAAGTTTTTATAGAATGGCTTCTCACATTGTTTTAAAATCTGGGTACCGAGCATGATATCTCATATAGTTCATATGTGCCCATAGATATCCCTCCTGGCACTTCTCATGTTTTATGACTCACCTGGTGTTTTTTTTAAATTCTTTTATTTCTTTTTTTACATTAGAAATTAGCAAGTTCCAATTTAAAGTGGTAGGAATCTATAACTCAATTCTTAGGAAGTTTGCTCCTTTATTTATAAAAAATACAGGGAACCATGATGTAGAGAGACCTTGGGAGTTTAGAAGAGGTAAGGAATCACACCTACAAGTAGTCCTCAACTTACAACCACAATTGAGTTCAAAATTTACTAACTAACTTCATTATTAACTGAAATAGTGAAGTGAATTTGGCCCCATTTTATGACTTTTCTTGCCAAAGTTGTTAAGTGAATCTGGCTTCCCCATTGACTGCTGGTCAGTAGGCTGCAAAAAGTGATCACATGATCCTGGGATACTACAACTGTCATAAATATGAGTCATCTGCCAAGCGTCTGAATTTTGATCACATGCTGCAATGGTCATAGGTGTGAAAAACAGTCGTAAATTACTTTTTTCAATGATGTTGTAACTTCGAACAGTCATTAAGTGAGCTGTTTTAAGTGGAAGACTAGTTGTACTTTGTAACTGGAAACATTTATTAGGGAAGGTACTCAGAGTAAGCAGTGTAACAAGAACAGATTTCAAAGTGTCAATTACCTCCAAGATGTAGGAGACCTCGGCAATAAGGCATAGTTTATTTTAATTGTAGTTTCTTGAAAAAAGTGTAATAATTGAACTCATGCAATGCACTAAGACATACACACATTTTAGTGAGAGATCAAAGACAGAATATTTATTTGATTCCAAAGCTTTCTTTCTTACTAATCCCAATTATTCTTTTTCCTTTGCTGAGAGTCTTAAATAAGATAAAGGTAAAGGTAAAGGTTCCCCTCACACATAGGTGCTAGTCGTTCCCGACTCTAGGGGGCAGTGCTCATGTCTGTTTCTAAGCCAAAGAGCCAGCGCTGTCTGATGATGATTCCGTGGTCATGTGGCCGGCATGACTAAAGCACAGAACACTGTTACCTTCCCACCAAAGGTGGTCCCTATTTTTCTATTTGCATTTTTACATGCTTTCGAACTGCTAGGTTGGCAGAAGCTGGGGCAAGTAACGGGAGCTCAGTCCGTTAGGTGGTGTTAGGGATTTGAACTGCCGAACCGCCAAACTTTCTGATCGACAAGCTCAGCATCTTAGCCACTGAGCCACTGCATTTCCTTCTTAAATAAGATAGTGTAGCCCAAATAAATTTTGGGAATATATTTTAATAAATTAGTTAGACTTAGGGTAGGGTCAGGTTAAAGTCAAAAATATTGATCCATCTGATCATTTCAAATTCTAAATCATATTTTGAATTGGTTCTTCTTCATAGAAATGAAGGCTTGGTTTTATAACCACAATTACTGGGTTCACATAATGTTTGAGCCAAAACACAACATATTATGGCTTGATGCAGTTTGTAAATATATCTAATGTATATATATATATATACATACATACATACATACATACATACATACATACATACATACATACATACACTATTCTTCTTGATAAGAGCCCTCTAGTTCACCATTCTGGCATTGATATACGTCCCTATTTTCAATGAGATGCATTTTCTCCTTATCAAAAAAGAAAACAAGTATGCCTTTATAAACTCTTTTTTTTAAAAAAAGGATAAAAAGGAGAATAACATGAAAAAGAAAAAGGAAATAAATGTTGGCTGGGGAATCAATTAAGCTGAAAAAGAAAGGCAGGCAGAATACAATGAAAAGAGAAAAAATTGTAAAGAAGGCTGCATTAATAAATATGAAGAGCAGCATGTAAGGGATCAGTTTAAGGGGAAGAATTACTGAAAGAATAGCATCATAAGGTATCTCTGTATTGTTTCTTTCCTGTTAGATATAATCCTTTAGGAACAAAAGTGTGAATGGAGATAGGTATCAGGCACAGTTTTAATTATGCCATTAAGGCAGTGATAGCTAGTTTATTTGCCATAGGAAAACAAAAACGAAGTGCTGCTTTTCTGGGAATTGTTGCTAAAGATCTGAAGAGCTCCATACTTTTCTGTGTGAAATGACAAAAGAGCTTTCAATGATTGATATCTGAAATAACTGGAAAGTTCAGTTTCTCTAGGTAAATAGCTCAAGACAGCAATAATATCTCTGGTGCACATAAAGATACCAAATTAGAAAAATAGAATAGAATAACAGAGTTGGGAGAGACTCTTCTTAAAAACTTCCAGTGTTGAAGAATTCACAACTTCTGGAGGCAAGTTGTTCCAATGATTAATTGTTCTGTCAGGAAAATGGATAATTATATGTACTTGTACATGCATGTGTATTAGGGAGAGGGAGAAAAGTGAATTATTTGTTCAATAATTACTGGGTTCTGAAGAAAGTGTCAATTTCCTCCAATTATTATCAATACGTCATCAAAGCTAGTAGTCCTCTAGGGTAATTTAGGTGGTCTACATGTGCCCTAAAACCCTAAGTACCAAAATGAACATAAATGAAAGATAAAAATAATACAGTGAAACTTTGGGAAAGGTAGATTTATGGTAATAATGTAGCTAAAAGGTTCTTCGCACCTCCTCTGGACTCTATCAGCACTTCCCCAAGGGATCTACACCTCACAATCTGGAAAGCCTAGGGTGTAAGGTATCATATGGTATAGCACATACAGCCTTGGGCTGTTCTTTCTTCAACCTGGTCACACAGTCAGCTCACCTTTATAGCTAAGTGTAATTTCCAAGTGTCGCAGCCCCTGAGGCAGGGCTGTGGCAACTGAGTGGACAGCTGTATTGATTCTGGCACTTTTATAGAATTTATTCCCATAGAAGTTAGTAACTTGGTGATTTTGGTGTCCTTTCGATTCTTTATTTTTGATTTCATTTGTCATGGGACTTTCCTCAGGCTTGTACTGAGTAAACATTTATCCCACCCTAACAAAGGCAGAGCAGGAAATGTTTCAGAGATATGACCTTCTCAAAAATGTTGTTACAATATCATCAGTAAAACTTTACATTGCAGAGAAAATCTGGTGGATCAGTGGTTTGGCAATATATAGTAATACATATCTGTTCAGTGATAAGTACAATATAACAGTTCAATGGACATCTATTCCTAAGTAAGTGGATAGAATTCTGGCCTCACTGTCTCTGTTCTTTTTATCATCCTGAGTTTGTTTCTGATCTTTTCCCTGTTTTTTTAAATTCTGCTAAAGCTAAGCCTTCTAGAGCTCTGTATCACTTCACTTTTTCAATACAGCATGCCTTAATGGCTCATTCAGCTTCTTTCCCACTGAGTAGCATTTCAATAAATTTAGCTATGAAAATCACATTGGGCATAACTTAAGGTTGCACCCTGTTGAGGAAGTGGCTTTCATACTAGTGAAATCCATCAGCCAATGTTGATGGGGAGAAAACCTAGTGAGGATCTTGTATGAGGAAATCATTTAGGTTGTCTTAAGCATACTGCTCACATAAGATCAATTCAACATTGGTGTGACGTAGTTCTACTTTGCTCTACAGGTTTCTTGTGTCTTCCTGCTGTGGTTGAGGGGGTGGGGTTGGTTTTTGCATCAGGAAAAGAAGAAAAGCATTGGCTTTTGCTTGCTGTTTCAACTCTAGATGCTTATAAATAAATATGAGATTATGGTCTTTATCAACAGAATGATAATTCTTGTAAGTCTAGGTATTTTGTTTTCATTGCTGAAGTTTCAGATAATATATTACTATGTCTGTAAAAAGTAATGCCACTGTGGTCCCACCAGAAGTTGGCAAATGGGCCGTTTCCAGCCTTTGGAGGGCCTCCGGGGTGGGTGGGTGGGTGGGGAAGGCCTTTTTCGCCCTCCCCAAGCTTCTAGAAAGGCTCTGGAGCCTGGGGAGAGCAAAAAATGGACCTTCCTCATCACCCAGGCCCTCCAGAGTGAGGAAACAGGCTGTTTCCCTACTTCCAGTGGGCCCAGAAGGCCTAAAAATCAGCTGAGCTTGTGTGCCCACTGATATGGCTCCACGTGCCATCTGTGGCACACATGCCATAGGTTCGCCATCATGGAGCTAGGTCAATCACCTCTCACAGTAGGTTTAATAGGACATACTCTGGCATAATAACTTCAGTGAGGGTACATATACAAAGAAGACCTGAAAGTTCATATAGTTTATTGGTGGAATATTATCAGTATATATTTTTTTAATCCAAGGAAACTCTGAACATGGATAAGAAATGTAGGTTTTCACTCAAAAAAAGAACCATTGATTGAGAGGTAATGAACGAGAATACCACTTTCACATTTCCTTGAATGGAAATAAATCTCAGTAAGATTAAGGATTCTCATAATTGTTACTGTAGTTTGGCCATCTGGATATTAGATCCATGTCTGTCTTGGTTGGCTAAGTCTTTCTGAAGATGATCTGTGATTGGGTTTCAGCGGTGGTGAATTCCTCCTTGAAAAGGGTTTTTTTCCCCACCATCTCTTGGTTCATCCCCCCCTCAAGAAATTGTTATAATACCCAACAGTACTGGGGATTTTTGTCCAGACTTCAACCTTCCATTTTTGGGGAAGGTTTTGGAGAATTGGTCATGCAGCAGCTTCAAAGTATTCTAGAACCATTTCAGTTACGATTCAGACCCGGATGGGACTGAAAGAGCATCCATAGTGCTTGTGGTGCGAGCAGGATGGAAGGGGTATATCCATTCTCACAGTCTTCTTGACTGAGAAGCTATAGGCAGCTTTTGATACCATTGTTCATGATATCCTAAACTGGCTTCAGAGGCTGGGAGTGGATTTTATTGTAGTGTGCTATTTTTCTTCCTTTGGGCATAGTCCAGTCAGTGCTGATTACAGAAAGAAGTCCAGTTCCTGCTTTGTGAAGTTTCATAGGAACCAGTATTTGCCTTGCTCCTGTTTAGAGCTACATCAACCCATTGGATAGGTAACATTGGTATATTAATGAAATATGTCTTGGCTCTGGAAATCTTTGTATTTATTAAACATTTTTTGTTAAAACAAAAGAAGTGGAAGTGACATGCATTTGGAGAGAATCTAATTAGGAAAGGCTGCTCCAGGTTGTCAACAAACATTTAGATGGCTGCTACTGCACACCTTTGCAAACCTAGGTGACAGGCGTGTGGATAATCCTTCTTCCAGATTTGCATGATTGCTGGATACTCAATCTTTGCTATGAAGATTTCAGGATATTGTAAGAGTATTCCTCTTCTAGGAGGAGAGTGAACCTACCTTTCTTCACCATCTGTTTTCCTTTTTCCTGGAATTCAGACTGTATTAATATAGTTACCGTTGCAAAATTTGCCCCCTTTCTCAGCCCAAGAACTACATTGGCCTAACACACAATCTTGATACAGAAACTTAGCAAAAGAAACCTTGCAGGAAGGAGCCCCAGCTGTCAGTCTTGAAAAGAGGTTTGAAAACATTTCTGAGTAACCACACTGCATACCACAATCAATTAAGGGAACTCTGTACTGATGTCAAACTGAACTCCATTTTAACTATAGCATATAAAGTTTCCTTCAAGGTGATATTTTATTCAATTTAATGACCTTCATTAAAAAAAAGAGGCATGAGCTTCATCCCAATGGATCAGTGAGTACTTTGATGCCAGATTCGTATTTATCTAAGAGAATGGGAAATGTCTATTAGTTGATTAAATACAGATTTGAAGATATATTTCCATTCAGATGTTTGTTCCGAAAATGAGTTTGTGGCAGCCTTTCAAGCAAAGTAATGCAGCATTGATCATTATACCAAAAATAATAGCAGTGAGGAGAGGCTTTATATTATATCAACATAGCAGTATGATAATAGGTGTTTCTATGAGGCAGTTTTGAGAATCGTGCCTAAATGAACCTGCCAATTCAGAAAACCACAAGGCAGGTGGCTGGCTCAGAAGAAATGGAACAGAGGAAACGGCTTTATCCTGATAAAAGCTTTTTTTATCATCTAGTTTAGCATTTTCTACCCCAGGGATGTGTAATTTGCGCACTTGTGAGGCTGCATAAGACCCTGTTCTCATCCCAAAACCTTGGATAAGCCTCTAAAGCTTCTCTGAAACTTTCCATTTAATTATATTTTAACACGACAAAATGGAAAAACTATTCAACATATATGAAAATGATGGCAGCAATTGCATGGTTTTTAATTTAAATTTCCATTCAATTAGATAAAATTTACTTTGTGCTTAAGCCCCACCAATCTTATCTTAGGAGTAAGAACATCTCATATTATTGATAAACTAATTGTGGCCCTTAGTTTGAAAAATATGGTAAAAAGTATACCATGATCTACACTGATTCCAGTGGACAATATTTTTCAAAGCATTTTCCCAGTGACCAATAGTATTAGTGAAAAAAAATCAAGTGAGAAAAATGTTGGCTGATTAACATAACTGAAAGTTTAATTTAGTGCTTTTATTGCTTATTTAATTGGGTAATGCCGTGGTAACTAAAAATAAGGCTACACTTTCCAAAGAATATCAAAGGTAGGGGATGGTTGGACATTGGAATATCGAGTTCTATTTTTCTAAAAGAAATGAATGAAAGATGGATTCTCATAACACTATAAACAATATGGAGTTTGTGACTCAGCATGTACACATATTCCACCACTGTGGTTTGCAAATCATGGCTATAGCTTAACATTTTATGCGAACAGAATCAATTGGAGTTTATGTATTTAATCATGCTTGCATGATCTGCAAAGATAACCACTGACTATGTGAAGAATATCCAATATAGCTATTTTCTTTTGTGTGCTGAATAACTGTTGCTGTGGTACCAATAGAAGAGAAAGTTGGTCTTTGGCATGCTTATTCTTCAATGTAGTTGATGTAAACATTTCTAAAATTCTAAAAACCTCAAGGTGGCATATGTTGAGATGTCCTCTATTTTTATCTCTATAATTACAGTCTTGTGAAGTAGTTTTGGCTGAGAATCCTGATCCAAAGTCAACCAGTGATCTTTGTGAAAAAGGAGAGGCATAAACCTGAGTCTTTTCAGTCCAAGTCAAATATTACAATCACGCCACAAGATGAAGAGGAATACTGCAGCATATAATGGAATATCTTTAGATATTGGATGCTTGTTTTAGAGATCTCTCAGTAACGAAACAGACAGTTTATAGATCTAATAAATGATAAATAAATATGGAAATACTTCTAGATTAGGGAGCAAAACAAAATCCTGAGTGAGCCTCTTAAAGCTGATGGAGAACTATAATTTTTAATGCCACAAAAAGAGAAAATGATTACATAGAGGATTAATATTTAATTAAAGTGTATGTAATCAACTTGAGTTTTTCTTTTTTAATGTACTGACCAGCCTTTAACATATCACTTAAAGACAAGTATAGCCCTTGGCTAAGATAAGATTGTCTATTTCTGCTGTATATAGTATTATTGAGTCATTAAATGGTGGCCTCAATTGTGTTTGGAATAAAGAACATGGGCCAAATCTTGAAAAAAGGTGGCGTCGGTTATGACCCTTGTCCAGTAGGACAAATTAGTTGCAATGATCTATGGCGCATTAATTTTACTGGAATTTTAGTGTGATGTTTTTCTGGGGAGCCTGGATATTCTAGAATCATTGAACCATTGTTATGTAAAATAATAACAATGAGGGGCTTTATATTACCTCAACAACAAATTACTTTTTTTTATTACGAATAGCCAGGTCTGTAAAACATGCATGGCAATATGTAACTTTCTGATTCCCCCATGAGTTGACAAAAATGGAAGTTGCTTAAAAATCGTCAAGCAATAGGCCTGCTGATTGAGAAAGTAGTAATTGTAATCTTGAGATCATTCGTTTATGGAAGGCTGAACTCCTGGTTTGTTTTAAATCCTTTCTCTGTAGAACTGACTTATTGGAGTTTTTTGGTTTTTTTAAAAAAAAAAAACAGATGCTGATGCACTGGGATTAACAGATCCAAAGCTGTGCTACATTCTGGATGGGATCCTTTTAATATATGCTATCATCATCACAGCCCTTTTCATGAAAGTAAAGGTAAGATTTTTTTCAGAGAGATTTATTTATTTATTTATTTTTACATACACACAGTCTGACCAGAGGAACCTGAAGGAAAAAAGGTCCCTGTGACCTTAATCCTTTCAATTGTATGTTTGAACATTGATGTAAACATTAGAAGTGGAAATTAAGAGAGGTTCCTCTGTGAAATCAACTTTCACTGCAACAGTTTTGCAACACTGCAGTGTTGTCATATAACTAATATAGAAAGATTATCCTTCTGTATCTTAACCCAGAGTTCAATACCCAGTCAAAATGTTTCTTTATTATTAGTTCTTGCTCTCAGATTTTGCAGATTTACATCACTTTTCCCAATCTTGTGCTTCCCAGCTATATTGCATTGCATCCTGCAGGGGCCACAGTGCCTTGCAGTATTATGGAAGCTGAAGTTCCACTTCAGGGAGGAGGCATATTCAGTTGGGAAGACTACTAGGCAGATATTGTTTGTAAACAGTTTGGAAAAGGTGGGAAATTGTTAATAACGAATAACTAAAAATAAGAGTTGGAGAGTTGGAACAACTGTTTTGTTTTTGTTTTGTTCGATATTGCTACTTTTAACAATAAGCTTGTGTTTTATGGAGAGAACCAGAATTAAGAAATCTTAAAAAATGAAACAAAGGAAAGTATAGTAGCCTACCGTAACTTGGTGTCCTACCTGCAGGGAATTCTGGGAAATGCAGTTCCAGTACATTTGGGAGGAGCTAATATATACCGTTAGCTGAAGGCTCAATAATACACTGTCACTATTTCATAAATCCCTAGTGGCCTTTGGAATAGAAATGGGCAGTTTTGTGAGTAAAAGCTCATATATTACATGTTTGTCCATATTTTTTCCAGCTAGGCAATCGCTCCACTGAATCCAAACCTTCTCAAAATGCAAATGACATATATAATGTAAGTAGTGAGTTTCTTATGTCTCTTATATAATCTGACATCTGCAAATAAGGGGTGGGTTTTACTTACCTTTACTACCAGTTCGCAACGGGATCGCATGCGCAGATCACTTCTGATGATGTAGGTGTCAGTGGGCGGAGCCTCCCGCCAGTTTACTACCGGTTCTATAGAACCCAGCACTGCTGCAAATGAATTAAAGTGATGAGACAACATACAAGGGAAAAGATTGAAATATCAGTCTGCCTGTAGAATCCAATGTGATTTAGTCAGGGGATCAAGTCAAAATGATTCCTTTTAGTATAGTATAGGAATTCCCTACTACCTTCTTCTTCCAAAATTACCAAATGCAAAACTAAAGGATGGGGAGGTTCTTGCGTGCAACTGTAGTAGAACTTCCAGGCCATAGTTATATAGCTAATTTTTAATTAAGATAATTGTAGTGGTTTACTTGATATAGGATTTTGCTTATTCAATAGGCTTTCTGAAGGACACATATTCTGTCTCTCTCTCTAGATCAGGGGTGTCAAAGTCGTGGCGACATGGTCACCCCCTTCACTAAACCGGGGGTGATTGTGATCAGCGTGTGACACATCCAGTCCACGAGTTTGACACTCCTGCTCTAGACGGATAGATAGATAAAGAGAAAGAGAGAACTCTGCCAATGTTTTAGATTTTACTCACATCAATTGGGATTCATAGAATAGCAATGGTAAGGAATTCAAACCAAAACATTTGGCAAGGAACACTTCCAACTAAGAAGCACTTGCAAAACACCATATTCCTGAAAATTCCATCCCCCAATATTTAATTATCCATTAGAAGAACGGTCTAAGTCCTGCTGAAGAAAAAACAAAAAAACTGTGGCACCCATATAGGGATGCTGCTATGAAAACTCTGTATGTGGTGGCTTTGGTTTCCTTTTTAATATCACATGGTTGCTTAAGGTTCACAGAATATATTATAAGAGGTTTAAGGCAGCACTAAATAGTACTTTGTATGCTTACCTTCCCCCCCCCCCCACCTGTCCTCAAACGACATTGGGATAACTTTATAGCTGAATAATGAACATTTACTATTTAAAGTGAGAATAATGGGTGAGCAGGGTTAGGGATGAAATCAGTTCATGAGAAGTTCTATACAGGCAGTTCTCAATTTACAACAGTTCATTTAGTGACCATTCAAAGTTACAACGGCACTGAAAAAAGTAACTTATGATCCTTTTTCACACATATGACCGATGCAGTATCCCCATGATCACCGGATCAAAATTCAGATGATTGGCAACTGGTTCATATTTATGATGACTGCAATGTCCTGGAGTCACCTTCTGGGACCTTCTGACAAGCAAAGTCAATGGAGAAACCAGATTAATTTAACAACGGGATTACTAATTTAACAAATGCAATGATTTGCTTAACAACTGTGGCAAGCAAAGTCATAAAAGGGGGCAAAGTCACTTATCAAATGTTTCACTTAGTAACATAAATTTTAGGCTCAATTGTGGTCACAACTTGAAGACAAATTTCCAATTTTATGTGAATAATGGGATAAGGTAGATAAAAAGGCACAGAGGACACTTAAATGTGTGGTAGATTTATCCTTGGATGGGAAAGACGGGATGCTACAAAGATTAAATAAAATGAGAAAACTACATAACAGTGTTGCTAAAAATATGTTTGTATGTATGAAGATGCTCATGTACCTGAAGTATAATTGAAAATAGGGGGGGAGGAGGGATGGGATTAAATACTATTTTTTTTTTGAAAATTCTGTTTACTGATGTTTTCATCTACTTTGTCTTTTTTTTAAACTTTATTTTGTGTAGTGCTTCACCTAAAACTAAATTCTGGCTTGGTTGAAATAAAGATGATTAGGTTTTGTTTTATTTTCTCTCATCCTGTCAGTTACCCATCCTTAACTTAGGGAAAATTGGTTAACTCAAAAGGACCTTGTAGCTAGTAGCATCTTTTTTTCTTCTCTTGCAGAAACTATCTACCGGACGCAGAGATGAATATGATTCTCTGGCTGTAAAAAAAACAGATGCAGATCTTGAAATGGCTGTGGAAAACCAGGTATCTTCACCATTTTTTCTGTGCAGGAAATTGCCACAAAACATATAAGCATAGCTTAGTGGAGGAAGCCCCAAGACCATGACCCCCTTGTGCTTTGAGGAATGAATAATATCGATCTACAACTGACTTCTCTAATGGTTATGACAGAGTTGTGCAAGGGATTTTGATGTAACTTCTCTGTCAGCTCTCCCACCATGCCTTCTCTCATGTTTTCAGACTTGGTATATATTAGAATGATTGGGAGAATTTTTCTTTCTTTCTAGCGCAGAAGAAAGAAACCTCAGGACAAAGTTTACACTGTGAGTAGATTCCAGAATTGACTTATTATAGTTTACTTAATTATCCACTAAGGATATATGTGTCTGTGTTTGGAAAGAAATTGTCTTCATATGCAACGTTTCCCAGAGTTTTATGAATAAGGTTCTGAAAAAGATAATTCTTTATGCTGGGATGTAACATAACTACTTCTTCACACGATGGAAAGGAAAGGAGTATACTGTAAGTATATAAAAATCAACCAGTCTATTTTTTGTGTTTATGAATCATAAACACTTTCATCTTTGGAAATGTCTCTTACAATTTGGCCTAGAAAGAGTAAGGACATATTGGCCAGAGTGAAAAGATTAATCAAATACATCAGAATATGTAAGAAAAGACACTAGAGAAAACGGATTCTTCTTAGTTTCCTTTTCACCAATACTGTTTTATTGTTTTCCATGGCTAGTCCCTACAGCGGGATAAAATGGGTGAAGCATATAGTGAAATTGGAAAGAAAGGAGAGGTAAGTGATATTTTCTATCATTTTAGATGCACAAAAGGTAGCTGCATCCATGAATTTGTCACTGTTGACTCTAGGCAGGGTTGCACTTCTCTGGACTGAGTGGATACTTTTAAGGCTTATCCTTTGTTATATGAGTTGCACTGGCTCCCTGTTTCTTCCAGATGCTGGTTGTTACCTTTAATGTCTTACATGCCGGCCTGTCCCTGAGAATTTTTGCCTATAGGATAGGAAGATACCTCCAGGTCCCTTCCTTGAATTGTTGCCATCTAGTAGGATCTCTGAAGTGTGCCTTTTCTGGCAGGCCCATTCTCTTTTAGCCTTCTGAAAGGACATCAATACATGGCTTTCCACAATAGACACAAACTTAATGTAAACCACTCCAAACTCAACTGCAGAAAATACGACTTCAGCAACAGAGTGGTCAATGCCTGGAATGCACTACCTGACTGTGGTTTCTTCCCCAAACCCCCAAAACTTTAACCTTAGACTGTCTACTGTTGACCTCACCCCATTCCTAGGAGGTCTGTAAGGGGCATGCGTAAGTGCACCAACATGCCTACCGTCCCTGTCCTAATCCCTTTTATTTGTAACCATCTCATGTATTCATAATCATGTTTATACATTTCATATATTCATAATCATGTTTATACTCTTATCTGTAATCTTATATATGCTTGACAAATAAATAAATAAATAAATAAATAAAATAAATAAATTGAGGTAGAGTGTAGTTGTTCTGAATTGGTTGTTGGAGTATCCCAAGAAGATGAGTGAGGTGCTGGGTTTTGATTGTGTTTGATTTTGTGTTTTATGGTTTTTGTAATTCAGGGTTTTGTTGTTGTGAACCACCCAGAATTGTGTTTTAAAATGGGCATCTATACAAATCTTATACATGCATTTCTACTCAAGCTTTCTCAGTCCTATGCTTTAAGGCAGTGGTCCCCAACCTTCCTGGATCCATGGACAAGCTGTGGAGGGGAAAGAGGGGACAGTTTTGTGCATGCCATTTGCGCAAATGCAGTTTCATGTGCTCATACGCTTGCCCTCCACTTGCACAGCCCAATTCCCAAAAGGCTGTGGTCCGGTACTGGGACATGGATCGGGGTTTGGGGCCTCCTGCTTTGAGCTGCATTGAACCACAATTCCATAATGCAGAATAATGATAGTATTAATTCAATATAGCAGAAAGTACCAGCTATGGAGAATCTGTCTTTATCAACATAAAATTATCTACCATAGTTGAACAAAACAGAAAACAAATTTGTTCTCTGAATATAATTTTTCCATAGCATCTGTGTCAGTTGGCTTAAATTGTGAGGTAGTCCACAACCTATGACTATAGTTGGGCCTGTCCCCGCACAAGAGTTAACTATTTTTATTGCTCGTGTCCATAATACAAGAATTTTATTAGATTAGACTGGTGGTTTGCACCTGGACTAGACTAGGTAAGGTTTAACAACATTCAAAGGGGAGGGATCGGACCATGCTCTCCTGTGCCTATGTAGAGATTCCTGACTAAATAACTGCTTGACTCCTCTTCTGAAGGTTATTAATCTTGGCTTTTTCTTTTTCTAGAAAGTTGGTGGCAAAGGCAATGATAAACTTTATCAGGTAAGATAACAGCAGAACCCCTCCCTGTAATTTCTTTCATTCTTAATTCACTGAGATCTGCCTAAAGCAAATTATCCACTGTTCTTATCTCCCCTTCATTCTCTAAGTCCTTTTGTTCCTATTGCCAGCCTTTGCTTGCAAGAAAGTTGGACAAAGCAACTAGTTAAGAACGTTGAATTCTTCTCTTCTTATAAATGTTGCTATTAGACCCTAGCTTTAATACTCTGGCTACAAGGAACACTGAATCTGAACCTATGGTTAATAAAGTCTAATTATTTGTTTTCCAATCATATCTTTTCTCTTTATCAGGGGCTCAGTCAAGCAACAAAGGACACATACAATGTCCTTCAAATGAAGCAGCTGCATTCTCCTCGTTAGTTACTACTGAACCTAAAAAGGAAGAGAAAAAAGAACATTCCTTATGGTGGAATGGTAGCAGTTAAAGAGAACAGTTCATTTCAGCAAAGCCATTGCCTTGTTTGAAGAATGCTATTGTACAGTCAGCAAAACCCATGTTTCATTTCCAAATAACATCCTAGGTTGTTTTTTTTTAAATGTACATAAGTTTAAAGATTCTGCTTAATGTACAGTTGCTTAGATTTAGGAGCAGAAGTTGTGATTGCTATTTCACTGGATAGTTAAATAACAAAAATATTTTTCTTCCTTAGGTAAAAAATAAAATATTTTCTTTCCCTATAAATGTTTTCTAAGGTATTTTTAATTGAAGATAGCTGGGGAACTTTTTTTTGGGGTGGGGGAGAATATATTTTGGAATCTTTCATCACTCTCCAGGAATTTGGATTACTGTACAATCTATCAGTCATACCAGCAGGGCTGGTGGTAAAGGATGACAAGAATTGTCATTTTTTAAATTGATAACTCTCAAATCATTAAATAGTTCAGGACTTAACTGAAGGCAAATAACTTTTATATTGAAGATTAGAATACAAAAGAAAAATTTGTTCAGATGGTACTTTGAATTTCAGTGTATGAGAAAACTGAAAGTTCTGTTCACGAGCTTGGATCATTTCCAACAAAATGTAAGTTTCTTTAGCATCAAAAAGCTAACAGCCATTACTATTAGGTTTGGATGATGTTTGTAAGCAAAATACAAAAAAAAAAAACCCCACAATGAACAAAAAACTGGACACAGAACTATAAGTATATTTAATAAAGCAACCAAAACTAGTTTTGATTTAGAATTGCTTCTGTCCAAGAACAAAAGTCTTACTTTTGAATAGTAATCATAACAATAGTCTTGTGCTATGAAGAAGTGGTCAAGTACAGCTTATGTTGTTTTTTCATTATTAAAATAATGATTAAGTATATTGGCTATTGCTTCATTATGTACATTATTCCTAGTGGCTGTATCTCATACTTCAACACATATTAACTACAGTGAATACAAAAGCTTACAACTTGACCAGAATCCATTAACAAGCTTTCTTTTGATTAATACTGATCAGATTTTAAGAAGTCTAATAAAACTGTGAAGGCCTGAAAGGAAGGAAACCAGGGAATTTGCATGGGAGATTCATCATCTCCAGCTGAGTGCCCGCCTACCTTTGGCACTTGTGGATATAATTTGAATGTGGAGATTGTATCTTGGACACCATGAGAAAATGGGTGCTGATAGGCTTTTCCCTTTACAGTATAGAGTAATGTATGTGAACTTCAAAATATGGACCATTTGAAGCAGCAGATACAAAAAAACACCACCAAACCTCTTCCTGCCATCTAGTGGTTGATCAGCTGCAATATATAGGATAACCAATAACTGGTACATGATATTCCTAACAAAATGGCAGCCCTAGACAACTTAGCAACAATGCTGGTGCTACCACATTTAGACTTCAAAAAACAGATCACTATATGGCAGGAAAGCTCAGAGAAAGCTAACCATTGGTCAAACCTAAAACATTCTACTGTAGCTGTAATGCTTCTTTCTCTCCTCTGTAGAATACTATGCATTACCTGTGCTTACCTTTTTTTCTGGGCAGGTGAGTGTATTTCTAAATAAAACACTGGTATGCAGTAGCTGGCCATTACTTCTATTTTTTAAAGTTTATAGAATGCATGTAGGCTTCAAGTAATTCTAGAAAATAAAGATGCTGCAGACTGATATTATGCAGCATGTCCGTGTTAAAAAATCAACATAATTTTTGAATGATTAAATAAGTAAAATGGAATAGGAAGTTTAGGGAACACGAAAGACGAGATCATTAAATCCCTCAGAACCACAGTGGGCCACCAGCTTTAAAACAGGAATGCTTGCACAGAAGTTACATCATGTCCAATATAGCTCCCAAATAAAGCAAAGTTTTTATTAAAGACACAGACCAGAATAACATTACAATAGTAAAATAAAACTGGGTTACACATCAATAAGAGAAATGAAAGTTTGAGTAAAATTAGGGACAATGAGGACTGGGAGTAAATACACTGCAAAGGTTCAAATTCCCTGGAGTATCTTCTTTGTGCTTACCTGCCTCATTTCCCCCCTAGGATTTGAGTCGATTGAATTCGTCTCTATATCACGTACAGAAAATACAACAAAACTTTAAAAAGATGCTTGGTAAAAGAGGCAATACATCCAGGAAAACCTAACTGAAAGTAAGCAAAGAACTCATACTTGAGAATACTACCCCGTAACCATACTCTGGACTGCTATGTATTCCACTCACTATTAGGTGGAACTGAGATGTTCAGTCAAAGAATTGGGAGTTGGCAGCTTGAATTCTGACCACAGCAGTTTTTATATTGTTATCCAATGTTAGGTGAGTATGTATATTATCAAGTTCAAAAGACTCAGAGATATGGCAAATTCTAAACTGTGAAACTGGACATGTTGATGACATTTCTAAAGTTCAAAAAGTTTGGAAATACTTTGTTAGTATCTCTTGGATAGGCTAGCAGTTGGTGTTTATTTTATCCATCTAATGCTACAGAAATTCTATACCAGACAGTCTAATGTATTTAATAACATTTAAAAAAGCACATATCACAAATACTTCTCTATAAGGAAATCAAATCAGATATGTTAATATTTGAAATAATCTTAAAAAAGAACTCAACTTGATGTCCAGTGTTTAAAAACCTAAAAGGCAACAATTTAAAAAAGTTAAAAGATAATATTAAATATTAGATTAGCTATTATGATTGCACAAATAGGAGTACATCTGAATTAATAAACAATACAAATTTTAATACTGCCTCTAAACTCTTTTTTTCTATTATGCACAACTGCATATATGGGTACAAAGATACAAAATGTATCTTCATCCTCTTACTTATTAGTAGCTTACTCTGCCTTGACATCTTTTGATAATGGATTAGCTGTTGTTACAGGCTAGGAAAGACAGGAGTTGTAGTCCAGTATATTTAGAGGGTATCAGGTTAAAAAAGGCTCCTTTGAATAAGGAAACCGAGTTTTGTATACATTCAGTTCAAAGTGGAAAATCATTGTAAAACATAACCAGTTACCAAATTATCAGGAATACTGTATATTATTTTAGACTATAATATAGACAAGAGAGAAGCCTACCAGTTTTTGCTTTTCACTGAGAAAACAAATGACAATTGGCAGAAAGTAAGGTCAGTTTAAGATAGTAGAAAATAGATGCTGGCATTTCATTTTGTCTCTAGTATTTTTTTTAAAAATCACAAACACGCACATGGATGTTAAAACACTTGGAAAAATGGTTTAATGAAGTTTACAACAGAAATGAACTGTACAGTTACAGTAAGTCTCATATATATAAAAATTACAGCAGACAAATGCATCTACACAAAACCTACCATTTTCATCCTGATTCACTGTAATCTACAGTTTCTCAATGCCCACAGCCGCCTGCAGGCAGCCAGTAGGGGAAAAACAGAAGATATCTTTAAAGAGACAGCATTCTTTTGATCTCCCTCAGGATACGGGTCTCTGACTGAGCATAAGCAAGAATGAATGTTGTAGGATATGTAAACCACTCTTTTATGTTGACATACATTCCAAATTAAATTGTACAAATGATCATGAAAAGAAGAATCAATGAAAAAAAAACCTGTTCATCAATGTAAATGAAGCTGTGCAATCCATAAAGATTACATACTAGGTTTTGCAAGAGAAAGGGTAATAAACATTTTTCTAATCAATGTTTCCATTGCCTTACCGCAGGGGTGGTCAAATGTGGCTCTTTTACAACCTGTGGACTTCAACTCCCAGAATTCCTGAGACAGTCAGGCTGCCTCAGGAATTCTGGGAGTTGAAGTCCAGAGGTTGTAAAAGAGCCACATTTGACCACTCCTGCCTTACGGCAACATAACTCTCTTATAATGAACAGAAAAAAGTTATGACATTGGAACCATGCATTACCCTTTAGTAAACAGCTTTACCTGGCTTCTTATCTCACCTTTGGATATGAATGGACGATGCCTTCTGAGTAGAGCAAAGGTTCAATTTCACCCATATAAGCATGCTGTCTCTTTAAAAAAAAAGAGCTCTCTGTTCAGAATGGCAATAAGAGAAAATGCAATCTAAATTGACAATTTGAGGGAAATTACAGATTATGTACATTTTTCCTCAATTATGAACACCTAGGCAGTGAAAACTATTGTGTTAATACGTACATAGACACACCCAAAACATACAAAAATACTATTATTTCAAACTACTAAGAATAAGACAATCAATTATCTCCATGCTATGACTTTTAAGAGCATTACACAGAAACAAACAAGAATTTAAACACATTTTTAATATCCCAGAAATATACCAAAATATACATCTAAGCTTTGGAATTACTGAGGTTAGACTAATGCAAGTGCTGGGTAATTGTACTTAATACACAAGTCTAAGGTTCTGCAGGAAAGAAATTATCTTTGGTATCTGCATCAGGCTAATATTATTAACATTTGGATTTTGCTTTGGGATAGAGCTTGTATGACCCTAGAACCAAACACCCCTACTCAACTGAGATTTAAAAGATTTGTGTAAAAAGTTCCTTCGTTGGCAACCCCCCTCCCCCAAAGTTTAAAAAGTCATAGGCATCTACCTAGCAAAAATGTTGAGAAATACAATGCATAGTTGCACAGTGGTGCTGCAAAAATAATGAACAAGTAAGAAAAAGGAAAAAAGCGGAAAATAAGAAAAAAAAATCAGATATTTCTCACAATAGGACAGCCTCTTCCAAGCAGCGGCAGGGGGGAAGCTCAGAAGTGCACCCTAGCATGTATTAATCAATTTATCACCCAGCTCACAAAGGGTTAAAAGGACCCATCAGAGCAGCCAATCATGCACCAAGGTCTTCAGCTTCACAACCAATATATAAAGCTCAGTCAAATTTCTCCAAGCTTTTCTCTATGCCCCTCGGATTTGTAATCTTGTAAGAGTACTTTGCATCCCAAACGGAGTGGGAGAAAAGTTACCTTGCTGACCCAAATCCACATTACCTTAGATCAAGCCATCCATTGCATCTTGGAGTGGAAGGCAAAAACCACTTTGGGGTTCATTTCTTCCACACCCAGAAAAGATGGCTTCCCGGATTTGATTGGTGCTGAAGATGCCCTTTGTCTTTGGTTTGTTTGTTTGTTTTGAGTTTATACAATCATTAGGAAATCTTTGGTTTTGGCTGGAATTTTTTAAAAGAACAAAACGAAACAAAGAAACCGCTCCCCTCAGCATATAGCAGGGCACCGTGACCTGGCAAAGCTTCCCTTTCTAAAGGGGTGGGTAAAAGTACATTCAAACTAAAATGGTAGAAAGAGTATGGATGCAGCTTCTGGTTAGCCCAAAGGGAAGAGGTGGCAAATGAACAAGATTGTCAAATAATAAAAGAACATGTTTTAGAAAAGGAGTGACACACGAAGTCAACAGGTTAAAAGGTAGAAAGTGATATGTATGCACACAATTTGGCCCTGGCTTGATCCTGGAAAACAAGAGCCCTGACATCTCGCCAGGAGGTGGCAGAAGGCAGCATACAGATTTCATGCACAGGCTGGGAAAGAGATGGGTATTCAAAGGCTACAAGATGACCCCCGGTAACCAAAACAAATAAAAGATTGCAATTTGCCCTCAGTTTGCAGTAGCTTTTAAGCAGCAACATTCAGAGGCTTTTGGGGATCTGTCCCCAGGTTACAGGTCACGGTTTGCTATAGGCCAGAGTTCAATGCTAATTAAAGGAAGGGTGGCAGACTTGGCATCTCTGTAGGGTTTGGAGAAAGTTAAAGCAAGTTACTCGGTTACGAGTTAGAAATGAGGTATACGACAGCTCCTGTACCTGTGGCGGATAAAGATCCGACACCTATTCATACCTAGCCTTAGATACTATTACAGAAAAAGGAAATGGAACACCAACATGGTAGGATCAAGGAGTGAAAATGTCTAATGATGCTCTGAAAGATTCTTGTACCCGATCTTTTGCCTTGTGGATTTTAGAGAAAAGTGCAAGTCTTCTCCAATGAGTTTTAAGTAAGTAGAGTTATCTATGCACTGCCATATCAATATCTATGGTATTTTCTCCTTGCAGTTTAGAGAAACTGAATCTTACGCGTTAAAATCATAATAAGAATTATATAGGGCAAACAATGGCTCCCTGCCCCCACAATAATGCCCTTTACAAAACTACTGAAAAAGTAGCTTTGCTTGATGTATATCTTAATTAAATGCAGACTTATACATTACAACATATATCAAATAACTTATAGTATTCTTATCACCAGCACCATCAGTGCTGAAAACGTTCTGGTATATCAAATAAAGTTAGAAATTATTTGGAAAACTTATTTTAATGGGTTTTACCCACTGAAAAAGCAATATTATTTTTGGTGTGTCAGAAGAAGATTGTGACAATAAACATTGGAGGAAGAGTTCACAACAGACTTTAAGTCAATATTTTGGCTTCAGCAAACAAAGATAAGAAATAAGGCAGAAGAGAATCATTGCAGTTCTCTCCATTAAGAATTTTTCTTTCAAGATCCCACCTACCAACTGTTTCATTTCCTTCCTCTCATTTTCAATATCTTTTGTTCCAAGTGCTCTTATCTTTGAGAGTATTTTCCTATTTTCTACCTATAAATCTAACTAGTTTAGGAAAATCACACAATATTAATACCACTTTACATAAAGTCAGAACACCAAATCTATTATTAAAGCTTTCAGTGAGGTTATGCATTCTAGCTGATTTACAAAGTAAGAAATGGACAACCCATATATAATTACACAACTGCTTTCTTTATACGAGCGTACGTCGAACTTGATTATTGCAGTTAATCAAGCCACAGCACGTCATGTGAGAATATTGAAAGCTCTTCTGGTGAGTAAAAAAGAAACAACAGTTATCTCCAACATTTCCATTATGTAAAGAAAAAGACATCACCTAGTACATCTGAACTGTGCCAAAAGATAATGCATTTTTTAAATATTTCAGGTTTCCCTGTTTCCAAAAAAATAGCTTATGACCTTGGGCTTTGTTTTAATCAGTTCTTCATTCCAATATGTCCTCAATGAAATCAGCCAAATTAAGCTCATTTGTACAGGAAGAAAAACTACTATAAACTATATCCTCAAAGAAAAAAGGTATCAATATTAACTTCTAAGACCACCTTTTTAAAAAAATTCTAACACACTCCAAATACAGAAAAGTTGGCAAAGATTACCAGTGCCTTTAAGCATAAAAGCCATTGGAAATTCTCTCCTCCAGTCAATCTAAGTCTTTCATTCCCAAATAATATGCCAGCCCACAAATACACATGCACACTAACATTATTTTAAAGAATATGTTAGAATAAGGATTGAATAGACAAATTTAAAGAATTCAGTCTTCAAACCAAAATATGCATTATTTGCAAAAAATGACTTAGCCTCTCAGCAAAATTAAAACAAGAATAATGATCTATTCAGTAAGAAATCCTTTCTCCCAAGGACTATCTTACAAGATCATCTTTCCCCCATGTACACTATGTTTAAGTGTTCAGAGAAGATTAGTGTTTAGTTTGGTTTATCTTCTGCAATTTTTGGTCTAGACAAGGTTAACATTGTTACTTTAAAATTATTTTACAAGTATTTATTATTAAACACTACAATCAATGAGTGGGAAAAAGCAACCACTTTACCATAACTTTCTGATTTAATTTAGATGGAAATCTTCCATTCCCATCCCCAAGTTAAACATCTTGGCTTAAAAATAACCCTAGTGCAACTACACAGGTTGAAATGGGTTGCTAATTTGCTGTGTGTACAAATAACACAATATAGCAACTCAAATTGGTAACCTGCATGCTGTCGTTTGAAATATTGAATATTATTGATAAAATCAAAGAATCCCAGATTTAGGAGTAAGCGTCTGTTTCCTTTGGCAAGATAAAATTAAAAAAAGAGAGAGATGGAAGTTGTAAGCAACATTTGACTTCTAGTAGGAGTGTACTTGCTATTCAAGTGTAAAACTTTGTTAAAACTTCCAATTTTGAGTCAGTTACTGGCTGGTTTGAATATTTTGCAAGTATTCAACCCTGAAACAACTGTTTGAACTCAAAGCCCTGTTTCAATTCTGAAGAATTTCCAAAACATTTGGGCAACAGTTTTGTACTCAGAACAGCGTCATTAAGTCTCACATTTGAAACAATTTGAAATGTTTTTTCCACCCCTACTTTCTACCATAGTCAACATACTTTGCTTCTTCCCAACGCCATCCCTGTAAAACACAGAATTCCAAATACATATACACTGGGTTTCCAGAAGCTTAACTAAACTCTACTACTACAGTTACCTCCACTATTTATAAAGATGCTCTCTCCTGATTTTTCAGTCTGCTTACAATACTAACAAAGCTATGCTGAGGTATCTTTTTAAAGGTGCCAAACCAGCTGCTACCAAAGGCATTGTTTCTACAATTCTGTAACATTGCCTGCTTTGAAAACAAGAGATGAGAAGGGACAGAGTGATCTTCCGAATTATTTCAGTCAAGATGTCTCCATTTTACTCTCCTGGTGAGAAAATATATAGTAAACATTCAGTTCAACAACACAGGTTTGAACAGAAGTCAGAATGTGCCAGGAGATGTCTACAAATACAGCAACATTAAACATCGTAAATAATTTTCCTTCTCAATAATAAAGCTACATTAGTTCCAGTGTGAATCAAAGATCATCGTAATTTGCCTTAAAAGCAAATCTCTGTGCATGCAGTAGAAATGCAGGTTGTGTTCCCAGAGCAAAGGTAAATGTTCGCTGCATATTTACGCTATAGTTTCCTAAAATGGGATATAGTATTTCATAAAGGAAAAATCTAAATGTGTGAAATAGCTTCATATTCTTAAATAAGGGAATAAAAGTCTGGCATGTGCTATTGATAATTAACCAGAATTAAAAAATGAGCTTCCTATTTATAAATTGTTATTTGGACAGGGAGTGGGGGATTAATCAAAGATGATTTCATTTCAGATTTTCATTAACAGTTGATTTAGATGTCTTTCTATATCATGAAAATAGAAATTTGTTTAGTACTGCATGGTGTATGTTTAAAATAGTCTAGTAGAAATATGGAATAGAATGAAAAATTCATTTTCCATTTAGATCCAAAAGGACTTCATGAATTTGAAAGCAATAGCAAAAAATAAGCGGACAATAAAAAAAAACCCTACTTAAAATGTTAAAATCCAATAATAATCCATAATAAAGTAAGAATAATTCAGGACAATGAATTGGCACTAATTACAGTTGTGTTTCTTCTCTTCTTGCCATTAACAAAGGAAATCAAATCCAACTTAAATACTCAGGGATATGATTTAACTTTTCCCACCTAATCATCTGAAATGCTGACAAGTTAAATTTGGCCCCAATGCTGCACAGAACAAGAATTATGCAGTTGAATTTTTAAAATAATGTATTGCTTTAAGAATACTAGAATGTAACTTTGCATAATTGGCCAATGAATCCTAAGGTCACAGACAACTCTTATCAACAGATTTTTCGTCTGGTAGTGTTTACGCTATGATCACTTTTTCCTATATACATTTATGAAGTTTTAAATCCTTGTAGGATTTATATGTTAAAGAGCACAGATAGGGATACACAGATTAGGTATAAACATTTCAAACCTTTGAGATAAAACGGGGGAAAGAGTCAGGTCAAGGATATTCTTTCATGGCATTTTTTTGGTCCATCAATAGTATGAGAATCATACTGAGAATTGGAATTTAATGCTAACATTATTATTTTAAGTAAATGTAACTGAAAAAAATATGCTTGCTAGCATGGTTTATTATTCATTTTATGTAACAAAATAGAAAGTCATGTATTTACTTTTGCACCACCAATATAGTTGGGTAGCTCTAAAAGCAAGATGGCCAGATCAAATCCCTTCAGTTTGCCAAATGATTACTAGATCAGAAATGGATTTTACATATTTATTATGCAAAGTCTCTCAAGTGTTTGAAATTACAAGGGGAACTGCATTATTTTCATGTGAAACCATTGATTAATTTGGGGAGGGGGGAGGGTTTCCTAAAGCAAGACCTCAAGAATATTTTTCAGAGCTCACCATTTGCAAGCTTCATTTTGTATGGAAAAAATGGTTCTAGAAATATATGCTTTGCTTACTACTTTATTCCCTGTAACATTTCATTTGACTCAAATCCCATATTTTAGTGGTCCTGTTCCACTCCCCTTGCCCCCCAAATGCCAAACAGAGTTTCAGAGCCTGCCCACTGCTGGCTGCACACTCACATTTGCTTCCTGGCAAAACTTTCCAGTCTATAATTTTGGCTTGGATTGAAAAATTAGAGCATATTGGCAATATGTTTTTCTCTCAAATATATGTTTAATTATACCTTGCTGTCAGAATTAAACATAAAAAAATATTGCCAATCAAAGTGATAGTGAATTAAATACAGGCTATATCTTTTAACAAAAAGCCAGTTTACATTGTTCTAGATTCTTGTTTGTTGTAAATATCAAACAGGACAGACACAAAAAATAAAGAGCCCAGATAAAAATGACTATCTGAATAAACTTTCCACACATCATATATAAGTGAAAAGAAAAGTTAAGGAGAATAAGGCAACGATGGATTTTAAGCCTGGTTTCTAGCATTGGAAATTCTGCAATTCCTCTGCTCTTCCTTATATCTTCAAATGACATATACCATCTTTGGCTGAATTATCTAGTATATAGATAAAATTTACATTTACTGTAATGCAATTTAATGCATTCTATCAAGTCAGGGCACAACATTATTTCCTCTGGCAACTGAAAGTGAAAAAGTGGATCCAACCTTTGGGATTACATTGTTTCTCAACAGCAAAAACTGCTGTATTCCCTCACTGGCCATCTGAATTCTCATTCACTACATTAAAATTCTCAAAAGCATTGTATCCTCCACAAAGTATGCCTACATCCTTGGGCCAACATGTAATGTTTCTAAGGGATTGGGTCTGATCTCTGTTGATAGAAGTAAGATGTAACCTGGGATTGCATTTTCCTCTAAAGGAATTCTTCCTATCCATCTTGCCTTTTTATATTGCCACATCATGTTACTAAAGTTAACCTGAATGTGGACCACACTCTTAATGGTTGTTTAGATACTGGGAGTATTAATTGATCACTGTATTATTTCCAATTTCTATAGACATCAAATAAAACCACTGAACATATAAACCTGTATATGGAATATACAGAAATGGCAAAAAGGTCCTGTACTTTTAGAGAGAGTTCACCCATCGCAGTGCTGTCACATCTGAGATATATAATCCATATTTTATATATAGTCAGTCTACAGATCCTAGGTATCAGTATTCAAGAAAAATCTCTATGTCTCGAAAACAAACTGAATAATAATAGGCTCTCATTCCCTGTGTTACTTGAAAGGGACCTCTTGGCTTGACTTCTGGTGCTTTGAAGCATTAAGCTACAAATGGCCAGAGAATCAATATTATGTATTGCCAGATGTTTACAATAAAACCAATGAAATATGGACTAGTAATAACTTAGCTAAAATGACGCTTTTGGAGATCTAGCTCTTCAATTTGAACAATGTAATTCAGTGTGGGTTGAGCTATTGCAGGTGGCCTAGAAGACATTCTTGAACCAACAAGATATCTGGACAGTCTATTGGCATGTATGTAATAGTTATGTCTCAATAAAGTTGCTATATATATATATATATATATATATCTAGATAGATAGATTTATACATTTCCAAAGAAAAGGGAAAAAAGGGAAAGGTCTACATTTAATAGTCTTACATAAAGTTCAAGCCCTGAACAAAAAGGAGCCATAATACGTCAGAAAAGCATGAATGTTATGCTCTTCAAAAGTAAACTGTTAAAAAAAATATTCATATGATGCTTGTCGCATATATGAACACTGTTCATGAAATCCATAATGTATAAACTGGTAGCACATGATCAAAATGAAAAATGGAAAGTCAATTTTGAAATTCTAAACTTCATGGGTTTAATATTTTCAACACCTGTTATACGTTTGTTACTTTATAAGGTGGAAGAACTTACTGCAGAAAGTATTTACAATGACCTTAAATACTCACAAGTTAGATCAACCTGACTGTATCTTAAAATATTTGTCAAGAGATTTGTTTTTTCAAGATGTCATTCTTTTTACACCTTTAACATTCTGGCATTTTGGCTTCATTAAGTATAATCAAAAGTTTCCTCCTGATTTGAAAGGAACATAAATTGTTCAATTTTCAGAAATTATTTGCAGCTGCAAAGACTGGACAAACTAGGATAGAAAGCTACCTGTTCCACAATGAATCACCAATCATTTTTTATGGCAATCATCCCTAATCTGAAACTCGCCAGATGCACTGGATTGAAATTCCCATCATCCCCAGTGTTATTTTTGTATTGAGGCAAAGGGAAAGGTGATTCAATTATGATACCAGATAAAAGAAGATTGATGTAAAATAAGGTAATAAGGTCCCAGAATAATATTGCAAATTTTGGCTTATAAAATTGTGTCTCACTGAATGTGATGACTAGGACAACAAAATAACTTAGCTATGAAATGGGAACAGTATCATTGTAACATATTTTGGAACACTGAGAGATTGGAACACAATTAACTTAAGTAATTAACTCAAGTAATTAACTCAAGTGATAGGATTAATATGTGATCGTCTCTAGTTATTAGAGGATACATATACAGTGCACATATTTTTGAGTGCATAAACTGCATTTGTAGTGACTATCAGAAAGTTGTCCCAACTACTAGAATATGTATGTGTTTTCTGGCCCTCCAAATTGTTTATTCCTACAGATTCTCCAATTGTACACATCTGATTTCTGCTGAAGTTTTAAATCAATTGTAACTATTACAATATTTGTAATATTGTAAAGCTGATTATTTTAGACTGCGCAATAATGTTTATATGTTAATTTATGGAGCATACATATTACTGAGTAGAACTAAGTAGGTGGCAAAATAATAAATAGTGATAACCATTAAAACTCCAGTATTTTTGTATTATTGGAAATTTTGTAGCAATCTCCTGATAATTCATCAAATACATAACTGAACCACTTTAATCAAATATAAAACTTACAATTCAACCAAACAATTGCTGGTTTGTCTGTTTCTGAATTTCCAGTTTCTCTGATATAAGTTATAACACCTTTTAAGAGTGTGGCTATTTGTACGACACAGGGAAGAGTGGAAAGGTCTGAAAAATGTTTATAAATAAGTTGATACAATGCATGTTGGATTCATGCATTATATGAGCAAATTAAAATAATTTTAAATGTTTTATAGCAATCATCTGAGCTAATTAGAATTCTGAGTATCTCTATATTATACCTTCACACCTAACAAAAAACAGTGAACCTAATCAACTACAGGCAGACAAACCAAATTAATTTCCCTGAATTTCTTTGAAATGTTTATGATTATAAAATGGGTATTTTTTGTTTTTTGGTTTGAAGCCTATGGGTGAGCAAACACAATCAAAAGTCACCATTACCTCCTTTGCTTTTATAATTATTTGTGTGTTTGTGCATGTATAAAAAAGCAAAATCTTTTTTCAATGGACAAAATGAACATTTACTGGACTGATATTTCCTTTGGTAGAAATTAGTCAATATAATGGCCTATTGGCCAGCATCTTGAATATTGTCCTGCCTTCTTACCTACTTTGACTGCAGCATGCTGTTGCTATAAGTCAATTCAACTTTTGACCCAAAATATTATAATTGTATTCTGAGACTAGAATTATGGAGATCGCATATCCCAGGATTTAGACTGATCCAAACTACTAAGGAGAATGCAGAATCAGCTAAATTAGTAAGCATTTGCCATTGTCATTCTATTTACCCACCCCAAACCATGGAAATTAGAAAATAATCAAGTTAAGACTTTGCCCTAAGGATATACAAAAAGATCAACCTCTCCCCACCAAAAGATTAAAACAAGCAGCAATTTTTACATAAAATAATAAACAAATGAAAAGAAATTGTCAGTAGCATCTATCACCTCTCTGCATCTGAACTGCACTTATACAAACTAGTCCATTAGTACAGCAGCTTGCTAGAAATTGACTTTGGTTCAAGCTTAGTTTTAAAAAAATAAAACATCAAAAAAAAAATAAACACACATTAAAGACGGTGGACGGACATTTGCTCATTTCCCTGCTTAACAGTTCACAAGGTTTTTTTTCAGTTTTAGGAAATAATTTCTTAAATTTCAATAGCTTGTGAATCAGGAAGTTGAAGATTCAGAGATGAACAGAGAGCAGGCAGCATGATAGCAGGTGGAGAGGAGACAGATTTGCGTCAGTTGATAGTTAATACAGGCTTGCAAACTGGAGTCACCAACCAGAGATGGCACTACAAATGAACTTTCTTTCTGTTATTAGCTGATGAGAGACAATATTTTTTTGTGGGGGGCAAGTAATGGATTGCAGCTTTGTGAACTTAGGAACTTCCTTATCCCTCTTCCCCATATTCCAAATAGTAATAGAAAGGAACATTGAACAGTTCTGATATTTTCCAATTTGTCTCAAGGAGATAGGAATGTGCCAGCTATGCGGTAGTGATCCCAACTTTTTTTCATCTGAGAAAATATGAGTTCAGGTCAATATAAGATTTTCTGTCTCCTTTCCTCCATCTCTCTCTCTCATCCATTGTCAGCAGTTGTTTGCACATACTACTTGATGCTTGAGAACAGTTTTACTCTTTAGTAGAGATGTTTACTGCCATAAATGATTTAGCAGCAAAAACCAGAAACAGCATGAAACATTGCAAAATACATGCAACATGCCAGTGCTCATCGTATTCCACAGCAAGTTGGCCTGTTTTCCAATCATCCCTTACCACTATTTCCCACAGCAGCAAGCAATGGTAAAAACACTACAGATTGTTTACAATGGAACAAGTTTACAAGGCTGCTTGTTATGGCTGTGTTGGCGTAAATGGTACTTCCTGTTCATGTGACCCAGTTTACTTCTGGAACAGAAATGTTTTAAATTCAAAATAATTTTAATACAATCATAAAAGCAAGAGACTCCAGGAAAAAAAAATCTAAAAATGAGCCAATGCAGGCCTTTTTTGAAATCCTATGCCAAACAGCTGGTAGGAAGATTTAGTGGATGTATATGAGTTATCAGCAATATAGGCAGTCTCCTGAGAAAGTAAATAACAGAAGTATTTCCAAAGTTGTAAAGTGGCAATTTCCATGCAATTAGGAAATAAGAGAATCATCACCACAATAGCTGAAACAGACTCTGCAGGCCAAATCCTTTCCCCCTTGGATCAACAAGAGCCAAATACGTGCAAATGAGGGCTAGATTTGGCCAAATATGATGAACAAACCGCTGTCTAAACAAAACTCCCACCTTACATGTGTAGACTATCTTTGCACATGACCCTCAGTATGTTTATTTTAACTGCCAACACTTCTGAGAGAATCTCATAAAACACTCCACCAAGGAAATTATAAAGAATATTTGTGATTCACATGCTTCCCTCTCTTCTGCCTTCCCTCTGAGTGGCATGGGAGCTCACTAAAACTGTTCCAGGAGCAAAGAGAAATGTGTCCAAACTTTCTTCTTCTCTTTATATAAAAAATAATAATAATCATAAAGAGATTCACAAGTAATACAGGCCTGCCTAAACTGTACCAGTTAAGAAAGGAACCCCCAACACGATTGATAAGATTATAAACATCTTGTATGACATTATGGCCTGTACAACAGACCAATAAAAGATAATTAAAAAAAGATATTCAGATCAAAAAGAAAAGAAAAAAGAAAACCCATTCCTATGTTTGAGTTGATAACCCACCTTAACTTGTCACTGAGACTGCTGGAAATGATAAGTAGTCCTTTTTTTTTTTTTTACATTTTTGGTTAGAAAGTTCTCCAATCAATGAAGCAATCCTGAAAAGACAGTGTTTCTTATAAAATTAGGCAATTATTTGTCCCAGTTTTAAATCCTTCTTTTTCTTGCTGTTTTTTTTCCTGTTTCTAGTATTTTTCCTTCTCTCCCTTGTCCCCAGTAAGCCGGCATGAGGAAGCCAAACATAATTTGCAGTTCAGAAGCCCAGCTGCCAGCCAATCTCACTGCAGCATGAAACAGGCTAGGGTTAGCACAGCTGAGCCCAACTCACTGTGCCTTGGAGGCCGTAGTGGTGGTGGAAGCAGCCCCACTGGCTGAAGCCACTGTGAAGAGAGAGTTCTGGATAGATTCCGCTGAGGTGGAGGTGGCATGAAGGCTGGCAACTGGTCCAGAGGCCCCTGCGGAAGCTGCAGCAGCAGAGACCAAACTAACTGGGTTGCTGGTGAGCAGTGAAAGATTCTGAGGGTTCAAGAACAGTGGGGCAGTTACGATGTTGGGTGTACCTCCAGCATTGGCAAATACCAAGTTCCCAGTTGCATCCAGCGATGTTATTGGAAGAGAGCCACCAGATGCAAGAGCTAAAAAGAGAAATAATAAATATCAGCATTAATGCAGCCACCTCCCCAAAATACAACAGGCAAACAAAAGAAAAAAAAAAGAAAAGAAAAGAATAGAACTTCCTTTTAAGGTCTCTTTAATGATTTGCATTGCAAATTCATTTTCCACTTAAGGAAATTTACAATTTTTGCCACATAGGAAATGCAAATTTGAAAAATGAAGGTTCATTAGATTCATTATGAAAGATCATGAAAATCACAAAATTATATTTCTAAAAACTGGGGATGACTTCCAAAATTGAGGCAAAGAATCCTTAAACTCTAATCAAGTAGCTGGGAGATGAGAAACCCTTTTTGATATCTTGCCACAGTGTGGGTATTTTGACTTGCCAATTCTGCCTAATTGACCACATAATGAGATCTGAATTGCCTATTCAATCATCTTTAATCACTGCGCTCATATCCTCAGAAATCTTTGATCTGTAGCTTCAGAATCAAATAAACTTAGATATACTTCTAAATATGTACCAAATTCAAATGGAAGGGGGATTTTAAGTGACTGTTTATTTCACAAGTGAGAGCCAGTTTGGTGTAGCAGTTAAGGTGGTAGTGTAGAAACCACAAGAATGTGATTCCAGGCATCTCTTAGGCATGAAAACTGGTTGGGTGATCTTGGACCAATCACTCACACTCAGCCCAACCTACCGCACAGGACTGTTGTAAGGAAATTAAGAGGCAGGACAATTAGGTATCTTTGCCACTTTTACAATATTTCCAACATTTTGGGGAAATTTTGTATATAAGTATTTTGGTTTTACCACTGATCCTAACAAGCTCTCTGAGTTCAAAGCAAGTTACAAGGTAGTTAAGATGTGCTATGTAATTTAATATGTGAACATGTATATCAGAGGCTTGCTTGTTGCCTTCCATCCTAAAATGGACTGAAATAGACATTTTTATTCATGTATGTTTCTTTAGAAATAAACCCGTTAAATTATTTCAACTAGCCTTTTCCATTTTAATTATACATAATATCTACAGCTTTCAAAACTGAAACAGAAAAAAAAGAGTATAGAAACAGGGACAGAAAGTATAGTGTAGTAGTAACTAACCTTGAATAGTTGCCAATGTACTGTTGCTCATCAGAGCTGGGCTGAGAGCACCACCTAGTGTCCCAGGATTGAGACTAAGTAAGGCACCTCTGCAAAGCAAAACAACCAAACAAGCAAAAAAAACAGGTGAGTTGTTAATTTAAAGGCAAAATGTATCTTTTTCTAGAATTTTAACTATAAGAACTGAAATAGATCTATTAAATAAACTATTTAATTTTGATTATACAATAACATACTATAACATTGTAAATATTTGAGGAAGAAAGTGATAGAAATATGTACAACGATCCAATAAATATTTTTAAACTAGGAAAAATGTCAAATGTTATACTGTTGTATTTTCATTAACAGAGAATTAACAAGATATGTAGATTTTTAATCACCATATATCTAGATAAAGGTACTGAAATGTGATGACCCCTAGGTTCTCTCACTTAAATTGATACTTTAAAAATAAGTTTTAAAGATACTCACCCAGCTGCAAATTGGGAAGATGCCATCAAGCCTGGATTCAATCCTGCTGCAGCTGCCATAGCAGCTAGACTTGCATTTGCAGGCAACTGTGCAGCTCCTTGTAGTGCAGCTGCTGCTGCAGTTTGCAAACCAGAAGCAGTTACCATCACCTGGCTGGTCCCAAGTGCCGAGGTCAGGGGGGTGGAGGTTGTCTGTGTTGTGGTTGTCTCACTGGCACTGGATGCCTCAGATGTGGAAGCGGAGGCAGAAGGAGAAGGACTTAGGGAGGGTGATGTCACTGCCGAGGAAGCTGGAGGTGCAGTAGAAATTACGGTTGCGGTATTGTTGGGTATGGTTTCTGTGGTGCCTAAAATGATACAATATTTGAAGTACCTGGATGAGACATTGCTAAATGGAGCCAATGTTACTCTGGTAGAACAACAGGGTAAGAATCTGAATTTAAATAGTGGCTAACTCAGGGCAGATACAAGTCTCCTTGCTTAACAATTGTCCTGTTGTTAGATAGTTAGATAGGAATAGCTGACCGAAGGAATAGTTTTTTAGTTTTTTTTTTTAGTTTTTATTGAATTTCTATACCGCCCTACTCCCGAAGGACTCAGGGCGGTGCACAGCCATGAAATAAAACACATAGATATACAAAATTTAAAATCGAATAAAATGAATTAAATAAATTTGGCTGAATTAATACCCATAATTTAAAATACCCATATTTTAAAATACAGTAAAAATTTAAAATTTACACTTAAAAGGGAGAAGATTTAGGCGAGGCCAGCTTGATGAAATAAAAGTGTCTTCAGCTCGCGGCGGAAGGTGCGCAGATCCGGAATCCTCCGTATCTCTGGGGGAAGCTCATTCCAGATCGTCGGTGCCCCCACAGAGAAGGCTCTCCCCCTAGGGGCCGATAGCCGACATTGTTTGGCCGACGGCACCTGGAGGAGCCCCTCTCTGTGGGAGCGTACTGGTCGGTGGGAGGCTATTGATGGTAGTAGGCGGTCCCGTAAGTAACCAGGTCCTAAGCCATGGAGCGCTTTAAAGGTGGTAACCAGAACCTTGAAGCGCACCCAGAAGACCACCGGGAGCCAGTGCAGCTCGCGCAGGAGAGGTGTTACATGGGAGCTCCACGTTGCTCCCATAACCACCCGCGCGGCCGCACTCTGCGCCAGTTGGAGCCTCCGGGTGCACCTCAAGGGGAGCCCCATGTAGAGAGCGTTACAATAGTCCAGACGAGAGGTGACGAGGGCATGAGTGACTGTGCGTAACGAGTCCCGATCTAGAAAGGGACGCAACTGGCGAATCAGGCGAACCTGATGAAAAATCCTCCCGGTCACGGCCGTCAAGTGCTCTTCTAAAGACAGCCGTGAATCCAGGAGGACGCCCAAGTTACGAACCCTTTCCGTGGGGGCCAATGATTCGCCCCCAATAGCCAGCGATGGCGCCAGCTGACTATATCAGGACGTCGGAAACCACAGCCACTCGGTCTTGGATGGGTTGAGCCTGAGCTCGTTTCTCCCCATCCAGATCCGTACGGCCTCCAGGCACTGGGACATCACTTCAAGGGCATCGTTGGGGTGGTCCGGGGTGGAGATGTACAGCTGAGTGTCGTCAGCGTACAGATGGTACTTCACCCCGAAACCACGGATGATCTCGCCCAGCGGCTTTAAATAAATGTTGAACAAAAGGGGCGAGAGAACCGATCCCTGCGGCACCCCGCATATAAGGGGCCTCGGGGTCGATCTCTTCCCCCCTGTCAACACAGACTGCGACCGGTCAGAGAGAAAGGAGGAGAACCACCGTAAAACGGTGCCTCCCACCCCCAACCCTTCCAGCCGGTGCAGCATGATACCATGGTCGATGGTATCAAAAGCCACTGAGAGGTCTAACAGGACCAGGACAGAGGAACAACCCCTGTCCCGAGCCCTCCAGAGATCATCAACCAATGCGACCAATGCCGTTTCCGTGCTGTACCCAGGCCTGAAGCCCGACTGGAACGGATCTAGATACGACGCTTCATCCAGGTACTGGGGAAGCTGTCGCGCAACCACACTCTCAACAACCTTCGCAACGAAGCAAAGGTTGGAGACTGGACGATAATTAGCCAATAGTGCCGGGTCCAGGGAAAGCTTCTTGAGGAGGGTGGTTTATCTGGACAGCTGGTTTATCTGGCCTCTGGAAGGCTAAGACAGGTCTACACAACAGCACTCATGTGACCACAAATTTGCCAAATTTCAATCCCATCCAGATTTTGGACGCTTTTTGTAAATTACCATATTTGAAGTACGTTGGTTCAAAAATTGTTGCCCTAGGATGCACTGTTTCTGCCAGTTAAAGATTACACAAGAATTCTAGCAGTATATAGATTTTATGACAAAAGATATTAACACAAAAAGGAAGCTTAAGAAGGATAGAAGTTCTTATAAAAGAAGACACTTAAAAGTAAAAACAATGGAACAAAGGAAGTCCCTATGGATGCATTAAAGGTTAGTAAAAATCAAGGAAGAATATATGTAAGTTATCCAGATAAAGTATCTGGGAAGCTTTATTTGAGTTACATTAACAAAGATTATTTAAATACAACAAAAAATATTTATTCAGACACATTCAAATATGGCAAAAGGTTAACAGCTAACCAACTAACCCAAAATAAACCCAATAACTCAACTCCTGTTTTTGCTTAGTCTTCTCTGAGAAGAGGATATGCTTTCCCTCAAGACGGTTGTGATCAGCTGGTTGAAAAAAAATATTTTATTTCAAGTTTGATGGAAGCAGGGGAAATATATTATTGACCATGCAAAACATCCACTTCTCTGAGTTCAAATAAATTACATCTTAAGGTTTTAAGAAATGCATTGTAGATTTGCAAAGCCTCTGGCCATTATCTTGGAAAACTGCTGGAGAATGGGTGAAGTACCAGAGGATTACTGAGGGCTGGACATTTAATCATACAATATCTACAGTGGGGCAAAAATGTATTTAGTCAGCCACCAATTGTGCAAGTTCTCCCACTTAAAAAGATGAGAGAGGCCTGTAATTGACATCATAGGTAGACCTCAACTATGAGAGACAAAATGAGAAAACAAATCCAGACAATCACATTGTCTGATTTGGAAAGAATTTATTTGCAAATTATGGTGGAAAATAAGTATTTGGTCAATATCAAAAGTTTATCTCAATACTTTGTTATATATCCTTTGTTGGCAATGACAGAGGTCAAACGTTTTCTTTAAGTCTTCACAATGTTGGCACACACTGTTGCTGGTATGTTGGCCCATTCCTCCATGCAGATCTCCTCTAGAGCAGTGATGTTTTGGGGCTGTCGCCGGGCAACACAGACTTTCAACTCCCTCCAAAGGTTTTCTATGGGGTTGAGATCTGGAGACTGGCTAGGCCACTCCAGGACCTTGAAATGCTTCATATGAAGCCACTCCTTCATTGCCCGGGCGGTGTGTTTGGGATCATTGTCATGCTGAAAGACCCAGCCATGTTTCATCTTCAATGCCCTTGCTGATGGAAGGACGTTTGCACTCAAAATCTCATGATACATGGCCCCATTCATTCTTTCCTGTACACGGATCAGTCATCCTGGTCCCTTTGCAGAGAAACAGCCCCAAAGCATGATGTTGCCACCCCCATGCTTCACAGTAGGTATGGTGTTCTTTGGATGCAACTCAGCATTCTCTCTCCTCCAAACACGACGAGTTGTGTTTCTACCAAACAGTTCTACTTTGGTTTCATCTGACCATATGACATTCTCCCAATCCTCTTCTGGATCATCCAAATGCTCTCTAGCAAACTTCAGACGGGCCTGGACATGTACTGGCTTAAGCAGGGGGACACGTCTGGCACTGCAGGATCTGAGTCCCTGGCGGCGTAGTGTGTTACTGATGGTAGCCTTTGTTACGTTGGTCCCAGCTCTCTGCAGGTCATTCACTAGGTCCTCCTGTGTGGTTCTGGACCGTTCTTGTGATCATTTTGACCCCACGGGGTGAGATCTTGCATGGAGCCCCAGATCAAGGGAGATTATAAGTGGTCTTGTATGTCTTCCATTTTCTAATTATTGTTCCCACAGTTGATTTCTTCAACACCAAGCTGCTTGCCTATTGCAGATTCAGTCTTCCCAGCCTGGTGCAGGTCTACAATTTTGTTTCTGGTGTCCTTCAATAGCTCTTTGGTCTTCACCATAGTGGAGTTTGGAGTGTGACTGTTTGAGGTTGTGGACAGGTGTCTTTTATACTGATAACAAGTTCAAACAGGTGCCATTAATACAGGTAATGAGTGGAGGACAGAGGAGCCTCTTAAAGAAGAAGTTACAGGTCTGTGAGAGCCAGAAATCTTGTTTGTTTGTAGGTGACCAAATAGTTATTTTCCACCATAATTTGCAAATAAATTCTTTCCAAATCAGACAATGTGATTGTCTGGATTTGTTTTCTCATTTTGTCTCTCATAGTTGAGGTCTACCTATGATGACAATTACAGGCCTCTCTCATCTTTTTAAGTGGGAGAACTTGCACAATTGGTGGCTGACTAAATACTTTTTTGCCCACTGTATATGTATACACACACATACATGTATACATACATCTTTGTAAAGTACTCTGACAGGATAAAGTATATAGATATGATGATAATTTTATCTTTAAGAGCAAGCTTTTATACGCAGTTACAGTCTAAATGGCCTCTTACCTGAGACTGCCAAACTAGTTACAGTTGCGCTGGTTAAAGGGAGTCCAGGGTTGACAGTCAAAGCGGTAGCTGCACTGCTTGTCACAAGACTTGGTGTAGTTGCCACCTACAGATCAAAAGAAAATAGCTGAAATCTTAAAAAAAGGATGTCACCAATGAATAAAGGAGTCAAGTGAAAACTTCTATATAGCTTTAGATGTTCACCGTAACAAGCTGTCTTTTACTATCTTTAGAAAATCATTAATCTTTTGATGTGTGTGGAAGAATGAACGTAAATATATTAACATACTACAAAGAGAGAGTTAAATACAGTATTCAGAGTCGCATGCTTTAGGTGCATAACTATTTTTTTTTCAACTACAAAATAGAAATAAGAACTGAACTGTGTACATTAATGTCCACTTATCATAAGTATCAGATTTTGAGATCCTTAAGAGCAAAAATATCAACATCATCCTCTTGCTAATTGTAGCAAGAATTGTTACATTATCTCCCAATCTAACACAATTCAAATGGTTTTGAATTTTTACCAATGAAGTTGGACAAGGGAACATTGCTTTGATGGGTGAGTTGCTGGTTCCACCACTACTAGGTGGGTTAATTCTTTTTTCCTTCTGGCGCCGATTACAGAACCAAACACGGATCACCTCTTTTTCCATTTTCAGCTGGTCAGCTATCATGGTTATCTCTTCCGAGGTAGGCTTTTGGTTCTGAAAGATAAAACCATTTACAGTAGACTATTTTATGTTGTATGATATAGTTTGGAACTATATTTCTTTCTATATTAAAAGAAAAGTACAACAAAAGAAGTAAGTACCACCGATATGCTAGATACAAATTATATCTTAATTACAGAATAAAACAAATATTTATATCCCTATAAAGTATTTAGAATTGGCTTCATATTTAACTGCTAGAATACTTGATATGACTCTCACTGGAAACTACATATCTAAAAGAGTAGCAGACTAAATTGTGAACATGCCTCAGTGTAAAAAATAACTTTTTATTTGGGGAAAAAAGTCTGATATGGAATTGAATTTAACTTGATCTTAATTTTGCTTATGGAAAAGTACTGCATCTTAAGTTTGGGATTCTTTTAACAAAAGGTTTTAAATGATTAAATCTTGCCTGAATTGTTGCAGTAAGAATAGATATTCTTCAATTAGATGTTTTTACCAATAGTTCATTCTGTTTAATTATTCTTATTATACTGTCTGCCTTTGTTAGTTACTGAATATTATTTTAATAATGGTTTTGAAATACTATACTGATATAATAATTATCTTTGTATCCAGTGCTAATCTAATGTTACCTTGAAAACTCTTATTCAATTTTAAACTGTTTGTAAATCTCTTTCCTATTTTTTGCTCTTTTCTTTTTTCTTTTATGCTCTTTCTCTCTATAATAATTTCTTTAATTATTTATTAACATTAAAATATAAAAAATGCAAATGATATCTCAATGCTAAGATACACTTGTTTGTGTGTGACCTATTTTCTAGACAAGTCCTAAAACAGTGCATGTATGAAAATTTGCACACCATTTTATCAATTAAAAATAAAAATGATTGCAATAAAATCTTATATCCCAGAATAATACAGTGCAAGTACTGACCTCCAGGAAACTCTTCTCTAAGGCCACACGTATGTTGGTCTCTATGCTGGTGCGTTTCTTCCTCCTACGGTTCAAGCCCTCAATCCCCAGCCCTGGAGAATTCAGGGCACTTGGGCTGGAAAGAGCTGAATCAGATGAGAGGTTTTCTGCAAAAAGGTAAAGTTAATTATGGTAATTAGTTGTAATGGAAGCAGGAAGTTAGTTTAAAGGAAGTTAATTTCATCCATTGTGCTTGTGTAAAAACATACATACATTCCAAAATTCTATTGTTTGGGACCTGAAGCTCATATGTATAAATCCAATCCACCAAAACAAGCAGCTCACCCACTTGCAAAAAGAAAGGAGACTCAGAATTTGAATGAAATGAACTTCCCACAACTAGATATACTATCTTATTTATTAAATGTATGACTTACACTGTGGTAAACGGCATATATCCTTATTTAGAATGAAAGTTTGATGTCCATCACTCAGTATTTTTGCCCAAATATTCTTTAACACTTGTCTTAGGAATATTAAATTGTATGCCATGCTTATGAGGTTATTTTTAACAGAAAACTATTATAAATAAGGCACAGATACAGAAAAGTTTCAAGCTTTAGCCCATGCTGTACAATATTTATTTTGAAAAATCTGTCAAGTTTTACTAATAAATCCTATTTCATAATTTTTTTTGAATAATGTATTAAATCATCTACAGATATATTCCCACAAATTAACAGGAAACATTTCTGAATTCTACAAATCGGCTGTGAAATTAGAAGAAAATCTAGACAACTATTTACCTGCATCATTGAGCCACTTTTCCAGAAGTGGTTTTAACTTGCACATGTTCTTAAAGCTGAGGTTCAAGGCTTCAAAGCGAGAAATAGTAGTTTGACTGAAATCATTTCCATACAGTTTACCCATAGCGAGCCCAACATCACCCTACAAGGATGAAAAGACAGTAATTTGTTGAGGATATCAGATGTAAGAAGATTTCTACTTAACATGTGAGAGATGGTTTTCCACTTTCAATAATCTATTATTGTAGAATGTCTGAGATACTTATTGCACACATTACAATATGTTCATTTTACAACTGCAATAGAAATGGTCATGTCTTAAAAACTTGCCACAGATGAGTTAATCCAACCAAAGAGATTTTCTATGGGAAGTTATGAAGATGTTTTTATAATATAGCTCCTTATCTATGGATGCAATGCTCCATAATATTAAGTCTCAGCTCTTTCTAAACCAGAAGTTCTTTGTTAGCACATTATCTTTAGGAGTTAAAAGTCTTCTTTTTTCTTTTTTTATGCTTCAAAAGTCCCTTATGAAATTGGGTGCAAAATATCCACTAAGTACTTATTTAAATATATCAGTATGAATTAAATAATATTGCAAAAATTTAGAAATAAGAAACCACTTCTAATTGGGAAAAGTGATTAAGCACCTCAGATCTGAATACCATTGACCAAATCCCTTCTACATGGAAATGCGATCCTACCTGAGTGAATCCAAGTTTGATCCGTCTTTGTTTAAAAGTCTTGGCAAATTGCTCAAGCTCCTCAAGATCACTGGGCTCTTCCAAGCTGGGTGTATCAATTCGCTTTGGTGTTGTCTGGCTCTGTGGAAGTGACTGAATAGGGGTTGCTGCTATTGTGCGTGTTGGGGTTGCTGGCTGCTGAGAAATATGAGAAAGTAGAGTAATATGGAAAGTGCAGTAATAATGTACTACAAGAATGATATTATAATTGTCCTGTTTTCAATCCAAGTGCACTTGCACTCAATAATTGATGTCACTGTGCCAGAGGTTCTCAATCTTTGGTGGTATACAGCACCCTAGCTTTCTCAGTAAATTTTTCATGGTTCCCTTAGAGCAAAAGAAATACTGAACAATTATTTTCACTAAGTACAGGTAGTACTTAGTCCTCGACTTACGACAGTTCACTTAGTGACCGTCTGAAGTTACAATGTCACTAAAAAGTGACTTATGGCCATTTTTCACATTTTATGAGCGTTGCAGCATTCCCATGGCCATGTGATTTACATTGAGATGCTTGATAACTGGTTCATAGTTATGACAGTTGCAGTATCCCGAGGTCATGTGATCACCTTTTGCAACCTTCTGACAAGCAAAGTCAATGGGGAATCCAGATTCACTTAACAAATGTGGCAAGTAAAGTTGTAAAATGGGGTAAACCTTACTTAACAAATTTCTCACTTAGCAACGTAAATTTTGAGCTCAATTGTGGCTGTAAGTTGAGGACTACCTGTATGTATGTATGTATGTGTCTACACACATACATATATAATTTGAATAATCGTAAATGCTCCTTTGGCATAAAGTGCCTGTTACACACATACACACACATGTGTGTATGTGTAAAAGGCACTTTATTTATGCCAAAGGAGCATTTACGATTATTCAAATTAGGTTAAAATTTAAAATATCCCATGGTGCTCCTGTGAGTTTGCTGTTGTGACTTAGGTGACATGACAAAGTTTGGGAACTGCAGCACTGTGCAATGTGAATGAGCTAAGGAATGTTATGCATTCATTGCATTTCTATCTAACCACAGTCTAATAATTCTTGGAAACTCCGAGATTCAGAATAAATTAAACATCCATGTTACATTTTAAATTACGGTTCAGTCACTAAATGATAAAATTTACACATATAACAATTGACACTATTTAATAAAACTATAAAAGATGGCATAATATATGAAATATCTAGAATACTCTCTAAAATAGCTCAATCTTCCTGAAAGCAATCATAGTGGAAGTCAATATAATCTCCACCAGAAAATTATTCCAAAACAATGGTATTGTTATTGAAAAGCAGTGCCTCCTAGCTCTGATTTAGTTTGTCTCTTGGAAGCATGGAAGTAAGGAGATTTTCTCTGAATAGAATAGAATAGAATTTTTTATTGGCCAAGTGTGATTGGACACACAAGGAATTTGTCTTGTCTTGCTCTCAATGTACATAAAAGAAAGGATACGTTCATCAAGAATCATAAGGTACAACACTTAATGATAGTCATAGGGTACAAATAAGCAATCAGGAAACAATCAGTATCTATATAAATTGTAAGGATACAAGCAACAAAGTTACAATCATACAGTCATAAGTGGATGGAGATGGGTGATGGGAATGATGACAAGATTAATAGTAGTGCAGACTTAGTAAATAGTTTGACAGTGTTGAGGGAATTATTTGTTTAGCAGAGTGATGGCGTTCGGGAAAAAACTGTTCTTGTGTCTAGTTGTTCTGGTGTGCAATGCTCGAGAGCGTTGTTTTGAGGGTAGGACTTGAAACAGTTTATATCTAGGATATGAGGGATCTGTAAGTATTTTCACAGCCCTCTTTTTGACTTGTGCAGTATACAGGTCCTCAATGGAAGGCAGGTTAGTAGCAATTGTTTTTTCTGTCTGTGTCTGTCTTGCTGGGTTGCAGAACCAAACCAGACAGATATAGAGGTGCAGATGACAGATTCAATAATTCCTCTGTAGAACTGTATCAGCAGCTCCTTGGGCAGTTTGAGCTTTCTGAGTTGGCGCAGAAAGAACATTCTTTGTTGTGCTTTTTTGATGACGTTTTGGATGTTAGCTGTCCATTTTAGATCGTGCGATATGGTAGAACCTAGAAATTTGAAGGTCTCTACTGTTGATACTGTGTTGTCTAGTATCGTAAGAGGTAGAAGTATGGAAAGATTTCTCCTAAAGTCTACCACCATTTCTACGGTTTTGAGTGTGTTCAGTTCCAGATTGTTCCGGTCGCACCACGAGGCTAGTTGTTCAACCTCCCGTATGTATGTGGATTCATCATTGCCTCGAATGAGACCAATCACTGTTGTGTCATCTGCAAACTTCAGTAGTTTAACAGATGGATCATTAGAGATGAAGTCATTGGTATACACAGAGAAGTGGGGAGAGCACACAGCCTTGGAGGGGCCCTGTGCTAATTGTACAGGTATCTGATGTAATTATGCTTAGCTTCACCTGTTGCTTCCTGTTTGTTAGGAAGCTTATGATCCACTTACAAGTGTGTTCAGGTACCTCTAGCTGATTTAGCTTAGTTAGAAGAGTGTCTGGAATGATGGTATTGAATGCTGAACTAAAGAGGACCCTTGCGTAGCTATTTGAATGACTGAGTAGATTAGAAAAGGTCAGGTAGGAGTCGGTAGTCCTACAATTGTAAAAGGTGCCAAACCACAGAGGGCATTGTAGGCTAAAAACAGCATTTAAAATTTTAGTTATAGCAGTTTGACTTATATACCTCTTCACAGTGATTTTACAGCCCTCTCTAAGAGGTTTACAGAGTCAGCATATTGCCCCCAACAATCTGGGTCCTCATTTTACCCCCTCAGAAGGATGGAAGGCTGAGTCAACCTTGAGCCTTGTGAGATTTGAACTGCCAAATTGCAGGCAGCTGGCAATCAGCAGAAGTAGCCTGCAGTACTGCACTCTAACCACTGTGCCACCCATTTAAATTTTACTTGGAAACTGATTAGTCAATGTGTGGTATTGGTGCTATGTACTCCTCGGAATGTGTGTCAATTATCACACGACCAACAGTGTCCTGTAAACCCATGTACAGTGTACTGCATTAATCTAATAAAATTGTAATGAGGGCCTAAGGTACAATAGGCAGGTTCTCGTGTACCAGATTAGGGATAATATTAACAGCTTAATCTGAGATCTTTTTTACATATACAAGTTATCTAGCTGTTACAGTATATGGTGTGTGTGTGTGTGTGTGTGTGTGTGTGTGTGTGTGTGTGTGGTGTGTGCATGTGAATACATTATTTCAATTTTAGAAACAGCTAAAATTGGTATCACCATACTATTTGGAAGGAAATTAATAATTTTAATAATTTCATAGTAATATAAAATGAAGTCTACCCTGTTTCCCACAAAATAAGACATCCCCTGTTAATAAGCCCAATCGGGCTTTTGAGCGCATGGCAATAAGGCCAAGCACTTATAAAAATAAGACAGGGTCTTATTTTTGGTGAAACACAGTAGATATTTTGAAGTATATCAGTAAGCGTATGAACAAGGATGACTCAATAGATATTTCACAATTTCTGAAAAGCTTTGATCAAAGAATATCACCAAAGAGTTTTGGGCCAAGTCAAGTGCTCTCATGGATTAGCAATTAATTAAAACCAGAGAGCAGAGAGTAGGCATAAATGTTCAATTCTCACAATGCTGAGATGTACAAAGAGGAAGTCCCTCAAAGATTTATTTCAAAACAACTGATATAATCTATATTCCTTATAAATTAAATGGAAGTAGGGCTGACTAGCAGCAATGAAAGGCGGCTAAATCAAAAGTGATTGTAAAGTATGGACTTCCCCAAGCAAACATAGTTCAAAGTAAACAGGGGTAAAGAGTTACATGTTGGCGTTTAAAAATCTAAAATTTATCTATATATTAATGGGATCTGAGCTGCTAGTAACTGACCAGGAAAGGTGATCTTGTAACAGTGTAATAGTGGAGAGCTTGAAAATGTCAATGCAGTCAGCAGCTGCTGTACAAAAGACAAATGTTATGAATGGAGCCGAGGTGGCGCAGTGGTTAGAGTGCAGTACTGCAGCTACTTCAGCTGACTGCTAGTTCAGCGGATCAGCGGATCAAATCTCACCGGCTCAAGGTTGACTCAGCCTTCCATCCTTCCGAAGTGGGTAAAATGAGGACCCAGATTGTTGGGGGCAATATGCTATTTAGTATACTGTCTTTGGTGTAAGCCGCCCAGAGACCTCGGAGAGTGGGCGGCATAGAAATACGAATAATAAATAAATAAATAAATAAATGGAATCATAGAAAGGGAATAGAATGACCGATATAATACTATATAAATCTATGTTGCAATTGCCCTTGACTATTGTGTACTGATTTGATCATGGCTCGTCAGCACTGAAGTTAATGTAAAAAAGGGAAGATGATTGGTGGGATGAAGCAGCTTTCATGAGGAAAGGCTACAACAATAAGAATGGTATGGGAAGATATGATAGGATTATATAAAATCATTGATGGCATAGATAAAATGGATAGAGATAAACTTTTCTTCTCACTCTCCTAATGTTAACATTCAAAATGATCCACTGAAAATAAACAAATGGAGGTTCAGGATTGAAATAAATATCATTTTAAAACCTTGTTGGAATAATAGAAAGAAACCTCTTGGAGAGAAAGAGATATCCAAACATCTCTATTTTTCTTTCCATGGTAAAGATCACAAAAATGGGGAAAGGACATTAACTTACCTGTGATCATGATGAAGACTATGTTTGGGAAGAAAATATTCAGCATTATTCCTCTCTCATTCTCCCTTTCCCCTAAAGCAGGGGTCCCCAATCCCCGGCCCACTACCAGGCCTTGAGCTGTTCGGATCCGGGCAATGGAAGTAGTGGGAGAGTACGCACATCTCCACTTGCATGAGCAAAGCTGAAAAGGCTGGGGAACTCTGGCCTAAAATACTATGCTTCCAGTAGACTTCCAAATATTTGTTTGCAGGCAATTGAAAATGAAATTGAATTGGTAATGTCATTCCATGCCCTCTTGTGTAGTAAATTTGTGGCCTTGGAAACAACCACAGCAATGTGTGAGCCTATAAAAGGTGACATGATAGGCATTTTGAAGGCCACCTGGGTTGATAATCCTGAAGAATGAGACCAAGAATTCAAATCATGCACTATTTCTTTTATTCTATTATATCTCATCAGTTAGCAGAATAAATAAAATAAAATAAACAAGCAATGAACTGACCTGAGAGGTGAAAGTGATGCTTGGCTGAGACTGCAGGAGGTTGGCTTGGCTTTGCTGAGGTAGTTGCGTTAAGAGATTCTGCGCTTGCAGGAGACCTGAAAATTGAATTCCATTTACATAAATGAAATTAATTAGCATAGTTTGCTGCAGTACAGGTTCTAAAATGCACAGCATTTCTTCATGTGTATCATATTTGTTGCTCAGCCTACTGTTAAACGAAGTCTATATTAGCTCCATTATTTTCTTAAAAACAGTGGAAACGGAGCAGGAAGAAAAATATTAGCTAAGCTCTTATGTTATTGTGCTTTTGAAAGCATAACTCATGTGGGCACAGTCTCTCAAACCATAGTTTGCACTTTAATTCTGAGCTACAGATTAAGATTATAAAGCAAAAAGGTATGAGATTAAATTAAATTTTAAGTAAATTTAATTTTCCCTTATATCACATTAAGAATCCCAAAGACTTATAAATGGTTGGAAAGCCAAATGGTTTGGAGGGTCACTTAAAACTCTTGGGCTTCAGGTTATGAAATCTACTGTAAATAGTGCAGTATATGACTGAAGCGTATATCAGATAACTGATTAGGCAAAGAAGGACTTGAATTGGAAAGGAGGCTCCATTAGAGGAACCAATTTTGCCCCTTCTAAATTGGGAAGCCCTTCAGAAAATCAGTCATATTCCATTCACCTCATGGCTGCACTATTACCCTGTGCTATACATAGGGACTACCTTGAACACCATTCAGAAGCTTCAACTGGTCCAGAATGCAGCAGTGTGGGCAGTGATAAACATACCTCAGAATGTCTATGTGAGACCTCCACTTTACAAGCTGCACTGGTTGCCAGCATGCTCCAAGTGTGATTCAATATGTTGGATATAATCTGTAAAACCCTATATAACATAGGAACAGACTATTGGAAGGACCACCTATCTCCCTGGTTTCTACCTGGTCCATATGTGCTGATATAATTGGTGGGTTCCAGGCTCTTTTGATTAAACAGTGCTATCAGGATCCAGGAAATGTGATTTCTTTATTATGATGCCTGCCCTTTTGAATGAGATTCGCACTGAAATCAGTATAATTCTTAACCTGGTGGCATTCTGAAGGCCTTAAAGACATCCCAGGCCTTCGGTTACTATGAAATGAATCTCTTGTGGTATTTGTTTTTCTATTATTTTATCTGGAGCAACTGGATACCATCTTGCTTTGTTTTTGTGTTTTTGTTATACTGCAAACCACTCAAAGTCAGTGATGTTGGGCAGTACTTAAATTCTAAAAATAATAAATGTATTGATTGTTCTGTGTTAACCAAAAACATTCAGCAAATCATGTTTAGGGTATGTTCCCTTTGATTCTGTTGTTCAGTATTACTTGTTGAACTCCATGAATTTGCCTACAGCAGTCCATTTAAAAAGCAAATACAGGTAGTCCTCAACTTACGACCACAATTGAATCCAAAATCTCTGTTGTTAAATGAGAATTTGTTAAGTGACTTTTTCCCCATTATACGACATTTCTTGCCACAGTTGTTAAGTGAATCACCGCAGTTGATAAATTAATAACCTGGTTAAGTGAATCTGGCTTCCACATTGACTTTGCTGGTCAGAAGATCACAAAAAGGGATATGACCGCAGGACACTGCAACGGTCATAAGTATGAACCAGTTGTCAAGCATCTAAATTTTGATCACGTGATCATGGAGATGCTGCAAAGGTTGTAACTGTGAAAAACGGTCATAAGTCACTTTTTCCAGTGCCGTTGTAATTTGAATGGTCATTAAATGAACTGTTGCAAGTTGAGGACTACCTGTAAATTGATGGCCATTTATTTAGATACTGTATATAGTAATCTTTACTGAAGAGGAAAGGACAAGACTTAATGCTTCCTTCCAATTATTTTGATGGAGATACAGGGTTTATAGAAAATTCAAAAAGTTTATATACATGTCTTCTCTGTCCTTTTAAAAGGATAGGAAAAATGAAACAAAATCTAAGACCTCATAAATTAATAGATTTTTTTGGTATTTGAAAATACTTCCAATTCGTAGTAACTACAGTGTTTTGAACTGCAGATGTTACAGGAAGTTGTGCATAGTTTAAAAGCAAATGCACATGGCTTTCAATCTTTTTGACCAAGCCTCACCAGATAAAACGATCATGTTAAAGCATTAAGAACACATCCTCTTATTAAATCCAACTTGGAGTGATTCCTAAGAAGCGGGTATACTATAGATAAGTTACACAGCAAACAATTACTTCATATTAGAAACTATACTGCAGGAGTTAATGGTCTTAATGGCTTAAGCGTATGCAATAGTTAATATTTATACTTCCAAGAAAGTATATGGGAAATTTAATAGCAATTAGCAACTTTTGATATCAGTTTCTAAGTTCTAAACCTTATATCTATACCTGAACATTTAAATTCAACCTAATCAAAATTTAATCCACACCAAAAACATGTAGTCTTATCCAATAAGAGAGCAACTGTGGAAAAGCTGAGATAAATGTTACATTCTCAGTGTAAAACCTGTTACTATATGTGAATGTCTGTGTATCTTTTACTAGGTGTTAATAACCTAAAAATCCTTGCAAGATCTCCACAGAGATCATCATGGAACCATCTTCTGGATGTTTAACCACAAGCATATTTCAAAGGACCTGCCCAGAAAGTGTTCAGAGGGTTTTGCCGACAGAACTCCCATTGTGAGCTATTAGCCAGAAACCCCATATGGGAATCCTGTGGTAAGCCAAGCCATTGCTTAGAAAATTCTCTACTGGGTTCCATGTCTAAATAGAGGTTCTGCCCCTAGCTGTTACTTATCAGATTTCTCCACAGGTATTATTAGCAATATACAAATGAACTTTTGTTCTAGCGAATTGTATTACCATTCCATTTCCTAGAAAGCCAGTGTTTAATAATGGTTGATACAATTGCTCCTTGCACGGTAACCTGACAAAAGGAGGAAAAGGGGAAGGGCAAATTATTTGTCTTTATCTACAAGCTACCAGTATTTTGTGCTTCCTTTAAGCCACGGGTGTCAAACTCGCAGCGTCACTGCCATCACCTGATGTATTGTGACTTTTTCCCCCTTTGCGGAGCTGGGGTGGACATGGCCTGTGGGTGATGCATCCGGCCTACGAGCCACCAGTTTCACACCCCTGCTTTAAGCCAAAAGAAAAAAAAAAGATCTATAATATAAAGATACTATTCTCATAATAGAGTCCCCTTGAAGGTTTATGGCATGTCTATTCTGTAGAATTTTCTGGGAACAAGCTCAGCCAATTAACTATTACTCTTATATGCTTAAGCTTCAAGTAAGTGATACAGCTGAACAACTTCTAGACATTCCAAAGAAATGTAAATCTGTTGCTGAGTAATCAATATGCAATTAGAAGAAAAACTATTTTAAAAATATGTTTCTTTATCTTTCACACAGAATAAATGATTCTTATAAAGGGACACTGAGTAGATACATCCTGATCAGGTGACTAGAGTCAGTCAGATGGTTCCAATAAAATGGTTCTTTTTCTTCTCCCAAGAGAAGCATGCCTGTAACCAATTTTTTAAAAAATAGTGTCTCAAAAATACATGAATTTGCTGTATGGAAAACTCTAAAAGATTATCTCAGAAATGTATTGCTTACCCTGCTGCCCCTGCGGTGTTTGTGAGATGATGAACTGTGCTGGTTGCAAGTTGGTTGTTGGATGCACCAAGACAAACTGTTGCAGATTGAGATTTTGTTGCTGGAGCTGCTGTAGATGCTGCAGATCCTTCAAGAAGGAAAACATATGAGATATCGAAAACTAAACACCTTCCCCTTCTCCTTTTTACAATAAAATGAAGCCAAAGGAAGGACTCCTAACATCTTGTTCCCTGAACACAATGTACCTACGTACACCATTGAAGGGTATATATGGAACAATATGTGATAAAATAAATTTTATCACTCCTTCCACTGAAAAACCTTTGAAGTTTTCAGATTTGCTGCCATGTTCATAACAGAAATAAATCCTTAACAGCAAATGCTGATGCTTCAGGCTGGCTCCTTTATTCTCTGTACCTGTCCCTTGCTGATAAGAAAGTTGTGAAACTGCAACTGATTCATGAAAAAGGCAGACCCCACTGAGATTTTTCTGCAGCAGCCTTTAATAACAAGAAGATCTAATGGGTTCTGTCTCTTTTTTCATGCACCTACTTCTGTGGAAGCAGCTAGCATTTTTAGAGGGGGAAAAGATACTGCCTTTCTCTATTACCTTTTCTCCTCTCTAGCCAGCAAAATGGGTAGGATTTCCCCATTTATGCATGAGGAAAGGGATGAAATATAAATGAAGCAATGCACACTTTGTAGATGGCCAAGACCAATTCATCATCATCATAATGTTTACTGTTTTTCTATATTAAAAAATAAATACTGGGAATCATAGTGATGGGATTCACATGATGACCACTGAAACATTGGTAAATCAGAGGTAACAAATTACTCAACAAGCGGAATGGTAAAAACGGATTATTTTATAATATGCAAATAAGTGCATATTTATATTATCCATCAGTCTATCATATAATACTGTTATATAAAAATATTAATAACAGCAGCTAGACAGAAGGCAAGAAACATCACTACATAATTTTTAACGATCTGCTTAATGACTTTATACAGAGTTTGAAAATCTCATCAAAATCTCATTAAAATTAATGGCCAAGGCCAAACTTTTATAACAATAAGAGCAGTTCCCTAATAATATTAATGGTCTTCCCTTTACTAGATGTGTTCAGGTAGAGGCTGAGGCTGATTTACCATTTGCCACTAATGAATTAATTTGATTCCTATATTCAGTACAAGGATTTTGACTTAATGGCCTATGTATCATTTGGATGATCTCCTAAATCATTGATTCCAATGATTAAATCTATTACAAGAAATAGTTATTTGGTGGTAAGTTATAACAGAAATTCAAGTAAGAAAAGCCATGTTGTTAATGATAAATGAAATGATGAAAGTATTTTCTTCCATCTACAATGTAAAAGGTTCTAGAGCAGTGGTCCCCAACCTTCCGGCTTCATAGCCTGGCAGGGGGGAGGGGACAGTTCTTTGTGTGTGGCAGGCATGCATGCTCATACGTGCAGCTCCATTTGTGAGAGTGGCAGATGCATGCACATGCCACTCACACAAATGGAACTGTGCATGCATACATGCTCACTCGCTACTTGCAGGGCCCGGTTCCAAATGGGCCATAGCCCAGAAGTTGATAACCCCTATATGAAGATTTGGACATGAAGTTTTGCTTTGCTGATTCCATAGTTTAGCTTTATCAACTAAGCTTCCTCCTCTCACTTTCTACTTTTTTAAAAAAATTCCTTCCTTCCTGGATTGAATAGTGATAGATTTAAAAAGTTACACACTTTCTACAACAAGGATATGGCACAGCAGTTACTGGGTACCTAAGATATTCTCACAACAAGATATATAATGGATTTAAACTTCAGCTGTTCTGTGAACAACAAAAAAGAATATTTGGCCAACTAAAGCCATTAACAGTTTGAACCTCACCTGTGCAATTTGTATCGGCTGAGATAGAGGAATCTGTGTCATGGGCGTTGCAGCAGAAGCTGAGATGGTGGCCCCTGCAGCATTGTGCTGCTGACTGGCTGAATGCTGCACTGCAGCTGCCAGCAACTGTGCCTGTGCCTGTTGTAGTAATAATTGCTGCTGGGCTGGTGTTAACGTAAGCTAAAAATAAGTTTTAGGACATTCATTAATAAAAGAAAGGAAAAGCCGCTTTCTTAAGTATCACTGTTAATTTCTGAGAAGTTTTTATTTAAAAAGCTATTTCATATTTTTTGCTTCAATAAAAAAAAAAAATCAAGCTATCCAGTTAATTTTACATCACCCAAATGGGGCTGGCATGTGCTTGTGACCATTCGTACGGCTGAGATCAGAGAAGCAAGATTCTCTATGATTCCTCTTCAAAATTAATGTGAAAAAGGTAATTAGCAAGCAAGCAAGCAGTGGAGAGAAACAGCACTGACAGGAAATAGCAAGCAAAAAGAACAAGCCATCATTGACAGGCTTTGAAAGGAAATTTACATCCACCAGAAGCACAAGCGATTAGCCAGATGAATGAAAAATAGCAATACTGGCTGTGGTTACCAAACAACTGATAATACTCCAGCTGCTTCATATTAATATGAATCCCTGCCATGTTCCATCGTCCCCATTATGCCTTAAGATATAGATGAGGAACATGTGCACCATTTGTTCCTTTCCAAGGCACCCCCTCTTCCGTCTGTCTTTTTGTTTTGATAACATTGAGCTGGTAAGTTGACATCTCTGCCAGTTTCCAAACATGCATTATCTCTATGAAACAGGTGGCATTGAACTCCCTCTGACACATTAATATTCTTCCCAGTTTCTGTAATGAGAGAGCTGCTAGGTTCAAAGACCTGGATCCACTCCCTATATTACAGGCAAGAACGTTTCAGCAATATGACCCAGACAGCATTTCAATAAGCCTGAAGGATGCTGGATAGGTCCATGCAAATATTCACACATAATCTTATCATAAGCCTTAAAGAATGATACTCAGATTACAGTAAAATTGTGATTTATATGTTATTTTGCTATTGTTACGGCATATATTTGCTCAATTGAAAAATGAACAAAGAGTTCAACTGAAAAGCCCATATAAAGAGCTTTTCATCTCATGCCAAATTTTAAAATGTTAATTTAAGGGTTCATTTTTCTATATGAAAAAGAGAATGTCAACAAACCAAAACATGTAATCAAAGTTACACTTTAGGATGAATATTAGAATACCTGATTCGATATCATGAATATGAGTGTGATTTCATTGTGACTTCAGAGACACCAATACATTCAATCATGTAATAAGTTACATTGCTGTTTCTATGATGCTACTGATTTCATCACAAATTGCTTGTTTTCTAAAATTTATATTTGTTTCAGAAGAGTAGAAAACAAATGTGTAAAAATTCACTAACAGTTTAGACTGAGAGGTTTTATTAAAATTATATCTATAATCACTGATATTTTGCAATAGAGCTGCTTTGGTTAGGAGATTTCAAATGTATTTATATTTACGTAAATATATTGTCGTAGCCAGGACACGAACAACTATTGCCATCACATATAAAACTAAAAGTGTGAAAGTTAAACATTAATACAACATATTGGGCTTAGAGATCAAAAGACTACTCTATTAGAATCCAGAATGTCGTATGAAAATGCAATATTTAGAAGAAATAGCAAAGAGAATTTTTGTACTTTCTCTCTTTACGTAGAATACTTATCAGGAAAACCAAAACAATCTGTTTTATCATCTTGTCAGATATTTACAGGAATGCATAATATTGATAAATTCAGATTCACTGGGATTACTTCACTTTCCTTTTATGGGTTGTTTGGCTAATACCACAACTTGAGAAGGTTGCTCATTCTCATTCACTACAGCTGATCTTACCCCAGTTATCTGCCCTCCAGCCAACATAAGCTGTGTTTGCGGTATGGCCGCCTGAACTGAAGGCTGCTGTGAAGGCTGGCTTGGCTGCTGAGTGTCCCCAGATTCTTCATTAGATTTAGACTAGAGAAAGAAAAATACAAACTTTGTAGAACACAGCAGTTATTAGTGTGGACAAAAACATATTCTACTGTAGTGTTTTCCCTGTTCATTGACTATGAATTAATTTGTTTTTTAAAAAAAACACTTTAAAAAATTTATTCGGGTCTATAAATAAGCATAGGTAATAGATGGGGTTGTATCTGCTTTCGCACCAGTAAAAAATAAAATATTTGGAACAAAAGAAAAGAGCAGTAATTTCAGGTTATTTTCATAGTTGGATAGAAATGAATATGTTGAATATATAAAGCCTCTGATTTATTATCTCCCTATCACTTATGCATTGGTTTAAACCAATACATTAATTAGTGCTGCTAAAGCTTCCAAACTTTCCTAGTCAATGCAATTTTACTGATAATTCTTAGATGCATACCTTCACCAAGTATGTGACATTGGCCAACCCTATTAATTACTGGGAAAACCAATCCTAATACTGAAGGTTTGGATCACAGGATCACAATTTCCATGTATCCATTTTATCAATATGGCATTCAATTTAAACAAGATACTAAAATGTTTGTATATCAAAAAGTACCAAGGGAAAGAAAACCAACACTCAGAATACAAATATTATTCTAATCAGTGAAATTCTGGTATTTATAACGGCAAGCTCAGTTTACATATTTAAACTATTTTATAGAAAAACAAATTAATATATAGCCACAAGGCAGGAAATGGAAGCAAGAAAGCAAAAGAAAGACGGGGGAAAAAAGCCCAAAGAGGGGTTTATGCTAATTAAAATCGCTTATGGAGAACATTAAAATTCTGCATAGATTTGCATATTTTCCACCACCTGTTTTGGGGACCGCAGAGCAGGCTAATTAACATAGAGGCTCTGATTAATTCTGCCAGTCATTGAGAGATAATTACAGCACAGGACTGTAAACATTCTGCACTGGAGATATAGCCTGTTTGCCAACATCTCTCTCTGGGATTGAAAAATTACCATGGCAACCAAGTCAATGTTCAGCCTCTTTTTTACAGAAGAAGGTCACTTTTCCTGCTCTTTTCAGAAGCATCATTTGTAACTAGATGTGTGTTCTAGAGGGCTTCAAGAATAGTCTTCGGTCTTTAGCATTCTTATAATGAAGCCACTTCCAAATACTATTTGTTGCATTCCTTTTCTTTTCTTTTTTAATATATTGCTTGAATGTCTTAATAGTAAGAATCAGAGGATCACAATTTGGTGTAGCATCATACAATACACAAAGCTTATTCAGTCAGCTATATATCTTTAAAAGAAATGAACAAGTTTTAGATTCAGCTATTGAAAATAAATGCATTTTCTCCAACATTGTATAACTTTCCAAAATGATATATTTAAAAGATAGGATTAAATGTTGATGATGTTATCCGCTTCCATAATATAAAAGGAGCTGTTTTTAACAGTTTTAACAGCATTAATTGCTGTTGAACACCTAATGATTATTGTGTCATACTATTCATATTTCAACTAAATGGACTGAGACAGATGAGAAATTTATAGTAATTCTTACCTGTACATTTAAGGATTGGGCAGCAGCTTGTAAACTTGATCCAGGAAGCTGAACCTATAAAAACAATTTGTTTTTATGAATAGAATCAGTAAAATGGTTGCAAAGTTTCCAGCTTGAAAAACACATAATAAGTATTATGTCTTAAATACTATTTAAACCCTGAAGGTTAGACAGGCTAATAAAAATATTCTAATTAGCAGAATGCAATGGCATTATTGCCAAGAAAACTACATTGATATGAAATCATAATGAGTGAAATTTGCTAGGAGGCTGAATCCCATTGCAGAACTGAACTGATTGGGAAAGATTCAGGAGCTGACTAAATCAAAACAGCATTTTTTATGAAGCAGTCAAAAATTAGAATCTTATTAAAAATTCATTAGAAATTTGTGGAGCACAGTATCATAGATACTATGCATTCACTAAATGTTAAATTTCTTCAGATTTTAGTATGTTGTGTGAACCTAGATTTGTGGATGGTAATGCATTCTTTATTGGTTAAAAATCACTCCAATTAAAATTTTTTAAAATGTTCTTATCAAAGAGACAAGGGCATTCTTGTATAGAAGTTTAACTATTTTTTAAAGTAGGGATTTCCACCATGTTGTGTATCATTTTCATAAGAACACAAACTTCCAAATTAGAAAGGATATGAATTTTCCTATACACTCTGTTGAACTACAGCATAGCTCTGGGAACTCAAATATATTATTCAGGTAGCATACATGTAAATAGGAGACATAAACAAGGTAGTTAGTATATAAGCAAATACTCTTTTCCAACTTTTCCCAAATTTTTGGGTTGGATTTTACAAATGTATAAGCATGCCATCTGTCACCAAGCAAGTAATTATCCTGTAAAAACGCTTCATTCAGCAGTGCCAACATCCAGTTTAATTTCTCTGTTTGGTAGTATTACGAGATAGAACAGTATTCATTAGAGAGATTTGCAAACCAGCATTGCAACATAGCTGTTGTAGAGATATGGCGAAGATAAAAACTTGCAATTTTTGCTGTTTTAATTCTTTTTGTAGTATCAAATTATGAATATGTTTCTCTTACACATAATTGGCAAAAATACTTAAGACTGTTTTAATGAAAACTAAGTTCAACATGCTGCATTTTTTTTTAAAAAAAATCTCATTAGATAATTGTGAGTGATGCTATGTTCTGCAGTAAACATATCTGTATAGACTAAATTTTATTTTTAAATAAATTCATCCTATATTATAAAGGAGCTAATTGTCACAGATACTCAGTTTTCCTCCTTCTCTAAAGGTAAACTCCAAGGCAGCTCTGAATAATTTTTTGCAGCATATATATTTTTATTATAAAAGTATGAACTGGATATCAACTTGAACCAGAGCACACAAATTTGCAAGAATGCTAAGAAGTTTTGCCAACTAATCTTGCAAACCACGTAAACTTAAAAACAATACACAAGCTGTATTGAACATTTTATAGTTCATTGAACATTTTATAGTTAACCAGACAATTGTGACCCATTGGGTCATCATTTCAGAAATATTTCATTACCTAAACAAAAAGGCAGAATAACTATGGATGAGCAAAAAAGCAGAAGGAGCGGGAGCAACTTCTGACTTCTTGCTGGCTTTCCCATGGAGTTTCCTTGAATGTTTGGAAATCACTATCATGTGACTGTGGCAGTGCAGCCACTAAAGCTGCCACAACTTTTCTACATTTTATTCCCACAGATTTTATATGCATTCTGTAAATTAATCCTTCTGAAGTATGCAAATTCCAAAATGGTGGTCCTATGATGCACCATTTCACCAACTGAAGGTTACAAACAAACAAACAAACAAACAAACAAACAAACAAACAAACAAACGAACGCAAGAATTTAGTAGTATATAGATGGCAAAATACATGTTTGAATTTAGCCTTTTATACCTACTGCCCAGTGACAAATTTATATACATTCTAAATGATCTTAAAATGTATTTAAAAAACAACAGCAGCAGCACATAAAGCTTAGGAATAGTGGACAATGGATGAATGGAAGGTGACTAGAGGTAGTACAGACAAAATGATTGAATTGTTAAGAATACGTGTATTGGTTAAAACTGATGCATGTATAGCATTATGTATATTCTCATGCATGTTCCTTGATCACATGCATATACCCTAGCATCATCACTAATCATTTTGTGTATTACTGCCTTGTTGCATTAGCCTCAAACACCCAATATTCTATCACATTTCAGTTTTAGTGAACAAATCACATTGATTTTGTTTACTAAGATATTTTTTCCTGCACATCTCATCAAGAAGCATAACCAAATTTGATTAAGCTAACAGATTTTCATAGTTAGCTTATGCTACATAGATTGCAATACCTGAACTGGGCTAGGAAGTTGAGGGAAATAATTTCTATATTTTGCACAGGAAATAGTACGGCTATGTACACAAAATCACCAGGACTGAAGTTCAGTCTGAAGGAAACTCTATTAAGAAGCACAGTAAAGAACAGTAGAGACAGTGTTTTAAGTATATTGGCCTCCAACCATCCCAGTGATTGGATGAGCTCATTCTTGGGCAACATGGAGCACTCTAGGAAATATCAGGATGTTTGTGACAAACATACAAAGTTTTGTACACATAATTACCGCAATATAATCAACACCTGAAATTACATTTTTTAAACGTTTGTTTTCTTCTCTATATCTGAGAAGGTTCATGGAAGTACGGGAATGTTTCCGTGTTCTGCCATTGAAGAACAAACACGCTGTTACTGAAACAGGTATTACTTAAATAGGACAATTTATTTTAACTCAAACTGTGAATTTTGTGAATTCTCTCTTTTTAAAAAAAAAATATTTTACTGTGACACAATCTAGGTCTGTTGTTGTATTTTCTACTACAGGTAACTGATTTCTTAAGCCCTTTCATGTAGAATATATTGTAATTAATACAGTTGGGAAAAGAGAAATATATATATTCCATAAAACCAGAATTACCACCTAAATTGTCAGAAAATTCTAACATCTGTCAGACAAACAAATAGAAGTATGAGACAAATTGATCTTCTGAAACAAGTTTTACCAGGTGTAGAAATATATTGAAGCCTACTGGCAGCTGTTAGGTAGGGGGTAAGATAGATAGATAGATAGATAGATAAAATTTATTTGTCACCCATCTCGCCGTGGGGCTACTCTGGCTGGTTTACAACAGTAGATTGAAAAATTATAAAAAATGTAAATATAACAATAGTAAAACAATTAAACAATAAAAATAAAGTACCGCAATATGAATTAAAAGATGGACAAGGGAAGAATAGGATACACAGGGGAGAGGTAGGGTCATCTAGTTAGTCCAACGGTCACCTCCAGTGTGGTACTCCCTCATTGGATCCCAGACCAACTGGAAGAGCCAGGTCTTTAAACTCTTACAGAAGGATAGGAAGGTGGGGGCAGACCTTACTCCAGGGGGATGGTGTTAAAGATCATGCCTTTCTTTACTTTTATGGGAGAAAAGTACCTGACAGCCATTTATTTTTTACAAATAACAGTGAAAAAATCCCCTTTTTAAAAAAACAACTGTTCTCCACTTAAATAAGTAAATGTGAGAAGAAGCAATCTATACTAGGCTGTAGTAACATTTCCCAAATTTCCAATATTTCCCAAACAAATAAATAAAATATGTTAAACAAATTCAGAAAGCAAACATTTGCTGTCCTTTCCAAATTGAAATTCACTTTCTATTCATTATGTGCTCCTCAGAATTTGGTGGTAGGGTTTGCTTTTGGAATTGAGAAGTGATGGGTCTGACAAATTAACCTCCCACCATGCCAACACTAAAAGCCGCTTTGACATATAAGATCAGGTATTGGAGAAACAATTGGAATTCTTAACCCATTCCCTTTTTCCTGCTCCAACATACAAGTCCAATTTTGGCAGTACCCAAAATGACCAAGAAGGAATACACAATTTTAAATAGTATATAAATAGTATATAAAAAAGTGGATTCTTTTGAGCAAGAACCTCCATGCACTTATCACATAAAGAATACATGCTACATAGAAAAGGGATAGGCAAGCAAGAATCTATGTTTTTTTATCTCACCAAAGCTAAAACATTATAAGATAATTTTGATTTATTAGATGTTCTAAGGTAGCCAAAAGATTCCATATAATCAAACAATTTACAAGACTAGGAAACGCCAGCGCATTGTAAAATTGTTTTAAGTTACAGCTTTAAATGTGTGATACATTAGAATCTGAAACTCTTATTTCTTTTCTTAGCTGCACTATACTAACTTCCTGACTTCTAGAATGAATAATCATCTCATTTAAACATGGGTTTTAAAAATATGTCATCCTACTTTGAATATGACAATAGAAACAGTCAAGAAACTATTTTTGTTCAACTACTCTTTATGTGGCAGACTCCCAATTCAATTTTTCCCCCTTTTCGATAGTAAGAAACTGTAATGGAAAATTATTTTTACTATCAACTGCCACTTTTTAAAAATAGCGTTTTACTGAAATGTTTTTATGTACAGTATATACAATCACTGTGCTAACTCTTCCTCTATTTCTACATATTTATCTCCATGTTTGCCAAACACCACTTGATTTGTAAAACAAAACAAAACAATAAAAATTAATTGTCAAAATCCTTCATCTCATTCATGATGACTACTGGAAATTCTTCTGCTAGCATTCCTTTAACTACCCTCTAATTATCTGTTTAGCACTTAGGCTTCTAGTGTCTAAGAACAAGAGGTTTTGAAATCAAATGCCTGAATTAGTCATGTTTCCATCCAAGTACATAAATCCAGTCAAATTAAATCAAATTCAGTAAGGCATAAAACTCTTCAAACTTATTGCTTATGATCAAGTGGTGTGTGTTTGTGTGTACGTGCACATATGTACCTTTGAGTCAGTGTTGACTTCCTGGCAACTGCCTGGACTAGTCCCTGTAGTTTTCCTGACAAGATTTTTGGAAGTGGTTTGCCAGTGCCTCCTTCCTATAGCTGGGAGCGTGTGACTGACCCAAGGTCACCCAGCTGGCTTTGTACTTAAAACTTGATCTCGGTACTCAAACTAATGGTCTCTCAGTTTCTGGCCTGATGTCTTAACTACTGCATCAAACTGATTCTCCTTTAAAGTGATCCCACTACAAAATTTGCATCATTCTAGACAAATTAATCAAATGGATTCCAAGGCCATCAACAGTTATCAATGGTAGCTTTTACATAGAAACTGAAAATAAGCAATAGTCCAAGCAGTGGTAACAATTATCATGATTTGCAGCCTCTAGTTCACTCTTGGAGAATCAAATTTTATGTAACAACTTTTGGCTGAATTTCGGTATCTTTAAAATCAGTAAATTATAAAGATAGTTTGAAATTATCTCATACCACTGTTAATTGTTGTCTTTTTGACAACACCTATATTCCAAAAACCTATGAATGTTCATAATTTATGCAATTATTTAATATATGCAATTGTATCATGTGCTAAGAACATTGTATAATTTTGTGGATATGCATGCATTATTTCCAAGGGCAATATGAGACACTGTAACAAAAGACATATCACATGGTCATGATGTACTCAACAATTGAGCATTTTTTTGCTGTTTCCATTGCAATTTGCAATTTTCTTCCATACATTGGCTGCTAAATATTTCCAGAATCTGGCAAATTTTATAGAAGTTATTAAAATATCAGCTGTTTACTGTACTAATCCTGAACATAAAAATTATCTATGTGACTTTTTTCAAGAGGTCTGTATAAAAGGAAAAAAAAAACATGTTTACCTGATGAAGATGTCCAAGGAATGCCTGGGCTGTGGAGATTGCCCCTGGAACAGGCACCGTCTGTTTCTGAAAGTCTAGGCCATTTGTTTGTGTGCCTAGAAAAGCAAAGGTATAACCAATTAAAATTCTTCTTAAAAGACAATTCTGAAAAAATTGCTGGTTCTTTAAAATCCAAGTAGCAATCAAAGACAAAGAGCTTAAAATGGCTGTATTTTAAGTCTCAGTATTTAGCAAATGTTTAATATTACACATTTACTGTTTTGTTTTAAAGCCACTTATTAATAACCTACAATAGAATAATGCTACTAAAATTTCCATCATAAAAGTAAAAAATCCAATTAGATAGGAATACAAATATATAAAGATCAACATAATAAAATACAAAACAGGATCTAAGACAATTAGTAGATATAGAAGCTAAACTGCTGAAGGAACTATGACATCACCTTAAAAATTGAGAGAAACAAAGAAATCTGAAACCAAACAAAAAATAAAATAAGTGCTATTCAACTTCTCAGATCATCCATTAAATCAGCAATCACTATTAAAATGATTTATTCTTCATCCTCAGAATGACAGGCAATTGGAGGAAGTTCTCCTCCAGTACATGATGGATATACATACTGTATTGCAGAAGAATTTTATCCATTATGGGGGTTTCAAGTGTTATGTAGCACTTCATAAATGAAATAAAACACAATGAATTCATAAGAGTTTGGGAAAATACGAAAGGAATGACAAAATGACAATGTAATACAGATGATCCTCAACTTACGACCACAATTGACCAAAACTTTCTGCTGCTAAGTGAGACATTTGTTAAGTGAGTTTTGCCCCATTTTACAATCTTTTTCTTGCCACATTTGTTAAATGAATCACTGCATTTATTAAGTTAGTAACATGGTTGTTAGCTGAATCTGGCTTCCCCATTGACTTTGTTTGTCAGAAGATCACATGACATCAGGACATTACAACCGTCATAAATAGAAGTCAGTTGCCAAGCATATTAATTTTGATCACATGACCATGGAAATGCTGCAACAGTCATAAATGTTAGGAAAATTAAAAAGCACTTAAAATATTTAAGACAAAAACATTACAATAGTTAAAACAAGAGTAAATATTGTAAGCATAAAACAAGATCTAACATTGCCATTTAAATTATGAATTAAAAAAGAGCTGCCTGAATAAAATAATCCATGAAAATAAGAGGAATGAGGAGAGAACAAAAAGAGGACAAGACGAAAGGGAAAAGCTAAAATCTACTACTGCTGAAATTAAATTGAAGTAGTGCTGTTTCTTCAAAATATGATAGCAATATAACATCTTTATTTATATCCTAAATTACGTAGGACCAAATTAGGGGCTACATGCAGCCCACCATATTTTTGTGTGTGTGTGTGTGTGATTCCCTAGATTCCTCCAAGGGTCTAGAAGCTAAACATCTAGACTCATTTTTGCATTTTTGAGGCAATTTAAGAGGAACAATTGATTGCTTAAGTCTTGCAGATACTTTGTACTCATTTTGTTTGATAGAACTGGTCAATAGCCTGACTACTTATACAGTACAGCCATCAACATGTCACAAAAAATTTCAAAATCTCAAAATCCTTTCAGCCACTAGAAGTCATGCAACTGATACAGAATGTCTATGGACATTCTCAGTCATCCAGTTCATCCCAAAGGTGCTTTTTCAAAGAAAAACAAAGAAAGTCCAGTTGCCTTTAAAAAAGCATCTTTGGGACAACCGATACAGAAGAAATACAACATGGAAGTGAGCATGGAAATATGAAATACTAATACAGCAAAAGGTGAAAAATAAAAAAGGCTCTAATATTTGTTTCATTTAAAATGTATTATGATGCTTGAACACTATTCATCAAATTGATTCTTCCAAGGATGCAATAACTGGGTTTGCTGGCAGGAGTAAACAACTTACTAAAAAGTTCCTCAAGGTTGAACAATAACTTAACCAGAATTTCTGTTCTTGGAAAGAAATGGAAAAGTACTACTTTCTCTATTTGAATACATAATATGAGCTCTGGACAGATTAAGAATGATTATTCTAACCTATAGCTTCAACAAAATATATAAATTTTCAAATATATGATTTAGCAACTTTTAGTGAAACTAGATAGTAGACAGGAACTACATTAGATGCTAATGAATGCTTCTTTGAGGGAAGGAATGGTACTGCCAGACTTAGAAGAGATGGGGAAGATTTCTCAAGAGACCATGCTCTAACCCAGACATTATAGACAAGTATTACCCATCGCCAATCTTTTCTTTTAACAAATGTTGAGAAGATGCTAGATGAAACATTTTATCAGTCAGGGTTTAGGCATGAAGACAGAATGTAATTCTCACTGGTTCCTGTTAAAGATGACCAAGACATAATCCTGCCTACTTTTACAGTATAGCTTCAACATGTCACACAAAACCTGGGGCGGCTCTTCAATCATCAGAAATTATCCATTTAGATGGGGACAGGGTGCTGCTGTTTGTCCTGCTTTATCTCTCAGTGGCAAATAATCCTATCAATCAGTGGTTCTATACCTTCCCGAGAAGATAGTCTCAATAAATTGATGGTGAGGAGTGGCTCCTCAACATCTCCTGCTTTTTAATATCTACATGAAACCACTGGAAGAGGTTATCTGTTGGCTCAGGGAGACATACCATCAGTATGTACATTTCTACCCCAGGACAAGCAGGAGATGCTATGGAAGTCTTGTCCTTGTCCTTGTAGGCTGTGAGGGACTGGACGATAGGTTTAGCATTAATCCCAGCAAGATGGAAGTTTTGTTTGTTCAGAAGCTCTCTAATTCCAGAATTGCTCCATTACTAACTCTGGTCAGGATGCACTTCCCTTGAAAGAACAGGTTTACAATTGAAGGGGTCCCCCTGGACTTTAAGCTCCAATTGGAATAGCAAGTGGAGGCCATAATCAGGACAGCTGCAGCTGGTGTCCCAGTTATAGCCTTTTCTGGACCCGAGGCTCTAGCAACAACTACCTATGTGCTCCTGGTTAGATTAGTACAGCCTGCTCTTCAAGAGACAGCCATTAAAGACAAGTCAGAAGTTATGGTTGATACAAAATACAGTTGCAAGCATTAGAATAACCAGTATTTGCAGGAATGATATTGATTACGTGTTGGGTTTCCAGGTCCAATTGAAGATCCTAGTGATTCTCTATTAATACTCTTTATTGTCAGTAAAAATTACTGATCCACATAGATTTTGTCCACTCCATATAGCCAATTCAGCAGGCTAAGGATTCTCTCCATCAAAATAAGATGGGATATTAAAAAAGCATGCCTTTGTGGTAAAAGTCCCTTCTGCAACAACTTGCCTCCTGAAGTTAGGATTGCCCTTAACTTGCTAGCATTCTCAAAAACTGTGAACACTTTTTCTGCTTTTTCAGTGTTTGGTGTGGAGGAAATAACAGTTAAGGCAACTGCTCAAGGGGAATATTTAGTCTGGCTATGTGGAGTCTTGTATTCATTTGTTCTTGTTGCTGTTCTGAAGTATAAATTGCCTACAATTTTTGAAGTAACAATATATAAATTCACAGATAAATAAAAAAGCAAGTAATGTATTTTATTTTCTGAATCAGTGAAATATTAAATGATTGGTTTTAATTCTCTAATTTATAATTATGCTTCTGATACTATAATAGTTTGTTCAGAGTATTTAAAAAAATCAGGAAATGATTTGGAATTAACTATCTGCTTGTTTCAGTTATCTGGGGGAAAAACAGTCAGCTCTTCAGCAACTGCTGTTTGCACATATTCCCACCCTGAACGATTAGTGTGTGCAAGGCAGAGATGTGCTGGAGCCAACTCACTAGAGCCAATTGTTACATTTTGCAAATGTTGTAAGTCAGTTCAGACCAGAGCACTCATCAGTTGTTTGGTGGCTTGCGCTTACTGTGTATTTATCAGCACACCACTGGAGAAAGGTACTGTATATATCAAAACTTGCATACTTGAAGCTAAGCCAGTGGAAATGGCCAAAAGGGAAAGGGCTCTCCTGTCCATTTCCTCTGAGAAATTTACAGAATGGGATATAATTTGACTAAAATTAAGATCAGAGAATATGGCTTTAGGATATTATGAAGTCTCATTCTAGTTCTCAACCATGCTGTTCCTGAATATAATTCAGTGACCTCTTTTTCATTTAATTCACAATTTAATTAAAATGTTTATGATACTGGATGAAGCAGAAATGTTAACTGCAGACAAAATTACTGAGCAAAATTACTGAGCATAAAAAGAAAGCATTTCTTCAGGGAATAACCAATCAATTCCCAGTGTATCATAATAAACTACACTATTCATATATTATTCTTTATTAACTTATATTGCTCCAAACCATTGTAAGATTATTTTTAGCAATAATTATGAAGGCTGGAAATTGTTTAAAAATATTTTTTTAAATCAAATGAAAAACGTCTCTTTGTAGTAGAATTAATGATGAATAAAAATGGTTGTACTCTGACAAAAGCAAAATACTATGTACAATTACAATGTAAAAAAAATTGAAAAGGTAAAGAAAAACAGACAGCAACTCAAAACAGCTGAAGATTACAGATATAGGTAAAAGTTTTGAATTTAAAACAAATTCTTAAAAGTTATTGAGACTGTTTCTTTAGCAACTCACAGTGCAAATATCATAACCTACCTTTACAGTGTCAGTTAAAATAGTTGTTTTACATGTTAAAGAACAACTTACAAAAACAGAACTTTTGGAATGCCCTGTTATCACTGTAAAATACTGATGTAATGGGCCAAACTCAAAAATAACTACAGAACTGAAATCTAGGTTGTCAATATTTTTTTCCCACTTTTCTGTTACTGCATAGGCAATTCTTTCATTCATAACAACAAACACAAATATGCCAACAAGCACACAAAGCAACAGATTGCCAACTTCACATTTTATATGTAACAGGTTCTCTACTATGTGGGGGAGGGGTTAAACAGAAGGTACATATTGGATAAACACAAATCTGAATAGCGGAATTAATTAGGACAGCTCTTTATACTTCAGGACAAAATGTATATCTATTATTAATACACATTTTCATACGGTTAGTGCATAGATGCCTTGCTCAACATATTGACATACTGAACACTGAAAAGTAGGAAGTAAATCTGTTCATGTAATTACTGTGGTGTTATTAAGAAATCTGATTCAAATGCATATAATCCGTACCTGTTTCCCCATCCCCGCTTTCCATTTTTACAGGTTTACTGGTTTCTGACGGAGTATTCATTCTCGAGTCTGCATCAGAAATAAACAACAAACAAAAAAGACAGTGATTAGGAGAAAAATGTCCTACTGACTCTATCTTTATGACTGAAGTAATCATGACATTTTATTTATCAGTCTACAGTACACTGTACCCTAATTGCTAAGTTTGCATTCATGAGTATATTAAAAGAAAACCAGGGCATAAAAATCCCCCCATATAGCTACAAAATTTTAAATACTGTTTACTATTAAAAAGAACTACTGGAATAAGAATTATGTGTTTCACTACTGTAATTAATTATTTTGGCAACAAATAAAACATATTGGCTAAACAAGTAGCCTTGCATTGATATTTTGTTTCACTGGCATTTTCTACTGAGTTTTATTTAAACTTTGTTTTACTGAAATTTTTATACAACTTTCCTTCCACTGTAACTATCTCAGTGCCAATCACATTTCTTGTACTGATGCAGATACATCTTCTGAGAAGTTCCCATGATGTATGTAAGCTATCATTGTGCAATTGTATTACTATGCTAACTTGAATGTGATGACACATCCCAGCATTTATTTTTAAGAAAGAACTCCTTTTCTAACATTGAAATCTCCCCAATATTGTCACTGTGCAATGGTATACAAACATTACCATTTAACAACAATACAATATTTACATGTTGTGCTGATAGTAGGAGAGTTCAGTGTATTTCTAGGAGTAAAAAAAAGATTCAAGAAAATAAAATGGAATAGTTCTGACATTTAAATGATGCAACAAAGATCTAAATCATAAAAACAATTTTGAACCCATTTCAAGTACTATCATTCATTATACCCTAGATCTTTATTTAACTTTGTTCCATCACTTTCCAGTTATGGACAGACTCTTTTCTGCAAGCAAACTGATTTTCGTTGGAATTGTATGAAACAATGATATTGTAGCCAATAAGTTTGTTGTCTTTGTAAAATACCATCTATTCTTCATCTTTCCAGTTATGGCACATTTAGGGTTTTAATTACAATCCAGGTAATTTTTCTAGAACATTATGAAAAACAAAGTAAACAAGAACACTCAATAAACCACTTGTCTTTTGTACCTTTATTAATGTATTAAACCTTCATGAACATAATTTTTTTCTGTAAAAATTGATAGTGTGGGAAAATCCCTGGTACAAGAAGCCTTGTGTTTATTTCTGTTGTAATTTTTTCCTCGCATCTATTCATAGCCATCATTATCCTGGGTAGAAAGAACAGCTGTCCATTTCTGAAAGCAATGGGGTAAATTGTCACTCAACCTGGGAATTATAAATCAGAAGACAGAAGTAATATCTGATTTGAATGCCTACTTGAATTGTTACTCTGCTTGAATAACATGCTCCTAAAATGAAGTTTTAGTAAAGTGATAGGCCCAATTGTGTCAGTAACATATACTGTCAAGTTCAAATAATCAACAAAACTTGTACAACAGGGGATGTTTTCAGATTTCCATAGATGTTTTACAGGCAAAAACTAAAAACAGTTAGCCACTAGGGGAGCACAGAGAGTGCCATTTTAGGACAACATATAGTATTTCTTTATAAGTAAAGACTGCATTAAAATTGCAGTGAAAATTGCCAAAGGCAAAATCAAATCCTACAAACCTGTGAAACAAAATAATTCACTTACTTTATCAGATGCACAAACAAATCTTGAGAAAATAATAAGTGATAAATAAATATTAACTTTTAGGCAAAGACTGTCATTTTTCATAAGATAAAAAATGAGATGGAAGAAAAATGCACATGTGAACTTGAAAAATGAAGCTTTAAGAAACCTGACTAAATTATATTTCAGATTTTTTTTTTTTTAATTTGATTTATATGCCGCCCTTCTCCGAAGACTCAGGGCGGCTTACAATGTGCTCAGCAATAGCCTTCATCCTTTTGTATATTTATACAAAGTCAGCTTATTACCCCCACAACTGGGTCCTCAATCAGGGGTGGGTTCTAAATTTTTTTTACTACCTGTTCTGTGGGCGTGGCTTATTTTGTGGGTGTGGCTTGGAGGTCATGTGACTAGGTGGGCGTGGCTAGCTGGTTAGAGTCATTTCTGGAAGGTCCTTGCACTTACGACCAGTCCTCGCACTTACGACCCAACTCATTTGTTTGCTTTTAACACTGATCAGCTGTAGGACGGCCCTTTGAAGCGCCGCGGCAAGAGTTTAAACAGTTTTTTTCCCTCTAGTCATCACCTGGGATTCAGGAGGCGGCAAATAAAAGGTAAGAATAACGTGGGGAGGGGTGGGGGGGGAGGGCAGGGGTGGGGAGAACCAGTTCGGTGATGTCATATCATCACCACTACCGGCTCGGCCGAACCGGACCGAACCGAACCGGGAGGAACCCACCACTATTGTCAATGTATTTTCTTGCCATTATACAAATTACTTCAAATTCCAAACTTGAAAATGAAGATTCCATGAGGTTGTCTGTTTCAATACAGTATTAAACAAAACCGTCTTGTACGGGTACTTTCAGGTTTTCAAAAACAGATTTTTAAACTAAAATTTTGGTCTGGTTCCAACAGTAATATTTCATTGGCATATTCCATTCTGCCACTAGAAGGCAATTTGGGGGCAAAATTGGGTTATGCATGCAAGATGGTGGTGGAGAAACACAAGAATAGGAAATTCTATTGCTCATGGAGAAATATGCTCATTTTCAATGTAAATTTAAATTACTATATTATATACACATTAGCAGATTTCTGAACATAATCTTTTGTATCTCTTTTAATATAGCATGGGAAAAATGCATGTTGAACATTAAAGGCATATTTTTTCCAATTAAGGTTCAAAGTACATGGGATGGATATAATAAATTTAAATAAATAATCACAAAGCTTGGGCTATCACTCTTAGTATGAAAAGGCCATATTGGGTACATATATATATGAATGTGTGTTAGATCTGTGTCTGTATATTATGTTACAGCCTAGTTTTATCAACCTAGTTTTATCATTTTCTTCTTTGAACAGGTGATTATGTCAGCAGCTACTGCTTCACCAATAATGCAAACTTTACTCTTGCATCATGCATGGAGTTATCTGAATAATACAAGACAGAGCCCGATCATATAGTAATAGTCAGTATGCAAAATCATGCCAAAAATGATGGTAGAGTACTGCCACTGTAAACCAATTCATTCATATAAAAAACCCGTTTCCTCATGATTACACCTTGACCTAAAAATCAAAATGTTTTATATATTACACACACACACACACACACACACAATGCCCCCAATACTGAATATTTGCAATATAAATATGTAGTATGTCTTATTTACAAGGACTCAATCTTCAAAAAATATTTTTTCTATCTCGACCAATTATAAACACATTTGTACAACAGAATATTCTATGCTCGTTCTGAAAGTTTAATGAATTTATTAGACTGCATCAAATACACATATACTATACACACTACACACAGAGAGAGAGAGAGGGAGAGAGAGAGAGAAAGAAAGAGATTGTGTATGTTAGGCATAAACATAAATTGAGACAAATACAATATTTTGTCACAAAAAGATTTCAATATAATGGAAACATGTATTACCATAATAGTAAAAAAATGACCATGAAGAGCAAGAAATGATTAATGTACTTCAAAATAAGAGGATGCACTTGCTCTCACGTTGTCTAGAATTTAGTTGAAGAAAGACATATAATCCCTTATGTTTTATTTCAAGACTGCTATAATGAATTTACAACCATATGATAAAGTGACACTAAGTAGCTCAAGAGGACTTCAAAAGCAAATAGAACCTCCATGAACTGCTTGTGAACTCCCAAAGACATCTGGCTCACCAATATAAGAAGAAAATTAAGAAAGAATTGGAATCCTGCTATAATCCACAAGACGAGTCTAATTTAAAGGTGAATACAAAAGTACTAGACAAATGTATTTTTAATGGAAAGGTGTGGCTATAAGACACCATAATTTGGATAGTACATGGTAGAATATTCACATTTTTAACTATGTATTTCTCTTTTTATACAAAGCAGCAAATCTAATGTCTTATTATGGCACTAAAACAATTCTGTATTCTAAAGTAAACGAATTCTAATGAAGCAAGGACAGAAAATAACAGGTGCAGTACTGAAGTCATATGCTAATTAACTTCTAGATTCATTCTTAGTACTATTCTGACAGATCTCTAATACTCCAAAGTTAGCCAACCACATAATTGTTACCATTTCAAAACAAATAAGAAGGGGTATGGAGGGAAAGGTTCTGCTAACACTGAAGTCTATGTATACAGCTAATGTTCCTGAATATTCTTACAGTTATCAAAAATAGTTATCAAAATTAATTCATCAGATTCCCAAAATTCCAAAAGGCCAGATGAAAATCCCTTGAATACAACTGAAGTGAAAATCACACTGGAAAATTATATGAAGAGCTTGAAATAATCATTCTAAAAACAGTTCAATCTGTGCTATTTTATTTAAAAGTAACTAAATTATTTTTCATAGGTTTAAAAATGCTAAATATTAAAAGTCCTGGAGATAAAAAATTCTATTAACCTTACAAATATTTTTTTTAAAAAAATTAAAAACATTCATTTAATAGAAAGAGATACTGTTAGTAGCTAAACATTGGTATCAAAAGCATTGGCTTGCTTTAAATAGTGAAGTATGACTTCAGTTCAGAAATATACACACATAAATAAAATATAAGATGAATTGATGAAGCTACGATGACAGTATTCTCCTAACACCCTAGAATAGATACAGCAATATATACAAGTAAGCAAATTCTTATTTCTGTCAAAAGGCAAATGTTTTAAAATTTAAAATTCTGTAAGCTTCCATTCTTGACAGTCATGAGCAACTCCATTTCTCCAATGCTGAAGAGTAAGATTCTCTGGAAGAAAAATGAAGAATGGGGAAGGCGTTTGCTACTGAATCACTGACAGATTTCAACATTTCAAATGCATCCCCCAATTGTACATATGCAATTAGATCTGTATGTTTAGTCAATTTTAACAAGCGTTATTTCCATATTACATGCTTGCAAGAAGTCAGTGGAACTGATACCCACCTAAAACATAGTCGCTGCAGTCCAGCATTGTTGTGCAATCTTCTGTAGATTTAGATAGTCCAAGGAAAGAGAAAAAATACTCTCTAAAATAAAAGGTATATACTACTACTCTTAAAAGAAGAAAGGGGGGGTCAGGATTAGGAAAAAGTACAACTTCAGTTACACCATAGCAATCTTCAACTGAACAGAGAAACTTCAGTTGCTCTGTGGACTTTTAGTCTCTTCTACTAGCTGTGTCTGACATTGTCAAGGCGACTGAAGCATGAAAAGTTCCCCTTTTTTTTAATAAAATAGAAACAAAGATTGCAGCTGGCAGTTTCCATAATGAAGCTTAATCAGTATGCGCCTGATTAGGGCCTTATGCAAATCTCCCCTCGTTAGCACAGCAGCCAGCACTTTGAAGTCCATGAACAATTCATTTGCAGAGTACACTGAAAGCACTCCCTGCATAATTTAAATCATGATATAAATATTTATCAGCTCATTTACATATTAATTGGCAGTGCATGAAGGGAAAAATTATCTTCCAAGTGCCAGCATAATAATTAGGGAACAAAATGAAATTTCTTCCAATAGCTTTGCTTCTCAGACCTAACTTGAGCACAGTACCATGGAGAAATAGGAAAGGGAAAGAGGTAAGAACATTCTCTTAAAATGCCACTGAAATGACACATACAAATTAAAAACAACCCCACAGACTTAAGCATCTTTAATCTTATTCCTCCTAGCAACAATTAGTTTTGTAATAAAAGAGATTTGGAAAAGCTTTCTTCACCATCTAAATAACCCTCCCCTTCTACCCCTATTAGCAAGTTAGAAGGTGAACACAATTTACCTAACTACAACCTGTGCATTTATGTGATATTTGCTAAATGAGTCCTGCAAAAGAACAAAATCCTGCAGAGAAAAGCAACACAAGTCTAGATACTCATGTTAGTTGCTTTATAAAGGTAACCAACACTGTCAGATAAGACAAGCAATATATTTTACCTCCCCGAGATGCCTTAAAAGTCTAAAGTACATTCCCTAAATGTACTTCTTATTTGCATCTGCAAAACTAAATATTTATATTCCTAAGAGGTCTAATTTTATTAAAATCCAATGAAAACCACACTTTCAAAAACTAGCTTAAGAAAAAAATTACATAACGACACTGAAGTTTTAAAAAAGAACTATAGCACATAAATGTGACTGCAAAATGTGCTCTAGATGAGATTTGAAGGAAATAAGGAATCTGTAGAAGAGAAAGGGATCTATTCCACCACTTGTTTTGATCAGCATTAGATACAGCCTATTACTGCAGCTTAATTGGATTTGTCCATAATCCACCATTTAGTCAACTTTTCATAATGAAGAGAGCTATTAACTACTGGATAGTTTTGTTTTGTTTCATTGTGAAGGAAAATAAAATTTTCAAACAAGTCGTTTTACATTCATAATAGCAAGGGGTTTTATGCAAACCACATAAAGAGCAATCTTTTCAGCTAAAAATTAAGTAATGGTATTTTTACTGATTCATTTCAATCAGAAACCTGCAGATAAATAATTAGCTGATTAATTCAAACCTACCCAAAATTCAATGTGTATTTGCACAGGCATTAATTGTATCTTTAGCCATATGAGTGTCTGTTCTTGTAGGCAAAAGACTTGAGGAAAGGAAAGGCCTCAGCCGATGAGAACAGGGGCCCAGAGGGACATGTGTGCCTCTCCCGGGCTTCATTCTCATCGGCAAAGGACTTGAAGAAAGGCCTTTACCAATGAGAATGAGGCCCGGAGGGATGCATGCACCCCTCGCAGGCTCTGTTCTCATCAGCAAAAGACTTGAGACCTTTGCCGATGAAAATGCACAGGCTACTGATCTCACATGATCTTATGATCTTAGGCCTTCATTCTCTGCAAATGCATCGAAGGCCTGACACACCGAACAGGCCAGGAAACCGAAGGCTCTCTAGATCTTCACAAGATGAATATCCACTGGTTTAATGCCTGTAGAGACCCGGGGGAGGGGGGGATAGGCAGAGCGAATGTTGCAGAGCCTCTGTGCTCATTCTTGTTGTGGTCTGTCGGCCGCCAGTCCTTCCAGTAGCTGAATCAGAGGTAGAGGAGGTATGGGAGTCAGGGTCAGCATCAAGGCAACCTGAGAGCTCTGAGGGGAAAGAAGGTGTGGAGCTGAGAGAGAGAGAGAGAGAGAGAGAGAGAGAGAGAGAGAGAGAGAGAGAGAGAGAGAGAGAGAGAGAGAGAGAGCGCCTGGGCCATCCATCAGTCCTCAAATGGCGGTCTGGAGGTGGCTGATGAGGAAGAGGAGGAACAGCTAGGTCCAGAGCCTGATGCGTGGATGCACAGAAGAGGAGAGCAGTGGAAATCCATGGGCCAATCCTTGGGAAGGAAGAGCCACTGCTGCTAGTGAAGCCTCACCCCAGCTCCAGAGATAAAAAGCAGGGGGGCAGAGATGAATAGATGTGGCAGACAACTATTCATCTTCTGGCTGGATGGACTTGTTAGCCTGAGAGAGAAACTTTTTGCCGGGGCTGCCGGCACACCTAATAAAGGAAGTTTTGAGTTAACTTCAGAGTATTTGTCATGTTTGGGGAGCTGGGTCAGAACAGTTCTTAAGTGTGAACAACTGCCGTGGTGCTGCAACATGTGTCGTAAGTATTGGGGGGGGGGTTATGTCGTAACTTTGAACCATCGCTAAATGAACTGTCATAACTCAGAGATTACTTGTATCCTGTGGTTGCATATGGCTATATGAAGTAACAACAACAACAACAACAACAAAAAATACAGCTCACAGGAACTTATAACTCATAGAAGACACACCTCTTATGAGAATCTAAACATAAAATACTTTTGCTCTGTAAGTGGTAAGTCAGGCATACTGGAGCTATAGTTTTTATTTAATTAAATGGGACCATCTTTTTCAACAATTAAATGTTTTTCAATCAAAATAAAACAACTTAAATACTACTGTAGGAAAAGCATTATCTCTTTTAATTTTTGTAAAGAAATAAAAATAAATAAAACCAGGAATTTATTACCCAAAGTTGTGCCTGTTTCAACCCTAAGCATTATTTTGGTAGTATGTGGTATTAAGGATAATGTACAAATCCCTTTTTGGCATTACAATGTAGAATGTTCTTTTCCAATATTTTGGCAGCCTGTGCTGTTCTCCAGATTTGCTGGCATAGTTTGGTTAGAGTCTTTACTGATTCTTTTTCTGTTGCTTGGCATATTTCAGTGGGTTCATCAGTTCTGTTGCATCAGAATAGTATATTTCCAATTTGGCAATGACTCGAGTACAAGAAGCTCTTGAAAGTAGGAAATATCTTCTAAGCCGTATATTTGATGTTAACACTATGTAGGAGATTTTTATCCAGTACTACTTTTTTCATATTCCATTTTTTCTTAGACCCTTTCTTGTTTTTAAGTCTACTTTGTTTCACTTTTACTTGTATCTATTATTAATACATGTTATATAGAGCTATGAGTTGTTCTGAATTACCCTTCCTTTCATCAACATCTGTAACTATCACTCTTATATTAGATTTTTACTTTCTAGTTACTACAGATCAGGGGTGGGTTCTACTTACCTTTACTACTGGTTCGCAATGGGATCGCACTCGCTTCACTTACGTGCCTTGCTTCTGCGCATGTGCAGATTGTCAATGACGACATCCAGGGCAGTGGGTGGAGCCTCCCACCGCTTTTACTACTATTTGAGAACCAGTCTAAACCGGGGGCAACCCACCTCTGCTACAGATACTTCTTGACTTACTACTACAATTGAGCCCAGAATTTAGGTCATAAATTGTTTTGGTTGGTAAGCGAGTTACTCACATGAGCCCCACAATCCCAACTTGCCTTAACAAACTACCATGTGGGAGCTTCAGGGGGTGGAGAGGCCCTGAGAGATCTAGTGCCCATCAACATGTGGGAACCTACCATGGGTGGGGGCATTAGCAAGATAGGCCCACTAGCACACAAGTTATCCATGCCCCACCACTTCTAGAATGCCTGGACATTTACCGGGGCCCACCACTCTCCTGGAAGTGCCTTCCCTACTTCCACAACCATGCAGGTCCTCTCACCTTTTCTTTCTGTGCAGCTACTGAGAAATGAGAAGTAATGTTTCCGAAGGTAGAAAGACCTGGTACTCCTTATAATATTTCTGAGGCTCTTTCTATCTTTGTGGGCAGAAGATAATTTTTGCTCATTCCTTCTTACAGAAGGGACGTCAACTGAGGGATGCCAATGGACTACTTTTCATCAATTGCCTGCTTCAGATCCTTCCACAAAATTTTTACAGGACAGGACAGGACTTGGCCATTCTAAAACATTAACTTTCATGCCACTGCCACCACTCATGGCAAAACGTAGCATGGCTCAGTGCCACTGCTTATGGCAGGAGGCCGTGTTGCGCATTGCGCCGTACTGCACAAAAGCAGTGACACCAGCGCAACAGGTGACATCTGGCCACAAGCAGCAGCACTGGCGTGATGTGCCACACGGCCTCCTGCTGTGAGTGGCGGCATCTGTGTGATGCGCCATGTGGCCTCTTGCCACAAGCAGTGGCACCGGCGTGATGAGTCATGCGGCATACTGCCATGAGAGGCTACATGGTGCCATTCTGCGCACGAGCGGTGGCACCGGCGCGACACAAGGTATCCTGCCACAAGCGGCAGCACCAGCACAATGCACATGGCATCTGGCCACAAGTGGCTGCAGAAATCACTCAATGGCGCAACAGGTGTCAGGGTGTGGGAGGTCTAGCTGATAAGGTCTAAGGTAAGCTGGTGCAGGGAACATGGGACAGCTCCACCCCCTACTCCCACCCTAGCTTGATTTTTATGTATCCATCTCACCTCACCTCATGCAACAAGATAGTGGGACTGACTGGGTGAGGTCTTAACTAGGGCTTATATTTGGGGTAGGGCTTTATTAGATGCACACATAAAAATCAAGCTATATCTTATTTGTATGATAGGTCTTACTTTTATTTTATTTTATTTATTTATTTATTACTTAAATTTTTATACCGCCCTTCTCCCAAGGGATTTTTGGGAAAACACAGTAATATAATTAATATAAGCAATAAATTTCTTTCAATTCAAATCATTTACACAATTTTTTAAAATATATGTTGAATAGGGATTGGAAATAAACACACATACAGTACATTTTAGCATAACTCTAGAATCATTTTCCCCGCCCATATTTTTTCAAGAATTCTGCCATACAATATTGACAGAAATGTATTTTCCAGATGCTTTTAACAGCACTTTTGATTTTCAACAATTATATTCCTTTCCTTAAACACAAAAACTTCTTAATGCCAAAGCTGTTGCTTTGGGACACAATCTAAGGACTTATCAAACGAAGTTACATATCAAAAAGATATAATTTCTGAAACTAATTCAGGACAAGGGTAATTTGATGTCTATTTAAAGCATTTATAATTAATTTCCATATGGAAATATCCTTTATAAAAAGCTGGGGAAAAGAAAAGAACGATGAAACTTCAATTATGCCAACATATCTCAATCTTTTGGCCATTCTCTTCAAGCAATTAACTATATTATTGTAAAGGGCAAGTTTGTAAAGTCTTGATGCCATTTAAATGATTAGTTGCAGCAGTTAATTTTAAAACCTGATACCATCTTAAAAAGAATGTAAGGTACTTTATGCTCTATTTCTTATTTTCCTTCACATATTCAGCAACTCCCTTTTATTCTAAAAGCTTACTTGCTACTAAGGATTACTTAGTAGCAAATCATTTAAGAAAGGGTCACAGAGCCTTATTTACCTCAGATGTTTTTGTTTTGGTCCTTCTTTTCCTATTCCAGTTGTATAGCACAATAATAATTTTATCCATATTTTCCACTGTTCCACTATTTGTCAGCAACTTAAAGCAGAATCTTATGGGGTGCAAAACAGGACAAATTATAGATATTTATGATCTAGCACAGTGATGGTGAACCTTTTACTCGCCGAACAGGTACATGCTTTGTGTGAGCATGTGCCATCTGCGCTAACGTGCAGCTCCTCCCCATGTGGTGTGCGTGCACCTGTACCATCTGTGCATGTGCACAGGTTTTGCATGCGCCACTGTGTGCTGCATACACAACCACACCATCTGCACATACGCAGTTTTCATGCACATGCCTCACCATGTGCGGTGCACGCAATCGCACCATCTGCACATGCATGCAGGTTTCATGCAGCTCTCCCGTGCACTGCGCACACAATTATACCATCTGCGCATACGTGTGGTTTTCACATGTGCAATACACATGCATGAACACCATCTGTGCATGCCTGCGCTGCGCACTAGTACTCTCGTGCACATGTGTGCACATGCACAGAACTCCGAAGACCAGCTGGGTCCCCTGAATTGCATGCATGCGCACTGGAGGCCCAAACACCAGCTGGGACGTGCGCACATGCGCAGTTGCAGATAAGTTGGGCAACAGCTCACATGCCTGGAAAAATGGCTCTGCGTGCCATTTCTGGCACGCGTGCCATAGGTTCGCCATCATGGATCTAGCATATCAATAGCAGCTGGGACCTGCTTAAAACTCTATCACAAAGCATGTTGTGGTCTTGAATATTTTAACTCTTTGGAAAATGGACGTTGCTTACCTGAACGTCCCTTCTTGACGCGCAGCTGGAGAATCCAAAGCTTCGGGTAATTCAGTAGTTGAGTAGCCTACACTGAGTGTGTTCCTTTAAATATTTTCTTTTCAGACATGCCCACTAGCTCAGCAGAGTCCCAGTTTTGTTTACGAAGTAAGGAGCAGTAGAGCGTAAGGAAGGAATGTTCAGCAGCCAAGCTGGGTGGGTTGGATTCTCCAGCTGCGCGTCGAGAAGGGACGTTCAGGTAAGCAACGTCCGTTCTCCAACGCGCAGCTTGGAGAATCCAAAGCTTCGGGATGTACCCAAGCAAGTTCAGACGCGGGGGAAGACTGGCTGCTGCACGTCGTCTGAAGAGTTGCATACAGCTTGGAGCACACGGTGACCAAAAGACGCCTCCGCCGAGGCAAAGGCGTCCACTTTGTAGTGCCGGATAAAGGGATTTAAGGATGACCAGGTAGCCGCCCTGCAGATGTCGGAGATGGGCGCATTGGTGGCCCAGGCAGCCGTGGTGACGGCGCTTCTGGTGGAGTGAGGAATGATTCTCTGTGGAAGCGGTCTGTTCCGAGCTGAATAAGGCCGGGAGATGCAAGACTTGATCCATCTTCCGATTGTTGTAGAAGACACCTTCCGGCCCATGGAGGCGGGAAGAAAGGAAATGAAGAGCGATTCAGATTTTCGGAAATGCTCCGTTCGTTTAATATATCTATGCAGAGCCCGGCGGACATCTAAGAGGTGCCAGTTTGCTTCCCGAGGGTGTCGAGGCTCCGGGCAGAAGTCCGGGAGAATCAATTCTTGGGCCTGATGGAAGGAGGAATTTACTTTAGGTAGAAATGAGGGATCTAGTCTCAGTACGACATGATTCGTGTGAAAAACGCAGAGGTCGCTTCTCACTGACAAAGCCGCAAGTTCAGATATTTGGCGAGCCGAAGTAACTGCGACCAGGAACGCCACCTTGAGTGTCAGGAACCGGAGGCTGATGGAAGCGAGAGGCTCGAATGGATGATGCATGAGAGCCTGAAGGACCAAGGTCAGGTTCCAGGACGGGTAGCGATGGACAACTGGTGGGCGCAGGTTGGCTGCACCTCGTAAAAAGGCGCAAATCGTAGGGTCCTGCGAGAGAGGAAGATTTGCTGAATTAGATAGAACAGTACTTAACGCTGCAACCTGGCGACGAAGGGTGTTAGGAGCGAGGTGACTGTCGAGGCCCTCCTGGAGGAATCCCAGAGCTTCAGGGACTGAGGCAGACGTCGGGTCCAGGTGAGACTTGGCACACCAGGAGCAGAAGGAAGTCCAAGTTGCATCATAAATGCGGCACGTAGACGGCCACCTGGATGCCTGAATAGTGGGGATCGCACTGCTGGGCACATTGACTCTCCTTAGCAAGATCCTCTCAAACGCCAGGCGGTCAACTGCAACCATTGGGGGTCTGGGTGCAGTATGACCCCCTGGCTGAGAATGACCCTGTCCCCTGGTATCCGCCACGGCAGTGCCACCGACAGGTCATCAAATCTGCAAACCAGAACCTCCGAGGCCAGTGGGGTGCGACCAGAATGACACCGGCCCTGTCTGCTATTATCCTGCGAATCAGACGAGGAAGGAGCGGTAGAGGGGGAAAGGCATAGAGGAGGCCTCTGGGCCAGGGAGAGGAGAGCGTGTCGACGCCTTCCGTCTGAGGGCATGGGTGTCGAGCGAAGAACCTGGGCAGGTGTGTGTTGTTGCGGCTGGCGAACAGGTCGACGAGAGGCATGCCGAATCTGTGGACGATTTTGGCGAACAGGTCTGGGTGAAGGCGCCACTCAGCGTGGTCCAGATGTTGCCTGCTGAGCCAGTCCGCTCTGATGTTCGCGGTCCCGGCAATGTGCTCTGCTGCAAGGGACAGGACATGTGCCTCCGCCCAGGTCAAAAGCAGTGTCGTTTCTTCCATAAGTGGCCCCGAGCAGGTCCCCCCTTGGCGGTTTACATGTGCCTTTGCTGTTACATTGTCCGTGCATATCAGTACATGACGCCCCGACACGAACTGTTGGAACTGTTGGAGAGAGAGGCGTATCGCGCGGAGCTCCAGCCAGTTGATCCCTTGGCGGCGATCCTCTGGTGACCATGTACCCTGGGCGACATGAGAGAGATGACCTCCCCATCCTGACAGGCTGGCGTCCGTTATCACTACCAGGCGCTGCAGATTCTGAAAGTAGCAGCCCTGCTGCAGGCTCAGGGAAGACCACCAGAGGAGGGACCTTGAGACCTCCGGTGGGAGGAATACACGGGTGGAAGAGTTGCTTCGTCTGGCTCTCTGAAAGGGAAGGAGGAACCATTGCAGCCGGCGGGAGTGAAACCTCGCCCAAGGGATGACTGAAAGGCAGGAGATCATTTTGCCGAGCAGACGGGAAAGGATCAGCAATGCCACCCTCCGAGAGGAGAGGACCTGGGATGTCAAGGCCTGGAGACTGGAGCACCGATCTGCTGACAGGAACACTTGGCCCTTCACCGAATCTATTACTGTCCCTAGGTGAAGGATTCGCGTGGTGGGCTGCAATTGGCTCTTTGGAATGTTGAAGGAGAAGCCATGTTGATGAAGGCAGCGACACACTATTCCGAGATCCCAAGTGGCCCGGACTGGAGTGTTGGAGAGCACCAGGATATCGTCCAAGTAGCAGTGGAGCCGAACCGGCTGTTGACGTAGATGGGCTGCCACTGCTGCCAGGAGCTTCGTAAAGGTTCTGGGGGCGGAAGAGAGGCCGAAGGGCATTGCCCTGTATTGGAAATGCCGGCCGTTGTAGGCAAAGCGTAGGAAACGACGATGGGACAGTCGTATGGGCACGTGGAGGTACGCTTCTTTCAGATCGATAGAGGTCATCCAATCCATGGTTGAATGGAAGCCAGAATTGAACGAAGAGACTCCATTTTGAACTGATGGTAGATGATAAACTTGTTCAGTCTCTTGAGGTCCAATATGCCCCTGTATCCCCCAGACGCTTTGGGAACCAGGAAAAATATGGAGTAGAAGCCGGTCCCGCGATGTTGGGGGGGGACCGGTTCTATGGCCTGGATTCGGAGCAGGTGATGGATTTCTGCCTCCATCAATTGTCGCTTGGCGAAATTGGACGAGAGAGGACATTGGACGAAGCGAGAGGGAGGACGTGAACGGAACTCCAGGGTAAGACCTAGACGGATCGTTTGGAGCACCCAGGTGTCCGTTGTCGAAACCTCCCACTGAGAGAGAAAATGAGTCAGACGGCCGCCGATGGGAAGGTGGGTGTAGTCATTTTCCTCTTCTGAAGGCACGGGTGCCTGTACCTCGGAAGGGCCGTTTGGGCGCTGGAGCCTTGCGTCCTCGGTCTCTGAAGGAAGGCCTATCGAAAGATCGATCATACCCCTGAGAGTAGGACCTGGAAGAGAAGGACCCGGAGGGTCCGGCGTCGTTGCGAAAAGGCTGCCTGGTGGAATAAGATGAAGGTTTACTTTCGGCTCTTCTATAAGAGGATAGCATGACCTTTCGTTTATCCTTGTCCTCTACAAGGATGGGGTCCAATGCGTCTCCAAAGAGGCGGGAACCCTTGTATGGAGTTGAGGCAAGGCGCCATCTGGACTTTGCATCAGCCCTCCAATTTTTAAGCCACAATAAACGGCGAGATGTAATGGATGATACCAGAGCGCGCGAAGCAAACTTCACAGCATTCAGCGAAGCGTCCGCCGTATATTCGGTAGCCGCCACCAGTTTGTTGACATCTTGGCGGAGGGTGAATCGACAGGAGGGAGGTGCTCCTGAAGTTGGCGGAGCCAGATCAGTGATGCACGGCTGAAGAAGGAAGCCGAGGTGGTGGCCCTCACTGCCCAGGCGGCCGCATGTACGACGAAAGGTAAACTCAGCTTTCCGATCTTCCGAGCGCAGCCCGTCGGCGACGTCGTTGGAGATTACCGAGGAAGCAGTCAGATTGGCCACGGGGGCGTCTACAGTTGGCAACTGAAGAAGATCCTGGAGACTAGGTGCTGAACAGTAAAGTTTTTTGTCCAGACCCGATGGAGCAGTTAAGGACGAGGGTGTGGACCAGGAACGTTGGACAACCTCGGAAAAGAGTTGCGGGCACGGAATGAAGTCTGCTTCAGGCTTGGGCGCCGTGAACAGGGCCTCATGTAGTTGAGAAGGACCCGGCTGATCAACCTGCGGGGCTGGATCTGCCATTTTCGTGGTCAATTTGGCTTTGTGTAGAAGGGATTTAAATAGCAAGGGTCTGAAGAGACCAGAGAAGGCCGGCTTTTCCGGTGGCATATCAGCAGTCGGATAAGTCCATATCTAATAAGTCGGCCTTGTCCTCCTCCGAAGACGACTCCCCACCGTGTCCATAGTCTGGATAGGAAGCATCCACATGTGTCATGGGAGGATACTGGTAAGAGGCCGGTTGGGAGGCCCGAGGCAGAGGCGGCGGAGGAGGGTATCGTGAATGAGGCCAGGCAGCATATTGCCCTGGATGTTGATAATTTGCTGCCAGAGTGCGGGATACAGTCTCAGAGATGATCTGTTGAATGTCATAAGGACAAGGCGGTGGGACCAGCCCCGTGGCACGCAAACCTGCAGCCGTGGGAGTAAATGTCGCTTCCGGCTGAGCCCTTCGAATATGGGAGGTGTTGCACGAGAGGTCCACCGGTCCCGTGTAATGGGCCGGAATAGCTCCAGAAGAACAGTCCATGTCAGGTTGTTGATACAAAGGCTGTAGTGGTAGTGGATCATCCTGATGGAAGGGCTGATCGCTTACTTCAGCCACAGGTGATAGAGGAACTGGTAAACGAGAGGATGAGGCCTGATTGGACTGTTTGCGTGCCTTCTCAAATTGTCGTTCCAGAGCCTTGTGCCTCCTGGAAGCGCCCTTGACTGCAGCGGATGTGGATTTGGACTTCTTAGAAGATGGGACATCAGATGATGGATGCGAAGAACGTTTGCGAGACTTCTTACGCTGCCTGCTCTGCTCTGGGTGACGTTCTGGGGAACTCTGAAGATCCTCCAGGTCAGAAGAGAGTTCATGTTCTGCCATCTTGAGAACAATTTGGGATAACTGGACCAAGGTTGGTTCCTATTATTATTTATTTGTTTTTGTTTTTTTTAAATTAATTTTTATAACTGAATGTTAATTAATTAATTAATTTTAATTTTTTAAAGTATGAACAGAGGCTCAAACAACAGCAGAAGAACTAATGGTAAGCACAGCAGGTAAATCCAAAAAGAACAAATGGGAAAAGATGGAACTATGACAGTTTCATTGACTCCAGATATTGCTAGCAGAAGGCTTTCGGCTCCCAGCAGCCAATTGCGCACGCATGAAGGCAGTTGCTGGGCAGAAAAAGGCAGCCGTTGACTTCCTTGCACCGAGGGTTGAGGGAATGGCGTTAGAAGAGGGCTGCAGAAGAATAGCTGATTTGCGTGCCAGTTATTCCCTTCCTTATCGTCTCCCCTGCAGGTGGAGGCGAACTGTCAGGTTCGGAAGGTGATTTAAATGAGGCTCGCTGGAGGGACAGGCAATTTGGCGCGAGCTGTCACAAACGGCAGCTCTGAGCGCTGAGGCGGGCGAAAATGGCGCGAAAATGTCAAAGTCTCCTAGCGCCGCCGCCCAGAAGTGAGAGGTTGATGAGAGGCACCAACGACACTAAGAAGACAGCAGAAGCCTCAGAAGAACTTCCAGCGCTGCGTGGAATGATCGGAGCAGGGAAAAACCGCTTGCGGTGTCAAATTGCGGCCAACGATCGAAGGATCGGCAAGGGGAGGTTGCGGTGCTGTCCCTCTGCTCCTCAGGCGCGCGATCGCTCAGAAGCGATCCCAGCGCCAATAGCCAGTTCAAATTTAATGAGAAAGTGCAGCTGAGAGCAGGGCAGCAATCTCAAGCCGCTTAGGATCGAAAACAAAGTCCAAAGGGGCAGGGGCGGTATTACCGGCAGGCCGGGAAACCTACCCGCATGCCAGCGGCTATTAAGTGGAGCGGGGATTCAGATAATTGGCCAGGCACCCCATAGAGATTAAACTGTCCCAGACAGCCTGCCTGAGGCAGCAGGCAAACTCACCCCGGCCAACCAAACGAAGAGGGAAAAATCCACCAAAAAAGCAGAAAAAAACACTTAGAAGAATCCAAAGCTTCAGGAATAGTAGTTTAGTAGAGAAACAGAGAAAAATTCAGACAGTGTCACAGGCTCAACTGAGTGAACTAAACTGGGACTCTGCTGAGCAAGTGGGCGTGTCTGAAGAGAAAATATTTAAAGGAACACACTCAGTGTAGGCTACTCAACTACTGAATTACCCGAAGCTTTGGATTCTCCAAGCTGCGCGTTGGAGAATTGTTTTGTTTCTGATTTTTATCCCTTTTGTGGATTGCGTTTTAATTGATTTTGTGCTAACAAACTAGTTACAAATATTAAGTATCTGCTTTCAATAACTGGATATGATGAATCAGGCAGCACTGTAATGAAAGTGAAGGTATCCCCACCAGTCCGACTTCCAATACGTTTGAAGAGAAAGAAAAACTGGTGGCGGTGTGGGGAGTTAGCGGTGATGGTAGTAGTGGTGGACTTGCAATCTGAATTTACTTACTTCTAGTGAAAACTTACTAAATTCAAAACAAAGATTTATAAAGAAGAACCAATGACCATACTCCACTCTAATTAATCAACCAATAACATACCATCTCTCAATACCTTGGCAAGTAAAAAACCCAAAGCAACATATCCCTTCTTCTTCTGTGAAAAGCTCACCAACAACGAAAGTTAAAGTTGAGCTATTGAAGCTCTAGGGCAGTGGTTCTCAACTTTCTTAATGCCGCAACCCTTTAATACAGTTCCCCATGTTGTGGTGACCCCCCAACCATAAAATTATTCCTAAAACCATCAAAAATATGTGTTTTCCGATGGTCTTAGATGACCCCTGTGAAAGGGTCATTCGACCCCCCAAAGGGGTCGTGACCCACAGGTTGAGAACCACTGCTCTAGGGGGAACAAAGAAACATAAGAATCCTGTAACTAATGAACATTAATTCCCATGGTCGACAATCATGGAAAGCTCATAAGAATATAAATGCAACTCTCCTACTTTTATTTTCTGTAGCTATTGAAAAGAATATTCAGGCCACCATACAAGTGGATTTTTACTAGTGTATTGAAATACATATTTAACACATATATGGAATGACGACTCTCTCCCAAAATAGAATGCTAATTTAAAGTTTTGTGGAAAATGACATAATAGATTGTCCCATTTACTTACTTACTTTAAAAACTGGCCATTTATTTAAAAATGGTAGCATCTAAAAACTGCCGATTTCCCTCACAGAGCAACTCAGGGCAGTACAATAAAATGATCACAATTTTTTTTTTATTGAAAAAGTTTTTCAAATACAGATTTTTCCCCCTTCCCCCTCCACTACCTAACCCCCCTCCCCCTCCCCTCCCCCCATGGCTTCTACAAGATGAAATCCAAATTAATATCACATTATATAATACTTTACCACCCTTTTACACCACCCCCTATGTGCTAAACATTTCTTTCTAACATTATTATTATGTCCCCCATATACTATACGTTTCAAAACAACATTCGGCTATGAAACTATATAATAAATCCTAATTTGGCATTTATTCTACTCATAATCTACCCATTTCCTTCACCCCCATACGTATATCTCTTAATTCAAATCTTTATGATCACAAATTGTTGATAGCTTTAATTACTTATTTAGGTATAAGTATCATGATGTTGGGACAAATATATCAGTAAGAAATGCCCTGCACTTTTATCTGTTCCTGATACGAACTGCAGCTCTTCTAGAAATATTTTAGTAAAATTCTTGTCTTTTTCCATTCATCTTACCCATTGTTTTCCCTTCTTCAACATAAAGAATAAGGTTGGAAGGAATCTTTGAGATCTTTTAGTCCAAGCTCCTGCTCAAGCAGGAGACCCTGTATCAGGGGTGTCAAACTCAAGGTCCGCATGGTGCTTAAATCTGGCCTGTGGGGCTGACCTGGAAATAGCAAAGAAAACTGGCCCGCGGTGCCTCTGGCAGCCAAAACAGGTCCCCATGCCCTGTTTTTGGTCTGATGTGCCCTATTTTGGCTGGCAAGGTGCTGCAGGAGGTGTCCATCCTGTCTCCCACCCCTCAGCTGGCCCGTGGAGAATTACAACGCTGATCCAGTCCTCAAAGAAATCCAGTTTGACACCCCTGCCCTATATCATTCCAGACAAGTGGCTGTCCAATCTCTTCTTAAAAGCCTTCAGTGTTGGAGCACCCACAACTTCTGAAGGCGAACTATTTCCAGTCAACTTCTACTTACATAACAGGGCCAAGGCATACGAAGTGCTGCTTGCTAATTACTGCTTCAAAAGGTTTCTTTCTTCCAGATCTGTTTAATTGATGCCATAGTTCATAGCAGTCTTCCTTACCATCACCAAATCACAAGCATTTACCGTATTTTCTGGCATATAAAACGACTTTTTAACACATGAAAATCTTCTCAAAAGTCAGGGGTTGTTTTATACGCCGGGTGTCGTTCTCCTGTAACCAGGCAGACCAGCCCGAAAGGCTGACAAGCCTTAAATGGCTCTGGCGATCCAAGCTCTGACGATCCCAGCTTTGCCTGCTAATCAGGCAACTCAGCTGGGATCGCCAGAGCCATGTAAAAGAAAAAAAGTTTTTCCCCTCCAGCTTGCTTACCTTAGCTGCTAGTCGCAATGCTTGCCTTGCTTCGCTTGCCTGAATCCATTCCATCAGCAAGCAACTCCCTGCTTGCAATCAAGCAGGCAGGGAGTTGTGGACTTTAACTCCCAGAATTCCTCAGCCAGCAAAACAAAGTTGGCTGAGGAATTCTGGGAGTTGAAGTCTACAAGTCTTAAAGTTGCCAAGGTTGGAGACCCCTGTTCTATTGGGTAAGTTTTTTTCCCCTTTGGGATCTTTAAAAAAAATAATTAATTGGGGGGTTTTTTTAGTTGTTCTTTTTTAGACCTAGCCATTTAAAGTTTAGGAAGTTTTAAATTTAGTTTTCTTTTTTTTTTATTTGATTTTTATTATAACATATAGTGATACATTCAATACATTTTCGGTTCATTGGTACAAATATATACATATATACATCTACATGCATTATTACTTGTCTTTTATTTGATATTGTTTCTTAAAGCTAAATTTAATTTCAAAACATTTAAAGATAATAGTGCTCAAATCTCTAAGACTAAATGTAATACTGTTCATTTCTCCATGGATTTTGTTGATTAATTAATACTTAATCTCTATACTCTTATTTCCTTCTTTATTTCTTTTCCCCATCCATTTGTAGCACATGTCCCACACGCTATAAAATTCCAAATCTCCTCTGTCATTAATTTCTGAAGTCAATTTGTTCATTTCGGCGCACTCCAGTATTTTTCCAATAACATGTTCTTGAGGTGGTATTTGTTTTTCTTTCCAATGCTGGGCAAAGGAAATTCTAGCGGCTGTCAGAATATGTATAATGAAGTACTTTTTCTTTTTTGCATATTCAATTTTCAAACTTCCCAGGAGAAAGGCTTTTGGTTCGAAATCAAAATTTTCTTTTATTATTTCTCTAATCCACATCCATATCATCCTCCAGAATTTTTGTGCCTGATTACAAGTCCACCAGCAGTGATAGAAAGTACCCTGTTGATGGTCACATTTCCAACATTTAGGGCTCGAATTGGGGTAGATCTTCGCTATCCTAGCTGGGGCCATATGCCATCTATAAAACAGCTTGTATTGGTTTTCCTTGTAAGCCGTCGCCTTTGTCATTTTAAGATTATTATTCCATATTGAATCCCATTCGTTCAGATTTATATTCTGTCCGATATTTTTGGCCCATGCTAACATCGGTTCTTTAACTACTTCCTCTGCCATATCGTACTCCAATAAGTAATTGTATAATTTAGCTAGAATTTTGTCATCCGTACCCATCCATATCTTGTCAAATCCATTTATGCTTGTCTCAATGCCAAATTCCTCCTTATCTTTTTTATATCTGGATTTATTTTGGTTATATGGCCACCAATCTATAGAAGTACCTTGTTCCATCAATTCTTCCCTTGTTTTAAGATTCCCTCCCCCATCTAATAATTCATTGTATCTGACCGTTTTACCCATTTCTAATATATTTGGATATATTATAGCCTCCATGGTGGAAAGCCATCTCGGAATTTTCCTATAGTGCTTCTGTCTCATCTCTCCCCATATTTGTATCAAGATCTCCCTTATTTTATGCCTATGGAAATAAGTTTTCATCTTCTTTCCAGTATCCCAGAGATATGCATGCCAACCCTTCTGGAGATCATGCCCTTCTAAAGTTAACAGTCTTTTATTTCTCAGGGTTGCCCAATCTTTCAGCCATACTAGGTTTGCAGCTTTTTGATATAACTCCCATTTAGGTAATCCGAAACCCCCTCTTTCCTTCTTGTCCTGTAAATTCCTAATTGCTATTCTTGGTTTCTTTCCCTCCCAAATAAATTTTCTGATGATGCTATTGAGCTCCAAAAAAATTTTTTTATCTAATTTAACAGGGACCGTTTGGAATAGATACAATAACTTGGGTAATATGCTCATTTTTATTGCCGCAATTCTACCTAATAATGATATCTGTAGTCTTCCCCACTTTAAATTTAGTTTTCATATAAAAATAAAAATAAAATAAAATAAAATAATATTTGTGCAGCTTTCTGAGATTTAGTGTGTTTCTGTAGTGTTTCACTCTAACTACACAAACACACAAAATCTCACAAAGCTGTATGTGGAATTCTGTGTGTGTAAAGTGTGAAAGTTGTTTTTTGGGGCTTTTTGTCGCTGGGTGAGGCTCCTGCTTGTTGCAGGGGCCATTTTGGGTCTAGCACAGCTGCTTTTACATTGTGGGTGAGCCAGTTGTGTTGTGTTGTGTGTGTGTAAAGTGTGAAAGTTGTTTTTTTGGGCTTTTTGTGGCTGTGTGAGGTTCCTGCTTGTTGCAGGGGCCATTTTGGGTCTAGCACAGCTGCTTTTACATTGTGGGTGAGCCAGTTGATGTTTTTTAATTTTTATTTGGTGTGCATTGGAAGAGGGGTAGTCTTATACGGTGAGTATAGCCCAAACCCTATATTTTAACAGGAAAAGTCGGGGGTCGTCTTATACGCCCAGTCGTCTTATACGCCGGAAAATACGGTATCTTATCCCTCACTCTTTCCCAATGTTCAGCTTTTATAGCTATATATCATCACTAAAAACATTAATAATTCTGATTTTTCATGTCATTGAACTATCCCAGTAGTGGGTTCCACTTACCTTTGCTACCGGTTTGGAATTGGGACTGTGCATGTGGAGCGCTTCTGCGCATGCGCAGAACTTTCTGCACATGCGCAGAGCGTCTGTGATGATGTCTGGGCAGGTGGGCGGAGCTCCTGCCATTGCCACTATCAGTTCGCCCAAGCTGGGGCGAACCGGTAAAAACCCACCACTGAACTACCTTATCCTTCATGATTATGTCTAAGTTTGCTATTATCTTCCTCCGTATAATATATCGCTACTTTATTTCTCTGGCATATTGTTCATCTATAGTTATTCTTGAAAGCAAACAAAACAATTTACTACTTTCACAGTTAAGAATGGATTATTTAAACACCCTGGTTGTTACTATTTTGTCTTTTTATTTAATATCAACCTCATTTTTTTCATTTTCTATTTTTGTCAGTATAGTATAATTCAATCAGTATTTTCTTCAGTCCCTCAGAATCTCTGGTGAACAAGTATAACTGCTTAACATTCTGTCAAAGAAGAGTTACAAATAATTCATTCTGCTATTCTGTACTATTCTCATCCTTAACTCGATTTGTTTTTCTCTAACTAGAATGAGCATTCAAGCTCAATTTCCTATATGATTTGAGCAATCTATACTTTTAAAAAAAATACATGAACTTCTTTTTTATTTTATTATGTATAAGAAAGTTTATATATAGGCTTTCATTTTATTAATGCCTTTTGCTTTTAGAAAGCTTTTTTTTAATTAGACCTCTTTTGACAAACATTCACATACAAATTAGTTGCGTTTGTTTTATCCTCTATATTAAAACTATTGTAATAGATGTGTTTGCATACTTCACAAAAGAAAGTAAAATCAAATGATATTCTGTATACAATGCCTAACTGTTAATATAAATCCAACAAAATTGAAGTGGACATATTTACTTCAAAAGTGTTCTTAGATTTATGTATATATGTATCATGTATGCATGTATGTATGTATTTATGTTTAGGGCAGGCGTCGGTAACCCGCAGCTCCGAAGCTGCATGCGGATCTTTGGGCGCTCTGCTGCGGCTCCCTGTCCCATCACTGGTTGGCCCTGCCCCTCGCCCCTTTTATTTCTTTTTTTGATACTTTTGAAAATCCGGGCTGGCTGAGGAATGATCACCAGCCACGGCGGAGGCTTCCCTTCAGGTGACCCTCCTCCTCTCGTGACACTGGCTGTGGTTGAGCTGGGAGCATGCACACGTGCAGGGAGACCCTCTCAAGCGAGCGCCAAACCACATGAAAGTCACACGGGTGGGGAGAGCCGCTAGCTTAAGGAGAGTCTCCCTGCACTTGCTCCCAGCTCAGCCACAACTGGCCAGGGGGGTCACGAGAGGAGAAGGGTTGCCGGATACTGCAGGAGTGAAGAGGCCCTGTACCTGCCTTCATGCCACATTTGCGCATAAGGCAGCTTTCACTTCCTGCCACTTCGGACTGGAGTTCATGCCCCCCGCACTCAGCCGAAGAGCTGCCGGAGGTGGGGGATGATACGGCAAGGCAATGACCAGAGCCTCAGTGTAGGAGAGAAGCGGCGTTTTGTTGCATCCTCTTAAGACCCTCCTTAAATGCACGTGCCTTTGCTGCACTTTGGCGCTCAGTTGCAGAGGATCTCCCCACGTGTGCACACGCTCCCAGCTCAGCCACAGCCAGCCAGGGGATCGCGAGAGAAGGGGGTGAAAAAAGGAGGTTGGTCACTCGAAGGGAAGCCTCTGCCGCTCCTGGCAATCTTTCCTCAGCCAGCCCGGATTTCTAAAAAGAAAAAATAAAAGGAGTAGTGAAATGCCCCAAGAAGAGCTTGCTGGCTTGGGCCAGCCGCGGCTTTCTGAGAGAGAGAGAAAGAGAGAGAGAGACAGACACATACACACCCACACATACAGAGAGGGGGGAAAGAGAGAGAGACATAGAGACACACAGAGGGATACACAGAGAGAGTAGACACAGAGACATAGACACACACAGTGATAAACAGAGAGAGGGAGAGAGAGAGAGAGGAGAAGATAGGGAGAGGAAGATGCAGAGGAAGAGATACAGAGAGGGTGGAGAGAGAAGGGGGAGAGAGGGAAGGGGAGAGAGGGGAAGATAGGGAGAGGGACAGAGATTCAGAAGGGGGAGAGAGGGGGAGAAGAGAGGGGGAAGATAGGGAGAGGGGGAGAGACAGACAGAGAATGGTTTTGTGGCTGGATAGGCATGGCTAAGGGGGGTCATGTGACTGGGTGGAAGTGAGTGACATTGAGATGGTCATGCCCACCCAGGTTTTGTGGCTCCCGGTGTGGGAAATTCTGTGGGAAATGGGTCCAAATGGCTCTTTGAGTGTTTAAGGTTGCAGAGCCCAGGTTTAGGGTATACCAGTAGATAATTTTTTGCTCTCTCAACTATATATCCTGAGAATTTGGAAACCCCCCCTCCCCCTGCACACACATACACACGTTACAGCTATTTCCTTTTGGAATAAGCAACATTGTGAAAATATAAATAGCTATAAGAAATAGCATGCTTAGAAAATTTGATTCATTAGCTAAAAAAAGGAAATTAGCTAAATCTGATTTATACCAACATCATTCACTGCACCTTTCCATACATTTCCATACTTGCAAACCATCTTTGCTTCTATGTCCATACATTGCTTCATACATTGTTCTTTTGTTCTTTGAATCTCACCTCTCTTTTAGGATCTCAACAACACCATTCTACAATTTTCTCAGTCTTTCCATTCTTAACCCATTCACTCTTCTTAGAATAGATTTGTTTTGCAATTCAATTCTTATTCACCCCATCCAACAAATAACCTAATTCTTTCATACCGGCCACTCACTTTTGTATTCAGTCCACATTCATTCACATTCCTTTATTCTTGACTTTACCTCTTCTTGTTTTACCACACACATTTCTTAAGTACCTCATTCCTATTGCATTCAATTTCTTTTTTTGCTTTTCCTGGCACATCCAACTTTCATATTCAGATATCAAAGTTAAGCAAAAGTACATTCTCATTCATTGCCATTTTTGCTTCTTTTGACATTTGTTCCTAACAACAAACCACTTGCCACTTAATTTAATACCAGTATTGGTACATTTTAAAATTTCTCAATTTTTGCATCTTTAGTAAATATGCTACCAACACACACATTCATCTACTTGTTCTAGTTTTTTTAAAACTTATTCATGTGAAATTTTGATTTACATCATATCAAGTTGTATATTTTGCATGACATCATTCAGGAAATGACTTAAAATTGCTACAATGATGTAATCTTCAATTTACCATATTGGTATTAATAAACCATTCCCATCTGTTAAAATTTGGTTTCATCTATATTTGTAATTGTTTAGCTTGATCAAACAACACCTAGGTCCTTGATACAGGTAATCCTCCCTTAATGACCACAATTGGGACCAGAGTCTTGGTTGTTTAGTGAAGCAATTGTTAAGTGAGATGCCCATGGTCTGCTTTACTTAACAACCCACGATGCCAGCATTCCCAGTTGCAGTTGTAAAATAATCCCACAGGTCATCAGATTAGTACTGTAGTATCCCTTTCCATGTCTGTGGCGGGGGGGATTTTGAGCTCTATGTATGCCTTTATTTTAGCTGCCAAGGTTCAAGCAGGTATGGAGCTGGGTGTTTCTCCCTGTCCCTTCAGAGCACTCTATGGAGGTGGGAAGAGAGGGATTTTGGATTGCATTCATGCTTGAATTTTGGCTGCCAATCTCAAGAAAGCACAGAGCTGGGCATCATTCTCTCTCTACATCTGTGGAGTTCTCTGCAGAGACTCAGAGAGAGGGATTTTGGGCTACTGACATCCAAGCAACAAAATGGCAGGCACCTCTTTCATCCAGGCCCCAAAGATGAAAGAGAGCCCTCTCAGCACGCAACAGCAGATGAGAGGGAGCCCTCTCAGCATGCAACAGCAGTTTGCAAACTTCTCTGCCATCTTGCACAATGACTTTCTAGAGATAGCAAGTGACAATCCTGTGATCACGGAGTGCTTAGCACCCAGTTGTAAGTGCAGATTGCCAAGCACCCAGATTGCAATCATGTGACTGTTGGGTAAAAGTAAAGGTTTCCTCTTTCCAGTCGTCTGACTCGGGGGACAGTGCTCATCTCCAATTCTTAGCTGAGAAAGCCAGCATTGTCTGAAGACATCTCCATGCTCATGTGGACAGCATGATTACACGCCGAGGACACGGAATGTTGTTACCTTCCCTCTTAAGTGGTGTAAACTGCAGGGTTGATAGGACCTGGGACAAGTAAAAGGACTCCACTCCATCGTACAGTGCTTGGGTTTCAAATCTAGGCCAAAGCTTTCCAGCTGACAAGAATTTTAACTATTGAGCCATCACAGCCAGATCGCAATCATGTGATCGCTGGGAGGGTGATGCAACATTTTGCAACAGTTGGAAGCACCCTTTCTGAAACCTTCATAATTTCAAATGGTTGCTAAGCCATCAGTCAATATGTGAGGATTCTATACAACAATTTTGAGATTTATGTTCATTATTACATCCTATTATTTGTTGCAAATCATTAAATTTCTTGGCCAAGCACACAGTATTATTTGCATACTAAAGTCCACAAATGTTCATAGCTCCAGGCAAAGCCATATGCCTTCTTTATTCTTACGTATAAATATATTAAAACAACCAAGACATTATCTCACAATTTTATCTTACTTCCTGCTCAATTTTGAATCATTCAACAAACATTCCATTTATTGCTATATTTATTTTATCACATTCAGCAATTTTTCTTTATATTCATGCAAAACATTCTTTAATTCAGCATTATTCACTTTTATCATATTGGTTCTCTAAATTGACAAATGTACAATAAACGTACTTTCTCAAATCCATATTTTTAAACAATTTTGATGACTATAAAAACCTTGTCTACATATATACTATTGAGCATGTAATATTGTGCACTTTTCAAATTTTGGTCATTGTTACCATGTTTGTTAGATCAGATGACACAATCACTTCCAAACAAATCATATCTATATTTCTCTGTTAAACCATCTACATCCAAACCTTACCATTTCTTACAGCATTTATGACTTCATTTTCATTCACTTTTCTTACATGCAAACTTTTAAAATATTTGTTTCATTTCCACTTTGACACATCACTATCATTCCCATATCAATATCTAAAATATTCCTTCCAGGATTTCTTCAATTTTATTTCAACCCATACTTTCATCACTTCTGTTTTTAATTCTATTCATTCCATTGGAAGGTCCTTGTTATTCACTTCCAAATAATTGGTTAATTCCATCAAAATTATTCCGAATGTTCTAGGTTTTCCTGCTCTCTTTGATTGTGCCTTAAAGCTATCTTTTCTTTCTACATTATTCAATATATATTTAATATTGCTATCAGCTGCAATCAAAGTGACTCTTGAGAATTAAAAGTATTTAAATAAAATCTACATAAGGAAATAGATAACATTCCAAAATCTTCATAAAACAATCGAACTAGATATCCTAACCTTAGTACCTTCAGAATGGCATCTTTCTGTCATCCTCGTTTTTTGCAGCAATCAAAAAATTGTACATATTTTTTCTCTCATCATTCTATCAACATCCTTTTTCATATCTCCCATTAATGTTACTCTATATACTTCTGTGGAATCCTTTAATATGTAAGTAGCTCTCGACTTACTTCATGTAACAATTCATGTAATTACTGTTCAAAGTTACAAAGGCCAAAGCAACTTTCAGGAGATGGTTGAGACTGCTGCTAAGAATCACTGCAATAAGCATGAAGGCATCCCCAGCAAGTATAAACAGAGATACAGCTTTGGGTATGGAAGACTGGCTTCTACACACACAACTGGATCATTGATGAGCCACAGTCCTGTTCTCAGTGAAGAATTCCAGAACTGATTTGCTGAAGCATAGTAGGAACCCTACCTGAGAGCAGAAGTCTTGTCAAAGCAAGATTGAAAGTTTTGTTTGGGAAGAGCAGATCAATTCCTTTTGTTAATTAAATGCAACACTACTAGTCCAAGTTTGTTTCACAATTTTCCCTTTCTTTTTTGTTTTTTACCAAATTTGACTCCAGATAATAGCAAAATAATAGTCTGTCCCACATCTGACATCACTTATCTCTCTTGTATTCATCATTTTTTATCCTTCATTAATTATATTGATCTTTCATCATAATCAAATCAAGCAAGCTTTTAGATACATTCCATTGGTGGACTTACATATTTATACTTATGATTAAAACATTAAAACTGGCACTGAGGATGTTACCTAGTTGGATAACAAAACGTCTGCAAGCAAACAGCCAAATTCAGAGAGCATCAAGGATTTCACCACTTAAAACATTAGTAGAAATAAAGACTCTTTTCAAGCAAATACTATCAAGCAGCCATCATTGTCATTCATTCTGTCAGATCAAAGAATGAATGAATGTCATAGGACATAGTCTTATGTCACCAATCTATTTCTATACCTAATAGAATATATTTCTTTCTTCTGGATTGTATTTATTCAGAATCCTAGTTTTCTCCAAAACTCATCTCTAGTCCTTTTACCTATGGATTCCTTTTGCACTGCACTGCTACTGTCTCAGGTAGGTCCTTTTGCCTTATTTTGCTCTCTTCACAGCCTTCTATTCATTATAAATGTCTATGTTACACTTAGAATTAAATAAACCGAATATGTGAAAGTCAAAAAAAGATCCAAATTAAATTTCCCAAACTGCTCGAGACCTTTTGAACATATGAGAGGTTTGTTTAGGAATCTACAAGAGAGAAACTTGCTGAAAAATAATTTCTTTCTAGGAGAGAAATGCCTATTAAAATAATGTTAGCAATTGGAAACCACTGAAAGGGGTTCCCCCCCCCCATTTTGATTGAAAAACTGAAGAGGAAAAAGGAAATGAATACTTATTTACCTTCATGCCTATGTGCTAAATGGCAATAGACAATAAGAAATATGCCCTGTATGATCCTGTATACATAAACTTTGTATTGTAGGTTAACAGAATTTGTAACAAACCATTCAGCATTATCCAGTGCAATTCTTCAATCACAATTCTTTCCTTGATATTTCTTCTCTTCACACTTTTGAGAGGATATGGTTGTCACATCCCAACTTCCCCAAGCCAGAATAATTTACATATTATGCAAAACAGCAATGCTAATCATGCAAATAAGATATGCTAAATTAGCATGCCTAGTTTCTATAATTCCCATCTGGCAATTCATTTTCAGTTTTACTAAATTCTGGAAATGGTAAGACTAGCTGTAATATCTATTTTCTTACTTGGCTGTTCCTTAGCTGTCAAAAATGTCTTTTTTCAGTAATCCTACTGTTCATTTCCAAAGTCACAGCAATTGTGAAAAATAAGATTGTTTTTTTTTTAATCTTTTTTTAACAGTATAGGGGCAGCACTTTACCAATGGCTAACTTCTATTTTCTAAATCAACATTAAAGCCTAATTTGAGATTAGCAAATACTCACTTTCCAATAGAAGAGAATAGTATAGTATATAATTTAGGGTTGAATAGGGGAGTTCTTGGTCCTGAGTGTGTTGTTTGCTTATGGATGTTTCATTACCAAACTAGGTAATATCATCAGTCTGAATGAATCTGGGCTTCACTCCCTGTTTTATACAATACCTTGACCTGTGCCAAGGGTGTTTTTCCCCCTTGGTAGTTCCTTGATTAGAGTATTGTTTTCTGCTTATTTGTCTGATGTTAACACCTACTTATCTGGATATTGGTTGCTGGAAGAAATGTGTCCTGGTCTTTTGTTTCCTTTTTTTAATTCTGTCCTAAATAGTGTGTAAATGTAGTTCATCTCCATGTGCCTATTGATCTGTCTGAATGCCAAGCTTTCAGGAATTCTTCAGTATTTTTTAATTTACCTTGATCCAGAATGCTCGATTTCCCAGCTAAAACTATGATTGAGCCTGTCTGTTGTTGGTGTTCATGGATGCACTCTGTTAATCTTCTGCCTGTCTGTCTTACAGAGTGGCTATTATACTGTAGTGTATGTTGTAGATGACTTCTGTTTTTTCTTCTTCAGCCACTGGTTTACTTAAGAAATTTTGGAGGGTTGTAGCTGGTTTTTGTGCTACTGAGATGCTAGGTAGGTATAATAGTCTATTGGTTATTTCTGAGATGTTTTTGGTGTATAGCAGTATTATTGTTTCCATAGCTTGTGTTGGTTGTGCTCTACTGGGTTGGGTGGTCAGTCATTTTTGATAAAGTTCCACAGGTACTCATTTTGTTGGAAGATGTTCTCGAACAGATGCTGAAAATATCTTGAACATATGTTCCTCAAAAGATGGTCTATTTCCTTTTTTTGGTGTTCTGGTTGCTATACTGTGTTTGTACTCGTCTGATGGACAAGCAAGTAACTAAGCTCTAAGGGCACCAAGGACTCCACAGCACATTTTCCCAACCTGGTTTCCTTACAAAATGTTTTGATTTACAGCTTCCTTCATCTCAGTTAGTCAGGCTGGTTAGTTGGGCGTACTCTGCACTATTATTTTGTTTTAGGATAAAGGACTGGAACGTGCATATTTTATCCTTGATCAAATGAACCAACTTTGTATATCTTCTCTTCACTTTTAAAAATCTTAATCTTTAATCTCTTTAAATCCCAGTATCCCAGAACATAATTTATTTTCATTTTCTCTTTGTCTCTCCTCAGAAATTCCTTAATACGTTTAACACATCTCTTTTGTAAAACCAAAATAAAAAAAGTTATCCAAATCGCTCTATGGTTTGTTATTTCTATGTCTCTTTTAATTATTAAGACATTGGTTTCATTTGTAACTCCAATGTAACATCTTTGACTGGGAAAAGAAGAGTGAAGTGGATCTCTGAATCAGCAAACCCATGTATATCTTGGGTTAACAACTGACATATGAATAGGTCAACTTCTCATATTTCTTTTATAAAATTTGTAAGAAGTAGAAATGCACAGATTTTTCTTTCACTTTTTAAGCTTTTGTTAATACAAAATTAAATTTATGAAGAATGAGTGGTTTCCCCCCCCCCATGGAAGTATTTCCCATGAAATCACCAATTCTACAATGGATGAAATGAATTTGCTTAATAAAAGAAAGATACAGGAGAATGCAAAGCGTAATCAAAATTGTACCAACATCTACCACCATGATATCTACAAAATTCCAAGAACGGATGAGTCTGCCAAAAACTCTAATGAATAAGAAATAGCTTTTGTTGTCCAAACTGGCAGCGTCAAAATGACAATCCATTTTTGGCAACCCACTAGCTAATCTAAGCTCCCCTTTTCTTCTTTTGAAATTTCTTCAACTTAAATTGAATGCAAATAAGCCAGGTGTGGTCCCTAGAACAGTAATCAGCAGCTAAGTCCCTACTGAGTTCCCATGGCAACATACACAGCTGGCACCAAAGCAGGGGTTGTAGTTGCCTCAGATTGCTTAGAAAGTTTAAACACTTAGTGAATGAAATGTCAATTATAGTATCTTCTCACAAGGACATTTTTTTTAGAAATCTGTACTTCTTTGACTAATGGAGAAAATAATGCAAGGGACATGCTGCTAGGTTCACTGTTCACAGCCTGACAATAAAAAGTAATCACCTGTTATTTGCAGAAAAACAACAGTTTTCAAGAAAGAGAGCAGCATCAGCTCTCACAGAAATAAAAGGACAGACAATACAATTTATATTTCATGTAACAAATCTATGCATAAATGAAGTTAAAAGAAAGTAATTAAAATGTTTAATAACCTTTACATTTTGCAGTATTTTAGTCATCATTTTTTCTTTTTTTATTGATTATGATTAAATAAGAATATCATTTACAAACAAATCAGAGCTTAATAGATGGAGGCCTGTACCATTTTCTTAATGCAGTACAATGAAAGAACCTTATTTCATAGAATTTATATCCAATTTTTATACATTTCTGATGCTTTATATTCAATGTTAGAATTCATGAGACCAATTCTGCTTAAATGGTATTTTAAGTGTTGTGAAAACAATGAAAAACAATATTAAACAAGACTACCAATTATTGTGTAAGATATAGAAAGAGCTGGATAAATGGGAATAAACTGAAGCTTATTTGTGACAAAATGCCACAAGGGCCTTTCCACAAATACATCTTGTGTACTAATTGTGTCTGCTTCTAGACTGGGGAGGAAAGATTACTCATTCACACCTTAGTCAACTCCAGGTTGACTACATATCACACTCTATATGGGACTACTCTTAAGACAATCTGAAAGCTGCAACTGTTGTGGCAGAATGTAATGGATGGGTGCATTTTAGTACGTGGACACACTACAATTACTCCATGGACTACCCTGGCTTCCAGGTGCAATTCATGATATTGGTTATTATCAGTAAAGTCCTTCATGGTAAAGGACTGGGTTACTTGTGGACCAACTTTTTCAAATAAATTCTGGCTATCCAACAAGACCAAAATGATGAGCATGCAATGGGTGCCCTTTAGAAAAGTGTCATCTAAGTAGAAGATATGAAATATACCAGAGTTCCCCAACCTTGCCAGCTTTGGGGACTGGTGGGGAGGGGATGGTACTGTGCGAGTGGTGGGCACGCACACAGCTCCATTTGTGTGAGTGGCAAGCATGTGTACCCACCACTCATGTAAATGGAATGTGTGGGCACGCGCTCACCCACTGCTTGCGCAAGTGGGATGCCCATGCAGTCGCCTGCCACTTCTGTGGCTCGGTTCCAAATGGCTCAAGGCCTGATAGTGGGCCTCAGCCCAGGGGTTGGGACCCCTGAGATATCCCTTCTTGCTACACTGTTTGCCCTCTGGAACAGCATATTTCTGAGATTTAGACAAATCATTCTTTTGGCCTTTGTAAGTTCTTAAAATACCTGACTTTTTCTCTGGGTATTTGGCCAAGGTGTTAGATGAACTTCCCTATAATGGTTGGGAATTGAATGACTATGGGTAGGTTCTGGTTAGGTTATTCTATTTTTAACTTACTGGTTTTGTCCTTTATTTTAATTCTATTTAGTTGCCACAATCACAATCCGCTCACTTATAAACTGAACCAATAAATAAACAAAATAAAAGAAGTATTATAACATATTTTTCAATGAAACGAACGTTGCTTACCTGAACGTTCCTTCTCGGCGCGCTGATGGAGAATCCAAAGCGTGGGAAATGTTCACGTTGAGCTTGTAAGAGACTGAGTGTATCACTTTAAATTTTCTGCCTCGGTTCCGCCCCTTCTGCTCGACTGATGTCAGTTTAGTTCACGAAGAACAGGTAAGGAGACGACAGTAGTCCACAATCAAAGCGCCGGACCTGAAGTCTTAAGGTAGGGAGGGTTGGATTCTCCATCAGCGTGCTGAGAAGGAACATTCAGGTAAGCAACGTTCGTTCTCCAGCGCGCTGCTTGGAGAATCCAAAGCGTGGGATGTACCCAAGCAAGTTAATTAGGGGGGTTATCAGACAGGTCCGGGGCAGGCACTGGAGCAGCTACCGATTGGAGAACACGGCGTCCAAAGGCAGCATCAGCAGCCGCAAAAGAATCAATTTTATAATGTCTGATGAACGGGTTCAAGGTGGTCCAGGTGGCTGCTCTGCAAATTTCCGAAACCGAGGCTTGAGTTGCCCACGCAGCTGATGTGGAGGCACTCCTGGTGGAATGAGGAAGGACTTTGCCCGGAGGAGGCTTGCCTGACACGGAGTAAGCTTTGCAGATACAGGCTTTTAGCCATCGTCCAATCGTGGTAGATGAAACCTTTTGGCCCAGAGAAGCCGGAAGAAAAGAAACAAAGAGAGCTTCGGAACGAAGGAATGCCGAGGTCCTCTTGATGTACCGATGTAGAGGCCTCCGAACATCAAGGGTGTGCCACTGGTCCTCTAACGGGTGTCTGGGATCCGGGCAAAAATCGGGAAGGATCAGTTCCTGAGTGCGGTGGAAAATCGAGTTGACTTTCGGGATAAAGGAGGGGTCCAATCTGAGGATGACTCGATTAGAATGGAAAATACACAAATCCTTTCGAACTGACAGGGCGGCCAACTCAGATATCCGTCGGGCCGATGTCACCGCAATCAGGAACATGACTTTGAGTGTTAGAAAACGCAGACCAATAGATCCCAAGGGCTCGAAAGGAGGGGCCGTGAGGGCCCGGAGGACCAGTGGGAGATCCCAGGATGGATATCGATGGACACAAGGAGGGTGGAGATTAGAGGCGCCCCTCAGAAAGGATCTAATTCGTCGATTGTGAGACAGAGGAACATCCAAATCGGTGGAAAGAACGGTGTTCAGGGCAGCCACGTGCCTGCGGAGCGTGTTTGCCGCGAGGCCCTTGTCGAAACCGGCATGCAGGAACTCCAACACGTCGGAGACCGAAGCAGAAGTGGGATCAGAATGTCTGGCGGCACACCAGGACGTGAAGGAGCGCCAAGTGGCATTGTAAATTCTGGTGGTGGAAGGTCTCCTGGAAGCCTGAATAATGGAGACAACATCCCTGGACAAGTTGTCTTTGGTCAGGAGGATCCTCTCAAGTGCCAGACGGTCAACTGCAACCATTGAGGCTCTGGATGCAGTATGACCCCCTGGCTGAGAGAGATCCTGTGGTCCGGGATTCGCCACGGAGGAGCCACCGATAGGTCCATCAGGTCGGCGAACCAGGACCTGCGCGGCCAATGGGGAGCGACAAGTAGGACATCCGCTCGTTCCAGAAGGATCTTCCGGATCACCCTCGGCAGGAGCGGGAGGGGGGGAAAGGCATATAGAAGGCCCCGTGGCCAGGGGCAGAGAAGGGCGTCGGTGCGGTTTGCTGTGGGGCAGTGGAACCGGGAGAAAAATCTCGGAAGTTGTGCATTGGTCGGGTGGGCAAACAGGTCGATTATGGGCCGGCCAAACCTGGCGGACAGCTCTTGAAAGAGGGACGGATGGAGTCGCCACTCTGCCTGATCAATCTGCTGACGGCTGAGCCAATCCGCTTGGCGGTTGTCGGTTCCGGCTATGTGGTCCGCCGTCAATGACCGAGTGTGTAGTTCTGCCCAAGTCAGGAGCATCGTCGCTTCCGTCATCAGGGGAGCCGAGCGTGTTCCTCCCTCGCGATTTACATGCGCTTTTGCCGTCACGTTGTCCGTGAAGATGCGGACGTGTTGGTCTTCCAAGAGAGGCTGGAAATGAGACAATGCGAGTCTGATCGCACGAAGCTCCCGCCAGTTGATGTCGTTGGCTGCTTCTGCAGGAGACCAGCGACCCTGAGTGACCTGGTTTTGAAAGTGGGCACCCCAGCCGAGCAGGCTTGCGTCTGTGGTCACTGTCACTCGCGGAGGGTTTTGGAACAAACACCCGGAGAGCACGGATGGCGAGATCCACCAACGTAGGGAATCGCGAACTGCCCGAGGTAGCCGGACTCGGGATTTGGAGTTGCTTCGGCGTGTCTTCTGAAATGGTAGCAGGTACCATTGCAGAGGCCTGGAGTGGAATCTGGCCCAAGGTACAATGAAGAGGCAGGATGTCATTTTGCCTAGAAGAGTCGAAAGAAGCAGCAACGGCACCCGGGGAAGTGACAAAATCTGGAGAACCAAGGAACGAATGCTGAGGCGACGATCCTCCGACAGGAAAACCATGCCCAGTTGAGGGTCCAGGATCGCCCCCAGGTGGAGAATCCGGGTGGTGGGATGGAGATGACTTTTCTTGATGTTCAGGGTGAAGCCGTGTGAGCGAAGGGAAGATGTCACCAACTCGAGATCCCTCATGGCAAGATCGGGCGACGACGACAGGATAAGGATGTCGTCGAGGTAACAATAAAGCCAAATGGGGATCAGACGGAGAGAGGCGGCTACCGCTGCCAACACCTTCATAAAGACCCACGGGGCCGAGGACAGGCCAAATGGCATTGCCCGGTATTGGTAATGCAGACCATTGTAGGTAAACCTGAGGAACTGACGATGTGCTGCACAAATGGGAATATGCAGGTAGGCCTCTTTCAGGTCGATGGAAGTCATCAGGTCTCCCGTACGAATACAGTCCATTATCGACCAAAGCGTCTGCATTTTGAATTGATGGTACTTTATGAATTTGTTGAGCACCTTTAAATCCAGAATTCCCCTCCATCCTCCGAAATTTTTGGCCACCAGGAAAAAGACGGAGTAGAAGCTGGTCCCTTGATGACTCGGGGGAACCGCCTCTATAGCCCGAATGTCGAGGAGATGTTGGATCTCCGTCTCCATCAAGTCCCGTTTTATTGGATTCGCTGGGACAGGGCAGGTGATGAATCTGGGAGGAGGGAGGGAACTGAATTCTAAGGTGAGGCCGAGACGGATAGTTTGGAGGACCCAAGCGTCTGTCGTGGTCTGCTCCCATTGGGACCAGAAAAGATGGAGATGACCGTCAATGGGAGCCAAAGAGAGGGAGTCATTTCCCCCTCCTGTAGGGGCGGGAGTTGGAGCCCCTGTAAGGCCTCTTGAAGGAAGCCTGGTGACGGCCCCTGTCACAAAAGTTGGCACGGTCAGGGGGGTCTGTAGAGGCCCTGGGAAGGCGGGTGGTATTGGTAGGACCCGCTGGGTCCGGAATCTGCCCGAAAGGGTGACCGTTGAGAGTATGAAGAATAACGGCGATCCCCGCGTCTGAAGGATGTCGGCATCACTTTCCGCTTGTCCTTATCCTCAACGAGTATGGGATCAAGCGCCTCGCCAAAAAGACTTGCCCCTTTGAATGGGACAGAAGCCAGCTGCCATTTTGACTTATTGTCCGCTCTCCATTGCCGAAGCCACAGGAGGTGGCGGGAAGCGACGGTGGCTGCGAGGGATCGCGAGGCGAACTTGGCAGCTTCCAGGGACGCATCCGCCGAATATTCTGCTGCCGCAACCAGTTTATTAATATCCTGGTGTAAGCGCTTGTCGTCCTGGGGTAGGCGATCCTGCAACTAGCGGAGCCAGATGAGGGAAGCGCGATTGAAAAAGGACGAGGATATAGCAGCCCTGATAGCCCAGGCGGCCGCCTGATGATTCTTGCGGAGAAGAGCTTCCGCCCGCTTGTCCTCAGTACGTAAACCGTCCGCTGCATCGCTGGTCAGAACTGACGATGCTGTAAGTTGAGCCACGGGCGCATCCACGGAAGGCAGTTGTAGCATCTCCAGCAGATTAGGCGCCGAGCAGTATAACTTCTTGTCCAGGCCATTCGGAGCTGGCGAAGAGGCCGGTAGGCCCCATGGGCGCTGGATGACCTCTGTAAACCGTAAACAGCTGAGGACAAGGAATAGTATCCTGAGCCGCAGTCTGCAGATTAAAGAGCCCATCAGAGGGGGGGGCAGATGAGGACGCAGATGGTTGGTCGGAGGAATCCGCCAAATTAGTAGAGACCTTGGCCTTGTGAAGGTCTCATCAGTGGGGGCCTATCTGGCGGGAGGCCCTCATCTTCCGAAAATTCAGAGTCAATATGGTCCTCGTCCTCCCAGTTGGAGTCCTCACTGTGGAATGAGTCATGGTAGCATTCATAGTCATAGTAACGTCTAGAAGACGTAGTATTCAAAGGCTGGGGCTGATTCTGAGATGTCTGAGAGGCCTGGGGAACAGCGGGAGTCCAGGCGCCCAAGGCCATCAGATTAGATATAGTCGCCGCCACGATGGACTGGACATCCAAAGGTGGGTCAGGCTGAGAAACATTCGCTTGTCGTAAACCAGCTGCAGTAGGTGTAAATGTAGCCGATGGAGCGGGCTGGCTAGCCGATCGACACGAGCTGGACTCCGGCTCAGGGTGAGAATGTGTGGAAACACTCCTGGGCGGGGCGGGAGGCGGAAGATTCGCCATCGAGACGGGAGAAGGATCCGATCCTGTCGAAGGCGGAGCAGCAGAGGCTAATGCTTTTTGTTGGGCGACATGAAATTGTCGCGAGAGCACGATGCCGGCGTTGTTCATCTTTAGATGAATGGGAACCCCCGGAAACGGGTTGCATCGAGGAGGGCGGGGGTGCGGAAGCCGCCCGTGCAGATCGTGACCGTGATTTGGTTTTCTTTTTGGCAGGGGGAGGATCCACGACTGATTGATCGTCGGAGAGGTCAGGATCAGAAGAAAGTTCCAGGGTTGCCATTGAAGAAGACAGGAAGTCAGGTGAGGGTTGTTGTTTTTTTGTCACTAAACGAAACGGAAATCAGAAAGGAGAACAACAGGAAGCAAGTATGTAAGTATAGATACTATGTCTTCTTTCTTTCTTTCTTTTTTGTGTGTGTCACTAAACGAAACAGAGGTCACAAGTAAAAAACAACAGGCAGCAAGGCAAGTTCCAGAAGACGTAGGCAGGTGAAGGTTAAAGCACAACGACACAGCACTGACTGGATGGCAAAAAAAAAAGGGCACTCCTGGAGTAAGCAGGTGTTAGCAAGGCCTTGTGCGCATGCATCGAAAGCTTGAATGAGCAGGCAGAGCGAATGGTAGAAAAAAAGGGCGCCAGGCAGGCCAAGAGCAGCTCTGGAAAACAAGGCCGAGAATCTCGCCGGTATGATAGGGATCTGCGCTTGCGCTAAACGCCGAGGTGAGAAGTGGCGAGGCTGGCAAATGACGAAGTAAATTAGCGCTTCAAACAAGCCCAAGGGAGCACTAACGGCAGTCAATGCAGACAGAAAGGTGAAAACGGCTCAGTGAAATTCTATCCGAACTGAGGAGGCGTCTGTAACAGCCGGCGGGAGGTTTGGAAGGCAAAATGGCAGCGGGCGGGAAATTATCGTCCTCAGCGCGTTGGTGCGAAAGGCAGGGCGAGCGGCAAGTGGATCGATCGGGGCGATGCCTCAGCGGGTCGATCGGCCCCGAGATATGATAAGGCACAATCCAGGGGTCGCTCAGGCAATTTCCCCACAGAAGCCCAGAATACAATAATAAATGGCTGCCGCAAGACACGTTAGCCAGGCACTAGGCTTCAGGCTAAACGGTCTCCAATTATGTTTTAAAACGCGCTCCAGGCGTAGCAGAGTTTAAAGCCAGTCAAATTATCCGCGGAGGAGAAGGGAGATGTCAAATGGAGTTATATTCCTAAGCAATAGTGACAGAGAAACTGTCCCAGTCCAGGCAGAAGCCTGAGGGAGAACTCACCCCCTCTTGCGAATTTAGAAGTCCGAAATCAAGTCACTAAGGACAGTCCATAGATAAAGAAATAATGATAAGTAGAAAAAAAATAGAAGTTGGATCACAAAGCGTGGGTAGAGGAAAAAGGAACGATGAGGCTTGTCAGAGCAAGCCAAAGTTCAGTCTCTTCCACTCGACTGTGAACTAAACTGACATCAGTCGAGCAGAAGGGGCGGAACCGAGACAGAAAATTTAAAGTGATACACTCAGTCTCTGACAAGCTCAACGTGAACATTACCCATGCTTTGGATTCTCCAAGCAGCGCGCTGGAGAAGGAAATGCTGTTTAACTTTTTCTGGATGATACTGCATTCCCCTAACATTTGTGAAGTTGGACAGTATTTCTAAAACCCATTTTTGTCAGTAGAAACTTAGGTAATCTTAGAAAGAACACAATGTTTTTTTTATCAATCTCAGCAGTGGTTGATTACAGCAAGACATTTGTTTATTGAATTAAAGTAGTACATTCTATGTTGATATTTTCTTAGTAGGTTTACTTTTGAATTCAGCTACCAGATGTTAAATTCTGAATTCAAGGTTCTTCTTATTTCAAAGTTTTGTATATTTATTATTATAGTTCACAACAAAAGTGTATAAAATAGGTTGAAATACATTGTTCAATGTGCTAAAATGTTTTGTGGACTCCTAGTTCTTAATGATAGCATTTAATGATGTTAAATTGGCCAAATTTTATTATATCTTTGATGGAGAATGCTACAGAAATGTTTTAACTTAAATAGCAAAAACGTAATCCTAGGTTTTTTTTCTATTTTCAATTTGGAATAATTTCTTTGAGCTGTTCAATGGAAATGTTCATGCACACAGTGGAGACAAAATATCTACATACCTCTGTTAAGTCTTTGAGATGCAGAAAAATCAGATTAAGATAAATCATTTCAGAATTTTTTCACCTTTAACATATAAACTGTACAATTCAATTGAAAAACAAACATATATTACACAGGAAAAAAATAACAGGAAAACATAATAATAATGTGAGTGTATAAGTATGCACACTCTTAAACTAATACTTTGTTGAATCACCTTTTAATTTTTAACAATCTTCAGTCTTTTGAAGTAGGAGCCTATCAGCATGGCACATCTCATCTTGGGAATCTTTGCCCACTCTTCCTTGCAAAAGCACTCCAAATCTGTCAGATTGTGAGGGCACCTCCTGTGCACAGCTCTCCTCAGGTTACCCCACAGATTTTCAATTTGATTCAGGTCGAAGCTGTGGCTGGGCCATTACAAAACTTTGATCTTTTTCTGGTGAAATCATTATTTTGTGGATTTGGAGGTATGCTTTGGGACATTATGTTGAAAGGTGAAATTCATTTTCATCTTCTGCTTTTTAACAGAGGACTGAAGGTTGTGTGTCAAAACGTGGCAAACTGTCCAGATTTGGAACTGTCCACAATAACCTCCATCATGACTAAAGCCCCAGTTCTAGCTGAAGAAAAGCAGCCTCAACATAATGCTGCCACCACCTTACTATGGTGTACTTTTAACTATGGTGACTATAGTGTACTTTTGGTAATGATCAGTGTTGTTTCTGCACCAAACACCAAAACAACATTGGTTTCAGATTAGATCATATTTTCCCACATTCTTTTATCAGACTTGATGTACGTTTTTCCAAAAAGTAGCCAGTAGTGCAGGCTACTGTTCTGTCCCCGTCTCACACACGCACCCCCACAGACAGGCAACAGTTAAAGAACTCAGCTGACAACAGTTTATCCGGTATCAGAATTGGCAGCAACCCAGTGGCTGGCTGCCAGGTATTCTTTACTCACGAGGGGTGAGTTTCTCCCTTCATCCGGGAACAAAGCCAATACACAATAATCAACAAAGGCCAGTAAATACAAAGAAGGTCGTCCGATATCCGTTTTTTGCTTGTCACTGAGCTGAACCGGCCACCACACCCTCTTTTATACCCTGTGGGGTGTGGTCCAGTGACTCAGCCTAATCCCTGGCACGCCTCTTCCTCTGCTACGCGCCCTTATCTCTGCGACGCTGTCGAGGGTCCAGCCAAGACTCATCATCATCATCATTACTGTCCACCTGCGGCTGCTTGGAAGTGCTTGGCCCTGGCCCTATCTCTTGTCCTTCGGAGGACACCGGAGGCATTGCCAGAGAGGAGGATCCTGGAGATGGAGGCCTTGCCAACTCGTCTCCTTCACTCTTGGAGTCCTCTCCTGCTGATAACACAGGCTCGGTGATCGGAGCCACAACAGCTACTTCTGCTGACTGACTGCTGCCTGCAATTTGAAATTTCAGCAGGCTCAAGGTTGATTCAGCCTTCCATTCTTCCAGGGTCGGTAAAATGAGGACCCAGATTGTTGGGGGCAATATGCTGACTGTAAACTGCTTAGAGAGGGCTGTAAAGCAGTATATACGATATTTTTCAGACTATAAAATGCTTCGGTCTATAAGACGCACCTAGCTTTAGGGAAGGAAAACAAGAAAAAAAAAACCTGCTTCAGCAAACAGCCTGGTCAGCTTCAGCAGAGCCTGATTTAGCACAAACAGCTGATTGGCGGTTGGATCTGCCTCCTGGAATACCGCCTATCAGGTGTTCCAGGCTGCTGGGATCGCCATTGCCCATCGCCACCGCCCATCACTGCTGCCGCCTATTGCCACCTCAGCACACCCTATTTTCAGCCTCCATGTGTCCTGTTTTCAGCCTGTTCCAGGTGGTGGGGATAGGCGGTGGGGGATTGGGCCAAAAATGGGGTGCCTGGAGGCCGAAAATGGGACGCCCGGAGGCCGAAAATGGTTCTGCAGCATTCACGGTATAAGACATACAGACATTTCCACCCACCTTTGGGGGGGGGGAGGAGAAAGTGCGTCTTATACACCGAAAAATAGGGTATGTCTAAGTGCTAATGCTATTGCTATTTATAAGACAAGATTTCTGTCTTGACACCCTGCCTACAGCCCAGATATATGAAGAATAAGGAAAATTACTTGCCAGAAATTCCTGAAGGGCCTTTAATGGTGCTGTAGGCCTCTTGGCAATCTTTCAGACCCATTTTCTTGGTTTTTAATCAATTTTTATTTCTTCTACTTGCTGTTGACTGTCTTCACTATCTGTACTATGTTCCATGGTATATCCAATGCCTTGGAAATTGTTTTGTACTCTTCTCCTGACTGATACTTTCCAACAATGAGATCCCTTTGATGCTTTGTAAGCTCTTTGCAGACTATGGCTTTCACTGTAAGAAGCAATTGAATAAATGTGAGAAAAATCCTACAACAGCTGAGTTTTATACGGCTTGATCAGTCACTTTAATTGATGGCAGGTGTGCACTACCATCAGTTTGAATGTGATTGGTTAATTCTGGACATAGACACATCCTTACTTATAAGAGTTGACTCAGCCTTCCATCCTTTCTAAGGTAGGTAAAATGAGGACCCAGATTGTGGGAGCAATAAGTTGACTTTGTATAAAATATACAAAAGTATGAAGGCTATTGCTTAACGCATTGTAAGCCGCCCTGAGTCTCCGGAGAAGGGCGGCATATAAATCAAATTTTAAAAAAAAGAGGGTGTGCACACTTATGAAACTACATTATTGTATATTTTTATTATTTTTGCTTAATAGATTTCAGTTTTTCAGTTGAATTGTACAGCTTATGTATTATATTAAAGGTGGAATGAATTCTGAAGTGATTTATCTTGGTCTGGTTTTACATCTCAAAATCCTGGCATTTTAACAGATGTGTATTGACATTTTATATCCATTTTATATCCACTGTATCTAGTATTTTAATTTTGCATTATTTATTTTTCCTAGTTGCCCATTTCAAACAAGTGAGTCTGGTCAGCAAACAATCATCATTATGACGAGTGAAAAATATTGTAACTAAATGTTAGTTTACTCCCAAATGTTTTAGAGGAATATTAGTAATGTGTGGTCCCAAAAACTTTCCTTATAAGAATTCTAATCAGTTTCATAATTGTTCTTTTTATAACTACTTTTAAAAATATAATGATTTCTGAATAATTCTCAATTGTTTAGAAATCATTTTAGATATACAGAAAGAATTTTAAAATTGTTTTTATTTTTTAAATAAGAGAGTATTTCTGCAAACACCCTAATTTTCAAAAGCAAGTTTTTGTTTCCCTATTATTTTTCAGTGTTAGGAGATGAAATAATTTATTAATTCCAAGTTATCACCTGCTTAAATAAAAGGGAAATGGTACATGTACAGATCAGCAATCTATTTGCCTTCCTCACTATGTAGAACTAATGGGAAGTATATAAAGTGAGAAGCAAGGAATAGGGCTACAGGCAAGAGACCCAAGTAAAGAATTTTCAAGTTACTTAAAAAAGTAGAACATCATTTGAAAAGAGGAACTATTGGCAGAAGGGCTCTGGCAAGACCCAACTTCACTCCAACCCCAAATTGCTCCTCTGTATCAGCCCTTAAATCCTGTTACTTGTTTGTAGAGGAATATGCAGTTCTTCTTTCCAGTGAATTAGAAAAGTCTCAAGCCAAATATAAATCTGTGACTTTACATATAAAGAGAATTTTGATTATTATTCAACTTTAATGTTGGTAGATATTATGAACCTCCAAATACATACTTTAAATGTTCTATGTGTTCTAATATTTGCTATTTTGGAAGCTTTCTTCCAAGCAGGTGTTGCTGTTTAAACGTATAGTTCTAAATCATGTTTGGCATGCCTTCTCTCCTCATTACCCACCACCCAAATATAAAACTGTGACTTTCAATCAAACTGTTTGGAACAGACCAGGTGGAAGAAGAGGAAGCCAAATGGAACAAAGATCAGGTGGATCTGAAAGGACAATAAAGAACTGAGCCAGGTCCTTCAAGCAAAATACAGAATGGAAGTTAGCCAGCAGACAATTAAACAGGGAACTCACTAATGTAGAACCGAGCAGCAGATGGCCAGAGTGTTTGGGCTCAAAGCCAACAGTGGTTGATACGTTCAAGCCCAGACCTACTATGGATGATAAGCAGCATATGACCAACTAGGGAAAGGTAACCAAGCCAAGAATTTGGCTAATGGATGACATCAAGAAATCTAGCTGTTATATCATCACTGAATACAATCCTTTTTAATTTTATTATTTTCTGTTCTTGTTTCTTCACAGATGGGATATAGTTGCTAAGAGCCAAATACTATCACAGGGCAGAAGCTATACTGCTTCATATTTACATTATTTTTAGTTTCAAAATTCCCAGAGTTATGAGCTGTTTAAGCAGATGTTAGGTAAAACATTTCAAATCTTTAAATGTTATGGATTAAAGGATTCATCCTTTCTATAACTAAACTTGCTTCTCAGAATTAATTAGCTATAGATTTTCAAAGCCTTGCTAATATGAAAGCCCATAATACAAACAAGATATTATTGAATTTAGGATTTCTAATGCAAGATTCTCTTAATTTCCCATTTCATGCTACTTAAAATGCCTTTCATTATATGATATGTTTCAGCATTTTGTTGCTCTACCTTTTTCCAATAGTCTCTCTGGATAATATGAACCTTTACTAAAATATTTTATATTACTACTCAGAGTAATTATAGGTGTACAATTTTAAAAACCACCTTCACTAGAAGTTAAATTACTTTAGTGCCACTTAATTATCTTTCCAACTGCTTTTAATACAGAAAGGTATGACGTTTGTTTGGAAGACCCATCTTCTTTGAAATCATTTATAGTACTGAAGATAGGTATCCATATCCCACATAGCATGGTCTCTTTCTGGAATACCTAAAGAAATATTACAATGCTTTCTGATAGTATAAGATTATAAATATTATTATTATTGTAATTCAACCAAATTGACAAGAATGCCTATGCTGATATTTGAAAATCTATCCAAATATGGAAACAGGACTAGCTTACTAGAATTTCAGGTCAGCCTTGATGTTATTGGTGTATCTTTTCACCAACAGTCCCCAAGGACTATTTATTGCAGATACTGCAGCATAAAGGGATAAAATGAGGACAGATGGCAAGCATAACAAAAAGACCAAATGAAGAAACAGTCAGAATGAGTGACTGCATCAAAAGCCAAAATCTGAACAAGCCCAGGACTTATTAATGATAGGAACAACAAGGGTTAAGAGTAAGTGTAACAATTCAACTATGGGTTTTGATTTATAAGGATCTTTCTTAAATTCATGGAGTGGCATTTGCTATACAGATTGCACAGAAGAAAGGTCTGTCATTCACAAAACCATTGTTGGGACTACATCTGCAATCCTTGGCTTACAGTAGAAGTTATGGTGAAAATTTAGTAAGCAGGTCATCCAATTTCTAATGCCTGTTTCTTCTATTATGGTAGTTTAGATTATTTATCCATCCAGCCAAAATTTACCTAACCTCACAATAATCTCTAGGGCTTCAGAAGAGATTGTTTCACATTATTTTAATTCTCGTGGATAAGGCTAGAATTTATTTTATTTTATTTTATTTGTTTAAGAATCAAATACATGCAGCATCTGTTCCTGAGCACTGATATATAATCTATTCCTGAGCAAACTTCAATAAATCAGATATTAACTAATATATTACCAATTTTTACTTTTATGTTCAAAGGCCAAACCATTTGGAGATCACAGGTGAATAATATACTGCAGTGAAAATACTTCATTAATTTCTTTTGAAAAACACCAAGCATATAATAGCTTGACAAATATATATCAGGAAAGATATACATTAGGGTTCTTTTGGAAATAAAACAAGAACAATTAATATTGAAATATTTTAATAAGCAAAATGTAGTATGAAATTACACTTGAAAGCTGCCTTGCAAACATCACACTTAAGAGAAAGAAGTATTTTAGATTTAGAAAAATGAAGATAGACATATTTTTGTAGAAAATATTTCTATTTTCTAAAATAGAAATAAAGTACTTGGGGAAAGCACTGCAGGCATGCATAGAATTAAAAATAGTATGGAAAAAATAGCAGGGATTTTTGTATTCTCTGATAAAGGGGTTGGAAAAAATCCCAGAAACCATGCTGCTCAAACTTTTTCTACTTTGTTTACAATACCAGTATCAAGACACAATCTAACAAAACTCAATAATAGGAAATTCAGAATAAACAAAAAATACATAACTAGCAGATTATTTTAAAAGGAAAGTAGAAAAAATTCAACCCTGACTGTCCTTTGGAAGGACAGATACTGAAACTGAAGCCCAAATATTTTAATCATCAAATGAGAAAAGACCCTGATGTTGAGAAAGATTGAAGGGGAAAAGGATGAGGTTAGATAATATCTAGGAGAAGGGAGGGGCAGTGGATGAGATGTTAGATACTGTCATCAACATAACGAGCATGAGTTTGAGCAGACCCAGGGAGGGGCTGGCGTGCTATAATCCATGGAGTCGTGAAGAGTCAGACAGGATTTAGCAACTGAATAACAACAAATCAGTAATCACAAATTAAAACCGATACATTCTAATACAATATACAGTTTCCTTTTGAGCTGCATTGGGGGCCAATCTGCTTCTGGGTACAATTCTAAGTGCTAGTTTTGACCTTTAAAGCCCTACATAGCCCAAGTCCAGGTTATTTGAAAGACCACCTCTCCCTGTTGACATCTATGATGTCAAGCAAGAGGGGCTTGGTATGGATTCTGTCTGTTAAAAAACTTTGTCTGACAGAATCCAGCAGAATCTTTTCTGCTGTGGCTATCTTTTGAAATATTATCCTCCCAAGGTAAGGTTAGCCTCATCCCTCTTAGTATTTTGGGAAGCTTTGACTTATGAATCTTTGAGCAATTTGTAATCTGGGAGTTCTCCTGGACTCACGACTCCTGCTCAAAGAGCAGGTGATGGTCGCAGCCAGGAGAGCCTTCACGCAACTGCAAGTTGTGCGCCTATTATGCCCTTTCCTGGACTGACAATCCCTACTCAGTCACTCATGCCTTAGTCACTTCCTGTCTTGACTATTGCAACACACTCTACATGGGGTTGCCCTTGAAGAGCATCTGGAAGCTCCAGTTGGTGCAAAATGTAGCAGCCTGCACTGTTTTGTGCAGACCCTGTGTGCACATATATCATCTCTCCTGGGGGAGCTGCATTGGCTGCTGATTTGCTTCCAGGTGAAATTCAAAGTGCTGGTTGTCACCTTTAAAGCCCTTCATGGCTTGGGACCAGGTTATCTGAGGGACCATCTCCTGCCAGTCACATCTACCTGACCCATTAGAATGGGGAGGCAGGGAATGCTGCAGGTCCCATCTCCGGAGATACACCTGGTGGGACCCAGAAGAAGGCCTTCTCCGTGGTGGCTCTCTCTCTCTGGAACATCATTCACCCAGAGATTAGAATGGCCCCTACCCTAATTCTCTTCCGGAAGGCACTGAAGACCTGATTCTGCCAGCGGGCCTGGGGAACCCAGAGCGGGATGGAGCTCATTAAATGGCTTGTATGATCAGCTGTTGCTGGAGCGGGAGGTGGGGGTCAGGTGATTTTATTACATTAATTTATTTGATTTTTTATGAATTTTAGTTTTTTAAATGTGCTTTTTTATATTCTGTAAGCCACCTTGAGTCGCCATAGGCGAATAGGCGGCAATATAAATCTGATAATCAACCAACCAACCAACCAACCAAACAAACAAACAAACTTTAGGGATCTCCTAGGGAGCCTGTATAATGGTTGCATTGTGTTTAGATGTTCATCCACAATTTTGCTTTTTTCATAGTTTTCAATGTTTTCATGATTGTGACATTGTTTTGTTAGTTGTTATGCTACGCAAAACAGAGTCACATTCAGAGCGATGGGCAGCTATATAAATGTGTTTTAAAAATGAATAAATAAAAGACTTGTAAGTGGAACTATGGCAGAGCAGTATGTCTCTGCGAACCAGCAGGGATGATGAAGAGGTGAATACTAATAGAGGGACAATATAATGAAGCTAATGGAGTTATTCTGGACAGAGAAGACATGGGATCACCCACATTCAGTGGGGCAGTTCCTTGCAAAAAAGTCTGCAGGGTCCAGAGAAAATATTGGCAACTGCAGAAGACACCATGCTCATAGTCTTACATGAATCTTATTTAAAAGATACTAGGTCTGCTTGATCTATTTTCTAAAGGATGATTAAATGCAAAAATCTTACCAGGATTTTTTTTAAGACCAAAAGCACAATTTACATTTGGAATATTGTCTCTTTTACAGTATTTTTTGAATTAAATAAAAGATAATTCATCTCCTTGGGAAAGAATAATGTTTAAATCTATTAAGGAAGCTGATTGGCAGATTGTTAAGCAAAGAGATAACTAAAGAAGAAGAGAAACATGAAGTTTTGAGAAGAAAATATGATTATATAAATATGGAGTGCTAAAAGGGATTAAAGTGTTATGGACTTTATAAATTAAAACCTATGTTTTGTTTTTTTATTCCCTTTTATAGATTATAAATATGAAATAAAGAAAAATAGTTGTTACTAAAAGGAGTGAAAGTTGTAAGAGTAGATTCTTGGACAACTCCAGAACAATACATCTGCTTATGATAAATTCATAAAAGAGAATATTGTTGTCATCCAGTACTATTACATTATACAAAATGGATATATATAGAAGTACACATGATGGGAGATAACACAAGTAATTTTGCAGAACCTTTTACAGATTTTTGCTGAATATTGAAAGAGGTAAAATTATGATAGAAAAAGTTTTGAATAATATAATAAAGGGATTGTGGTTATGTTTAAGCAGGAGGAAAGGGATGTTTGATTTAACAGCTATAATAAAGGTGAGAAATGAGCAGCGTGGTGGCCTAGTGATGAAGACACTCACCTCCTTCTCAGAAGGTTGAGAGTTCAATCTTAAGTAATGACAGTTTTTTCCTCTCTTAGAGCGCGAAGAAAAAAAAATCTGCTGCAAACTCTGTATGATGTCAGGAAGGGTCTCCAGCCAGTAAATGCTCAGCTCCGTCCATTCACCCAACTCTACCTGTAATCTAAGGGATTACAGGGTCATAAAAAGGGAGGTTTTTTTTTTTTTTTTTTAAATGAAGGTCAGAAACAACTTCTTTAATTTTCTTTTTTTCCTTTCTAACGTTTTCTTTTCTTTTTTTCCTTTTATTATTTTTATTTTATTTAAGTAAAAATTTGTAACAAAATTATATGAAATAAATAGAATATTTAGTATTGGGGAAAGCCCCATATCAGTAAGGAATGTTTAACAGTAGAACAAATTATTTAGAAAGGTGGCAAGCTCCCCATTGCTGAATGCATTAAAATAGAGGCTGACCAGCTATCTCTCTGGGATGCTTTTATTTACAATTTGCAATGGCCGGGGGTTGAATACAATGCACTTACATGGTTCATTTTAAGCTGTGTAAACTCAGCTAGTGTGATTTGTAAACTATAGTTAATGACTTATGATGATGGATAAATCTTCCCTTTCTTTCTGAAAGATGGAATATATCAGTATTAAAATATTTCACTGAATTAGAAGCCAGAAAAAAACAGCACCAGCTTTCTTTCACACCAGAACTATTTCAAGGAATGTTTTTCTGGAACACAGATGCCATCTAGAGGAGCAAAAGAAGAAAAACAATATACTGCATCTAATTAGAGACAGAGCAAATAATAGGAAAGGCAAGTTTATTTATTACTCTTCAGTACCACACCATCTACCCACTCTGCATTTGTGATGTTTTAAAAAATAACATATTTAAAACTTTGCTTAAATTAGTAATAATTTGACAGTGTTACCTTCAGAAATTTTCGAAGTTCCTTAGTATAGAACTATGAAACACACTTCTGGAACAGTTGTACACATGATCATTAATAGATAACTGCTTATATTTTGTAGCAGAGTATGTAAATTTCAGGAAATGTTTATTTATTGAATATATTGAAAGAAACATATTTTAGATCACTGTCCAAGAATAAAGGTTATTATGTCCTAATTACAAAGACTGATCAAGGAAAGGCTTGGCATTGAAGTGCAGATATCTGTTGAAGAGAATGAAATGGTGTTTTAATTTGTTAAAAGTAATTGATATATTGAATAATTTAATAGAACTCCAAAGTTACAATATTTATATAGTTTGTAAAATAAGCAGCAGCTATTTAACTATAAGGTGTTCTATACATTATCAATTCTTTTTAAGGCACATTTGGGAAAGTACTTAAATTATTGTTTATTCCAGGTATTCTGGTACAATGCATTATTAAGGCTAGTAAAATTAAGAATAAGGAGTGCAGAGCATAGTGCTATTCAAAGTACTTTTAACTGGAATTTCCATTGATCCTGGCAATTGACCATGCTGGATGGGCTTGAAAAATTTAAAACATTCAGAAAACACCAGGCTGTGTAGGATAGAGATTTGTTTATAAATATATTCAGCAATTACATCTATTTTTCCCATTTACAATTCAAGATATTGCTTTTCACATACACATTCTTGAACTACTGGAGTTAAAATATCTGAAAGATTATATCCTCGTAATTAAAATTTTACAAGCTCTATTTGCCCATATTGGATAGCCTGGAGGAGAATTCAGAGACTGTTAGACACTGCTGAAAACAAGTTTTATTAAAGGAATCTTGAACTTATCCAGTAGTTATCACAAAGAACAACCACATAAGCTTCCCATGTGGCCTCATAAACATCTCACAATACTTTGTGATTACAGAATTCCCATTTACAGGAGAACAGATAGAATAGTAATGCACGGCAACCTCTAATGTTATGGAAATGCAGAAGGATTCCTGCCGTCTTTTTCTTGAATGATGTTCAAATCTGTTCCAAAGTTTTCAGTCCTGTGATGCAGATTTGACTACTACATGGGAGGTAGAGGCAACATTTTTTTTAAAACCAGTGGATCCAACACGCAGGCTGAAACCAACAAAGGCCCTTTTGAAATACTATGTCACAGAATACAAAGAAGTGTTTTTTAATATTATGAAATGTCATCTGACAAAATAATTCTATGTGAACTCTCTAGAGCTTGGTCCTTTGCAATTTGGATGTTGAATAATTCCACCAACAGCCTCAGACTTAGAAGTTATTCAGCAAACAAAAACTGTTGTGTTTTATCTCTGAAGTATTGGTTTTTTGATAGGTTTTATATATAGCCTTCTTCTTATATATTTCTTCATTCTTCTTGTATAAATAGCTTTCAGAATTTTCTGCTATCATACCAGGATGGTCAGCCACTCAAACTAAAAAAGGTAGAGACCGTTAGAAGACATCCTAGCTCTTTCATGAACTGCACTGCTGATTCCTAATTCCTTAGAATACGCAGAAATAGCTCTTAAAAAAAAAAAGAAATATAATAAAGAACACCAAAAAAATCATTGTTAAAAAAAGAATGGGTTCATATATAACTTATACATGATTTCACATTGCTCCCATAACTAAATACTGTACAGTTAGTCCTCAACATATGCCCACAATTCAGCCCAAAATTTCTGTTGCTAAGAGAGATAGTTGTTAAGTGAATTTTGCCCCATTTTAGATCTGTCTTGCCACAGTTGTTAAACGAATCACTGCAGTTGCTAAATTAGTAGCACAGTTGTTAAGTGAATCTGGCTTGCCCATTGACTTTGCTTGTCAAAAAGTTGCAAAAAGGTGATCACATGACCCTGGGACACTGCAGCCCATCATAAATATGAGTCAGTTGCAAAGCATCTGAATTTTGATTGTGAGACCATGGGGATGCTGCAATGGTCATAGGTGTAAAAAAGGGTCATAAGTCATTTTTTTCATTGCCATTGTGACTTTAAAAAAGTGACTTATGATCATTTTTCACTCTTATGACTGCTGCAACATCCCCATAATCATGTGACCAAAATTCAGGTGTCTGGCGACTGGCTCATATTTATGACACTTGCAGTGTCCCGGAATCATGTAATCACCTTTTGTGACCTTTTGACAAGCAAAGTTAATAGGGAAGCCAGATCCACTTTACAATCATGTTATTAACTTAGCAAATGTTACTTAACTGTGACCAGAACTGTGGCTTGGTTGTGGTTGTAAGTAGAAGACTACCTGTAGTTATATTTTATTCATTTATTTGTTAAAGAAATGTACATGGCCACCTAACTTTTAGCAACTTCAGGTAGCGTATAGGAATAAAACCCACAATATAAAGCCCAATACACCTCCCCCCCCATGACAACACTCAAACAAACCACTTGATGGGCTCTATATCAACTTTAGATCCCCAGGCCCGCAGAAAAACCATGTCTTCAGGGCCTTTCAGAAGAATATCAATTTTGGGATTAGTCTTCCTTCTGTGCGGATAATGTTCCATGAGGAAGCACCCACTATGGAAAAGACTCTTAGTCTTGGACCCACTGAGTGGACCACAAACCAAAACTGACTTGAATCTAAAAAGAAGGTGCTCATACTTCCTAGGATCCTATCCACTCTCTCAAGACCAATAGGAACAAACCATTCCCAGATAACCAGGCAAGAACGTGCCCCAGATACCTCCACCAGATCAGCAGCCACATCAACATCTAACTGGGAATGCATCCAAGCTGCTTTGTCTTCCAGGTACCTGCCCCTGCAGGTAGACCTCTATATCCTCCACAGAAAGAAGTGGGTCGCTTTAAAGAGGATTGTTGGGTGATTATCTGATCTGTAGATGCAATCAGTGCAAAGTATTATGCTTTGACACTAAATCTCCACAAGGTGGGCATTAGTAGCTTCTCCAGTGCGATAGTGGGAAATTCCAAGAATGGGTAGTGACAATGTTCTTTCTGCCCAGAGACTGAGTCATCAATTTGTAGCCACGCATCATTGCCTCTCTCTCTGGCTCCAGTTTTCGACTCAGTCTAGCCTGAGAGACTCTTCGAAATTAGTTGATTTGCTGGACTTTTCTTCTTCTCCATTCTTCATTAACACAGCTGTATTTAAAACGTGCTTCGGGGGATTTTGGAAGGAGCGCTGGCTTGCTGCCACGTGTTTCCTGCCATTGCTACACCGACTGTCAAAGCAGATCGTGCTGCTAATCCAGGGCTCTGGCACAGCCGCTAACTGCCTTTCGTCTCCAGACAGCTCCGCCTTGGCAGGCTCCCCTGGGTTCGTCCCAGCATTACTGCCTGAGCTTGCGAGCTTCCTTTGAAGCCATGCACATGTGTACTGGCTCACCCAGTCCGTCCGGCGTGGCTGCCACCGCCTTCAGCCCTTGTCTTGCCACATGTTGATTGTGAGCCATCAGAGTCACTGCCTTGGGGACCCTAGGCACACTCTTTGATTGGAGGCAGCAATAGTTGCTCTTGTAGTTTCCAGAGCTGAGGCAAAGGAAGCTGTCAGATCACTCCTTGACAGCTCCTGCAAATTCCCGCCCTTTACTGCATGCACTGTTAGTGCTATCTAACAATGCAGTTCCACAGGCTTGGTCAACAGAAGGCGCTGGTGAGTTATCCCCTCAAGCAACTCTGCATAGCAACAAGGAGAAAATTAATGATCCTTTCTCCTGCATTGCTTCAACTATCTGCCAGCAGCCTTCCATTAATGGATCTCAGGCGCCTGAAGCCACATTTACGCCCACTGTGGCTGGCCTACGCACTAGTGAGGAGGATAATTTGCAGGAAAGTTTAAAGCTTCTTATTTCCCAGGCCATCTCTCATGGCATATCTGCTGGGTTACAGCAAGGGAAATATCCTGCATCCTGAGCCCCTGACCCATCCATGACTCCACATAGACAGGCCCAGCTCCCTGCAGACCTGATATTGCTGCAGGCCCAATGTTCTCCCAGTCCATCCTCAGGTTGTGATCAATCCTTCCTGGGAGATGAAAGCCAGAGGTAGTTAGATCTCTGTGAGGATGAGGGCCTTGTTCCAGACCCACCAGCTGTTACAGGCCTATTCCATCCCACTTTGTTTAAGTCTCTGATTCATAAAGCAAGAGCCACTGCTCAGTTGGGAGTGGGAACAACCCCACCAGAAACATCTTTGGGGCCTCTAGATCCGGACACAGGGTTCTTCTCCGCGCCAGTGGCAAAGCAGAAGGAAATTCCAACTCCTAAGCTCTTCAGAGACGTGGTACTCAAGCAATGGACTCACCCAGGGTCACTTCTCACCCCAAGTGGGAATGACAAGTGTTTTTACACTATGGCCTCTGAATTCTCCGAGACACTTCAGCTTCCCATAGTGGATGGGCCAGTGGCAGCCCTTGCCTCCCCTCTGCCATCTTGTCAGGGGACATAGCAGAAGGATTAAAGGCGGAGGACAAGAAATCTGAACTGTCCATGCGTAAAATGCACCAAGCGGCTGCCTGGGCAATCAAGGTGACTATGGCTACTTCATTTTTTAATTGTGCCTCATTGCTCTGGCTCTGCCAGATGCAACTGAGAATACCACCACGAGGCATGGCTTCACCAGGATGTGAGCAAATTAATAGCAGCTACTCAATTCTCGGTGGATGCCACCTTAAATTCTGCTAAATATGCCTCCAGGGCCCTATCTTTGGCAATCACATCCAGACCGATGCTATGGCTCCGTCATAGGGCAGCTTGGACCACTCAGGCTTCCATTGAAGAAATTTATAGGGTGGTGACATGGGCTTCCCCGTCGCCATTTATTAGATACTATAAGCTAGACACCTTCATGTCAACTGATGCATACTTCGGGAGGAGAGTCTTAAAGAAGATGCATTCCTCAGGGAGGACTCCGGACCAGACGGCTTCCCACCCTTAGAGCAGTATGCTTTAGTAAATCCCATTCTTGGACTCTCCCGCTATCACACAGGAGAAGGGGCGTTACTCTTACCTGACACACTTCTCTGTGGATAGCGGGAGAATCCAAACCCGTCCTGGTGACCGTCTGGTCCAGAGCCCAGGGACAGCTAATGGCACGAGAAGACTTTTATTCACAGCTACGTCATCGTCGAAAACTGGAGCCAGAGACAGAGGCAATGGGGTGTGGCTATAAATTGATGACTCAGTCTCTGGGCAGAAAGGACATTGTCAATACCCATTCTTGGACTCTCCCGCTATCCATAGAGAAACAGCATGTCAGGTAAGACCAACGCCCCAGTTCTTACCCATGTTTGATTGAGTTTGTTCGTCTTCTGCCAGCAGTCTCTAGACATCTCTTAATTGCTTCATCCTCTCAATTCCTCTATTTATCATGGGGGCAATGAGGTCCACAGCTCAGGAGAAGTCTAGCCAAAACCTCTATCACCTCCCTATTCTAGACAGCAACTAGGGACTCAGCAGGATTATGCTGCAGACCTTTGGTTAGAATTCCCAGCTCCTTCTGAAACCCATCTGGGACTATCAGTCATTGGAGGTGGGCTGATCTAATAAGTCCCGTACCCAGAGGTTATGGCTCTAGAGAAACCCATAACCACCAAGGCATGATCTGACCATTATAAATATGTGGACAACAGCAGTTAGGATTGATTTTTTTTTCCTGTTGGGAGTAAAGATGGCATACATAATAAAATTAACAAACATTTCTAACCCTACATGTCACTTGGGCTTTAATACAATAATGACTCTAAGAATTAAGAATAAATTTCTCAATTTCTATATTCAGAACTCCACTACCCACAAAGTTTCCATCTTTAGATTTCTGACTCGGTTAAGTGGACTATGACCACCTAATCACTGCATCTGGACCATTAGTCCAGAACATGCATACTATCCCTGATTCAAGTACTGTGGAAAAACATACAAGTAGTCCTCAACTTAGGACCACAATTGAATTCAAATTTCAAATTTTGATTACGTGACCATGGGAATGCTGCAACAGTTGTAAATGTGAAAAATTGTCATGTCACTTTTTTTCAGTGATGTAACTTTGAACAATCACTAAATGAACTGTTGTAAGTTGAGGACTACCTGTAGTTGAGTATCATCATTGTAGTAGTGAGCCTCTCCACCCCAGAAATTATGAAGACTGCCCTCATGAATTTCATAAAAATATAAAGTAGAATTAGGGACAAAATAGTGCCTTATGTCACTACCTTGTACAACTGCCAAGTCAGAAACACAGCTATCAAATTCTATTTTATTATAAAGGAAAAAATTAGCAAGAAATCATGTAGGAACAACACATGCACACTCTTCTTTTTTCCTGCAGAAAATTATCTTTTTGGGACCATGGCTAGTTCTGCTCACAAACTAGGTCAGAACCCATACTGAAATAACTGATTATCCAATAATATCTACAATGAAGATACTAGCCTCTAAACCATTTTGCCTATGAAGGGGGTGCTTGTAGTACAGCAATAATCGAGAAAAACCTCTGGATTTCAAGAGGGCTTTTCCAGGAGTAAGCAGACTCTTTGACATTTGGTGGTACTACTCTATATCACATAAGACTGTATTCACACTTTTTGGATCCGTTCAACCAACCACTTGTTGCTAATGTGGATCAGAAGGGCAGGAGAATGAGTGAGCATACAGTACAGAAGTTGGCTTTTATCCACATTCTCAGGTTTCAATCAAATCAAAAGCAGCCTCACACATAGTTAGAGCAAATAATGCATAAAGGCAAGATGTTTCATCCTCAATGCATCACATATCTGTCAGAGTGCTCCAAAATTAGGTTTCCTGGGACAGAATATATTTTGCAAATGTATTATTTAACAAGTATTTCCCACCATAGATAGATATGTGCTCTTGTTTAAAATGTGAAGTAACACTGGCCTATGAAGCTCAATAAAAGTCAAAATAGCCCAATTCTCCTATCTCCCTGAAATAACTAGTTTATTTTCTCTACATGAAGGCACTGGTTTTCTCCTTCCTATTTGATCCTTTAATTCAACTCTTGTTCCCAAAGACAAACGTACTTTCTAAATGCAACGCAGAGTATATTTAAAATATTTTCAGATCGCTCGTCATATTTACTGCACTATTTTAAACCTGCATTTATTATGAAATGCATGTTCACTACAGAAAAAGTAGCATTCAAAATAATGATCTGTAATGGTAGGTGGGAATGACCTTGGGAGGCAGGGGGAGGGCCACAGCCAGGGGAATCGCTGGATAAGAGTTAGCTTAGCCTGCAAAAAGAATGTGGATATGGCAAACATCTCAGAAGGAACCATTCCTAGTTTATTGGGATGTAAAGGCAACAGGGGAGAAACATAATTTCAAACTTGCAATATTTTAATATAACTTTACAATAAAATACAATTAGTTCATCTGGGCATACTTTCTGTTCAGACTACCTCAACAAAGCTGACATAATCCTGTTCAGGGATTGTTAAAAGATAAAATAAAATTTAGTATTTAGCTGTTATAAATAATAAATGTTAAAGCATTTGAAAGTGTGCCAGTACAACTGAAGTCTTGAGGCTTATTTCATTTAGCACATTTCTTCTTCCACCCTATCCATTAGTAGTAATAGTAAGAAGATATCAATCTGATCCCTTCTCTTCCATCTCCATATAGTTGATCCACTGGGTGGCACAGACCAGAGTATTAGTTTCCAACTGTCAATAACTGTGGAAATCAACAATATGTTTCCCATCACCAGTAAAACCTTCATCTTGATTATTCAGTTGATAGCAAAAGTGAAAATGATTCAGGTGACTGCCCTTTTGAAACTGAGGCCATATGCAGTTCATCTATTGCCTACTTAGGTTTTAAAATTGGAGTAAGCAACCTGCAACATACCAGAAATTGCTGAACCAGAACTCACCATCCTTCATCAAGAGCCGAGGTGGTGTAGTGGTTAGAGTGCAGTACTGCAAGCTACTTCTGCTGCCTGCCTGCCTGCCTGCCTGCCTGCAATTTGGCAGTTCAAAGCTCACCAGGCTCAAGATTGACTCAGCCTTCCATTCTTCCGAGGTGGGTAAAATGAGGACCCAAATTGTTAGGAGCAATATCCTGACTCTGTAGACTACTTAGAGAGGGCTGTAAAGCATTGTAAAGCGGTATCTAAGTCTAAGTGCTATTGCTATTGCTCACTGGAAAAAGTAGCTCAGCACAAATGAATGATCATACATTGCCAATACAGAACTTACATATATGACCAGCAACCTATGTACATTTACTATTTGAGCACAGTGTGTAGATTTATAGGTGGAAATCCATTAAGCATTTGAATATCCCTCTACATCAGTGGGTCTCAACCTTCCTAATGCCGCGACCCTTTAATACAGTTCCTCATGTTGTGGTGACCCCCAACCATAAAATTATTCCTAAAACCATTGAAAATATGTGTTTTCCTATGGTCTTAGGCGACCCCTGTGAAAGGGTTGCTTGACCCCCAAAGGGGTCCCGACCCACAGGTTGAGAACCACTGCTCTACATTAATGATGGGATGGGATGAGAAGATACTGGAATACTAAATTACTAATTACTGACATCCAATAATTGAGGAGTTGATCATCCTTGATGAATGTTTTTTATTATTATTATCAGATACATCAGGCTTTCATCAACACTATCTACTTAAATTTAAAAATGCTCTTAATTTCATAAGTATTTTATATTGGTATGCTGCAAGTTTTTCAAACAGTTCTAGTATTCTGTAACAACTTAATGGGACACTGTGAAGACTAAAAGCAAAAAAAGACTATTCATTTAAAGGCATCAAGTCTTACATCACTAGAATTTTGATCATGGGTTCCTGGGCTTTTTTTCTTTTTTCTTTTCAAACTGGTTTTGCTGCCTGAAAGAATTTGAAAACTCTTGGTATACAGCATAAAACAGCCTGTTAATTTACAGATAATTTGCACAATTCCTTTCCCAGTCTCCATCATGGCTGGGACTATCAAAAATCCAAACTATTCAGCATATCAAATTGTTTCCCTCAGAATACTATTGCTTGAGAAACTGAAGCTTTCAGAATCAGAACTACATTTTTCTTGATTTCTTGCTTGTATTAAACTCTGTAAAACTCATGTGGAACTTGAAAGCTTATAGAAATACGAAAAAGTCTGTGAAAACATTTGAAATAGCTGCAAATTGTATAAGACTATAATCTATAATTTGATTCCAGGTCCATGTAAATACTATTAATAGAAAAAGACATTTCAGGTAAACAAACAGCACTGAAAAACAGCTGGCATGACTTATAATTCACTGAGCCCACATTCACTACTGTTGTTGAGAAAGGCATCTGAAGCCTTAGGATAATGTTGTCATAAGATGACAATCAGGTGTTGGTTTGAAAGTCCCTGCAAAGTCACCAACAAGGTTAGATTATAAGAGGGCTTTATTAACTATTCACTGAAAGGTTAAAAGGCACATGACCTTGTAAAACTTTGCAAACTTTAATTATTTTTTCCAGATTTTTAGAAACCCATTTATAGGCACTCTTCTATTTTTTAAAAGCTGTACATATTGGTTACCCATGTTGGAACTATTTTTACAACCCAGGTCTGGGTAATGAATCATATTCTGATCAATGAGATTTCTGCAGTCCTAGAGGTGTGGTGGCTCAATGGCTTAAAAGATGCTAGAAACGATTTCTGCTCTGGCAATTCAAGTACTAGCACGGCATGCCGGAGTGAACTCCCATCATTTGCTTCAGGTTCTGCCCACCTAGCAGTTTGAAAGCATGCTACATGTAAGCATTCCCACATGTGGTGGGAAACAGCATTTTGTGCTTGACCTGCCCCGATGCAATGCCCAAGTACAAGGTGACACTGATGGTGAGACAAGGCCCTGGGTGATGCCGCAGGACGCCACTTGTCTTTCTGGTGCGGAGCTAATTCAACCCATATGGTACATCCTGGATAAGCATGTGAATGCGAACTAAATGGACTAGCACTGTTCGACAGCCAAATAACTACTATGAACTAACATTGTAGTCTCCTGGCTAATTGTACCATCACCATATGCTAAATAAATAATTTGCAGTTCTTTGAGAAAAAAAGTTATTGAACCTCAAGTAGCTAGAATGAGCAATAAACCCATTGCCAAGGCTTGCCTTCTGTTAATTCACTGTCAGGTAGTTGGTGTATAAGTTTGTTATTCCTCCCAGGACTGATCCCAACAAAAATAGCTCCAGCAGAATTCACAGAGCACTATAGGGTGCAAAGAAGTCCAGAGCAATGGGTAAGTATCTGCAACACATTTTTTATTGCCTTATACTTTTTCCCACAAACCAAACAAAAATTGCCTCGGTATGTTTAATAAAGAAATAATACAGTATACCTTTATTTAACTTTAACAGGGCTTAAATGAAGCTCAGATCACTATAATTCACTATACCATAGGTTTCAGATAGTTTAAAGTTCAAAAATGTGGTCCCATCATTATATTTCCTGCAATTTAATATATAACTTGTACAAATGTTTTCAAATTTATTCATGTAAACTACATTTTAATTTTATAAAATATGTATAATACAATTTTATTGTAATTTTTGCAGTAAAATTTACTGTAATTATGTTATTATATCACAAGCCATCTTTAGGGAGAATATATCTCCATTCAAACTTTCATATCATACCTGAATGTCCACCAATGCTTGCTTTCTGTACAAAGCCACATAATTCACTTTCTCACTTTTTCATTCTAAAACATTTGCACTAGTTGCTACTTATTTCTTCACCATGATGAATGGCTTTTACTGCTCTCTCCATTTCTTTTGCTGCAAATGAATAGTGCAAAACATGTAATATCTATGTGCCAGCTCCAAAATACAACATAAATATTAACCAAGTTATCAAATGGGAATGATTTTCCAAGACTATCTGGAAATATTTAATTAGCAAATTCAATATTATTTGTTCATCTGTAGATAGAATTATATGCTTTTAATTTTAAACATTAAAACGTTAAACGTTAAAACCAGCTAGTTTTCAGCAAACTCAAATGACGCTACCCTTAGTGTGGCAAAGTTTTGGAGTTTCCAAGTAGCAGCAGGAGCCGAAGTAAGCCAATGGCCTTGTAAGAGAACAAACCTGCATCCTGTGACTACTATGTATCAAAGGACAAATGGCAGTAGACATTTTGGTTTCTTTTTTGACATCTTTCTCACATTCTATCATGGATGTCTTGCTAGGTATTATATCACTAGTTGACAGCAGCCTTGATTTTATCTCATCTGTATTTCTGAAGATTTGGTGGAAAACTAAGACTGGACTGATTGATCTGCAGAGCTTGATGCTGGTGGTTTTTGTTTTTTTTTAAAGAAATTGTTAGAAAAAAACCAGTTATTCCTCCACTTTTGGGGTGGGAGATGGGATGCTTGACTGATTTGCAGGGCAGTGTTTTCCTCTGACCTGCCAGATGAGAGTAGAAGGGATTGGAGGAAAAAGGGGAGGGGGGGAGAGCATATGGTTGAAGAATAAGTAGTGAAAACAGACCAGTGTTGGTCAGAAGCACTCAAGTCCTTGGGCTAGACATGGGACCTTAAAATTGGGGGAGGAGAAGGTGGAAGTGATAAATTCTGTAAAAAGAGCAAGCAGAGATATGATGGTGATGCCAAGGGAAGCTGTGGCAGGTGTCAATCCTCCCAGATAGCTCAGACAGGAAACATGTCTAAATGAACTAATTCTACTTTATTGTAAGGTTAAATTAACATAAACTTGCAAGTCTGAAGGTACAAATTTCCTGCCCACTACTTTTAACTGCCCGAACAATTAGGACAAGTCCTAAATTTCTTCCTCTGACCATTAATCCACTAGGGGATTCTGTCTGATTGTTTAATCCTAGACAGGTTTATTTCCCCTCGTCCGTCCCCTCAGGCCATTCATACATTCCATTACAGTAAGAGATAAAAGGGACAGGGAATGCCATTCTTAGTATGGCAGCCTCTGGGTTTAGTATTGATGCCACATTCCACACCCTTAAGGTCTAATTAGAGTTTCAGTACCTTTGAATGAAGCCAGGTGGGTCTGTAATAAAGCCTCTTTATGTAATCATGGATGAGACAGCCAATCTGGAATGTATGACCAAGACCTCTTGGTGATGTGTTTGTAGAAATCAGTCAAGGCTCCAGAGCAGAGGTGATGGTGTGGACAGTAGTCCATGAGCTCTGGTAGTTTCCAGGATGTGCTGCTTTACAGATAAGCAGATGTGAAGCCATGTTTGTGAGGTTGGGCTGTGGGAATCAGATAGGCCTGCTGCTTGTATTCTCACCTGCCTGCTGCTTGATTTTGTAGCCAAATTGCGATTGAGTTCTCTGGATTATGGTATTAGGGGACTTCAATCTGTCTTTGCCTGGCCCAGAGCTGGAATCAGCTCAGAGATTCATGATCAACATGACCCTGACCTAGATTATTGATCATCTAATGCATAGTGAAGTTATATTAAATCTGATTTTTATCTCAAGGCAGCAGCACATAATCTGGAGTTCAGGCTGCTGTTACTGTCCTTCATTGCAGAGAGGTCTATTAACCTTGGGAGTTTTTTCTGGATGTCCCAATCCCTGCTACAAGGAGGACGGACCTATTCATTTGATCCATTCCAGGCACCTAATAAACCAAATGGGGTTCTTAAAACTCTGGTGCATAGTTCATTGTCGCTCCCGGAAGGACTGGAGTATCCCTTATATAGTCACTATGAATATTATGCCAAGCATCTAATGGATAAAATTGCTTTGATCTGCTTGGAGTTAGACTTCAACTATGCTGATCTTATGGAAATGACTGGGGTCCTGTTTTGCCCCGTTATCTGTGTGGAGTATGATCGCGTTACACCCAAGATAATGGACTGGTCTTTGATATTAAGAGATTGCTTGGATGCTAAAGCTTTATCAAATATTTTTCCAATAAATACAGTGGGGCAAAAAAGTATTTAGTCAGCCACCAATTGTGCAAGTTCTTCCACTTAAAAAGATGAGAGAGGCCTGTAATTGACATCATAGGTAGACCTCAACTATGAGAGACAAAATGAGAAAACAAATCCAGACAATCACATTGTCTGATTTGCAAAGAATTTATTTGCAAATTATGGTGGAAAATAAGTATTTGGTCACCTACAAACAAGCAAGATTTCTGGCTCTCACAGACCTGTAACTTCTTCTTTAAGAGGCTCCTCTGTCCTCCACTCATTACCTGTATTAATGGCACCTGTTTGAACTTGTTATCAGTATAAAAGACACCTGTCCACAACCTCAAATAGTCACACTCCAAACTCCACTATGGTGAAGACCAAAGAGCTATTGAAGGACACCAGAAACAAAATTGTAGACCTGCACCAGGCTGGGAAGACTGAATGGGATGGAGACTTGGAACGACCAGGAGCTGAGTGAGAAGTATAGGATGGAGCTGGAAGAGGTTGCTGAAGGACAGATTGTTGAAGACCGGCAGCCAAAATGGAGGAAAGAGCGTTGGACAACGCTGCCTGGAGGTCCACCTGTGGAGTCAACATCTGCCCGTCTGGACCCCGGAGTCCGGCAGCGGTAGGGGTAAACGTCGCCTCAGCCCGACGAGAAGATTGAGCAAGAGGTTCAGCAAGTCCCACAGCCGAAACATCTGGCAAGGACATAGAGGTCCTTTTGGATAGACCGCAAGATAGTCCAGGCGGGACCTGAGAAGTGGAGATGTCACGATCCGGGGCGAGCGCCGTACCCAGGTCAGGAGCAGCTTCAGGGGCCAAAGGTGAGTGACCTTGAGGAGGTAGCTGCTGGCTGGATGCGAAAACAGAAGCAGAGGTGGCCTGCCTGGCCCTATCATATTGCCTCTCAAGCGCTCTATGCCGGTGCTGGGCGTCTTTCTCCGCCGCTGATGAGAGTCTGTGCTGGTGAGACTCAGTAGAAGCGGCAGCAGACCGTCCTCGTGACTTCGATTTGTGCTTCGCCGAGGCCCTGGGTGGGCTGGGCTCCCGCTCCAAGTCAGAGGACAAAAAGGAATCCGCCATAACAGGAGGAAGTCAATATATATATGCAAAAGACTTTGTGTCTGTTTTTTTTTAATCATTATTATTAAACAACAGTAAGAACTATATCCAAGAGTCAACGCAGCCTCGTATGATGGGGGGGTGCAGCAGGCAACAAGGAGGCGCGGTGGAAAAAAACATCAGAAGGCCCCAACTGCCCAGGCTCAGAATTAAGGAAGGCAGGCCTCTGATCCCAGTACACAGGGATAGCAAGGAGGCAATCTAGAGATCAGAAGTGCTCGAAGAACCCCAAAAAGGGAGAAAACCATCCGGCACAGGAGGGATCGGAGCGACTAGCCGGGGAAGGAGACAAAATGGCTGACGCAGTGAAGACGGTCTCAAAATGGCGCCCGCAGCGCTCCGACACGCACAGGCCAGCAGCGGTTAAATCGGGCGAGCTTGTAACATTAATCAAGGCCGCCAAAGAGCTCGCCCCTCTGCCCAGCTACACGCCCCAAGGGCGCCGCTCGAAGGTCGGACACCCAGCACTCTCACCACCGGCTGCTCAGGACGGCGAAGCTCCGCAATCTCCCTGCCGATCAAAGGAGCCGTCAATACAGGCAAGGCAAGCCGGCTGAGGTAATGAGGCCTCGCTTTAGCAGGCGCGATCACACACACACAAACCTTGCAAAGCTCCGGAGCCGCCCCTACGAGCCGAAGTCAGAGTCCAAATCAAAGGTGTGGGGGTTGCCTGCGGCGATCCGCAACGCCCCCACTCACACCGGCGGCTGTAATAGAGGCCAGGGGACCGCCCCGAAGGGTCGGAAACCCCAGCTGCGGTCTGACGGCTGTCAGAGACCCCGGGAAAAAAACGGACTGGAGCCCCAGCGCCGATTTCAATTCCCTGCAGCTTTCTCCTCTATAGGCTCTCACCGAAGAAAAAAAAACCTAGCAAAAATAAATAAAAGGCCTAACGCCAGCTAAGAAAAAGGGTAAGGTTGAACACGAAGAGAGAAAAACACACCAGTCTTCAGTGACTGAGTGAAAAGACTGGTGCATTATGGGAGCAGGGGGCGTGGCCACAGGGCGAAGAGAGATATGTCTAAAAATATCACCCAGTCAAAAGGAACTGATGATGAAGAAACCCAGCTATGGACTGCAGGAGCAGTACTCTGGAAAATGTGGCTGGGTCTTTCAGCATGACAATGATCCCAAACTCACTGCCGGGGCAACGAAGGAGTGGCTTCGTAAGAAGCATTTCAAGGTCCTGGAGTGGCCTAGCCAGTCTCCAGATCTCAACCCCATAGAAACCATTTGGAGGGAGTTGAAAGTCCGTGTTGCCCGGCGACAGCCCCAAAACATCACTGCTCTAGAGGAGATCTGCATGGAGGAATGGGCCAACATACCAGTAACAGTGTGTGCCAACATTGTGAAGACTTACAGAAAACGTTTGACCTCTGTCATTGCCAACAAAGGATATATAACAAAGTATTGAGATAAACTTTTGATATTGACCAAATACTTATTTTCCACCATAATTTGCAAATAAATTCTTTCCAAATCAGACAATGTGGTTGTCTGGATTTGTTTTCTCATTTTGTCTCTCATAGTTGAGGTCTACCTATGATGTCAATTACAGGCCTCTCTCATCTTTTTAAGTGGGAGAACTTGCACAATTGGTGGCTGACTAAATACATTTTTGCCCCACTGTAGATATTGTATGATTGAATGTCCAGCCCTCAGTAATCCTCTGGTACTTCACCCATTCTCCAGCAGTTTTCCAAGATAATGGCCAGAGGCTTTGCAAATCTACAATGCATTTCTTAAAACCTTAAGATGTAATTTATTTGAACTCAGAGAAGTAGATGTTTTGCATGGTCAATAATATTTTTCCCCTGCTTCCATCAAACTTGAAGTAAAATATTTTTTTTCAACCAGCTGATCACAACCGTCTTGAGGGAAAGCATATCCTCTTCTCAGAGAAGACTAAGCAAAAACAGGAGTTGAGTTATTGGGTTTATTTTGGGTTAGTTGGTTAGCTGTTAACCTTTTGCCATATTTGAATGTGTCTGAATAAATATTTTTTGTTGTATTTAAATAATCTTTGTTAATGTAACTTGAATAAAGCTTTCCAGATACTTTATCTGGATAATTTACATATATTCTTCCTTGATTTTTACTAACTTTTAATGCATCCATAGGGACTTCCTCTGTTCCATTGTTTTTACTTTTAAGTGTCTTCTTTTATAAGAACTTCTATCCTTCTTAAGCTTCCTTTTTGTGTTAATATCTTTTATCATAAAATCTATATACTGCTAGAATTCTTGTGTAATCTTTAACTGGCAGAAACAGTGCATCCTAGGGCAACAATGTTTGAACCAACGTACTTCAAATATGGTAATTTACAGAAAGTGTCCAAAATCTGGATGGGATTGAAATTTGGCAAATTTGTGGTCACATGAGTGCTGTTGTGTAGACCTGTCTTAGCCTTCCAGAGGCCAGATAAACCACCTATTCCTTCGGTCAGCTATTCCTATCTAACTCTCTCAGTAGATAGGTCCAACCGTCAGCTATTGTAAGGCAATCAGCCATGTTCAAACCAGCAAGATGTTGGAAGCTGCTTCCACTGCTTTTCTCTTCTTAGTCTTTCTGTTTAGATAAGGAAATATCTCTGGAACAATGACCCAATGTGTTACAAGTTGTCTAACTTTACTTATAATTGCTGCAAATTAATTAAAAATGTTCCTTAAAGTATGTAATTGACTACAGTCAGTTTTAATCTCCCCATACGATTTCCAACAGCACAAGAGTATCCCCCCCCATTACTTAAATCTACATCATCCCTATTCATTAGGTTTAATTAGGATAGCGGACCCCTTTGTGCTTGTATCTGAAAGTATAAGCCATATTCCAAAGAAATGAGGAAGTTCTGGAAAGATCATGTTGGTAACTTTCTCCAAATAGTTGGATTAATGATAGCTCCCACCCACCCACCTTTACTATATGCTTCTTTAAAATACTAGCAATTTGCTTCTGAAAACTATTATTCATATCATCTTAGTTGGATGGCTTAGTTATGGTATTGACATATGGTATTGCTCTTATTTGTCCTCCATTTATTTTAATCCAGATACTCTTGACAATATTCTCAGTTAAATTTACTTTCTATATAGTTATGGATATTTAATGCAACACATTTCTGTAACATCAAATCACAAAATGATTCTAATGTTTTTGCTCATTTTTAATAAGTTATACTCATCTACTATACAGTATTGAAAATTTAAAAGCCATTTCCTAAGAACTTAAGTAGATCTTTTAAATTATATTTGCTTTCTTTTAATACTTCAGACCTATCTGATTATGAGCACCTTACTGGTAGTTGCAAGATGTTGGCAATACTTAAAGACAATTGGGTACAGACTTAAATATTGTAGTGAGAACGTTTCCACTGAGCCTAGAAAATGCTAAATGAAAGACTCTTTATCTGCATGGTTCTGACATAGCCATTTACTACGTCTAGTCTCATGTATCCAAAATAAAGCTATAAAGTTGAAGAGGCCCTCTCAATTTGTCTCTCAATTTACTCTTGTTAATGCATAAATCCTTAAATTTTTAACTCTAGATTTCCCCTCCAACCTATACAGGGTTCAGTTTAAAACCCTTGTGATCAAATCCAGCATGCTTTTGTGAATGCATAAATCAATGCTTGTGATATGCAATCAATCTGACACAAACAATCCATTACCAGGCAATGTAGATTATGATCCCTCAAACCAAATAAAAATATAGACAAAATATGAAAATATATTTTAGAAGTTGCAAATATTAAGAGATACCAAATGCAAGCCTTACAAAAAACAACAACTGTGCAGGACTTTCAGGTAGGGCAATGGCAAGCTAAGACTCCACGAGGGAGGTTCTTAAAGATATCGATAGAGAGATAGACAGACAGACAGACAGGAAAAATATCTCTGGATTAGTTGAGATGACCTTACTTCGTCAATCTCGCTTTCTAAATACTTTTGGATTTACAATTATTTCCAAGTTAAAAGTAGTCGTCTAAGTAATTGTTTGAAAAACTACCTGATGAAGAAAAGTTCATCCCTAAATAGAAGAAAAAGAAATTTAGAGAAAAAATATAAAAGAAAGGCCAAAAAGTTAAATAAGAATTTAATTCAAGAAAATTTTAAATGAATTAAGGGACAAGAAAAAAATTGGAATACTGGAATTTTTGCTAAGATTTTTAAAATAACTTTTGCTAAGGTTTTTGAATTTTAAAATTAAATTATTAATGAAAACAGAAGAAGATACATCTAGAGTGCAGATGGTTGAAGACAAGAAATGAATTCAATGAAACACAGGTAAGAGCTGCTATTAATGCCTACCTCATGGTGATTTGGGCAGCGAAGTATATGTACTTTTCCACACTAATTGCATCTGCAGATAATCGGCCAGCAACCCTCTTTAATCTCCTCCTGGGGAAGGAGATACAGAAGTCTACATGAAAGATCATGTTGAGGAATCTGATTTTCTGAAAGACAAAATTGCTCAAATTCGTTCCCATTTAGGTGCTAGCATGGTTGCTGATCTGGTGGAGATACCTGGGGTAGTTTCTTGCCCAGTTATCTGGGAACAGTTTGACCCTGTTGCTACTGAGGAAATTGACCTAGGGAGTATGTGTGCAACTATTTGTGTTTTAAATCCATTCTCCTGCTAGCTTGTGAAAGTATCCTGGAACTGACATGTGGGTGGGTTCTGATGATGATTAATGGTTCCCTATGGGAGGGGTGATGCCCCAGCATTTAAGGTGGTTGCCCTTTTCTTAAGAAGTCATCATGAGATTCAACCCTATTGGATAATTTTCGTCCTGTCTCCAATCTTCCTTTTCTGGGGAAGGTTTGTTTGTTTGTGTTTCATGTTTCTAAACTGCCGTCTCCATCAAGGAGCTTGTTGAGAAAATGGCTGTGTGGCAATTCCAGAGATTCCTGGATAAAATGGATTTCTTTCCAGTCAGGGTTCAGGCCTGGACATTGGATGGTAACATTGATTGTGCTTTTTGCTAATCTCTGGCGAGAGCAGGATGCAGTAGTACTTTAATCTTCATTGTACTTGATCTCTTAGCAGCCTTTGATGCAATTAACCATAGTATCTTTCTGGCGTTGCTTTGGGGGTTAGGATTGGGTTGTTCTGATCATTTCCTTCCTTTATGGTCATTCTCAGTCAGTGTTGATCCGAAGTGAGAAGTCTAGCCCTCATCCTCTACCAACAATCACCGCTCATAGTCACTCACAACCTTGTCACCTCCCATCTTCACTATTGCAATTCTCTCTACATAGGGCTGCCCTTGAAAAGTATATGGAAGATTCAATTGGTTCAAAATGCGGTGGCCTGCATGGTTTTGTGCAGGTCTACATGTGCACGTTCTCTCTCTTGTGGGAACTGCATTGACTGCTGATTTGCTTCCGGATCCTATTCAAGGTGCTGATTTTCACCTTTAAAGCTTTATATGGCTTGGTACTAGGATATCTGAAGGTTTGTCTTTTCCTAGTCACATCTACTCGACCCATTAGAGTGGGGAAGCAGAGAGTGCTACAGGTCCCCTCTTCTAAAAAGATTCCTCTAGTGGGACCAAGAAGGGCCTTAGCCATGGTAGCTCCCTCCCTGTGGAACACCATCTCTGTGGAAATAATATTGATTTATATTTTGTTGTAAGGTCCTGAAGACCTGGTTTTGCCAATGAGCCTGGGGACTGTAGGGTGGGATGGAGCCCATCAAATGTCTTATATGATTGATTGTTGTCATCAGGTGGGGTGAAGGCTTATTGAGAATAGAATAGAATAGAATAGAATAGAATAGAATAGAATAGAATAGAATAGAAACAGAACAGAACATTTGTGGGAACATAAATTGTTTAATCTATCATAAAAGAGGTAACTAGTTGAAATTTGAGCAGGGTGGATAAAAATCAATGATTTTTTTAAAAAAATCAAAAAAATCAGATTTTTTTTATTTAAATTGGATTTTTTTTTATTTTTATCGAATTTATTTTAATAAAAAGCTTTTGGGGTAAAAATTTATCATAAGATAGTTTTCTATTTAAGATACATAAATAATTTAGTTTATTCAGCATGAAATGGAGCTTAGTTATGTAGCATGAGGCTGTATATTCTGCAACACTGGGACTATCGGTGAGTCAACAGTGGGTCAAAGGAGTAGCAGAGATGACAGTTGCTCTTTAAAAATTATGATTTAAATCGAGTTGATTTAAATCAAGCCTTTTTACTAGTGATTTAAATCATGATTTAAATTGTGATTTAAATCAACTCGATTTAAATCAAATCCACCCTGAATTTGAGTACTAAGAAATGAAGAAATCTGAAAATCTATAGAAACAATATTATAGGGGACTGAGTTCCAGACAGGAAAAAGAGACAAACCTTTTTTTAAAAAAAAGAAAATCTTGGATTTGAAAGAGAAAGAGTAAAACTTACAAAATTACAGGTAAATTATGACATATGAGACATTTCAAAGGCTTTTTTCACCATATATTACTTAGCTAATTCAAAAAGAGTTAAAATACAAAATGCCAAAATATTTAAATGAAAGACAAAAAATAAAAACCACAACAAAGAAAAAAAAGACTAACACATATTTCAAGAATTGGGAGAGAAATTGAGAGAGAAACTGACAGCAATAATTACTGCCTCTACCAATACATTTCTTGAAGAAGATCGTAAAGAGGAAACAAAAGATGAGAAAGAATAATGTGGAAGAATTTACAGACCAGCAGGATAAAGAGATGAACCAAATTACAGCTGATATAGAAACACTGGAAAATACAGAATGGACGTTGACTTACCTGAACGTCCCTTTTAGGAGTGCTGCGACCACTGTCCATGGCTGGGATCTTCACTTCATATCCTGTCAGTAACTGAGTGAGAGCTGTTGAACTCTCCCTGTTAGGACACACCTCCAGTCCCATGATCCTCCAGTCTATCACGAAGACACAGCAAAACTCCAGGAGAAACTTCCAACAAATAATCCAAACACGGGAACTGGATACACGGCAGACAGTCTGAAAAAAACTGCAACAGCAAGGAACATAACAAACAAGGGAGGGAATGGACAGTGGTCGCAGCACTCCTAAAAGGGACGTTCAGGTAAGTCAACGTCCATTTTCCAGAGTGCTGCTCCCACTGTCCATGGCTGGGACATACCCAAGCTTAATTACTAGGGTGGGAGACTGGATGCCCCGAACCCGTGTCCAAGGCTACTCTCTGTAGAACTCGTCGCCCGAAGGCGGCGTCCGAAGAAGCATATGAGTCAATCCGATAGTGACGGATAAACTGTGACACCGAGGACCACGTGGCCGCCCGGCAGATATCTTCCACCGAGGCTTGAGACGCCCACGCAGCTGAGGTAGCCGCGCTGCGAGTGGAGTGTGGTAGAATTCTTCCCGGCACAGGCTTTCCCGATAACTCATACGCCAAAGAGATACACGCCTTAAGCCACCTGCCCACCGTGGCCGCAGAAATCTTCTGCCCCATCGAGGTTGGGTGGAAAGAAATAAGCAGAGCCTCTGTCCGACGAAATGAAGCGGTCCGACGGATATAGATGCGTAGAGCCCTCTTTACGTCCAGTTTATGCCAGCGTCGTTCCGTAGAGTTCCGTGGAGACGGGCAGAAGTCTGGCAAGGAAAGTTCCTGCGCCCGGTGAAAAGGAGTATTTACTTTCGGAAGGAACGTAGGGTCAAGCCTGAGAATCACCATACTGTCCCGGAAAAGACAAAGGTCCTCCCGAATAGAGAGTGCCGAGAGTTCTGACACTCTACGTGTGGAGGTGATAGCCAACAGGAATGTTATCTTGAACGACAGATGTTTCAGCGTAGCCGTCCTAATAGGTTCAAAAGGGGAAGCTGTCAGAGCCCGAAGCACCAGGGAGAGGTCCCAGGTAGGGTATCTGTGGACCTGTGGTGGACAGAGATTGGTCGCACCATGAAGAAAGCCTCTGATGAGCGGGTGTCGCGAAAGAGAGTCGTAGGGAGGACACTTCAAAACGGTAGACAAGGCCGCAGTTTGTCGCCTCAAAGTCGCCGGGGCCAGGCCTTTCTGAAGGCCGGAATGCAGGAATTCTAAGACCTCCTCCACCGTCGCTGAGGTGGGATCCACATGCCTCGAGGCCCCCCAAGCACAGAAGGATCTCCAGGAAGCCTCGTAGATACGGCAAGTGGACGGTCGTCTAGCAGCCTGTATAATCTTGACAACTCCGTCTGACAGATGTGACTTTTTTAGGAGCACGCGCTCAAACGCCAAACGGCCAAGTGGAGCCATTGGGGCTCCGGATGACAGACGGCCCCTTGGAGTAGGACTACTTGAGTGGGCGGAATCACCCAGGGCGGAGACACCGAGAGGGATAGAAGGTCCGCATACCAGGCCCTGCGTGGCCAATTGGGTGCCACCAGAATCAGGTCTGCCTGCTCCCTCAGCAATTTCCTCACGACTCGTGACAACAGAGGAATGGGGGGGAATGCATATAGGAGGCCCTCCGGCCACCGACACCTCAGGGCGTCGCTGTCCTCCGCCGACGGATCTGGATACCGGGATACAAAGCGAGGCAGTTGGGCATTCCTTCGTGAAGCAAATAGGTCGATCATCGGGGTACCGAACCTCTGGCAGATCTCTTGAAACAAGCGAGGGTGGAGTTGCCACTCTGCTGGATCTATTTGTTCCCTGCTTAGCCAGTCGGCCCGGACATTGTCCACCCCCGAGATGTGGTCCGCCTTTATCGACCTTAGATGACGCTCCGCCCAGCTGAACAGATGTTCCGCCTCGAACATTAGCGACTTCGATCTTGTGCCGCCTTCCTTGTTTATGTGCACTTTTGCTGCGGTGTTGTCGGTAAGAATCAAGACGTGTCGAACTTCCACCGCCGTCTTGAAGTGACAAAGCGCCAGCCTCACCGCCCTCAGCTCGAGTAGATTTATACTGCAGCGGCTCTCCGTTGTTGACCACTGCCCTTGAGTCACAAGGCTGTCCAGATGTGCTCCCCAGCCCCGTAGACTGGCGTCCGACGTTAGGGTCAGCCTGTCTGGCTCTGTGAAGTCGCAGCCCTGTAGAATCGCCGGTGACAGCCACCAAGACATCGACAGGCGGATCTGAGGGGGCAAGAACACCCGGTGACTCGAACTGGCACGGCCCGATTTTTGGAAGGGAAGGAGGAACCACTGTAACGCTCGGGAGTGTCTGCGTGCCCACGGAACGATGTTGTAGCAGGACACCATTTTCCCCAGCAGTTGTGATAAGAGCGAGAGCGGTACCTTCTCCAGTGGTAGGATTTGTCGAATCAGGTCGGTGATGCTTTGAGCCCTCTCTGGCGAGAGAAAGACCTGTCCTTTGACCGAATCGATCAGGGCTCCGAGGTGAAGCAGTCTTGTAGCTGGAACAAGGTGGCTCTTTTCCAGATTTATCGAGAATCCGTGGCGTTGGAATGTGTCCAGTACCAGGTCCCGGTCGCACGATGCTTGGTCTGGAAAGGAAGATAGAATCAAGACATCGTTGAGATAGCACATCACTCGCATCGACTGAATTCGGAGAGAAGCAGCCACCACCGCCACGAGCTTGGTGAATGTGCGGGGAGCGGAGGATAGGCCGAACGGCATCGCCCGGTACTGGAAGTGCCTTCCGTCGTACTCGAACCTCAGGAAGCATCTGTGTAGAGGGTGAACCGGAACATGTAGGTAGGCTTCTTTCAGGTCCACCGATTGGAGCAGGTCTCCCGACCGAACCCCCGCTAGTATCGACCGAAGCGAATGCATTTTGAACCTGCGGCAATCTCCTGCAGCATCAGTTGGTGTCGCTCCACAGACATTGGAACAGGGCAGGAGACGAATCGGCTTGGCGGAGCTCCGATAAATTCGATAGAGAGACCAGAAGAAATGGTGCGCAGAACCCAAGAGTCCTTGGTGGAAAGGGCCCACTGGTGATGGAACAATTGAAGCCTCCCGCCTATGGGCCCTGTGAGAGGCGAGTCATTTGCCCCTGCGAGACTGCCTGAAGTTGGAGCCACGGAAAGGCCGTTTAGCTTGAGGCTGGAACTTGCTTCGGTCGCGAAAGGAATCCCTTCCCTGCGCCCGGTCAGGGCCGGAGAAGGAGGTCCTGCGGGAGAAGGAGCCGCCCGAACCCTGAAAGGGACGAAAGGATGGGCGCTGGCTGTAAGGAGTGTACCTCCTCTCATTGCGTCTGTAAGCCGTCGGGAGAATCTTACGCTTGTCACGATCCTCCACCAGGAGCGGGTCCAAGGCAGGTCCAAACAAATTCGGCGCCTTATAGGAAGCAGATGCCAGCCTCCACTTCGCCTTGAGGTCCGCCTTCCAATGACGGAGCCAGAACAAGCGCCTGGAAGAGACAGATGATGCCAAAGCTCTGGACGCAAACTTCACCGAGTTAAGGGAGGCATCTGCCGAATACTCGGTGGCAGCCACAATCTTATTTATGTCCTGGTGCAACCTAGTCTCTTCCGGAGGTAGCCTCTGTTGGAGCTGTTTCAACCAAATCAGAGTGGCCCTATTGAAGAAGGAAGTGGCAGTCGCTGTCCTGATTGCCCAGGCAACTGCTTGATGAGACCTCCGGAAGGCTAGCTCTGCTCTGCGGTCCTCCGACTTAAGACCATCTAAAGAGTCAGTAGAGACCAGTGAGTTGGATGCCAAGGACGCCACAGGTGGATCTACGGCAGGGAGAGCCAGGAGATCCTCTAATTCTGGTGCAGAACAATACAACTTCCTGTCGAGGGTGCTGGGCGATGTCAGAGATCCGGGTTGACCCCAAGGTGACTGAAGAACGTCCAGGAACAGGCGGGGGCATGGAATTACCTCCTTGTCCTGTTTAGCCGACATAAACAAGGCGTCATGGGGTCCCGCGGACGTAGCAGCGCCAGACGGGTCTGCACCAGGAGTGTTGAAATTGGTGGTAAGACGCGCTTTGTGCAGTAGAGACTTAAACATCGATGGACGGAACAACCCCGTGAAAGCTGGTGAATCCGGTGGTAAGTCTTCATCATCCGAAAATTCGATATCCTCCGGGCATTCCTCACCGTGGTCAGACTCAGCCCTGTAGGGGGAGGTAGACTGTCTCCTACCAGCTCGGGTCGAGGCGACTTGATGACCCAGATGAGCGGGCTGAGCCGAGGCTGAGACTGATGGAGGCTGTGACACTTGCTGCATTCCTGCAGCCAAGAAAGAGGAAAAGGCCGATGCGAAGAAGGCCTGCATGTCGACAGGTGCCGGGGCAAGCGCCCCATCGGGGCCCCGAAGTCCAGCCGCAGTGGGGGTAAACGTGGCCTCAGGAGGGTGACAAGCAGGTCCCTGGGAGGGGGTGATCCCCGCCCTAGACACATCAGGCAGCGACTGAGAGACACCCTTGGCAAGGTGTAACTGTTGGGCTTGTTGAGTAGTCGCGATGGCGCCCCTCTCTGGAGATGAGGCTGGGGAATCAGATGAGGAATAGTCCCGGACAATAGCGTCTTGTTGAATAGCGCTGGTGCCCAGACCCACTTCAGCCACAGCCGCCAATCTCGCTTTGTCCCACTGTTTCTCCAGCGCATTGTGGCGGCATTGAGCGTCTCTGTCCAAGCCCTTGGAAGGCTTCGACTTCCTAGAGGTGTGGCTGGAAGACATGGAGCGTTTCTTGGATGTCTTTTTGGCCCGCTTGGCAGGGCTTTGTGGCGGGCTATGGTCCGGCTCAAAGTCAGATGATAGAGCGTGGTCAGCCATGTTGGTAATTGCACAGGCCGACCAAAGAGGCACGGAACTGGCAGAAGAGTAAAAGCTGACCTTCCCAAATACAGCTCACAGTGCTAACCGTCCTCTTTATGTACTTTATATATACAAAATTTAATAAATGTTCTTTCTTTCTTTTTTTTTTTTTTTTTGTAATTATCAAAAACTGGTGTCCAAGTAGCAATACTAAGTTCAAGCCTCTCTCTCTCTCTTTTTTTTTTTTTTTATATAAAAAGTGTAACTATATACAGGGAAAAAGGAGGAAGTCCAATGTTAAGAGGCTGAGCTCTCCAGGCCTGGATTGAAACGTAGGTATATTAAATGGCGAAGGCCTAAACTGCTTGTTTGCTGAGGCAAAAGGGCTTCCAAGGCCAAACTCCTCCCCTCGCTGCACAAAATGGCGGCTCAAGCCCAGATAAAATGGCGACGCTCAAGGGTCTTTGAAAATGGCGCCCGCTGCCCTCCTCAGGCCCAAGCCAGGAAGCCTGCAGGCTCCACAGATTCCTACCGGAGCGTTGTTGGCCCCTCCGGTGTAAGCGCGGTCGAGCGGAGGGCGCACCTCGAGGATGACGCTCCTCCGCGCACAAGGAAAAGCGGCGACGTTTTAAAACGGCGGCAAGCCTGCACGCCGAAGCCTTGACTCACGCCGCTGTCGGGAGGCCAGGAGAACGGGGAGCGCACTGACAGCGTGACGCTGCCCCAAAGCCGCTGCCGATGTCCAAGGATCAGCTGGGAGAGCGACAAGCCTGCACGCTCTTCCCCTCGCTAGCGGCCAACAGTAGCTTGCCGGATCCGCCCCGAAGAGTCGGAATCCGGCGGCTGCGACGCTCCAGGCGCGGGCGGCCCGAAAGGACTCACCGCACGCAGCAGCAGCCAGAAATTAGGTCACAGAAGCACGAAACAAGAAATACTCAAAAATAAAGAAACAAAAGCCTAAACGAGAGGAAAACAATCAGGGAGAGAGCTAAAGTTAAGAACTAAAGCCCAAAACAGCACAGCTCTGAAATTCACGTCAGTTCTTGCCAGTAACTGAGTGATAGACTGGAGGATCATGGGACTGGAGGTGTGTCCTAACAGGGAGAGTTCAACAGCTCTCACTCAGTTACTGACAGGATATGAAGTGAAGATCCCAGCCATGGACAGTGGGAGCAGCACTCTGGAAAAATTGTGGATTATGAGATAGAAAAATGACCCGGCAAAGATTTATTAATGGATTTTTTCAAGAGAGTTTCTAAAGTTTTAAAGAAATCTTTGAGTGAAAGGAAGAAAGCTTGAATGGAAATGCTGCCTACACTATGATGGAGAAAGATAGACCTTTACAGGAAGAAGTGCCACATAGCCAGAAATTACTCTTAACTTTGGCTATCTTTATCAATAAGCCAGGCAATTATTTTAGCCTGGTTGGGGCCTTGTGGCTCAGCAGACTAAAAGCATTGTGATTAACATCAGCTGTCTGCAATTACTGTAAGTTCGAATCTCACTAGGCTCAAGGTTGACTCAGCCTTCCATCCTTTCTAAGGTAGGTAAAATGAGGACCCAGTTTGTGGGGGCAATAAGCTGACTTTGTATAAATATACAAAAGTATGAAGGCTATTGCTTAACACATTGTAAGCCGCCCTGAGTCTCCGGAGAAGGGTGGCATATAAATCAAATAAAAAATTAAAAAAGCCACTAATAAAATCATTTTTTATTGTTTTAGATCACCTAGGATGTAGACACTTAATTTATTATTTTGGATTATGGAGATATTAAGAGGCAGAGTTTATTAATACTGCAGGATTGTACCAGATCAATTTCATAATTGTTTTATCCACTTTAAAAATAATTTTGTAATTAAAAAGCATTTGATAATGAACAAATTTCAGCAGTATAATCTGGGGATGTCATGGGGGTGGGACATTAAGTAACCGCTTGCAAACTACTGGTTGCCCACCTCCAATTTAATGTATTATCCTTATATACACACTCCAGCTTTATGGTTTGTAAACTGTTGAAATGAAATAATTAGAAACCATAATTGAATAAAGTATTAATTTCTTTTACTGTTCCCTATTGAAACATGTCTAATTGGCTTTAAGAACTATATTACATTTTTTTAAAAAAGGAAATACTATTTTATAATTTTTTTCAGGGTTTGGTATTTCTATATAAAGCATAGTCCTTTGCAAAATTTCCATTTCTGTCATGCAATAAAAAGGCAGCACATTTCAGAACTGGAACATACAGCATCAACTAAATTTCCAGCACATTTTATTCTGCATTGACTTTGAAATCAATGCAACTTCAGAGAAAACTGCCATGTATTTATCAGAAAATACATGTTTTCAAGCAAAATTCGAAATAGCAGTTGTCATGTTTTTATAATTTTGCTGGATAATAGTTGCATAGTTCTTTTTATGCATAGAAAAAATGGGATCCCAAGTTTCCAAAAACTAAACTGAAAGTTATCATCAACTTACGTGGGCATATCAAATTCTAATATGGAAGAATTGTTCTGAATTTGATTATCTCATTATCCTACCATCCTTCTCTGTTTCTTTCTCTTGATGCAAACTTTGATTCCTTTGTATCTTTATTCTGAAAGGCTTCTACTGAACACATCAATGTTTCTTTTGTACCAGGTAAAAATGGCATTTTTGGTAGTGAGCAGTAGCAGAAATGCTATTAAAATAGATCTATTCTGTCTCTCATATCAAAAGAAAGATTTTAAATTATTATAGCATACAGCTCTGTAACTGAAATAGACATACATTTTTAAAAATACATGTAAGAATTGGTTCTTTTAAAAGGATGAGGAAATCAGAAATATGAAAGACATTTATTCAGGGCAAAGAACAATGAGGAGAGATAAGACGATGGTGGATACCAAAAGCAAAAAAGTATATAAAAGTTAGTGAAGCCTAAAAACTGAAAAGAATAAAAAAACAGAACATTTATAGATATAATGCAAGCTATATTTTTGAGTAGATTTTATTAGGGCTGTGCCGAGGTACTTTTCTCATACTGTGGATGAATTTACCAGATGGTATGATTTTACCTGGAGAAGTTTGTTCTGAAGATATTTCGGAAACAAGCCCCAAATGGCTGTAAGGTTCAAAACATTTTTAAAAAAATTATTCCTGGAAACCTATTAGCAACTATTGCAATACATACAGTATCAGTGTAAAGATGGATGAAGCAGCTATTACTGGAGTAAAGGCAGCTGCATTTTGCACCAAAAGTGAAATTCCTCCAGTTTCCAACTTCTGAAAATTCTCTGGCTTCCAATTGCCCAGCCAGGAGAAATCATAAATCAGGAGGAATTTCAGAGGAAGTTATACTGTAATTGGGACAGATAAAGAGCTAGATGTTTTTGAACAAGTAGTAACCCCAATATTTCATTAGTGTGTTTAATCCCTTTAAGGTGTGCCCACAGCTCTAGACACTTGGAGGCAAGATAGAATTAGGCATCCCTGCTATACTGATGCTTCCTCACCGCAACCTGTTATATGATCTTTCCAAAGAGGTTCATGTAGATATTAAAATGTAGGATATATAGAATTTCTCTGACAAATTTCTCAATTGTGAGATTCCAAATGGAAGGGTCTATTGTACCAACCTATCCTTCCCTGCCATCAGATATTTGAATCTTCTGGTCAGAATTATTTTCACTGTAAAGTAATGCTTTAATCCAAAATCTTCATATGCAATAAAAAGGAAACAATGACTAGCAGTGAATGCGGTTTAGAGATCAAGAAGGACCAGAAAAGATGCAGTTCCCAGATCTAGGTTTCCAAAATATATAATCTACCAGTGATCAATTCTACTTTGTTCTATGGCTAGGACTGAATCCTGACTGAAAAGGATCCAATTATCTATTTCTTAAGAGCCCTTTAAAGATAAAACTATGCTACCTTCTCAAAAACTTTCTCCAAAAAGAGTGGGAATCACTGTCAATTATTCAAACTACCTGCATCTAGGGAAAGTCTCTTCAAGAGGGTTGTAAAGGCTTGTAAAGCCTAAAGGCATTACAAGAAGTATTCAGTTTACAATATAATTGCAACCTGATATAATTGGATAAAATCCCACGCTTCCAAAATGTCATCATACCAAACCTCCCCTTTTGTTTATGTCATTTGTGATTCTGCCTAAGTTAGGTGCAATTCATTTATTTTTAATGTGTTTAATTATTTCCTTTAAAATTACTTATTGGCAGAAAAACAGAATGTATTTTATTATGTATGTATGTATGTATGTATGTATGTATGTATATCACATACACATAAAGTTATAAAGGAAAAATAGACTTCACAGACAATAGACAAATTGGAATACTTAATGCTTATTTTCCAACTAGCTGGATACCCGTGCTTCGCTATGAAACTATGTGATGGAGCTTGATAAATCGACACAGCTTGACAATTAATGTGTAGTTACGATTGGCCTCTCCTCTCCCCTTCTCCCTCAGCCTTGCCCTACAGAAGCCTCCCCTATCCTATCCCAATTGCTGCTGTGAAAGTAAAACTGTAAGTGAAACTCCTCTCCTTTGCTTGTGTTTTGCATTTGGAACAGATTTCTTTTCAGGTGGGGAGGGGGAGAACTCCTTAGTATCAGATTAAACATTAAGTGTAAAAAAAGTAAAGATCTTGGAGTGTACTTATTGTATCTTTCTACTCTAGGTTAGATAGGGTAGGCACATTTCTAGTCCTTTCCTGTAAACATTGCCATTTTATGGGAGCTAGGAGGCATGTCTTTTTGTGGCAGCTTGTGCCCTATGCAGCACATTCTCCCCTTAAATTTGGCAGGCCTCAACTTTTCTAGTCTTCCATAAAGCACTGAAGATCTGACTTGTTCCCCAAGCACTGGGGTAAGATAAGGTGACTGCATATCAGAAGCTTAATATGGCACCAGGTTTCTTGTTTTAATAGTTTTAATATGGTTTTTGTATTATTTTAATTTTAATTGGGAGATACATCAAAATTGGATGGGCAGCTATTTACAATGAATCAGAGTTTCCCAACCTTTCCAGTTTTGCTGATTGGTGGGGAAGGGGGGGAGAGAGGAGATGGGTCCGCATGAATGGCGGACACATGCACAACTCCATTTGCGCAAGCGGCAGGTCTGCCCATCCACCACTTCCACAGCCCGTTCTCCAACAGCTTAAGGCCAAGTAGTGGCCCGTGGTCCAGGGGTTGGAGATCTCTGCAGTAAATGATTTAAATGAGTATTTCAATAGATGCAATGCTATTTCTAATGCTAATTTTATATTCAAAAGTTTAAAAATCTTTTAAAATTTGAGCATACTAAAAATAATTTTTGGATCTAATTCATAGGCTTCAAATATTATGCAGAAATTTTTGAAAGAAAACTCAGAAAATAGGCATCCATTAGAAATTAAGTTACAACAAAAGTGAGCATAGATAAACAATAAAAAGCTTAGTTTTTCAATAGTGTCTTTATTTTTATATATCAAAATATGGAAATAATTATTGAGCAAAATAGAATTATTTTCAAATTATACATTACTTTCTACAAATAACACATATGGCATTAAAATAAAAAATAATTATATACATACCACTGTGATACTTGATCTAATTATTATTTTATTATGCACGTTAATAACCATAGTGAAGATTTAACCTATGCACATTACCTGTGAATCTCTAATAAATACACCAGTACACTAATTTTTTTTCAGCCTTCATTTGTCTACATAGGAATATTTTTTTTTCTCCATACAAAACATATTAAATAACTCGAGAATAATGAGAAGTAAACTGAATTATTTCTGAATAAAAATGTAGATGACATTTTTAGGGGGTATAAAGTAAATCATCCAACAAAGATGGGAACACTTAAGTCAGAGCCATAAGAATCAGCATAAACTGGAGTATGCTGCAGAAAAGAGAATATATGAGAACAGCAGACATGAAAAAGTATTTAAATTAAACAAGGGAAGACATGGAAAACGAATGTTAAAAACTGTCATTAAAAAAAGAAGCTTGCAGAAGACAGCAACTATCCTCACAGTGAGTTAAAGGGAGATCGATGAAAGAGCAAGGAACCAATTGTCACTGTACTCCTGAAATATCCATGGGATTATTTTATGCTATGTCATAGGAGACACTGTCAGTCTTATGTGGCAGACTGGCATTCTATTCCTTACACTGTCATTTCATCCTCAACACTTCGATCAGAATATCAGTGTATTTCAAATGTCATTTCATCAACGTACACCATCATTTTTATTTTTTATTCTAGTCATGCTGTCTATCCTTCCACCTGTTGTTCTTTCTAAAGATACACCTGTGATACTTCTATGTATTGTCATCGTTCTATTATACAATAATATTTTGTGAATATTCTAGCCTAGCTAGCATCATTTCTCATTCACCCCTACCTTTTATATTTCCATTCCAAGCTTAACCATATATTTGATTTCTAGTCAAGCTGCCCATCCACTTTTTTATATTACTTCAGTCACCCGTTAACTCACTGAACAGTCTTCTGAAAACTGAAAAGAAATCAGCATAATTAACAAATGTTAGCAATAAAAGTGAAATACAGGAAGTCTTCGTCTTATGACCACAATTCAGCCCAAAATTTCTGTTGTTAAATGAGACATTTGTTAAGTGAGTTTTGCCCCATTTTACGATCTTCCTTGCCATAGCTGTTAACTGAATTACTGCAATTGATAAGTTAGTAACCCGGCTGTTAAATGAATCTCGCTTCCCCATTGATTTTGCTTGTCTGACGATCACAAAAGTTGATCACATGACCTTGGGACACAGCAACAGTCATAAGTATGAACCAGTTGCCAAGCATCTGAATTTTGATCACATGATCATAGGGATGTGTTATGACCCAGAGTTGGCACGCAAGCAACACATGCTAGGTGGAAGCTTGACAACTTTTATTCAACCACCATCCTCCACAATCTAGCAATTCCTGGTCCATTCTCCAAGGTCTCTGTCCGGAAGCTACCCTTACAGTCCAAGAGCAAGGCTCAAACACACACGCTTTGTGTAATTTCCCAGGAGAGAAAGTCCATAGGAGCAGCATTGCTCCGGGGGCAAGACAGGCACTCAAACTTGGCAAAGTTCACAACGAATGTCAAAGCAAAAAATCAAACCTCAGTCCAGATCAGCAAGGATTCTGGAGCAAAGCTCTTCTTGGAGGCAGTTGGGGTGCCCTCCTCCCGAGTAATTAGGTCACCCTGCGCTGACTCTACCTCTCCATTCTCCGCACTCAGAGATCGGGTGAAGGAAGCATTTGCTCATCTCTGGAATACTGCCCCTCCTCTGCTCCGCTGCCTGCCCTTTCCATCTCCTCCCCAGCTTCTGGGGCTTGAGGGACCGGGGACTGCCTTGTCCTCATGCCCAGGTTGTTCCTCATGGGCCATAGGGACTGCGCCCTTCTCCTCCATCAGCCCCAGCTCCATCTCCTCCTCCTCCTCAGACCCGGGCTCCGATGATCGTAATTGTGAAAAACAGTCTTAACTCACTTTTTCCAGGGCCATTGTACCTTTGAGCGATCACTAAATGAACTGTTGTAAGTCGAGGACTGCCTGTATCAACTTAAATCACTGAATACCAGAGAAAAAACTTTTCCTTCTTTGTGCACTGAATTACTGCAGGAACAGATACTTTATGCAGCAGTGTGGACTATTTCAGGGAGATACTGGCAACTAGAACATCACAATTGCTTGATTTTCAATAGATAGTATACTGAACTAGTATGTTAATGGTTAAGGTGCTGAACTTACTTTCCTTTCCTTAGCCAACCCATGGGACTCACTACGTGCGTATAGTACTGATTTGGTTGCCAAAATAGTGAGAATTGTTTTAATTTTGTAATCACACACAATCACAAGTATTAATTTTTAGCTCTCTTGAAAATGACTAAGATCTGAAGAATGCAAATTTGCACTGATAAAGGTTGGAGTCATCAAGTTTTCTAGATTGTGAGATTTGCCTCTTTACTCAAGACACAAGGTTTATCCGCTTGAATAATCGTAAATGCTAGTTTGGCATATATAAAGTGCCTATTATATCTATCATTATGCTACTAAAAATCTCATTCATGCAATGTTTAACAGATGAAACAATGAATCATCGGGCAACAATTTTTGAACCTTAAATGAGTTAATTTACAGAATATGTCCAAAATCTGGGACCCTCGATTCCTGTGGAATTGATCTTGGCAAATTTTATAAAACATTTTATGATATAAACTTATCATAAAAGTTTATAATGTAATACAAAATGCAGTAAAACATTTCTGATATAGAACCATGCTACAATCACAATTGGGACTGAGACAATTTAACTGAGAATTACAGTTTGTTAAGGAAGTATCCACAGATTGCTTTCCGGTTTTTCTCTCTATTATTTTTTCCCCCGCTTGAAATTCTGTCTTGAGAAGGATGCCCAAACAGGCTAAATCACTCCTGTGCCCAAGAAGGGCTCCAAGAAAGCCATCACCAAGATGCAGAAGAAAGGGGACAAGAAGCGCAAGAAGAGCCACAAGGGAATCTACTCTATCTACGTCTACAAGGTGTTGAAGCAGGTCCACCTGACACCGGCATCTCCTCCAATGCCATGAGCATCATGAACTCCTTTGTTAACGACATCTTCGAGCGCATCACAACCAAGGCTTCCTGCCTGGCTCACTACAAGCGCTCCACCATCACCTCCTGTGAGATCCAGACAGCCATGTATCTCCTCCTGCCCGGAGAATTGGCCAAACATGCCGTCTCCGAGGGCACCAAGGCTGTAACCAAGTACACCAGCTCCAAGTAAATGAGCTTGAGATGAAATCTCCTTCGCCAGACCCAAAGTCTCTTTTAAAAGCCACCAATAACAAAATAAAAAGAATTTTTTAAAAAAGGAAGTATCCACCACAACCCAAGTCATTCTGGGCTTGGTGTCTCCCAGCCCTGACCTTTGTAAGTTAAGGGGCCACCACCAACTATCCACACTTGCCTATCTCTTCCGTATTGTTGCCCTTTGGCTGCCCTGCACCTTATCTTAGAATGGCAAGCAGTCTCAGAACTGTGCAGAACCTGGAAAGCTGAAGTCACCTCAATCCAATTCTGGTCACCCTCCCAGGGTGGATTTGATTTAAATCAAACTGATTTAAATCACGATTTAAATCACTAGTCAGTAAGGCTTGATTTAAATCATAGTTTTCTACATAAAGACTAATTCTTGCTGGTATAACTTTAATATGCAAATAGATGAAGATTTTTAAAATAACTTTTTATCCCCAGTTTAATAGGTTAATCATTCATATTTGGATAACTTTTCTGTTGTACTTAGGAAGGAGAAAAATAATCATTACCTTAATAATAACAATTTAAATAGATTTATTCAACTGAAACAATAACATTACAGCATGTTATTTGCTTAAACAAACATCTATGTTTGTTAACTAATTTGGCTAAACAAAATATATATATTTTAAGAAACTTAGACTGTCAGCCCAGCCTACACATGAAAAACTTAAATACTGTCCTTTGTAGCTCACTCGTCATCTTCATCTTCTTCTTTGTTCAAAATCTGGAAAAGAAAAATAAGCTTTCCTGCTTTATCGGGTCCCAAACGATTTCTCAATTTAGAATGAATGAGTCCAAAGGAAGAGAATATTCTTTCAATGCCTGCAGAAGAAGCTACTGCTGTTAAAAGTGAAATCATTACTTGAACAGTCTTTAAATCCAAGTGCTTAAGTGACTTCCACCAGTTCACCGGTGTGACTTTCTTTAAAATATCATCAGCAAACATATATTTCTTGAATGGTTCCTCCTTAGCTTTGAAGTTTATTATAGTTGGCATTACAGATGGATGATTGCTGGATACCCATGTCATAGCTAACTCCTCAGCACTTAAGTTTTGACCCCGATACTGGATATTGACAATATTTGCCAAAAAATGAGCTGAAGACAGTACTTGTCCCATTCATTTTTTTAATGCTTGTAATTTAATTCTGTCCATGTGTAGTTCTGTTTTTAAGTGTTCACTCAGTTCCTTCCAAATTTCAACAGCATCAGCAATAAAACAGCTATTTTTCTGTATTTGGTTTAAAGCTTCAGAGATGGGTTTCAGGATGCTCAGCATATATTCAACATTTCTCTTAAGCCCAATGTTGAGGATTTTGGCCATGACAGTGCCATCTATTTTATCTCGATTTTCTTTACAAACTGTCATCAGAATAGCCCAGTTCTTGATATACTGCTCAAAACAGTCCACCACAGAGTTCCATCTAACATCTTGTGGGAGCGTTAGCTTGGTTCCACCCATCCTTTTCAGAGCTGCTGCAGCAAAATGATTGTTACGGAAGTATTTAGCAATTTCAACAACATTAGTCTTTATTTCTGGAACACTTAAGTCTTTGGCTAAGAGGTACAGCAAATGAGCACTGCAACCATGTTATTAACTTTGTATTCCCTTCCTGCTCTTTTAAATTTCTTCTCATCTTGGATAAATTTGCAGCATTGTCTGTGACCAAACTGCATACTAGACATTTGAATTTTTGTTCACGTTATTATAGCTTTTACTGCCACTTCTTGTAAGTATTCTGCTGTGTGTGCATTTCCTGGCGTATCAATTGTTTGTGCAAGGAAGACTTTCCCTTCTTCTGTTGTTATACAAGCACATACAATAGGATCATTGTGGACATTACTCCACCCATCAATACTTAGGTTAACAATTCTACCCTCCAGAGCTGTTGCACATTGCTCCATTTGTCTGTCATACACTTTATCCAGCAGTTTCCCTGCAACATCTGCTCTGCTGGGTGGACTGTATCCTGGTCTCAGTGACTGAACCATATTAATGAAATGTGGGTTCTCAGTCAGATGGAAAGAAGAGCTCGTTGCATAAACAAACTGGGCATTTTTTTCATCAATTAACTCTTTTTCTAATCTGCTAGTTTTTATTACAAATTTATCTATGGTGGTTCCAGGAGGGAAGGGTTTTTTCTTTCTTTTAGGTGATAGTGATATGTGGCTGTGGGTGTCTGATGATGATGATGCTAATGAAGCACTATCCTGGATGGATAACTCTGAAACTGTAGAACAGGAGGATGGTGATCTTGAAGGTGGATAGTTTCCAGAATCCATGAATTCCCCTAAACAAAAAAGTCAATGCTGTTATTTTATTGTTTATACAATTTCTGCTTATTGTACACAGCACTGCCCCAAAAGGAATATTTGCTTTTCTTCATAACTGTACCAAATGACAGTAACATGCAGTAATAATAAGAAATATAATTTTGCTCAAACATGACAGTTCAAGGCAGTCTTTAGAAATACAATTCAATAAAAATGTTTACCAACCTGAAGATCCTGCCTGTTCAAATGTGTTTCTTTGGTCATCTTCATCACAGCACTTCTCATGATGTTGCCTCATTCGGGCCACCAGGCCTTGCATTTCTTTGTTGCAGTGTTTGCAGTTTGCACGCATGCCTGCCTTACCGATAGGTAAAGGAACTTCATTAAAATATTGCCAAACTGGGTCTCTTTTACGGCCTGCTGCCATTATAGGTTTTTTCCTCCAAGGAAAGAATGTGATAAACCTCAGGTGATACACACAAAAAGATCCAAAGACTTGTCTGTCTGTGGCTGTGCAGTATTGTGCTCAGAAAGTTTCACTTTCATTTTGTACTGCTTGTCTGCTTGCCCCTTCCTCCTCACACTTAGTTTCACTTTCTTCTTGTGCAGATCTATTCCACTCCAAACAATCAGAAAAATATTGTTTCTATTCTATTCACTGAACTTCTTGAAACTTAGCAGTGAAGGGGTTGATTCTGTATTCACAGGTTTGTAGAACAATAGGATTAAGGTCTTTTTCTCAACTCTGTTCATGTTATAACATTTTTGCTGTGAAGAAGAGGCATGTGATCTCTGCTGAGTCAAATTCAGTTTTGAGAACTGCAAAAGTAAACCAAGCATCTGTGATAATATCTTGTAGGCAGAGAAACTGCCCAATAATCTTACAAAAACCTCTGGAAGAGCATGACATTGTGAATGGATTGAAGGGAAACAATAATAAGGATATAATAAATAATACTAGAATATGATATACTGGTATACTAGATTCTTAAACCATTAGGTTCCTGTAATACATATATGCCTTTGTATTTGTATCACATATATTATGCCTTTATATTTCTATCTCCTGTAACAAACATATTCTGTTATTAGGCCTTTGTAACGTATCTGGTATTTGTCAAACGTATGTCCCTGCCATTTGACCTGAACTCATATCAATCTTCTTTCTGTGCTATCTAAGAGCATGGTACCTATCAACAAAGGGATAATTTACACCTCAGCCTTAATTTATGTTTGATCTGGATAAACTCATCTTCCAGAGCCAGGGGGCTAAGTGGCCAATTGAATAAACAAAGAAATGCTCAAGATAAAACTAATTGGGAAGTTTCTATTCCCCCTTGCAGAGCAACAAGGAATACACAAACCTAAATTAGGAGGCCAGAATTGGGTACTAAGCTGATGTCTCTGAGGGTATAAAAGGACGCCATACCTTCCCCAAGGTGTGGCTATTTCCTCGCATGCATTGTATCTGTATGTTCTGGATATAGTTCCACCCAGTATTTTGTTTTTGGACATAAATAAAAGCTGTTTTTTTGCAAGCTTCGTCTTGAGTCTCTCTCTCTTTGGCATTCTGGTGACTCAAGTGTATTTTGGGACCTTACAGATTAATGGAATTTATTTACCAAAAAAATTAAACATATACAGCCTTATTCTACATAATTAAAAAACTAATCTTTATTTCATGATGGAATAACCTTTGGATGGTAATATATTTTCCTCAAAAAGCATTTTAAAAAAATCCGATTTAAATAAAAAAAATCCGATTTAAATAAAAAAAATCTGATTTTTTTGAGTTTTTAAAAAAAATCATTAATTTTTATCCACCCTGCACCCTCCCCATCCAGGACCCCCACCAGCCTGTTGTCCCAGTTTACCTTTTCTGCCTTTTTGCTTCTGCTGCCGATGAGATATGCCCAGTATGACTACTTGGGCACATAGGCCTGGCTTCACATGGCAAAAACTGTGAATGCACTGTGCTCCTGTTTGGGGCTGACTATGCATTGTGAAAGAGAAAAAGAGAGAAAGATAGAGAGAGAAACCCAGACAAAGCAGCTTAAAGGGGTTTTCCATTTTTCGCCATGTGAAGCCAGCCCCAAATGGGCCAGGAACACAGCACAAACAGGGGACTGGTACCCTACGGATTCTTTAAGCTACTTTGTGCCTTTTTTTCTCTCCCAGCCCCATAAGGACCTTCAGGTAGACTGAGCCAGCTGTAATAGAATGTCTGAATGACCTTAAGAACAGTGGAGAAGAGGGGCTTCCTAGGAAACATCTCTTTCCCCCTTTCTCAAGATCATTTATGCATTTCATTAAACCAGCCTCCTCAGCAAAAGCAAAAAGATAAAAGCAAAGGTGAGCTGGGCAGCAGGGCGCCAAAAGGCAATAGATGAGAAGATAGGTGGGTGGAGGGAGTTTCAGCACACTTATGCTTATAAACGTGAGCAGGCTTCCAAGCACCTGAATTTTGATCATATGATTGTGGGGGCACTGCAACAGTTGTAACTTAGTCCCTTCATTCAGTGCTATTTTAATGTCAAAAGTTGCTGAACAAATGCCATAAATTGAGAACTACCTGTAATCTACATACATTACATTCATAAGTAAGATTAACAAGAAACAACAAAATCATACATCTGTTCACACATCAAAAATCAATAAAATCTCTATTAAACAAATAACTTACTACAAAAGAAAATACCATAATCTTCTAACATATCCACTCCATGTCTTGTTGAAATAATCACTTTTTTATATTCTTCATAAATTCCAATACATGTAGATCCATACAGAACTTGGGAAAATGCAGTCTAAAGGAGACAGCAATTGAGAAAGCCCACTCAGTAGTCCTCTAAGAAATCTAAACAGAGCCCATTCTTGCTGATCATATGCAGTTGTAGTTCCCAATCCTTCAGATCTCAAGAACAGTGCCAAAGATATCTATTAAATACTGGACAGAATTCAGAACATACATTTCTAATGAGGTTTCTAACAGAAATACAAAATAAATTTGTAATTAGTATGCTTAGCACTGGAATAGCTGAGGATCACAATAAAACATACATGACATCACTCCCTTATGTATTTACATTAAATACAAGAATACAAGTATTTAAGAGAGGTGTCTCTATGATGACATAATTCTATGTTAATTTTGGCATAATCACTTTTTGCTTGTCCTCTATTAACCATGGCAATTGGGATTGGAACCAGCTTCCCACTGACTTTGTTTATCTGAAGCTGGCAAAGAAGTGACTATAGGACATTGCAATGTTTTAATTGAGATCCAGGCACCAATTTGTTCTGACAAAGGCAAAACTAAAGTGCTTGGATTTATAAACCATTTCTTTCTTAATAAATTCAAATAAGCATCTAACAATCTATTATTTAAAATGATTATCAATTACAATAATGTTTGGTTTTTAAAATATGAGATGTTTTTATCTCTAAGAGCTAATATATTTACAATCACAACAGTGATAAAACTGAATCTATAAAGGAAATTATTATCAGACAAATCATTTTCCTATAAGAAGACTTTTCCATTATACCTGCTTATATAGTATAATAATAAATCAAACCAACTGCACCTCCTCCTCTGGTCATCGATGACACCAATTTGACAACATTTAAAAAAGTGGTGGAGCGTATGCTTTAAACTTACAATAGTTCTAATGAAATCATATTATATTTGTGCCCAATCAGCTGCACATTGCTGCTATAAATAGGGGTAGTTGAATTTTGATTACAACTTATACAACCCCCTCATGATGCTTCCACTTAATATTTCAAAGATCAAGAAGGAACATAAGGTCAATTACACTGATCTCATGATATTTTTTTAAAAATGTACAAATGTAGCATCATGCCTCAATGATTATTTCATAAGAATCAAACAGATTCTGTAAAATATCCTGCCAGATACTTTTCTGCATAGATTGAAGAAAATACTCACTACATTGATCAATCAAGTGTAGTAATATTACATTTATAAAGCTCTCTTAACAATTAGAATCCTGTTTTACTGGGTATTGCGTTTTACAAACTATTTTGTTAGTATTTGTTCTAAAAAGAACAAGAATGTTTCCAATTTTATCTATATCAAACCATAACAAACTTAAGATTCCTTTCCTTGCATTTACCGCCCATTTCTCTTGATAATGTTTTTTTAACTTATCTAAAACTTTCAAAAAAAAAGACGACATTAGCAATTAAATGACAGTACCAATTACCTTTTTCAAGATGAATATTTTGATTTACATTATCTTAACTATTGCACATTATTTGTAATTCAGAATAAAACTATTACCAATTCTATCTCTGTACTTAATAATTTTGTATTTAATCTGTTGAGCCGAGTTGTTAAGCTTATTACAGATTTCACACTCCAAAAATGTGAATGACAAACTGTTCTTTTCACCATTTAAAAACATGGCTAATAAGGACAAAGAAAGACCTCACACATACTGAATTGGAAGGAGCAGCTTTACAAAGTCCTGTTGTGGTCAGTAAATTAAAAACAAGCCCCTTATCTGAGGCAGATAAAAAAAAAAGTGGCAAGCTGAGAGCAGATCTGATGTTGCCCATACCCCAGGAGGATTTTATTTTCACTATAAAGGCCGGGAGGGGGACATTTTAGTTATTAGTAAATAAATCAAGCAGCAAAGAGCAAGGCCTAAACGCCTGCCAAAGGAGTCGGGGCCTAGCTTTCTTCCCTCCCTTCCACACAGCCTGGGATTGATCTCAGGGCCCTATTCGTTTGCCAAGAAAACGTAAAAAGGCAAGAGAGCGAGAAAGAAGAATCATATTGAACCACAAAAGCACATGGGGCGAATGTAAAATATAAACACGGCATTGGGCTCTGAGTGGCTGTTATTAAAGGCCTGAATTACTAAACATGAGAGGCGGGGAAAGTCGAGCGGCCATTTCAATAATATAAACCTCCCCGAATTAGACATTATTCAAATGAGAACGAGAGAGGGAGGGGGGGTTTGAAGAGGAAAGAATTTAAAAAAAGAGGCGCATTCAACCTGTCACCCCAGAACCCCTGACCTTGCCAAGCAACACATGGGAAGTGGGGAAGCATTGTTGACCGCTCCCTCTCTAAGTCTCCCCCCACCCCGCTGCCCACAAACCAAGAAACACCCCCCCCTCCACGCTCTCCCTCCATCTCTCAGAGGGAAGATTTGGCAGGCCAAGCCAAGTCCTGTCGGGCAAGCGGACAAAACCGACCCACTGCATTTCCTAAGCGGAGCCCTACCTCCTCCCAAGAAAGGAGGTTAGATGCACCCCCATATACACTTTACTTGATGGAGAGCAAATCCCTGTCGAGCAGCCGGCGCGCGCCTTTCGAGGTTTGTCTTAGGCCAAAGATGCCCACCCCGAGGGCAACCCCAAACTCCCCTCGGCGCGTAGGCCTTGGCCTCTGGGGAAATTAGGCTGCCTGCGGGAGAAGGACAAGCGGCTTGCAGGAGAGACGCAGAAATTCACTTTTTTTTTAAAAGCACTTTTCTCTGCCTTTCCCCAAGCCAGCGCGACCTCTGAGGGGACGCGGACGCAGATGCATTTGGGTCCCCCCAAAGACTGGATGCGGCAAGGTTGAGCGCCCTCCTGTTGGCTCTTCTCTACACGTCCCCCTCCTCCGGCCGTTGCTGCGCCGCCCCCCTTGTCTGAGCCTACTATTATACAGTAGATGAATATGCAAAGCAGCTTTGGGTAGCGGCGGCAACGGTCGGCCTAGCTCTCCGAGTTGGGCTCCAGGAGCGAGGGTGGGGGATCCTGTCCGTTGCCCCCCGCGCCCGCGCGCGCGTGTGTATGTCTATGCGTGCCTTGTGTCTCTTGTGTCTGCACGGCGGCTACCCCCCCCAGCTCCCTCCTGTGCCGTTAATTATAATAATTCTGAGTACTAATAAATTATGCTAAGCGAGGAAGGCGGGCGGCGGGGGGGCGCGTGTACGAGTATGAATATGAATATGTAAAATGCAGTAATGATTACCTGCCGCCACCGCCGCCGCCGAACTCTCATCTTGACTCGCTGCTCCTCCGTCCGCCATTTTGAATATTTTAATCAAAATCGGCCGCCCGATAAACCCTCCCTTGCTTGTTTGCTCCTTGGCTGCCCCCTCCCTGCTCGCATTCCCTTTTGCGCAGGCGCCGACTGGATGCCTCTGTCCCTCTCCCTTTTTTCCTGACGCGGCCGGTGCGCATCACCACCTCTCTCCACCACTACCGCCCCCCGCCCCGCCGCCGCCGCTCCGTCACCCCCGCGCCTCCCGGCTCCGTTTGCTGGACGAAATCGAGACGTCCGCTATGCGCGTGAGGGCGAGTGGGCGGAATATGGGATGGCCCAGCGGACCGAAGTAAATCCAACCAGCTACAAAGCGACTTTTTCTGCCTGTTTTGCGACTCTACTCAAAGCCGTAAGAGACGCAAAGGCAAGCCAGTTAAGTGAACTCCAGAAAAACTTTATTCAAATTACAAATACGCTCTGCTCTTGTTGAATCGTGGAAGGTGCTCACTTGTCCCTATGCACCAGCTTTAGTTTTGTATTGAGTTCTTCCTGACCTCACAACTTCCACATTGCCTGAGAACAGAGCCCCCAGCTGTAGGGAATTCTTAGTTATTGCAATTTTCCTCCCACGTGCCTTATGCTACCACTGGGTCAACATTATTTCGGGTTAACTTGTTCCTTTTGGCATTTGAATCTAAGCATTCCAATCCTTTCCATATTTTATTCAGATGTAACCCCTGTACATTATTTGGAAATTCATTCTCAGAACTTTCAATTTAATGTAGAAATTTCAGTTATATATTTCTATTATATTTCAGTTTTCCCAATTCTTTACAAATTGCATGCAAAATAAAACAATACCACGCCGAAGTTTAGAATCACAAAACTGTTGTCAGAAAAATAAACAATATAAAGTTACAAAATGTCGATCACCAAAAACATTGTGCAACATACTGCTGATCCCTGTTCTGCCTCAGGAGGCTAGGATACAGTCTGAATGTAAAGAAATGACTGAGGAAAATCATGGCCATAATTGCTTTGCTCCATTTCTCCTTCCACCTGTCAGTGGGAAAAGCATTACCTTTAATGGGGGACAGGCTGGAGGGGGAGGCAGATTTTGACAGATGATTAGTAGCTTTAATTTATCTGTCAAACCATGCTTTCATTTGGGCACATGTTTTTCACATGTTTAAAGTTAGGCCATATATCCTAGAACAGATTATAAGTAGCCTGAGAAGCAACTGAGAAGAAACATTGGATGGTGTGGGAAAAGATTACCTGGTAAATTTCAACCTCAAAAAAGCTGCAGCCCCTTTTGAAAAACCAAACACTGATATATTGACAAATCATATGAACAGTACATGAGGTGTGGGTGAAGAGTCGAGTGGGTCTCCTCTGCATTTAAGCATATATTTACTCTTTTTGCTTATTCTCTGGAGTTTAAAGTGTTGGAGAGTGAAGGAGTTCACTAGTGGATTTTAATGTGGAGGCAAAGAAATTTAGAGATTTAAATATTTTCCTGCCTAGTATACGAGAATAAGCAATTGAGGGAGTGAGGTTGACTGGGAACAGAATTATTTGTTCACTAAATTAGATACTGCACCTCAAAATCAAATTCCACTTTGCTAATGTGTACACACTTATATCCAAGACACCATCACCCCTTTTAAAGAATGGTATTCCCAGGTTGTGTGGAATATATGTAATAACCAACAAACACTTAGAAAACACCAATCAGGCAAGGCATTGTACATAAACCAGGTGTTCAGTCTCTCCAGCAGCCCAACCTGAAATGCCACTGAAGGCAGTGATCAAAGGACAGAAGACATGCTGCAGCAGCCAACAGTGGCCAATAGGAGCTGGGTAGATCCCAGACTATGAATATATTATTATTTGCATCATTGATGAAATGGTAAATTATAATCAATGGCTTGCCTTGGGGTAAAGCAAAGAAGGAAAATATTATATTTACATTGGAATCTCTAAAGATAAAAGTGATCTGCCTCCAACATGGGCTGCAGATGAGACAGGCAGTGTCATAAGAACATCTTATTGCAGTATCTTTGTGCACACAGATAAAGAGATGAGCAAACAACCTGGAAGTGTCCTTTGACAACTCATTGTTATGTTTATCATCTAAGGGGCAAGCAACAATGGCAAAACTAGAAACAGAATGCAATCCTTATGAAATCACTTTTAGAAACGTTCCATTGTCCACAACTCAAGTGTTGAGAGAATGTAATTTCAATGATTACATAAAATTATATAAATAACATCAATTGGGGTTTTTAACAAAGCCATTGTTACCATTTAATTTTACAAAAATAGACATGAGTTTTTATGAACAATAATATATAAGAATGCATTTGATTTATTATTTTGTTGTGAGATTTAACATCCTAATCATGTCCAACTCTCTTTAGCGCTTTTGAGAGATCAGCCAAAGTAAGCTAAAACAGAACATCATTGTAAGGCTCTATCTCAATTCTAATATAAAAATAAGTAAATAAAAATACAGTTTTACAACTTCTGTGAGGATCCAGGGCATGGCACAGAGATAACACAAACAACTGGCCTTTCAAACCACCCCTTTATTGTTCTAAATCTTCCCACTTTTCTGGCAAGTCCCAGAGCAGAGGGATAACAAACCCCCACACAAACCTCAAGTAGCCTCTGGCTGCAATTAGTCCAGCCCAGCGCTGTCTGCACCAAGACTGCACAGCAATAAATCCCAAATGTATTTGGCAAAACAAGAGCAAAGAAAGGTAAAAGATCCAGATAATTAGTCCAGAACACCAACAAGGAATGCAAGGACTCTTGGCACAACACTTCAGGAACTCAGTGTTTGTTCCCAACAAATGCCCCTCCCCACGGTGTCTCTTTAAGTCTCATTCCCCAGGTGTGCCTGGTGAAGCTGGGTGGGGCACTCTCCTCGCAAGTGGCCTGTTCCATCTGCGCTGATCACGCCTTCTCTGCACTCTCCGAGCCCTTGCATCAGGAGGGGGTGGTTCTTCCTCCTCGTCTGAGCTCTGTCTCTCCTGTTCATCCTGCCTCTGTTCCTCCCTGCCTGCAGACCTTACTAATTCCGAACAGCCTTGCCTGGACTGAATCTGCCCTTTCCCAGTTTCCTCCAAGGCCAATGGAGCTGCCCTCTCACTCGCTATCAGTTCTTGTTCCAGCTCATCTTCCGCCCCAGATTCAGACTCCGACGGCGGCATGACAATTTCACTCAATGTGAACTGAAACGAATAGCTGTCCAGTTTTAAAAACGAAAGAGGTAGACAATGTGCCACTCTTGCCTTCTGTGCTAAACAAAGGGGCACCGGTCTTGATTCAACTGCAGTAAGCACTGCCAAGCCTAGCATAAGCAAAAATGGTTGATAAATTAAAAAAAAACCTAGAGCAACAGAAAACTAGACTGCAGAATTCAAGCAAGCCTATTCACTTTTGGTAAGACTGGAGATGGCGCAATAAGAACAAGAATTGAGGACAATGATGAGGTCACTTAGTAGTATCTAACAGAAGCGGAATTACAGGACATGTTCAATGAAGTAGATGTTGATGGCAATAGCACAATTCACTTCCCAGAAGTGAATTTGAGACTGATGGCAAGAAAAATGAAGGATAAAGACAGAGAGAAAGAAATTAGAGAACCATTCTGTGTTTTTGATAAGGATGGTAATGTTTATATTAATGCTGCTGAACTTCGCCATGTGCTGACATATCTTGGAGAGAAGCTAACATGAAGTTAATAAAATGCTTAAAGAAGCAGATATTGATGATGATGATTAAGTAATCATTAAGGAAGTGTTTATACAAATGATGACAGCAGAGTGAAGACACTGCACAGAATGTATTAAATTTATTGTACAAATTGTTTATTTGACTTTTTCTCTGTAACTTATCTTAAAAGGATTTTGTCCTTCTGTTAAGAGAGATGCATGTATAATAAACTCATTCCTCCATGTTTTTCTCTTTATCTGTCATCCTGATATTTTGGAGAAATAACAAGTGTTTGCATATTATTTACTCTGGATGTTTAAACCCTTCCACACTTCTAAGCTTAGATGGTGTTGGTCAAATGAGGGTTCATCTAAGTTATATTGAAATTAGTTATTTTAGAAAGTTTAGCAAAATGTTGAAGTGTATTATTGGTGTGGAATATGAACTGTTGACAATATGGAACTTTAAAAAGTTTGGACTATTGCATGCTTGGTAGGTTATCCAGGTATTCATACATTATTTTTTCTATTCCTGGTCCTGTACCAGAAGACATTTATGTTCTCCGATCACTATGCTTTTAAAAACTTTTGCTCAGCCACTTATTTTCAAAAGAATCTGCTTATGGCACAATTTACCTCAAATCCATTAAAAATATAATTTGTTTCCAATAAAAATAATTAATTGAATTAAATTTAAATAATTAAGAATAATAAAAAATAAATAAAAAAGAAGTCCTTTAAGCCATTTTCAATGCCCATATTATTTTTATTACATAGATATATCTGTATAAACACTAAAAAAGCAAACCACTTACAGTATAACAGTAAAATTTGATTACATTATTACCACTCCCAAAATGTTATCTATGATAGAATAGAATATAGGGCAGCAATTTCAAGGTGGGTGTCTTCCAGCTGTCTTGGAGTTTAACATCTAGAATCCATTGCCAGCATGCCCCAAAGTCATGCTGACAAGGAAATGTGGGAATTAGTCAGATATGCCTGGAGGGATCATGTTGCAGGCGTAATCGTACAGGCATAATTGTAGTATTGAACAATAATACAGGGATGTTATAAATGTTGTAAACAAACAAACTACACTTTCAAATTGCACACACACCTACACTTCATTGAAAATTATTTTCTGTGATCTAAAATGTGTTTTTGAATTCAAGAACTGAACTAAGATAACAATCCTTCCACATATTTCAGCAGTAATTTGCATGCCAGTTGATTTAATTTTAAATCAACTTCTGTATCTTTAATTGCATATTTAATTTGCATATGTTTCTTTGTTAACTACTTTGATTGTCCCTATGCCATTTGTTTGTTTCACATTCCCCATGGTGTCCAAAAAGGACAAAATATCAACATAATAAAAACACAAGTAAAACATCAAGGAACACAAAAGTATACAAATAAAATGACATGATTTCTGACTTGAACTCTGAGTAGGAGCAGTAGTACAGCTCCACATCTTATTAATATTTCATATCATATCCTTCCTCTGTGGAGATCAAAACCACATTGTAGCCTCACAGCAACTTCGTGAGGTCATTTAGGTTGATTGTGACTTGCCCAAGGCTATTGAGAAGACTGAATCCATGGAAAGGGTTGGCATCCAATATTCAAACCTAAAATGATAGCATCTGGTCTACATTAATTGTATATATATGAAACCATCCTTAGATAAAGCTTCAGAAAAACATGTTAGGCAAGTAGGAATTACTCTTTAGAAGGCAGTATCTGATAAAGCTGACTTGTACAAATATAATATGTTGAAGACAAGTAATCCCTAGTATAATATAGAATTAATCCTTTGTGAATATAAAGGCAGTGGTGAAATCTGACCGGATCTATCTGGCTCGCATGAACCGGTAGCGCCGGTGGCGGGAGGCTCTGCCCACCTGCCAGGATGTCATTATGTCCTGTTTTTGACCCACACGCTCACATTCCCGAACCGGTAGCGAAGGTAAGTGCATTTCACTGCTGTATAAAGACATAAGAAAGTGAAGTAATGGAATATTCAGCATGATATCAAGATAATAGAATGAATGATGGCCTTTTATACCATTAGAGAAAAACTCTTGCTGGCCATAAATTGTCTCTTTTCTGGACATTTTCATCATAGTGCATATATATTCCAGGACTGTAGAGAAGCTTGTATCAAACATATATTCTAGTCTGTAACTTCAACATGATGGTTATAAAATAAAAAGCAAGAATTTAGGTGGCCACTCTGATTCATAAATCATTGCAAAAAAAAAAGCTATTAAAGTTATATTAACTAAGAAGGACTCATATCATAAACAAATTATGGTACATTTCCTATGAAACAATGGAAATTTGATCAGAAAGGTCGGCAGTTCGGCCGTTCGAATTCCTAGTATAGGTCTCCTGCATGAGCAGGGGGTTGGACTAGATGACCTCCAAGGTCCCTTCCAACTCTGTTACTGTTACTGAATAATTATCAGGCATTCAATATTTATATATTGAACAACAGAGATATATAATATATGAATTTATTGGGTTTTGGTGGTTTAAAACTTGCATCAGAATATATATTTGGAACATTTCAGATAATACTGCTTATCACTGGAAACTCAATATTTATAAATTAACTGAGTTGTCTAACACTATATTTATGCTAAAAGAAGATATGCTGCTGTATCCTCATGTCAGGATCATTATACCATATAACTAACCATATACCCCCAAAGAATCCTCACTAAAAACTTATAGCATTTCCTAAACTTATCCAGCAATCATTGCCCAAAATAACAGTAATAAGATTACTTCAGTAATCTTATATAGATAGCACTCATTTAATAACTATTCATTCAGTCACAGTTGGAAGTGGTGGTGGTGCTGATTAAATGGTGGTTAGGCCCAATCCCTGAAGTTACGGCTGTTGCAGCAACCTGTGGTCACATGATTCAATTCAATTCAAGGTGAAATTCAGGCACTAGGCAGTCCACCTGAATTTGTGCTTCATCAGCAGAGGGACCAAGAAGATGGCAAAGATCTGCTGGGATGATGGAGTGCTGAACAACAAGAACAATTGGAGTACAGGGTTGTGAGGGTGGCTGAAACTGGGTACACTACTGGACTGGAGACATGAGACTTTGTTCCACACTGCATTGTTCGGCTTGGGGTGGGCTGTGAGCTGCTGGGGTGAGATAACTGTGGCTTAATGCAGCTTTACACTAGGTTGCAGCAGCCACTTGCATGGCTTCCCGACAACAGCTACCTCAGCCCAGGACTACTTGCAACTTTCTGCCTGCTTCCTCACTGATTTCGCTTGTTGAAAGCCAGCAGGAAATTACCAAGATTGTCCTTGCTTAACAACCTGCAGTTTGCCCAAAACAAGAGAAATAGGGACTACCAGGATTGGTGTCACTAAGCAATGTGGTCATGTGATGACATACTTTATGACCACATTGCTTAGGACAGAAATTCCAGTCCAAATTACTGTTGTAACCTGAGGACTTACCTGTACCATCACTTCACTTCACTTCACTTCACTGATGGATGGGCCATGTTAAGAAGATGCTTGAATCACTAGTGGCAAAATTGGCACTATCATTATCTGACAGGAATGACAAGACATACCATTTCTCATTGGTTCATTCTTCTTTCCACATATAACATATCCTTGCACCATTTCTCTCCCCTCACAACCCTCAGGAGAGCTTTCATGAAGCTGTCAGTCCTCCTTCTCTTTCTCCTCGTCCTCCTCCTCCTCCTCTTCTTGGAACTACCTGGCACTTTGCTGGGGGGAGGGAAAAAAGGGAGCAGTGGTTCAGGAGCGAAACTGCACCCTATTCCTCATTACAACACGTCCCAAGAGACCCTTGGGGAGAAAGAGAGATTACCTAGCCCCAGTGCCCACAAGCCAGTCCTATCTTGCCAATAAATATCCCAGTTACTCCCTAGTCCTTCTCTCTACATTTAATATAAGCTTGCACCATTTCCCCTCTCTAGGGTAAGAGAAAAGGGACACAACACAGTAAACTATCTGTGTTCTCCAGATGCTGTAAACAACTCTTATGGTCAATGGCTAGGTATTTTGGAAGTCATCATCCAACATATTAGAAGGGCACTAGGCTACTGAACTCTTCTATAAATTTGTTCCAGCCCCACGATTGCTAGGTAGTTTAGTATGAAATATTGTTACTGCCTGATGGAATTAATTGTGTCCTTGAATTAAGGTAATCTAGCGTAACATTGCTCCAATGGTTTCTCCAAGATTGTAGCTTGTTTTAATTGTATACTGTAATGCTGAACAAAAGCATAGGAATGTTTTGGCTAAGTTTACGCAATATACTAATTAAAATATGATTGCAATTAGTGACTCAATATGTTGTGCAGACCCACTGTTGTGGCTGGTTCACTGAGTGTTTTGGGTGAAGCAGGCCACGGCTAATTAATAAGCCATTGTTTATTTAACCATGGGTTAGTCTATTTATTAACACAATATTTGTGCACTGTCTATGTTACTTCAATTAATCTAAGTTTATTGGGACACTGAGGCTCCCTGATTGATCTCTTGTGACATGCGATTCATAGCCAACACACTCTGCTCTGAGGTAATACATATAGGTACCAGCGGACTTGTGGAAGCCATATAACATGCTACAAAGTGCATCTAAGTAACCAGTTCAGAAAAACTGGTCTATTTATAACATGCTGGCTGGGGAATTCTGGGAGTTGAAGTTGAGATATCAGAAAGTTACCCAGTTTGAATAATAGAAGAAGAGAGAGAAATTAAATCAAATATTAATTAGGAAGGCTAAGCAATATTAGCAATTTATTGACTGTTTGGAGAGGATATCACCCTGGTTTTTCTACTATAGCTCCATTTCATATTCACAACAAATTTTCTCCTTTTCCAATAACATTACTTGTCATCTGTAATGTCATATTTTTTACAGTCTTCACATTTGGTCTCCAACTTGGCAGGCTTCCTATTGCCATGGAATCTTATATCTCTGATATTCTGTTCTTGTCATTCTAAAGAGCTATAACTGTGACAACAGAAAATAAGATGCATGTATTTATATACTTCGTTCTATTACTTTATATCCCCCAGAACGATTGATTTACTTTCTTCAGCATCATTTTTCTCATTTATTACTCATTTATTTCCTGAATATATCAACTGGCTGTTATTTATAAAAAGATTGTATGGAATTGCTATTTATTTCAGAATGTTTCTCCTTCTATATAATCAGATATTTTCTTTCAGTGATGAAATCAATTTTGTTTTACTACCGGTTCTGGGGCTTGGTGGGTGTGGTGTGGCTTGGTGGGCGTGGCTTGGTGGCGTGGCAGAGGAAGGATACTGCAAAATCTCCATTCCCACCCCACTCTGGGGCCAGCCAGAGGTAGCATTTGCCGGTTCTCCGAACTACTCAAAATTTCCGCTACCGGTTCTCCAGAACCTGTCAGAACCTGCTGGACTTCATCCCTGTTTTCTTTCATATAAGAGCACAACTACCTGATCAAATAAAAAGGAAGTAAATATGAAATGAACCCATTCTGTTTGCTTCTCTGAAACAGTAGCAGTAAATCCAAACAAGATCACTTGTTTGATCTTAGACATCCAGAACTAAGCAGAAAAAAAGGCTGGTACTCACTAGATAGTAAAAGTTATATTGATCTCTAGTTTTTCTGGAAAAAAAAGTTTGCAAATGCAGATCTTATTTATATTTTTAAACTCTATTTTAGAAGTGACAAAGGGTCCCAAAATTACCATACTTCCTTAAAATAGGAATGGATTGTGAAACAAATGTGCAGTTGGATTTTAAGTGGCTTTGAAGATTGCCTTTATGTTTTCTTTCTATTTTTATTTCAGTTCATATCCTTTGTTTCTGTGGTACACAGTCTAGCTTGACGAAGATTTCCTTTGCCTTTTCAACCTTGAGCATTTCTTTTTAATGTCACAGTTTAGATTCCAACTGGATAATTACATTCTTCCTATCACAGATTCTTCTGTAATTTCAATTGGATACGGTATCCTTCATTCTTTATTCTGAATTCCTGGAGTGGCACTAGGTATTGTTCAAAGTCTGCCATGTTCCATCCAGTCCCATTTTCATGCCGTTGCTTGCCCAAAAGAGGGACATGGATTGTTTCTGAGTTAAAAGGACCACTGTACTCTTTTGTCTCAAAACACTTCCTTTGTTGTACTATTTTTACTACAGATCTTTGAAAGGGCATTCTTCCTACAATAGATCTTTTTCTTCTTTTTATTAAATACTTTAAATTTTGTAGTATCAAAGACAACCAGATTGCAATTGGAGTTGCAATCTCCAACAAACTTATTAAAAAATAAGTACCCTTGAACAGAGTGGATTTATTTTAAGTAAGCATTTTAAAGACTGCACTATGAAAGGCAATTCTTGAAGGCACATATGTTCTGTACAAATTAAAAACAGCAAATTTGCAATTGATACATGTAATATGTAAATATATTCTCAGAATATGTTCTTTTATTATTGATCTTACAGAATGTTATTTTAAAATTAACTTTTTAATATTTGTAGATCCATTTATTTTACAAAATGTCCTAATTTATTAAATCTATTATTGCTTAAAATTGTAAGGATTCTATTTCTACTTTTTTAAACTTTTAAACTCTTTAGCTTTTAATATTTTCATTCCAACCTTTTAAATTCTGTTTTTAATGTTGTTCTTATTTATGCTTTTATATTATATATATATAGTTGTTATGAATTTCCCAGAATAACAGGTGAAATGGACTTTGTAGAAATGTGATGGATGAATGAGTAAATAAATAAATAATGTCGATATTTCATGGATTGTGGTTTTTAATGCAATTGATTTTCATGAAATTATCAGTTCTACCAAATACAGGTGAAACTTGAAAAATTAGAATATTGTGCAAAAGTTCATTTATTTTAGTAATGCAACTTAAAAGGTGAAACTAACATATGAGATAGATTCATTACATGCAAAGCAAGGTAGTTCAAGCCTTGATTTGTCATAATTTTGATGATTATGGCTTACAGCTCATGAAAACCCCAAATTCACAATTTCAGAAAATTAGAATATTACATGAAATCAATAAAACAAGGATTGTACATAGAACAATATTGGACCTCTGAAAAGTATAAGCATGCATATGTATTCAGTACTTGGTTTGGGCCCCTTTTGCATCAATTACTGCCTCAATGCGGTATGGCATGGATGCTATCAGCCTGTGGCACTGCTGAGATGTTATGGAAGACCAGGATGCTTCAACAGAGTCCTTCAGCTCTTCTGCATTGTTCGGTCTCATGTCTCTCATCTTTCTCTTGGCAATGCCCCATAGATTCTCTATCTAGTTCAGGTCAGGCGAGTTTGCTGGCCAATCAAGCACAGTAATCCCATGGTCATTGAACCAGGTTTTGGTACTTTTGGCAGTATGGGCAGGTGCCAAGTCCTGCTGGAAAATGAAGTCAGCATCCCATAAAGCTCGTCTGCGGAAGGAAGCATGAAGTGCTCCAAAATCTCCTGGTAGACGGCTGTGTTGACCCTGGACTTAATGAAGCACAGTGGACCAACACCAACAGATGTCATGGCTCCCCAAATCAACACAGACTGTGGAAACTTCACACTGGACTTCAAGTATCTTGCAGTATGTGACTCTCCATTCTTCCTCCAGACTCTGGGTCCTTGGTTTCCAAATGTGATGCAAAAGTTGCTCTCATCAGAAAAGAGGACTTTGGACCACTGAGCAACAGATCATTTCTTTTTTTCTTTAGCCCAGATAAGACGCTTTTGACATTGTTTGTTGTTCAGGAGCGGCTTGACAAGAGGAATACGACATTTGAAGCCCATGTCCAGGATCCGTCTGTTCAACACTTTTGAATGGCCTTTTCCTGACAATCCTCTCCAGGCTGCGGTCTTCCCTGCTGCTTGTGCACCTTTTTCTTCCACACTTTTCCCTTCCACATAACTTTCTATTAATGTGCTTTGATACAGCACTTTGGGAACATCCAACTTCTTTTGCAATTACCTTTTGAGGCTTTCCCTCCTTATGGAGGGTGTCAATGATGGTTTTCTGCACAACTGTCAGGTCAGCAGTTTTTTTCATGATTGTGATTCCTACTGAGCCAGACTGAGAGACCATTTAAAGGCTCAGGAACTCTTTGCAGGTGTTATGGCTTAATTAGCTGATTAGAGTGGGACACTTTGAGCCTAGAATATTGAATCTTTTCACAATATTCTAATTTTCTGAGATTGTGAATTTGGGGTTTTCATGAGCTGTAAGTCATAATCATCAAAAGTATGACAAATCAAGGCTTGAACTATCTCGCTTTGCATGTAATCTATTAGTTTCACCTTTTAAGTTGCATTACTGAAATAAATGAACTTTTGCACGATATTCTAATTTTTCGAGTTTCACCTGTATAGCAAATGGCCTGCTGATCATCTGGAAGACTATTTTTGGATAGAACAATCTGAAATATTAACAATCTTTTCACTCTGGCCACCAATAGTTGGAAAGAACTGCCTGTGGCATCTCTCCCAACATAGCATGTAGTAATATATTTGTACACTTCATTGTACTTGCATTAGTGTATATATTAATGAAATTCATTATTTTTATATCTTCTAATTCATCCAGTTGTAAAGTTTTATCATTGTTTTTTTAGATATAAAGTATAGCTTAACATGTAAATTATTAAGTGATATATTTATTTCTTCTCTGATCCTCATTTCAGTGAAATTATTAGTTTCATTCTGGACAATGTGATCACACAAAGAGATTTATTACTTACAGAGTAACTTTGAGAATTCTTAACTTTGAGTATCCCTTCTATATCATAAATTAACTGTAATTCTCCAGATACAAGTAAACTTGAATTCCATGAGATTTATTGTTGAGTAATCAAGCAGTTTATTGTGTAATGCAGGTGCTAATTTTCGGTAGATGTAATTGTATGTACAGTATTTGGTTTTTGTGTATGCAAGAAATTGAAATAGCAGTGATAAGCAAGGAAAGCAGAACATGGAGGCAGACAGTGGTGGGTTGCTCCCAGTTCTGTCTGGTTCTTTAGAACAGGTAGTAAAAGCGGCGGGAGGCTCCACCCACTCCACCCGGACATCATAAATGATGATCTGCACAAGCGCAGAAGCTTCTGTGCATGTGCAGAAGCGCACACGCTCTCTCCCATTGCAAACCGGTAGTAAAGGTAAGTAGAACCCACCCCTGGAGACAGGACGCATAAAGCAGAAATTGATCTGGAGAGGAAAGGAAATAGTTATCAAATAGAGAGGAGAGGAGAATAATGCAGAAAATTGAAGACTGTCTGATTTACTATTTCTTACAATACTGCCTACTCTCAAATACAACTTTTAAAGTTTGTTTTATAGTTTTTTAGATTTACGTCATAAATCCCAAATCATTTTTATTCCCAAGTCAACAAATAGTATTGCTAAGAAAATGCAGCTTCTAAGAGTGCAGAAATACCATTTGGATCGAAAGTCATTCTTGCTTATTGTTTGATTGATGCCGCATGCAACATTCAGCTAATTCTTTTAGTTACAGTGAGGAAGGATTTTTATCTAGAGCAATTTACTAGCTTTGCTTCTTTTATTCCCTTCAGTTTTCTTTTCACCCAATTGCACGCTCATTTCCCTGTTGCCTGGATCTGGGTTTTAATAACCTTGGGGCCAACTCAGGCGAAGCAACTCAGGGGAAAAAATAGGATAATGGTTCTTAAATTATAGGCATACATTTTATTGTAACCCGCAATAATACAACAAAACTGATTCATAAAAATGCTGTAGTAAATATCAGCATTTGCCAAATAAGAATTTTGGCCCTTCTGAAATCTAATGTACTTGTTTGTTTGTTGAACAGATTTGCATTCTTCCATATCTGCCATTCTATTTTTCTTTTTCTTTTCAGACAGAATTGATGGTATAATTGTATTTATATGCAGAAGTGATTTATGTGGCAAAAAAATTAGAAAAATAGAAGAATGGTCTTTTATAGACTACATTATACATAAGAATAAGTACAGTTGAAAAAGAACACATGAACTGTCAAATTGGTCAAATACCTTCTCAAATCTCTTCATTCTTAACATTTTGCATGTAAGTAGGTTTCACCCATTTGCATATATTTTGAAGTGAAATGTGGGGAAATATTCTGACATCTATCTTTACTCTTGACACAACTATCCATAACAGAGTACAAAACAGCTTACGATAATTAATTCAGTTCAATACAGTAATTGCAATGGTATAAAATTACTATATAGTCTAAATCTGCTAATTTAATAGTACATTATAAGAAATATATATATATATATATATATATATATATATATATATATATGTATGTATGTATAATTGAATTTAATGACATCCAACTTACAAAAGAAAACTTTTAAGCACATTTTCAGCTATGAAAGGAATGAAGAAAAAAGGGAAAAAATATTTCAATTACTTGTTCCCAGCAATGTTTTCCAAATGTTCTAAGATATTTAAATTATAATTTCATTTAAAAGCTTTTTCAAGGATGCTGGATCTAAGGAAGAGTGATCACACATTAATTATTATCTCAGCTTAAGTATTATCTACTTAATTATCTACTGGCCACATTATATACAGTAAGAATGCCTGCCTTCACAAACTATACAAACCATATTATAGTTTGTTTTTTGGCTTAGTATACTATATGAATTGTGCTTTATATAGTAAAATATTATTAGCACAAGGTATGATCCTAACCAATATACTTCTGTCACCAATAGCTACAGTTGCAGTATCATAATGCTATCTCTAAGTCTGACTTCATATTTGCCAGGCTATGCTCTGCTTCAGATTCTATTTTGAAAGTTTCTTTAGAGCACAAGGAAGTGCAAACACAACACCTGTTAGCAGTTCCTGAAAGCAGACACATTTGTTCCCAGCATTACATGCCTATAGCAGAAACCTCTCCTCAGCAGCCATATGAATATTTTGAGCAGAGTGTGGTGTCAAAGGATCTGTGAAAATGTCCTATTTTCATTGTATAATAATCTCTCCAGCTGCCTGAAAACTCCTTGAGTTTTTTTTTTACACATTAGTTAAATCCAGAGAGAATGCATCATAAGAAAGTCTATAACTAGGGCAGCATATTAATATTATGAAACAAAATAAAAACAAATTAATAACTTCTCTCAGAGCTCTTTTTCAGAATGGAGAGTCAGAGAGGTTTTAGAGTGGAAAGATGTAAATTGGGGATTGCAGCAGCCTCTGCAATGATACAGAAAACAAAACAAAAAACTAATACATAAATTTGAAAGAAACTTTTAAACATTCTGAAAATGTGGCAAAAGCAAAGAAACCCAGCAAATGTATGTATGTATGTATGTATGTATGTATGTATGTATGTATGTATGAATGTATGTATGTATGTATTTCTCTTTAGCCAGGTTCTTCCTATGTAAACCAAGATTTTTCTGCAGCCCTAGTTCAGTGAAATCCCAATCCACTAGTTTCTAGGCTTTTTTTTTTCCAGCAGCCAGCAAGCTCCCTGCTGCCCATTGGGAGACTAAGGAGATTAAGATAGATCTATTTTGGGTTTATAAACCCTCATCAGTACAGGATACAGGGAGGATACATGGGATAAAGGTGTGGCTAACTGATGAGGGCTTATAAGCTTATAAACCCAAAATATATCTATCTTAGTCTCCCAATGGGCAGCAGGGAGCTTGCTGGCTGCTGGAAAAAAAAAAGCCTAAAAACTAGTGGATTGGGATTTCACTGAACTAGGGCTGCAGAAAAATCTTGGTTTACGTAGGAAGAACCTGGCTAAAGAGAAATACACATAAAGACCTATGAAAAGAAAAGAAAACAAATGTGTGTGTGTGTGTGTGTGTGTATATATATAGATATATATATATGAGACCCACACTCACGAAAACCACACAGGATGTCACCACCACACATCCATGCAAAAAGCAAACCCACACCGATGAGGCACGACCACAAACCAGAAGCCAGACCACAGCTGCATCATTAGCCATTTTAAACCCCTCCAATCCATGCATGAAGCAAACTGACATCCACCATGGAGATGTGGCACGAGCAAGAACGCGAAGCCAAACAACAGCAACGCAGCTCACCAGCTCAGGTTCCCCCTGCTACTCAGACTAACCCGAGCACAACCAGGCTCCCACCTAAGCAGAGCACACCCCCATCCAATCAGACCACAGCCAACCCCCATCCAATCAGACCACAGCCAAACCCCCAACCAATCAGAATATAGCTCCACCCAATCAGTTCACAGCCCCACTGGCAGTTAAAAGGAAGAAACAGCTGTGATCACACACATTGCTCCTAGAAGCAAGAAGCCGAAAACACCAGCCTGAACATAACAAATGAGACTTTGTCGAAACGTCGCCAAGACACTTCCAATTTTACGCAGGAGAAAACCCGAATAACCAAAGACCTACATACAAACACCCGCGAAAACCTCAGAAAACACACACACACACACACACATTTATTTATTTATTTATTTATTTATTTATTTATTTATTTATTTATTTATTTATTTATTTATTTATTTATTTATTTCAGGGGAAGAGGAGTTACTGAGATCCTACAAGATATTTTTTAGCCCAGCATTACAGTTCAGCAAAAATACTTTTTAGAAAACCTTTTGTACTGCATTTAATACCATGCTCAGTAGAGTAAAGTGCATGGTGATGCTACACTTACTGTTAAGTTTATTGATAAACTGAAACTTGATTTCTCATTGATTTAATATTCTAATTCTGACTCAATGGATTATGATTTAATTATTATGCAAATATCAGGATACACTCCAAGTGAATGTATTTTTTGTGTCACAATATGAGCAAAGATATTTTGTGAGGCTGTTTTGAATAATACTTTTATCCGGATGAGCTTTGCAAACTGAATATGTGAATTTAGAAGAGACTTCTCCAACGTAGGATCTTACAAACAGAGGAGTCATACTGCTAGAATCCCCAGACAGCATAGCCTTTAATGCTTATGGAAAGAAGAGGTAACTAAGTCCAACACATTTGGTGGGCACTCAGGTTCTAAATTATCAGCAGTGTTAACAAGAGATAACATGGCTCTGCTCTGGGCTACAAACTGTGCCCATCAATATATTTGCACTAAAATTTTCAAAAAGTTTTAACTCTTCCCCTCATATTTCAATTTCTGTAAAACAGCTAGATGAATATAGTCTCCCAATAAAAGGAAATATAGCTACAAATTCATCCCTATGGTTGCTCTGTTTACTGTATAGCAGAATTTGATAGAATAAATGTGTTGGTTTCTATCACCTTTATACATTGTTGTCTTTAATCTCCCAGTTTCTCAAAGGAGTTTCCTACTGACTTCCAGAATCTATCTGTAGAAAATGGACTTACTGTTTATTACCACTACAAACAGAATGACATGTCTTGCTCATTTCTGAAAAACATTTAACCCCAATAACATTTGCTTTCATTGAAGATTACATTTCAAGCTGACAAAGCAAGACTATCTATTAATTTTTTTTGCTTCATATTAATTCTAGGGCTACCAGATCAGGCCTGTAAAAGTCTGGATGACAGTGTAGAAATTGCAGAAAATAAATTAGTTTTCTGTTTTTCTTTGTTGTTATTTAGCACCCATCCAGATTCTTTTTCCAGCCTAGCTATAGCTATCTGTATTTGCAATTTCTAAGTTTCACTGCTGTATTTGCAATTTCTAAGTTTCAGAATCCACTGTACTTGGCAATTGGAGAATGACATGAGAAACCATTCTCATGTTTGGTGATGATTTCCTTATTGCTGTAGATTTTAGCATTCATTCTACAGATGCCTTTTGTGGTCCTTCTAGAATCATTAAAATAACACATGAGGCTACACATGACTGCATCCAATTTTATGACTATTTTACTGCAGTTGTTAAGTGAATCACTGTGGTTGTTAAGCCAGATATCATGTGACTGTGACTTGTGATTTTTCTTGCTGGCCTCCCCATTGATTTTGCTCATCAGAAACTGACTTTAAGGTAAAAATTGAGTTCACTCAGAATCTAAATAGAAATAAATGATTTTAAACTTATTTATAAACGAATTGGAACCAGACAAGTGTGCATTTTAATCCACCAATTGAATCCTTCCTAAGGATCTGGGATAGGCAAAACTTGTTGTTTGAAGATATTGTCACAGGATGTAAGCTGTTCCAAGTAAAGCTGTCCTGTGCAAATGATTGATTGTGATTTTTTTAGTGCTGATGATGTTCAAATGATGCTCCAGATGTTTTGGGATTGCAGCCAAGGCATCTCTTACTATTAGTATTGCCTTTGCTTTCTTTTTGCCACAGTCGTTCTACTTGCAGTTCTTTGTGATTTTCTCCAGTTCTTTCGTTTTTATTTTGCTGTAAGAACGCTCTTACTGCAGCGTTCACTCTCCAGACTTTCTTGTCTTTCTTATTGCCAATTGTTAAGTTTGGGGTTTATTTATTTATTTTATTTATTTTATTCAATTTGTATACCGCCCTTCTCCCAGTGGACTCAGGGCGGTGCACAGCCAGAACTAAAACACATACCAATACAAAATTTAAAATTATTAAAAGAATTACATAACTTTGGCCCAAATTTAAAACAATTCGAATTAAAACCCATTGACAATTTAAAAGCTAAAAAACTAAAAAAAGGGGGGGTTCACCCCAGCCCTGCTTGATGGAAAAGAAAAGTTTTCAGGGCACGGCGAAAGACCCGGAGATCCGATAACCTTCGTATCTCCGGGGGCAAATCGTTCCAGAGGGCAGGAGCTGCCACAGAGAAGGCCCTCCCCCTGGGGTCGCCAGCCGACATTGCCTGGCTGAAAGCACCCTGAGGAGTCCCTCTCTGTGGGAGCGTACTGGTCGGTGGGAGGCTTGTGGTATTATGTGGTATTTGTTATAATTATTATCATCACAATAATCTGTCACAGTTGCCAGTTCTTTAGCTGATGTTGGCCTTCATTGGCTTCGAATTCTTCCCAAGAATTTAGGATGTTGTAATGTATCAGCATAGTATATGATGGATTCAAGCAGTCAGAGGCTATGTTCTGAGGGGTCTTTGGTCCTCTCCGAGCTTGCTTGTTTTCTTGCAGATGTTTCATTTCCCAAACTAGGTAACATCATCAGTGCTAGTCTCTTCAAGACTGCAAGAAGTCAAGCAAGCTAGAGAGCACCAAGGACCCTTCATGTCAATCCTGGTGTTCTTTCTGAAAAGATAAAGAAGAGGGTGCCTAATTTGGGAAAGAAAATGGTTCAATAAGTATATTGGCTTTCTCTACAAACTCCCCCTGGTTTGTCTCTGCTGTCTGAGCCACTTTTGATAAGATTTCAATTTCTTTGCCCAGGACAGACCTTTGCAGTTCTTCCAATTCTATTTCTGTGAATACTTTATTTTGTATTATAAATGGTTATTGATCTGGTAGCCTCTGTTCTATTATTTCTGATTCTGAATGTTATTCATTCCAGAATAGGTGCATCATTCTCATTCTCATTATACATATATATAGTATAAACACTATACAAAGTTTAAATGGGATCAAATTAAATATAAAAATAGGACTGCTTGACTCAGGACTGATATAAAACAGAAGCTATGAAAATCAACATAATACAATAGTAAATTTGTAGTAGTAATCCTTACTCAAGAATGCAGTCACTATGTATTTATTACCAATATTTCTCATTTGACATCCCTTTCTCATTTGACAAAAGCATATTGTAAAAGGTATAAAAGGCTTAATGGTGTGAGCATTTAATTTGTCTGACTAAATAATTTAAATAAAATTATGGGTAGATGGTATTTATCAACATTTATAGTTGGCATTTGAAATTACAATCCATTGGAAGGAGGGCAAAAGAATCCAGAAGACAGTCACAACTGTGTAATTAAAGCCTTACCCTGGGGACAGGTTACAGAAACAAGGAGACTGTGTATTTGTCCTCTGATAAGATTATATTTTCTATTCTTTGCTCAAGTTATATACAAGTGTGACAATATCCAACTAGGGTCCATTTCATACAGATACTGGTAAATATCTTGGGAAATATCACTGAGATTACAGGTCTAAAAATTTTCTATATTAGTAATTTCATGACAAGGAAGCAGATGTCACATAAGAGAAGCACATATATCTCTCTGACATACTTATATTCCATCTTCTTGCAGAAATACCTTTTCAAATGAATCCATACTGCCATTTAAGGTTATGGATTTTAGTACTTCATCAATGAAAACTAGGGTTCTATTTTCCCAAGAATGGAAACTTTTCAACAGAGTTTTTAAAACATTATTTTTCAAATAAATTTAAAAACTCAAGGGTTGTAGAAAGATTTATACATTTTGGGGTGGAATGGGAAAGGAAGATCAGTATTAGAAGTTAATTTCTTAGAAACGAATCTGTGGACATTATAATAGCCAGAGAAAATTGCTCAGACTTTATGCATCTTCTAGTAAAGCCTTTTTCTATAATTTTGCCACATTAATAGGAAGGAAACTACTCCTGTTGATATTTTGGTTTGTCATATATAAAATTCATGGGAAAGGGCAGGTCTTTACAGCCTTTGCCATAGCTAAAAAGAAATGTAATATTTGGATTGCATGTCATTTGCATCAATTTGCACCCGAGATTACTAATCTTGCATCAGATTGAGCCATGAGCGCATTTTCCAGTTTTCTGTGTCACAGAAGCCACTTTCATCATTTCATAGACAGTATTCAAAACCCCAATCCAGACTTGCTTTCTAAGAATGAGAAAATGAATCTGCTGCTCCTCCTTCTCCATGTTTATAGACCCAGTAGAGGAAGCTGTCACAGCAGAGCCTGATTCAGATGACGTTAGGAATGAAAGCCAGAAGATAGTTTTCACATGCGTTTACATGAACAGAAGAAGAAGAATTCTTCAAAGAGTTTAACCCCCTCTCCTGCCTTTCTTGCAAGAAGCAGTCTCGTGGGATGAAGAGAAAACAGCTTCCCTTTTAACTAGTCATGGTATTTATGGCCCTGTCATGAATTTTCGTTGAACATAAGAAAGTTGAAGGACTCCGACTTGAGTCCAAAGAGATTACAGGATGGTATGAGCATGTGAAGGGCACATGAGGCTGAATCATCTCTGCCCATTTTAAAAAGAATCAAATGGTCATTTGTCTTAAACAAGACTCTCATGTTAAACATGATGGACTGCTACAATTATATCTATAGCTATATATCCATTTCATTCTAAAGCAATTGGCAATTTGATATACTCCTCAGTTAAACTGAAGTGGGGGGGGAGCACAAACTGAGAACATCGCTTGGGAACTGTGAAGGTGATTTGAGACTCAGCTGTATCTTAGGCCTGCAGTAAAACACGTTGATCAATTCCTGGACTGATTCAGCTGCCATTGCATTCTCCCCTCAACACCTGTGCCAGATAGTTCGGTTGAATGCTATGCAGCATTTCAAATTCCCTACAATGTGGAAGGTTCCATTATTTCACTACTTATGGTTATTGCTGTCAGAGGTCTTATTTAATGAACACTCTGTATATTAATATTTCTGCAAATTAGAAACCAAAAAGATTTTAGAATGTCCACAAAAGAATAGTACCATAAGAATCAAATCGAATCGAATAACAGAGTTGGAAGGGACCTTGGGGATCTTCTAGTCCAACCCCCTGCTCAGGCAGGAAACCCTATAGCATTTCAGACAAATGGTTATCCAATCTCTTCTTTAAAACTTCCAGTGTTGGAGGATTCACAGCTTCTGGAAGCAAGTTGTTTCACTGATTAATTGTTCGAACTGTCAGGAAATTTCTCCTAAGTTCCAGGTTGCTTCTCTCCTTGATTGGTTTCCATCCATTGCTTCTTGTCCTGCCTTCAGATGCTTTGGAGAATAGCTTGACTCCTTCTTTTTTGTGGCAACTCCTGAGATATTGGAACACTGCTACCATGTTGCCCATAATCCTTTTTTTCATTAAACTAGACATATTTATTTCCAGCAGTCATTCTTTATATGTTTTAGCCTCCAGTCCCTTCATCTTCCTTGCTCTTCTCTTTCTAGAGTCTAATTTGCTTCCTGTTTTGCTACTTCTGTGACAACAATGTAGGGAACCATTCAACATGTGATTTCCTGATTACAGTTTAAAATAAGACAATCTATTCGATCAACTGTTGCACTTCATTACCAGGTTCTTTCACTGCATGTGTTTACCGGTCTATGCCAAGGGGAACATACAGATGATCAGTTTAATTTGTCCTCTCCTTCCATCTGAGAAGCAATACAAAGTGTATTAGCTTAAATTTTATCTGTATAGCGTGCCCAATTCATTAGCAATGCTGGTAGGCAATGCCATTCTAATGATTTAGACCTGGGCAAGTTAATTTATGGTGTTTAGTAGATTTCTACCAAATGTCTGCCAGTCACTTTCTTTAATGTGGGCTAAGAGAAAGGATGTGGTTTCTGACAACCACTTTCTCTAATGTGGGGAAAATCTCTGCCAATCACTTTTTTAAATGTGGGCTCGGAGAAAGGAGGTGATTTTAGAAGGATGTGTGGAGTGTTAGAATCTGGCCTGGACAAGGAAACCCACAGAACAGTTTATTCCTGCTTTATCAAGAGGCCCTTATCACCACCTGTATTGTCTGCAGCATGTGACTCATAAGGTTAGGGTAGCAGAGTTTGCACCATGTGTCTTTCTATTTTCTGCCTCAGGTACTGGGGAGATGTGATAGAATATAGTCCAGAGTCATCAGAGGGAGGAATTCTTTCACAGAAATCAAAGTGACAACATAATTTGGAATCTTTGCTGTCTGTGAAAGAATCTCTCCTTCCTGTGACTCTGGACTACATTCCACCACAGGGAGAGTTCTCTATCAAACAGGAAGGAATCTCTTTTCTTACTATATTGGAACCTCTTGCTGCTTTCTTGAACTGTAATGGTATGTGGTAATGAACCTTGGAGACAGAGGAAAAGCTGCAGACTAGACAACTGTCATGTAAAAGATGTTTCCACCCACAAAAGGGGGAAATGGTGCGGGAAACATTTCAGAAGGGACCATCCCTAGTTTTCAAGAGAAGAAAGAAGGGGAGCAATACTTTCAATCTTGCAAGAATCTGTTAATAGAACCTTATAATAAAGATAATACTGCAGGATCCAATCTGTGTCAATCATCGAGACCAGAGGTTTGTCCAAGCTTTCAGATTTGTGCTGGAGCCCATCCTCAGGGAGCCTCTAAATTTCCAGTATGTTCCCTGAGGATGGGCTCCAGCACAAGTCTAGTGACCGACTCAGATTGGATCCTGCAATATTATCCTGGGACATACATATTTGCCTTCATTCACAAAAAGATAATACTGATATTCACTGTTGTGCTTCTTGACTGGATTATCTCTGATAATTACTTTCTTTAGCATCATAAAGACTATTTTCCCATTCACAAGAATGTGCTTGCAATAGTATGTGGGAGCTTTAGAGACAGGGGAAGAGCCATAGCCAAGGCAACCGTTGGGCAAGAGGCAGCTTCGTTTACAGAAGAGATGTGGGGATAGCAAACATCTCAGAACGGACCCTCCCTAGTTTCTTGGGCTGTAAAGGCAGCAGGAGAGAAATGTACTTTCAGACTTGCAAATTCTGTTAAAATACCTTACATAGATTACATTACAATCTTACAATAGAATTAGTTCCTCTGGGAATGCTTCCTATCTGGCCTTTATTTATTTATTAGTCCAATTTATATGCCGCCCTTCTCTGTAGACTCAGGGCGGCTTCAATACATTATAGCAATAGCCTGCATACTTTTTTGTATATACCTGCTTATTAGGGCTTTAGCCCCCCCCCAAGCGGTGTTGTTCTATACAAAGTTGGCTTATTGCCCCCACAATCTGAGTCCTCAATTTACCTACCTCGAAAGGATAGAAGGCTGAGTCAACCTTGAGCCTGGTGAGATTCGAACTTGCACTAATTGCAGGCAGCTGGCAGCTAAGTGCTGCTGGCACTTAACAGCACTTTAGTCCGTTGCACCCTGAGGCTCTTTCTTTGTTATATATGTGCTCCCAGGTTCGGCATTTGATCATTCATCCACATATTGACCCAGGGGTGGGTTCCAAATCCCGTTGCTACCAGTTTGCTTGTTTGCACGCGCATAGAAGTGTCTGGGTGAGTGGGTGGAGACTCCTGCCACTGCCACTACTGGTTCGTTCGATCCAGTGCAAACCAGTAGCAACCCACCACTGAACTGACAGCTCTGAAAATAGCCACACTGAAATAACTTTCAACCAAACACTGAAGCACAATTTTACTGGTTACAGTATGTGTGTGTGTGTGTGTGTGTGTGTGTGTGTGTGTGTGTGTGTGTGTGTATAGGACTCCTTTTATCCTCCAAAGTCCTTGCTTTGTTGATTCAGAAGACTGGCAGCTCTTCTAGCCTTGCTGATTTACATGTCTGGTACAGGGGTAATATGCACTTACCTTCGCTACCGGCTCGGAGATGGACACGCTCGCTCGCTACATGAGCATGCGCCTCTTCTGCACATGTACAGAAGCTTCTGCGCATGTGCAGAGGGTCAGCGCATGAGATGTGATGACGTCTGGGTGGGGAACCAAGCGGGACAGCAGCAGTGCCGGGGAAGCGTTGGTACAACCTCTCTCTTCAAGTGGGGTGAGCAAGTGAGCCAGGCCAAGGTGGTTGAATTTCATCGCTGGTAGCTGTTGATGGGATTTGGGGACGGGTTCCTCATGTGTTCAGGCCCAACTTCTTTTGTCTGGTTTAGGGGACATGTTTCCTTTGATTCCTTAATGACTTAGCTCCTTCTTAACAATCTCCTGAAGAGATCTTTTAGACAAGATTCCTGCTAGCCACCATGCTTATGTGTCTATATCGTCTTTAAGTATGGCAGCTCCAGCTTAATTTTACTTACAAGACTGATAGTGGTAGAGCACTTAGAAGGCAATGTGTAACTAACTAAGGTCTTTTTGATTTCAGGCAGCATTTTAGCAGAGTAAAGCCAGAGAGTACTAATCAACTAATTAAAGTCACAGAGCAGAGCTTAACTAGTACTTATCACTTATTAAAGAAAAGCTGCTCAGGAAGAGATATTCAAAAAATTGGACAATAATATCTGATTTTAAGGCTATGCTTGCCAGACAGAGAGCATGAAGTAAAAAAGAAAGATACCTTTAACTGGTATACCCAAGCTATACCCAATTTAGTGGGAATGGAAATTTATGTGAAAAATTAGAGGAAGCACTGACAAAGACTGGAAACCACCCCCCCCAACTCTAAAATACCAATCGTTCTGGGCCAAATGAATTTTTGGTAAGGGATATAAGTAATCTGGGTCCCTTTGATGGCCAGAACAAAGGAGCTCTTATAAAAATTTGCTGTTGTCATTAAGTTCATTCTGGACAAGAATCTTTAGAGAAACTCTCCTGGAATTTATCATAATATGCAAACAGATGTCTTGAGACATCTTTTATTAAAATACGTAAGCACTGGAGCTCTACTCTAGGCATTGTGCCCAATCCACAACAGCCTGGAAGTATTGACACTTAAAAGGGATATGCTGCTATCACATGCATTTTATAAGTTGATTTTTCTGTTTGGTTTGAAAGATAAATTTTATTTCTGAAATTGTCTTTGAAAAAAAAAATCTTTAGACAAGGTCTTCCCATGTGACTGAAAAGTGATATTTTGTTCCAAGTTGTCATGGGAACCAACATTACATTTATACCCTTAGTATTTTCTATATAGATACACACAAGAGACAAGCAATAGCTATGTGGTTTTGTAATTAGAAAGAAAAGAATATTAGAAATTGAGATTACAGATTATTTCCACAATGTTCGAATTGAACAAAAATCCGGGCCTAAATAGTGCTTGATCTACTATTTAGTGGAAAGGAGAATAAGGAATATAAATAAAGTGATTAAAACATGCTATTTAAATCTTGGTTGCTTACAAATACTTGGAAGACTTTCCTCCAAAACTAAGGTAGAAATGGACTGGCATGACTTAACTCTTCATTACTCCTCTCTCTGGCGCTGAAGCTTTGCTTTAGTTTCTGCTTGTCGACTTCTCCAGGCAGCAATGATGGCATCGTCATCCATTTCTTCTTCCTCCTTACGAGTGCTTTGTCTGTTTCTTATTAAATATTTTGATGAGATGTACTCTTTGCTTTCTTCCATATTTTCTTCTTTTTCTGTACCCTCATCAGACTTTGCAAAACTCTGGGTGAATTTTCTCTTTGCTCCAGATTCAGTCATGTCCAATCTGGACTCTTCTTCATGTTCTTCCAAGTGATACGATCTGGTTGAAGGTTTGGAGGATTCTGAGCTATAGGAGGATTTTGGAGTTCTAGAAGAACATGGCTCTGGACTTTCTTCTGTAGAGTTTATCTCACTCACTTTTGATTCTGTAAATGTATATGCCTTCTCTTCTTGTGCAGAGGCGGAGGAAAATTGGGAAGAGGTTCTTTGCAGTTTATTATTATACTGATGGGTTGCAGAACTATTCATTTCTTCTCTCTGAGACCTGGAACTTCTATAACTAGAAGCTTCAGTGTTCACCTTTCTGAAAGTGGACGAGTTCCTATATTTCTCACTACTGGCCTCAGTGTAGTCCTGATAAGAGGGCTTTTCTTCTGTTTTCAAACCTATGAGCCACTTGTTTACATTGTTTTCTACTTCTGACCTTATAACACCCCCAACATTAGCAAATTGCCCTGAGAGAGCAATGTCACTGGAATTATTATCATCTGTTAATGAATGCCTAGGGCCACCATTTACATTTTCTATACTTCTGTCATACAGATTTTCTCTTTTTTCATCTTCATCATCTCCCTTGATCTTTTTCTTCTTAAATAAAGTGCTACGTTTATTGTCACTGATAAGCTTCTCCATTTGGTAATCTGACATCTTCTCTCTCATTTCTGTTTGCATCTCCCTTTCCTTTCTGCTAAGTTTCTTAAGATCTACCTCATCAGCAAAAAGGCTGAAAAGAGGCTTGCTTGTCTGAGTTACTTTCCTAGTTGAGACAGAGTCTCCCATACTGACTGAAGTGTTACAAGATAGGATGGATTGAGTGTCAGCATACTGAGGGTCTTGATGAAGCAGTGAAGTAGAACTAGATAGAGGTAAGCCGATTTGTGCTTTAAGCAGAGATGACCTGTCATTTTCTCCATGTCTATTTGGATCACCTGACTTAACACTGGAAGACAATACTGATGGTGAACGAGACAACATAAGAATTTCATTTTGTTTCTGAGCAATAGTTTCATTAACAACATTGGCAATCCAATTCTGAATGCTGGCTATTGATATTGTTTCATCTGGGCCAATGGATGGGCCAGGCACACTTGCTGACTTAGCCCCATGACTGCTTCTAGCCTGAGAAAAAGTTGAGCGATTAGTCTGCATGCTTATTGCTGAAGCTGAATCCTCTATCCCATTGACAGAAGCTGTTGATGGCCAAAAAGCTGACAAAGGGATGCTTCCACTCATGGAAGTTTCTGCCTCCCAGCTACAGAGAGACTGGCTTTCCTCCAAAAGTTTCTTTGAGTGTTCAAGTAACTCCATTCGTCTCTGTTTTCTCCTGGCACAAGTAGAATCCTCACCTTTGGTAAGCTCTACAATATCATTCTTATTTTCACTACCAACTTTCTTCTGGTGCTTAGTTTTCCAGGCTTGGTAGGCAGTCATATTGATATCTGACAAGCTCTTCTCTTCTTCCATAGACTCTTTATTTTGTTGGCTACCGTCTGCAGCCTTGGATTGCTCAACTTCTGAATCTTTTTTGTGAAAACCAAACTGAATTCTTTTAATCTTCCATCTTTCTAAGGCTGTCAACTTGTCTTTGTTTTTTTGGCAGAAATTATAAAATGAACTAGCATCAGATAATACACTTTCTGTATCTATGTCCCTTTCTCTTGTTCCATTTTCAGATTTTAGATTCTCATCACTATATCTAGCTTTTGAGCAATATTTCTTAGAGGCTTCTTTTTCTATCTCCATCATCCTCTCATTCCACATATCCCAGCTACTTTCTGTAGACATAGAATCTGTACGCCCTCTTCTCATTCTGTTGATGCTACTTGCTTCCAGTTGTTGTTTCAAGATCCTGATCTCTTGGCTACTCACACTTTCAGTATCAGTTGTATCATTCTCGAGGCATGATTTTTGTCCCATGATAGCCTCCTCTTCCTTGGAAAACATGTAATTTTCCATTTGGTACTTCTCATTTTGGCATTGCCATGCTTGGATCATTTGATCTACATTTTCCTCAGATTCTACTTGTCCTTGAAGTGATAGGTCTGAGGCCTTACTTTCTTCCTTCTTCTTTAAAATTTCCTTGTCAGGCAAGCCTTGTTTTCTTCTCCATTCTTCATAGAGTTCTTCCTCCTCCTCTTCACTGATAAGAGTAGGCTCCTTGGAAAACAAGCTCAACTTTCCCATAGAAGAGGCACTCATTGCACTTCCTAGGAGACTTGTTGTGTCTTCTTCCTCTACCATGATAGAGTGGACTTTGGCTCCCACAATACTCTTAGAATCTTCTGTCTCAGATAGTAAGGAACAACTTCCAGCTCTTACAACAGAACTTTGGTCATCTGTTGTGTCTTCAGAATCTTCTTCTTCTTCTTCTCGTTCCTCAAGTAGCTTTTCATTGAGTTCTCGGAGCTGTTTCAGAAAACCATCATTAGGATAAATAGCTCTCTTCTTACGGATAGTCAGTAAGGCTTCTAATATTGTCATGTGATGGAAGATCATTAGATAAGCAGATACTAGCACTGCTGAGCGACTGACTCCCATTTCACTGCTGACCAGAACTTTTCCTAGAAGTAAAATTATATAAATAATAATTTCAGAACCATATTACAGTGTTGCTGCATGTTTAGTACATTTTGAGCAAATAAAAAATAATCTGCCATTGTTAGGCTTCATGATATCTAATATCTAAAGCTAGGAACCTGATAAGTTAAATAAATAATGCTATCTCCTTACCACAATGCTTTTATTTTATATATTATTTTGTTAAACTAAAAAAAATTAAATACAACAGCATTAAAGAATCAATTTTTAAGCCAGCAATAAAAAAAGAAAGGAAAGCCAAGCTCTAAACATTATAAATACTCACAAGTGGCCTGATCATTGACAAAGTTGAATGACAAATATACTAGTTTTAGATCTGCTTGTAACAACATAGTAATTACTGTATTTTTCGGAGTATAAGACTCACCGGATTATAAAACGCACCTATCTTTTTTGTTGAGGAAAACAAGAAAAAGAAATCTGCCTCCCAGCAATTTACTTCCTTGCAGCAAGCAGCAGAGGCCTGCGCAAAACAGCTGAGAGCAAAACATGTGAGAGTCAGGAGGCTGATCCAAACAACTTGTGCTAATTAGGCTATCCTGAAGCTGAAAGGAACTGTTTCTTCTTGCTGTTTGCTGCAAGAAAGTAACTGCTGGAAGGTAGAGGCCAAAGGATGGGGGCCAGTGTGTGGCCGGGGCTATATTTGGTGTAAAAGATGCACCTAAATTTTCACCCCCTTTTAGGGGGGAAAAAGGTGCATCTTGTACTCCCAAACATACGTTTTTTTAAAAAGATAAAAATACATGTATTTTTTTTTTAAAAATAGAAGCTGCATTATAAGTATAGAAGTTCATAAAAGCCATTTCACAAGTCGTAATGAATCAATGTATGAAGGGTTTGTCTACATTTCTACGTTGAATTAAAAAAAATTAGATTTTTTTTTTTTTTTTGGGTGGAAACAGCATAAGGATGCCCTGGCAACATCACATTTTTTTCTATATATCTGTGATGTTCCATCCTCAGCCCATGAATGAAACAGGTATGAGTTGTCCTTACCTACGATGGAAGTATTTTTCCTATTATTTTGATGCTATCCAAGGTCATATATGGCATATAAAAAGTGCGAGGCTTTGTGATCAATTACCTCAGAGAGGAATCAGAAAACTGCAGTGACTTAGGCAATAGAGACAGACAATCTCATACTGGTATAATTTTCTGTTGAGTCAACGGATGAATTCCTTCAATTCAGCAATGGAGAAAGTCCCTGACCATGTAAACTGATATTGTATGCCTTATTTACCTCTGCAAGTTAATAATGCTTCATCAAGAAACTCTGCTGCTGGGCGGAAATGTTTAGCAATCTCCTCATCTGGGAAATCATCCACCTCAATGCCCAAGTACTGGATATTCATTCCATTATAAAAATCTGGTCCTGTATAAACACCGGTGCCATGAGCAGCATTCAGGATATGAGTAATTCCTAGCCTCTTTAGCCGTCCTTTATTTACTGCAGCACTCCTTCAATGCAAAGGGAAAAGACATTAGATTCCAGATTCTAACTGAAAACTAACTTGTACCAAACAGTATCCAAGAGAAAATTGTTTGAGTCTGTTAGAATTTGATGGTGAATCGATATAGTACGTTTATGTCAGTCATACGTTTTTACCATAGTTTCACAAAGTTCACAAAGAAATCAAATATGGACTGTGGAAATCCTTGCCTTAGATTGTATTTTAACAACATGTTTTAGCTTATTTGTTTCCTTGCATGCTGCCTTTTATTGTTGATGTAACCGTCATGGTAATTAAAACATCTATTTGCATAAAAAAAGAAACAGAATAGAGAAAGAAATACAGGTACTCCTCAATTTACAACCACAATTGAGCCCAGAATTTCTGTTGCTTAGCAGGCAGTTAAGTAGCCCCATTTTATGACTTTTCTTGCCACAGTTGTTAAGTGAATTGCTGCTCATTGTTATTCTAGTAACATGGTTGTTAAGTGACTTTGCTTGTCAGAAGATGGCAAAAGGTGATCACATGACCCAGAACCACTGCAACCATCATAAATAGGAATCAGCATTGGCAAGCATCTGAAGTTTGATAATGTGACCATAGGTATGCTACAATGGGTGTCAGTGTGAAAAATGGTCATAAGTCATTTTTTTCAGTGCCGTTGTAACTTTGAATGATCAAATGAACTTTTGTATTAAAAAAAAAAAAAAAGAGGTGCATGTACTGAGAGTTCATTTAATGGGCAGACCTAAAGTTTCTATGGTAAAATAGGTAAAAAAAACCAAAAACCCCAAATGTTGTTTTGAGGCAATACAAATTCATGAAACCAGGTTGATTTCTTGAAACAGAGATTTCCACTATTCAGGTAGTGCAGAAAAGGCCCTTTCCTACAGATCAGTCAGCCCTGGTTTATTATTGACATCAAGATGTGAAAAGAGCCTTATCTGCAGAACAGTCAGCCTCATACATATTAGAAGGAAATAGTATATTCAGAAGGCAGTAACCCTTTGTATTGGTCTCATGAGTTATTGTCCTCGCTATTATGGGAAAGGAATGTAATTACAACAGGATTCCCCTATTTATCTACTGTGTTTTTGAAAGGAACCTGTCATATTTACCTTTTGAATGTAACTTTTTATTTTCTATTGTATAATTTCCCTAGGTTTTTTTTCTTGAGATGGACAGATTGCAATTTAATACACTTAATTATTAATCTAACAATACTGGTCATTTTCTATAGCACAGACAGAGGAAGCCATGCTCTGAGAATTTTATTCAGACAGATACATCTTTGTACTCACTTTTCTGCTATGAAGATATTTGGCCAGACCTCATCAATGGCCTCTCTTGGTGATTCCAGATAGTCTTTCATAAGTGCTCTCTGTATGTCCATAACACATGGTGTATTGAACAGGCTAGTATCATCTATCTTTTCTTTAACTCGGTTATATAGATCTTCCATTAGCAACTGCTCTGCAGATTCCAGCATCCCTGGACATACAGTGTCTACTTTTACTTCCTTTGTCTTCAGCTCTGCAATGAACCCAGATTTTCATTTTCAAAACTATAACCATTTTTGTTTACCACTGACTATAGACATGACTATTATAACTCATACTATAATGACTATAATGACTCATTATAGTGCCATGTAATACCTGTACCCAAGGCAAATACTGTAATTCTCTATATGGATTAACTCAAAAATGTTGAGTTGAATCGACATTTAACTTACATTTGTTTAATCACATTTCTCTGTAACTAGTTGTTGCTTCTTAATTGCTAGTTCATTGCTGGTTACACTTTATTGTAAAAATTTGCTTTGGTTTCTCAGGGCTTCAGAGAAGTAAATTTCAGTTAGGTGAATTGAAAGTGCAAAGCATACAGCATGTGTTAAAATTATATTTTGCACCTACAGAATTAATCTCCACCTCCCCAGCCCCCTGGACCTTAACAAAATCATATTTTTGAAAACTTCTAAATTTGGGTGTATGACCAAAAGACAAACTTAGTATTTCTTGCGGTCCATGGGCTAGGATAGACCTCTATACTAACCCCTGGAAAGTTATTAATCCTCACTCTTTTTCTTTTCTTTTAAAAGTTAAAAACAACATAATTTTTGATAATAAATGAGGAAAAAACTAGTAATTAATCTTCCCATGGCAAAAAAGAATTGAATTAAGAATTAAGAGACAATGAATCTGTAATTCTGCAGATGAGAAAGCACAGGCAAAATAAAGATGAATTAAATTTGAATTAAAGATGAAGTAGCTTTCCAAACAATATTTTTATTATCGGCACCACACATATAATAGTGCAATTCTTTTTGACTTTCTTTAAATCACTAAAATTCTAAACTCAAAAAAGATGGAAAATGAAGACAGAAAATTTTAAATGAAAAAGATCAGTGTTGGTATGATCTGGAATCAGAATAGAAAGTGAATTTAAAAAGGATGGCAATTCCTGACTGGTATATATATATATATGTATATGTAGGTAGGTCTTTGGTTATTCGCGTCTTCTCCCACGTAAAATTGGAAGTGTCTTGGCAACGTTTCGATGAAGTCTCATTCGTCATCTTCAGGCTGGTGTTCTCGGCTTCGTGCTTCCAGGAGCAATATGAGATCGCAGCTGTCTCTTCCTTTTAACTGCTAGTGGGGGTGTGAGCTGATTGGGTGGGAACTTGGCTGTGTTCTGATTGGGTGGAGGTGTGTTCTGATTGGTTAGGGGCTTGGCTGTGCTCTGATTGGATGGGGGGTTGGTTGTGCTCTGATTGGCTGGGGGTGTGTTCTGTTTGGGTGGAGGCTTGGTTGTGCTCAGCTTAGTCTGAGTTGCAGTGGGATTTGAGCTGGTGAGCTGCGTTGTTGTTTGGCTTCATGTTTGTGGCCGTGCGAGCTCTTCATGGTGGGTGTCAGTCTGCTTCATGTATGGATTGGAGGGGTTTAAAGTGGCTAATGATGCAGCTGCGGTCTGGCTTCTGGTCCCCCCATCCAATCAGAGCACAGCCAAGCCCCTAACCAATCAGAACACACCTCCACCCAATCAGAACACAGCCAAGTTCCCACCCAATCAGCTCACACCCCCACTAGCAGTTAAAAGGAAGAGACAGCTGCAATCTCACATTGCTCCTGGAAGCACGAAGCCGAGAACACCAGCCTGAAGATGACGAATGAGACTTCGTCGAAACGTCGCCAAGACACTTCCAATTTTACGTGGGAGAAGACCCGAATAACCAAAGACCTACATACAAACACCAGCGAAAACCTGAGAAAACATACACACACACACACACACACACACACACACACACACACACCAGTGCCAGCTGATTTATGAACATATCAATTTCTCCATACTCATATAGTTTGATTATCCTTCTTTTCAAATCATACCTTCCTTGATGATCTGTTTAGCAGCAACAGCAGATGATAGATGGATGGGTTCCATGAAGATGCTCTCAGTCTCTGCATCTGATAGCACTGAAAACCTGTCAGGTAATGACAATGCCATAAAAGCAAGCCCTGGCAACTTCTATACTATTATAGCTTTTCTCTACTTTTTGAAAACAAAGTAACTTAGAAGAGATAAATTATACAAGAGAGCTGATGTTTCTAGAGGATCTCTGTTTGGAGAGTTGCTTTCAGAAGCTACTCCGAATGACTAATAAATATCTTACAGATAATTGACATTTCTCTGAAAAGATTTCATCCTTATCTATGTTCCCTTCTCCTCAAATATGCTAATATGAACAACTGCAACATAAAATCATTTTTACAAAAAAGAGATGATGTTTCTCTCCACTGTGTACTGATTTTTGCAGTGTGGAAACATATTTGTAACCACATATTCATCAGAGAAAGAAAACATGAAGAAATTTCATTAAAAAATTATTGGTACAACTCCCACCTCACAATGTCAATCTTCATTTTAGTTTCCTCCTTTATAAGATGGGAGCAGTAATAGACTATAGACAGTCAAAACTATAATTTATTCACTCAAGTAATTTATTTGGCTGCTCATCACATAACAGTGACTCAGGGCAAGTGTACAGAAATTAAAATTTAAAAATTAAAGCAATAACCTGTGGCACTCAATAAATGAGACCTTCTAATCATAAAAACACATCAATAACAGGACCAACTTTACGCCCAAACATCTGAGGAACAGGTACAGTGATATTATAGGTGTTGTGTGAAGAATATGTTTTAAAAACTTGTAGGAGATGGAATTGGCCATATAAATTCCTTGAAAAGAAGCCGGGGGCAGGTAAGGTGAAATTATGCCTTGCTGTCTCCATTTGATTGAGGAATTATTGCCCAGAATGCCTTTCTAATGGAAACGTGGAGGCCCATAAGAATGATCTTTCCTGTACTTTGCTGACAAATCCAAGTTAAGAAGTTGAGTGTTTGCCACAGTCCCTTTTTAAGTAGAAAAATGTATTTCTTTTCTATCCACTAGAGGGTCTCTAAGTTTCTGAATCTTGCAAACATAGCTGTATTGATCAAAAAGGGTTTCTATGGCAACTGGTCATGAAGCAGTTTGTGTACGGCCAGTTTTCAAGCTAATAGCAGCTAACATGGCTAGGACAAGGAGGAAGTCCACATGGACTTGAGTTGAAATGTACAAAATATTAGAAGGCTCCAGTTACAGCTAATCCATATTCACATGCAGGGATTGACCATAGAAAAAGCAAGAAAAGAGAATATGCAAGTGTTGTCCTTTAGTTTCCTTTGTTAGACAGTTGGAAGATTGCTCCATTTCAGGTTTTCATATTAGGCTCCTTTTTATCTAAAAGTCCAAGAAGGAAATTTACTTGCATTTTTCAAATGCTGGATGTTGATTGTATGTTTCTTGTTTTTCTATACTGGTGTAATTACTTTATTTCCTTTCTGATAGTCTCCAATGGATCTTTGGTTTTGTGTGCTCTCAGAACTGGAAATTATTTCTTGTTTTACTCCAGTTTTGCAACACAGAGCAGAAAAAGCCCCTTCATGCAAACTGTATTCCGCTTAGAGCTTTGATCTCCAATACCATCCAACAGCAGCACTGGCTGTTCCCACTCTCAGCTGAATCTTCACCAAGTTAATTTTTTTAATGGATTGGGAAGGATAGGCAGATTGATGACAATGAAAAAAAGGTTAAACTGCAGGCTGAAACAAACCAATTGTATATATATCACCCTTTTTAACTAGACCTCCCTCCATTTCACTCACTAGTTTACAATCTGGCTACCCACAAATTCCAAGTCTGCGCCAAAAGTAGAATTGAACAGTAGCATCTAAACCAATCAGTGCTATAGAAAGATAGATGCGAAAACAGCAGCTTGGGTGGGCTTCTGTTACTGCCTCACGGATGTCTGCAGCGCTTCTCCCAAGAAACCTTAGTGTTTGTACAAAACCTCTGTTGAATCAATTAAATTAGCAAAATAATGCTTGTGCTCCCAATCATGGATTCTGAAAGAAGAAAGAACTCTTTAGGCCTTGTCCTTGGTAAGGATTTCAATAATGGACTGGGTGAATGTAAAAAGAGAGAGAGAAAAGAAAAAGTTTGCAATTTGTTTTACACAATGGGAGGTATATAGAGATTTATTTTGTGAAACACTCACCGGCTAGGCGAAGGACTTCTAAGATAGTGAGCTTGCACTGCCTTCACATCAGGTTCTTCTCCATCAGGCACCTCCTGGTCCCTGCCTGAATCCATACTGCTTGCCATCACTGTTGTGGAAACCAGATGAAATTGGGAAGAAAAGGATTGGCAGATCAAAATCAGCTAAATCATAGAATTCCATAAAGAATCTCATTGGCTGAGTCATACAAAGTACGCTATATATTTTAGAAAGAGGGGGAAAAAACATTTAAATATTTACTATATATAATGCTTTCTGCAATAAAACATTTCAAACAACCAAGACAAAATTTTGAATTCTGAAAAATTAAACATGGAATTCAGTCAGAGGAAATTTTTGTAACTATGCAGGGAAATGAGATTCTTCATGATTACCGTATCCAATGCAAAAGTCTATTCATTTCTTACCAAATGATTGGTTGCATGCTATTAGGTATTCACATAAATAGTAAAATATGGTGTAATAATAAATAGATTTTCAAAATGCAAATCCCTTTTAAAAAAAAATTGAAACCCAGTGTACCTTTTGTGGGAGAATGGAAACTATTTGAATATTGTCATGTTTCAAACAAATAGAAGTAATATAGATACATTTTAATAGTTTATATGTTGCATTATGGTTAGGCTTCAAGAGGAAGTTAGTTAAAATAGCTACAGCTAGCTACAGTTGTAGTGTAACTGCAATTTAGTAGGTCCATTTAGCACACTCAACATAGCAACTTGAGACTATTTCAAAATTTTGTCTTTTTATAATTAATTTGTAAATTAGTAATTTATAATATTTTATAAATTAATCATATTTATAAATTATAAACATATGTATATTGTAAACATTTATAATCTTAGTTTTTCTTGTTGTTTGTTTATTAACACTGTTTCCTCTATGTTAGGGTTTTGCCCATGGAATGTTACTGAACCTGTCCACATATGCTTGACCTGGTTTTGTAAACCCATGATAAAGTGTTTGGAGACTTTGGAGTACTGCTTAAAGAGACAAAACAAACTTCTTGAGAAGCGAAAGAAAACTTTTAAGATTAGTACTTCTCTCTTTACAGATTTTTGTCCAACACTATTAAAATACAAACATGCTTTGGAAACACAAATTTCTGCATGTCTTCTCAGAAATACATTCTATTGAGTTTAATGGAATGTATTTCCAGTTAAGAAGAACTGTCGCCTAAAAGACAGCATTATTAAAAATAATAATAATAATAATAAAATATTTCCATTTTGACTTCTCTACCAGAAGTCAAAATGGATGTCACGGATCATGTTCTGGCTTTACAGGAATGTTATGAAGCCAGTGTGATTTCAACAGGTCCCTTACTCTGGATTCTGTAGCCCTTATAGAATTAGCTCTCCCACTCTGATCCCCAAAGCTTTGATCTTATTTCCTTCTTCTGCAGTTCTCATTTTCGCCCCTTGCAGCTTTTCTGAAATGTCAGGAATGCAGCCGGGCCGCCACAAGCAAGGGTGGGTTGTTATTGCTACTTTGCGGTGACCTAGCAAGTCTGACCTGAGAAATTACGACAAACTCAAAACAACTTACCGTTTATGCTGTGAACATGTGTCTCCCTTGGTGATAAAATTATCTTTTTTGAGAGTTCAGGCACAAACCTAAAAATAAAATAAAAATAGGAAACTAATGAAAAAGGTAGGATCCAGGCAGTTGCCTTCTTGCCTTCTCGGTGATTTTTTTTGCAAAGGGACAGGACAACTGTCAGCTTCAAACTTTATCAGCCTTCTAAATATAACATCTCTAGGCACTGGCTGGCTGTTGGTTAATAGCAGGAGAAATGCCATGCCTGGTTTTTTAACTCTATCCTTTCAAATAAAGGAACAACTATCTGCAAAAAAGTTCCAAGGTGTCATGCCCCCCAAAATAATTTTATCATTTTTTATATTCTTAAGTCTGTTTACATGTGTCCCCTTTGAGGATCAGGAACTAAAATTATTCTCTGTTTAAATATCTTCATTCCCATCTGCCTGTTCTTCCTATTTTTAATGGGCTATTGCAGAAAAGGTAAGCCTCAAAAGGAGAAGTTGAATTGGGGAAAATAAGCAAAAGTCTTATGACACTTTAAAAATTAACGAATGGATTATTGCAGTTGCTTCCTGGATTGCACCCACATAATGAGATACATGAAATATTACCCTACGCAAGGAGGAGTGTTACATGTACACACAGCTATTTTTGAGGCTGGGGGAAAAGAGGAAGAGTGAAATGCTGAAAATAGAGGTGAGAGACATAATTATTTTTAGTTACTACAAAGCAGTGACGATTTTTGCACTAAAGTGTAGTAAAAAAAACTATGATCTACAGTAGAGTGGTTGGTTAATCTCTACATAATATAAGGAATAGAGATCTGATATTATAATAATATCCCCAAAGCAGTGTGGAATACAGAAAATTAGACCCCCAGTTTCAGAAATTAATAGGAAAGAAAAGAGGTTGGTTAAAACAAAATATCCATTAAATTATAATAGATCCTTACACATTTGTATTCTATACTTGTTATGAATGTATAAAATGGCTAATGGAATTTTATAAATTTCAAAAATTATAGATATAGAAATATATTTGTATATATCTATACAAATATAGATTGGATAGTGCATAGATTTTTTTTCTGGATACCAGAAAAAAATAGTTTAGTTATAAATATACCTACACAACAAATTCCAGTGTAGTGGGTGCAGGAAGTCGGAAGTTTTAACAGCATGGAATGTAACAATATTGAATAAATAGAATATTGTAGCATTTCACTAGGGGAAGAAATAAATTAGATCACAATTTCACATATAATGCCTAGCATGAAGTGTTTTTATTTCTTTAATGACAAGTAATGGCTTTGAATCAGTACCAGTAAAACGTAAACATGCACTACCAGAGTCCCAAAGATGCTTTTCCAAAAAGCAACTGGACTTTCTTGAATAGTGAAACATTTCACTTTTCATCCAAGAAGCTTCTTCAATTCTGAGAACAGAAGAAGCTTCTTGGATGAGACGTGAAACATTTTCAAGGGACCCCCCCCCCCAAGAAAGTCCAGTTGCCTTTTGGAAAAGTACTTTTGGGACATCCATAACCTGGATGGATGAGAATGTCCAGAGTGTTGCCTTACTGTAATTGTTCCTTTTGTGGTATCTGTACTAGCACATTTACTTGGCTGCTTGAGAAATCTGTCTTATTGCTGTTTTATTTATTCATTTGTTTAATTTATATCCTGCTTTTGATATATCCTGAAAATTCAAGTCATCAAAAACAGAGATCTGTCTTCATTTTTTCCTATAACAACAATCCTATAAGGTAGATTGGGCTGATAGAAGAGAACACCCTGTGAATTTTTGTGGACATAATTCTGAGATTCCACAGTCTTGTCCAACATGTTAACCACTAAACCAAGATTTCCTAAACTTTTTGCATCACACCTCCCTTAAGTGTAATCTTAATGTGTGATCAAAAAAATCCAAAAATCAAAATGAACACAAGTGAATAATGAAAACAATGAAATGTTGAGAAATATGGATTTATTATAACAATGGACAACTGAAAGTTTGTTCATACCACCCCTGGACTCTACTCTACACGTCTCCAAGAAAAATACACTTCGCACTTTGTGAAGCCCTGCCCTAAACACCACTGATTCTTTTCTGCATGTTCTTTTGTCTACCAAAAGAAATTTGTAAGAGTGGCTTGTTTAACTGGGAGAAGGCAGAGCAACTTAGAAAGGCATTGTTTCCTTGGCCGTTCAGCAAGAGAATGGAAGATATGAAAACAAATCTACTGTGACACAACTTGCAATTCTTGTTAGAAAGGGTGAAAGGATATAAGGAAGAGGGAGTGGAAAAAAAATCTAGGGCGGAAGTGGAGACACAGTACAAACTACAACTAGAAGGCAATTACTTTTTTCTTACTTTCGTACTTTCAACATTGGATTGCACTTTCATTAACACCTGCATTCTTGACAACTTGAAGCAAAGACTGGGGAAAGCAGAGGAGCCACTATGAAAATGAAGGGGGGTCCCCTCCTTATTATCAGTGCAGGTGAGTGAGTCATGTCACTTTGCTACCGTTTAGTACACTTGTAGGAGAGGGACAGGCAGAAGGATTACTTTTGTCAGTAAATCCTCATACATTTTCTTTAGGAAATATCTGAAGTTTTACGGTATGCTAAATGTTCGCTTGTTACTGGTTTGTTGTCCTTCCAGGTGAATGCCTCTCTGTGAAGAGGCAGTGTATCATTAGAAGTAATGGGCTAAAAATAGGAAGGTTACAAATGGGGAACTCAATATAAATGTGAATGAAATAAGGACAGCGCACACTAAAGGCCTCATACGGAAATCTGTATTACTGTTATATAGTTGAGGCCAAGGTAAATATCCATTAGCCTCCTGTTGCAAATTTGTTATTTTTCTACCCTCACCTACCCTTACCTTGTTTTTTGTCAAATATGGCACAGAATATGGCTTTATGCGTATCTAGTGTTACAAATTTCCTGGAAATATTTCTAGATATTTCTCCTTGTGGCTGTTGCTCTTCCTGGAGGTTACGTTTTTAATGTTTTTGTTTTCAGATATGTTCTCTGTATTATAGTTGCTATAATATGAAACAATAACTGCTTATATAGAACTAATTAAAATGGAAACAAAAACTAGTAAGATAACTCTAGCATACTGCCTTGCTAAAGGTTTAATTTTCCCAATTTGTTTCTCCGTACTGATATGGAGAAAAGGATAATTTGAAATGCTTTCCTAAATAGGCATTGTCTTGCTATTTTTCTATAGTATAAGAAGGGTTTAGAGAGAACTCTAAAATTAGAAAAAGAGATATTTTAAAATCACTCATCATTGTAGCTTGGTTTACCCTAACCAGTATGTGAGGCTCATTAGCAGAAAATATATATTCCTAATCATGATATTGCCTTTGTGGAATTTTGTTTTGTTTTTTCTTCTTTCTTCTCATGACCAATATAGCTACTATGTATTGCTTTTTCTGAGAAAATGTGATCCTTATTGTTAAAAAAGGTCCCAAAGTGTGTTTTGGGTGAAATGAGATATTAGTATACACATAAAGCTGCTTTATAATCAAGCAGAGCACAAGCCCATCTAACTTAATATTATCTATTTAGTTGTGTGATCTTTTTAAAGCTGGAGGCCATTTTTTCTAGGAGCTTATTTTTTAGGTGTCACCTAGATGGAGCTACTACCAGTGGGAGGGGTATAAAAGAACTCACACTAATTGTCACCTTGCCTTCTTCACTTCCACTTCTTCCTACAAACTCATGAGATGTGAAGCAATTGACTCTTGTCTCATCTGAATTAATATAATATTAGATCATTAATATGAGATGGAATAGTTTGTGGTTCAGGGTGTTGAGAACTGAATATTGACCTAACATGCACAAGGTTTAGGATTACCAGATCTCTGAAAAGGAAGACATAGAGAATTGGAAAGGAAGACAACTAGGGGGGAAAATGATGGCACACTGTTTAATTTCCTTTGCATCTGTGTCAAAAATTACAGTGAAAAACTGCAAACCCACCCACCAACCAACCAACCAACCAACCAAACAGACTTAAAAGGTAAAGGTAAAAGTTCTGCTTGCACATATGTGCTAGTCGTTCCCGACTCTAGGGGGCGGTATTCATCTCTGTTTCAAAGCTGAAGAGCCAGCGCTGTCTGAAGATGTCTCCGTGATCATGTGGCCGGCATGACTAAATGCCAAAGGCACATGGAACACTGTTACCTTCCCACCAAAGGTGGTCCCTATTTTTCTACTTTCATTTTTTACATGCTTTTGAACTGCTAGGTTGGCAGAAGCTGGGACAAGTAACAGGAGCTCACCCCATTACGTGACACTAGGGATTCAAACTGCTGAACTGCCAACCTTTTGATCGACAAGCTCAGCATCTTAGCCACTGAGCCACTGTGTCTCTTCAGTCAGACTTAGGCCTATATATGAAATTACTTTTTTCATCATGGAATTGATTGGTTTATCAATCCTAGGAATGTGCTAGATTACAGCTAGTTTGTAACTGATTAAGTTCTTGTCAATTTCAAGCAGCTGTCCATGAGGCCTGGAAGGTACTAATCAGCTAATAAAGATTACAGAGTGGAGTTTATTAACTTGTGGTTAGCACCTATTAAGGAAGTGCTATGTCACAGTGAAAAGCTTGTAAAAATAGTATGTAGGTAGTCAAAAAGCTGAACAATATTTCATTTTAAGGCTATGTCTTCCAATTAAAGACTGAGGACAAAAGAAGGACCTTAGAGCATTCGGAATACTCTTCCTTCCTTTCTCAAGGTATGATCTTTTTAGCACAGGCAATGTAGACCTAAGGCCTTTGTGGACTTTGTGCAAGTTGACAAGGGCAGTAGGTTTTTCAGAACCAGACTTTTCTAACTGGTAGCACCTTTCTAGTGTCTCTCGTAGAAAAACATCATTTTTAGTCTTGCTATCTGAGATTGGTTAACTGGAGATGTGAAGGACTGAACCTAAATATTTACTATTAATTACACTGTTGAGGTCTGGCTTGCTTATTATGTCTGATAAATTTGTACTGCACTGATATTTGGTTGTGGGGTTTACTGGCTCCTAGTCTGTTCCATTAAGAAGAATATATTGGTTGAGAACAACTTTTTCCCCAATTCCACCTTTCTCTTCTTTTTCTCTTTTTTCCCTTTCTTCTTTGTTTTGTTTAATTAAATGAAGACAAGGGAAAAGAACACAATAAACTATTCTGCAAAATAGATTATAGCAGCAATGGATTGTTTCATTAATCTCAATTATATACTCCAGGAGTGTCAAACCTGCGGCCTGCAGGCCAAATTCATCACATGCTAGCCACACCCGCATGTGCAGTCATGATACGTCACGTGACACCACCGTGACCGCGTGAGTTTGAAACCCCTGGTATAGATAGACTTTATCCCCATAATTCAGCTTCCTATCTATGGTACACCAGTGATCTTAGCTTTCCTCTTCAGTTATTTATTATAATGGAGGAATCCAGTTTTTTTCTAGTAAAGCAATTGGTTTGTAGGATCCTTTAGACAGATCTCTCATCCTTAAGATACCGGTAAGTCTTTTTGTTAGATGAAGTCTAAAAGCTTAGAGGATCTTGCAGATGGATTGCACTTTCCCTAAGACTCCAACTTTTTCTATAGCTTTGCAAGTCCTCTGTTCCTATCACCCATCTCCTCCCATTTATGACTGCATGACTGTAAATTTGTTGCTTGTATCCTTACAATTTATATTGATTGTTTCCTAATATGATTTGATTGCTTATTTGTACCCTATGATTATCATTAAGTGTTGTACCTTATGATTCTTGATGAATGTATCTTGTCTTTTTATGTACACTGAGAGCATATGCACCAAAGACAAATTCCTTGTGTATCCAATTACACTTGGCCAATAAAGAATTCTATTCTATTCTATTATTTTTGCCCTTCACAAAGTTATACAACAATACTAATATTAGACTAATATGGTTATATTAGACTAAGTTAAAGTGCTTTTACTTCTCTGCCTTATTCTTTTTAAAAGGCCAAGCTAAAGTCCAAAGATTATATATTTTGTCACTCCATCTTATCCAGGCAGGTACGCTTATTACAAAGGTACAGTATTATTTATGATATAAATATTATAAAGCAATACATTATTACTATTGTATTTGCAATAGATAGACATGCTGGTGGTGTGTATAGGAAAGGAAACCATTTACTTTAAAGAAGTCGTCAATACAAGTGCCCACTCTGTCCTCAGTAGCTTCCCAAGTCTTTTTCATAAATGGTCTTTGCCAATGGCCAGTTGTACAGGCAAATTCATTTTGCTGAGATGAAAGAGGGAGAACGGGAACTTTCACAGATTGGTCCAATATTGCCTAATCAAAATACAAACATTACCATTCAAACTAAAGAATGTGGGAAATAGCACCTTGTTAACTGTACAAAGAGCCCATCCGAGATGTGTTTGCTTTTTAAAACTGCCCGATAGAGATGATTGGGTAATATTTGGAGACTATAATATGGGAAATGCCCATATTATACAAATATATGTAGGGACACTGCAGATTTTTCTGTTTTAGGGGACTATGGGTACAAGTAGGCTGCTATCGTTATATCTTTTCTTTAAATAGAAATAAGAGTTTGAAATATTATTTTACAATCAAATGACACAAGTTCCAATCAAATTGTCCAAAAAAACTCAGCAAATTTTAAACTGTTACAGTTTAATAGTCTAGTTAGTATAACTCAACAAATAGAGTTGTATCTTGGCTGTCTTGAATACTTGATATGATCAGCTAGTTATATTTATGTATTGAGGGGACTCAATTAAAACTAGACCCTAGATCTGTGATGGCGAACTTATGGCACGCGTGCCACAGGTGGCACGCGGAGCCATATTAATGGGCACGCCAGCTCAGCTCTGGGGCGCATGCACGTGCCAGCCAGCTGATTTTCGGGCCTTCTGGGCCCACCAGAAGTAGGGAAACAGGCTGTTTCCTGCCTCTGGAGGGCCTGGGGGCGGGGTGGGGAAGGCCCGTTTTTCTTTCTTACCTGGCTCCAGATCCTCTCTGTGTATCTGGGAAGGGCGAAAACAGCCTTTCCCACTCCCTTGGAGGCCCTACAGAGACTGAAAGGGCCCATTTCCGGACTCCCGGTGGGACAGGAAGTGACATTTTTTCCTGTCCCCAGCCTCCAGAGACTCCTAGAGAGGCTCCTAGAGTCTCCTAGAGAGGTTCTGGAGGCTGGGGACAGCAAAAAATGTCACTTCCTGTCCCACCGAGAGTTGGGAAATTGGCCCTTTCAGCCTCCGTAGGGCCTCCAAGGGAGTGGGAAAGGCTGTTTTCGCCCTTCCCAGATACATAGAGAGGATCTGGAACCAGGTAAGAAAGAAAAATGGGCCTACCAGGCCATCATATGCCAGGAGCGGGGGAGGGAGGGGGGAGGGGGTTGCGCACGCATGCGCGTGGGCACGTGCACACGTGACCCTCCCCCACCCCCCCCTCCTGGCACACGATGGCAAAAAGGTTAGCCATCACTGCCCAAATGCTGTAATTACATTATTTTATTGCACTTATATGCAAAGTCCTCCACTCTAATTAGATTTATAAGTATAGAAACGCCACATGACTTGATGTGGAGCAACTGGTTGCAAAACATAAATGTACAGTGTGAAACATGACCAATGAAAACTAATTTGTATTTAACCCTGAATTGAATTATGACCTTTTAAAGAGTTGACAGTCATTTCTGCCTCATCTTAGAAATCTTACAATGTTTTTGAATGTTTGATTCAAATACAAGAAATACCTTATATTGATTTCTTTTGTCCAATGTAAACATGCTTTTTCTTGGAGATAGGGAAATAACATAAATGTCAATTACTTTTTTTGTAGGGAATAAACCGTGCACAGAAACAGATATTCAACATAAATACAAACATTATACATTTCTTAGTAAGGGTTTAAAAATTGTTAACTTCCAAGTTCTTGAAAAGAAGTTTCAAGTCTGACATGGAATGATTTCTCTCTCAGTTCTGGAACTTGTCCAAGGTCAGAAGTTAATGTCAAGTCCAAGGTCAGAGGTTCAAAGATGGTCTATGTACCATTCAGATGACTCTTTTCCTCCTGATATTGAAATTTGTAGTAACTACCAAGTGTTGTGAAGAATAGAGGAAAAATGATTTCATTGATGATGAAGTAGATGCTTGTCTTTGGGAAGGTTAAATTATACAAGAGAAGTGCTTACATATTTGAGTACTTTGGCTTCAAATATACATTTATTGAATGATGTGTCACAAATGATCCAGAAGATCATATGTGAAAAATATCAAAAGTTATGTATGCTGGCTGTGAATTGTTTTTATTTTATTTTCTAACATTTTATAGTTTCCACTATAATCTATCTATCTTTTTAATCTATCTATAACATCTGTTCTATAACATTTCAGCAAATAAATAAACAAATAATCATAGTAGACCATAAAGGGCAAAGTGGCAGTTAGAGTTTTTGATATATAAGAGCTTCCAATATTTTTCTGAAGAAATCAGAGTTTAGCCTCCTGCATCTTCTCTTGTCTGGCAGTGCTTTAGTTGCCTCAGAGTAACTTATTTTTTAGATGGAGATATGGCTTTGAGCCCGAAGGTAGGGTATAGTAAACCCTAAGACAATTTAAGAATGGGACAACTTGCCACAGTCAACTTTTTGTGGCAAATTCACCATGGCCAACTCGCCACAGCCAACTTACAGCAGGTGAACTCGCCACGGCCATCTCTCTGCAAGACAACTCATTGTGGGACAATTTAACAATTCTATTTAATTATTTAAAATAAATAAAATTATTATAATTTTTGCCATTCCCATTTCATTCTGTCCCTCCTTTTGCATCCTGTCTTTAATGATTCTATTCCACCATTTCTTTGATATTAGTGTAACTCTTGTCCCGCAGCAAGTGGCGAGCTGGCCATGGTGACGAGCTGGCCATGGTGAGTTGGCTGTGGCAGGTTGGTCATGGTGAGCTGGCTATGCCGAATTTTCAGAGACCCCCCTAAGAGTGCTATAATAAGAACCTATTTCTCTGAATGTTTATGTTACACTTATATGTACGTACTCAACAATTCTGAAAGTTGAGAGCTGAACCTAGATTGAATTTACTGTTGTTAAGTTTTCATATAGTGTATGCAGTTGACTTAGCTTTGATGTGAATCTAGTTATTATGTGGTATATAAACTGTGGTTTAGAGAATTCTGTGAACCCATCCAAATGTTTAGTAAACTGTGTCTAAACAAACCATAACTTTGCATGACATACTGTAGGAACAAATCTAATGCTAGAGCAAGAAAGGGGATTGGCTGGTTCCCACAGAACAGAGAATCCCACAGATTACAAGCTATTTTAAATTTCTATCCAATAGAATACTTGGCATGTTATGCATTTTGTATATATATCCAAACTAAAAAAATCAGTCCTTATTTGTTCAATTAGAGAGGGAGGGGATTAGTCCCCATATTTGTGCAAAGAATTGCAGCCTCTTTGTGGCATCCATTTGTGAAGGTATGGAGGAGAGAAAGAAAATAAGAAAATATAAGATTCTTAGGAGACAATAGAAACATCTTAGAATATGAACGTTCCTAATCTTAAAGCCCCATATCTTTCGATATGAGAAGTCTAAGAGAGTCTCAGTTTAATTTGATGACAGAGTAAATTTACAGATGGTTTAGCAAGTCTATGAATGTCACTTTCCAATGTTCCTTCCTCTCCCCTTATATAAATAGAACTTTCTGGATATTTTTTTTCTCCACTTCCTCCAAAAGGCTAGGCTCTCTTCCATTCTGTCTCTGAATGGTAGCTTTATGATTTGAATTTAAACTGAAACCAGGTATATAATGTTTCCTCAGAAAATTGGCTTATCTCAGACAATTGTGATATACAGAACATAAAAGAAAACCTTGTGAGCTTCCTGCTGATCTAAAGTTGACTAGGCTTGTAAAAGCCTGCCTGCTGGCAACAAGCCTGCCTGCTGGCACTGAATTAAGGTCTAAGGACTGTGAAGAAAATTACCCAGATACCTCAGAACATTAGGAAATTTGTTACAATGTAGGGGGCACATTGCAATCTACATAGACTAAAGTTATGCAAAATGGTCAAGACAGAATCACCCCAAGATTGATGGGACTATTCCAGGATTTTTTAATCTCCTTAAATATAATAATTACTCATATTATCTGATTACTCAAGTTGTCAGGAGATTTTATTAGGGTAAAGTGGGTGAAACCAGCATTGTAAAATATGTAACTGTGTTATGCATTGGTAAGGTGTGGAGCCAATAAAGGAATAACAAAGAGAGGACTTTGATAACTTCCTTCATGAGTCAGAACACATTTTATTGCATTGAGTGAATACAGAAAAAAAAATTACCCATGAAATCAGATTTTTGGATCATTTTTCCTCTCTGTTTCAACTTTTATTCTGTACAATGCATATAGTACCTTATGAACAGATCACTGTAGATCAAGAGTATTTCCAATGATGTAATTTCATGAAATTAATGGAATTTTACAGTAACTTCCTAATTCTTTTTTCCACAATCCTTCCATTATTCCCGTTATTTGTTTCAAAATTTATTCTTGATACTTTCAGTAAGAAAGTAAAAATTGGATAGCTGTCCAGTGCTCTTTAACCAGAGCCGTTAAGGGCCACAAGTATGAAGTTATAAGCTGTTTAAAATTGTGACAACCAGGAAGAACTTGAAAATAAATACACATTTTTCTGTTGTGAGGGGAGGCAGTAGCAAAAACCATAAGAATAAATGCATGAGAAAGACATTATAAATGTTCTCAAAACTGCTTGGGCCCCTCTTGTTTATCACACCAGCATTGGCATTTGTATGTAACCAAACAATACATTTGATTGATGGAAGAAGCCATGATGGCTTAATGGCAGATGGAAGTTTTGAATATTTCTGGTACTTAACATATCCATATCATGTAACTGGAAAAACTGCTGTCTCAGAATCTGCAAAGACTTTGCCCATGAATAGTGGTAAGGAGTTGGTGTTCTCTGATTTGGTAATCTCCAGCTACATTGAATAGAAATTCTCATGTCACATACTGTAGTAATATTTTTAACTGGCTATTCTTTTCCTATCATTTATAGTTTTTAACTCAAAACTTACTCAACAGAACTAGTAGGTTGGTTTGTTTCCTAGTTTCCTTTCCTATCTGCACAGATTGGTGTTACATGCAAAAAACGAACAACTTTTTTCAATAATTTTATTAAGGACTGTATTAAACAGATAACAAAAACCTAATAAAAATACATTTAAATTTTAAAAAAAACATAGAAAGAAAAGGAAACTTTCTCTTTTTTCCTGGCAAGTATTGTATATTCATCATTAATAACTTACCACTGTATCATAAAACACAATCAAAACTTTTTTATATAAATAAATATATATACCCACTTCTATCTAAATTAATTCCCCAATGTGTCCCTATAATAATAAAAATTTAATCTCAATTAACAATTAAATATCACAAAAAGTTAAAAATTATTAAACATTGCAAGAAATAATAATGTTATTTAATTGGATATAATAGATTGGTTTGTGATATACACAAATATCTATGATCTATCAAAAGTACCAACATAGATATCACAAACCGATCTATTACACCCAATAAAATCACAGTCAACCTTGTACAAAATCTCTCCTTTCCCCCGTTTAATTGTCTAAATTATCTAAACATTAAAACATTAATAATCTATAGTCAACACTATAAACACTACTGTATTGAAATAATATATTATACAGATCTTATAACAACATAAAGCAAAAGAAATAAAACTGGTTTTATCAGAATTTCTTTAAAAGTCTTTTAGCATGTTGCAGAAAAAATATCTGATCCTGAAGATGCAATCCTCTCATAAACACTTTATTGGAATTCAGTACTATGAATAAAGAACAATTCCAAATTAAATTAGTTTGCAAGAATTGGCAACTGAATTTAGTATCTTACAGCAGTAATAATGGATCATTCAGTCTCTACTTCAAGCTGAAGGTGTATTCTTTCTTTTAATAATATTTATGGCTCCATACTTCTGAGAGAGAAAACCTAGAACAATTTTTCAGAATTCTTTTCATATGAATCAAATTTGTACTCTCCCTGGCCCTGAAAATAGAGAAAGAGAATGGAGAATGGAAGAAAAAAAGACCCCTATATTTCCAAGAATCAAAACAACTCTTTCAGTAATTTCAATAAGGCATTTCCCACTTGTTCAGTTTGAAACTCTAATAATCTCTGTATCTCATTCTGGATTTCTACATTCCAAATCCCACATTCTAACGAATTATTCTTTGAACCAGGGGTGAAATGCTCTGAAGTCTGCTACTGGTTTGCTTCGCACGCACATATGTGCAAAGTGAATCGGTAAAAAAAAAAGTAAAAAAAAAAAGCCGCGCAATCGGAACTTTTTTTTTTAACTTTTTTTAGCATTTTTTTACTACTGGTTCCAGCAAACTGGTAGCATTTTTTACTACCAGTTTGTACGAACCAGCCCAAACTGGTAGCATTTCACCTCTGCTTTGAACATGTCACTTGAAGACATATCTTTTTCCTTTTTTATTCTCATCAATCACTATGCTGGCTGTAGAATTCTGGAATTAAAGTTAGCACTTCTGGAAATTGCCAATTGCCAATTGCTGGGATACACTGATCTACATGAAACCAATGGCTGATCATTCAGTGGCATGGAGTGCAATATAGATAGCAATGCGCATTGATGATAGTCAGTAATGCAGTACATCCCACCGCAGACGGGGCATCTGAAGGAGGCTGTGAGGGTCTAGATGACTTCCAATCAACCCTGGCAAAATGGAGTGGTTTTAGGGTCTGGTGAAGTGATATGTGTGCTGCCCCACTCACTCACTCACACTGACATGTCAGTGTGGTTTATTTTATTTTATTTTATTTTATTTTATTTTATTTTATTTTATTTTATTTTATTTTATTTTATTTTATTTTATTTTATTTTATTATTTTATTTTATTATTTTATTTATTTTATTTTATTTTATTTTATTTTATTTTATTTTATTATTTTATTTTATTTTATTTTATTTTATTTTATTTTATTTTATTTTATTATTTTATTTTATTTTATTTTATTATTTTATTTTATTTTATTTTATTTTATTTTATTTTATTTTATTTTATTTCTATACTGCCCTTCTCCTGCAGGACTCAGGGCGGTGTACAGCCAAGATAAAACATTGCATATAAAATTTAAAAACAATTAAAAAAAACAATTAAATAATTTCGGCCCAACATTTAAAAACAATCCAATTAAAACCGAATTCAATTAAAACTGAGAGGATGGTATCAAGCCAGCCCGGCTAGATGGAATAGATGTGTTTTCAGGGCCCAACGAAAATTCCGGAGGTCTGATATTGTGCATATCTCAGGGGGTAGGTCATTCCAGAGGGCGGGTGCTGCCACAGAGAAGGCTCTCCCCCTGGGGGTCGCCAGCTGGCACTGTCTGGCCGATGGCACCCTAAGGAGGCCCTCTCTGTGCGAGCGAACCGGTCGGTGGGAGGCTATTGGCGGCAGAAGGCGGTCTCGCAGATACCCCGGCCCTAAGCCATGGAGCGCTTTAAAGGTGGTCACCAACACCTTGAAGCGCACCCGGAAGACCACAGGAAGCCAGTGCAGCTCGCGCAGGAGAGGTGTCATATGTGAGCGCCCCATCGCTCCCATAATTCCCCGTGCGGCTGCATTCTGGACTAACTGTAGCCTCCGAGTGCACCCCAAGGGGAGCCCCATGTAGAGAGCATTGCAGTAGTCCAGGCGGGAAGTGACGAGTGCTTGAGTGACCATGCGTAGGGAGTCCCGATCCAGAAAGGGGCGCAACTGGCGTCCCTTATGGAGGGTTTTATTTGTCTTCCCCCAGCAGTTCTCTTCACCTGGCTTTAGAAGTGTCCCAACAAAGCCAGCCACAAGCAAGCCCAGTTTAATTCCTAGACAATGGCCAATTAGTCCAATAATACCAAACTGCTCAAACAGTTAGTCCAAAAAATGAACATAAAGTCCCCAGGAAAAACTTAAAGTACATCCACATTAGGTCACGAGTTATACTAATTCAGAGTCTCAGGATACACGAATGAGCACAGAGCCATGACCCACACACATTGCTTCCAGCAATGCCTCCCTCTGCCTACTGTGCAAAATAGTTCCCGTGCAGCCCATCAAGAGGGGCAGGGCCTTTTCCTGAGCAATCTGGCAGACCTCAGTTTCTCTGCCCTGTGTGCTCTGAGATCTACCACAACAGGCAGCTCCTTCCCCTCTTCACTGGCCTGCAAGCTGTCCCCAGCCGAAGTCTGTTCTGCTGTCAGTTCCGAGTCAGTAATCCCTGGACTGACCTTCTGCACAATTAGGGGGGTCTTCCTGAATGACAACTCCTGCTTGAACAGCAGGAAGCAGCTGTGGCTAAGGGGAGGCTCTCCACAGATTCATCTTGTGTACCAATTGTATCTTTTCTTGCATGGGGAGGCCTTGATAACAACCAGTCATACCTCAATCACTTCCTGTATGATTTACTGCAATGTACCCTACATAGGGGCAGTGGTGGGTTGCCCCCAGTTCGGACTGGTTCACAAGAACCGGTAGTAAAACTGGTGGGAGGCTCCAACCACTGACCCGGATGTCATCATAGGCGATCTGTGCATGCGCAGAAGCTTCTGCGTATGCACAAAAGAGCACGAGCACACATGCACAAGCAAAGCAAGTGCGCACGCAGGTACAACGCAAACTGGTAGTAAAAGTAAGTAGAACCCACCTTTGCATAAAGATCATCTGAGTACTAAAACTGACCCAGAATACAGTGCTGCATACAGTGGTCTGTGATGGAATGTGGAAATGATCTTGGGAGATAGGAGGAGGGGAGAAGACATGCTGTTTTGGAAACATCAGATGCACTGGAAAGCCCATAGCTGCATAAAGAGCAGAAAAAGAAACTCAGAAACAATCCTTCCTAAGTTATCATGAAGTAAAAAGAGACTTGCAAGATTCCTTTAATATAGCCTTACAATAAAGTAGAATCAGCTCATCTGGTCTGTTTCCTGTCTGATCCACCTGGGAAGGCTGATATGCTCCCAGGTTGTCCCACATTACATTGTGTTGAATGAGCTACATGGACTTCCAGTTTTCTTCCAGGTATAATTCAAGTTGCTGTCTTTCACAGGACCAAGTTATTTGTGGGTTTTTGCCTCTTCCTGATAGGATCTGCCCATCCCACCAGATTGGATAGGGTAGCACACCCAGGTACCTTCCCTGAAATGCTGGCTTATGGCAGGACCTAGAAACCTGCCTTTTCTGAGGGTGCCTCTACCTTATGGAACTCCCATCCTTGTGGAACTCCCTTGTGGACAATCCAGCATGCCTCCAACATTTAGCCTTCCTTCCAAAAGGCCATGAAGACTTGGGCTTTTTACTGAGCCACTGAAATAAAGTAATGGTATCTGTTGATGGTTGTTGTGGCATCTGGCTTTTTAATTTTTGCTTTATTTGTTTGTATGTTTTTGTTGTGAGCCTTCCAGAGTTATGCTTTAAAATTGTTTAAATAAATAGATCCAGCTGTATAATTAGTTGGTAAATTGGTAGTAGGTATTTTAATAGTAAAGTGTCTATTCAAAAGCTGGTTTTCCTTCAAAGATGTTGTTTCTGTTCATTTCCCCCCATTTTTTAATACTTTAAAGGGAAGGTGTTCAGGAATACAAAATTTGTAAAGCATTTTTCCCAATCATGATAATAGAGACACATCTGACCTTTCTGTTTTCTTCTTGTGTATATCTTTGGCAGTGGTAGTGGCTGTTCATGCGGTTTCAGTATCAGCATCTTCAAAAGCAGTTCAAGTGAATAGAGGAAACAATGTCACCCTACCATGCAACTTTGAAAGTACTGCCGCAGAAGCAAAAGTCTCTTGGTGGGGAAAGCCCTCGGGAAGTAACCGTATGGTAAGATATATACATGTGATGGCTGAGCGTTTTAAGGAAACTAAGAATCTTTTTTGTCCTCTATTAATAGCAATAGCAGACTTATATATCGCTTTACAATGCTTTACAGCCCTGTCTAAGCTGTTTACAGAACCAGCATATTGCCCCCAACAATCTGGATCCTCATTTTACCCACCTCAGCAGGATGGAAGGCTGAGTCAACCTTGAGCCAGTGAGATTTGAACTGCCGATTTGCTGGCAGTCAGCAGAAGGAGCTTGCAATACTGCATTCTAACCACTATGCCACCATGGCTCATAACTATAGCAAGTTCCTATAGACAAAATGTATTTCAGATAACCTAGTACTGCATTACATAGAGGCTTACAAGGCAAATCCTGTTCTGTTTATGCTCAGAAACCATTTGAGATTAATATAGTTGATTCAGGTCTGCAGTTACCATCTGTAAAGTGCATGCTAAACACTGGTCTGGCAACTACTTGTTTTCAATAGTTGACTTGTTCAAAATCTGTTCCAGTTTCGTTCCATGTAGAGTACATGATAATTAATTGAAATAGTGACCAGTAGGCATGATTCTATGATCCCTGAGAAGTACATGTCTAGAGTAAGAAGCTATGGTTTTCCCAGTAGTAATGTATGGCTATGGGAGTTGGACCATAAGGAAGGATGAGTGCTGAAGAATTGATGCTTTCAAATTGTGGTGTTGGAGAAGACTCTTGACAACCTCTTGCGCTGCAAGGAGATCAAATCGGTACATCCAAAAGGAAATCAACCCTGACTGTTCTTTGGAAGGACAGATGCTGAAGCTGAAGCTCAAATGCTTTGGCCACCCAATGAGAATAGAGGACTCATTGGAAAAGACCTCAATGTTGGGAAAGGTTGAAGGCAAAAGGAGAAGGGTATGGCAGAGGATGAGATGGTTAGCTGGTGTCATATTTCAAGCATAAATTTGAAATAGCTTTATACATTCCAGACAATTTCTCTAGCGACAAATACTAACAATACATAATTTTATAAAACTCTTAGAAGACTGGAATATAATGTAAATGCCAAACCTTTCAATTAAATATGTTCCCAATGTTCCATTTGTATATTGTAACCAATTTTTTAGCCAATCTTATCATCTTGTTCTTTTCTACTACAAATTTTAAAAAAAGTTTATACATTTTAGAAATTACAAATAATTTTTCTACAAGTTTATTTCAAACTCAGTTTTATATTGTTTAAAACCATAATTTAAAAAAAATATTTTGAATGTTTCCAATAATTGCACATAAGAAAAGCATTGATAAGTATGTCCTTCTGTTATCATAGCTCTTTTTGATTTTATTTTATATTTGCTTTGATAGAATTCTAATGTATCACACTAAGTTAACTACCTATGTTTGCATCATTTCTTGTACATAAAATGTTTCTTGTGCTAAAAGCCACAAAAGTGTTTTGGACACAAACTAGATTTTTATTTATTCCATATTCTCAGAATAGTGCATAATGACTTTTAAAACCCACATTAACCGTAGCTTTATTGTATCACAAATATCTATGTCACCCAAATACCAAATCATGTTCTCCTAACTCCAATAGATTCCTGCGTCTCAACAATTCTCACTCCTTCATCCATACTTTTTTTTTTTTAATTTGATTTATATGCCGCCCTTCTCCGAAGACTCATGGCGGCTTACAATGTGCTCAGCAATAGCCTTCATCCTTTTGTATATTTATACAAAGTCAGCTTATTGCCCCCACAACTGGGTCCTCAATTTACCTACCTTAGAAAGGATGGAAGGCTGAGTCAACCTTGAGCCTTGGCGAGATTCGAACCCTGCAGTAATTGCAGGCAGCTGGTCTTAATAACCAGCTTAATAACAGGGTGCCTTAAACCCCTGTAGTACCAAGTACTAATCAACAAACAGCAAAATATAATTTCATATGGGTAAAACCAATCCTCCTCTTTCTTTTGCATCTTCTAATACCTTATATTTAGCTAATAGTTTTTACCCCATCACATAAACTTAGATAATTCTTCTGCATTGTTTAAATGGCAGCAGTTGTTAAAACAGGCATTGTCTGTAATTTTAAAAAAAAAACATTCAGGTAAAACATTTATCTAAATCATGGAAATTCTCCTCAACAATAACAATTGTACTTTGTTTCATTTTAACAAATATTTTTAACTTGATTCCATGTCTTAAGATCATTATCTTGGAATAATATATAATTCATGTTTGTCACAATGATACCCAATTATTTAACCTTCTTCTCACTCTTAAACACCATTGTGTTAATCAGTTATGTCTGAATTTGTATTTTCATATTTTTATTAACATTAATCTTAAAACTTGCTGATGCACTAAATTTTCTTTTACTTTACTTTTACTTTATCTTTTACTTTATCCATTAATAATTCAGTTCCCTTTAAGGATCTTTCAGAACCAACACCAAATCATCTGGAAAAACGCTTAGCTTATCTTTTCTTTAATTTTTATGCCCACAGTCCTCTCATCTTGTTTTATGTCTTACTCAACATTTCAATAACTAAAATAAGATCAGGGACAATGAGCTTTCTTGCCTTAACAATTCTTAAGTTAACAATTCTTTCTTAACAAGTGGTTTCTGTGAAGTATAAATTAATTTTACTTTTACATTTTGTTGGATATCAACATAATCATTAAAAAGCTTAGAGGGTAGCAAGATAAGTGCCTACTGGGTTTGTTTATGCAAGGAGCGGGAATCTCATTGCTACCCTAACAGGTACCCTTCTTTCCTATCTAGGAAGAACTTGCTAGGAAGTGGTTTGATGGTACTGAAAACTTTGCGCCAGCTTACCAAAGTCGTGTAAGATTCTCTAACGATTTTGAAAAGGGTGATGCTGGAATCACCCTTGATAAGGTGACCACGGAAGACAATGGAACCTATGAATGCTTAGTCGATATAAGAAATGTATTCCCATCAAAAAGTATCGAAGTAGAACTTTTGGTCCTTGGTAAGGCATTCATCCCTTTGTATTTCTGCCAGTCCAATAACTAGATTCAGTAGTATGTACAGTAAACAGGGAGTACTGCCCACAGTAGTTTGAAATACTACTTAGTATGAAAGAATTGAAACAATTCAGTGTGGAATACAATAGACACACTGTTGTGTATATTGTAAAAATTATTGTACAGTGCAGGGGTGTAGAATATATTCTAATACTTGAGAAGCAGTACTGATGATCCTTGTGCCAGTTTGCTATATGATTGAAACAATCAAGGTAATAAACTATCCTATATTTAGTCAGATGAACCCAGTTTGTCTCTTCTGAAGATTTCTAGAATATACAGTGTCTCAGAAGATGATTTTCTCATCATTTGCTAAATCACTTTTTAATTGGAAGTGCTGGTGGAAGAATTTAAGACGTATGTACTAGAAGGGCATCAAACTGTCGTATATTCCCCATTTTTTATATATGCATAAGTCTGTATGAAGAAGCTAAACAGGGAAGATAAATTGTATTTCTCTAACAAAAAATGTTATTCCTAATAAATGGATTTGAAAAATGAGAATTACTGGTAGGGTTAAAATGTAAAGACTAGGGGATGGGATTAGTGTATGTGTTTCTGTCTGGTGATGCTTGTCTCCTTATGTTACTGAACCTGCTCATGGTTATTGTTTTCTTGTCATCTCTTTATCCAGTGGAACCATCCAATCCAGTGTGTGAAATTATTGGGAAACCAGAATACGGTCAAAATATTAATCTGACTTGCAATTCTGTCGAAGGATTCCCGGAACCTAAATATACCTGGCAAAGTTATGATATACAGAACCAAAGCCGGCCACTTGAAGGAATAGCTGTAGGAGGTATACTCTGACTTCACATTAATATAAATTAATTTTTTACTTTTAGTTTGTATGTTTTTAGGTCTATCTTAATCATTAGAATGAGAATGGACATTTGAATTTCTTAAAAATTATTTTCCATAGGGGGGAAAATGTTTGACATAGTATGTTCTTTGAGTCTGTTCCAAATCATGCAAGAGCCACCTAGAACATATTTTTCCTCTGCCTAAAGGAACTAAAGGAACTTTAAAAATGTGAATGGTCAATCAGTGGTTTGCTATAAATTTGACTTTAGTATCTTTTTTTTTGATATAGCTATCTAAGTCTGCAGAGCAGAGGTGGGTTTCAGCAGGTTCTGATCAGTTCTGGATAGCGGAAATTTTGAGTAATTCGGAGAACCAGTAGTAAAAATTCTGACTGGCCCCGCCGCCATCTAATCTCTGCCTCCAAGTCCCAGCTGATCGGGAGGAAATGGGGATTTTGCAGTAACTTTCCCCTGGATTAAAAAGGAAATGGGGATTTTGCAGTAACCTTCCCCTGGATTAGGGAGGCAATGGAGATTTTACAGTATCCTTCCCCTGCCATGCCCACCAAGCCACACTACAGAACCAGTAGTAAAAATTTTTGAAACCCATCACTGCTGCAGGGCCAATTTCATTCCTCATAACTTTGGTGTTTTGGGAAATGGATGGTAGTTTTAAATGAATTTTACAGGGATTTTATAGATAATCATTTCTAAGTATTAATGATAGGATTTTTAAAATCTAGAACCAGCTTTGTTTTAAGCCCACTTCTGCAAGTTACAAAAATAAGTCAAAATGATATTGCTTCAGGATGAGAAAGAAAGAGAGGCCTTGCTAATGAGTACCTTTCTTTTAATTACTGAAGGTTATATGTGCTTAAAACCAAAACCAAAATAGCTTTCTATCTATCCCCAACATTTCTATGATGCCTTTTTTCCCTGTAGTTCTCCACTATCCATTTCCTTTTAGCAACAGTATGGTATAATGATGCCTGGGTATCTCAGATTCCAGCTATAAGCTCTCATTTCTTTCCAATGGGAGGTTGCCCCATACTCACAATCATTCTATTCCCCATAGTAATTCAGAATAATTGCTTGGTTCTTGTTCCATAGCAATTAAAAGAAGTACTTTAATGTCTGTTCCTTGCTCTTTCAAAACCTTGATAAAGGGTCAATGACCAACCACCATGTGTTAAGTTATTAAAAGTAAAAGTATTCACTTAGTATTCACTAATTGCCAGGAAGTAAGAACATGCATGATTAAAATCTCACTTCTACATTGAAGTAATATTCATTTACATGACTGGTATAATAAATAAACAGTTAGAATATCTATAATTTTGAAGTCGAAATGTGTGAGCCTAGCTACTTGGGTAGAACAAAACACTTGACTTTGCTGATGCAGACATTATTGTCCAGTGAGGCAACATGTCACTCAAAAATGCTTTGGGGCAGGAAATCACAAGCGGTTAAATGTAGTTGCATTTTATATATTAAATGTGTATTTTACATCTGTTTTGAATGTGAGTCCCATGGTTCTTATTGGGAGGAATGAAACCATGTCAGTTTCCAGCAGTTTGTGATTTTGTGGCAATTTCCCTCTCTCAAATATCTTGTTAATTTGATATTCTCATAGCTACATTCAGAGTAAGACCATCTCACTGAGGAAATATTATTCATTTTCTTTGAACCTTATGTTATCATATTTCTTCAACTGCACAGTCGGAAAGTGCTGTCAGCCATATTATTACGCCAAATGAGAGGCCAAACTGCTAGGCTTATGTGGCACATTCTGGGAGATAGCAAGCTTGTATAGCATCCCATAACATACCACATGAGCCTAAAAATGATTCTTAGCTTACTGTATGATATTTAGTATGATATAATATTTGGCTTACGTAGCTGGAAAACGCTACCCTATTGTACAATTTTCTGTAAACTGAAACGTACTAATAACTGAAAGTGAAATAGAACAGAACAAAATAACAGAGTTGGAAGAGACCTTGGAGGTCTTCTAGTCCAACCCCCTGCTTAGGCAGGAAACCCTACACCACTTCAGACAAATGGTTATCCAACATCTTCTTTAAAACTTGCAGCGTTGGAGCATTCACAACATTCTAGAGTTAAGTTGTTCCACTGATTAATTGTTCTGTCAGGAAATTTCTTCTTAGTTCTAGGTTGCTTCTCTCCTTGATTAGTTTCCACCCATTGCTTCTTGTCCTGCCCTCAGGTGCTTTGGAGAATAGCTTGACTCCCTCTTCTTTGTGGCAACCCTTGAGATATTGGAACACTACTATCATGTCTCCCCTACTCCTTCTTTTCATTAAACTAGACATACCCAGTTCCTGCAACCGTTCTGCATATGTTTTAGCTTCCAGTCCCCTAATCATCTTTGTTGCTCTTCTCTGCACTCTTTCTAGAGTCTCCACATCTTTTTTACTTCGTGGCGACCAAAACTTTATAATACCAAGGCATTAAAAAGTGGTATTAACACATCACGTGATCTTGATTCTATCCCTCTGTTTATGCAGCAGTTGGCTTTTTTGGCAGCTGCTACACACTGCTGGCTCATAAAATAAAAGAGGACACCATCTTGTTAAACTCACCAGGCCTTGGACAAAACCTGACACCAATACTGTTATGAAAACAAAAGGGAAGATAGTTTTTATCCTGGAACATATCAAGTAAAGCCTTGATTAGATTTTACTGAGTTGGAAAGAAAATATATTAGTGATATATACTTGCTATACACCAGATGAGCCTATAGATGGTAGCAGCAGATCAGAAAATCTTTCCTAAATGTTAATAAATTGCTAGTATAGCATTGCTTATTTCTTTTTCTTTTATTCTCCTTTTTCTTATAAAGCAGTATAAGAGGAATATTATCTGTAAATTTACAATACAGAACAAGAATAAAGATCAAGACTAAATCTTTCTGCCTTTTTCTTTATTTAAACGTTATGATTCATATGACTGAAATAGTGACTGTATATAAATTGACAAAGTATAAATAGTCACATAAAAGCACAGAAATTGAGCAAGCAACAACTTCAAATTGTTTGGTCAATATGCTCTATTTACAAATGACTTTATTTATTTTACTTTTTACTGTCCATTTGTAGGAGTTCTCTTGTAATATATAATAAATTAAAACATATTGTAAAATGTTTTAAAGCAATGTATAAAGCCCATAATCTAAAACAATATTGTAAAAACAATATAAAAGTCTACAGAGAATACAGCACAACTGATAACATAATAAATTAAGAGTAGCAATAAATAATGTTATAAAAATAAAAGAATGCAATCACAATAATAAGAAATGCAACATATATCACAATAAAATATTAAAAGAAATAATTAATCCAAGACATTTCACACATTTCTCTACAATATATTTTCCCCTCAAATGGAGTATTCCAAGTTAGCTTTCTTATCAATATATGCAGATTCTCTATGCTTTTCTTTTACTACACATAATCTTTCTGTGATGCTTCTTCACTCAATTACTCTTCTCCATTGCATGACCTTTGATAAACACAAGAATTTTTATTCATTCTGTTTGAAGATTTGTGTGAAAAGGAAATTCCCCTTATTCATTCCTCTTTGAATGTGCAGTTTTTATTCTATTCAGGGGCTGATTTTACGAACCAGTCTACTTGATTCAAGAACAGCTCTTCATACTGCAATGTACAAATGAATTGACTGGGAATCTTTGGAGATTCAATTTGCTATTATGACAGACATTCCTTGCAATATTTCAGAGTTAGATTACAACTTATTACTTATCCCATGGAGAAGAATTACTAAACGTATGGAAAATGATCAGATTCATGGCATTTAGCTAATTTAAATTATTAATTTAATTTTAGTCTTTGATCTAGGTTTATTTACTTCCTAGTGCATGGCCCCAACATGACACTGAAATCTAAGTATGGTTCCTGAACTATTTAGAATATGTACTATATAGCATATTACAGCTTTTTTGTTGGGCAAATAAAGAAACATTTGAAATATTATTAGGAATGAAGCTTAGAAATTTCTATATAACACATCATTTCGTATCTATGCTTCCAGCTCCTCCAGGTAAAGCAAATATTATTTACAGTCCCTTCTCCATTTATTATTATAGTCAAGGTAATTCCATGAAGGAGAGAGAAATAATGCTCAGTCATCCAGAGCATGTCATGGATAATTTTCAGCCCTGACTTATGGATATTAGTCTAGTTTTTCAATCACTATGCTACAATGCCAAATTACGTTAAGGTATAGATAGATTCCTTAACAAGATGAGATCTGCTGAGGGCCCACTTTCAACTGTCAAAGTCACTACTACTACTCCCTGTGATTATCATTGCATTTCACTTGTCACTTCAAAAAATGTAGCATTGTAGCAAAAGTAAGAAGATGAAACTCTTTCTTAAACACATCTTTTCCTCTTGAGGAATATACAGTTTAGATAAGAAGGTGGAATAAGCAGTGGGGAAAGAAGTTGGAAAAAATCCACATCTTGTCTGAAATTTCTTCAAAATTGTTGTGGCCTGCCAGCTGCCAGCAAAGCTGGTGGCAGATTCGGTCAATGAGGAGGTTTGGGTGGAACTTGGGCCAGTCCTGCAGTCTGGAGAAGGACTGCTGCTTCTTCACTCTGATGAATGCTCTGCGTCGGAAGCAGAGATAGAGCCAGAGCCATCCGACATTTCCCAGCTGCCTTCCGAGTCGGAGATAAGTGGGGAAGAACAGCTGGGGCCTGTTTCAGATGCACGTATGTACAGAGCTGTCAGGAGAGGAGAACAACTGAGGAACAGGAGCCGACTCAGGAAGAAAGGCACACATGGACGCTGAATGGCCCCTCCTTGGCTGGGAAATAAATAGAAGCAAAAGGGGAGTGGTGGTTGCAGGAGACAACAGTATTTATTTATTTATTTATTTATTTATTTATTTATTTATTTATTTCGATTTCGATTTCGATTTCTATACCGCCCTACTCCCGAAGGACTCAGGGCGGTGCACAGCCAAACAATAAAATACATACATACAAAATTTAAAAGTGGAATTAAAATCAAATTAAATAGTTTTGGCCCAAACAAATTAAAACCCCAATCAATTTAAAACCAATTTTAAAATTTGAATATATAAAATACTAAAAAATATTAGAAATTTAAAAATCTTTTATAAAAGAGGGAGAAAATTAGGCCAGGCCTGCCTGGTGAAATAAAAAGTTCTTTAAGGCGCGGCGGAAGGTGCGCAGATCTGGGATCCTCCGTATCTCTGGGGGGAGCTCGTTCCAGATAGTAGGTGCCCCCACAGAGAAGGCTCTCCCCCTGGGGGCCGCCAGTCGGCATTGTTTGGCCGACGGCACCCGGAGGAGCCCCTCTCTGTGGGAGCGTACCGGCCGGTGGGAGGCTATTGGTGGTAGTAGGTGGTCCCGCAAGTACCCAGGTCCTGAGCCATGGAGCACTTTAAAGGTGGTAACCAAAACCTTGAAGCGCACCCGGAAGACCACCGGGAGCCAGTGCAGCTCGCGCAGGAGGGATGTTACATGGGAATGCCATGTCGCTCCCATTACCACCCGCGCGGCCGCACTCTGCGCCAGTTGGAGCCTCCGGGTGCTCCTCAAGGGGAGCCCCATGTAGAGAGCGTTACAATAGTCCAGGCAGGAGGTGACGAGGGCATGAGTGACTGTGCGTAACGAGTCCCGATCCAGAAAGGGACGCAACTGGCGGATCAGGCAGACCTGATGAAAAATCCTCCCGGTCACGGCCGTCAAGTGCTCTTCTAAAGACAGCCGTGAATCCAGGAGGACGTCCAAGTTGCGAGCCCTCTCCGTGGGGGCCAGCGATTCGCCCCCAATAGTCAGCGATGGCGTCAACTGACTATATCGGGACGTCGGAAACCACAGCCACTCGGTCTTGGATGGGTTGAGCCTGAGCTTGTTTCTCCCCATCCAGATCCGCACGGCCTCCAGGCACCGGGACATCACTTCAAGGGCATCGTTGGGGTGGTCTGGGGTGGAGATGTACAGCTGGGTGTCATCAGCGTACTGTTGGTACTTCACCCCAAAACCACGGATGATCTCGCCCAGCGGTTTCACATAAATGTTGAACAGGAGCGGCGAGAGGACCGACCCTTGCGGCACCCCACATATGAGGGGCCTCGGGGTCGACCTCTGCCCCCCTGTCAACACAGACTGCGACCGGTCAGAGAGAAAGGAGGAGAACCACTGCAACACAGTGCCTCCCACCCCTAACTCTTCCAACCGGTGCAGCATGATACCATGGTTGATGGTATCAAAAGCCGCTGAGAGATCTAACAGGACCAGGACAGAGGAGCAACCCCTGTCCCGAACCCTCCAGAGATCATCTACCAACGTGACCAATGCTGTTTCCGTGCTGTACCCGGGCCTGAAGCCTGACTGGAATGGATCCAAATACGACGTTTCATCCAGGTGCTGGGGGAACTGATGCGCAACCACACTTTCAACAACCTTCGCCACAAAGCGAAGGTTGGAGACTGGACGATAGTTTACCAACATTGCCGGGTCCAGGGAAGGCTTCTTGAGGAGAGGCCTCACCACTGCCTCTTTCAAGGTGGCGGGAAAGTCACCCTCACCCAACGAAGCATTTATAATCCCCTGGAGCCAGCCTCGTGTCACTTCCCGGGAAGCCAGCACTAACCAGGAAGGACACGGGTCCAATAAACAAGTGGTTGCGTTCAGTCTGCCCAGAATCCTGTCCACGTCCTCAGGGGTCACAGGATCAAACTCATCCCAGATAACATTCTCAAGACCTGCTCCAGTCTCTCCCCCTGAGACTACCCAGTCGGAGTCCAAATCTTCCCGAATCTGAGTGATTTTGTCATACAGATACTGAACAAAATCCTCGGCTCTACCCTCCAAGGGGTCCTCCCGCGCTTCCTGGTGGAGCAGGGAGCGGGTCACCCTAAAGAGAGCGGCCGGGCGGTTATCTGATGATGCAATAAGAGCAGCAAAATAGCTACATTTCGCTGCTTTTATTGCCACTAAGTAATTCCTAATATGGGATCTTACTAGTGTCCGGTCAGATTCAGAAAGACTGGCCCTCCAACTACTCTCTAGGCATCTTTTCCGGCGCTTCAACTCCCTCAGCTCCTCGGTAAACCAGGGAGCCAATTGAGATCGGCACCGGGTCAGAGGCCGCAAAGGCACGACCCGATCCAGAGCTCCAGCGGCCACCCTATCCCAGGCGGCCACTAGGTCTCCAGTCGAGGCGTGTGCCAGAGCCTCAGGAAATGGCCCAAGCTCCATCTGGAATCTGTCAGGTTCCATCAGGCACCTGGGGCGGAACCATCTTACCGGCTCCGCCTCCCTGTGGCGGGGTGCAGCGGTTCAAAGGTCGAGACGAAGGAGAGAGCGATCTGACCATGACAAGGGTTCGGTAACTATATCCCCTATCTCAAGATCCCTCAACCACTGTCCAGAGACCAAAACCAGATCCAGCGTGTTTCCCCCCGTGTGGTTAGGGCCATGAATTAACTGGGTCAGGTCCATAGCTGTCATGGAAGCCATGAACTCCCGAGCCACCTCAGACGCCTCACCCACGGATGGCAGGTTGAAATCCCCCATGACCATAAGCCTAGGGGTATCAACTGCCACCGCGGCGATGACGTTGAGTAGCTCGGGCAGGGCTGTTGCCACGTGGCAGAGAGCCAGGTACGTGATCAGCAAACCCATCTGAACCCTATGACCCCATTTCACAAAAAGGGATTCACAGCCGGCCGTCTGAGGAACAGAGGCCTCCCTCGGTCTTAGACCTTCTTTAATAATAACCGCTACCCCCCCCGCCCCTCCCCTGTGACCTCGGCTGATGGAATGCTTGGAAACCTGGCGGGCACATTTCAACAAGGGGAACCCCCCCTCCTGGCCCAACCAGGTCTCCGTAACACCTGCCAGGTCCGCACCCCCCTCCTAAACAAGATCACAAATGAGGGGGGCTTTGTTTACTACGGACCTGGCATTGCACAGCATCAGCCGGAGGCCTGGGTCCTGAGGGTCTATGCAACCTGAGGAGTGAGTAGAGCCTTGGGGGCCAGAGCACACCACCGCTCGTAAACAGCGAGTGCGCACTCCCCTAACACGATATGGCTCCCTGCTCCCGCCATATCTACCCCTCCCACCTACAGTACTGATGTTCAGAAAACTATCCGGACAAGCTCTAACCCCCCCCCCTCGACCCCGGGTCCCCCACCCCCCACGCCGCGCTTCACTGCCAGACCCGACCCTCCCCCTTGTGGGTTATCCCCCATACCCACAGCCCAAATTCCAATCTGACCCTCCCCCTCCCTGGGACCCCTTAAAAATTTGACTAAAAATTTCAATAGAAAACCCCTCAATCCCCTAGTTTGCACATGCCATTTCTTTCAGAAGATTTGCTTATTGTGGTTCATGCCTCAGAAACTGATTGCCAGGTATTAATTTACAGCTTTACAACTGGAAGCTCTCGGCCTGGCAATTATCCAAGGACTGATAAGGTCTGTTACTGCATTCATACTGTATGTGAATGCACACACAGACAACGAGTCTGTTTCTTGGTTCTGCTAAGGCTGGGTCAGAACAAAAACTGGCACTAATGCTGCCCTCACGGCTTTCATCCAGACGCTTATAGATTATAGATAAGCATGCACCCATAAAAATGTCTTCTCTCATCTGTGTGCTATGATTTCGTAATATTGATTCCCACAAAGAATGAAATTCTTTAGAAAGCTGACAAATACTTTCCAGATGATAAGATCATCTTTTCCTAACCTGCATGGATCATTGATAGTCCAATATAACTCTCAAGCAGAAGGCTTCGCTGGTGTATTAGCTGTGTTCTATTACTAAAGGTTTATTAATGGATGCAGCATATTAGTCACATGCACGATACCAAGTTTGTTTACAATCCATTTCACAGAGAATGCTAAGACTTGTAAAAATTACATTAAAACTTCTCACCTGCATTTTATATTTGCAGTTGTTAAAAATATGCTACTTCTATATTTATGAAAATATAATTTCCTTATCTGGAAATAAATCATAAGGACAAGAAATCAATTGATATATTTGGAAATTAAAGCAAAACTCATATACAGTTTTGCCCCACAGTTAGTAAATAGATAGCTGAGTTCTAATTATTATTATGTTCTTTTACACGGTACATCCTTTAATACATTACATTCTCTGAAGGATGTAATATATCATGCAAACCTATAAACCTTGGTTTACCAACCATAATGGCTGTGCTTGCACAATGCACATTATATTCAGTTAAAAGCAAATGAACCATGTCATGAGGCTTTCCTATTGTGCTGAGTTAAAGTACTGCCCACCAATCTTTAACTGGAGAGAAAATTATACCTGTATGAAATCTGTTTTCTTTTTCTATACTACCTCTCTTGACTCTGTTCCCACTTACTGTCAATCATCTGATTTCTCTCAAAGGTAATTGGTGACAAAATTTGACAGGTTTTATATACCTTTAGGCTGTCCTTGGATTGTGTTCAAATAAGGTGTGTATCTGTATGAGGGGAATATTACTTTAAGAGTGATAGAGGTAAGGATGACTTGAACCTGTCTTTTTTCCTGGGGAAAAGATGGAGATGTCATTGAGAATCAGCAGAAAAAGATGTTGCCAAGGCATAGTTAGGTGTAAGAGGAAAAGGAGAAGGAACAATACACTATGTGTAAACCCAGCCACTGGTTGATTATAGGTACTCTCTCTTTGCTTAACCTACCTTGCCAGGATCATTGAAAATAAAACTGGGGCGAGAATATGTTAGATGACTTCTTAACTTCTTAGATAGTCGGTCTACTAAAAAGATTTTTTAAAAGATTGCAAATCAGGCCAACAAACATAGCAACTGAACTACAATATTATGATTCCTTATATCATGCTTTATGGGGTTATACATCAGCTATGAGAACATCATGGTAAACTGATTTTATATATGGTAAAGTAAGAAACAATTGAAAAAAAATATTTTTCTGCTTGAACCTGCTATGTGATCAGGTTGTTTTTCTTGTTTTCTACCAGGAATGCTAATGCTGAAAAATGTTTCTATAAACACCAACGGATACTATATCTGCCTTTCCCAAAACGTTATTGGACAGAACAAATGCAATATCACAGTTGCTGTTCGACCTCGTAAGTGTTTGGGGATGCTTGGATGGGGTAGATTTAAGTAGAAGAGAATACCACAGTGATAGAATAAGCTCATCAGTTTTTAGATCAGGCAGAGTAGTTCACAATAAGAATTATATATTTCACTGGCAGATGCCTTTGAGAGTGCTGTGCTACAGTTAAGCATTGAATATTGCTCATTCACTTTTTACAGGCTTTGCTATATGACATTATCAGATCATCCTCCATTTACGTTTTCTGAACTCGTTTTCTGCCCCTAAAAGATTTGCAGGATTTATCATGATTTGTTATGTAGATGAGCTAATTACACAATTCTGTGCCACAAAAGACTTTCTCTAATTAAAAAATATTAACTGCTTCCCCACCCCCCCACTTATACTTCTTCTGGAATAGTAATCTATAAGTGCTGAAATACCGTTTTTAAAAACGATTTTAACTCAAAACATTTTTCAAATTGTGGTTTTTTTTTCTTTTTTAATTAATGGTGTTTTATCATAATGGCGGGGAAAGGGAGCTACTTATTGTTTGCTTCTACATTTCACTAAACTAAATATCTGTGCAGTAGCTTCACAATTAAGGACATGTGTCAGAACATTTAGTAACTGTCTGAAGAAGGAATTGTCAGATGAAAAGTCCAGATGCATTTTGTTTGTGCAGCCTATTATGTTCCATCTACCAAAATGCCAATGCGCAAACAAAAAGATCTTGATTCGTTCAAGTAACTTGTTTATCAAGGGCAGTTTGTATCAGTCTCTCAGCTCCCATTATAAATAATGGCAGCAATTTCTGGCCACTATGATACTAGAATTATATTGAAAACAATCAAATTTTTAAATGCGAAAAAATATGGAACATTCCAAACGTGCCCACATATCTACCATATTTGCCAGAGTATAAGACACACCTTTCCCCCCCTAAAAGGAGGTGAAAATTTAGGTGTGTCTTATATGCTAGTCACCTTCCGTATTGACTACTGTAACACTCTCTACATGGGGCTGCCCTTGAGGAGCACTCGGAGGCTTCAGCTGGTGCAAAATGCAGCCGCGCAGGTTGTGATGGGAGAATCCCGATACTCCCATGTAACACCCCTCCTGCGCGACCTGCATTGGTTACCGGTTGCCCTCCGGGTGAGATTCAAGGTGCTGGTGATGACCTATAATGCCCTACATGGCTTACACCCAGGATATTTGGCGGACCACCTGCAGCCAGCAACAACATCCCATCGCCCGGTTCGCGCCCATAGGGAGGGCCTGCTCAGGGTGCCGTCGGCGAGACAATGTTGGCTGGCGGCCCCCAGGGGTAGAGCCTTCTCTGTAAGCGCGCCCACCCTCTGGAATCAACTTCCCTTGGGACTTCGGCTGGTCCCTGACCTTCGCACCTTTCGCTGCGAATTAAAAACTTGGCTATTTGAGTTCCCCAGCCTGGACTGATGGGGTTTTTACGGGTTTTAACTGTATTTGTTTAATTAGGCATTTTAATTTGCATTGGATTGTGGTTTTATTGTTGTGAGCCGCCCTGAGTCCGTTGGAGAGAGGATGGCATATAAGCCTAATAAAATAAATAAATAAAAAAAATAAAAATAAATACACTGAATGTAGCCCTGCCCACCCACTGGCCTTTGGCCTCTGCCTTCTAGGAATTTACCTCCTTGCAGCAAGCAGCAAGAAGAAACAGCTCATTTCAGCTTCAGCACAGCCTGATTAGCACAAGTTGATTGGATCGGCCTCCTGACTCTCAGCTCTTTTGATCTCAGCTGTTTTGCGCTCTGCTGCTTGCTGCAAGGAGGTAAATTGCTGGGAGAAGATTTTTTTTCCCTTGTGCTAATCAAGCTATGCTGAAAATGAAAATGAAAGTAAAGCAGGCTATTTGCTGTTTGCTGCAACGAGGCAAAATTGCTGGGACACAGAGGCAGATTTCTTTTTCTTGTTTTCCACACCAAAAAAGGTTGGTGCGCCTTATAGTCTGGACCGTCTTATACTCTGAAAAATACGGTACTTTCTTCCCATACAGTACAGCCTTAACTTCACTTCATCCATTTTAAATATTTCTCACCTAGTCTGGTATTAATTAAATGACTCTCTGTGTTTAAAAGTAAAAAAAAGATAATGTCTGTCTCTTGCATTTTCCCCCTTTATTAGTGTAGGGCAGCGTTTCTCAAACTTGGGAACTTCAAGATGTCTGGACTTCAAATGCCAGAATTCAACTCCCAGAATTTGGGGGGGGGGTGATGTCCACATTTACATTTTTTAAAATGCAGTAGAACAAGGGTCTCAACCCCCGTTCAGAATTGGGCCACAGAAACAACCAGTGAGCATGCGCACAGCTCCACTTGCCACTCATGCAGAAGTGCCCCTCATGCCCCTCCCCCCCGCTTTCACCTGTCTGTAAAGCCGGAAAGGTTGAGGAACACTGCATAGAAGACAGGCTTTTTAAAAATCTTCATTTCTTTCCTGATAATTTTTTAGTAATATTATTTTTTTCTTAATATTACTTAATAATATTTCAGAAATAAAAACCGCAGAAATTTCATTTGAAATTATTTATTAATAATGTCTTTACTTCAAGTACAAGTAATGTCAGTTATTATTCATGGACAGGTAGGCTATAATCATACTCTATACCCAAGCGAGCTATACCTTGAATTTTTATTCTTTTTATGGAATGTTCTGCTGCTTAATTACTCAATATTCTTTAGTACTCTGCTGATATTCAGGATAATATTTTTAAACATGTTCAAATCTCTAACAAATGTCTTTTCTGAAACACAGCCAAATAGCTTATCAGTTCTGTCATAACTAACAGCTAATCTTTTCTCTCTACAGCATCCATGAACATTGCTCTTTATGCTGGAATCATTGGTGGGATCCTTGCTGCTGTCATTATCATAAGTGTTTTGGTTTATTGTTGTTGCTGTAAGAAATCAAAGAATAAGGATTATGAGGCAACGTGAGTGTCCTCTGGTAAAAAATGTGGGGATGAGATGGGTTGGGAAGAGAGAGATTGTCTATTTTAAAGGTAGGGTATAAATGTCACACCTAATCCCTCCCCCCCTCTTAAAATTATTTGTAGCGCTGTTCACAGTTCAGCTAAATAAAGCTTAGTAATGTCAGTACGGTTCGTAAAAATGAGAAATTTGCATATTGTGAATTAAAATTTAGTCAGTATTTTCCTGACTCTGCCACTATTATTCTACACCTCCAGATTTGCTCATGCCTGATATAGCAAAACCAAGCACAATCTTTCAGTACTCTCATCGGGTGCACTGTTAAACCTAGCTATGCATCTTGTCCTTTACAAATGATTGGTGGATTTTAATTCCCATTTAATAAAACAATTTCCAACTTTAAAGTATTCTTCTTCAAATTATACTATTCAGATGTAACATATTGCTGCTTTATTGGGGGAGGGCAGGATAAGATAACTATGTGAGGTAAATCTATTATGCCAGGAAAAATGTGATGACATCTGAGAGCAAATGAAATAAAAATAGTAATTTAGAAATTACTTTACAATATTTTGAGGTCAACATCATTCTTGAAGTTAGAAATAGATTGTTGAAAAACACTTTTTATGTAGTTCTTAATGCCTCTTAATTTAAGCAATTAAAATAGTATCTGAGATCTTGCAGGTACATCCTATGTCCCAAACAGTATCCTTACACATCAGACTGAAAGGTCATTTCACTTTTGGCATATGGCCCTCAACATATTTCAGAACCCTGGTCTGATTGATAAATTTCCATTCTTTGTTCTAAAGCAGTTCTAAAGTTCCAGGCTTTCTTTTAGCTTATTCTAGATCAGTGATGGCTAACCTTTTCCTGACCAAGTACCCAAAGTCACCTGTGTGTGCCCGAATGTACTCACATGCGCCCGAAGCCCCAAAATGCAAAGCACCCGTGGCCTCCGCACATGTGTAACCCCCACGTGCACCCTGCACACGTGCCACGCCTCCTCACGCATGAAGGCGTGGCCCCCATGCATGTGCTCTGCCCCCAAAGACCAGCTGGCTGGTAGCAGGCGTGCATGCATGCGCAGCGGAGCTGAACTTGGGCGAGGGCTCACGTGCCATCAGAGAAGGCACTGGGTGTCACCTCTGGCACATGTGCCATAGGTTTGCCATCACAGTTCTAGAAAATATAAATATAACTGCTGGAAGACAATATGCAAGAATATAGGAAAATATTTCATTCTGCCACACTGAAATTTATCAGATAAAAATCAATTTAGACATTGTTTGGAATAGGAATTACTCGCTGCTCTCTACTTTTTAGGGTTGGTAAGCCACTTGGTAACACATACATCTTAGTGAGTAATCCCAAACCACTTCAGAGGTTTCAGATTTTAACAATTACCTAAAAGGCAGAGTATACATTTTTCCCTTTTCCACATTTGGATATGCATGAGTAGCATAAATGGATTCATCAAACATCCTGAGTACATGAATAGACCAAAAGAAATTTAACTGCTTCTCCCCAGCTCCACCTCTCTATCTATTTTTTTGGCATGTTTCTAAGTAATCTGATTTAATTTATACAAAAGGGACACTGGTTAAATAAACAACAGAAAAAGACAGAAGAGCGGAAAGAACCAAGGACTGCTTAACAGATAAACAATACAAAGCAAAATAAACACAAGAAAAATTATTTGTACAGCACATTTGGTTGAACAAAGGAAACTTAAATGATTAATTTAATGTTTTCCTAATAGTAGCATATCTACTTTGTAACGCTTGTCCAAGAAAAGAACCTTAGCCAACTTCTCTAGAGAGATCTACTTAAGAAGTCTTGCCCTTGCAGCAAACATAATTCTAGCTTTCTTTTTACCAAGTCCCTCTGAATACAGGATTTAGTTACAGCAGATTAAAGAGTTGGTGTGGCCATTCCATTATTGGAAAGAGTCTGGTAGCATCTTTTCAAAATAACACATTTTATTTTAAGGTATAAGCTTTTGTGAGCTGCAGCTCACTTCATCAGATGCATGGAGTGGTGTAATTTATTTAGAATTAAAATACAATGGGATGAAGTGGGGGTGTGCAGAAGTACTGCGTCAGTTTATTTATAGTATGTAAACTCTACTGTTTCTCCCTCGGTAGTGCTGGTAGTGCTTCTTTGTTCTAAAACTGCTACTTTGAGATCTGTAATGAAATGTTTCAGGAGGTAAATGTTTTGCTACTACTCTTGTCTTTGTTTTGAATCCTGATACCAAATTTGTGTCTGTAAATTATTTTGTTCAAAAATGTCAAGGCTTGTGACGATGCTAGTTTATTAGTGTAGGGCAGTGTTTCTCCAATTTGGGAACTTTAAGGTGTCTGGATTTTAACCGCCAGAATTCAACTGCCAGAATTTGGGGAGTTGAAGTTCATTTTTTTTTTTTAAAGTTGCCAAGATTGACAAACAATAGCACAGATACAAAGTAGACATTTGGATAGTTGCAGGTCTCAACAACTTCATACACAAACTTAAAGGTATCTTTACATGTTATATATACCATCATCTGCCAGTAATACCCCTCTGGATTCTATGTAAGACAAACAGGCCAAATTGAGTTTTTGTGCATCAACAGGTTTCAGGCTATCTCAGAAGGCCTGAACAAACACAATGGGTTTTTAACATATTACAAGTGTTATTTCATAATATAGTTGTAACTTGACTCTCATGGAACCTTTATTTAGATATCTCCCCACCCACTTCATCCCAGTGTATTATAAACTATCAGTTAAAGCGTTCAATGTAGACAAAGACCCACTAAGGATCATATTGTCTATGGCTATTTGGTGGGTCACATTTTTCCAATTTATCAAGATGGATATAATGCTTAACTGTATCAAATGCTTTACTGAAGTCAACTAAAGTATACTACATTACTACATCCACTGCATTCCTTTGGTCAACTAATTTAACCATTTTCTCAAAGAAAGGAATATGATTTTTCTAGTATGACCTGTTTTTAACAGATGAATGCTACTTCTAGTAATCACCCTATTTGTTTCTAAGTGCTTGCAAACCCATTGCTTAATTATCTTGTCTAGGATTTTCCCAGGTATTAATGTCAAACGTATTGGTCTGTAGTTTCCTGGGCTCACCCCCCCCTTCTTAAACATTTGGCTGTTTTCCAATTTTCTAATAGATCCTTTTTTTCTAGGATTTAGAGGATCAAATATGTCAGCTAGTGGCTACATCTAACATTTCCTTCAACATCCAGGGATTTAATACATTTAGCCCAGGAGACTTGAATTCATTCAAAACTACTACCTATCTTACCAATTTCATACTTATTTTGATCTACATTTCTTGTCCACCCCCCACAGTGCTACTTCTGACAATTTGGGCTACTATTTCAATTTGTGCAATTTCAAAGTAGGAATTAAGCAATTCAACTTTGTTGTTATCTGACATCATCTCACTATCTTCCTCTAACTTGTACACCAGCTGTTTCCTTGACTTTCTTCTTCTTCTGGAGATAGCTAAAAGATACTTTTTGTTTGTGATTTTTGGCATTAATACCAAGCATAATCTTATGCTGAGCCTTAAATTCCTGATCACATCATTGCAGATGCAGACTATTTCCTCATATTTTGCTTTTCTTACATGGTCTTCTTTCCATTCATTACTTGTTCTGTTTGTTTCTCTTTTTGTTTATCAGAGACATCTTTACAGATAGAAGAAAAGATTTGTAGCTCGGGTTGAACTGTGAGATCCTTGCTGGTTTCTGAACTTGATTGTTTTCTTGTAAATGTTTCATTACCAAATTAGGTAACATAATCAGTGCCATTATCAGCACTGATGATGTGATTTAGTTTGGTAATGAAACATTTATAAGAAAACAACCAAGCTCAGAGAGCACCAAGGACAGTGGTGGGTTGCTATCAGTTCACCCCGGATTGGGCAAACTGGTAGTGGCGGCGCCCATCCATTTAGATGTCCCTGCGCATGCAGAGGACCCCAGTCAGTGTTGTTATTAGGTGCCTCCTTCCTTGCCTTTCTTCATCCATTTTAGTATTGATTAAGTTTGGAGCCTCAATTACCTCATTTTTCAAGAATTTCCCAACTCTCTTGAACTGTTAATCTGAATCTGAAAAGATGCTACTAGACACTATTTTTTGGCTACAATAGGCTAACAGAACTGTCCTTCTAATGTTCTTCAATAATGATTGTATGATTTTATGATTGCAAATCACCTACCCTGTTTCCCTCAAAATAAGACATCCCCTGATAATAAGCCCAATCGGGCTTTTGAGCGCATGGCAATAAGGCCAATCACTTATTTCAGGGTTCAAAAAAATATAAGGCAGGGTCTTATTTTTGGGGAAACATGGTAGAATAGCTTCTAGGTGAGATGTGCAACATATAAGTTTAATAAATAAATGCAGTAATTATTATAACTACTTTTAATAAAAAAAACCCCTGATCCTCCAAATTAATTATTTTATGTCTAATTTTAGGGAGACAGAAAATACATTCCAACCTAAACATGAGGCTGTTCGAATCCGGGGACCTTCCAGAGAAGACATTGGAGATGAAGACGAAGGAAGGCCAGAAATGTGATTTGTGTTTCAGTTGTCTAGAAGCCAACACTTCCACAACTTTCTTTCCAAAAGAAAGAAAGAAAAAAAATTGATTTATAATCAATATTACTTGTTATTCAACAAATAGGACTTTAATATATGCATTGTGAGTGGGATGAAATAGAGGATGAATATCTATGTAAAAGATACAGGAGGAGGAGGCACAAAACTGAGTAAGATAATCTGAAATAAAGATTCAGATTTATTTCAGATCCTGGATCCTTCCAGGATCCTTCTCAACTGCTTGCTAGAAAGAAATGAAAAAACCCTTGGGAAGTGTTATCTTGATTTTATGCAAATTTTGAATGCAGCAGATGATAATTCTTCAACATTGACCTTTTCTGCTGCATTTGGAAAACAGAAGCAAAATTAAACACATCTCAGTTTCAATGGAGTACTTTTAGTATTGTAAGACATATATAAAATCTATGACTTCAGCCATTCAGCATCTATGCACTGGATACTTAGTAATCATTTGGCAGACAGGGTACAGATCATACTAAAGCTATTAAGACTATGCTTGTTCTCCTACTACTCCAGTGATGGCATATATATTTAGAAAGATGTTGATTTTCCCTGAATTGTATATATTACTCTTGCTATATTTCACTATCACTATCACAGGCTTCAATTGAGCAATATGTGCTCCCATTGTGCCTCCAACTGCCTCCATTATTTTGCTTCTGGGTTTTTATTTAAATAAATTTAAATAATTATTTAAATAAATTTCTGTTAGGTTTTTCATCCTTTTTGCTAGCACTGCATCAGAACCAGTGCAATTATGCTGCTAACAATGATTTTATATTAAAAAAAGGAAAAGAAACATGATTGCAGCTGGCTACAGCTTTGTATATATGGTCTATTAATAATTTTTATTCTAATAATTTGCTATATTTTGTAAGTTGATTTTTTTTTACTTAAAAAAATGTTTCAACACTAATAAGCACTGTTAGTCACAGATCAGCCACATGGGAATAGAATGCCTTGCCTAATTATTGCATCATTATCATTACTTTGTTAGAATGTAGGATTTAGTGAATGTTTAGTAGTATTTAGTGAATAGAGTTGTTTCCGGAATTGGGTATGTCTGGTTTAGTGAAAAGAGGGACTAGGGATGACATGATAGCAGTGTTTGAATATTTAAAGGGTTGCCACAAGTAAAAGAGGGAGTCAACCTATTCTCCAAAGCACCTGAAAGCAGGACAAGAAGCAATGGATGGAAAGAACCAACCTAGAACTATAAATTTCCTGGCAGTTATAACAATTAAATCAGTGGGATGACTCAGGGGTGAAATGCTACCAGTTCAGTCCGGTTCGCCCGAACCGGTAGTAAAAAATGCTACTGATTCACCAAACTGGTAGTAAAAAATGTTAAAAGATGTTCCGACGATCAGCTGAGTGACCCGTGATTGTCAGAACTTTTTTTTTTTAAGGCATTTTTTTTACTACCGGCTTGGGTGAATAGGTAGTAAAAAATGCTTTTAAAAAGTAAAAAAAAGGCTCCGACGATCACAGCTGTAGTGTGCGATCGTCGGAGCACGTTTTTTTACGGGGGTGGGGGGTGGCAGTGGGAAGAGTTCATTTTTGCTGCCAGCAGGCTTCCCTGAAGCCTGCTAGGCAAGAAATGGGGTGGGGGGTGGACAGTGTGTTTTTGCTCTCAGCAAGCCTGAAGCCTGCTAGGCAAAAAAAGGGGGTGGTGGTGGTGGTGGTGAGGGGCTTTTTTGCTCCCAGCAGGCTTCCCTGAAGCCTGTTAAGCAAAAAATGAGAGGGAGGGGCTTTTTTTGCTCCCAGTAGGCTTCCCTGAAGCCTGCTAGGCAAAAAATGGGGGGGGGTGTAGGAAAGAAAGAAAGAAAGAAAGAAAGAAAGAAAGAAAGAAAGAAAGAGGGAGGGAGGGAAGGAGGGAAAAAGGAGAGGAAGGAAAGACTACAAATCTGGCACTAGACGCAGCTTCAGAGGATAATCCAGGGCTGGAAGGGACCTGGAGGTCATCTAGTTGAACCCTGCTCCAGCAGGACATTGTTAGTGAGTTTCTGACTTTTGATCCCCCAGTCACATAATTACATAGCCACGCCCACCCAGTCACATGACCCCACCAAGCCATGCCCACCAAGCCATGCTCACAGAACTGATAGGAAAGAAATTTAGATTTTACCACTGGAATGACTCCATAACTTGTGAGTGGTCCAACACTGGAGTTTTTAAAGAAGGCATGGGACAATAATTTGTCTGAAGTGGTGTAGGTTTTCCTGCTTGAATGGGTTGGACTAGAAGACTTCCAAGGTCCCCTCCAACTCAGAATAACAATTATTCTGTTATTTTTTTATGGTCCTAAATCCCACACTATGAAAACATGTATGTTCATCAATGATACCATGTCAAATATTACAAAATATCTAAAAATGTACACAATCTTTCAGAATTTGTATTCAAATTGTATTTGAATGTTTCATTCTGTTTTTATTTGGCTTGTTTTGAACCGAAATACAATTAAAATAATTTTGTAAGTCAAGCAGAGAGTTTGCAGTTCTTCTTTTAGGAGTGGGAGGAATAGCATTAATGTTATGACACTAATGCCCATAACAGCGCACTTCAAATTACCCGATGCCATGAGACTGGAATATGTCCAGTTGTACTCAATAGAACAGGCAGTTTTAAAGTTGGCATAGTATCATCTATATCGTATTATCTCAAAATTGATTCTTGCTTTCTCACTCTCCCCCATAAACAATCTATTCATGGATTCCTGTGGAAGAACTGGCAATATTTGGCCAGTTTGGTCTGTCTGACATACAATAAGAGCAGCCCCCTTTTCCTGTATATTCCCATATAGCACTTTTTCCTATGCTTGAGTGTCCTTTAGTTCTATCTTCAGGTCCCCTTTCCTTCTGAAATTGGGAGGAAGTGCCCTAAATCACCATGCTTTCAGTAATAGTTCCACTACCCAATATATAGTCATGATGAAGAGCCCCCAATTTTCTTATTCTCAAAAAGTATGTCCAGCAACATGCAAAAATGTCAAATTTACAAGCATTGCATTCACTGTTTTTTTCATTATTATTAAATTTGTTTCCCACCTATCTCACCAAGAGGTGACTTTAAAAAAAAAACATCTTTTTGTTTTATTGTTCTCATATATAAAGAGTTAAAATATGGAGATCAGGTAAACATCAAAGAATATGATTCACCAAGACGTTTTCACAGATGCTCAGAGTCAGAAGCTCATCTCTTCTTTTAACAGAAACTAAATATAGCACAGGGAAAACTCTGTGCCTATACCTTAATAATAGCCCAGACTTCATTTCTCCTATTGTCACAATAATCTGCAGGGTAGGCAAGGGACACTGGCTGAATAGCACTGCATTACATTACCTGATCACCAATTAACATTGTTAATTCTCTGAAATAGACTTGTGTCAGGAGTGGAGCATGTACTGGGTAGAGATTTTTGCATTCAGAAAAAAAAACCCCATTATAGAACATTGTTATTATGACTCCTCATTTCCCACCCCACTCCCATGTTTCTGCATTTGCCCATAGTATAATTTTTGGGAAAGATAAATTCTGTATTCCAATAAATGAGTAAGCTATTTCTTTTTTTTCTAAGTATGCATTCCAAAGACCAGAACTCACAAATAGATATTCATTCCAGGGATGAAATGCTACCGGTTCGGAACGGTTCAGGTGAACTGGTAGCAGATATTGAGGCTGGTTCGCTGAACTGGTAGCGACCGGTGGCTGGCCATGCCCCTGAACCGGTCGGCGGTCCGCAGTCCTGCAATGTTTCCCTGCCTTCTGCGCTGCCTTCCTGGCCAGCTTGCCCCGTGGCCAGCTTGCAAAGGCAGGCAAGCGGAAGGCTATGTGGAAGGCAAGCAAACATGACAGGGCTGCGGGGAAGGGAGCTAGCAGCCTACTCCCTTCTCCCCAGCCCTGCCATGCTTTCCTGCATTCCGTGCTGCTTTCCCGGCAGTCCCGCACGCCCGCTTGCTTTCAGAGGTCAACATCCAGCCCGGCCTGCCCAGTGGGTGGGCGGCTGGCCCTTGGTAGAGACGCCACCGCTGCGCTGCCCTGGGACATGTGCAGCAGCCTGGGACATATGCCTGCCGTCCTGGAGCACCACTGAGGCACCACTGTTCACTTTCTTCCTTCTTCCACCATGAAACGAAAGCGAACAGGGGCAGTGGTACTCCAGAAGGGCAGGCGGACATCAGGAGGGGAGGGCAGTGGGTTGTTCCAGGAAGGGCCTGGCGTTTCCCTCAGCTGCAAACACTGAGATTTGAGGTCTACAAATCATGTTAAATGGCAAGCTATTGATGGTTGCGTGGAAGGGAAACGAACTGAGCGTGGGATGGAGAGACCGCAGGGCTGGCCAACTATATCATTCCCTCCGTGGTCCACCTATGAAGTCTTCAGCTCCGTGTGCAGCGCCAATAGAGGCTTGGGGGGGTTCAGGTGAGACGCTAGAGCGCACCCAACCCTGAGGTATTGGCAATGAGCTAAAAGGCACTCATTTTCCCGTCGCTCAGGGATTCGAACCCTCCCCCTAAGTAAATGTGACAGGTGACAGGGAGTTCTGTGCAAATTCTGAGAAAGGCAGCTTTTGAGTTCCCAGTCCCCATTTAAAGCCCTTTGGCCTCAGGAGTTCTACAGGAAGTTTAGAATGGGACTGGCTGTTCTGCCCCAGCTCTGGATTCCAAGGAGTGTGACACACACAAAGCTCCAAAAACGCCATATAATACAAACAGACCCCTTCCAAAATGCAGGCTTCCAGTGCAAATGTCCTTATCAGCCTGCTATGAATTACAGGGAATAAACAAAGTCCGAAAGGGTTGGCAACCAGCCCAGAAACCAAGATATAACAAGAAACTCACTCTCAAAATGCTCTGTGTAGTAATTAAACATTGTTTCCAGCAGCGTGTGCTATCTGTGAGCGAACTTAAATAGGCTAAGGGAGTGGCCAATTAGCCCCAAGCCTTACTCTCAATGAGACCTTCTCCTGAGTAGCCACTCCTGCCTTTTGGCAGCCCTGCGTGCTTGAGCATTGAGAAGAGGCTCCTCCACTTCACTTTCTTCACTTGAAGGAGCCTCTGGAGGTTCTGAAGGCCCTGGCTGAGTCTCTGCCTCTGGCACCACATCCTCTTCAGCCTCCTCGCTGTCCGACTCAAGCGCTGGCTGCACAGGCTACTGGCGCGACACCACACCAGCCTCCTCCTCATCAGGATCAGCTACAATCCGTGTAGGCCGCTGGCGGGCCACAACACTGGCTGCCGAGGAGGAAAGGTCCTGGGGCTGAGCGGAATTCCCAATCTTTCTTTAGGCAGCCTTGAGCACACTTAAAAAATGAGCCCTTCTGCCCAGATGCTTCTGTCCACTTTCCCACATCCCACCTATTGCTCCTTCTCAAACTTCCTGGACTTTTCTCCACGCTCTCTCTTTCCTATGCCAGATGGCGGAGGGAAACTTAAAGCATGGGGGCTTCAGAAGGGCAGAATGTGCTTCAGAATGTGCAGCTCCTGGCTCTAACAATGAGTGACATGAGTGATGGCAAGTTGGCCATGCCCACCCAGTCACATGACCAAGTCACGCCCACCAAACCATATCCACAGAACCAGTAGCAAAATGTTTAAGTTTTCACCACTGATTCATTCCCAATGGATTTTTGGAAAGTGCCATAATTCTATAGCAGTGGTGGGTTTCACATATTTTTACCACCGGTTCACCACATGTGCGCACGCTTCACATGCCTTCCATGCATGCATTTTGCTCGCCTTCCGTGCATGTGCCCGGCCTCAAAAACGTGGCTAAATAGGACATCTTTATGCCAGTGAGGGGGGGGGCACTCGCGATCTCCACTACCAGTTCACCTGAACTGGTATGAACTGGCTGAATACCACCACTGTTCTATAGGTTGACCAATCTGAGACCTGGCAAGTTACCGTGTTATCCCCAAAATAAGACATCCCCTGATAATAAGCCCAATTGGGCTTTTGACGGCATGGCAATAAGGCCAAGCACTTATTTCAGGGTTCAAAAAATATAAGACAGGGTCTTATTTTTGGGGAAACACTCTAGTTTTATTCTTTAGACAATTTTCAGAATAGTCAGCCATACAATTATTTCATGAAATAAAAAACTTGACTGATAGAAAAGAATATTTATCGCTCAACATTGAACGGTGGTTTTCTTGGTGGTGTCTGAGCTTGGCTGTTTTCTTGCAGACTTTTCATTATCAAACTAGATAACAGCAGTGCTGGAAGTGAGTTCTAGAACCAATTAAAAGCCCTCCAAAATATTCTAAGTAAACCAAAAGACCCAGCAGCTCCAAAAGAAAAACAGAAGTCATCTACAACTTATAGTATAAGGCAGGGGTGTCAAACTCAATCCCGTTGTGGGCCACGTTGGGATTTTGTTTGCTCTTGGGGAGTTGGTGGGTGTGGCCTGGTCATCGTGGCCGACTGGGTGGGCATGGCTGGGGCAGTGTGGCAGGGACCAGTGTGGCAGGGGTTGGTCCCTTGCTGTCTCTTGGACAGCCTGCGGGCCAACTCTGTGGCCTATCGCGGGCCAGATTTGGCCTGCGGGCTGCATTTCTGACACCCCTGGTATAAGGACTGTTATAGCTGCTATGTAAGACAAAAAGGCACAAGAGTAGCAGAGTGCATCTATGAACATCAACTAACAGTCAGGAGACATGATGAAAATTCCTTAAATTCACAACATGCGAGCAGACGTAATCATAGTTTCAACTGGGAAGTTATGAGCAACCTAGACCAAGACAAGGGAAAAACATTTTCTCACCAGCAATCAACACCCAGATGAGCAAAGATTAATACCAAGCTTAACACTAGACCAGCAATCCAGAAATAAACAATACCCCAATCAAGGAACTACCAATTCAGATAAATAAGCTAACAATAAACCTAATCAAAGAACCACCAAGACCACTCCCATCAACACTGACAGGACAAGCCACTAGTATATAAAATGAGAGAAAACCCACTCCCTTGAAGCATTAATGATTAAATAATAATTTATTTGATGAAATATCTGCAAAAAAACAATCATGCTCAGAGAATACCAAGAATCTCACACAAAATTGGACCAGTCACATATTAAATCTCTCCTTCTCTCCCTCTGTGGTTTTAATTTAAACATATTTAAATTAGTTTCTCTATCTGTGTGTCTTTTAAATGCTACTGTCCTTATATGACTCTTTGGGGAAGAAACCAGCTGGCCAGCAGGAGGCGTGCGCGCATGTGTGGTGGAGCTGAACTGGGGCGACAGCTCGCGTGCCCACAGAGAGGGCGCTGCATGCCACCTGTGGCATGCGTGCCATAGGTTCGCCATCACAGATCTACCAGCTTCTACATGATTTAGAATCTTGGGTACCTGCAATAACATTTGCTTTGAATATAAACTTTCAGTTAGCGGTGTGATCAACAAATTTATAGCTGAGAGTCCCTGGGAACTATCTTGTTGTATTTGAAAATCACAGCCTCTTATTGCAACTATTTAATGTAAAGTATATATTTGTAGATAACATTTTTGTGTCTTGACTGATTTTGCACCTTGTGTGTATTTCTGATCTTTTGGAGGTCTACATTTAGGTCCCTGCAATTAAGTTTGGTATAATTAGTATGATTTATTTAGGCCAAGCAAAGCTGCATTTGCTTATTTCAGGTCTAGATGGAACCTTGTAGGGTGCTTCTATTTTGCACTTGATAATTTAAATAAAGTGTAACCATTTGTTTCTTTGTAATAATTTTTTGAAAAAATATAATAAAGTGTACTTTCTTAATTAAAAAAAGAGTCCTTCTGTGAGGTGTGCAGTAGGGGATCTTAAGAATTCCTTGCCAAAACTCCTTTTCTGTGGAATCAGTTACATTTATAAATAACTGCTAAAGATAAAAAGAAAAATGAAACAACTGCAAGCACATTAATATGTAAAATGTTATTTAAGCATGCATTTGGGAATTCAGGATGGGAATTTGGGAATTCAGGATGTGAGGTATGTGGTGCTATGATTTATGATTTTATGAAATTAATCAGAATGAATATTATTTCAACGATTGCATTGTTGTATCTTGGCATCAATTAGATTTACCCAATTTAAGCAATATAAAAAAGAAAAATCTTGACTTTCTTATATGTAACATCCATATAGGCATTTTAACTGTTACTGTCTGTAATTTTCCAGTCATCTTTTCTAAACATACCAAAATCTTGTCTTTAGAAAGCTTAGTTTATCTCTTGATCATTTTCATGGTCATTCTCTGAATCCTTCTTAAGGTGCAGTGTCAGTTATTTTCAAGGTGCTTATCTATCAATCTCTTTGTGATATGCTCTAGAATCTAGATTCTTTCCAGGTATCAACATCAGACTGACTGACTGTATTTTATTGAACCTTCCTTCTTCCCTTTTTTGAAGAGATGTTTGCTTTCCTATTCAAGTTCTGCCACCTGTTCTCCAAATTTTTTGAAGATAATGTAACCCTTCAGTATTCTAGGATGCAAATTATTTATCTCCGTTTAGACACAAAATACACATTCTTTTACCATGTTTCTATCAGTCTCAGACTAAATTCTGTTTTTCTATTCTGCTTATTACATTTCTGGGGGGTGGGTGGGTTGGGGTAGGAATGGAGACAGAAAGGATTGAATTGCAATAGGGTTGAGAAGTATTGTTTTCATTGTTTCCTTTTAGAATTTAACTGGTTTTCCTAAACAGCCGGTATACTAATTATTTTCTTTGTATTTTAGTTGGCATATACTTCTTTGTTATTCCTAGCAATTTTTGCAAATGTCAGTTTTTGGCTTCCTGGCACAAGCTCTACAGAACAAGACAATCTGCCTTTACTCTTGCTTTATGATCTTTTATTCCATTTCCTGTATAGATTTTAAAATTTGTTTCCAGTTGTCTCCCCCTCCGTGTGAATGTGTGTGTTTGTGAGAGAGGGGGAGGGGGAGTGTTCAACTTCTTTTGCTATCCATTTTTACGTTCTCACCTGAATTGTTTACAGCTATGCTTTTAATATCTCCTTTCGAAAAGGAATACAGGAGCTGTTAATGATAATTTGCTCCTGGAAAAGAGGAAAATATAATAAACTCAAAATAATGCTGCTTTGATTAAGAAGCAAGAGAGAAACTCTTGGCAGGCTTTCAAGATTGTTTTGAAAACCTATAATAAAGTTGCATTTTTGTAATCCTTGATCTAACCTGATGCAAAAAAATTATCTTTAGAAATTTCCACTCATTTTGCTTGCATTATCATGCGATGGGATCCTATTTATCATTGCTTAGTTCAAAACCACGTCTCATTACACTCAATTTTATTAAAATCAAGAACTACAGGATTCCATTATCACTTTCACCTTCCTTGCCTGCTACTTCCACCTCTCAAATTAAGTCTTCCTTATTTACTGCTGTGGTATCAAGCTAGCTGATTCTCTTTTATCTTTGTTCACATTATGAAGAAAAAAGCTGTTGACAAATAAAAACTCCAACAAATCAGGGACAACTGGGTCTCTTTTGTCTTCTACCTTATGAAGAAAGTTGTTGACAAGTCAAAAGTTCCTGAAAAGATCATGCTTCAGAGACATGATGTCAGGCTACTTAGTCTATCATTATGACTCCATGTGTTCCAGTTTGTTTTTGAAATATCATCCACATCTTTTCCTTGGATGGGAAAACAAGACACCAACAACAGAATGAGTTTATTTGTTCATGCATGCAGGTAATGTTTTACAATACTTGAATTTCTGAATACAACTGAATATTTAAACATACAATATATTTCCTCTTTCTTTTGCTTCTCTTCCTTTTAAACAAATGATATTTTTTTAACAAAATGGGATAAAACTATAAAAGCACATAAATAAATAAAACAGTTGGCTGTTCTCCAGTCATGGGAGTCATTTGTTACATCTTTCCTGTCTGTAAAGAGCTATGCTTAAAATTTGATGTACAGTACTACTTTGGAATAAAGGCAATCCAAGTAGGGTAGACATCAGTATTAGGGACAGCACGTATCATGTCATGTGGGCTGGGTGGATATCACTTAACTCAATAAATGAGCGCTAAAGAAAAACCTTCTGTAAAAAAGGTGATTAGGTTTTATTAAGTAATAATTTGTAAACTGTCATTAACATATACAAGAGACTTAATGAGTAACTTTTCCTCTGAGAAGTAGGCATATTGCAGCTAAAAACGTAAGCATATTAGAAAGCAGATACCTCCACCTTTACATTAGGATAAATATGCAATCCTTCAAATGTTGGTGGGCTATAGATCCCATGATTTCTCAGCACTGGACAAACTGGCAAAGAATGATAGACATCAACAGCATCTGGATGCCTCACTGCAGATTCCTACTGTGTATTGGTGGATCAAGGATATCTGCCAGGCATTAACTAGACAGCTCAGATGCGAATTACAGCTAGAAGTTACAGGTTTTGTTTCTTTATGCACATAATCCCATGGGTTTGCAGTGATTTTTCTTTCCCTTTTCCTTCTTCTCAGTAGTTATCTAATACTGATAGATCAATAATTTATGATACAAACTAATTTATCTCATATTAAAAAATGCTAGAAGTTTAGTCATACCGACAGGGTCAGTTAAGTTTGTGGAATCAATTTTTTAAGATCAAAACCCCTTTTCTACACAGGACATGCTGACTTTCCTGTTTTTGTAGAAACTCCCATGCTCCTAGAATAGCATAGCAAGTATGTTTCCTGCTATGCTATAAACATGAATATCAACAACTGCAATTAATCTGCAAACTTGTTAAGTTCCTCTCACAAATTGCCTCTCACTCGTTAAGCATTTTATACACTTTGCTCTGAACTCTAACCAGCACAAGCCACATATATTTATTTTACCTGATTCTTTGGGGACCCTTTTGTCATAAATACAGTAAATCAATTGAATTAAGACTATTATACTCCTTTAGGAAGAAAAGATCTGAGAAAAAAGAAAAACAATATCTATCACATCTTACAATCACCTGAAGTCTTGGGGTATGTGGAATTTCTTGAAAATGGCAATAACTTATTAGGTCATAATTCAGAGCTGAGGTAAAAATGTGCGAGCAAAGACAATACAAAGATTATATTAATAATAGCATGATTTATTCTCATTTCAAAAGATTTATATAGTAACTCTTAAAAATTAGCTGCTGGGTGTTTCAAGATTTTGGCATTTCTTGGATATTGCGGATAATACTAGGCAGACAAACATCACTGAATCTCTATCTCACAATTAAAATCTTCAGTAGATACATGAAAAAAATACTCCAGATGCATGCAAACTCTAGGGTCATTATACCTATACATTAGCTAGGACTAAAATCGTCTCATTTATAATGACAAAATTCCTTTTATACATACGCGGGCAATTTGTTTGTATATTCTACTTATAAGTAGGGAGCCAATTTAGTGTAGTGGATAAGGCACCAGACTAGAAACCAGGAGACCATGAGTTCTAGTCCTCCTTTCTCAGCCCTAAGGAAGTAATGGCAAACTACTTCTGAAAAACATTGCCAATAAAACTGGAGAGATTTGTCCAGGCAATTACCAGGAATCAAAAATCAACTCTCACACAAATATACCCAGGAAACAACAAAAAATCTAACAACTCACATCTTTATATTTGTACATGTCAAAAGCACCTACAGCATTCCCTTATTTAGGCTAATTATAGCTATGCAACACTTTCAGAATGCTTCAATAAAGAACGAAGCAAAGCAAGTTGGCATTTTCAGTTTGAAGATCAAAGTTCAGGTAGTCCTGGACTTCCAACCACTTGTTTAGTGAGTGTTCAAAGTTATGAGACTGAAAAAAAGTGGCTTACAACCTGTCCTCAATATGACCACTGTGGCATTCCCATGGTCAAATGACCAAAATTTTGATGCTTGGCAACTGGTATGTATTTATGACATTTGCAATGTCCCAGGGTCACATGATCGCTATTTGCAATTTTTCCAGATGACTTCTGAGAAGCAGTCAATGGGGAAACCCAGGTGCCCTTAACTATGTGATTCACTTAACTACTGTGATTATTTGCTTAATAGTTACAGTAGAAAAAGGTCATAAAATTTTGTGTGACTTATATAACCGCCTTGCTTAGCAACAGAATTTCTAGTCCCAATTGGGGTCATAAGTAGATGACTCCCTGTATCATATCCATGTTGATTTATGTTGCTTATTTTACAGTCTTTTGCAGGGCTTGTCCTAAGAAAGCTTTTCAGTGAAAGGGAAGAACAGAGGAAAAAATGAGAATAACGGAAGAAAACTCCCACAACACTCAACCAATTCTTGAATTAACTCCCATCACTCACTGAAGTACATCCAGGGATTTGGGTTATGTAGCAACATGAGCTTGGGCATCCTTATTCTGAAAAGCCCAACTACTTCAATTGCATACTGTATTCTTGTAGCTGAAAAATTATCTCATGTACGGAACCAATGGTTCATTTTGGTCTGTTGTGTCATATGGCACAGCAAGGCTTAATAAAGAACACTTCCTTGTTATTAAAGCAATAGATCCAAATTCTAAAAAAAGTCAGTTAATATTAAAAAAAAATACTGTATTATGATTGGTATTAATTCAATATGATTGGAATTTCTGCTATACAAGTGTTTCATTCTTGACAGCTGCACATCCTCTTGAGAATTTTTTGAAATGACAGCTCCAGACGATTCATTCACAGATGACTAGATTCAATTGAAAATATATTTTGTCAAAAATTAGCTCCCGAAGCAACATATACTGTATCTCACCCATGCACATTAGCATTTGTTCCTAAGGATGCTTGTTAAAATACAAATTTAATTTAGAACAATGCATTGGAACTCGAAAGCTGCCAAGAATTTGGTACAAGATAGGGAGCCTAGATAAATGCTTTAAATAAATAAATACACTTCTAATGTAACAGGGAGTGTTACAGGGAGTGTGTGACTTTTAAACTATAATAAGTGTAAGTTTGATTTTATGCAATATTATTTAAAAAATAACAATGGAACCAAATGACAAAATGTAAAATGTATTAGCATGTTGTGTTTAAAAGCTAAATAGAAGTAAAGGGATTATTTGGATGGGGGACACAGTTAAGTGATCCCTTTGGAGAGTTGTTGCTCTACATATAATTATTCATCTTTTCTGAAACGTCTATTTGTGCATAGAACAATGATGCAATTTTCATACCTCACTCACACACTGCACTGGTCAGTTCAGGCAATATGAGTGCAATGTCTGTCTCTACAGCAGTGTAATCTATATTTGCTTTCATATTATTTTATGTTACATTTTGCAATTTCCCATTCCTATATGGCAGACTTTGGACACCAAAAAAATTCAGGCAGAAAATGTTTAGTAAAATTAGAACAGCAGTTTAATATTGGTTTAAGACAGACTGGTATAACATGGTTTGGATTTATAAGTATCCTAAAAGAAATTAACACTGTGACCATCAGGAATATATAATCTTAAGGAATAAATAATCTTTATTGCCTTGTTATAGCATTTTTATAGCATTTTCAGAATAGCAGAATAATTTCTACTCTGATTTTGCAATTATCTAATTCCTGGGTACAAGAGTTTTGTAATCGACTGCACAAAACTTAAGCAACAGCCATTTGGTATTAATTTGTGAAAAATTAGCCCTATTGCTAAAGATTTCTTATGCTATATAAAAAGCAAAATTAACTTCAATGGGAAAGCAAAAAAGGTGGGTAAGCTTTGTTTTCTGAATAATGTACTATAGGCCTTAGCAATCAAAGCATTGCTTGAAAAATTAGTCACTGATTTCACTAGTCAGTCTACTCTAATTTTCATTAAACATTCCTAATCAGAGAAATATTCATCACAGCCTGCCTTACAGCAACTAAAACATGTTACTTTAAGAACAAAATTTTCCCAAATGATTTTTTTCATAAAAATATAACATAAATTTCATAAAAATTATATAGCAGATAAATGTAACATTAATTATCTAATGATAATTATAATCACATACACAGAAGCATTGAATGCTTCTAAGTGTTGGACTACTTGAAGGTGCTTTCCAAAAACTGTGCGATTCCTCTTCCACTTCTAGGGATGGGTGTATGCATCGTTTTCACTCCTGAAGGAATTACACCTTTAAAAAATGCACTGCTGTCAATATATAAACTACATTGCTTTACACCAGGGGTCAAACTCACATTGTCATGGCAGCTAAACTGGGTGTGGGTGTGGCCAGCATGTGACCCATCCGGTCCGTGGGCCAGGAGTTTGACAGCCCTACTTTACACAGAATTACAAAGAACTTATATTTATACAAATTTAACACACATACATACTCATCCATCACAATTGAAAATAAGTAAGCATAGGAAATAAAAAGAACCTCTATTCCACAAAACTTTAGCAGATAAGGAATGGAATATTTTTTTTCAAAATGGGCAGATAAGAAAGATACACTAAAATTGTTCAGTTCTTGTGATGATATAGACACAACTATTACGTTTTCTTGGAAATGGCTTACCACTGGCTTCTTCCAGAATGAGTTGCGATTTTCTCACTTAGCTATCTGACTTGTGTCCTATAGTCCAATAGTTTCCTATAGTCCAAATACTAACCAAACCTGACCCAATTAATTTCCTAGCAGAGACAAAACTGGCTAAATGCTATCTTGAAGCTAAAGCTAATATAACCACATTGGGTAACTGAACTTCAAACAGTTATATTTAGAATTATTCGGAATTATTGTAATATTTTTATTTGTTCAAGAAATAGCAAGTTTAGCTGAGGTGCCAGTAAATACAATTGGTCAACAATACAATATACTTATTTGTGATTGAGTACAGCTAGTCTGCGTTCCCAACCATGGGAACGGAGGGGAGAAGGTAGTTTCTCAGATTTCTCTGAAAATGCAGCTATTATGGTAATGCCAAAGAATGAAGCAGGAAGCAGTTTACTTTATTTAACACCTTTTGCCAGAACAGTACCATCAACTGCTTACATTTTCTTCCAAAGAAAAAGACTAGAAATGCACAACCTATACCTCCCTCAAAGCCTTCCAAATGTCTGACCTTCTAAAAATTTACAACCATACTACATGATTTAAATAATGTTAATTAAATAATTATGTTAAATAATTATCAGGAATTAGCTATAATTTAATTTAGTTATTTTTCAAACTTTTAGCAACTAGAATAATTTTATTATTTGTATGAACCCTGCCCAATTTAAGCTTTAGTAGATAAAGCTTATTAAATCCTGACATACTTAAGAATACAGGTGAAACTCAAAAAATTAGAATATCGTGCAAAAGTTCATTTATTTCAGTAATGCAACTTAAAAGGTATGAGATAGTCTCATTACATGCAAAGCGAGATAGTTCAAGCCTTGATTTGTTATAATTTTGATGATTATGGCTTACAGCCGTTCCAGTCGGGCTTCAGGCCTGGATACAGCACGGAAACGGCATTGGTCGCATTGGTAGATGATCTCTGGAGGGCCTGGGACAGGGGTTGCTCCTCTATCCTGGTCCTATTAGACCTCTCAGCAGCTTTTGATACCATCGACCATGGTATCATGCTGCACCGGTTGGAAGAGTTAGGGGTGGGGGGCACCGTGTTGCGGTGGTTCTCCTCCTTTCTCTCTGATCGGTCGCAGTCTGTGTTGACAGGGGGGCAGAGGTCGACCCCGAGGCCCCTTGTATGTGGGGTGCCACAAGGGTTGGTCCTCTCGCCCCTTCTGTTCAACATTTATGTGAAGCCGCTGGGTGAGATCATCCGTGGTTTTGGGGTGAAGTATCATCAGTATGCTGATGATACTCAGCTATACATCTCCACCCCGGACCACCCCAATGATGCCCTTAAAGTGATGTCCCAGTGCCTGGAGGCTGTACGGATCTGGATGGGGAGGAACAGACTCAGGCTCAACCCATCCAAGACCGAGTGGCTGTGGTTTCCGACGTCCCGATATAGTCAATTGGTGCCATCACTGACTATTGGGGATGAGTCATTGCCCCCCACGGAGAAGGTTCGCAACTTAGGCGTCCTCTTGGACTCACGGCTGACTTTAGAAGAACACTTGACGGCTGTGGCCGGGAGATCTTTTTATCAGGTTCGCCTGATTTGCCAGTTGCGTCCCTTTCTGGATCGGGACTCCTTAAAAACAGTCACTCATGCCCTCGTCACTTCACGCCTGGACTACTGTAATGCTCTCTACATGGGGCTCCCCTTGAGGAGCACCCGGAGGCTCCAGCTGGTCCAGAATGCGGCCGCGCGGGTAGTTATGGGAGCAGCATGGCGCTCCCATGTGGCTCCCCTCCTGCGCGAGCTGCACTGGCTCCCTGTGGTCTTCCGGGTGCGCTTCAAGGTCTTAGTTACCACCTTTAGAGCGCTCCATGGCTTAGGACCGGGGTACTTACGAGACCGCCTTCTGCCACCAATAGCCTCTCACCGCCCAGTACGCTCCCATAGAGAGGGGCTTCTCAGGGTGCCATCAGCCAAACAATGTCGACTGGCGGCCCCCAGGGGGAGAGCCTTTTCTGTGAGGGCACCCACCATCTGGAACGAGCTCCCCCCAGAGATACAGAAGATTCCGGATCTGCGCACTTTCCGCCGTGCCCTCAAAACATTCCTGTTTCAGCAGGCCGGCCTGGCCTAACTTTCCCTTTATATTGCTTTTTGATTTTATTTTAAACTGGGATGTCTTGAATTATCTAGGACCAGAATGTTTAGTATATTTTAATTGGTTTTTTATTATTAACGTTTGTATTACATGTATTTTTATCGTTCGCTGTTCACCGCCCTGAGTCCCTTAGGAATAGGGCGGTATATAAATTTAATAAATAAATAAATTTAATAATAAATAAATAAATACAGCTCATGAAAACCCCAAATTCACAATCTCAGAAAATTAGAATATTACATGGAATCAATAAAACAAGGACTGTACATAGAACAATATTGGATCTCTGAAAAGTATAAGCATGCATATGTACTCAATATTTGGTTTGGGCCTCTTTTGCATCAATTACTGCCTCAATGCGGCGTGGCATGGATGCTATCAGCCTGTGGCACCGCTGAGGTGTTATGGAAGACCAAGATGCTTCAATAGCGGCCTTCAGCTTTGCTGCATTGTTCGGTCTCATGTCTCTCATCTTTCTCTTGGCAATGCCCCATAGATTCTCTATGGGGTTCAGGTCAGGCGAGTTTGCTGGCCAATCAAGCACAGTAATCCCATGGTCATTGAACCAGGTTTTGGTACTTTTGGCAGTGTGAGCAGGTGTCAAGTCCTGCTGGAAAATGAAGTCAACATCCCATAAAGCTCATCTGCGGAAGGAAGCATGAAGTGCTCCAAAATCTCCTGGTAGACGGCTGCGTTGACCCTGACTTAATGAAGCACAGGGGACCAACACCAGCAGATGACATGGCTCCCCAAATCAACACAGACTGTGGAAACTTCACACTGGACTTCAAGAATCTTGCAGTGTGTGGCTCTCCATTCTTCCTCCAGACTCTGGGTCCTTGGTTTCCAAATGAGATGCAAAAGTTGCTCTCATCAGAAAAGAGGACTTTGGACCACTGAGCAACAGATCATTTCTTTTTTTCTTTAGCCCAGATAAGACGCTTTTGACATTGTTTGTTGTTCAGGAGCGGCTTGACAAGAGGAATACGACATTTGAAGCCCATGTCCAGGATCCGTCTGTGTGTGGTGGCTCTTGATGCACTGACTCCAGCCTCAGTCCATTCCTTGTGAAAGTTCCCAACACTTTTGAATGGCCTTTTCCTGACAATCCTCTCCAGGCTGCGGTCATCCCTGCTACTTGTGCACCGTTTTCTTCCACATTTTTTCCTTCCACATAACTTTCTATTAATGTGCTTTGATACAGCACTTTGGGAACATCCAACTTCTTTTGCAATTACCTTTTGAGGCTTTCCTTCCTTATGGAGGAGGTCAATGATGGTTGTCTGCACAACTGTCAGGTCAGCAGTCTTTGCCATGATTGTGATTCCTACTGAACCAGACTGAGAGACAATTTAAAGGCTCAGGAACCCTTTGCAGGTGTCATGGCTTAATTAGCTGATTAGAGTGGGACACTTTGAGCCTAGAATATTGAACCTTTTCACAATATTCTAATTTTCTGAGATTGTGAATTTGGGGTTTTCATGAGCTGTAAGCCATAATCATACAAATTATGACAAATCAAGGCTTGAACCTTCTCACTTTGCATGTAATGAGTCTATCTATTAGTTTCACCTTTTAAGTTGCATTACTGAAATAAATGAACTTTTGCACAATATTCTAATTTTTCGAGTTTCACCTGTATACTTCAATTAGGATACATTTTATTAGATTTCAATCAGTTTTTTTTAAGGAGTAGTATGTTATCCTCACATCTGAAGATGCAAAATAAATCTCTACTTACCACTACAAGGTGTGGCATCATGATCCTTATTAAGTGATCTGAAATAACTATCATTTCCAGTGCTTTCGACTTTCCCTTTCTGCAATTCAAACACAAGATCACCAATATATATGCATGCTATAAAGAGACTGAAATTTCCAAGCTTTCCCTTTCCTACCTCATTCACTAGGTCTTCAAGGTATTTTTGCAAAGAAAGGCGAAGTGGATTTAATAGTTAAGGAACTTCAGTATGCCAACAACCAAAACCATTAACCTACTTTCGAACTGATATCTTGAAATGCATATTTTCCAAAACAACTTATTGTACTATTAGTAGTAAAACATCTTGAAATAATTATTAAAAGTAGAAACATAAATAACATATCTTCAAATACTAAAACTCAACAGAGTCTACAAAAAATATAATACCAAAGTTCATGAAACTTTGAACTTTCAATATTGTGAAACAATATTCACTTTTCCATAGACCATTTTTCCAAAGTTGAAAGGTTCAACAAAACATTTTTTATGGTGAACTTCAGTCAAGTGGCAATACTGTTAATGAGTGATGGCTTCTGCCTTCCTATTTTCCCATGAATCCTATTTTTACCCAGTGGTTTACTGAGAATGGAGTGATGACACAGAATTTACCCAAAATAAAAGTCGCCTGGAGTTCCCTGGGTGTTTTTCTGAGGTTTTCTGTGATTTACTCGACAATTTTAAGCAGCACTCATAAAGTTATATCACAGGATGACATTTCAAAATAGTATATTAACACTATAGTTAACATTATAGTTAACAGTATATTATCTGCAACCAAGCACAGAGAAGACTAAGAACTCAACACTTTAATCCAGAGTTATATATAATCTGTAGATTATCTCTACAGAGTTGTAAATCATATGCTTCTGAAATCTTCTCGTTAACAACTTCACTGTAACTAGGCAAAGGAAATATGAGATTCATAAAGGACATAGCTGTCCCAAATTAGTCCTGATTGTTTAATGAAGTGTTCACAACAATTGGCCATAGATTGTTTTAAACGAATTGCTTGAACAGGGGGGGATACTGGATCATTTTATGAAATGAATGAAAGAACCAAACTTTGATATTATTTGTTAATTAAGACTCGCTTTATATATTAGCAGGACCCCATATGAAGCGCTGATAACTTCCAATGGAAGTTCTTCATGGAAAACATGAAGAAATTGAGAAATTTCAAAGGGGGAAAATACTTGGCTGAAGACTTTACAGTATGACTTTAAAGCATAACCTCAACAATCACACTCATTTTCATTATGTCTCTCTCACACACTCACACCACACATTCCAATAAAATAAGCAGTATAACAGAAGAAAGAAAAACAGTTAAATTAGAAAATTGACCTGGAAGCGTCCAGCATCCAGCACTATCATCTTAGGGTTTGTTATGCTCTTGCAGTTCTTCTCAGTTAGTGGTAAATGAGATGCAGTTAATTGGATTTCATACATATTTGCTAGAGAATTGCTGATGCAGTATCTAAATTGAATAGCAAAAGCACATATTGAGACAAACTGTGTCACTGTCATGGCTGAAGAGAAATCCACATGTAATTAATATAAATAATATGACCTGTACCAAGATGGCATCTAACCGGAAATAAATCCAAGTAATTTTGTCTGACATGGTCTGCAAACTCCTACACGTAGCCCTGTAGCTGCACCCCAGAGTTCAACTCTAAGAAATCTTATCTAGAATAACATTTGGCTAAATAGATAGAGATTCAAGTGCTCAATTTATCTGAAGGATACTCAGATAATACTTTTTATAGCAATGAGAAATAAATTTCATAATATACACTTACACACATTACACTTATATATATAAATTCACGAAGTGTTTAACTAAAAAGAAAGAAAGCAATCAGGATGCCACAAATTATAGATATATCCTCTTACTTAACATTTAACATTACTGATAATAGAAGCCTAGCAGTTGACTAGCACTTTACATTTGGAAATTTAAGATTAAAAACCTTGGGTAGAATTTAGCAACAAAGTTTTGTTCACACAACGTTTTTGAATCCTCTCTTCCTTCTTGTGCTCCCACATCCTCTCAAAATCTGCTCTAGGGATTTGAAAGCATCGAGAAGTCAAATTCCATCATTAGGAATGATTCCCTGAATCATAGCATTGATTTTATTTAGATTAACTTAAAATATATTCTTTCTATAATATCACCAACAATATAAAAATAGCAGAACCTTAAGATAATTGCTGATTGTCATAAAAGTCCACAAATTATTTGCAAAATAACCGCAGACACCACACAGCTAACATGCTATTCCAGAAGTAATTTTTTTTCTTCTTCTTCCATTCAATTGTGTCTGATTGTTAGAGACTGCTTGGATAAGTTCCTACAGTTTTCTTGGCAAGATTTTTCAGATATGGTTTGCCATTGCCTTCTTCCAAGGGCTGAAAGAATGTGATTGGGCCAAGGTGTGTAAGGTAGAACTAGAACACACAATCGCTCAGTTTCTAGCTTGTTTCCTTAACTAGTATACTGAACACCTTTTTATTTTTAACCAAAGTGCAAAAGCTTTATAGAAAGTAAATGTATACTTACGCAATTTTCTTGCATGTAGCAAGAGCACAGAATACAATATCATTTTTTTCATGCCACTGACACCTAAACAAATGCCATATTTTCATAATGAATCCAGAATTTCAAATACACATCAATAAAACAGAATTTGAAATGTTAAAAAATTAATATTGTCGAGCTAATGCATGGGTATCAACACCTTTTCAGTACAGGGTAGTCTTGCAATTTTCTATTTACATAGTTCAAGATTTTTAAACATTTTCAAAAGCATCTCAAAGTCTAGGTCTTTAAAATTCCAGAGTGCTAAAATCAAATCTACTTTCGTTAATCCCAATATTTTGTGCATCAAAACATGAAACTTGCTAAAAAAGTAAATTTAAAATATACATGTATACATATTTTACACATACACTATCTAATATATCTAAGTATTGCAGTTCTGTTGAAAAAATAACTAAAGCAACTCTCACTGTAATTATTAGTTGTTCACTCTATGTATAACATTCTATGTATAATTTGGAACTGTTTAGCGGATTAAAACATACTCGTTTTGACTGTTTTGTTAAATCCCTTAAACCACTCCTTTCCAAACTTTTTTTTTCATTATCCAAAATCACTTATCAGAAAGTCCTATCATACTTCAAAAACTGATAGTAAGTACTTTCTCTGAGCATTGTCATAACTTTGAACAGTTGTTAAATGAATGGTTGTTAATTTGAGGATAACCTGAATCATTAAAAACAATATTACTGAATGATCTTTACATTATTTTAACAAATCACCATTGATAATTTCATTGATTTTCATCTTAATAGGAATACTTTGGGAGAATTTTCTAATATATTTTAGTCCATGTTGCAATCTTTACGTCAAGTTAAATATGCCTGTTATGATGGGTAATAAGTTGTTGCTATCTAAAGAAAAACTATTTTTACCCAATTTGAGGTAATTTCCCCAGATTTCGGAAGCACTGCCTTAAACAGAGACAGTGCTTTTGCCCAGAGAAATTTAGGTCCTGTACTTCACTACTAGACTTTTTTACCCAATTCCAGTCATGAATACAGGTAATTCTTGGGTTACAACTTCTGTCGGTAAGTGAAGCAGTTAAGTAAAACATCACATGAGAGGGCTACTTACTAACAGCAGTCCTGGATATAGTTGTTAGGCAAGGATCTCACACTTTTCCCTGCCCTGCATGGACTGCTTCTCCATTTCAACTTTTCCACCAACTTATCTCCTTCCCCGTATCTGCCATTTTTTAGTCTTTAAAGCACGGTGGGCGCAGTGATTAGAATGCAGTACTGCAGGCTACTTCTGCTGACTGCCTGCCAGTTCAAATTTCACCAGGCTCAAGGTTGACTCAGCCTTCCATCCCGCCAGGGTGGGTAAAATGAGGACTCAAATTTTGGGGACAATATGCTGACTCTGTAAACCGCTTAGAGAGGGCTGTAAAGCACTATAAAGCAGTATATAAGTCTAAGTGCTATTCCTATTAAACATCTGATTAAATCATAGAATACAAAAATATAAGATGATAGGCACTGTATTCTGCCACCTATCTGCTGCTGCTCTTCCCCATTGCCCCAAGTAACCTTGGTCTACTTTGCCTCCACTGGACTCTGCCAACTTTCATACAGTGGCCACTGGATTCAATTCTCCCACACCCTGTCACCTTGGTTTTAGGGCTCCTGGTAGGCCTGCCAGGTATCAGCAATCTTATCTGGTCACTATCCTAGGGGCTCTACATGCTCTGCACAAAGTTCTATTGCTGCCCTGCACAAAAGAGGAAGCTATCTAGAGAGCAGCTCTCTGGATCCTACTGCACACCAGGACAGGACTACAAGTTCTCCATGCCACTGCTGGCCTGGATGATTCTTCATCCTAGTAGCAAAGAGGGGGTATTTTTGCAAGGAACTAAGACTGATGAAACAGAGTAAGTCCACTAGGACCTGGCAGTTAGGCAGTCACTGCAACGCATGACTGATAGAGGCCCCATGCAGAAGATCTTGAGGCTGGTTGGTGTTGATGAGTCCAGCAGAGGAGAGACAAAGCAAAGACAACAACAAAGGTCAGCTGGGGACAGAGGGGATGGCAGCAGAGAGGCAACAGCAGAAGTGGCTTCTTCATCTCAGTTGTGCTATATAGGGCAGCCAAAGAAACAGAGATATGGGGGGGGGGGAATAGGTGGGGGGGTGGAACTGAAGTGGGCAGGGAAGGAGGAAATGAATGTGGGGTAGTGCAGTAGTCATAAATGCATGCTGGTCGCCAAGCAATTATCACATCAGTGTAGTATCTTTGGAAATCTTAACTATCAAGTATTAAATTCAATTACTTGAAGTAAGATTTTTTTCCCTCTCTGGTCATAGGAATTATGTATCCCTTCATAATTTTAAAAGTACTATATTCCCCTGCTAATGGTTTTGTATATTCTGAGACAGGGGTGAAATGCTCTCGGTTCGGACCAGATCGCCTGATCCAGTAGCGATAGTGGCGGGTGGTTCGGAGAACTGGTAGCAAAAATCCCTGCCCCCCCCATGCCCAGCTGAGCCGCACAATCATCAGAGGCTTTTTTTTTTTTTACTTTTAAAAGCATTTTTTCTACAACCTCTTCGGCCAAAAAAAGCCTCTGATGATCGCGCGGCTCAGCTGGGATCGTCAAAGGCTTTTAAAAGAAAAAACCCCTTTTTTTCTTTTAAATGCCTCTGACGATCCAAGCTGACTTGTCTGATCGGCAGAGGTTTTTTAAAAAAGCCTCTGCCAGTCAGGCAACTCAGCTGGAATCGTCAGAGCCTTTTGAAAGCATTTTTTTTTACAACCTCTTCGCCAAATTCGTTGTAAAAAAATGGTTTTAAAAGAAAAAAGAAAAGCCACGCCCACACAGTCACATTTACCCCACCACTACCAAGCCACGCCCACAGAACCAGTAGTAACAAATTCTAGATTTCACCACTGTTCTGAGTGTTTCAGGATACAAACTGAAGTAATTATTTCTATGAACATTATGCAGTAAGATAAAGAACCATCCAAACTAAATTAAAGTGTAATTTGAAAAAAAATGTTATTTATAGTAGATAAAACATTGCTAAACAGAGATGTACAAGTTTATAGCTTTTTCGGAATGTAGAAAAAAAAGGGAGAAGATTAAAAACATACCTAGTATTTCCTGAGTAATCCCACATGGAAGCATCCAGTATGTTACACACCCAAGTTTTAGAAGGTTCTTTTTGAAGTTTTTTATAATACAGCTCCACAACAAGATCCTCCACATTTAAAAGCTGTAGATGATTGATGCTGCCTATTAGGAAAATAAATTTCAACATCAAGAATATTACAAAATATTTGTTAACAATATTTTCTCTATTATAAAGGTAGCAGATTTCTTACCTGTTTCTTTAGCCATATATTTTAGACACCAGTTAACTCTGAAGTGATCATCAGACTACAAAAATAAAAATTTGGAATTAAATATTTTTTTATTCAGTACATAGATACTGACGAGAAACAGAAGTACATGCTTTCTCTTAAATCTATTATGGCTCTAATTTACTTAATTAGATCACCTTCACAATAACATTAATTAAAATGTCATTTGATGCATTCTTTACATATGGATCAACAGCCACAAAATCTCCAAACAGCAATACAAATAATTATGTACAATATAGAAATAGTAATGTATAAACTACTAATGGATTGCACAAACTAACTGTTCAAAATCATGGAATAAGTTATTAGAATGATTGGCTTCTTATGCCTTTGTCAACTAATTTTTAACAGGATTTAATTATTTTTGCCTGTTTGAAAATTTTATAATTTTAACTTAACATTTCAATTTTATATAGTGTTTTATATTTTGATTCTTTACTGTACACTGTCCAGAGTCCTTCTTTGAGGAAGATGGACAGTGCAGAAATGTAAAATATAAAGACAGATAAGATGGATAGATACCGGTACATGAACTTAAATGGAAACTATTTTGATACCTACGTGAGTCTTTTAATAATAGTGGATCAAATATTGGAGATGTAGTGGTCAAAATTTGACCTTAGTTTACATGAGGTTAGCAAGGCTTAGAATAGTTTAATAATGGTAGAAACATTAGACACCTATCTACTCTTAAATGTTTGAGGAACAAGATAGCCAAGAATTTTTTTTAACGAGCCTAATCTGAAGGCTCAGATTAGATGAATAACTGATCAAATGCCTTTTAATTAATAAATGTAAGCAAAAGGTTTTATCCCTGTGGCTGAATTCCTCTATGTGGAAACATATTTGGATGGATATTCTTATTCAATTACTTCTTAGAAATTTGAATGTCAAGTTAATGTACCTTACAATGTACAGATGGCCAGTTGCCCCTTTGTGGTTTGATGAACTCATATAGGTCATGCAACACAACTGAGTAACTTGCAGTTGCAATATCAAAACCAGATATGGGAATTTTATGGGTAGCATCACCTAAGGGAACATTTGAAATATTTTAAGATACAAGTATCATTCGTACATATTCTAATCTTAACTATACTTATAGATTGCAAGACCTATATATCAGTTCTATGATGAAAGCTCAAATATATTAATTTGATTTTTATTAAAATCATTTAGATTCAATAAGAACAAAACTAATCTCATAAACAAGTAAAAATGTTTATCATAAATGTAGAATAAAATGTCCTGATATAAGGCATATTTTTGAAATAAGGATTTTCTAAAAGTTGAACTCTGCTATATTATTGATTTAAAGTACTATCCATAAACACTGTTTGCTTTATCATTCAGGGGAAAATTCTAGCTTGAATTTTACTGAAAAATGTAATATGCAATGTTCAATCAATTCTGAAAATCAGATGATACAAGTGGCACAATAAGTGCTAAAAAAAACTAAATGAAAGTTTTAAAAAAGATATATAATTGTGAAATTGCTAAAGTTTCTTAACAAAAGCATGCTACACAGAATAAGTTATATAGGTAAAATCAAATGTTTCAGAAAATTTGATATAATACCCAACTGTGATGAGGAAAAAAATGAGTAAAAATTTACTCAAATTTATTGAGTAAATCTTTGTTTCAGCTTTTGTGCAATATTCACCTGCAGCCTGGCAATGAAACCGAAATCCCCGTGGTACTTCTCCTGCAGAATGCCAAAAATCAAACAAAATACATTCATTGACTTTGTGTAATGCAAAATTGTTACCTGAATACCTATAATTTACTGTCCTTCTTTCAGTGTCATTGTTAACTTCTTGTGGTAGCTGAATGAGAACTACCTAATTTCTCTTGAAAGACATCAGACAGATTTAAGAGATAATAAATAAATTAAGATCATAGAAAATTTGCACTGCCAAAATACTTTTTTCTTGACAACCTAATGTTTATTAGATCATGATTGATTCATCACTAATAATACTGTCAAACCTATTTGGCCATTTTTTTTTTTTTTTAGTATGTAGGAATTATTAAATCAGATTGCTTGACCAAACTGAAACCTACTTATTTTAGAATGCCCCTTCTACTTTCAGACAAATTGGAACAAATTCAGTCTCCGCTTTTTCCAACACTCACCAGGATTTATAAAATGATGAAATTCTGCAATTATGCCATCCTTAAGTGAATATTTGATACACCCAATTTCACAAGGGAGGAAACGCTTATTGCAGTGAGGGGGCAACATTCCATGACTGAAGATATTCAGAAAGTAGAAGGAAGTTTCGAGCACATCTGAAAAAATTATTTGAATCAAATTAGCAATATATTTTATTATGTGATTAATATTTAATACTAATATATGTATAGTTGCTTCTAGATGATATGGTTGGCACATTAATAAATAAAATAAATTTTAACATAAAACATTTCAGTATATTTAAAAGCTTTTAAAATACTTGATATAGGATTTTAGCTTTCCCTTTAGAAAACTGAATATTGTCTGCATTTCATTGACTAAAATCCTGGTTTATTGCCCTAGCTATTCAAGTTACATTTCGTATTGTTTCTCAATCTCTGCCCTTCTATTAAAATTCTTAAAACATTTAAATGTTAAAACAAAACAATGTAAAACCACAAATAATATGAAATGATTTATAATTAAAAATAGTTCATGGATTTAATCTGTCATGTAAATAAGGATTAAACAGTTACCAATCAATGTAAACAAAAACACAAAGTTAAAATTACTTATTTCAATACTAATTACGATTTGTTCAAACTCATTTAATAGCAATTATCCCATCAGCTCAATAGTTTTACTTGACCTATCCTATAATCAAGCCTCTTTTATTCTAAGCATGCTACTACATTTCTTGAACACTAAAGCCTTACTTTAACTGGTCAAGAGATGGATTATCTTTAAACTATACTTTACCTTGTTCATACTTAAATGGGCTTGTAAGGTTTGTAACAGGAATCATATCCTGACTTTGAGTAGGAAACGGTACTGGGACTTCTCTACGTGGCTAAAAAAAAATTCATTCATATTTACCAAATCAAGAAAAAACATATATAGAATGTTCCCTTCTAGGCACAGTGCTGTTTGATTTGACAATATACAGAGAAACATATTTATTTATTTATTTATTGATTGATTGATTGATTGCGATTTATATGCCGCCTTTCTCCCTATGGACTCAAGGCGGCTTACAAAATGACAACTTCAATACAAATCACAATACAATACAAAATTAAAATCAATAACCCAGTTAAAAAACGATTTAAAATTATACCAGTGTACCCCCAAACGGATCAGTTTAATTGGCGGAAGAGCCACGTCTTCAGCTTGCAGCGGAAGGAAAGAAGGTCGGGGGCTGTCCTGAGCTCAGTGGGCAATCCATTCCAGAGGGTCAGGGCTCCCACAGAGAACGCCCTCCCCCTGGGGGTCGTCAGCTGACAGTTTGGCCAACAGCACCCTGAGGAGGCCGACTCTGTGAGAGTGCACAGGACGATGGGAGAACGGCTGGAGATGGTCCTGCAAGTACCCCGGGCCTAAGCCATGAAGGGCTTTATAGGTGAGCACCAGCACCTTGAAACGTATCCGGAGTGCCACCGGTAGCCAGTGCAGCTCACGCAGGACTGACTGAGCTTATGCCATGATACACACTACACAGAACTATAAGAAAACCCTCAACTTCCAAACATTTAAGTGATGGTTCAAACTTATGTTAGCAATAAATGAAGGGATATAGGACCTCTGCCTGAAGTTTACAGCTGCTCAAACGCCGTCACAGTCACTGTCACGCCATCACTTAGAACAAAATCTAAGTGTTTGGCAACTGATCCATCCTTACGACAGACTGCAGACTATCTTCCTCCATCCTGCCTTGGGCCTGTTTTCTACACTGGTGGGTCTCACACCTTTCTTCCCACCATGGCTTGGCACTTAATTTTTTCTCTAGAATTCCTTCAGGAAGCAGCTGATCCATTGTGTGGTCTTCCTACATGGAGGCTGTTTGATGCCATCCCAGAAGACAGCGCCATTTTGGAGAATTCAGGAGATAAACTTCAGAATAAGGAGGTGACTGCTCTATTCCTTGGCCTCCCTATATAGTACCGAGGCCATGGGGCAGAGCTAAGAAACTGGCACCATTTCAGAGTGGCCATAATTCATTGCAGCTAGACCCAACAAGGTGGGAAGGCCTGTGTGGACTCAATGGGGTGGGAAAGCAGGCCCAAGGTAAGCAGAGCATGAGTGCATTAGGATGGGTGAGGCCCTAGGAGGCAATATATGATCCAGAGAAGTACAACAATGGGATACTGGACTAGGCCTCTGCCACTAGAGGCACCACATGCTCCTCTTAGCAGCCCACGTTCGCTTAATTACAAGGAGAGCAGGAACTGGGATCATTAAGTGAGATGACTACAGGATCACCTGATTTAACAACCATAATGACTTTTGATTGTTAACAGCCAGGCTCTGTTATGGTTATAAATCAAGAACTATGGGTATATGTAATTGTCATTCATGGGAATGAATAGTGTATATGTACATGGGTGTGTGTGTGTATACACACACACACACACACACACATATAGACAGAGAATATATATGTGAATGCAGATAATAGTAGCATTATTTAATTTATTATGTGTAGATAATAATACCTTCATAACGCAACACAGCTGATACTCATTAAGAAAGCTGGACAGCTCACTAAAATGAATTAAGTTTCTAGAAACATTGCTTTAAGCTACATATCCTATGCTATCAGAATAGTAGCCATGCCATTTTCCTTTCCTCGGTTGAGCAAAAAAGTCTTTAGGAATGGGAGGACAGTAAAATCTCTAATTTTAGATTTTTTCTTCTATTCTTGTAAATCTGAATATCCTTGCAAGGCCTAGAAGTAATTATAGCGCACATTTACTGTACTAGAAACCTTGCTATGTAACTTTCCTTCTATTTTTAATAGCATAGCAAGGGAAAATGCAATGTATAAACATGACATTAAGGCTCTAATAATGTGAAAGATGGAAAGAAGAAAATTACAAGCAGCAAGGTGGATGGGCTCCATTACAGTGGTAATAGGTGCATTATTAGAGAGACTTGAAAAAACGGTTATGGATAGATTATCATAGAGAAAATTTATGTGGTTATCAGGCATTTAAAAACAATTTTGATAGCACATAATCATAGACTGCTAAATAACCAATCTCCGTAGCTATCTTCATATTTTTATAAGATTTAATCTACTATTTGAGATAAATCTAGACCAATCTGGTTGCCATTACAAACATGGGGAAAAATGTAGAATCCATCCAACTAAAACTTTTACTCAGTACCTTTCTCTACATACCTACAGGTAATTTTTATTACTTATTCCCCAATTTAAACTCAATTGTGCTTGAAAATAATTGTATTTACAGGCTTAAAATATTTCATTCTTCTATTTACCTTTTCTGCTACTTCTGACTTAGTAGTTTTCCACTGACGAGCCATTTCTGCATACTTTTCTTTTTGCTCTTCATTAAGTAGCTTAGGAGTAAAAACAATTACATAAATCCTTGCATTATTTTCTCAATGTTTTTTTGCCAAATCATCCACTTTCTTAATCCAACAGGTTGTTTTTTGGCAGTACTCATTAGGGAAAGTCAAACATGCTAACATTCAGTGTAGTCAAATGTTAGAGTAGGTTTAGTAACTTCAATATGGTGCTCTTTCTCAAGTGTTATGTAATAGATCAATGCATCTTATTCTGAATAAATACTGTCAGTGGAAGGCTGAAACATCATTCCAACTGTAGTTATTTTAAGAGTAATGTATCTTGTTTTTAGAACCAAAACTGAGTAGGAAACAGTTTTTGTACAGTAGTTAGTGCTGCCTAGAAATACAAAACCAGAGTTTTTATCTTTCCTTAGGCATGAAAGCTGTTGGATGATTTTGGGCCAGTCACATCCTCTCAATGCCTGCCAGGATAGCTCCTTTGGGGAAAACAGGAAGAGGGCAGAGTATTAGGTTTGTTGACTACCTTGAGGTTTTATAAAATAATGAGGGCAGGTTAAAAATCTAATAAAATAAAATTCTACTTTATAATAGTGTAATTGCTATTGCTAACATTAAAATTCTAGCAATGCAGAAATATTTGGGAAGCAAATCTTGCTCAAATTGCAAAACAATTTTGCCAGTTCCATCAGCATGGCTGAATGCCAGGAAATTAGTGCTTGGAAACGTCTCCACAGATCAGTTCTGTTGTGTAAAGAGTTTTAAGCACTGGGTCCGAATTTTGCAGCTTTCTTCAGCAAGGCTTGGAAAGCAGCAAAGAACATAACATGTCTTAAATTCAGGAAGAAACCATTTTTAGCGAACGAGCACGAAGCTCATTCGCCGTTTCAAAAAGACTTTGTAACTATGGCTACGAGATCTCAGCTGCAAAAAAAATCTAAAGAAAACCGTCATCAACTACCGGCCTGATTTTTGCCGTCCAGATCCGACGGCTTTATTCTGTTTTAATCCTGCAACCTCTATTTGCCTCACTTTAAAGCGTCTTCCAGCGTTATCCAAAAAAAAAAAATCATAGTGGCCACATAAAGGTTTCCTAGTAGTATACTAGGAAGGGTCGGACTACGTTATAAGACGCTATACATAACAAGTAAGGAAATATCAGGTCAGGTCCTTGCAAGTTGAGGGGTGGCCATTCCCAGGACTTTTCTCTTCAGGTCCCAAGACCGAAAGAGATGGCGCGGCCACGCTCCCTCACCGCCCAGGCATCGGAGCAATACGGGATGGCATTGGCGACGCTGGTCACAGCCAGACCCTGCTGCTTCAGTTCCGGCAGCTTCTCCAGCACGAAGAAATAATAGGCGTTGCGCGAGCCTCTACAGCTCGCCATTTCGCACCACGCCTGCGGGGAAATCGGCGGGTAAAGAAGGGGCGGGTTTGCTTTTTTAAAGGAAGTATGGGCCAATCCTGTGCCACCTTTCTTGTGTTCTGAGGCCAGCACGTGGCTGACGACAAATAAAAAACGGGGCCGAAAGAGTTCATTGGTCGCCTTGAACTACGGGAACTGATTTTACTCTCTTTCAATTCAGGGTCTTTCAAATTCGCCCTGGTCATCATTTAAGGTTTCCGTATCTGGGTTGCAAATATATATAAAGAATTTTTGGTATGCGAAGTATTGTAGCTCTTAACAACTTCCCCACCATCCTCTCAGACCTGAAGAAGCGTCTTCAAAGAAAAACAAGAAAATCCAGTTGTCTCTTGGAAAAGAGAAGGGGAAAAAAGCACCGTTGGGATAACCGTGACCTGGATGACTGAGAATCTCCATAGACACAGCAGAATACAGTTTTGAGTTCTGGCCCAATACCTAAGATGTTTGGGGCGGGGGGTGGGGGGAGAATGGTTATTCATTTGGTTATTCAAAAATGGGTGACAAAGCAACCATGGTGAAACAAATATTCTTAGGAGGGATAGATTGCTCAGTACTTTGAATTAAAAACAAAAAAAGAGTACCTTTAATGCGAACAAAAAGAAAAGAACTGAGGTATCCAGTCCCTTCAAATATTTGTTTTTCTATCCTGGTATTTATGTTCTTTTCGGATAGCTCTTTTCCTACCCTCTTTTGTTAGAGCAAACAACATAATGTTATCTTTGGACAGTAAAGTTCCACTCCCACTCCCATTAATACTGTGCAGCCTTTGGTGGAAGAAGACTACAGGTAGTCCTCAATTTACAACCATAATTCAGCCCAAAATTTATGTTGCTAAGTGAGAAAGTGAATTTTGCCCCATTTTATGATTTTTCTTGCCACTGTTGTTAAGTGAATAATTTCAGTTGTTAAATTAGTAACACAGTTGTTAAGTGAATATGGTTTCCGCATTGACTTTGCCTGTCCGAAGGTTGCAAAAGGGGATTACATGACCCTGGGACACTGCAATTGTCATAAATGTGAGTCAGTTGTCAAGCTTCCGAATGTAAATCACGTGACCATGGGAATGCTGCAATGGTCATAAGTGTGAAAAATGGTCATAAGTCATTTTTTTCAATGCTGTTGTAACTTTGAAAATGGTCATTAAGTGAACTGTTGTAAGTGGAGGACTACCTGTATAAAGTTAAAACTGGTAACACAGATCTGCTCTAACAGAAGGATAGAAACCAAAATCTCAAAACATGCAGTTTCTTATTTTGATTTACTTATTTATTCATTTATATCCCACTTTTACCATTTTTATAAACTCAAGGCAGCAAACATGCCTAATAACATCTTCCATCCTATTTTCTCCACAACAACCTTGTGAGGTGGTTGGACTGAGAGTGACCCAGCCGGCTTTTATGCCTAAAATTCAGTGACTTGGTTTCTAGTCTGGTGTTTTAACAGGTAGACCAAACTGGTCTTTTAAATTTTTTTATATTTTTTTATTAATTATTTATTGCTACTCTGGGCATCGGGCCCTGCCAGTTTGAAGTGCTATTCATTTATCTTTGAGTCAGTAAGAAACTACTTGGAATTTAAGCCTGCTTCAAATCACTGCAGTCACTCAATTCACTTCTTGGATGGAGATTGAAGCACTGGGTTTATTTATATAATTATTGAGAGTGTGAATTAAATCCAAGCAAGTGTCTTGGAGTAAATGGTGACAAATATTTTTTACTATCTTGAAGCATCTTCTGAATAGTATTGAAATAAGCGAACCAATCCAATCTGTTAAAATCTGATCTAACCTCAATACAGCTAAGTGTATCTTAAGTGTCTTCTGCTATTTTTGTTTTGAAGTAGATCACTTAATAGCACATACAGCTGAAACTGCAAGATCTTTCCTGCCGCCTTGAAAGAGGCGGTGGTGAGGCCCCTCCTCAAGAAGCCTTCCCTGGACCCGGCTGAATTAGCTAACTATCGTCCAGTCTCCAACCTTCGTTTTGTGGCGAAGGTTGTTGAGAGCGTGGTGGCACGACAACTTTCCCGACACCTGGATGAAGCTATCTATCTAGACCCGTACCAGTCGGGCTTCAGGCGGGGGTACAGCACAGAAACGGCATTGGTCGCGTTGGTGGATGATCTCTGGAGGGCTCGGGACAGGGGTTGCTCCTCTGTCCTAGTCCTATTAGATCTCTCAGCGGCTTTTGACACCATCGACCATGGTATCATGCTGCAGCGGTTGAGGGGGTTAGGAATAGGGGGCACCGTTTTGCGGTGGTTCTCCTCCTTCCTCTCCGACCGCTCGCAGTTTGTGTTGGCAGGGGGACAGAGGTCGACCTCGAGGCGTCTCACATGGGGGGTGCCGCAAGGGTCAGTCCTCTCGCCCCTCCTGTTCAATATTTATGTGAAGCCGCTGGGTGAGATCATCCGTGGTTTTGGGGTGAAGTGCCATCTGTACGCTGATGATACTCAGCTGTACATCTCCACCCCAGACCACCCCAACGATGCCCTTGATGTGATGTCTCGCTGCCTGGAGGCCGTGCGGGTCTGGATGGGGAAGAACTTGCTCAGACTCAACCCCTCCAAGACCGAGTGGCTATGGCTTCCGGCGCCCCGATATAGTCAGCAGGTGCCATCGCTGACTATTGGGGGTGAATCTCTGCCCCCCACAGAGAGGGCTCGCAATCTAGGTGTCCTTCTGGATGCACGGCTGTCTTTAGAAGAGCATATGACGGCCGTGGCCAGGGGGGCCTTTTATCAGGTTCGCCTGATTCACCAGTTGCAGCCCTTTCTGGATCGGGACGCCCTACGCACGGTCACTCATGCCCTTGTTACTTCCCGGTTGGACTATTGTAATGCTCTCTACATGGGGCTCCCCTTGAAGAGCACTCGGAGGCTCCAACTGGTCCAGAATGCTGCCGCGCGGGTGGTTATGGGCACAACTCGTTGTGCCCATGTGACACCCCTCCTGCGCGAGCTGCACTGGCTCCCAGTGGTCTTCCGGGTGCGATTCAAGGTGTTAGTTACCACCTTTAAAGCACTCCATGGCATAGGACCTGGATACCTCCGAGACCGTCTCCTGCCACCAATAGCCTCCCACCGACCAGTCCGTTCCCACAGGGAGGGTCTCCTCAGGGTGCCGTCAACCAAGTTATGTCGACTGTCGGCGCCCAGGGGGAGGGCCTTCTCTGTGGGAGCCCCATCCCTGTGGAACGAACTGCCCCCGGAAATTCGTAAGATCTCCGACCTCCGGGCGTTTCGCTGCGCACTGAAGACCCTATTATTCCGCCAGGCCGGACTAACAACACAATAGCTTTTAAATTGGGATATTTAAATTTATTGGGGTTTTAAATCTGAGCCACTTTATTTAATTATTTTAAATTTTATATTGTTGTTTTGTTTGTGTTTTTAAACAGGCTGTACACCGCCCTGAGTCCTTCGGGAGAAGGGCGGTATAGAAATAAAATTATTATTATTATTATTATTATTATTATTATTATTATTATTATTATTATTATTATTATTATTATTATTATCTACTTATTTTTGGAGAGAAGTTCCATACCAATCTTGAGTTTATAGATTCACTGTCAGTAGGACAAAGAGCTGCCATTAACCTGCAATGGTAGCAACACTAAAAACTAACTTAGACTAGTGTTCCCTCCTACCCTCCAACCTCTATCTCATTTAAAAAGGAAATCATATTTCTCAATACTATTTTACTCAAAGAAAATATTTTTATGAGAAGTTTTAGAGTTTTTGTGATTTTCCTCTGCTACTAAGTTATATGTATCTAGGAGAAAATTGTGGGTGATGCTCTGGCACCTGTTCTGCTATACCACATCATGCAAATCAAAAAAATTGCTTTTGGAATGCCAGCTAATGTAATCTATAAGTATGCAAAGCTGTTGTATGGAATAAAAGAGCAGAGGAGATCGGGAATGAGTCATATACTAATTTTTTGGCCAACAAAATGTGCTTGACTGGTTGGAAGCTTTTATTGTATAGTTAAACAAAGAGACTTAACTATTGTGTAGTTAATAATCTTGAGGAAATAATAGCTGGAAAAGAATACCCATACTTTTTGTTTTTGACAGATTAAATTGCTTTCCTAAAGTCAAGAACCTACACTTGCCTTGTTGCTTTTGCTCTGCTAGTCATTATAAGCAGTTTCTACTCTGTGACCTTAGGATAACTTAAGTACCTTCTTTGAAATGCTCAACAATTCATTACTTTCAAATGATTCATTTGAATAGCTTAATTTCAAGTGATTTATTATTTTTTGTTTTGTCCTCAAATAAGAATAGGTTACATTGATGGCATGCAAAACTTGGTTAAAGTGTGTTATAGAAAGTGAATTCGAGGCATTGGTTAACCACAGAGGTTTCTGGTAGATTGTGGCAAAAGTACTTTCCTCCATTTCTTCAAGGCTTTTTGTAGTTTTTGGAAATCTAGTTTTTGGACATCATTACAGGTTTTATATCACAACACATTTATGTGCTTATATGCAAATAGCATTAGATAGGGACACTGCACAGCTTGGGAAAGACAAGTCTTTTCCCATACTATCTATGGTGCTTCAACTTCTTTCATGACTTGTTAAATTTTAATTTTCTTTTATTAAATAGGAACCTAGACTAAGGCAACTGGAATATCAACCAAAATATCTGCAAACCAACAAGTCAGGACTGGCATCATTTTATAGTGTTGTCCAGCACCAAATATATGCTAAATATCTTTTCCATGTTTAGTATCATATTTGGATGAATATTCTGACTAAATACACTCATGCAGTGTTTCCATCTGTGTGATAATTGGTTATTAAGTACAATTTATACTTAATTATGCCCTTGTATGTATAACTGCTTTTTCTCAGATCAATTTCCTATTATTCTTGGCTGGCAGGAAATTTGAAAAGCCATCAAGTTAGAAAAGGTATTATATTGTAATCTCCAAGGCCAGGGACTCTGTTGCTGTTACTGATCAAATGTCATGTATAAGAATTACAGCATATAGATATTAAAGTCGATATCAGGTGACAGTTTACAATAGGATCTAATAACGAACTCTTCTACAACATTTGACAGAGCTTTTTGCATTGTAAATGTAGATAGCATCATGACCTTCAAAGCTGGAAACGAAATATGGACCTTGGGGAGTCATGCATTGTCTGACACTCTTCTAAATAGTTTTTTGCTGTTTCCTTTATTGTACATTGCCTGATAGTAAGCTGTCCTTAGAAGACCAGCTTGGCAACAGCTTTAAAATATGTGAATGATGAGCATGTACACATTACATCCATGTTTCTGATTGTTGTTAAAATGAAAGACTGCAAAACACACATTCACTGAATTTAGCCAGAAACAATATAATATGAGCTTATGTGCTTCAACTGCAATTTATTTATGGTTTAAATACATTTGTATAAAATCAACTCAGGCCAATTTATTGTAAATGTGAGGAGAAAGATTCAACATAGAGTGCAAGCACAAAGAAATGGTTACAGTGCATGAAGAAATTCACTCATTGAATACTATGAAGTCAATGCATGCACTATTCATGGGTACTCTCTGTGACATGCCAGCCTTTAGTGAATGCAATGAAGTAATTTAGCAACATATATTTGTTGAGGACTGCCTGATACTCACAGAGCTATAGAAATAACTGTTTCTATGGAAATTGCTGCAAGGTAAAAGCAGTGCTGAAAAAAATATGTAGATAGACATAAAAGAACAATTAATTTCTAAATGTAAAATTTCTGTAACATAATTAAGGATCTGAATACTTCAGTATTTCTTAAACACAAGCCAGATTATGTATAGTTAATTGTGGGACAAACATTTTGTACCACTTTGATCCTGAAATGTGCATATTTAAAGATAAAATGTTGGTTATAGATATACCTTATATTTTGTCTGGTACTGCTCTACATTACTGAGTATCTCTTAATCTCCTATTTTATTCCTGTAGAAGCATTGGAGAGATTGCAATACAATATACAGCTTTTATAGAAATGTGATTATTTGGATTGAGCCTTGGAAGTGCACTGATTAGAAAGCAGTATTGCATGAAAAGTCTGCCCACAATCTGGAGTTCAGTCCTGATGGGGTCAAGGTTGACTCAGCCGCCCATCTTTCCGATCTTTCCATCAGTAAAATAAGGATCCAGATTGTTGGGGGCAATATGCTGACATTGTACATCACCCGGAGAGTGCTGTAAAGCACTATGGAATGGTGTATAAGTCTGAGTGCTATTGCTATTGATTTACTAATAGAAGAAAACTGCTTTAGAAATATTTACAGTTATGTTCAGAGAAAATCCATCTTCCTATATTGAATCGTTGTCATTCCTTTTTACCACAATGTAAAATATATCTGATAGCTGAATTAGGTATTTCTCTGTGCATCTACAATCTACAGGTAAATTGATATTGACAGTGTTCTTTGGGAAAAAAAGGTTTCCCCAAATGTTCTGTTTCAACACAAAATAAATCAGTGAAGTCAGTTAAGAACTGAACTAATGGATGGGATGGAATCAGAGGAACTGAAAATTAAATGTATATTTATTTAAAGCAGGCTTAGTGTAGAAGTGTCTTTAATGTCCCAATTGTAGTCTGTCACAAATGAAAGCATTTGGTTGCCGACCCAGGTTGCAGGACCGATCTGGGTCGGTCCCCAAGACTAGAGATTTTGGACTCATGCTGAAGCCCATCCTCTGGGAACTTCTCTTTAGAGAAAACTTTTCTTCTAGAAAGAAGTTCCCTGAGAATGAGCCCCAGCACTATTCCAAAAGCTGAGAAGACAAAATATCTGGTCCTACTGACTGATCCAGAGTGGATCCTGTAGATTCTGTTTACATTACTAAATAGTTGTCTGTTAGCTAATGTAAATGTTTTCTATTAACATTTTACTAGGGGAAAATACTGTTAAATGTTTATGAGGTGATCTCTTTTGGAGTTAAGAAAAATCATTTGAGCTTCTTTGAATGTAATGGAGCTGGTAGAAAGACAAAGTATTTTCTGGCAGCCGTCAATGTTTATTTGTTAGGGTAACTAAAGGGAAAGAAAAAAAAATATTTCTCAAAAAGTGTGCTCAAAAAGTGCCCAGTAATGGTTTCTCATCTAATTGGGGGAAAGTATTAAGAGGTTTCCTATCTGAGATGGTATGAAATTCTCTACTATTCATTATTTTTAATAGTGACATGGATATTAATAGGGATATTTGCCATATTTGCAAATGACACAATATGGAATAGGATAGGATAGCTAATATATAGAACACAGAAATAATATTCATAATGAGTTTGCTAGTTGGAGAAGTGGTTTGAAAATAACAGAATGAAATTTGAGGTAGACATATACAAGTGTCTTTACTTTGGAAACAAATTAGGATGCTCAGATATAGTTTGGATAATAGTAATTGTGAAAAAGTGATGGGAATGATAACTAATTGCAAACTATTAGCCAGTCATGTGATATGACTGCAAAAAAAAAAAAAAGCAAATGCAGTGTTGGAAACTTTTGATCAATAACGATTTCTAAATCACAGGAACTATTTTCCATTTTTTCTGCTTTAGTCAGATTCCATCTTGACTTACTGGGTTGAGTTTTGGGTATCTTAAGAAAACTTCAGGAAAAAAAACTGGAAGAGGATCAGGGAAGGGCAACAAAGATGATCCTAGGATTAACACCTTAGTTTTAAGAAGAGAATAAAACAGTTTCAGGGGAAAAAAAAAATAAATGAACAGAATATAGTAGCACTCTTGAAAAATTGAAGGAATTTACATAAATGGAAGCTAAGATTGAAGCTCATTTATTCTAGAGGTCAGACATGGAAAACTGATTAATGAAAATTCCAACCATATAAAAACCTGTCTTTCCAATGTAAAAGCACTTCAACAGTGTAAGCATTTACGGAGAGAGGGAGTAGTAGAATATAGTCAAGAAGTGGCAACACAATCATAGGTCTGGGCTGTTTTAATTTGAATTTCTTTTTTTGGTTAGGCGTTTCAACTTGATGATCTAAATGACCATTTTTCCCATTCTGATTCTATGATTTAGTGCCCCCTGCTAAAAATGGTACATGGAAGATAGGTTGGCCCAGGTATACCAATCTTGAAGACCAAATAAGAATAATTGTTTCCCTGACTTTGGACATATAAGTTAGTCAATAGTATTTCATTTATATTCTCCCTTTAGAGCAACATCACTTGAACAAAGTCATTTTTTTAAAAAAAAAACCAATTGTGCAATGCTTCCTATAGTACACTGGGTGGTAATACTTTTATAGAGAAGGGAGAGAAAGTTCAAATTACAGTATAATTTGCATTTGTCCCTTCTTTTTCAGCCATATTATTAGGAATGAATAAATAAATACATTTTTAAAGATAAAAAATCCGTTAGCCAGAGGGGAAAAAATAAACTAGACCATATTACTGGAATGGGTTTTGATATTGGGGGTGGGGAGAGAAAATTGCATAGTAAAACAATTTTTTAAATGTTTGGAAACTATAACATATAGAATAATATGCACAATATCATCCTGCATCTATTATTGTTACTAAATGTATCAAGTGTATATGAGAAATCATTTATATTTGAATAACATATCAACTACTTTGCTGCACATTACAGTTTGAAGGAGATTTCACTACTAGATTCAATGGAATAAGATTAGAACATGAACAGTAGAACAATCTATAGAATTTTAACAGGTTGTGCCTGATAATTACACTTACCTGTTACAAATGGCATCTCCACTAGCAACTTATAGTGTTTTCTACAGTCATTCAATCAGTGTTATGCCAAAATAATAGTATGGAGGGCAGTTTTCAGCAACAGCTGGGAGATGCTATGAAGACATTATAAATCACTTGGAAAGAAACGATCACCGTATTTTCATTGCTTACCTTCTTCCCTCTCTCTTATTGATGCAAATACAACTTTCTGTAGATAAATGCTCCCTTTTCAGTTTCATTCTACAGTGTTGTAAAATTATGAGATGAAAATCATGCAACTTTATTTAAACGTTAGTCTCTTCTTTTAATTTTCACTCATGCCTTTTTAGATACGGTTGGTCTTTTTATGCAGGCTGATTGACCCGAAGAATTTCCAGTGATGAACTCTCTCTGTTCCTGGACAGTTTCAATGGACTGCCATGTGATTTAGAAACTCTTGTAGTCTAAGAATGATGTCAGGGGAGGTGATGTTTGAAAACATAATAAGATTTAAGCTTATTTTCAATCTGGATTTGGTTTGAGTAAAATAATTGGCTAACTGTGATTTTTTCTTCCTGCCCAAGATTGGTAAATAAAGCAAGAGAGAATAGAATTATTAGAATAGAACGTTGCATGCTTTTGTTTCCCCCTAGCAGAATGGTAGCTCCCATTCAGAACTCTGTCTTTTCACACACTGAGTTGTGTGGTGGAAGACCTGCAGATAACGGAAAGAACTCTTCTACGTGCCACTTCACAGTATTCAAAACAAGGAGCTTTATTTACTTTCTGGCTCTGCTTCCTTTCCTGCTGTTCTTCTGCCTGGACAGACTACAAGATGGACAGGGTCTTACTGGGCTGGACCACTTTCCTGTGGATGACAGGTAAGGTTTTTTTTCTCTTTAATTTCTTTATGGATTAAGAACTTTTTGGATTGAAAATGAAGATTTTTGAATTTCTTTGCAGGCGTGCTGTCTCTTTGATATTATGTAAAGCAATGAGAGGCACAAAGAGCAAGATGCTGAGCAAATAGAAAACTGTATTTGACTGACAATCTTGTTTCAAATATCAATAATATACCTGTTTCTTCATCACATAACTATTTACATGAATTTTTTCTCCTGTTCTGAATTTCTCCTCTTGATTTGATTCAGTAAGGCTTAATCTGGGAATAAATTGCCACAATATTTAGTGTGATGAAGAACATAAATTACTGAAATATTTTTCTTTTCCTAAGGATGCCATCTCTGGAATTTCTTTGTAGTTGATTCCATGCAAAGAAATATATTTTGTAAATCTACAGAGAATATGGAGAGTAAGCATGATTAGGGCAGGCTGAAGATTCTTTGAGCCCTAAGAGAGGAAACAGTTTCCCACACAAATGTCTTGATTCGCAAAGCAGTCATTATTACCCCTTTTGTCCATATACCACAAATACAAATTAATACTCTCTGTTCTCTCATAAACATTGAATAATCTGCAAATTATAAATCTATAATAAGTATCTTTTTCAGAAGAAGGATGAAATCATTTTTAGACATCCTTTTAAAAATCACTTCTATAGCCTAGCACGATTTGATATGGAAGGGAAATGGGTGGTGATTTGGAATGGTGAACATTCCAAATAATATCAACCAATCAACCTTCCAATTCTTGCCTTAGTCTGCAATTGTCTTAAGAGCTGGAAAATTGGAGGGGACTAATAAGCTTTCAGAAAGTTTACCACCCATTATAGTTTTCATCCCTGTTACAGCTTGCCTCCATAGGAAAGTTTGTGCTTTCTTTCTTTATATCAAAGAGGTCTGATACCCTGAAGATCTCAGATTATCTATACTTACTTCTATTTTGTGGAACCTCTATAAATAGCTGTTCTTGCTTTTGAAGCCAATCTTCCCTTTGCCTCCCAGAGCCACTATGCTCCGTTATTGAGCCATTCAGTTTCCAGATTGCTGTAACTGTAGTGTGCTGCTGGAAGCCAGGAAGCTCTGTACTTGTGTTTTCTAACACAACAGTGGTTTAATTTAGGGAGGTTAAGGAGTGTTCCATTAAGGCGAGCAAATGATAGCCTATTTGAAGCAATCCAGGTAGCTCTGTGCAATACAAACTAATTCTTGGTGTCATTGTACAGTGTGAAGAAGTGATTAGAGGCAGGGGTCATGCAATGCCCAGTTGCTGACACAGGGATAATGATGGCATCCTGGTGAGTTTTTCTGCCCCTATTTCTTCTCAAAGAGGTATACAACTTTCAGTCTACTAACTGAAATGATATTTTGCAATAAATAGCATGGATATTAAAAAATATAGGGCGGGATCACATAAAGTACATGAGGGTAATCCTAAAAAAAGAGTAAGCTACTCCAGCATTGTGTAATATGCCCTTATTAATTGATTCTGACTCTTTTTTATTGTTTGAAAGTATTATTTTCTTATAAAACTGCTACTTTTCTTGTTAGTGTTCAAGACTCCCTCAGAAAACATGCCATCTATCTTTGCTTTTATCAAATTTGTGTTACTGTATAATATTATATACATAGCAGTATACATTGACTTTCACTGTATGTAAAATAATCTCATTACGTTTACACAGCAATGTATACAATTTAACAGAATTACTTTAAGAAATCATACCTATATAAAAATGATGCCTGAAGATGCCCTGAGGTAATTCTGTTCCTGAATAAGGGAAAAAGAAATCTTCAGGTTCTCTGTAAGATTGACACTTCTATGAGCAGAATGTCATCTAGTCATTTCTACTAGGATTGGTGGAAAAATATTACTTTGTATCTAAGTATAGCTAGAGAGGATCCTGGGAAGTTGCCAGTACTGCAATACTGAAGTTATATAAATGGTTTTGGGTTTATGGAAGTACATATAGGATACAAGAACATATATGAACCAAGGATTTTTCGGATAAAAGTAATCTGAAAAAGATTACTGTTGATAGTATCTCTGAATAAATGAAGAAAAAAATAGGATAGGCAGTTAGGTCTCGTAAAGGTCTACCATTCATTCATTATTTATTTCCTCAATTTATATTGTCCTCCACTATTAATTAAAATTATATGCTGCCTATCTCACTCCATAAAGTGATTTTGTCAACTTAGTTAACAAAACGTAAGGGTTAAAATTATCCTAAAACAAAATGGTAAAATAATAAAACATAATAAGGTAAAATATACTGTGGAATAGGATCAGACAAAGGACTCATACAGCACATTCATCTAATTTTCTGGACTAGCACCTGAGAGAAGAAACATGTCTTCAGGGTATTCTTAAGGGCTGGCAAAATAGAGATAATTAATTTTATCTGTGACATGGGAGGATTGTTCCACAGGGAAGGGTCTGTGACAGAGAAGACATTGTTTAATTGATGGAACTTGATATGTGTTAGCCTTGCTGGGTTGTATATGGGAGGCAGAGACAACTGGAGACCAATGATTCCACAAATAACCATACAGTATGCCAGGAAGAACTTCATAGACAACTACCATCACCTTGATTTGTACTTGGAAGCCCAGTGTCAGCCAGTACAATTCATGCATTAATAGTGTAACATGGATGCACTAAAGTGTGGTCATAACTGCTTGTGTTGCCATATTCTGAATAAGCTATAGTTTCTGGGTGTTCTTCAATTGAGGGTTGCTGATCATAAGATTCCATAGGGTAGTTATAAATCAAGTCAACAATTATTTTTTTTCTATTTCAAATCTCCTTCCATTCCCCTTATTTGAGGAATACTAGTATTAGCCCTTTGAGACAGGAGAAAATTATCCCTGTTCAGTTTCTCCATGCACAATTTTGTATAACTCAGTCGTATCATTTGCACTTTTTCTGTGCTAAATTGTGCCAAATATTTGACTCTTTTCTTGTTTGAGCCTTGATGACTTTAGTTTCCTTTGTCATAGTTGTTCTATATCCCTTTTCAAATATAGTGACAAGAACTGAATTCAGTATTGGAAATTGTTACAATTGAAAATACCTTAACTGCTCTCTGTAAATATGTGTGCTTGTGTATATGTCATTGTGTGATGTCATTATGTCCCTTGCCATTGGTTACTACTTACCATTCGCCCCGCCTCCTCTGTATATAAGACTTTACTCCTCTCAGACTGCTAGCTGTCAAAAAGTGTTCCTGAGGAAGATGAGAAATAAACATTATTGATACAAGAAAGTCTACAGTCTCTTATATTGGGCCTAACCAGAATAATCAAACTAGCAACAAATTGGTAGCAAGAGGATGGTTTGGTAGGCCCAACCAAACATAAAGATGCAAGACTCACAAAAAGAAAAAAGAAGACCTGCCACCAGATACATAACAAAAAGAATGGCAGCTCAGCTAACTCCTGACAAATATACACCACTTGAAAACATGAAGAAACAAACGCAATTACAAGAAAATGAACTGCTAACACAAAACAAACAACCACTAGCTGGAGCAGAAGAACCTTTCTCAACACCAAACAAAGAAGATGAAGTAAAAAGAAAAATACTACAATTAATAGAAACAACTACAGTTGAATCAAATCTGCTTGTGAAAATCCGCAGCATGATAAACGACCACGGAACAGCAGCAGATAACGAAAATAACAAACAAGAAAAATACAAGGTAAGAAGCTCAACCCCTGACTTCAAAAATGACACCGAAGATGGCGACAGCTTCCCGCCTTTTTCACGGCAGCCATCTTACCCACCTAATACTCCCAAAATGGCCGACCAATTACTAAAAGAATTCCAAACCTCAAACTATAAAGTAGAAAACAAAACCTACCAAGAAGATGACTACCCGAGTTCAGAAACAAATAAAAAACAACTATTTAAACAAAACAAAACTCAACCTACTGAACTAGAAATAGATAACGCTATACAGGTGCTGACTGCAGCACTTGGGACTAAACTAAAAATACCAAATGAACAACCAGAAAATTCTAAACTATCACCTACCAAAAGCCAAAAAGAAATAAACTGTCTAAAGAAAGACCTAGCCACCCGAAAAAAGACATGCTGGCAATCATACTTACCTACCGAAGAATGACTTGCTGAGCAACCCGGCTTCATCAAAGATGGCGGCCCGCCTCGAACTCCATTTCCTGACTGCTTCGAAGAAAATGGCCGACAAGCCTCCGGTGGCTTCTTCCTCGATCGTCGCGACTTCGGAGACTCCCCGACGAGCAGAGCAGCACCCCAGGCATCCTTCAGTCACCAGAGGCCCTCCGGAAACAAAGCTGAAGAACAGAAGGCCAACTGGGACTTCACCCCGGGAGCTGCAAACACAGGATCCTCCCTCGTCGACTGCTGGAGAAGAATGAGGACTGAGCATGCCCAGAACGAACCTGCAAAGAGAAAAGAAGAAGACATAGATACAAGTCAGCGCAGATCCAGCCAGAACATAGAGATAAATAAATACAGACATACATCTACCATACCCAGGCCTTATTGCGAGTATGTTAAGGTCTTAAACCATGGACAACTCCTAAACATAAATAACACTTCACAGCACTCAGGGACACTATCTTCAGACTTTATAAAATTAAAATTAGATGGGAGCAACTTAATGGAATGGAACCAATGTTTACAAATTACATATTTGAAAGAGAATGTTTTATTTTTTATTGATAATCCACCAGACAAACCTTGGACTTATGAAATAGACTGCCTCCATCACAAAGCATATTATATATTAATTGCCTCTATTTCCCCAAGTATACTTCCCAGTATTGAACATAATCTGACTGTATCTGAAACATACCAAAAATTATTCAATTTGTTCTATAGCAAAAGTGTAGCCACCACCACAAAAATTTCTAGGGAATTCTGTTCTGCCAAACTAAAACATGATACCTCCATGAGTGAACATATCTTGAATCTAAACGCAGTCAGAGCAGATCTTATCCAAAGGGGGGAAACTATTTCTGATAACACTATGAAAAGCATTATAATCAATTCATTAGACCACAGCTGGGATAACTATATTACCTTAATCGATAACTTAAGTATAGAACAAATTACCTTAGAAAACCTTACCAATAAGCTTATTACTGAAGATAGACTTAGAAAGGAGCGATATACACAACAAAGGGAAGGTAGAAATCAAAGAAGAACTGATTTTAGGGTCAGAGATAGATACCCACATGAATGTTCAATATATGGATCTGAAAGACATCAAAAAAGAGACTGCCCCAAGAACACAGGATACAGTGACACATATCAACACAAAGATAGGAGAATACATTTCTTAGACAGAACTTCCCCTGACTACAGATATAAATGCAGGGAATCACCACATTCTAGAGAAAGACAAATGTACAGAAATAACCCTAGGGAAAATAAGAAAGGATCACTATATGGAATAAGAAACAGTGACACTTTAACATCTGATTCACTCAACACTTGGCTCATCGATTCTGGAGCCACATGTCATACAACTCACAATAGAAAAATATTAAGCAATTTCACTGAAAAGAAATATTACATTAAAGTAGTGAACCAAAATGAAGTCCTAGTGAGAGGAATGGGAGACACGCATATAAAGGGTATAGGAAAAATAGAGGGGGTGCTATTTGTGCCCGAAATTCCAAGTAATATATTGGCAACTCTAAAATTAAGTATAGAAAATGAAGTAGAGACCACTTTCAGAGGTGGAAAGGTATTTATGACTAAAAACAACAGAAACATAGGTAAACTATTCACAAATGACGGACTAACATATCTGCTGCCACAAAATAACGAATCAATCTACGCAAACTATCAATTAAAAAACAAAGAGGCAAAATCAGATAGTCATAATGAGAGTAATAATAATAATGCAACAACCACTGATACTAATATGTCTGAAAACTTAAACAATGGAAAACCTATACACGATAATTGTAGTCACTTACTCCACAGAAAGCTAGGACACGCAAGTTTTCCTGTCATACGAAAGATGTTAGAATGTTCCGAAGATTTAAAAATAAAGAACTGTAAAAATTATTTGGAATGCTCCGTATGCAATTCATCCAAACTTAAAAATAAACCTAAACCCAAAAAAGCCACTCGCACCACACAATCAATTTTTCAATTAATCCATATGGATGTAGTAGGCCCATTGAAACCTTCAATTAAATATAAAAAAAGATACTTCCTAACCATAGTCGATGACTACAGTAGATTCGGTTTTGTATACACCCTTAACCACAAAAGTGAAGTTTTCAAAAAATTTAAGGAGTTCTTTAAAATGGTAGAAACACAACACAATATTAAAATTAAACAAATAATGACTGACAGGGGGTCGGAATTCCTATCCAACGAATTTTCAAATTGGCTAAAATCACAAGGGATATTGCACTTTAAATCTTGTCCATTTTCCCCTTTTCAAAATGGAGTATCTGAAAGAAAGAATGGTTTGTTACAAACCATGATTAAATGTGTGTTAGACAATGCTGGCTTGAGCCAATCATTCTGGGCTGAGGCCCTTACTTATTCCAATTACACTATAAACCGCTTATGGTCGAGTACAATCAACAAAACTCCATACGAACTCATGTATGGAAGAAAACCAAAAATTGGACATTTACACGTATTTGGTGTAACTGCTGATGTATATGTCCCCACACAATTAAGGCGCAAAGGAGAGAAAGTATCCAAAAGACTAATATTTATGGGGTACGAATCAGGAACCAAGGGATATCGCTTCATTGATAAAAATAACCATTTCATTGTATCCAGATCTGCCGTGTTTCATGAACACATGAACTGGTCAAAAATACATCTCAACGAAATATACCCAGAATCAAAAAACATTACACATACACACACAGAACATCATACATCAGATACCAACCCCAAAAGTACAACCACGAACAAAATCAAATGCCCAAAAATAATTAATGATGAATGGAAGAAAGGACATCCCACTTTGAAGGTAGACCAATTAACTGAAAAAGAAACTAAATATATGCATAGTGATGAACATCCCCAGAGTAGACCCATTAGATCCAATAGAGGCACAATCCCTAAAAGATTAGATGATTATGTACTGTCTATCCAAGCTAAACACCTGACTCCCAACACATATGATGACATACTCAAGTTACCTCTAGAAGAAAAAAGTAAGTGGGAGGAAGCGATGAAAAAGGAGATGGACAGTTTGAAACAACTAAATGTATATTCACCAACAGATCTACCCACAGAGAAATCCCCCATAGGCACTAAATGGATCTATAAAATCAAAGAGCTAGAGGATGGTAAATTCCTATATAAAGCCAGATTAGTGGCCCAAGGCTTTGCCCAAAGATTTCCAGATGACTATGAAGACACATACTCTCCAACCGTTAGATCAGAAAGTGTGAAAACAGCATTGGTATTAGCTTCCATCTTAAACCTAGAAGTATATCAATTTGATGTACAGACAGCTTATCTGCATGCTGATCTTGATAAAGAAATCTATGTAAAAGCGCCCCCAGGAAAGGATACAAAAAAGGGAGAAATTTGGCTATTGAATAAGAGTCTTTATGGACTAAAACAGTCTGGCAAACGGTGGTATGAATGTTTATCAAAGATACTTAATGATATGGGTTTTATAGCTACTTCATCTGATTTCTGTTTTTTCACAAAAAGAAATAATGATTCTATTGAATATGTTTTGATTTATGTTGATGACATATTATACTTTGGACGTGATAAGATTAAATGTGATGATTTTGTTAAACAATTGGGCAAACACTTCAATTTAAAAGTATTAGGAAAGGTAAACAAGTATTTAGGAGTCCAAATTGATAAAACGGATAAGGGTTTCAAATTGTCTCAGAAAGATAAAATCATAGAACGCATACAAAAGTGTAATATGGTTAACTCAAAAATTTGTGAAACTCCCATGTCAACTGATTTTTATAGAAATGTGCACAATGAATACGAGCCATTCAAAGATAACACTTTATATTGATCAATTATTGGGTCCTTATTATACATATCTAATTGGACTAGGCCTGATATCACCCTTGCCGTAAATTTGTTGTCAAGACATGTAAGCAATCCTAACTTATACCATTCGGAAGGAATCAAGAGAATTTTGAGATACTTGAAATCTAGCATTAATGTATGTCTATACTTAGAACCATTCATTTCTGGAAAACCAACGTTGACCTGCTACGCCGATGCAGACTGGGCTGCTGATTCAAAAAGCAGAAAAAGCACCTCTGGATATGTTTTTCTTATAAATGGTTGTACGGTGCACTGGTACACTGGCAAACAGAACTTAATTGCCACCTCTACAGCAGAAGCCGAGTATGTTTGTTTATCCAAAGCGGTCAATAATCTAACCTGGTTCGATGATTTGTTATCTAATGTATGGGATGAACCTATTTATCCAATTATCATTAATGAAGATAATAAAGCAGCAATAGACATATCAGCTTCCGAAGCAATAGGCCAACGATCTCGACATATCGATATCAAATATAAACATGTAAGGCAACTGTCAAGTATAGGATTCATTAAGGCTGTTCATTGCGATACTAATGAACAAATTGCTGACATCCTCACTAAGCCATTAGCAACCAAACAACATATATATTTGACTTCTAAACTTAATGTACATATATAATCTTAATAACTCACCATTGGTTAGGTATTTTAGAGGGGGATTTGTTACAATTGAAAATACCTAACCTGCTCTCTGTAAATATGTGTGCTTGTGTATATGTCATTGTGTGATGTCATTATGTCCCTTGCCATTGGTTACTACTTACCATTCGCCCCGCCTCCTCTGTATATAAGACTTTACTCCTCTCAGACTGCTAGCTGTCAAAAAGTGTTCCTGAGGAAGATGAGAAATAAACATTATTGATACAAGAAAGTCTACAGTCTCTTATATTGGGCCTAACCAGAATAATCAAACTAGCAACAGAAATATAGATGAATATAGATTAAAATATAAGCACATTTAATGCTGATAATTTCATTTTCCATCTCATTCCTAATGATTCCATAGCATGGATTTGTCTTTTCTCATAACTCCAGATAAGTTGACATCTTCATGGAGTATCCACTATGACATTAAGGTCCATTTCCTGTTAGTTATAGACAGCTTAGACCAGTGATGATGAACCTTTTCAGCACCGAGTGCTGAAAAGGTCACGTGGAAACATGCGCTTGTCAGGGCCACACTCCGGAAAAGCTGAACTTTCAAGTTCTAGCGCACATGCGCGCTGGCCAGTTTTTGGTACTTTCACACGTGATAAGGGATCACGCTCCAGAATAGCCGAACTTCTAGGTTCTGGTGCACATGCGCACCCAACAATCAGCTAACCGGCATGCATGCGCACACTGGTTTTTGGCACCTTCACATAAGCGAAGGACAGCTGATTGTCGCGAGCGCATGCGCACCTGAAACCCGGAAGACAAACAGACAAGATTGCACGTGCCGGGCGACATGGCTTTGCGTGCCACTTTGGGCACCCGTGCCATAGGTTCACCATCACGGGTTTAGATACACCATGAGGTATATGTGAAGTTGTTTCTTTTCCATCTTCCTTGTGTATCACTTTGTATTTATTTAAATTGATAATCATTTGCCACTTGGCTGATCATGCACCCAGCTTAAAACATTTCACAATTTTTGTTTTTCACCACTACATGATTTGGTATTAACTGCAAACTTGACCAGTTTTACTTCTTATTTCTAATTTACTCCTAATTCTTAAACAAATGAAAAAGAATTAGCCCAAACATAAATGCTTCTTCATTTCATTTCATTTCTTTCAAAAATTGCCCATTTTTTCTTCTCTTTGCTTTTTTTTAACCAATTAGCAATCCATAAAAGGGCAGATGCTGTTGTTCCATGGTGGCTAAGATTACTCAGAGTTTTTGATGAAGAATTTAGTTAGAAACTCTTTGAAAGTCCGAGAGTAGAATTTCAACAGAATCACTTCTATCAATGTGGTATTCAAAGAATAAGTTACATATTTATGTTCAGAGGTGAAAAACTCTATTCAGTTCTTTAAAGACGGTGACTGCCATCGTGATCCAATGATTAATTGTTATGTGGTTTCTAATGATGTCACAGAATATACCTATTATCACAGCCTGCTTTAATTACTTTGATTCTTCCCAGAGAAAATTGGTAATGGTTTGGGTATGTATTCTACATATCCGTAAGAAATACAAAGAATTCATTTAATTTCTCTGCAATCAAATTTTATTTTAATTTATTTTATTAAATTTATTTATTTATTTTTAAATTTATTAATTTAAATTAAATGTTTTTTAGACAGTACTAGAGAATGTTGCTGATCTATTCTGAACTTAGATCACTTTTTAATAATTCATTTGAGTCTCAATTAGCGTGGTTTTAAATAATCTCTGTGGATAGATTTTGCCCTGTTGACTTTTAATTTCAGTTACTTCTTCTCTAGTCTCTTCATTTTTCAGAATTGTTCTCTTATGGTGAATTATTACTGTGGAATCAGTATTTTTTAAAAAAATATCAATGAAATCTTATCTAAAATTCTCACAGAAACCTGTAGGCAATATTTGTTGATACTTTCCCTCCAAAAGGAGTGGATTAACCTAAATAAGACTGTTGATGCAGTGTTTACAATGCGGTAAATGCAAAGAAGTAAGAATATTTTAACACTTGGTCCTGAGGTTACCCTTGAATATGAGTTTGTTTAGTTAAATTTCCATCAGGAAACAATTTATTTCTCAGAGCTTCTTGGCATCTCAGAATAAGCAAATAAAAGGCTGCTTAGGCACATCATCATCAAATGCTCTTTATCATTTCCACATTCTGGACTGAACTTGGTGCTCAGCAAAATTGCCTATCAGATTCCTAGAAAAAGTCCCAACTGTCTGCTGCAATCCTTCAAATCTATAAGGTACTATATCTTGGACAGATCTCTTTAACGGTGCTCATGTCCTTCAGGAATTTGAGGTATCAACTAACGTTAGCTAAATCAGGAAATTATTTGTCCACAACAAAAGACTAACAGCCAAATAATCAGTTTTCAAATCATCATACAATTAGTAAGAGGTGAAAACTAGATCTCATGTATGACTACTTTCATGTACGAGGCCAAAGTTTATCTGAAATAAACACAAAATTGCTATGCTACAAATTCATGAACTTGGGTCAAACTCTATCCCAAGGATTGAAAATGGAAGAATTTAGTATTATAATCCAGTTAATTTTTAGCACGAGCCAGAAAATAAGGCCCAAGAATAAACAAAAAGTGTACAGAAAAGTGGATAGTACACAATGAGAATACCTTGTCCATACAGCCCAGCGTCACAAACAGCATCATATCCTATAATAGCAATTGAAAATAAGCAATTGAGATCTATTCTTTCCTTTCTTTTCTTTTTGTGTTCTTTTTTGATGATACTGCTGCTGTTTCTTTCAATTGTGATCATTTCCGTTTTGCATTTTGAGGCACTTTTTTTTTTCAAAATAACTTTTTATGTACAGTATTACCCTCAGGATTCTGCAATTTAATTCTGCAATTAAAAAACAGTTTTTTACAGAGATGTGAAGTAACAACCGTATTGTAGTATGTATAAATCTCCTGTAAAATAAGCCACATAATCTAGATTGTATTCAGAATTTTATTTTTATCTTTTATTTTTTTCTATATCTTTTATCTTTTTTTCTATAAAATATTCAAGATGTTTTAGAGTAAGCCAATTTTGTTTGGCCCTGCTTACATTATAATTCTGGCAACAGCAGTTCATTTCAGTCAAATTGCAGTATATTTAGGTTACCTACTTCTTTTTAAGTGCTAATGAGACATATTTTGAATTCTCTTGACACTGGTGTCTTTCCTTTTAGTTGAATTCCTAAATTTTCCTGGTATTATTACTTATTTCAAATGTTTATTTGAATCTTAGCACAGTGAGAAGAGAGTTTATCTATCAACCTGCCTATGGCATCTGTCAAATGTCTCCTCCCCACAGCCATGCTGCTGTGATCTGTTTGTATATTTCTTTTATGGTTTCATTATCAGTTTGAAAAGGAAAGTTTGGAAATAAATAAAATGTAAGTAAAGCTGAAAACAAATGCCTGAAATTCGACTTTTGTGATACAAAAATTTTTTAATACTCTGATACTGACGTAGTGACTAAATGGATGTCTATTGAAAGTTCAAAAGTAATACATCAACATAGTTGCCATAAAGTGTCACCTATTCATAACTTATGGATTTTGCCAACATAGTGCCTTCAATATTTGAAGTAACATGTAGCCATTGTGACTACCGATTGTTGATAAGTAGCTTAAAATTAATGAAGCTTAGTGATTTGTTTGAAGCAACTCAGAATTAAGGTTAGGCACCTTTTGCTTAAAATTAAATGTCAACTGATTAACTGGAAAGCAAATCTAAGTCATAAATATGACTTGATAAGCCACTGTTATTTATGGTAGATAAAACAGCAACTTACCATTTTCTAGCATTAAAATTCTCTCATCTTGCTATCCATGTTCTTTTGGCAGAGTTTCTTCTAACGTCACAGCTAGATGATAAATCTTAGAAAGCAGCCATCTCTCATTTATCTTTCGGGAATGCGCATACTGAATAGATGATATATACCTTACAAGTTGGTAACATTTATGATTTTGCTTTGTAGCTGTGACTGAAACAGTGCATGTTATGGTGCCTGAGAAGAAACAGGTAGCAATGCTCTTTCAACCAATTGTGCTTCGATGCCACTTTTCAACTTCTTCCACACAACCAGCGGTGGTGCAATGGAAATTCAAATCCTATTGCCAAGATCGCATGGGAGAAGCTCTGGGAGTTGTTTCTGCAGGGATCCAAGCAATAAACAAGAGGAACTTGGAATGGGATCCGTACTTGGACTGTGTGGATAGCAGGAGAACAGTTCGCATTGTGGCATCCAAACAGGGCTCGGTGGTCACGATGGGAGAGTTCTACAAAGGAAGAGATATCTCTATTCTCCATGGTAATTCAATCTGCTTATCATTTTATTATGACTGAAGTTTTTCTTTGGCTATTATGAATAGTAGCATATAAAATGAGATAATAGTATATTATGTTATGAACAGTACAGTATACTATGAATAGTAGCATATAAAATGAATAGAATACAAAACCTAGAATACAAAAAAGCTTATAAAATGAAAGCCAGTTTGGTTTAGTGGTTAAGGAATCAGGCTAGAAAGCAGAAGATATGAGTTCATATCTTATATATCATGCCTTAGCCATGAAAATCAGCTGGGTGATTTTGCGTCAATCACTCTTTCTCAGTTCAGTCCAGCTCACAGGGTTGTTGTGAGGAAAACAAGTAGAGGAAGGTGTGTTGGATATGTTCACTTCCTTATTTGTAAAAATAATAAAGGCAGATACAAATGAATAAATAAAAATTATATTTTATTTTTAGACCAAAGTATAACATTTTAATTATAGTTTATTATAAATATTTAATAGCACTCTTCATCTATCCTGTAAGTTTACATTTAAAGGTATCTACAAATTTAAAAAACATTAAAATGAACAGGACAGTTGCAAATGATGGCAATGTAACTATATTCTAAGAAATGTTGTAACAAGTATCAACATTCTTTAAAACATTATAAAATGAAAACAGATATTTTACTCATCAAAAAGTAAACACAATAAATAATAGGCAAATCTTTGGGGACAGCATGACAGAATTGTGGCTGTTATCATTGACAAGAATGATATAAAAATAGTTAATTTCTTTCCTGAATAGAAAACAGCTTTACTAGTTTTAACAGCTAAACAGCTTTACTATCATGCAATTGAAAATTAAAAAATGAAAAGTTGTTTCATTGAGTCAATATTATTATATACTTTACCCTGGGCATAGACATCCTTTAGTAAATTTTGGCTATTAATATAATGGAATTATATACCCTTAGAAGTGGTTTAAAGCATCCTCTCACGCAGAATTCACCACCTACAATTTTGTGTAGTTTATCTAGATAGAGCCATGTTTTATAATCCTTAAAGATTTATTGGCTTCCTTTTTGTTACTAGCCCCACTTGGTTATGCTGATTTTTCTCCTTTAAATTTCTAAATGATTTGGCAAAGAAATAACCTTAAAACTCACTTCCCTTCATTCTGTCCTTCATTGCATTAAGATTTTCGGAGGAGATCCCTCAGTGTAAGATTTCATTATGCATGCTGAAAGAAATCAGTTTGTTTGGGTACTGCTCAGACTTTGAATGCTTTCTGAAGGAGGCACTATTGTTGCCAATAATTGTCCTTTCCTATGTTTATAAAATGTTTTAAATTAAGTCACTTTGTTTTCTGATCTGGTAATAGTACAGTAATGCTCTTATTCTGTAATTTCATGTTGTTATAGCACAACCCTTTGTGTGTTAAAGGTTGAAATGTCCTCACCCTGTAAACACCCCCCCCCACACATACACACACACAATCACTCAGGAAATGTTTCATTTACTCTTACCAAAGTATTTCTATATTGGAACAAACTGTTCCAATCTTACTAGAAGTGTCCCACCCTGAAACAGGCTGTTCTGACTGTGGAATAATTTTCAGTATGAGATTTTAGGGTTGGAAAATTCCAGTCTTGTAATATTTAGCAGACCTCCATGGGTTGAGCTTGTAATTACTTTGAATAAAGATTTTTTTTCCAAAAATCTAGTATTGAAAAGCATCAGATCTAGATAGTCTAATTCAAATTTCTGGTGCAAAAATTACTGTTACTTATTTTCCCCTGTAGTTTCTGCCTAATTTTTATCTGAAATTAATATGATTTGGAAAAAAAGGCTATAGTTTCTTTTCATACCGGTAGTCCTCAACTTATAACAGTTTGTTTAATGACCGTTCAAAGTCACTGAAAAAATTGACTTATGACCACTTTTCACACTTATGACTCTTGCAGCATCCTCATAGTCACATGATTTACATTCAGATGCTTGACAGCTACTTCATATTTATGATGGTTGCAATGCCCAGGCTCATGTGACTATATTTTGTGATCTTTTGACAAGCAAAGTCGGTGGGAAAGCCAGATTCATTTAACAACTGTGTTACTAATTTAACAACTGCAGTGATTCACTTAACAAATGTGGCAAGAAAAGTTGTAAATTGGGGCAAAACTCACTTAACAAATTTCTCACTTAGCAACATAAATTCTGGGCTCAGTTGTGATTGTAAATCAAGGACTATCTGTACTGTTAATCTCAAGCTGTTCATGTATTTCCTGACGCAATGTAATAAAGTAAATCCTTGTGTTTTAGCAAAATCATTTAAACATTTGTATCATTTTATAAAAGAGTTTAAAAAATAAACTTGTAATTCTTTACTCCACTCATCTTTTAACATCTATATATCATATTGATTTATTGATAACAAACATCTCAAAAAACTAATTGTAGTTTTTTTAATTTTAAAGGATTTAATCAGTTCTAGTATTTTGGGGTCTCAGAAGCTGAAAATGCTACGGTACAAAGAATGTTGTTAGCTATAAGTGTTGCAGCTATAAATATTACCACTGAGTTACATCTGATAGATGATATTTGTGTCTTAACACAGTGTAAGAAATCAAGAAACCTAAAAGCATGAGAAAGGGGTAAAAAGTAAAATAAAAATAGAAAAAAAAATACTATCTAGCAAGTTATAAGTACAATTATAAATGTACCTCTATGGATACAACATGCGGAAGTTCTCTTTCTGAATGGTAGTCTTCACTTAGTGATTGGTTGCTTAGCAACAGTTTAAAGTTGCAATGGACCTGTCTATAAGAAAGAGATCAATCTTTCTTATTTTATAAAGTTCTCTCCAAAATTCTTTATCTTCCAAAAACTTGAAAGAAAGCCCAACTCAAATTGTCAAGGGCCTTCTCTACATCTAAGAAAATCAATGCAGCTTGTTTTTCATTATGTTGCTTCAAATATTCCAATATGTCAAAACATTTCTAACATTGCCATTTACTTTTTCCATTAGATAAAACCCCACATTAATCCTCCTCCTTAATAACTTCTTGCTAAAATGATTGTGAACAATTAGAATTGACTATTCAATAATAGAAATAACAATAGCACTTAGACTTATATACTGCTTCATAGTGCTTTACAGCCCTCTCTAAGCAGTTTACAGAGTCAGCACATTGCCCCCAACAATCTGGCTCCTCATTTTACTGACCTCAGAAGGATGGAAGGTTGAGTCAACCTTGAGCCGTTCAGAATCGAACTCCTGGAGTAAGCAGTGAGTTAGCCTGTAGTACTTCATTCTAACCACCGCGCCACCGCGGTTATGCAATAATGATATCAGCCTAAAGGTTCTTGTGAAGCCAAATAATAATAATAAAAAAAATGTGTTGACAGTCACAGGTTCAAAAAAACTTACTGTAATTCCCTTGTTCTCTGAAGAGTCCTAGCATTTTTAATTATTAAATTTCATCACTCCAGATAAGAAAAATTAATGTCAATAACATCTAGATTTTAGGTACCCCCTCTCTCTTTTTGATTCTTGCTTGTTTTATATTTTTTGTTAGATGCAGACCTCCACATTGGAAAATTGATGTGGGGAGACAGTGGATTGTATTACTGCCTTGTCATCACACCTGATGATGTAGAAGGCAAGAATGAGGAATCAGTGGAGCTACTTGTTTTGGGTGAGTTTTCTTTCCTACTTATATCGTATATAAATGCATATTTATTCAATAAATATTAAGAACAATAATTCTTGTAAATTTGCATGAGCCTCATTCATGGGTTCTGCACTTTGCATTGTTTTTTGTTCCAGAATAAGATTGATGTAAGATCAGGCCAGCAATATTGTTTCACAGTCACTTTGAAATAATTTAACACTATTTTAGTGTACAAATAGTGGCCAAAATTGTGGAAACCTTTTGGGAAAAATGTATTTTTGTGGTTTGATGGCTAAAACCCCACTTTTTTTTAGCATTTCAAGATTCCACTTCTGGAATGGCCTGGGAATAGCCCAGACCTTACCCAATTGAAAAGCTATGGAGCCGACTAAAGAAACTTGTTAGTCAGAAGCGACCCAGCAATAAGACCCAGTTAATAGAAGCAATCACTCAATCTTGGTTTCACATTATAACAGCTCCAGAACTAAAAGACTTGGTTTACTCCAGAGGAAGACGTTGTAAGGCCGTGCTAAAGGTTATCCAACTAAGTATTAACTGACATTATAATTTTTGTATATTTCATTTCTTCTATGGTGATAATTTTTGTATATTTCATTTTTTTCTAAGTGTTTATACTGTATTCTGCTATTCTAATAGCAAATCTTCATAAAAGTTAGTGCATTACATTCTTGATTAAATTATCTTTCTATTAATATATAATTTTATGGTACTAATCCAAAACAAAAGTGGTGTTATTAGTTAGTTTTATAAAATACACTTTTCCCGAAGGTTTCCATGATTTTGACCACTACTGTAATAGTGGTAAAAGTAGATTTAAAAAAAATAAAAATAAACACTAGATGACCAAATTAAAAGAATGCCAGAAGAAATGTATATTTTAATGTTCAGATACAAAATTTAAAATACAGCAAATTTTGTATGGCCTCAAAATACTTGAATCATTGTTTTAAAAGATAACAGTAACTATTCCAACATATAAAGGGTTGTGCAAGAAAAATGTTCTAATCAAGCCAGAACAAATACTTCCGAAAATTTGGAGACAGTATAAATGGACTGGCCCAGTATCGGATACGTTTTATTTTCCAAGCTAGAATTGAACCTTGCTATATAAATAACACCAGAAGACCAGATGATACTGTGTGAAATATGTGTATCCAAGTGTGATGGTGCTTGATTTGTTCCTGAATGCAGATTGATAGATTTTACAGGCCAGCTACTGGTTCTGCCCATTACTAATCAGCCACGGTATATATCAGTTTAAACAAATTCTTTTGAGAAATGGTAAATATAAAATTTAATAAACTTATTTTCTTAATTTGTACCTTGACACTTATTACTGATCTTTGATATATTATCCTATATTTATATTGTCTATATCTTATTCCTAAATACCTTATAACAATTCTATTGTCTTTTATTGCTTGAGTTTAAGTCAAAATCTCTAGCCACCATTTAACCACTTTCAAATTGGCTTCTTTTGCTGTCAGCTGTTGTTCTAAACTGCTGCTGAAGGATTGACTTGGCAGTCTCTCAGTCTATGCTGGCAGTGAGAAAAAGAAGGTATTTTACAAGCAGCCAGCTGGCTGAAGTTTTTCAGCATTTCTGCTGGAGCAGTGAAGCTTTTGGGCTGTGCTTCTTTCAATTTGTCTGCTGCTGGTTTCTGAAGTCCAAGTTTGCTCCTCCTCTATCATCAGTTGCCTTTTAAAGCTGATGGCTCCACTCCGTCAGCTGAAAATTCATTCCTTCTCTTCCCACACAAATCTTTTTCCAAATGCACTTACACACCCACACACTGGAGCTTGCAGCTTTTCCTTTTATAATTGGAGTCCAGGTGTGGTGCAATCTTCAGGTCATGCTGGTCACTGCAAGGCTGTCCTTCCACAGGATTGAAAGAAGATTTTCTGTTCATTGGGAAAGCCCTTTAATTTCGTGACAAAAGCAGATTTTTTTCCTTCCACTCTTTCTATAATTCATGAAAAAATAATAACCAATGTGTTTTTGCTGAACTTCCAAAAGCTTGTGTTTTTTTAAATAGCTGGTAACAAATGCTATATGTTTTACAAATAGTAAAAGCAAATAAATGAAAACAGTCAATATGAAGATAAAGATTATAAATAAATTACAGTTGGGTGATTGCATGTCAAGCCCAGCAGCCCTGAAGCAGTCACAACTTCCCCAAATTTCATTCCTCCAGGAGCCATGGGCTTTTGGATTTTGAATACGTTCCTGAGTTCAAAAATGTTGCCCTACGATGCAGTGTTTTTATCATTTAAAGGCCATGACGAGTTTTAACATATGGAGAATCATATAGCAATACTTTCTTCTTAGTATTTCTTTTCTCTGCAACACAATCTAGAAAATAAAGAAAAACCAAACACTAAGAAATTACTAATTATTGAATTTTTGGAACTTCTTTGAATATTTAGACTCAACCAAATATTAATGAATTGCAAGAAAAAGCTGGATATAAATAGTATATTGAAATTCTGAGATAATTACCTTGAAAAATTATTGTTTTTTGTTACATGTACAAAAGGATTAAAGCTTCCTATAAATCCTGAAACATCCTAAGGCTTTGTTTCTCTCTGGATTAAAGTGAAAAAAAAAATGTTTTGATGCTTTAAGAGAAACTCTTCAAAATCACCTGGTATATGTTACTGGATAATAAACAGATGTTTTGAAGTACTACAATCACAGTAGTAACCAAATATACAGTGATTTAGTTCTTTTCTAATTTGTATTGGTAAAAATAAGTATTTTAAAATGGTCATTTGCACTTCATTTGCTTTCATATTTTAAAAAATGTAGGAGTCAAAACAGTAAAAATTGTTCATGCAAATGTTTCAGTTTGATTCTTGCAGAATAAGATTTCTTGCAAAAAATTAGAAAACATTTATTTAAATAGAATAAAGATTATTGGAAGATTTAGTCTTTTTCTAAATGGGTATACATTTTGTCTTCACAATTTAAATAACTACAAATATTGGTATTTGCTTTTTTGAGAAACTGTGACATTAATGATTTAAAGTTATGTGATACCATGATTGCTCAGTGAGACACAATACCAAATACAAATAGTCCCCAATTTATGACTATAATTAAGCCCAAAATCTCTTTTGGTGAGACATTTGTGAAATTAATTTTGTTCCATTTTGCTTTGTCACAGTTGTTAAGTTTTAAGTTAGTCGCATGGTTGTTAAGTGAATGTGGCGTTTCCATTGATTTTGCTTATCAGATGGTCACAAATGTTGATCACATGACTCCTGGACACTGCAATTCTCATAAATATCAGTCAGTTGCCAGGCATCTGAATTTTGATCATGTGACCATGGAGATGCTGCAACAGTCATAAGTGTGATAAACGGTAATAAGTCACTTTTTGCAGTGCCATTGTAATTTCAAATGGTCACTAAATGTAAGTTGAGAACTACCTATAAGTAATCATTGTGTTGCCAACAGACTGTGCAACAGTTTCTGATTTAAAAAAGAATATTTTGATACATCTGGCACAAATGAGAGAAATAAACTTTATTTTTGAATAAGTAATATATATGATCTTTATAGAAAACTTCAATAAGAGATATATAAATGTAATATTTGTTACTAGATGCTTTTGAATTAAAGCACTGCATTATAAAAATGAATTACAAATATAAAATTTCTTGTATTATAATACAAGTAATATTCAGAGAAATTCTAGAACAGTAGATAATATGATTTGAACAGTTGTCCATTTAACCACCTATCACAATGCAATACACATTTGCTGCAATGTAATTTCATTGCAGCTAATGTCTCATCAGGAGAAGCATTCTTATGAACTGGAGTGATTATTAATTTTTATAATTTATTACTCTGAAAGTTTCAGTTGCTTATATTGTATTTAAAAATATTACTAACTGCCTAAGATAGTGAAACAACATGATTTCTGAACTGTAAGATTCATAGAAAAGTCAGTAAAACAGGTAGAAAACTTAATTTTTTTCTCTTATAGTATCTGGCATAATGTTTAGAAGATAAACAAGTCCTATCTTTGCAGAATGTATGTGGTTTGGTGAATTGAGGGAACTATAATCTCTTACATCCATAGCAAGAAACTGGCGATACTTCTATTGATATATTTTAGAAGGAATGATGTAATAATCAATCATGAGTTAATTGTATGTAGGTATGTATACATATGTATTCATGGTGGAAATGTATTTTAAATCCTGTCAGTTTTAAATATTCAGCATAAAATTACATGTTATACTATATAATGTGAAATGGAAAACAGAAAACTCTTCATGAGTAGGTTACTTAAGCTATGACAGTCTACATAAATTATTCTGATTTTGTTATTTTGCTGAAAGGCTTCCAGTAGCGTGATTTGCAGTAACTAAAACAGATGTTGTCTTTGAAATGCATGGGATACTGACGTTTGGGATTCAGTCTATTGGTATTCTGAATCATAGATTAGCAGCTGGCAGTTCGGTTCTCCTTGGAAATAGCTGCCAGCCTCTTTTCCAATACTCAGTGCAGAAATGTTCTTTTGAGAAGATTAATTTCACAACAAGCTGCCTGGGGATGTCACTGTGGTCAATCACATATAGCTGCAGGCCAATTTTTAGAACAATTTATTATACATTCAAAAACCTTTTTTTCTTTCTCTAAGTACCTGATACTTAGTTGGCGATATTAAGGATTATTATCTTGCTGAAATACTCAACATTAGCTTGAGAACCAAGAAAAAAAAAATCTCCTAGAACTATACCCAAATTTCCCAGATCTGAAAAAGATAAACACAAATAGCTTGTTGAAAAGATTAGCTGATACTGAAGAGTTGTCCATAGGTTCACAGTAAAGCATTGTTTATATCTCAATGATCTTCATCAGAAAGTTGTCGGAAAGAAATCTTCATCAGAAAAGTATTATCTAAAGCATGGGGGGGGGGGAACCTTGATAAGCCTGAAACAATTGGGAACAATGTTTTTTGGAGAGATGAAACAGAAACAGAATTATTTCACCATGATCACAAAAGATATATTTGGAGAAAAAAAGGATGAAGCATTTAAAGAAGAGACCATCCTGTTAAGCATGGGGGTGGGTCTATTAATGGCACCAAGTGGCACAGGAAATACTTGTGTAGGTGGTCAGAAGAATGGATTCCATTCAATATCAATATATCCTAGAAGCTAATGTCCTATAATCAGCGAAAAAATTGAAGCTAAAAGCTTTGGAATGACCTTTAAAATTCCTAAATTTGGATATTATTGAGAATCTATGGGAATATTTCAAACATGTACAAGGAGACCTAAGATTATTTCTAAGGTAGAAAGGTTCTATAAGGAAGTGGAGTGGGGGAATTAAACAGCAACAGTAATCTGCTAACTACCCACAGGAAACATTTGGAAACTTTATTTCTACCAGAAGAGGATTTATAAAGTATTAACTGAAAATGAGTCCAAACATGCACCTGCCATATTCACATGCCGTATTTGCATATTTTTTCAAATATGTAAATAAATGCATATAAATATTATATATTCAACTTTGCAGAAAGATTTATTTATATTTGTACTCTGCTGTAATCAAACAAAACTCAGTAATTAAAAATATAGAAGTTGTGACAGGTTCTGTTTACTTAGGATTTATTAAAACCTGCAATTTGAACAAGAGAAATATTCAGAAAAGCCAGGTTTTGAGTAGCTTCCTGGAGCATTTTTTACTTGGGAGTTAAAGAAAAGGCAATTGTTAGGTTCTCCCCCTCTTCACCTCATGTGGATTGGGAACCCTAATTGAGACCCCTCCCTCTAGGAAAGCATGGGGTAGGCCAATTCTTATTGGAAGAGATGGTCCTTTTGATATCTAGGAACGTGGTATGTAGAACTTTATTTTTATTTATTTATTGATTGATTTTACAACAACAACAACACAACACAACATACAAAACACAAACACACAATATGTGTTTCTTTTTACATATCAGTTTCGTTCCTCTTACTTTCTACTATATACATTCCCCATTTTTCCTATCCTTTATTATCATTATCTTTATTGTTCCTTTATTTTTAATTTTCTTCATTTACAATATTTTACACATTTGTCACATTCTTCTCTCCATCATTTATTCACATTTACTTTACCTAATCTCAAGCCAATCATACCATTTATTTCATACTTGATAATATTCTGTATCTTCCTTTTCTTTTATTTCTTTTGTTAATTACCCATCTTCACACAGTCCAGGATTTTCTTAATTATTTCTTCCACTGTTGGGATCTTTTCACTTTTCCAGTGTGTAGAACTTTAAAGGGGATAACCAGTATTTGAAATGGACCAAGTATCAAATTATCAACTAGTACAGTGAATAAGATATTGGGATTATATTTATAGATATATACAAGACCTAATTATTGTGATATAGTCAGAGAACAGTAACAGTATAACAGAGTTGGAAGGATCCTTGGAGGTTTTCTAGTCCAACCCTCTGCTCAAGCAGGAGACTTTATACCATTCTGGACAAATGACTGTCCAATCTCTTCTTAAAAATATGGAACACCCATAATTTCTGGAGCAAACTGTTCCACTGATTAATTGCTATGGCTGAATCTGTTATCACTCCTTAAGCGAACCATTGCACTTGGACTAACTGAAGTTTCCAAGTCATCTTAAAAAGCAGACTATGTTGTATATAACATGTTGCAATAGTTTACATTTGTGGTGACAAGGGCATGAGTAATTTATCATGGCTTTCCAATCTAATTAGGCCGGTAGTGTGACCTCCTAACCAGACATAGTAGTCACAAATAAAAAGAGTCTAGCAACCCCCCCCAATTCAAATAACCTTTGGCCCTACAGGACTTTCCATGATTCTATTCTCTTCCTTGTTGTCAGTACACTTAGGACCCTTCTTTTATTGATCTTGCTAAGCAACTAAAACAGCCACCAATCTCACAGGCGTACCTTTCAGATGGATCTACTCAGTACTACAGCAGCCTATCAAGCCTTCCATTCTATTGCTAAGGTTCTTGTGCAGTAGTACTATTATATTTAAGTCATAAACTCATAAACATATTATAATATTTCTACAGATATCTATGAGTTCTACTGACCTGGAACTGAATACCTGTTTTTGAAGCAGTTCTTATATATCCTATGCAGCTTACTCTAACCCAGTGATGGCTAACCTTTTTGCCATTGTGTGCCAAAAGCGTGGGGGGTTGTGTGCACGCCCACACCCATAATTCTATGTGCCCCGGCCCCCTGCGCATGCACGCGTGCCCCCCATGCTCCCCCCGCTTTTGGCACGGTGGACCTGTTTTTCGCCTTCCCCAAGCTCCAGAGGCTTTCTAGGAGCCTGGGGAGGGCGAAAACAGCCTCCCCCACCTCCAGGAGGCCCTCCAGAGGCCAGAAACAGCCCATTTCCTGACTTCCAGAAATCAGCAAACTGAGCTTGCGTGCCCACTGATATGGTTCCACGTGCCACCTGTGGCACACGTGCCATAGGTTCGCCATCACGGCTCTAACCTATAAGTAGTGCAGTTTCTCCAACTATCTTCCTTTTCTATAACTTGCATGACACTGCTGGCAGCTTCTTCAGTCTGTTCAGTCTTGCCTCTGCCCCTTTAACAAGGCTTTGAAATACTACTTATTGCCCAATGATCTCCCCATCATTCCTTATTACTTGCCAACCTCAGCTATACACTCTTAACAAAGGTTAATGGTTCAATTCAAAGCTACTAAAAGTTTCTATGGTAACAGTCAGCATGGCTATTTCTGTGTCTGTGAAAACTTTAATCTCTGGCAAATTTTGCCATTGTTTTTCCGTGGATTGACAATCCCCAAAAAGAGAATTGAAGGGAAAGCAGCTTTAATTCTATCTGAGGGAGCAAGGAGGAATTAATTAAATGACCACACACTGTTAATAAATCTCCCAGCAGATTGCTGGATGCCTCTCTGGTTTACAAGAAACACATTTCCTGTTCTGTGCATTTGAAAGGCTATTGGAATGCTTAGGTCAGAAGAATGTTATGGCTTGGCGGTACACTTGCACTGTTGGGAGTTTCCCTCCCAAAAGAATTCCTAAAAAGTTGCACAAGTATATAACTATGAACAATATACCTTCCCTCAATAACATAATCATGATACATTTTATCCTATGCTTAAATTCACTTGCTGTCAATGAAGTTGCATATTTGCTTGTTTTTTGTTTGTTTTGTCATATTGACCATGATATTATTTTAATTTGACCTGTTTCATAATCTTGTGCATATCTTCATTCACCAAGGGATAAAATTTCAAGAGTTCCAGACCTTATTAATTTCCTGAGATTTCCATAGATTATTGTGTATGAACACATCAACAATTGCTAGTTGCTTATCTCATTTGTATGAGAGTTTTGCATCTGAACACTGTCTTAAAAATGCTTCCAAATTCAAAGATATTTGTCCAGCCTAATTTTATCTCAGTTTTTCATTTACTAATCTTATGTTTTAGTGTACAGTGAACAGACAGTGCTTTAGATGTCTAGAATAAAAATATAGATTTATATTGCCAAATAACCAGAATACCAGCAACCCTAAACTTAAAATATATACTTAAAGCAAACCTCATATTTTATAGAATAGAATCTAAACATCCCAAAGTTACAATGCTAGTTTTCCTATCTGATAGTATATCTAATTATTTTTTGTCATACTAACCTATTATCATGTTGTTTACTTTTTCAGCCTAATGTTTTCTTGTTGAGGGGGATTGTTTTGTCTTTTTGCACCTTTAGGGTCAATCTAACTTTCCTTTGCTTTTATTTCATAGCTAACTTCTGGGTATATGTCTCCTTTCTCAATTTTATACATTCTTATATTCTAAACAAAGCACTGGATAACAAATAGTTTGCTTCCTGAACACTTGTACATGTGTCTTATAAAATTTTGGCTGCTAATCATGAAAATAGTATGTAATTTAATCTATCCAGTACCATTTTATAGAAATCCTCTGTTTTTATACAATGGCAATATTCAATATTCAGTACCTGGTGGCTATGCTACACACATGAAAGAAACATAGGAAAACATGGAAATGTTGAAGCACATCTAGTACACCAGTTACAACTAGAATACCTGTGAAGATCTAAATGAAATGGCTCTAATGCTTGGAATGCAGCTTGGATATATGTTGTTACATATGCAAATGGGTCAAGAGAGTTCATTACATTAAAAAGAAAGAATTTGGTTCTAGGACAGAAAAACGTGGTACATGAACCACTTATTTGTCCGACAAGTTATTTTTGGCTCTGCTTGACAAAAAACTCAGACTGATGAAAATTTTGTAAAAGGGATAAACAATGAAAGTGCAGGTTTCGTTATTTGAGACAGATGTTTTAAAGAATAACTGATGCCAAGATTAAGAAATGTATTTTTGCTGACCCATAAATCAGATACATCACCAGTGACAAGTGGTTCGAAGATCTGCTAGTGGGTCCAAATTAATTTGCCTGGAAAGCATTGAAGGATGTCATTGAGAATTTTCTTGGCAACCACAGAGCACCAAACTATATTCAGCTGGTTGACAAACTTCTTATAGCATACAAACCATGAAGCACAACATGTCAGTGAGGATTCAATTTCTGCATTCACACTTGAACTTCTTTCCTGAAAATCTAGTGATTTTCATCTAGTCTAATGATGAACATGGTGAAAAGTTTCACCAGGATATTGCCACAATGTAGAAACACTATCAGGACAAGTGGAATCCATCAATGCTGACTCATCGTGGTCAGCATTGGACATTGCAACAAGATACATCAGACACTGAGCACAAATGAAAATCAGCAGCTAAACACTTGTAGCCCTGTTGAATTCATACAGAGTATAGGAAACATTATACAATTAAAAACATTACAGCATTAGAAGTTAATTTCATATTTCTCATGATTCCTACATGATCACCGTCATACTGAAATTATATTTGTAATCAGCTTGAATGGGTCTATTGTAATCACCAAAAGTTTTTCAGGAAGCAAAACTTTTGAAAAAATTTGTTAGGCAGTAAAATCAGGGCTACTTACTTTTGTTGGCTTTGCTCTATTTTTGTTACAACTTAATTATATGCTCAGCTCAAATTTCTGCTTAAGCATGAGAGGCAGCAGGTGCCTTTAGCAGAATGACTGAAAAGCAGCTGTTATATGTACTTGTACAAGAGGTATAATCAGTATATAGTAAGAATGAAGAAAATGACAGCACGTGCTAGATTATTATCGAAAGAAGGGTAAACTTGCCATTTGAATATTCAAATCTTCTGAGTCAGACTTAAGAAATTGGGCCATGCAGAAAGAATAGCAGGGAAGTAGTTGCTCTGAAACATAGACATTTGACTACAGGAAGGGTTTTGTTTGCATTAATAAAAATAATCTATTTATCAAATTTCTTCAGTTCCCTATCCAATGAGGAAAGGCAATAACAAAAGGAAGGAGAGTGATATGTTACCTTGGATAGCTTAATATGCTGTTTGGATTGTTCCGTACCCTATTTATTTATTATTATTATTTTATCTCCATCTTGCCATAATATTCAGACTTTGATTTTGAACCGAGTTTGGCATCTCTTCCAGACTTGGATATATTGCATTCTAATTATGAAGAATGCAGTTATGAAGATAGGTGAAATGGGGAATAAATGTTCTTCCGTGCAGGAATGAAAGCTTGCTTCACCCAGGAAAAATGTCCCTTACTTGAAACAGTCCTGGGACAAGTGGGAAGTGCCACTTATTGGTGTGGGATATTTACTATATATCAGCCCTATTCAAATACCACGTTATTCATACCTATATACCTCACTTCAATCTCTAGAAAACAATTATTGTTACTGTTATTTCATTTTTTTAATGATTCTTTTCAGCAGCTAAGAGTGGCAAATTATGTAATAATGGAAGTAATTATATGATGATGTCTTTACCTCCTCTTTTTCTCTCTTCTATAATACCTCTATTTGTTTTGAACCAACAGAAAATTACAGTACTCTTGTTCAATTATTTGCCACTGAATTCGCCAGTACTATATTAGATAGCTCCTGAAGTGGCAGAAAAGGGGTTAGAATTAGCATGCAAACTGCAAGTTGTCTCCACACTGACTCTGGGGGCCTAATTGCATCTATAAGCTGTGATAATTCTTTGCTCTTTATCCTAATGTTGAGAACACTGTCAGCAACCATTTCTTCTAGATGCCAGAGACCACCACTTCATAGAGCAGGCGTGAAGTCATTGGAAAAGATGTTCAGATGCCATGATATATCTATATCTACAAAAATGACAATAGACCAAGCCATCATATCCCCTGTGGCTCTCTAAGATTTTGAAAAAAAAAAGGGAAGAATATTGATGGTCTTGGTATTAGAGAAGATTCCTGATTATAACATGAACAGCCAAGAAAACAGAGAGATTGAACAAATCTCTCAATTATAATGTCACAGTTTATAACTTTCTCTAGAACTACAAGAAAAAAATTTCTTCCCATACCATAGCCATAAACAACTCTCTTAATAAACTTTTACTGATTTAGTTGAAAGATTAGGTTTTATTATTTACCAATAGACAAAAGATGATTTATGGGATAAGAATATTAGAGAAAGGATTAAGTTGTTGAAAATATTTATACTTATCTTAATGAAGGGACTCATTCTTTCTTTTTATTTTTTTGTTCGTTCCTTTTTAAAAATATTTCTTCTTTTTTCCCTTCTCCCCAACTTTGGACACATTATGTGAAAGCCTAACTCTCTAGTAAAAGTTTTAATCCTGAGAAAAGTGGAAGGAAAGAGAAGAGGAGGATGACTATCAGCAATATAGATGAACTCAGTTATAGTTGCAATGAATGCACTCTTGGAAGACCAGAAAGATCATGAAAAAATAAATCTATGGGGTTGTTGAGAGTCAACACCAATCGGATGGCACATAATAATAACAATGATTTCTGGTTGAAGCCACCCAGAGTTACCTTGAAGTAAAACGGGTGACCTATAAATTTTACAAACAAACAAATAAGTATAAGAAGGAAAGGAAAATCCTTATGTGTTTTCATAATATATTTACTTTATTTTCCCGTTTCTGCCACCACTGAACACCATGCAAAATCCATGGTTTTTCACGTGATTTCTCATCAAAGTACATACTTAATGGAGGTTTGATATGCTTCAAAATCATATGACCTCAGATTTTCAGTTTAGCAGAAGAAAGTACATTTACCTCTCTGTTTACAAATTGTTGGTAACAATGAATAGCAGGGGTGAAATCTAAAATTCGTTACTACCGGTGGGCATGGCTTGGTGGGGGGTTAGTGTGACTGGGTAGGCGTGGCCAACTTTTTTTTTTTTTACTTTTAAAAGCATTTTTTCTACAACCTTAAGAGGTTGCAGAAAAAAATGCTTTTAGAAGCCTCCAACGATCAAGCAACTCAGCTGGGATCACCAGAAGCTTTTAAAGGCATTTTTTTTCCCTACAACCTCTTTGCCCGAAGAGGTTGCAGAAAAAAATGCTTTTAAACGTAAAAAAACCAGCCTCTGATGATCATGTGGCTCAGCTGGGCAGTGGGGGGGGTGCGCAGGGATTTTCGCTACCGGTTCTTCGAACCACCCGCCACCATCGCTACCGGATCGAGTGATTCGGTCCGAACCAGGAGCATTTCACCCCTAATGAATAGGTAATGTGGCAACTACAAATGGACAAATGTATTGTGTTGTATAATATAAAATTGACAAATGTAAGCAATATTAATCTGTTAAATAGGTGTATCATTACATCTCTGTAAATCAAAAGAAGGTTATTAGCTTCTTTGCCCAACAGCTTACATCCTAAAATTTGACACAACACAGATATTTTATTTATTTATTTATTTATTTATTTATTTATTTATTTATTTATTTATTTATTTATTATATTTCTATACCGCCTTTCTCCCGTAGGACTCAAGGCGGTGTACAGTCAAGAAAAATATAGACACACAAACATCATAAAATTGCTAATTAAAATTATTACTTAGTTTGGTCAATTAAATAAAACCCAGAATTAGATAACATTTAAAAAATCATTCACATGTTCATATGTTTAGCCCCGCCTGTTGGAACATCAGGGTCTTGAGGGCACGGCGGAAAGCACGGAGATAAGGGATATTCCGTATCTCCGGGGGCAGTTCATTCCAAAGGGTTGGAGCCCTCGTGGAGAAGGCCTTCCCCCTGGGAGTCGCCAGTCGGCATAATTTGACTGACGGTACCCTGAGTAGTCCCTCCCTGTGAGAACGAACTGGTCGGTGGGAGGCTATTGGTGGCAAAAGACGGTCTCGTAGGTACCCAGGTCCTAAGCCATGGAGCGCTTTAAAGGTGATAACTAACACCTTGAATCGCACCCGGAAGACCACCGGGAGCCAGTGCTCACGTAGGAGAGGTGTTACATGGGCGTAATGAGCTGCGCCCATAATCACCCGCGCGGCTACATTCTGGACCAGTTGGAGCCTCCAGGTGCTTTTCAAGGGGAGCCCCGTGTAGAGAGCATTACAGTAGTCCATACGGGAGGTAACTAGGGCATGAGTGACCGTGTGCAAGGCGTCCCGATCCAGAAAGGGACGCAACTGGCGGATCAGGCAAACCTGATAAAAGGCACCCCTGGCCACGGCCGTCAAATGATCTTCTAAAGATAGCCGTGAATCCAGGAGGACACCCAAGTTGCGGGCCCTCTCTATGGGGAGCAAGATCTCATCCCCTATTGTCAGTGATGGTACTAGCTGACTATACCGGGACGCCGGAAGCCACAGCCACTCGGTCTTGGAGGGGTTGAGTCTGAGCTTGTTTCTCCCCATCCAGATCCACATGGCCTCCAGGCAACGGGACATCACAGCAAGGGCATCATTGGGGTGGTCTGGGGCGGAGATGTATAGCTGTGTGTCATCAGCATACTGATGAACACTCACCCCGAAACCACGGATGATCTCGCCTAGCGGTTTTACATAAATGTTGAACAGAAGGGGTGAGAGGACTGACCCTTGTGGCACCCCACAAATAAGGTGCCTCGAGGTCGACCTCTGCCCCCCTGCCAACACAAACTGCGAACGGTCAGAGAGGAAGGAGGAGAACCACCGAAGCACGGTGCCCCCTATTCCTAACCCCTCCAGCCGGTGCAGTAAGATACCATGGTCGATGGTATCAAAAGCCGCTGAGAGATCTAATAGGACCAGGATAGAGGAGCAACCTCTGTCCCGAGCCCTCCAGAGATCATCCACCAACGCGACCAATGCCGTTTCCGTGCTGTGTCGTGACCTGAAGCCCAACTGGAACGGATCCAGATAGACAACTTCATCCAGGTATCGGGGTAGTTGTTGCGCCACCACACTCTCAACAACCTTCGCAACAAAGCGAAGATTGGAGACTGGACGATAATTTGATAATATAGCCGGGGCCAGGGAAGGCTTTTTGAGGAGGGGCTTCACAACCGCCTCTTTCAAGGCGGCGGGAAAGACACCCTCACTCAGAGAAGCATTTATAATCCCCTGGAGCCAGCCTCGTGTAACCTCCCGGGAGGCCAGTACCAACCAGGAGGGACACAGGTCCAATAAACATGTGGCAGCGTTAAGCTTGCCCAGAATCCTGTCCACGTCCTCAGGAGTCACAGAGTCAAACTCTTCCCAGATAACGCCCTCAAGACCTGCCCCTGTCTCCTCCCCTGGATCTACCCAATCGGAGTCCAGGCCTTCCCGAATCTGAGCGACTTTATCATGCAGGAATTGTACAAAATCCTCAGCTCGACCCTTTAAGGGATCTTCCCGTACCCCCACCTGAAGTAGGGAGCGGGTCACTCTAAACAGCGCGGCTGGGCGCGTTCTCTGCAGATGCAATAAGAGCAGAGAAGTAGCTAGACTTCGCTGCTCTTATCGCCACTAGGTAGGTCTTAATATAAGATTTCACCTGTGTTTGGTCAGATTCAGATTGGCTTGTCCTCCAATCGCTCTCCAGGCGTCTTTTCCAACGCGTCATCTCTCTCAGCTCCTCGGAAAACCAAGGAGCTAGACGAGATCGGCATCGGGTCAGAGGCCGCAAAGGCACGACACGGTCCAAGGCCCCAGTAGCCGCCCTGTCCCAGGCTACCACCAGGTCCTCAGTCGAGTCGTGAGCCAGAGTCTCAGGAAATGGCCCAAGCTCCATCAGAAACCTTTCGGGGTCCATCAGGCGCCTGGGATGGAACCATTTGGTTGGTTCTGTCTCCCTGCGGTGGGTGGAAGTGACTTGAAAGTCCATGTGAAGGAGAGAATGATCAGACCATGACAAGGGCTTGATGTCTATATCCCCTATTCTTAGATCATTCAGCCACTGATCAGAGACAAAAATCAAGTCCAGAGTGTGATTCCCCAAGTGGGTGGGGCCTTGAACTACCTGGGTCAGGTCCATGGCCGTCATGGAAGCCATGAACTCCCGAGCTGTCTCCGACATCTCACCAGCGGATGGCAGGTTAAAATCCCCCATAACAATAAGTTTGGGGGTTTCCACCGCCACCCCGGCTATAATGTCGAGCAGCTCAGGCAGGACCGCTGTTACGTGGCAGGGAGCCAGGTACGCAATCAGTAGGCCCATCTGAATCCCCCGACCCCACTTCACAAGGAGGGACTCACATCCAGCTATCTGAGGAACAGTGGCTTCCCTCGGGCAAAGACTTTCTCTAATGATTGCTGCGCCCCTTCCCATATGACAGAAGCAGGCTAAATAGAGGGAGGGGGAGGAAGAGAGAGATCTCATACACTGTATTTCATTTGATCTGAAACTATGTATTCAGTTAGGACTGCTAAACTTAATTTCGGTGCACAATGAGAGTAAAGAAATTTTGCAAAGGTTTTTCAAAACCTGAAAGGTCACTTAATAAGAAAAAAATAGAACATGTTTGAATAGTTGAGTGTGTTAAAACTTACAATTCAGAGGCAATTATATACAGGCAGTTTTGCTTAATGACTGCCCTGTTCAGTGACTGATAGTGCTGAAAAAATAACTTTATGACTGGTTCTTACATTTATGACTTGCATTTGCACACTTCACAGCTGGCTACTGACAAGCAAGTTATTGTAGAAGCTGGCAGTAAATCTGCTAGTTGCAGTCATGTGATGTCTCACTGAATGATCATGTTGCTTAATGACAGGATTATAGGTCACAGTTATGGTCATTAAGCAAGGACTGCCTTATTCAGATAATATGAGTTAAGAAATAGTTGAAGGCAAAGTCAGAAGACTGTCAAAGTATGGGTGAACCTTTTGTACTGAATTAAGGAAAGGCAGCATAGAACAATTGTGTATTTTCAGTATATTTTTAATAGAATGGTTTTATATACTGATGAGAGTTAAAGTGTGACAGCATAGAGCGTTTCTTTATTACCACAAGTGTCATTTTAATCTTCATTTGACAGAAAATAAAACCAATTTATTTTCTGTGCCTGTTACTAATTCTTGATCATTTAGATCGTTTTTGTGCCATCAAATTGATATCAACAACAAGCAATCACATAGATTTTCTCCAGAACAGTCTATTTCATCCTAGTCCTTTCAGTGATTTACTCATTGCAGCTATAATTGAATCGATTCATTTTGATGGTTGGCCCTTTCTTCTTTTTCCTTTTCCTTCCACCTTTGCAAGCATCACAGAGTTCTCAAAAGAGTTTGACTTTTGTATAATGTGTTCAGAATATAATTTGAGCCTGGCATTTATTTCTTAAGTGATAATTCTGGATTGATTTGTTACATAATTCATTAGTTTGTTTTGTTGGGTATCTTGGTATTTCCAGGCGTCTTCTCCAATAATAAAGTTCAAAAACACAATATTCTTTCTGTCCTGCTTCAAAGTCCATTCTTTTTTCATAAAGTGTCACAGGGAAGCCGTATCTTGCACAAATATTCTGATTGTTGTAGGTCTAGACCAACAACAATGGCGAACCTTTTACTTACCAAGTGCCTAACAGGAACATGCTTCGTGCATTGTGCACGCTCGCATGCCATCCACAGTAACATCCTCTCTATGTGCTGCGTGCGCAACCACACCATCTGCGTATGTGAACAGTTTTCGCACATGCCTCCACCATGCTCTGCGTGTGCAACTACACCATCTGTGCATGTGCACAGCTTTCACGCATGCACACTAGCGCACGCTATGTGCACAATCTCACCAGATGCGCATGCATGCAGCTTTCGCATGTGCAATGCACACATGCAAAAGCTGTCTGCATGCACGCACTGTGCACTAGTCATCTCACATGCATGGGCAAACATGTGCATGCACAGGAGAGCTCTGAAGGCCAACTGGGTCCCCTGATTGCGCACACGTGCACCAGAGACCTGAACACCAGCTGGGTGCGTGCGCATGCGCAGTTTCAGGTAAGCTTGGTGATGGCTCATGTGCCAGAAAAAAGGCTCTGTGTGCCACTTCCGGCACGAGTGCCATAGGTTCGCCAACACGAGTCTAGACATAGATAGGCATATGATGATATTTGATTATGTCTCCCTAAGTGTTCACTGCTATTCTACCAAGTACTAATCTGTGATATATTTCTTTATTGCTGGTTTCTTTATTGTTGATAGTTAATTCCAATAAGCAGAAGCTATTCACTATTTTAGTATCTTCTTTGTCAATTCTGTTGTCATTTTTTATTCTTCTTTCTATTTAATCTTAGTTCTATTTTTATCACTAGAACATCTATATGATTTATATTTCCAGCTATCAGTGGAGTGTCATCAGCACAGCATGGGTATTGATAGTTCTCTTCCAAATTTATAACTGTTCTGTCCCCGTCTCACACACACACCCCAAGTCGACCAAGAGTTAAAATAAACCAACAGACAAGAATTTCCTTTGATAACAGAATTGGCAGCAACCCAGTTGCTGCTTGCCAACAGTCTTTACTTACAAAGGGAGGTTTATCTCCTCCGACCGAAAACATCAAAGTCCACAAAAGCCAAAGAATAATCAAGTCCAGTCCAAAAAATCAATCCAAGCAGAGCATATAACAAAGTTCCAGAAATGCAGAATGACTTGCTAGCTTTCAGTTTTGTCCGCCACAAAGCCTGAATGGCCACCACACCCCCTTTTATTCCCTGTGGGGTGTGGTCCAGTGACTCAGCTTAATCTCTGGCACACCTTCTTCTCTGCTGCATGCACTTGTCTTTCCGACGCTGTCGGGGATCCAGCCAAGACTTATCTCCGTCGCTATCTAATTGCGGCTGCTCGGAAATGCCTGGCTCCTGGCCTATCTCTTCTCCTTCGGAAGACACCTGAGACATTGCCAGAGAGGAGGGTCCTGGAGAGGGAGGCCTTGCCAACTTCTCTCCTTCACTTTTGGACTCTTCTCCCTCTGATAAGACGGGCTCGGGGGTCGGAGCCACAACAATAACCAGTCCCATGATCTTCCAATCTGGCTCCCTTCAATGTATATTTAGTATATCGTTTGGATAAATAAGAAAGAATATACAGTCTTCTCTCACTTCTTTGCCAACCTAGACTTAATCTGATTCAGCATGTTTAATTGGACTATGTTCTGTATGGGGACCTGAAGACATTGTGATATTCTAAGATGTTCTGAGTTTCCCATTTTCTTAAAAGCACCCACAACTTGACATTGTTGACACAACTGAGGCTTTTGTATAAACAGTGGAAAACATATTGATTCAGTTTGGGCATTCTTTGTCCTTTTCACTTAGCCCATGTGGATCAGTGTTGGATGTTGGATAATCTTAAGTATTCTTTTATAATACTTCATGTAAAACGTGAAATTAAGGATTTTGTATGATACTTTCCTATTAAGATTTTTTTTCTTTGTTATTGGTGTGTAGAATGACCTCTTCTCCATTGAGAGTGGAGACAGCAGCCAGTGTGGGTACTACTCATCCAATCAGATTGAAGGACTGAGTCAGCCAACAACTTTAAGTCCCGCCTCTGTTGCCGGGCAGACCCAGCTTTGGCTCAGTCCTTCAGTTGGACTGGCGTGTGGGTCTGTAGCTCTGACTGTTTTTCTCCAAACTATCTCTCCTTTTTGGAATTATTGGTATTTTTGAACCTGGACTGTTTCTGACTTTTCTTCTGCCTCTCCCTATGGACTTGGTTGCCTTTGGACTTTGTAAGTTTTTTTGCCCTGTGTTTTCCCCCTTAAGAACTGTTAAGCCTCTGTTGTGAGGGCTTTTTGTTTTCTCCCTTTGGGGACCCCTGGGGGGGCTTCCTGGGGCTCCCTGCCAGGCTTAGCAGCTACCTCCTCAGGACCTGACTCTCCTTGCTGACCGCTTCCCCCAGGGCCTCCTAATTGTCTTATCGGCCGTTTTTTTCGCGCCGTTTCTGTGGCGGCGGCCATTTTGAAACCCTCCGCTCCAAAACGCAGCTTCTGAACTTTAAAAGAACTTGCTGCCTGCTGCTTTGGACTTGAATCCACCTCCCTGGAAGCTAGATTGCCTGCCCTTCGTGATTCCTGGTGGCTTCTTCTTGGTGCTTGCCCACGCTGCTGCTAGCGCTTATTTAAAGCCGCTCCACCACCTGCTGAGTTAATTAGCGCAGCGCTGATAGCCGACCAACAGCTGAGCCGGGGCTGCAGGCTCCCTCTGAAGAAGCTGTGGCTTCCAACGGAGCTATTTAGTGGGGATTTTTTTAGCTGCTGCTGTGCCTCCCTAGTTGTCTTCCCTGCTGCAGCTCCTGGGGGGCTTCCTGCCTGTTTACCAATTAAGTTGGAGAGTGGGGTTTTCGCGCCCCCCCCCCCCACCAACTTCCCAGCGACTGCCTCTGAGCTGTTTTTCTCCTTCTGGAAACTGTGGGCAGATTTAAAGGGCTACTGTCTGGACTGTTCTTGACTGGGCTGGCTGTGCGGGTGTTTGTGGAGCTTCGCGCCCCCTTCCTTTGGCTGTTGAACTTACTGTATCCCCGCTGCCCTTGCCAGCCTCTATTGCTGCTTTCTTCTTGCAGCGACCATTTTGTGGAGTGGCTGCGCTCCCCCTGCTGTTCGCCTGCTGCTTTCTTCTTGCAGCGGCCATTTTGTGGAGTGGCTGCGCTCCCCCTGCTGTTCGCCCTCTGGATCGTGTGCTCAGGGCTGGAAATTAGTGGAGTTGCCGCGCTCCCCACCGGGTCCTCACTTTGTGACTGCTGCCTTTGTCTTCGGATCTGTCATTATGCCAAAGTCATTGGCCAAATCCAAACATGGCCGTAAGCACAGCTCTGCTGCTCAGAGGCAGTCTGAGGATGAATCTGCCTCGTTTCAAGATCCAGCGCAGTCACTTGTTGCCCCTTCTTCTCACGCCCATCACAAGAGCAGAAAGCATGGCAGTGCGCTGGAAAGAGTGGAAAAACGGAGGGACAGAGTCCTCACCCAACTTTGCGCCAAGGCGAGCTCTGATCTTCAGTCTTCAACAACTTCTGCTCCGCTGCAGTATTCTCGGCCGGCAACTCCGGACCAGTTGTCTCTCAGGGACTGCCCGGTCTCCATCTCCACTTCAAATTTGTGGGGCTCTGTTCCTGCGGACTTTGTCACTGCACCGCCTGCGGATGAGGAGATTCCTGATATTCCACCTCCTCTTGACACCTCTGCGGTTCCCTTGGTTCCTGTCTTGCCTCAGGAGGCGGTGAGTTGTTCCCTGTCTTCCGACCAACTGCAAAAGATGATTGAGGCTGCAGTGCAAAAGACTTTGGCAGCGGGTCGTCGTCCCTCCAGTGTTGCTGGGTCTGTTCGGTCGGCCTCACCAGAGCAGCCTCGTTCTTCTGGTCATGCACCTCCCAGGCCATCTCGCTCTCCTTCTTGCTCCCATGCTGGTCAACTCTCCCCCCTGTCGGATGCGGACATCAGTGACAGCAGTGACTCTGGGTTGTCGGATGACGAGAACCTTCCACCTGATCAGCCGGTGTCTACGGCCCTTTTTCCACAGGCCTTGTTTAGGTCTCTTCTGTTCAAAGCCGTCAATACGGCTCGGCTTTCCTCCCCTGATTCCCATCCTTCTGTTTCTGGGCCGTCTGGGACTTTGGACCCGATGTTCGCTGAGCCACCCAAACCGATTACAACCATTCCTACACCTCCACTTTTCCTGGACGTCGTGAAACGGCAGTGGACTTCCCCAGCGTCAGCTCCTATCCCTTCTTCATCTGACCGTACTAATTTCCAGGTCGCATCTGACCTGGACACTCTTCTGCAGCTCCCGTCAATAGATGCTCCCGTTGCTGCTCTTCTCTCTTCTGCCGCTGTGCCGGGCGATCCTGCTGAGAACTTACGACCTGATGAACGCCGTGCTGATATGGTTCTCCAAAGGGCCCATCTGGGGGCAGCATGGGCCATTAAGGCGGCCTCTACAGCGTCTTTCTTTAACCGCTCCACGTTGTTGTGGCTCCGCCAGTTACAAGAGACATTGTCACCGGAGGATGCTCGTATTAAGCATGACCTCAATAAGATTGTAGCTGCGGTTCAGTTTTCAGCGGACTCCACTCTCAGCGCTGCTCGTTTTGCGGCCAAATCGCTGGCATCTGCTGTGACAGCTCGCCGTTTGACCTGGCTCCGACATTGGCAGGCGGACGCCAGGCATAAATGGAAGCTCGCCTCGGTCCCATTTGGGGGGTCCCGTTTGTTTGGGGACGCCTTAGATCCCTTTTTGACCGAAACCAGAGACAAACGGAAGGTTTTGGCGGCGGTTTTCCGCAGGGGGGATTCCCGCTTCTCTCCATATCCCCCTCGACCCCACCTTCGAGGTAACTCTGTTGGTGGGCCTTCTTCCTCCTCCTTCCCCTCGCCCCGGCCGTACTCAAATTTTGGCAGACAGCGGGGCTCGCAAGATAGGGGATTCCGGGGTAGGTCGTCAGGGTCTAAGCGGCCCTTTCGAGGGGGAGGAGGTCGTTTCATCCGTCGCCGGCGCTAATTACATTTCTAATCCTCCCATTGGCGGCAGATTGGCCATTTTCGTAGCCGCCTGGGAACGGTCCACCTCTGATCAGTGGGTCTTAGCCACTCTTCGTTCGGGTCTAGCTATCGAATTTGTCTCCACCCCCCCTGACTCCTTTGTCTGTTGTCCGATTTCTCGTAATTTGGAGAGAAGGTCCCTTATGGACACAGCAATTCACCATCTCCTGACCATTAGAGCTATTCAACCCGTCCCTGTGGGCCAGGAGCATCAGGGTTTCTATTCCAGGGTTTTCCTGGTTCCCAAATCTTCAGGGGGGTGGCGCCCTATTTTGGACCTGAAACGCTTAAATAGGTACGTGGTGTACCGTAAATTCAAAATGCAATCCTTACAAACTATTCTAGCCGGTGTTCGGAGGGGCGATCTCCTCTCTTCCATAGACCTTACAGAGGCTTATTTGCACATCCCTATCCTCCCCTCCCATAGACGTTTTTTGAGATTTTGTTACGGGGGGGTCCATTATCAATATAGGGCGTTACCTTTTGGTCTCTCCTCTGCCCCCCGTACCTTTACGAAGGTGCTGGCTGCTTTAGCGGCATTTCTTCGTGTCCGTTCTGTTAGACTTTTATGCTACCTCGATGATATTCTCTTGCTGTCCCCTTCTGTTGCTCAGGCAGTGTCGGACGTTCGTCTCACGGTAGAGACGTTGGCGGCCCATGGTTTTTCGGTTAATTTAGATAAGAGTCACCTCTCTCCTTCCACCAGTTTGGTCCATTTGGGAGCCCTGATCGACACGGTTCAGGGTAGGGTGTTTTTGTCCCCTGATAGACAGGCGGGTATCCGTCAGTTAGTTTCCAAGGTGGAAGCCTGCAGGGCCGTTTCCCCTCTTGTCCTCTCCCAACTGTTAGGGAAAATGATTTCTGCCATCTCCATAGTTCCCTGGGCGCAACTGCACGCTCGGGAACTTCAATGGTTTCTCTTGCCGTTGCAGAAGGCGGGCAGAGGCACTTCATTCAGGCCGGTTCCGGTCCCTCCGGCGGTTCGTCGGTCCCTGCGGTGGTGGCGTTCCCCGGCCCTAGCTGCGGGGTCGTTTTTCCTGGAGCCTCAGAGGGTGATAGTAACCACAGATGCCAGCCTCCTCGGTTGGGGGGCCCATTGCCAAGGTCAGTTGGCTCAGGGCACTTGGAGCCCGGCAGAGTCCCGTCGCCCGATCAACTGGCTGGAACTACAGGCGATCTTCCTGGCTCTCAGAGCATTCCGAAGCCTGGTCTCCCACTCACACGTCCTCGTTCTGACGGACAATGTTGCAGCAAAAGCGCACCTGAACAAGCTGGGGGGGACCAGGTCGAGGTCACTTCTTCTGCTGGCCCTGCGACTGGGATTCTGGGCAGAGCGGCACCTTTGCTCCCTTCGGGCAGAGCATATTTCCGGAGCGGACAACTCCCAAGCGGACTGGCTGAGTCGTCGTCAAGTGGACAACGCGGAGTGGCGCCTCCATCCCCGAATCTTCCAGGAGCTGTCTCGGAGGTTCGGCATGCCGCTTATCGACCTCTTTGCAACGCACACGAATGCTCAGCTGCCTCAGTTCTTCGCCAGGTTCCCAGATCCTCAGGCAGCAGGCGTCGACGCTCTTCGAATTCCATGGCCGGCGGGTCTTCTCTACGCCTTTCCCCCGACCTCACTCCTGCCCAGAGTGGTTCGCAAGATCTTGTACGAGCGGGCGGAGGTGGTTCTTGTAGCACCTCATTGGCCCCGGAGACCCTGGTATGCGGACCTTGTGTCCCTCTCGGTGGCCCCATCGTGGCGCATCCCCCTCGAGGACGACATTCTGTCCCAGGGCGCTCTATTACACCCGGACCCTGCCTGGCTCAACCTGACCGTTTGGCGGTTGAGCGGAGCACTTTGACAGCGGTGCATATCCCGCCGGACGTTATTCAGACATTGCAAGCCTCGCGCCGCGCTTCTACGGATCGCATTTACTCTGCCACCTGGCGTGCCTTCTGTTCCTGGTGTTCCAAGTCCGGTGTTTCCGCTCTTCAGCCATCCATTGTGGACATTTTATGTTTTCTGCAGCAGGGCCTGGCACAAGGCCTCTCTTCCAACACGTTACGCAGGCATGTGGCCGCGTTGTCCTCGGTCCTGGTCTGCGGGTCTTTGCCATCCTTATCGCATCATCGCCTAATCCGGCGTTTTCTGCGGGGAGCTACGAATTTGTGTCCTCCTGTAGTGCACAGATACCCTACATGGGATCTCCCCTTAGTTTTGGAGTCGCTTATGGGTCCCCCGTACGAACCTTTGCGAACTACTAGTCTCCGTCTACTCTCCTGCAAGGTCTCCTTCCTTGTGGCGATAACGTCAGCCCGTCGTATTTCGGAGATAGCGGCATTATCCATCCGTTCTGACCTTTGTGTCTTTCATTCGGACCGGGTAGTTCTCCGTTTGGACCCCACCTTCCTCCCGAAAATCAATTCGGTTTTCCACCGCTCGCAGGAAATCATTCTGCCTAATTTCTGCCCGCGCCCTGTTCATCCAAGGGAGCGAAGATGGCACTCGCTCGACGTACGACGGGCTTTGCGGATCTACATTAAGAGGACATCTGTTTTCCGTCGTTCGGAGTCGCTGTTTGTTTCTTTTTTGCCCGTTTCCCAAGGGTGCAAGGTCTCCTCAGCTGTAGTCGGTCGTTGGATTCGACTTACCATCGCTTCGGCATACGACCTTCGATCCCTTCCGCGTCCAGCTCGAGTGACCGCCCATTCCACCCGTAGCGCGGCTACGACTGCTGCATGGGCGACCCAGGCGCCCTTGTTGGAGATCTGCAGAGCGGCTACGTGGACTTCACCGGTACCCTTCATACGCCATTATCGATTGGATCAGTTTGCATCGGCGGAGGCGGCTTTCGGACGACGGGTGCTTCAGCGTGTCGTTGCCGGGGAGACTGTTGTTGCCGACCAGCCGGTTCCCACCCTGAACTCAGGACAGTGAACTGGGGTATGTCCCACACTGGCTGCTGTCTCCACTCTCAATGGAGAAGGGGCGTTGGTCCTACCTGATACGCTCCTTCTCGTTGAGTGGAGACAGCAGCCAGACCCCCCCTTTTTCTCCGGCTGTATTTTCTCTGTCTGTTTTACTCTTCTCTTTACTTACCTGGTGGCAGATACTGCCTTCTGTGCCCACACGCCGAGTCAGTCTTACGAGTCTTCGCCAAAGCTGGGTCTGCCCGGCAACAGAGGCGGGACTTAAAGTTGTTGGCTGACTCAGTCCTTCAATCTGATTGGATGAGTAGTACCCACACTGGCTGCTGTCTCCACTCAACGAGAAGGAGCGTATCAGGTAGGACCAACGCCCCTTCCAATCAGCTGGCCACTGTGTCATTCTCCAGATTTCCTGGCATTGTTTGATAGAACCTTACACATTCTTCTTCCGCAGCTCAACATATAGTCCTCTCTCCCATCTTTGTTTTTCTTTTATTTTTCTTTGAATTTTTTTCCTTTGAATCTGTTCATTTACATTTTTAGCATATCAAATAAAAACTGAGATGTCCTTCTGAATTTTAAGATCTGGAAGACTTCTCTTGTTTTTCCTTGTCTTTAGTGTCTTTTCATATGTTGCATTAATGATGCATTTCTTTTCTAATAGCTCTCTGTTAAGTTCCTTCCTGGGAACTTTCTGTGTCTTGGTTTTGAATTCTCTTTTCTTCTTAGCAATTTTTATTCTTAGGTCTGACGTCCAGATTGCTCTCTTCTTTTTCTTGAGTTATGGTAGTCTCTTTTTACTCAGCTATTCCGGTTCTCTATAAATTAGATTTAAGACTTCAAAGTGATTACTGATGTTTTCTTTTCAAAATGGTGGGTATATGTTTAAAATCATATCATGGAAACTGGTTGGCTTTCTTCTGATGCTTTAGTTTGATTTGGAACTAGAACATGAACAGTTTGTGATCTGTTTCATAGTAATCTCCTAGCCACTTCTTTGGTGTCATAACAGAGCTCATATACTAGCTTGTACCAATAACACAGTCACTTTGATTTCTGTGTATTTCACCTGATAATATACATGGGTATAGGTATTGTTTTGGTTGTTGGGAGACTATGTTAACAATGAAAAAATCACTAGAGTGGCAGAAATCAATAAATCAATGTCTTATTTCACTAGACCATACAGTCCAACTATGTTTTCCTCTTTAATATTTCCAATGTCTTTGGCATTTGGATCTCTTAACTACATGTAACATATCTTGTCAATTTAAGATTGAACTTGACCATAAAACTGATTAAACTCCTCTTCTGCATCAGTGTCTAAAACATCAAAGACACAATTTGGATAATCATATTAAACGTTTTTTATGAAGTTTATTATTCAATAATTGACCCAATTACTTTCCTTGCTATATCCTGATTATGAAAGCAAAACCTCTCTATTTTATTTTATGTGTCCTAAATACTAAACAGTATAATCTTCTAACTAAAAGTGTTCAGTTCTAGTCCATGTCAATGATGTGAATGTATAGTCTGGTCATTACATCTTTTGTAAGGTTAAGTTTTCCTGGGACTATGCTTCTTATGTTCCAGGTTTTGACTGTAATTCTGTATTTCTAGCTTTTCTTTGTCATTTCCTACATGGAACATCAGCAAATAGACTTTTTGAAAGTTTTATTGTTGATAAAACTAATGATAACTTTAAGTGCGGAATGAGATGAAGGCAACATCATGGGACAAAGGAAGAAAATAAGTGTTGCTAATACAAGCTAGTCAACTTACAACTACAATTGGGACTGCAATCTCGGTCATTGACCAAAGCTGTCATTAAGTGATATGGCGATGTGATTGCTTAACTCAATGACTACAATCCTGGCACTCCCAGTTGTGGTCATTAAGTGATATCCCAGGTCATTAAGTGGACAGAGCGAAAAAGTTTGTGAAGAATTCAGGTCCCTTCTATGCACAGAACTGAGCTGCAAGAATGGAGCTCAGATTTTTAGGATCTGAGGTGTTTCTCCACCCTGCCAAAGGAATTTGGCTGTTCTCTATGTACAGAAGAGAACTGTTCAGTGGGCTGCAGGAACAGAGCTCTGATCATCGTAAGTGCACACAGGTTGCCAAATACCCAGATTGCGATCATGTGACTGTGGTGATGGGGACAGCAATTTTTATGATACCCTTTCTTAGGCTATCATAATTTTGAACAGTCATGAACCAACAGTCATAAATTGAAGATTCTGTATGATTATGCCATAGTTAAGTACATTTGGGGATATGGCATTGAGAAACAGTGACAAAGATTATATCATGAATCAGATTTGTTGTTATGGGAGATTGAGGAAAGAATTTTAGCAATATTTTTATCAGTGAAACTATATTACTTGGTGACAGGAACCTTGCATACCATACTGTATATTGGTACCTCCAGCAACTTGCAGGTTTTTTCTCCATTCTCTAGTTTTTATTGTCCAGAAACAATATTTTCTTCAATTGGAAGTGATATACAAACAAAGGTTGCACACATGTATAGCTAAATTATACTTTTCAGCTGTGCTGAATCAGTGTCCTTCCTCTGAAACCAGGAGACCTCTGAAAATAGTTACAACAAAATGGAATTTTAGGGTCAGCTACTTTTAAAAAGTATTTCTTGATAATCATAGGTGAGGAACTAATACTGAATTACATAACCCCTTCAAAAGATATTTACTTCTTCATGTGACTGCTAGTTCAACATACATTGATAAGTACAAAAGAGCAATTGAATAATAGGAACAATCTTGGTCAATGATTCTCAACATTTTCTTCACCATGGATCCCCTTTAAATACCCTGTAGGCCATGGGCTATGGATCACCAAGATTTAAAGATTTAAATCATAAAATTTCTTCAAACCTTTGTTTGGTTTGAAGAAATGATTTGGAGCCCCTGTGATGACATCATGGCCCTCACAGGTTAAGAACCATTGGTCTTGTTAATTTCTACACTCTGATTTGAGTCAAATGTTTTTAAACAGTCATTCCAAACTGATGTCTTGATCTTGATCATGATGTATTTGATATTAATGTGATGCCTGACTGTGAACTGATTTTGGGTGATAATTCTAAAGCCTATGTTTACGATACCATAATTCCCAATTTGTATAAATTGTAATCAGTTATATCCAGAAGGCCTCATTCTTAAGAACATCAGAGTTCTATTTTGAACATGCTAGCATTCTAGCATTCTGAACATTTGCTGATCCTTTCCTTGATTTTGCATTCTCTCCTCTCCAAGAAATAAACCTATGGAAATATCATGTAGTCACAGCTGTTTTATTGTTTGAATATATCATTTTTAATTGATAAAAATGCTTCCATTTTCTCATATTGTATTTCTAGCAGCTTCAGAACATTTCCTACCCTAATCAATGTGTGTTCTTTTGTCCTTTCTATATATTTTTGGTTCACGTGTTGCTCATCCCTGTGGGAGGAAAGTTGGCCTTCAATTAGCAAGCATTCATGACAAGCCTGTGTGTTATCTTCCCCTTCTGTTGCTGTGGAAACCACTGGTATTAAAAAGAATGGCTGGGTCAGCTGTAGAGTTTTTCAGCAGCCTACTTAACAGTGGTTATTAAAAATGAGGATGGGGAGGAGAATTACACACCGGTAGGGAGAAGGGTTATCACTGAATTAATTCAGTGCATAGGAAAAAAATTATGATTGTAGCAGAATTACTTAGGTTTTATTTTAAAACTCCCAATGGATATTGGGAGTTCTGACACATTCAAATCTTCTAGCAGTTTCAGATTTAGGCGTTGCTTTTCTACCCAGCCTTTTGCTGAAATGGTTAATAAAAAGAGAGCTTTAGTGAATTCCATTACAGATTTTATTTCTCAGAACAGTGGTGAGCAGAAGGGGAGGGTGAGAAGAAATCTGTGAAACCAGAAAAGAAAATAGTTTTTCAGAAGGTGTGTACAGTGTCTGAAGAACATTGTATTTTTGGAAGCCAGCTATTAATCTCTCTTGGGAGTGGAACATCCAGGATCATTCCTGGCAGTCCTGACTACAGTAATATGGTTGTTTGCTAAGACTTGCCAAAACATGAATAGATAATATTATTTTGTTTTTTTACTGATCACAGTTTAGGAGTACTCAGGATGATAATTTTCCAAGTCTTGAGATATTTTGCATCAATTTTATTGGCATTCTTCATTTTCTGTTGGCCTTTGCTGCTATTACAATTGCAAACCAGACGTTTAAGTGCAACCAAAATTAGTTCATAAGGAGCCATTCTTAGTACATTTATAGTTTTTAAACTTAGTGAGATTACTTAATCTTGGCAGAGTCAAACTAAATGAAACTCTATTCCCTTCCAAGACCTTCCCTGCTCTGCTATTCCTGTTATATTTCCTGTCAAAACTTCCACATCCTCTCCAGCTGCTGTCTTATTTAATGGGGAAAATAGAGCTATTAGAAGGAAAATAACTTTTGAAAGTTGCAGTTAAATTAACAAAAAATATTGCAGAGCGGGTAAGAAAGTAATATTCTATAGTGAGATAAATGTTTTCTATCTTTTACAACAATTCTTAGGAAAAGGAAAGTATTTGAAATTGGAGCATGGATTCCCTTCTCTCTCTTCAATCCCCAAAAGAGAAGTGACTGAGGTCTATTGTCTCAAAAAGCCCCAAAAGCCATAAATGTTGGTAATACAGTAATTAAATAATTAATGCAGTAGCTGCTGTATATAAGACAGAATTGCATGTAAGAGTGTGGTAAAGCTGCTTTCCTCTCATATCTCAAATGCACATTTACCTCTTAAAATATGCAAAATGCAGGAGAAGTAATAGCAAGAAGGTTTATGCTTGGCTAAGCCATGGAGGGATTAAGTACTGGCTTACTGTATGCCTTTATTGTTTTTCTAGCAACTACAAATCTTTTTCTCACTGTGATTTATTTAGGTTGGTAACATCCTATCCACAGATATTTACAGCATCCCCCTGAAACAAGGTTTAAAATTTGAATTAAAAAAAATAATTGAAATCTTTTCTGCATTTTACTTATCACAGATTTAACAATCTATTAAGAGTTTTGAACATCTGAGACTTGGAAAAGTGCTGACCAACTGATTAGTTCACTTGGGAAAAAAGCCTGCTGACATACAATCAAATATACTTGTAAAATAAATGCAATATTCTCATATTAACACTTGTAAATAAGCTCTATTTGCATGGAGATGAAAATATTTTTTTTATTTTAAAACAAAAATGAAAACCCTACGTGAAGGATCATGTTTATCATTTAATTACAACTCCAAAGAGTTACTCATGATTAGTGGTTATAATACAGAACACTATAAAAATCATTAATGAACTAGAATAGATCACCAAAACATAGTTAGAAAAGTATGTGGTGCATATTTTTGCTGTGGCAGTGGACAATTATAATTGGGTCTTTGGTGTTCTCTGGGCTTCGTGATTTTCTTGTAAATGTTTCATTACCAAACAGATCAGTGCAATTATAATTAACAATTATAATTAAATAATATAGACTGGTTCTTCATGAAGATGCTTTGAAACTAATTATGTTATTTAAAATCAAAATTAATCCATCTGATAAACATTGATTCTTTACTGAATCTTTATTTTCTGTAATTCATAAATATGGGTTTGGTGTCTGCTCAGCTTCCAGAACGTAGGGATTTTTGGCAGACACTTTGCCTTTCCTGCATATCATGCACACTTGTCTGTGCACCTTCCAGTGATCTTAGTTTTTATTTGGGTACCACAACAAAGAACTTTGGTTTTCTAAAGCCTTGGTTCTCAACCTGTGGTTTGTGGACCTCTAGGGTGCCACAATGTTCTCACAGGGAGTCCGCGAAGGCTTGAAGAAATGTTACGATTTAAAACTTGAGTTAAGTCTTGGGGGTCCGTGGCTATGGTCTGTGGTGAAGAAATAGTTCTAAAGCATTTCAAGTCAGACTGTTTGAGTTTTTTTAATTTACTTTTAGGTATTCTTTTCTGATCTAGTGGAATTTAAAGTTTTCTTCTACAAGTACAATGCTACAGAAGCTTATGCCTCATGGATGTATGCATAAAAAGGCCTCCCATACTTGTTCATTATGCCTTAAAAGCAACTGGGAATAGGCTCTGAAGATTGCAGACATGCTCCCTATTGCATTAATTTCAATATTTTGTACTGATCCTGCCTTAAATGGCTGTTGAAAATTGAGGGGTCCTTGGTGCTCTCTGAGCTTGTTTGTTTTCTTGCAGATGTTTTATTACCCAAAACTAGGTAACATCATCAGTGCTCCTGCCAGTGCAACCTGTTGAAAATTCTCAGATCTGTCTGTTTGGAAGAACTCAAATCTATTTGGAATCAGTTCCCAAACCTTATATGAAAGGATTGAATGCACCTTTAAGAAAATCAATTATATACATATACATTGAATGCAACAACATACAATATAGAATCTGAATGGTAATAATAAATTCTGCTCGTGTTATAACTTTCATGTTTGCCACACTTATGAAACTGCAAACTTTGCTTTTTTTTTAAATGAAGCTTATCCCATGTTTTGCAATAGTGTTCTGTTTTATTATGCTTCTTATAACAAAACATGAAAGGCGAAATATGCAGTTCCAAAGAACAAAAATGTAGTTAGAAATTCAAATACAAATCATGCAAATATTATCTGAGGAAGGACTAACCTAAATGTAAACAATGAAATAAATGGCTTAGAATTCAAGCTATAATAATAGATGCAGAAAGCATAGCCATTTAAAATGTGTATAATGGTGCCTGGATATATTACATACTTACAAATAATATGTATAATAGCAATAGAAATAGCATTTAGGCTTATATACCAACCCAACACTTTCTGGGCAGTTTACAATGTAAGCATTATTTGCATATAGCCCACAACAATCTGGGTCCTCATTTTGCCGACCTTGGTGGCACAGTTTACTGACCTTGGTGATGCAGTTTACCGACCTTTTATTTATTTATTATTTAAATTTATATACCGCCCTTCTCCCGAAGGACTCAGGGCGGTGAACAGGCAAAATTTAAAACACATACAGTATAAAAATTAAAAGAATTAAAACAGAATTAAATCAGTTTGGCTTCCCTAAATTTTAAAACCCTTTCCCCATAAAATAACCCATTAAAATTTTAAGCCAGCCCGGCTTGCTGGAATAAGAAGGTCTTTAACGCTCGGCGGAAAGTACGGTGGTCCGGGATCAGTCGTATTCCTGGGGGTAGCTCGTTCCAGAGGGCGGGTGCCCCCACAGAGAAGGCTCTCCCTCTGGGGGTCGTCAGTCAACATTGCTTGACCGACGGCACCCTGAGGAGACCCTCTCTGTGGGAGCGAATTGGCCGGTGGGAGGTTATCGGTGGCAGAAGGTGGTCTCGTAAGTACCCGGGCCCTAAGCCATGGAGTGCTTTAAAGATGAGAACCAATACCTTGAAGTGCACCCGGAAGACCACCGGGAGCCAGTGCAGCTCGCACAGGAGAGGTGTTACATGGGAGCGCCATGTCGCCCCCATAATTACCTGCACGGTCGCATTCTGACCAGCTGGAGCCTCCGGGTGCTCCTCAAGGGGAGCCCCATGTAGAGAGCATCGCAGTAGTCCAGGTGAGAAGTGACGAGGGCGTGTGTGACCGTGCATAAGGAGTCCCGATCCAGAAAGGGCCGCAACTGGCGTATCAGGCGAACCTGATAAAAAGCCCCCCTGGCCACGGCCGTCATATGCTCTTCTAAAGACAGCCGTGCATCCAGGAGGACGCCCAAGTTACGAGCCCTCTCCGTGGGGGCCAATGACTCACCCCCAATAGCCAGCGATGGCACCAGCTGGCTATATCGGGACTCCGGCAACCACAGCCACTCGGTCTTGGAGGGGTTGAGTTGGAGCCTGTTCCTCCCATGCAGACCCGCACGGCCTCCAGGCACCGGAACATCACTTCAAAGGCATCGTTGGGGTGGTCGGGTGGAGATGTACAGCTGAGTGTCATCAGCGTACAGATGGCACCGCACCCCAAATCCATGGATGATTTCACCCAGCGGCTTCACATAAATGTTGAACAGGAGAGGCGAGAGGACTGACCTTGCGGCACCCCGCAAACAAGGTGCCTCGAGGTCAACCTCTGCCCCCCAGCCAACACGGACTGCGACTGGTCGGAGAGATAGGAGGAGAACCACCGTAAGACGGTGCCTCCCACTCCCAACCCCTCCAGCCGGCGCAGCATGATACCATGGTCGATGGTATCAAAAGCTACTGAGAGATCTAATAGGACCAGAAGAGAGGAACATCCTCTGTTCCGAGCTCTCCAGAGATCATCGACCAACGCGACCAATGCCGTTTCTGTGCTGAACCCAGGTCTGAAGCTGGACTGGAACGGATGCAGATAGACAGTTTCATCCAGGTACTGTGGGAGCTGCCGCGCAACCACACTCTCAACAACCTTCGCAACAAAGCGAAGGTTGGAGACTGGATGGTAGTTAGCCAAAACAGCTGGATCCAGAGCAGGCTTCTTGAGGAGGGGCTTTACCACCGCCTCTTTCAAGGCGGGAGGTAAGAAACCATCACCTTGGTGGTGCAGCCTTCCTTGCCCTGGAAGTAAGGAAGGCTGAGTCAACCTTGAGCCCTGTCAGGATCAAGCTTCAGGCTGTGGGCAGAGTTTGCCTGTGATACTGCACTACCAGGGTTCCAAGTCCTGTACATAATGCAGAAGACTTCATGTAGCTTGTGCCCTCAGAGATTAAAGTAGTCATAACCTTTGCACTGATCCTTCAAGAATTAACCTCAATTGATATAGAAATATAGCGTTAGTCGATTTACAAAGAAAAATATTTTTTTATCTTGAATTTTTATTAAAAAAATTAAAAAACAAACCCCCCCCAAAGGTTTTTTTTACAGAAATGAACAAAAAAAATAAGCAAGACATTAAAAAGTACATTAAAAAGGGCAGAAACACATATACACATATTATTTCCACTAGTTTAACACTGATTAAATATAATTCAACAATATTAGTATTCCATCCCCTGCCAAACAAGCTCAAAATTTTTAAACTTCTAACTTTATTTGAAAATTATTAATTTGTCATCTACCTATTATATTAATAACAAAACAATTAACAGAAATGATAAAAAAGAAGACAAGATTAAAATTTCAAAACCCTCTGTTAACAATCTATTTTTGTATTTAACTTATAGAAAGTTTACCACAGCTTCTTTACTATCCCAAACCATCTCAGCTGTTAACTCTGATTTGTCCTTGGTCAAATATCTTTGTTTTCTTCTAAATAATATCTCTTATCAGTTGGTTAAATATAATAAAACTATTCTCCAAAATCGATCTATTTTCCAAGAGTCCAGAAGAAATTGTTTTCCAGTTGAATATAATAAATCCATTCCCCAATTTCCCTCAGTCTTCTCAAGGGAGACTAATTTATCACTTATTCATTCAGTCAACTCTAAGTTTGTAAGGTCCTTATTTCTTTCAGTCTTCTCCACCAAATTTTCCAATTTCAAACCAAGTTCCTTTTGTAAATCTGGTTTAACTGCAGTTACTTGCATCTGGGCATTCTTTGTAGCATTATTATTTTGTCAAACTTTTAAAAAGTTTTCAAATTGGGTTTGTATGTTAAAAAGCAGTCTTTTCACAAATGCCAGTCAGAGTGGCTTTTCTATAAACTGATACATTATTTGCTCTCTTGTAGTTTAGCAACCCAAGATAAGAAAGCTCTTCAAGGACAGAGAACAAAGAATGCTTAAGTGATATTCCTCACAGTAAAAAATGTATAGAGAAATAGGGAGGGTATCTTTTGGGATATTTCAATCCAAAATTAAAAGAAAAATTTAAAAAAACAAGCTCCAAACTTTTTGCAAATTAATAAAATGCAAAATCCCTGTAGTGAAAGTCCAATATAAATGTAAATCAAGTGAAGACACTTTCACTACCCAAGAACATGCTATAACTTCCTTACGGAAAAGGAATAGTTATTCAAAACAGCAAAGTAAATCCCCCCCCCCCCAAAAAAAAAAAGAGAGAGAAAACAGATAAAGTCTAGCAGGGGATTAAAATAAATCAGCATTCAACCAGTCAATTAACTTTTAGAGATAAAAAGCAAAGTAAAATAGAAACTTCAAGTAGTTAAAACCCAGACTTGGTTAAAAAAATGATCAGCCAAGAAGAAAAGACCTGACTTTCTAGCCTCTCCTACTGGGAATTGCAATCTTCAAGATTCCTCTATCCAGGTTGGGTCCATGGTCATCCAAAAGTCATCTTGGATCATTCCTAAGTGTTTCCATTGAAATCGAGGGAGCAGCATTTCCAAACAGCCAACTTTGGCAGCAAAATCAGTAAATCATCGGCAGGAGAGAAAAATCCTCTTAATGATCAGCAGCCATCTTGTGGGAGAGTCTTATAAAGGAATATCTTGATATGGTAAAAGAACAATTACTGTATTCCCATCTGCATTCTTGCGCTGATGACAACCTGATTAAGCCCAAATGAGGTTGCCTCCTGCATAGTTAAGATAAAGTATATGATGTTAAAATCTACCTAAGTTGTATGTAAAATTTTACCAGTGAAACGTAATGAAAGTCAAAACATAAAGTTATCCATGCTGGACCAAATATAAACGCAGAACAGAACGACAATATTCATACATACAGTAAGTTCAACCTAATATGGACAGTATTGTGGGTAACTTTTGAAAAACTTAGGTAACTTATCAATAGGTAATGGTCAAGAAAACATAAAAGAGTATCTGTCAAAGCCTTATGGTATCAGCTAGCATATTGCGGCATTATATATAGAATATTATAATGAACTTGTTACAATATGTAAAATAGTAAGCATTTCATTACAGGTACTTACTGTATGTCATGAGAAACAAAGCAGAGATGATCAATATTCTAAAAGAGCATATACAGGCTTTATACCATGCAGTTCTATGAGCTTAATGTTAAGACAAAGAATGGGAAGTGATTTTCCTGCACTAACTTCCTTCTTTCCATTCCTCCTGGTCTTTTCTAGGCAGGACAGGGATGCTTGCTGGTCTCTTACCCAGTTTTGCTGTGGATATTATGTCAGGTACTCTGCCATCTAACACTTTCTGTTCTTCTGTTTTCTACTGTACCTTGTTCGTGAATTTATTCTTTGCTTTTACTTGTAGCCTTACCTCTTCAATAACTCTGCAACTTATGGAGAGTAGGGGTGAGTGGTAAGGTTTTTAACAGGTCAAGATGAGATGTAAAAAGAGTGTTTTATTCATTTATTAATTAGATTTATATCTTGGCTTCCCTTCCAATAACTCAGAGGCTAGGATTGTATAAGTGAATATGGATACTTCGTGGGAAGTATGTTTATGTTCTAAATACTAATTATCAATTATATTAATATTAAGATCATGGTTGAGTGAGTTTGAAATGCTAGCGATGTATGAATGTCAATCCCAAGCCTCATTTTATAGGTTACTATTATTGTTTCACACCATATTCAGTAAGGAAGCTTACATTATTTAGAGATCAAATGTACTGTATTCTTAAAAAAATGTTCCCATTTAAAACATAAAAAAAGAAAAGAAATTATTATCATGAGTGTGTTGCATGGGTCTACTTTCTTTGCGTCATCATCTTCCCTGCTTTGGCCCTCCTATTCCAAAAAAAAAAAAAAAGATCCTGGCAACATAAAAACTGGCCATTCTTTATCTCATGCCACATTCAGAGCACGTTTTACCAGTATGTTTTCTTGAGATGTATTGGTTTTCATTCCCAACAAGAATGATGGATTCCTGATCATTTGATTTGAATACCAGCATTTATGGACAGCATATTAGGGAATTTTGATTCCATTACTAGCCTTTTATACCTAGCCTACTGTAATTATACCAGTTTACAACAATTGGATGTATATATTCTAGTATAAACATACATTGATAAAGAATTGTTAGTTTCCTGATCTTTTAAAACAAACCTACTTAAAAAACCTACTTAAAAATCTAACAGTTCTTTTTCAACACTACATGCTTCTTCATAAATCCAATAAAGTCGTAATTTTAGTTACATAAAATAGTCATCATTTTAGCTTGTATTCAAATTAAGGATAGCTTCTTTTCTATTGACATTTAGAAAGATCACGAAGCTATATTTTATCTGTTGAGGTGCCAAACAATAAGGGAATAGCTGGCCAAGGAATGGCTAACTTCAAGATTAATTATTGATAGAAGATAATGTTATTGCTCTGGATTGAACTGTGGGATCCTTGGTGCTCTCTGAACTTGACAGTTTTCTTGCAGTCGTTTCATTACCTAGTAACTGATGATCTTACCTAGTTTGGTGATAATGTTACCCAGTTTAGTAATGAAACAACTGCAAAGATATCACCAAGATGGTATCAGAGAGCATCCAGGCCACACAAATTGATTATTGCTGTAAGATATCTTTTATTATGAGTTTTTATGATTTGGCAACTTTATGATGTTTGAATTATTGCATATTATATTACACTGTTTTATTATGTCATTATTATAAAATTAATTATTTTATTCATTATTTCATTGCTTAATGTATTTCAAAATAATCCCATACATATATTCTAGACGGAAATCCTCACGCCTCTTTATGCCCAATTTTTTTTGGCTGTTCATTCAGCTAACAAATTCGAATTTTGATTAGCAGAACAAATATCCATTTGAAATGAGCAAAAAGAGGATTTAGAGCTTTTCATTTCATAAACATGTGTGTCATTATATTGCCATTCTCCTTAATACACTATACAAAATGTATTACTCCTTATAGACCCTCTCAGGAAATACTATTTCTTCTGTCTTAAATAGTTCTAGGATTGAGATTCATGGGTCTACTTTTAATTTAAACTGGTTTTATCAAATAAGTATAATGAGCTAAAGATCAGCATTTGTTTTCAGCCTATGTATTGTGTAATTCATTTATTATTTGTATTTCATTGATCAATTAATCAGTTATTGGTTGACACCTCCAACTTTTATTCATATGTCTTCTTTTTGTTTACAGAATGGATGTTTGTAGGCTTGGTGATCCTCGGGTTTTTCCTTTTCTTTCTCCTAGTTGGCATTTGCTGGTGCCAATGCTGTCCTCATAACTGCTGCTGTTACATTCGTTGCCCTTGCTGTCCAGATACCTGCTGTTGTCCACGAGCATGTGAGTAACTGTATAAAATGCGGATTAAAGTATAAACAAATCTTTAATCAAGATACATTGTCTGTCTGGTATATTTCTTTATATAAAGAAAAATTATGTGCTAAGAGTCATGGTGGCACAGTGGTTAGAATATAGTACTGCAGGCTACTTCTGCTGACTGCCAGCTGCCAGCAGTTCAGCAGTTCGACTCAGCCTTCCATCTTTTCAAGGTTGGTAAAATGAGGACCCAGATTGTTGGGAGCAATATTCTTACTCTGTAAACCGCTTAGAGGGGTCTTAAAGCACTGTGAAGCAGTATATAAGTCTAAGTGCTATTGCTATTCATGGGATTGAAAGCTATAGTTAGGGTACATATAGTATAAAAATCAGTATACAAATCTAAAACTTAAATTATCTGGCCTTTCAGAAGACTAAATTTCATATAAATGTTGTTACTCATGGGATAGCAATAAGATATTTCCAGTCTAGATGAAAACATGTTTAACTAGTTATGTACTGTATAACTACTGGAGGCTGAATAAAGTTGGACTACTTTGTTTTATGACATTTTAGAATACTGTTCCTCAACTTCAGTAACTTTAGATGAAACTTTAAAATGAAAGCCTATGCATCTTAAAGTTGCTGAAATTGGGAAACATTGCTTTAGAACAGGAGTCCCAATCTTTCTGGTACCAGGAACCAGTTTCCTGGAAAATAATTTTTCCATGGACTGGAGGAGGGGGGATGGTTTTGCATGTAAGGTAGATTCCGCACATGGTGAGATGAGGCTTCGCTTGCTTGCTCGCCGCTTGCATGGCCTGGTTCCTAACAGGCCATGGACAGGTTGGGGACATCTGCTTTAGTACATTTTTAAAACATGTCTGTTGGTATAACTTCTTTTAGCCTTTTGTATAAACAAGTTACTGTTTTGTTTTTTTATTTAACTTGTTGTATAGCTGACTATAAAGTTTACACTTTATTTGTACTGCTAGTGTAGGATAATGTACCTAATTGTGAGATTTTTTTGCTAGCACACCCAGATTTTGTCAGTCTTCTTATCTGCAATTCTACAAGCTTTCTCAAGAGCTCATCTAAAAGTGTTGAGATCTTTGAAATTAATATGGATAATGGCACAGACAATTTGCAGGTTTCTCTGGTTTCAATTAACAGGTATATTAGCACCTAGCACAAAGCCACCATTGGGTGTGAGTTTGCAATGTTAACTTTTAAAAGTGTTATTTTTTTAAAGCTGCTGTTTAATTTTTGATGATTTAAATGTTTTTCATAACATTTCAGCAGCTTCAATCAACAGTGGTAGCTAAATGACATTTAAATTCATCTGCAAATTCAGTTAGTTAAAAAGAACCGGATTATTGTACTGGAGAAGATAGGTATGCATTCTCAATGAATGCATATATAAAATGGCACTAATCTTTCTGAATCAAAATGACTATATGGCGAGAAAGAACATTCATACGATCTTTTTGTGCACATTTTTGTTTGTATTAGTCCTACTTTGTTACCATATCTGTTCAACAGGTTGTCCTTTTATACTAACTTGAAGCTGTCAATGGTAGTAAAGGTCAACTGCTATGAGATTAAGGGAGGAATCACTGAGTTGGAAATATGAGGTTCCTGAGTTCAGCCCCCTCCTCAGCAAGAGAGTGACTGGTTATATTTTTTCGAATTTCATTTATATCCTGGACTTGTCTATTCAATTGTTCAAATTTTGTACAACTAACCAGTTCAAAAACCAAATTTTCCTGTGGCACTAATATGTAAATTGTGTTCTGGAATATCTTCTAGTGAGATTGCTTCTTTAAAATGAGTTCACTAAATTTCCATTATAATGCTTATTCCTTCATGTTTCCAGGATCGAGGAGAAGCTAGTCTGGCAAATCTTCTGAGTTGTGCTCAGCTAATGATTTTAGGTTTTCTATTTTCCAATGTAGCCTACACTCCTGAGATTTTCTCATGGAATCCAATTCGAATAGTGATCAGATCCAATTCTTCTTCATTTTTCACATTCAGCCAAGATTGTCATCTGCTAGCTAAACAAGAAAAGGACAGCTGCTCATTGATATATTTTAAGTATTGTTTGTTACTCTTTTTTCAGTGTATGAAGCTGGAAAAGCTGCAAAAGCTGGATATCCTCCAGCAGTCACATCAATCCCAGGTCCATACTGTATCCCTACTGTTTTGGGTAGTGGCGTCCCATCTCATGCTGTCCTTGTCGAGAAGTCACATCTACCTCCCTTGGCACCAAGTGAATCTGGTGCAGGAACACAAAGTGGTAATCTCTTCCTCCCTCCCTCCCTCCCTCCCTCCCTCCCTCTCCAATATGTTGCTATGCCACTTCATTTCTGGAATGTTAAAATAAATAGAATTTATAACAGAATCAGTTATAATTCAATCAATTGGATGCACTACTAATTAGAAAAGCATAAAATTTCCTTATCCTGCTTTTATATAGTCAATTGACTAATCAAGAAAGTTATCCTAGTATTATCTTATCTCTAAATGTCAAATGAAGAGCTATGTTTTATGACTGTCTAAAAATGAATTTAGGAGTAGTTGTGGCAGATATCTAGTTGGGAATGTTTCTGTTTGCAAAGGAATAGGAAAACCATGAAGAAAATTTGAATTCTGGATTCAGTGAAGATTACATTCAATTGATGCTGGGATTCCTAGCAAACTCTCTCTGTCAGATGTTACTGAATGGGCAGATGAAATTCGGAGAAAGCTAGAGTAAAGAGAGACAGGTAGAAGCTGACCCAAGCAGGGCTTTAAAGATGACAAGCAGCACTTTGAAGTGGACTTGGAAACCTCCCCATCATCAGTAGCTAGTAAAGGTTTATTATTTAATAAAATATATTTCTAAATACTTAAAAACTGCTAGGACAGTTATACATCATAGGACAATAACCTCCTAATGGAATATTAGATATTTGTTTCCTAGAAAGACTACATTTACTAATCACTTACTTCTCTATGCAGTGCACAAGGGTTACCGAATACAAACTGATAAAGACAGAGATTCTATGAAGGTGCTATACTATGTTGAGAAAGAATTGGCCCAGTTTGATCCAGCCAGAAGGATGCGAGAGAGATGTGAGAAACAATTTTATCAACTATTTCAACCTAATGCTGTTCAATTTAAAATATTATGGAATTTTAACATAGACCTCCCACTGCCATGCTCACCACCATATTCTATCCTTTAGGTAACACTGGTTCCAGGTGTTGTTAGTAAAAAAGTGCTAATTTTCAAAAATCCTTAGGAGAAATTTTCTGGATGCTTGATAAATCTGTTAATCGTATAAATTAAGTTACATAAACATGTTATCCAGTTCATATATTGCAGTGGGAAGGAGGTTGGAACTTTCATGTGACTTTTTCAATAAGTACAAAAAATATTCAATTAAATGAGCCACTGCATGCAATGCTGTATAAAATAAGACCTCTTACTTCAATAAGAATCAAGGATTAGAACTGCCTATTTCCTCGATTGTTTAGCTAATGAATATATGGCTTACTTTTTAAAAGTAGTTTAAATATTGTTTATGTCATAAACTAGTAATATATAATATAATCCACTTTTAACCAATTTTCTATAAACCAGATTTTAAAAAGATTTAACAAGTAGCTTAGGAAGAAGATAAATTAGCTATATTACCATTTCCACTGTGAATAACTGAGTCATTCATTGAAGTGTTTTTTTCCTAAAGAATATTATAGCAGGTGCATGTCCACAAATTGCTACCCACGGATACTTTATCTTATATCTATCTGTATATAGCAATCATTTCAAGTGAAACAAAATAGTAACCCAAGTCATTGACTCATCTAGTCCTCTCAGATTTGATGAATACTGGGGTTTTTATGTAAAAAATAATAATTGCTGCTGTCTATTTTTAGCACACACGTTCAATAGACTCACTTTAAAAGAGCCAGTACATTCTAGCTGTCTCAGACATGCAGGCTGCCTCAATCAATTGATAGGCAGACTGAAGGAATGACTTTAAACATAGTTCTGAGAAAAACTAGCAAATTACATGGTGTTCTACAACACTCATCACTGAACATGCTGCCATTGCCACCCACTAAGAATACTATAAAAAGGTTCCCTCCAGATTGGAATGCCTAGGATCCAAATGTCATTGCATGCAGTGGGATAAGCAATGGGGGTGATGGGTGGGAAACATCAAGTCATTGTGAAAAGCTGCATTTACCATTCCAGAAAAAGTATTACTGAGATCCCATATTTCTGACACCATAGAAATAATGCATATGAAAATGTTTACATTATAATATAAATGTCACATTGGTTTGATATGCTGTTCTATAAGCAGACTTCACTATAAAGGCACCACTTTTTAAGATGTAGTCTCTATTTTTTTTCCCTGAACTTTTTTTCCCCCTATTGAGCTCTGATCTGCAGTCATTTTTGTAATATTTTTAAACTGGACCAATCTTTAAAATTAGACTTACCAGACATTTAGTTCTTTAAAAAATGTATAGCCTCCCACTGTTCAAAGAAACTTTTCAAAGAAATGTATAAGCCATAAACTCAAAATAAAGGAATACATCTAAGTGAAGTAAGCAAAGCAATAATCACTTCTGCATTCTATACTAGCAGCATTTTTTGTGCCATCTTCAAGAACAGATCCAGAATAACACACCCATATCAAGTTCATTGCAATAACTCAAATATGCATATGTTACCAGGGCATGGATTATCCCTGATCAGAAGGGCATGCCAGCAGCTGCCAGCATTCAAGTGACAGAAGAAAATCTAATACCCCAACACTGTGTACCACCTTCTTTGTAGGGAATAAATAGTAATGTCACCCAGAACTGAACTTTTTTCCAGTTCATAGACAATCAATCCACAGTGTTTCCATCTTGTTGGATTCAACTTCTGCTTATTGATCCAATTACAGGCAAAAGTAATCTACAAAAAAACCTACCAATTAGAGCTAGAGATATCGTCAGTATACAAATGATACTCAACTCCAAATCTACTGATGATAGCACCATAATAGAATTAATATAGATATTAAACAAGAGTGATAAAATGGATCTGTTCTGGAGCCAGGGACTCTGTAGTCCCTTAATCTTTTCTGGAGTAGGCACCAAGCCATTGAAAAATAATGCTTCAGCTGTAGATGGTAAAATATTAAGATTAAATCCAGGAGAGATTAGAAAGTTGCACTTATCCTGTATTTCCCATTGAATCTGTTATCTAGCAAAGAAACCAAAGTAGCTTCAGTGCCAAACCAGGCCTGAAAGCAAACTGGAACAGGTCTAGTGTATCAATATTATCCAATAACGCATAAATAAATTGTTTATCATCCTATCAAGCATTTTGCCCAAGCAATAATATCTGTAATAGGGCAATAGTTCTCAAGTATCTCCCAAGTCTAAGGTGTGGTCTTTAGAAAGGATTAAACCACCACTTTTTTTCGAGCAGAGAAGGCATTTACCTCTCCCTGGATCAATATCATCAGTTCCTGTCTGCTAGATGTAATAAGCAAAATGGACAAAAATCAAATTTGCAGGTGATAGGTGGAACATATTGCTATCCTCAATTCTCGGAAACTGAAACTGGTCAACTAAAACATGAACTCTTGGTGATCTATATCTCTCTCCAGATTCAGCTATAATAGATGCAAACTAAGTCCTTAGCAAATTCACCACAGTGAACAAGCTAACATTTCAGGAGCTGTCATTACTGGGTCATTGTTGAAGAGTCTGTTCACTACCTGAAACAGTTCTGCCAAACAGCAATGTTACAAGTCTAAATTAACGTTTCTTGCTTCTTCACTGTCACCTCTAAGGCCACTTTAGCCACTTTAACCAGAGAGGTTGTTGGAGAACATGATGATTAATATGCCAGCAATACTACTATCTGGTCCAGTACCAAATACATGGAAACACTGAATATTTCCTTATAAGAATGGTGAAATCTTTATGAAAACATCAGCACTCCCTCCTTGGTCCTCCAAACTAGGTTGCCCTGAAATTATTACTTAAATGAGCAGAGAGGATGAGAATAATGCTATCAATATCTGCACCCAATTTTTGATAATGTATGTCAATCAGTCCTCTCATCTGCACTGAAATAATGGGTAGAATGTTAGTAATAAAGTGACCTAGTTTCTTAAAGCATCACCAAAATAACAGAAGATGCCTGGAATTCTTGATTTGGAAATGGGACAGCTTTCAAACATTTAGCCTGTTATTTTTCTTTATTTGACTAATTGTGCTCCCAGTGATACATCTTCCATTGCCTGAAAACTCCTTCTTCTATACACCCATCCTGCAGCAAATACCAGTACTAACATCCTTAGATACTGTATATACTTAGCAGTAATAAACAGTATGCCAACAAGTATAACAAAGCACACATATAACACAAGCAGAAGGCCTTGACCTTTAAATTGCTCAGTTTTTCTAGGGATTCCTAATGGGGCTATCTTATTTGATTCTTTTGGGAACAACCACACTGGCAACTTCCTCATTGGCCTCAAAGAAATGAATCCTTCCCACTCAGGTCTTAGTCAGATGGAGAAATGCTAAGTCAATTATCTCAGGCCTTTCCAGCATCACCAGTACCAAGGACTAAATGGCAGAACATTCTTCCTAGTAGAGTATCATGAGAGTAAAGAAAATCAGCCAGCATGCTACACACCAAAAGTCAGCCAGTATTCTGTTCTTTGCAAGAATGAGATTTTATGCTGCAGAATGCTGGGAAATTTCCCAAACAAGAGATTGTTGATGATGACTACAATTTTAAGTTTCCCTTGGTCAGACAGAGCCCATTAAGTAATACTGTGGAACCCTTATCCCATACTGTATGTATATTTATAACAGAAAGGAAGACCAGATAGATGGAAGGCAAAGTAATTCTCCACTTGAATGTGGTAAGACAAAGGAAGTTGAGCATTCAGCAGAGGACCTCCTGGCATCTAGCTTTGGAGCATCTTATGAAAACATAAGCTTGTTATTAAACAAATAGATAAATACATGTTTTCTGCCATGTCTCATTATTTGGAATAGTTCTTGATTTGCAAAGGTTTCCCATGTCAAACACTGTTTCACCCCAATTAATCTCATCTATTCTTTTTAGAGCTGCAGGGTAAAGTTTATGATCATAGTACTAATGCAAGTTTTTTGCTCTTAAAATGTATCATAATTACTGATAGTGATAAACATAATAGTAGAACATAAGTTTATATGTATGATACAATTTGAAAAATTTGACTTTTCCCCACAAGTGGCAGCTAGGTTTTTGACAGAAATCAGTGGTGAGAATTAAAATAAGGAAGGTTGAGAACTATTGTTTGTAAATTCTTCTACATCATAAGTAAACAATGAAAATGTTTATGCAACTAGAATAGAATAGAATAGAATAGAATAGAATAGAATAGAATAGAATAGAATAGAATAGAATAGAATAGAATTTTGTATTGGCCAAGTGTGATTGAACACACAAGGAATTTGTGTGCATATGCTCTCAGTGTACATAAAAGAAAAGATACTGTACGTTCATCAAGAATCATAATGTACAACACTTAATAATAGTCATAGGGTACAAAAAAGCAATCAAATCGTATTAGTCAATATAAATCGTAAGGATACAAGCAACAAAGTTACAGTCATAAGTGGAAGGAGATGGGTGATGGGAATGATGAGAAGATCAATAGTAGTGCAGACTTAGTAAATAGTTTGACAGCGTTGAGGGAATTATTTGTTAGAGTGATGGCGTTCGGGGAAAAACTGTTCTTGTGTCTAGTTGTTCTGGTGTGCAGTGCTCTATAGCATTGTTTTGAGGGTAACTAATGTTCAGGGTGGTATGAGCGTCTCAAGAAATTGTATCTTCTCTAACACTTTCCCAATAACTACAATCTTTCACCCCAGACAGTAACACCATCTCAGAGCTCAGTTCTTTACACGACGGGGGTCCCAACTTCCGCCAATCTTACCGTCAAGTGTGCAGAAAAGCACTTCCTCCTTCAGGAGATATGGGTGGTGATGCTGAGTACTGGACAGGGGTTGTTAGTGGAAGTGGTACATCGAGGCCACAAACACATTCTGATTACAGGGAAGACAGAGGAAGCTTCAGAATGAGGTGAGTTCAATGGTGGAAAGTGGAAACAGAAGACTATTGCTTTTCGGTATTTTTACTTTCCTGATTTATATGGATGAATAGCAAGTATAAACATAAGGCATTTAAAAGATCTGATATACCGCACTGGATATGATAAACACAAGGAAAGCCAGTTTGATATAGTGGTTAAAACGCTGGATTGGAAACTGGGAGGCTGTGATTGCTGGTCCTCCCTTAGGCATGAAAGCTACCTGGGTGACTTCATGCCAATCTCTCTCTCAGCCCAACAGCCCCACACTGCTGTTATGAGGAATGAACATTATGTATACTATCTTGAGTTGTACACAATAAATATGGGTTATATAATTAATAATAGTTAAGCTAAGTTACAAAGTAGCTTGCACAGTTAAAGCACAGTAAAAGGGCATTGTCGTATCTGGAAAATGTATTTTGTGCGCTTTATCTTTTGGACATTGTCAGACAGCATAAAACATCTAACATCCAAGCACAGCCTGTTTAGGGAGCCATACTGATATGTCAACCATCTGGATAGTGTTGATTAGGCACTGTATCACATTCAACAAATCAGATTTTAGGTTTCTTTAAAATAATATCTTTTCATAAGATGTATTACACTCCATAATACACAGTCTATAGTAGACAACTTCATCACTTTCTTTGTGGTCAGAATTAGAGTGATATTTGAAGTGATTGACACAAAGTAAAGTAAAATTCCCTCTTTCTTTTTTTTCCTCTCCCAAAATATTATACTGCTGTCTTGTTTAGCTTGCAACCAACCAACTACTGTGTCAAACCTTAGTCATATGTACTATTACCAAACCAGGATTTCCCCAACACATGCTTGACTTGTAATAGTCATTCTCTGAGCCAGGCTATCTCAACCTAGAGGAAAGATGGGATGTAAGAAATGGCATAGTATTATTCTCTTAGTTGATTGTTCTTATCTGATCAATACAATGCTAACCAGCAGTTTACAGGCTCAGCTCTGTGATCTTAAGTCTCTGTCATTATTTGTACTGAGGTTAAAATGAATATCTTGGAGTCATGCATGTGGATTATCCTTATTGTAGTTCTATTAGCTATAGTTTGACAGCATAGCAGATGATTTGCCTGACAAAGGGTCCAAATTCAATAGCTACAAATCCAATTGAAAGAGCATGTGGTAAAAGACCTCTACTGGAGGCTTTGGAGAATAACTTTTTCAGATAGCCTGGATATAGAAAACTACACAGATAAAAAGTTTTGTCTTTGTTGAGATATATACTTTCCTCTGCTCTAGAAATAGGGCAATCAGTGTTAAAAAAGAATTTTCCACTTCTTACTTGGGTGCTGCCAGTACGAGTATAATACTGTTATAATATTTTAAATGTTCATCTGGGAATTACTTACATTGGCTGAACAGGCAAGTAGGTTACATAATTAATCTAAAAAAATTAAACCAAAAATTCAAAGCATCTCTTTTATCTCTTACGCAGCCAGCAGAGATCAAAGTCAGAAATGCTTTCAAGAAAGAATTTTTCTTTCGGAGTGCCAGCTGTCTCCATGGATGAATTAGCAGCCTTTGCTGAATCTTACAGTCAACAGGTCCATCGGGCTGAGGCGAGTCAGGAGCCACGACACTTTGAGAGAACAGGATCAAGGGTGGGACCAATACAACATCTGGAGAATTCAGATAATTTTTATAGTAAATGCAGGGGAGGAAACCGTGAACCAGTAACAGACTCAGACCGGGGTTGGAGATACAGTCCACCTAGGAGACGTATGCATGAAGAGAAACACCTGCCTAGGCTAGTGTGTCGGACACCTGGAGGAAGTCAGAAGTATGACCACTCCTACCTCACTAGTGCCCTTGAAAGGAAATCACGAAGCTATGATGAGAATGGTGAACATAGTGAGTCGCCTTCAAAGCTCAGCTCACAATCCAGTCAAAGGGGAGGATCTTACTATGCTTGGTCACCACCATCAACTTATAAAGCAGAACAGCAGCAGCAACAACCTCCACAACAAGAGGAAGGAGAAGATACTCTGCCACCTTACAGCGAGAGGGAATTGAGTCGGGGTTCTTCATACAAAAACAGAGAACAACCTAACTTCAATTCATCAGAGAAGAAGAGGAAAAAAGAGCCCCCCAAAACAGTGAGGCTATGTTTGATACCCTTGCTCTGAGGATAAATAGGAAGAATGTTTATTGCACTTTGATAAAACGATTCAGAGATGTTGTGTACTCTTAATGTTAAAGTTGCAGTTGGCAAAAAACAACAACAACCCCTCACTACTTTTTCTTTACCTCAGGGAATATTGCTTTTACAACTCAAAAATGTACATTTAAAAATGTGGCCAGATGAAAAGGATAGTGCAAAATTCAGTATCATAGATTAAGAGAAATATGAGTGAAGCAAAATATGAATTCAACAAGTGTGTGTCATTAGCATAAGGGTATGCCATGAATTCAGTAGGAATTGTCTTAATGTCATCTTAATTTCATCAATAAAAATTTCATTGTTTATTAATTTACACCTATAAATTAAAGAATTTAATATTAGGCCACACTTGAAAGACATATTGACTTATTTCTGAATGGTTGAAAGAGTTGTTATCCAGTGAATTTACAATATGAACTTATCCATTGAACATTGTAGCTATGGTAGTACAAGAATGATAGCAAAAAGAAAAGGATTCTGTATTAGAGTCTGCTCAGATGGTTCTTCTGCTTGTGAGACTTCATTGGTTTCCATTGACACTCTTGTGTTGAACCAGATTTGTGAAGAGTAAATCATGAAAGTGAATACCTTAAAAAATCTGAGTGTACAGAAAATCCTTGTTAGGGACTGCCTTGGTCAGTGACCATTCACAGTTACATCTATGATGAAAAGTAATTTTGTGATCAATATCCACATTTATGAATTTCACAGCATCTGTTTCTCTGTTACATGTTTGTCATTATAGTTAATTAGTACACGTTGTTCTGTGCTTTATCATGATTTTCTTCCCTCCCCCAATCACAAAGCAGACTAATTGTCTATAACCAAACTTTTCACCACAGCACAGTGCATTGCTAAAAAATGCTAACCACAAGTTAACAGGCTCAGCTCTGTGATATTCATTAGTTGATAGAACCATGCAACTCATAGCTGCTGCCTGAAACTGACAAGATCCAAATCAGTTTCACACTAAAGGCTTTTGCTTGTCTCTTGGGCAGCTACTAGCACCTTTTGATGTAGTGCATTGTGTGTCTGTCACTCTCTTGTATTCCCTTCCTTCCTATTGAATGTAAATGCAAATATTGATTTTGTTCTTGCTAATTATCCTAGTGTTGGGGAGAACATTCCGAAAGGCAAAGGAGTAGGGAAAAGGGGCTATATAAGCATTTATATTCTTCTGTTCTGACCTAGGCTTCCACAGTAACACGAAGTTGAGTCCTCATTCCGATAAACCCCTTTTATTTAATTTATAGTGAATTCCTCTCCAGCAAAGTCTTTCCTATCCTTTCCTAACTTTCAAGATAGTTCACAATTATTGACCTTTATCAGGCTTGGAGAGTGGCCAATACGCCGCAATACTTGGCAAGAATGCAGGAATGAACTAATAGTTTCCTGGAAACAGCACTCCCCTTTCACTTCTCTTTTATTCCCTATGGGAGGGGCCCTTCATTGTCCACCTGTGGCCTTACTCCCATTGTTCCTTAGCTGTTCCCTTCATCTGGCAATTATGCGCATGCACACACTGGAAACAGGCTTCACCTGTTTGTCTGCCTCACTGATGTCTGACTCTGAAGGCAGTTGATACCTGTCATATGGCCCTGGTCTCATCTCTGCCTCTGATGCAGAGCACTTGTCAGAGCTTTCCCCAGACTCCAGGACTGGCCCATGTTCCTCCCCAACCTCCTCACTGTCCAAATCTGCTGCCAGCTCCGTTGGCCGCTGGCGGACCACAACACCTTCAGACTCTGAAAAGCATAAAAAAAAATCTAATATCATAAAGACAGTTGCGGTCACATGATTTTTCGCTTCCTGCTTGAGTCATCGGTTCCATTGTGGTCCCTGAATGAGGACTAATTATATTAAATATAAACTTCAGGTTGTGCTTATGAAAAAACAGATTAAAGGAATAGGACAAACTATCCACACACATTTTTAAGGTTCCTATGAATGAATAAATAATTGAATCATAGCCGTCTTTCTTTTCATGATCATTATATATAAAATATCATTAAACAAATCAATGAAAAATCCATACTGATTACAATTAGCACATAGCAAAGCCTCCAGATCAATTAGAATGGACTTATAGGATAGTCTCTTGGCCTGAAATGGCCAAATGGCCCCTTTGTTCTGTTCCTTGTTGTGTCTCTTGTCTCTTCCTAGACTAGCTCGATAATGGATAATTTTTTGCCCCAGCCATCAGGCAAAACTTTTTTTTTAAAGGAAGGCTGAATGCTTGATTTCATAGAATTGTGTGTTCTACGTGAAAAGAAGCACAGTGACTTTTTGCCTGTTTTACATGGAATAAAAGAAAAAAAGAGGAAAGTGAAATTGCCTTAACATATAAAAATAATTGAAGAGCCTTCCTTTTATTTTGTTTCTTTATTTATATCATATAAAGGTCCTTTGCTCTTGAAGTGAAGCCTTTCTTCTTTTTGTCTGAAAGAATTTGACCACACAATATTTCATGTTACTGACTATTATATTGCTAGGTGATCATTATTTCAAAGGAGAAGGGAAAAAAATAGAGCCCCTTTGATGAAGTGTGTACACAGGAGATTTTTAACTCTAAAAAAGAGGAATACAAAATGAATCTGTTCTATTTTTTCATTATTTTCAATTGGAGGGCTATGCAGGTGTGTATTAGGGTTATAATATGACAGAAATGTTTGATCCTTTTCATTTTATGGGGGTTTTTTTGAGGGGAGGAGGACGTAAAACATTGATATGTTACACCCCATCTTTGTTGATTGCTTTTATATTTTATATTTTTTGCTTCTCTTTTCTTGTTTTTCTCAGAATGAATTCCCGACAAGGATGTCCCTTGTGGTTTGATGTTACTATAGAAGAGTTGTCTTAATGGACTGGGAAAGCAAGCAAAGTCATGAAGTCTTAAAGAAATAAATGCTTTCATAGGGTACATTCAAAGATTTGTATGTTTCATCTTGTGAACTGAGATCTTATATCATAGTCAGTGTTAGCAGCTGATCTCATGCAATTGATGGACTAACCCTTTGGAAAGGAACAGCTCACTTGACCAGGAAATGAAACACAAAGTTTCTTGGCAAGTTTATCCTCGGATTTCTTTCTGCAAAGGTGCTGCCTTTATATTCTATCTTGAGCCCTCTCTGGAACATTTGCAGTTTTAGAGAAGCAACTTTAATGTACAGTAGAATTTTTGTCTTCTGATATGGCAGACTTTCCACATGCACTGGATCTTATGTTTCACAGAAAACATTGCAACAGGTTCAGGGAGTTTGCCCCATTTCTCTGCTTAATCACATTCAGACAGAAATAGAGACTTCAAATAAATACTTAGTGATTGTTGTAATTTAAGAAATATTTTTCAAGAACATCTGGAAAAAGGAATCTTCATCCTTTTGGAAATGTCCTGAAACAGAGATGTGGAGCATTGGACTATGAAGGACAAAGCAACAATGTATGACATCTGAAGTTCATTATTGTTTTTTAATGTCCTGTTCATTCAGTAATGGGAGATGCCAGTGAGATTGATGTTTTATTTTGAAAGTGAAACTCAATATATTTTGCTGTAATGAAAATGTTCCATGTTATTTTGCTATTGTCTGATATGATGTATCAGCATTGCCTTACAGATAAAGTATAGCCATAAAAGGCTTCAGCTGGGGTTACTGAATGGTCCTATCTTAAGATGAGCTCAAGTTCAGGTTCTGCTGACAACACTCTGGACAATTATCATTGTTTTAGAAAACCAATTGGGAGGAAACACTACAACTAGAAAGAATAAAATGAGATGCAAAGAAAATGCGTACACACATACAGGAATACATACATACAGAGAGAAAGTGAAAACAAAGAATATATCTATGTAAATCTCTTTCTCTCTCTCCATTTTTTATACTTATACATAGATCAGTATTACTTTGTGATTGTTATTACTGGTTGAGACTATTCAAAAAGCAATAGAAAAAAAATCCTAAAAATAAAAAAAATGTTGGATAAACATGACCATTAAGAACTACTTCGTGTTTTTTTAATTTTTTGTAAAGCATTAATAGTCTTTTAACAATTGGGTGACAGAATTAGCAGCTTAAAATGCTCTTGAGTTTGGTTTCTTTTGTATCATGTTGAAGGCATCAGGAAATTTTAAAACTCTCAACATTTTTCCATGCATATTTTTTTTTCAATAAAAGGGTTTAAAATGTTAAAAAAACAAAATGTCTAAAATCTTTAAAGATTCCATATGAAGACCCAGAAAATCTGAGACAGTTTCCAACCTCATGAAACTTTGATATATTATTTTTATTTTTTAATGATTAAACTAGCTTTATTTTGTTATATTGGAGAAGCCATGCGGAGAAGCCATGCTGTCCATTCTGTTAACAAATAACACAAGGATTGCTGTTAACAAATAATAGCAATGATTCCTGCTTAGTTGGTATCCTAACATAAACCATCTTATTTTATGTGACAACACTAGCAAGACAGTTCGATTTCTTTTCTGAAATGTCAGGTTTCTTTCTTGATAGACAACTTGTTACTAAGCTTTATCAATATCAGTAAACATTTCAGAGTTGGCAGAAAACCAGTACATTGTTTCCTAGCTGTACAAATCATTGGAAACTTCCTGTTAACTAAAAAATTACATTGTACGTACAGATGAAAAGAACAGACTGCTATAGTTATTCACAAACTCATGCCCAACAGATACACAAGGTTTCAAGTCCAAGGTCAATCAGCATTTTTCTGGAACTCCAGAAATTTTAATTCACAATAATGGAAAGTCATCAGCATGAGGTAATTGAGCTACCCAAATGTAAGCTTAGCATGTATAGTAGCTTTTTAGATGTAGAAGACTAATAGACAAGGCTCTCTCTTAGTGATAGTTGTGCTTTTTAAAATGCTTATATGGCTGTGTCCAGTTCATGGTAAATGAGATTGCATTAACTATCAGCATAATTGACCTACTGATAATAGGTCAATTATCATAATATTCTATATCATAATAGACTAAGGCTGAATTTAATTGTGATTTAATGGACAAGTGAAAAGTTTTTGTTGCCAATATATTATACCTACTAATCCATAAATATACTAATACATACTGACATACATCCAACATACTAATCCATAAATCTCAATATACAAATCATACATTGCGCCAAAACCCAACAATACATTATGCTGTATCATGATATGAAAACAATTGATACAGTATGAATATACCTTGAAGGCCCCAGTACCGAGTATCTTTTACTTAATGAAGTAATGAGGGTAATGGATGCCTGTTAGACTTAAATGCCCATTACACTCAAATAGGGTCTTACACATGCATATTTTTCATGTGCATATTCAATATAAAGTGGTGGATTTTGTCTTCTTCAGCTGAGGGCTACTCGACTTAGACCCAGTAAATTCAAGGTTTTATGTGCTATCACTTGCAAGACTTCACACCAGCAAGGCAATACATTTTTACACCTTAGGTAGTAAGATTCATATTCAGAATCTTGTAGCAGACATTTCACCGATACAATTTGGCTAAATAAATTGCTTTCTTGTAGACCAAATGTTATATAAGTGCAGAATATCTGCTACTAATGAACATAAAGATGAAACCCTAGATATAATTGTCTCAAGTGTTTAAAGTCTATATCTTTCCATCCTGTCTTTTGGGTGTCTTTGAATGACTTTGGCCATTCTTTTTCCTTCATTAAAAGTTAGAGATAACTACTAAATGTTTATGTAACAATTCTGTCTGTGAATGAAATCTTGCTAGTTTCAGTTCTTACACCAATCCACTTAGTATCCTTTGGTTATAATGGAAAACAGAAAATATGTTTTCTAAATCGGGGGTCCCCAACCCCCAGGCTGTGGCCCACTATCAGGCTTCCGCCTATTCACAACTGAGCATGTACATGTATATGCATGTTGCTCTGCTGTTCGTGCAAGTTGAACTGCACATGTGTGCATGCTGCTCACTCGGCTTGGTTTCCCCCCTCTGCTGGCCTGCCAAGTCACAAAGGTTGGGGACAGCTGTTCTAAATAATCAAGCCTTCTTATATGTATGTTCTGATCCTAATTAACCTGTAGAATCAGGGTTTATGGAAGGAAAATAGCATAAATTCTCCTCAAGATAATTTCATATGTACTGATTCAATTCAATAAATCACCATTGCTTGTAATTGCTGCTTACTTTTGTAGCATATTCCATTCCTGAGTGACAATATGCTATTTTGATCACAAGTGGCCTAGTTATCAGAGTGGATACTCCAATGGACAGTTTCATTCAGCTTCCCCTTAGCTCTACCTTATTTTAATGAACCACTGATACATTATCAAGGATTTTTCTAAAGCAGAATTGATTGATGTCTTCCTGACCTTGAGATTATTGGAGTTTCCCTTTCTCTAGCATTTTAGCTGGGGGAGTCCTTTGTGTGAATCAAATTTCCACTATGCTGTTTTTAGTGATAACATAGAAACATTTGTGCATTCTCAACAGGGGCTTCTACTACTGAGTTTTCAGAGAACCTTGAAGGAAATTGCCTTTGGAAGATGACTGCTGATAAGCTCAGCTTGACACTGAAAGAAAAAATAAGGACTTTGCCTTAATCACATTGATTCATGGATGTCCCTGTCCAGCATTAGGAAGGCTGGCTCAATTCAAAACTAGCTAATCACTCTCAAATATTATTTTAGGCTTGAAGGCAGACAAAATGGAGTGTGATGCATATAAACTTGTAAAGATTATATCTTTACTGTATTTAATTAATATATGCAGCCACCAACTTTAAGCTAAATATCATAAGCTGAACATTTAACTTAAAACATTTCAGAAAATTTCAAAATAAATATATTTATCTAATACATGTGAGGACAATCTGACTGTGACATCTTTCACATTGATTGCCAGAGTTCATTTGACATTTATCTGAAAAGATAGTCATCTGATACTACAAGTAATTGTGCCAGATGGACTTGCTTTTGAATACATTTACACTGAGTCATCTCTTCAGTTCCTCAAAAGTTGGCTGTGTAATGCTGAGAACAAAAATAATCACTTCCTGACCTGGGCTGTAGAAAGTATTGGAAAAGCAAACATCCCTTCATATATATGGTGCATCAAAGAGAAACACATTAATTTCTTACAAACATATATGCATATCATCCATGAATTTATATTATTTGCATTTCTCTGGCCATGTTTTAAAAAGGAAATTAGATGTCTACCTCCTACGATGCAGACTTGCAAAATCATAATCATAATCATAATCATAATCATAATCATAATAAGCCTAGGATGGCTAAAGTTCAGTTCCTTCTAATGATAGATTGTGTGCTTATTCTCATTTAAAGGAATAGCATTGCAAAACAAACAATTGACACTCGACCATTTTCAGTCTCAAGCAAATAAACTTGGCTAATTTCTCAAAACCAGATGCCATTGTGCAGTTACATAGATCCAAAATTAGTTTTAACTTTCAGAGTGATCTTGTGAAAATTCCTCAATGAACATGAGACACCTTTTGCTCTCTGTAAACTTAAACGCATACATTTTTACAATATATTCTTAAGATATTAGCACCATCTTGTGGTCATATATTAGATATTCGCTTATGTTATTGCCTGTTTGAAAAGGCAATACTTACTCACAAGCAGCAAGTAAACCCTACTGAAATAAATAGGAAACATTTGGAACCAGGTTACAAATAAATATCTTTTTATTGCTTCCTAGAGGTAAAATGTGCAGTAAATTCTCATTTGCCATCACAGGTTGCAACGCTGTTAGTAAATGCTGAGAAAATTGTTACATTTTCTAGAGTAGAACAGAATATGCACTGGTGGTGTTACCTGGTTTGGTATTGAAACATCTGGAAGAAAACAACCAAGCTCAGGCAGCACCAGAAACCCACAGTTGTTTCAGTGCTAGGATAAGCATTCCATTGTAAATTAGTTTAAATCATTACACTTAATTGGAAAGAATATCAAGTGGAAAGTAAAAAATAATATTGATGATTGGTATTCATGAATAATATTTTTATATGATATAGACAATCATCTTAAATAATCATCTCCTTGCTGAGTTTTATCCAAATTAATTCTTGTACCAGAAAATGTTTATCTCGGAATATTTCAATTCAAGTGGTGAATCAAGTAATACACTCTTATTAAGGACCTAGATTGTTGGGGGCACTATACTGACTTTGTAAACTGCTTAGAGAGGGTTGTAAAAGTACTGTGAAACGGTATATAAGTCTAAGTGCTATTGCATTAACAAGGATTGGAGGGTGGAAGCAGTAGTTGTGATGCCACTTCCTACCTCATTTTTACTTTCAATAAATATAGGTTATACTGGGTCCTTTGAATTTGTGTAACAGCAGTAGAATGGAACTTCTTTACTGAATGATACACCTTTGTATACATGGAAACTGCTCCAGCTGCTTGCAACTGATTCTCAGCTATAAACACATGCCTGTCATATAGCACAATATGTATGATTCATGGATATTGCCTTTTTACATCCCAATGCTTCCTACATTTTTACAATGTTGGAAGCATTGGGGGGGAGGGGACTGATAATTTCAAAAGGTGACCTCTCAGCTAGTTTTACTGTGTGACCATATCTCTGTGGTATTTATCAGGGTAGCACAAGAGTGAAATAGCAAAATCATAAAAATAATGGGAGTGACCCCTCTTCCCTTATGCATGTGTGTTGCATCTATAATGAGAGGAAAGGCAAAACACAGATAAATCTTTGGAAATCAACTTCAATTTCCATTAGGACTTCATCTGTTGAATGAAGAATTTTATTCAATTTTTATTCAATACTCAATTCAGGTTATGACAGATTGGGGTTAAGAGAAGGACGAGCCTACCCCATTGTTACTCATGAGCATCAAAGCTGGAGGTACTTTGCATAGCACTTTGTTTACAGTATATCAGGGTGAAAGTATACCTGATCAAGGCAGCACTTTTCAGCAATGACTTGGATCAGAGGTAATAATGAAGGACATAGATTGTCAAGGACATAGACCACCATTTTCATGCAATATTTTTTTTCTGCTGACTCGAGGATGGATGGATAAGGATTTAAACACCGAAATGGTGAAAGGCAATGATGGAATTCAATTTTTTTTCTACCGGTTCTGTGGGCATGGCTTGGGCATGGCTTGGTGGGCGTGGCATGGCGTGGCTTGGTGGGCGTGGCTTGGTGGGGAACGATACTGCAAAATCTCCATTCCCACCCCACTCCAGGGCCAGCCAAATCTCCATTCCGTCCCCACTCCTGGGGTGGGGATATTGCAAAATCTTCATTCCCACCCCACTCTAGGGCCAGCCAGAAGTGGTATTTACTGGTACTCCGAACTACTCAAACTTTCCGTTACCAGTTCTCCAGAACCTGCTGAATAACACCCCTGGTGAAAGGGCCTATAATTCATCCAGGATGCATGGTGGGAAGACTTTGACTAGACTGTCTGTTGACCAAGCACTAAATACATTTCATGTCAAAACTTTGTATGAATATGAAGAAGAGAAAGATAGAGAGAGATGAGAGAGAGAGAGATTTGTCAATGTTTATTCTGTTAAAAATATGCCCAATAAGTCTATCTGTTGCATATACACAGATGCTGAAAATCTGAGTATGATTGCAGTCGGGTATATATTATAAAAACAGCTTTCCTGACCAAGGACCCACTGATAATTATCTGTAATGTAGCATCTATTCCAAATTTCTGAAGACTGCATACTTATGACTGGCTGGGACTGGTTACAAAGATAAGAGTTAAAACCACAATTTTCAAACATTCCTATTTATATCAAGGGGAAAATCCATATTGGCACCATCTGATATTGCAGCTCGGTTATTATTTAAATAAACAAATAACAAACAATGTATTCAACCAATTGTTTAAATTACCATAATATACTGGACCATATACTTGTCAGCGATATTTGATTTGTCTAACACACTAGATAAAATGACATTACTAGTTTGTAGTACCTCTAGCCTCTTCTTCCTTGGAAGCTGCTATTTATGTTTTTAAATATGAAGACAATATTATTTTCTTTTTTCCTTCAAAAATACATAGAAAAAAACGTATTAATTATATTGCTACAAACAAATAAGCTATTGAATTTTTGTTTATCAGTGCAATACCTTTGCCTAATATTAATCTGGTACACATCAGGCTAAACAAAAATGTGGTAATTTTCTTATGATTTTAAGAGTTCTGTGAATCTAATTACTGTAGTCTGTAAATTTTGATTTATGATTTGAGTGTTTGGTAAGCCTAGCGAATTATGTCCTGTTCAACAGACTACAGTTAAGGAAACCTTATATGAATTTATATATTGACTTAATCAACATAAAATAAACCATATTATTATATATTAAGATATATGAATTCAATCATTGCAGCATAAATTACTTAAGGAAAATCTCTCTCTCCCTCTCTCCATGTGTCCACAGGGTATAAATCACAAGTGTGTGATCAAAATTCTGCCAGTTTTTTATGTATGTCACAAATTATGTATTTTATGTATAGCTCAAATTGCCCAAGGAGCTGCTGATACAGTTCTACAGAGGAATTATTGAGTCTGTCATCTGCATCTCTATAACTGTCTGGTTTGGTTCTGCAACCCAACAAGATAGACACAGACTTCAGAGGATAATTAGAACTGCAGAAAAAACAATTACTACCAACCCTGCCTTCCATTGAGGACCTGTATACTGCATGAGTCAAAAAGAAGGCTGTGAAAATATTTACAGACCCCTCACATCCTGGACATAAATTGTTTCAACTCCTACCCTCAAAACGACGCTATAGAGCACTGGACACCAGAACAACTAGACACAAGAGCAGTTTTTTCCAGAATGCCATCACTCTGCTAAACAAAGAATTCCCTCAACACTGTCAAATTAGTTACTAAGTCTGCTTTACTATTAATCTTCTCATTGTTCCTATCACCCATCTCCTCCCACTTATGACTGTACGACTGTAACCTTGTTGCTGGTATCCTTACGATTTATATTGATTGTTTCCTAACATGATTTGATGGCTTATTTGTTCCCTATGACTATCATTAAGTGTTGTATCTTATGGTTCTTGATGAATATATCTTTTCTTTTATGTACACCGAGAGCATATGCACCAAGACAAATTCCTTGTGTGTCCAATCACACTTGGCCAATAAAGAATTCTATTCTATTCTATTCTATTCTATTCTATTCTATTCTATTCTATTCTATTCTATTCTATTCTATTCTATTCTATTCTATTCTATTCTATTCTATTCTATTCTATTCTATATGGAGACATCTGAATGCATCCTAGATATCTATTTTCTATTTTACAATCACAGAACTAGAGGGAATAGTAGAATCATATCTTATCCTTTCTGAGGCAGGAAAACAACTGTTAATACCTCCCTGTAAGAGACACTTGTGGTCCTTGTGGAGTTCCAGGTCTTTGCAGGTGGACAAATATTGGTGGACAAAAAGAAAAGAAAAAAGAAAAAAGAAAGAAAACTTTATTTGAGATGCTTTAATTTGGATTCTTGCACTGCAAAGAGGGTTGAACCCAATAGTCTAAATAGTTTGCTGAGCAACATGGTTCATCAGGTTTATAAATTAACCGAGCAGCATTGGAAGATAACTATGATTGCCCAAGGCTACTACTTAGAGAGATTTTATATATTTAATCTTGTAAGAGAAAAAATATATCCTTGTTGCAACAGTAAAGTAGATGTTAATGTGTTTGGAAAAGGGAAGATTATCTTTACAATTGATCACTGCTGTGAGACTATTATATGTGCAAAACTGGAAAGACTGTGAAACACCCACAATGGTTGGTCAAGATGACAAAACTATGAGAGATGGCAAAATGAACGTGTTTGCTTAGAGAAACATCACTAATTATAGATTTAACCACCATGTTTTCGATTTCTTTTTGGTGGCCCCGATCTCTCAAAATTTTACAACATAAATTCAGCAATTCTTTCCTTTCCCACACCTTGTTTTAACATGTTAAACATAAGAGTCCTAAAAACAGACCAAAAGTATTTTAGCTTAACTAATCTAACAGAGCATGCATATACACAGAAATAAAAATAGATACTCTGAAGCCACAATAATTTTGTATGCAGCAGCTTGAGGTAAGAGATAGAAAGAGACCATAAGCCATTCAGAGATCTGTTCAACACCTTACCTGCTATACTCCACAGCCTAAGTATGTGCTAATGGGCTAATTTATTCCTGCAAAATTGATTATCAGCCCAAGTGCTAGGGCTGTGTATTGTCTCTCAGCTTAAGGCTTTGTTAATTATTTTGTTATTTGTTAATTTTTCAAGACATTTTTTCTGAAAAATGATTAACTGTTGAGGTAAAGTAATATTTCTCTTATGTGATCAATTGATGAAAATGTTAGGAGCAGAGTACTTAATTTAAATTATTTCATTTATTGACAGGCTAATATTAATGTTTTATACATTGCTGCATGTTATTCAATGTTCAATCAGAGCCTTTTGTCAAATGATCTGTCAGGAAGAATTTAAAATAACTTAATTATTTTCAGAATCCAATTCTAAAGAAGACAATAATTCCACTACATATGGAGTCATCTTATTAGGCTTTTATTTTACAATATTTCTGGTGGCACTGAGCTCATTGTATATGATTTTGGAAAATGGAAAAAGAAGGCAGGTAATGAGAGTCGTAGATATCAGGGGAAACAAAAGTAGGTTGAATGGAATGACGATTATTTAACTAAATTTTGGGTAAAATGAGATATGAATGGATGTTGAATGATCATAGACCGAATACAAAGGTAATTAATAAAAAGGGTATAGATTGGTCAGATGAAAACAAAGAATGAGGGTCAATTTGCAAAATAAATATGTAATAGAAGAGTGAAGAAGTTTCAGGAACAGAAATTCTGGGAAAATCATGGTTTCATGCAATTAATGAAACCCAGAAACAGAGAAGAAAAAAAAGCAATGTATAAAGTTTGTGGATATGCTAAAAGAAAGTATGACTTGCAATATATTTATATGGATTAAGGTCTCTGGGAAACAGCAAGACTGCATTATGGAAATGCAAACATAAAGTTTCTGGAATGTGCCACACAAAATGAAGGAAAACAAGTCAAATTGTGGTGGAGATCCAGTTCTAGGGCCCTGTTATGTGGGGTGCCTCATGGTTCAAATCTCTTTTTGCTCCTATTTAACATCTATATATGAAGCTGCTGGGAGAGATTAGTGTAATCAGTATGTTTGATGATACCCAATTATACATCTTTATGCCAGCCAGGAAAGTAATTGTTCAGGTGCTGGCTCAGTACCTGGAGGCTGTAAGGGCTTGGAGGGACAGAAACTGGCTGTGACTCAGCCCTAGAAGATGGAGTAATTATGGATTTTTTATTTCCAAGGGTCAGGGGAGTTACTATCTCTGGCTCTGGACAGGATAACATTCCATTGTACAGTTCTGGTATACAATTTTCTTGAAGATGCAGCTCCTTCTAGAACCGCAAGTGGCAGCCATAACCAGGAGGGACTTGGCACAAATCTGCCTTGTGCACCAATTGTACCCATTCCTGGACTGGAATGTGAGCATCCACACTTTAGTCACCTCCTGTTGGATTATTACAATGTTCTCTATATGGCGCTGCCCTTGAAGACATATGGAAGCTACAAGCAGTCCAGAATGCACAAAACATTCAGTTATAGGTTCCTGTGGTTCTCCCAATAATACTATTGTTGTGTGAACTGTATTGGCTTCCAGTTGATTTCCATTTTTGCTTTCCAGATGTTGGTTATAGGTTTAAAGCTCTATATAGAATAGGGCCAGGTTATCGTGGGCCACTTCTCCATGAGAGTATTTGCTCACCCTAATAGGGTTTGATGGGTAGGTGTGCCCCAGGTCCCTTCTCTTAAATGTTGCCATCTGATAGGTCAGTGATGTCTAACCTTTTCTGGACTGAGTGCCCAAAGCAAACACGTGCCCGAATCCCCAAAATGCAATGCTTGTGCGGTCCCCTCCATATGTGCCCCATGTCTGCACACTCGTCACCCACGCCCCTTCCCACATGCATGGTAGAGACCTGAAGACCAGCTGACTGGCAGAAGGCGGGAGCATACGCACAGCGGAACTGAACTTGGGCGACGGCTCACGTGCCATCAGAGAGGGCACTGCATGCCACCTCTGGCATGGGTGCCATAGGTTCGCCATCATGGTGATAGGTCCTCAAGACATCATCAATGGCCTTTCCAGTTGTTTGGAACAGCCTTTTGTTGAGACTTTTTGAGGGCTATGCAGATCTGGTTCTTTCCCAAGTATTGGTAGGAGGGGAGGTTAAATTGTGAGGATGTTTGGTCTGGTGCCTGGGTGAAATGGTATCTTTGTTTTTAACTATGTTTTATGGATTGTTTGGGCCATCTGGAGTAGATATAAGAGATAGGCAGCTACATAAATAAATAAATAAATACTTTTGTGATTATCTCAATGAAAAATATAAATAAATAAATAAAATCGCCCATGCACATCTTAATTCATGTCATATACACTTAGCTAGCCATATGCAAAATTATAAAGCTATTTCTAGAAGAAGGTACTGACAAGGCATCAAACTACTTCAACCTTATTAGAACTCAAGCCTGGGATATGGGAGGTATGGGAGGCAGACATTCCTAAAACTGTGAAACAAAAAGTTGCAGCATTTCACATTACAAATACACAGAACAAAACAGAAATAAAGCAGCTGCTTCTCAAACGTAGCTAACATACTACAGTTTGATCACAAAAGTCTAGAGCCACTTTTGAACTGAAGAAAACTGCACAACAGTCTTATGTAGCCTTTCTCCACCCCCACTCTTTTCTAGAATGCTGCTCCATTTTTCAATTCGTGCAGATAACTTCTGCTTATTCAGTTCTTGATTCAACTTCCCTATCTTTTTTACTCAAGTTCTGGTCATTCCTTCTAAGTTTCAAACAACCACCAAAATCTTAGTTTTCACACCAAAATCTTAGTTTTCCACCTATTTGTTCCACCTATTTGTTCATGAGCTTTTTATTCTTTGGCTTCCCCATCTTTCTGTAGTCTCTTTCTTAAATCCCAGCTTGTGCCTGTGTCCTTTTAATCCTAATCATATCATTTTAAACCCTTTTTCTTCCTAAAAACTAGCTTGCCAACTACTTTGCTTGCTGAGCAACTGAACTGTTTGTGTGTTCCTTATATCAGTTAGTTACAAGTTTTATTCCCATCAACATAAAACAGAACAAGTAATTAGATACTAATACTAGGAAGGGGGGAAGCCAATATAGATTTAATTATGTTTTAAAGTATTTTAATGTTTATATTGTATGTTTTTAATCCTGGCTGTTCACCGCCCTGAGTCCTTCGGGAGAGGGGCGGTATAAAAATTTAATAAATGAAATAAAATGAAATGAAATGAAATACTGAAAACCCAAGAACTTTCAAATTTTATCAGTTTATTCTTTGTTGGTGATTTCTACATTCCGTACTTGCTGAGATACATTTTATGCTTCATTTGACTAGTCTTTTCTTCTTTGATATTCTTAAAAATGATTTTGGAAAGCCTTCTTCCGAATTCTGCTAAATATATAGTAATGCTAATTAGCACTTATATCAAGATTCTTTTGACACTTGCAGTTCTTTTACCACAGTCAGCAGATATCATCCTAGAGACAAACAGTTAGGGAAAAAAAGCCTAAAATGAAATGGAGAGAGAGAATCACTGAATATTTTAAAGACTCACATTCTAGATTCATAAAAGAACAGTTTTGGGAATGTTGAAAAAAATCATGCTGATCAGAAAGAGAAAGATATGATATAAAATATTCACTGACTTCAAAATACTATTTTAAATTGCAAGCGTATACCTTGCTACTGAAGCATAAACACTATATATATAGGCCAAAAATGAAAAATATATGTTCATTAATGATCTGAAATGGATATTACTCTTTACAGTAACATACATTTAAGGTTGATGAAATGAGCAATTTATTGATTAGTTTATTTGAAAAACAAGAGAATAAACCATTGTGGTTTCTGAAGTTCTCACTTCTCAGAAGTTCTCACTTTATAGAGAAATAGTCAACCATTTAGTTACTACTTAAAACACTCCCCAATCCACCCTGGAGACAAGTCAACATACATGGTCTGTCACCGAGCAATCTGCAGAGTATCACCTCTGAATACTAACAGAGACTCTCAGATAACAAGTACCATAGCCCTGCCTTGGAATCTTAGTTATACTGCAACCTGGCAGGGCAAACCTGAGAGAGCCATACTTCTCTTTAAGCCCAGCCATGTTTCAGTAATCCATGCCAGGTCAGCCCTATCATCTATGATCAAGTCATAAATGAGGGACACCATACTATAGATTGACCTAGAGTTCAAAAACATCAACTGAAAGCCTGGGACTCTGAAGGTCTTTGATTAGGAAATGCGGGAGCTGCAGGTCCCCTGGAAAACACAGTTTTCTCCTAAAATAAGACCTCCCCGGATAAAAAGCCCTCCCCTGAAAATAAGCCCTCCCCCAAAAATAATCCCTCCCCGAAATTATTTAAGTGCAAGGACAGCCAGTCCCCGCCATTTCCTCTGGTTAGGGTTAGGGAGACAGAGCTGGAAATCAGGTAAAACAGCAAGAGGAGCCCCGTCTTGATCCACATGCCCCAAAATAATAAGATCTCCCCAAAAATAAGGCCAAGCACTTATTTCGGGGTTCAAAAAAAATATAAGACAGAGTCTTATTTTCGGGGAAACATGGTATACGACTGGAGATCCCCAGGAAAAAGGGATTATGATTAAATAAAGTGACTAAAAAAGCTCAAATAATATGCTGGACTAAAACATGATTAGTTAATTTGTGGTTCAGTGTGCTTAGTTCGTGACTCAATGAGTTTTTGAATCAAAGCAATTGGGATATTTCAATAAAACATAGTTGTATAAAATCTGAACTATATTTTAAAATGCAGTACCTTGTTTAGAAAATTCACATGAAGTTAGCAAAACATTTTCCTCAACCCAGAAACACTGAAAAATCTCATACACAGGAACCTCCATAAATGAAATCTGAGAATAGCCCAGTTGTCAAATGCTTGGTTTTTTGCAGTAACTACAGAAAAAGCAAAGTTGGAGCTATTATTAAACCAGTGATCCAAACCACTAAATATAAAAAGGGTTTTATTGGGGGAAAAAAAATGAAAAATAAGAAAAACAAAAGAAGACAATGATGGAACATGTAGAATTTTTAACAAATAGTAACTGAATTATTAATAACTGAAATAATTATTTATTACTTCTATGAATAAAGTCTTCTGTTTCAGCAAATATTCAGTATTCAGTGAAGAGAGGATAAGTGGAGATAGACCATCTAAGTCTTCTGAATGCATGGTGTTAAACAAATCTTCTTACCCTTCTTTTTTTTGTTAAATACCTTTGTCAGTATAGAATGTGGAGGATAATTGACAGGATGCCTTCTTTGTCTGATCAATTAATCTCTAACATCCTTGCCAATGATAAATTATTTAGGGGCCAAACAATTTTCCTAATGATTCTTGATTGAAGTGTAAAGACTCTGTTTACTGTGTGCAAGTTGTGTAACTGTACAAATAGGATAACATGAAGCAGATTTTAATGGAAAATAAAATGTGAATTCAAGTATTTTCAGGTCTCTTGCATCAATGCAATTAGATGACTTATGGAGACTATTTTTCCCTATCAATAATTTGGACTTGTTATACAAATATTAAAAGAAACTTGAGCAATTGTGTAATGAAGTAAATATTGTTTTTTACAGTATTAAATATACATAATATGATATTATTAAATGTTTTGAAATTGAATAGCTATGGGAGATTAGAAATGAAAACATTTGATTTATATTTCCATGTGTGTACCGTCATTTAGGTACTGTAGTTTAATTTAGATGGGAAACAACTCTACACAAAAAAAACTGCATAGGCTTTTTATATGGAATTATAATGTGTACTTTCAATTTGTGAAATATTTTTTATCATTTGTCCTAATTTCTGAAGATAATAAAATAACTTTCTGTTCACAAATTTCAGTGAACAGAGCAAACAGTAGAATACTTAATTTTTTTATCCATTTGGTCAAGAATACAAGGCTGAATCCCAACACCTGTGTACCTTGAATGAGGTATAATAAAGGCTCTGTAAATTAAGGACTTGGAAATAGAAAGTTAAATGGTGTTGGAAAAATTCAAACATACACAACAAAATCCAAAACATAATTTCTGGAGCTTATAGTAAAAGGGCAGTCTAAACTAAACTAAAAATCTCATCCTTGGGCATCTCTCTAGGCTTTCTACTCAGCATGGGATATGATCAGACTAAAGCACAATGAGTAGACATAGAGTACTAATTGGACTTAGCCTGGCTCTCAAGCTTTATTACGAGTAAATCCAACAGATATTCTGCCTTCCCTATGGCATGCTTAACTAAACTTGAAGTACCTAAACGCAAGAGTGCCTTTACTCGAGCACTTTGTTATGCCTTCCTCCAGCTGTCCCTGAAGAAGACCAATACAGGAAGATTCCCTCATCCAGAGAGACAGTGCCCCATGACTCTGGACACACAGAAACAACAGAGTCTGTGCTTCTCCAGAAACAGAATTTTATATTACAGAAACAATCATACTATCTTCATCTCAGCATTACTGCACAAAAACCCACACAGCACAATTCTATACTTCTTTGCTGCTTTGAGATATTAAACCTGCTTCACATTTACAGGGTTGCCAGGCTTTGTGTAGTAGGGCTTAAATTTGTTGTATGATGATCAGTGCCATAAGCTAGACTTAATGAGCACCTGGTTCACCATACTAAATTTATGTCAACTTCAAAATGGATCAAGCCTGCCATAGCCATCTTTCTGTTTGTCATATTGCCACACAGTGTGGGAGAGGGGAAGTCTGGAATGTCAGACCAGACAACAACAACCGATCATCCCGTGGGAACCAAGGTCATCTTAATAGGTACTGGCCAGAGACTGAGGGGAATTGCCAAGGAGATGCCAGAACATCTAATTGGACAATGTGGCCTATGACCATGACGGAGGGAATTATCTTTTTCTTTAATTATACTGAAACTGCAAGAAATATTAATGATCTGAAATGGATATATACTCTTTACTCTTTACTATACTTTTTATAGTAACATACATTTAAGGTTGATGAAATGAGCAAGAGGTATCTAAATATCTCCCAGCTTTTTTTTTCTACAGGCAGTCCTTGCTTTACTTTCATTTATGTCAAAATGATATGCTCAATAAAACAAACCTATAATTTGATAGATACATTTTTCCAAATATTATCCTTCATGCTCCCTATATTCACTTAATACTCCCCCTTTTCCTTTTAGACTTTTGTTTTTTATATATGCTTTCTGTTTTAATACACATATTTTTAATATCTTTTAGTTTTTTATAATTTTTTTAGATTCTGATGTAACTTCTATGCTTTTTAATTGTCTGTGCCAAAGCTTCTTATGCTGATCTATAATAAAGATTTGATTTAATCATATGAGTGATTGGAAATATCACTTTAATAATTATTCAATATGCCTAATTAAAGTATATTAATTAAATAATTTAATTAATATTGGTTTGGAGGAATGGCAACATATATTGCCTTCCCTCCAATCCAAATGCTTATACCCTGAATTTTACCTGTGAGTTTTTATTTATTCAATTTCTATAGCTACCTAACTCAATCAAGTGACTCTGGGCAGCCTATAATTCTAAAATTATGAAACATTAAAACAATAAAAAGAACCAGAAAATAAATAAGCATGAACAACAGCTGTGAGGATTAATAAACTAATAGTAAAACCAAGTAATGGGGCCTTAAGACATTCCAAGTCCTAGGCCCAGGTACATAGCCAAGTTTTTAAAGCTTGTGAAAAGCCAACAGGTTGGGGCCATTCTAATCTCCATGAGAAGAATATTTCAAAAGGCAGAAGCTACAGCAAACAAAAGCAAAAAAAAAAAAAAAAAGGAAAAGAAGCCCATCTTCTAGTTCCCACTAGTCAACACTTTTTGGCTGGCTGGATTTGCAGCATGGCCATTCTATTGTAATAGTTTTCTATATTTGTAGAAATCAAGTGTTAATTGTTCTTCACAATTAGTCAATAGTACCTATTGATATTTCACATATGACTTTTAATGATGTGGATGAATGGAATCAGGGGAAGTAAATGTAAAAGCAAGAACTTGCCAATGGTTATTTGGGTGAGGAATTATATGTCAAAGCCTTTTCCACATTTTAGCTGTCAGCTGCCTGACTCCAGTGCATAAAATGGCTAGAAATAATGCCATCTTAAGGGATCATTTTCTGAATTTCAACCTCTTACTTTGCTCTGACCATGGCTGGCATAGTAACCAACTGAAGTGAAGGGGTTTGCTTAAAGGAATTGAAGCACAGCATGGAAGCAGGACCACCCAGTTTGAAGTAGCAAAATATGAAAAATACTACCTTTGATATGCAGCTACACAGAAAAAAATTTCATTAGCAATTGGCTATGAATAAGGAATATGGGTGGGTTTAGGTCAACATCATACATTCATGCCTTTAAGAAATTACCTTGTGCCAGGTAACCTGGAAATTCAATTCTGAATGAGAAGGGACAGGATAAAACCTAACTATTATCCTGAGTCATTTTAGATATAACTGAATTTGCTTTACATACTAAATATTTAGTTCAGGAAAAATCTTTTTTTTTTTTGTTTCACATTTAAATAGTTTTTCTAAATTCTTCACCAAATTTGTTGGATGGAAAAGAGACAAAAGAAGCATTTCTCCAACAATTTCTCAAGGACAGCCTTCCACTGCAGGTTGATGGTAATACCATTACTGAAAAAGGAGAAAGAATTATTTCATTCTGTTGGTCCTGGAAAATTGCTTGGTATGTAGAAAGTTATAAAGGCTTTAGACTAACTAAGAGATGAACATGTAATATGCTCATATACCCTTTGCCATCTTGTTAAGTGTATCTGCACTCCACTCATAAGAATCAACCAGAAATTCTCTTCTCCTGTGAAAAAGCTTCCAAGTCAATTGCTGTCATTAAAAGCAACTTAACTTCCATCAGAAGTAATTTCTCTTTTTGCCATACTGAACAAAAATTGCTAAGAAAATGCAGGAGGGTTTTTCTGCCATTTTCTATTATGTTTACCTAGAAACCAAGAGAAGGAACTTGAAGCTAAGTTTTGGTCTTACAGTATCAGAGGCCCCCACCAATTTCATCCGACTCTCGCTCCAAAAATAATTTATGTTCTAAAATTTTGGGTCCAGCTACTATATGAACTTCCAGCAAGGTCTCTAATGTAGCATTACTCTCTGACATTATATTAAATTAAAAAGGCAGCTATTAATGATGAGGGGTAGTTAAATTGTTACTGCTACATGCCATTGCTACTCAAAAATAATAGAAGCTTCTTCCAAAGCACAAATAATTTTTTAAATATGAAGCTGACCTGACTGCAACCTTCTCCTGAGTTCTTTTCTGTTCACCTATATACATTATTTTCACATTTGTGCCTTGATTATTCTCAGAATAGATATACTGTACCTAGAAGACCAGCAAGAATAGCCAGAATAATTGCCATTTCTAAGTCCACATGACATTGTAAATCCAAAAATAACTACACATTTTGGATTGTGTAATAACACAAGCCAAAATGGGATTGGCTCTTTTATAGCTCATGATGCTGCTGTGCAAATATAGACACAATTGCAAGATCCCATTCTCTTCGTCTTACCTATTTTATTTAGGATTGGAGAAGAGGAGCAACCTATTAGCATAGAGTTGGCGCAAATCCAAAACACAAAGGACAAGGGCATCCATGGGTACCTTTCTAATTGCAAATGTCTTTTCTCCCCTCTGTGCTGGCCTGCAGATGTCTGGAGATTCAGATGACTGCTTTTCTCACGGAAGGCTATTTTTGTCACATCTTAGATCACTGAATTTTTTTTAAAAGAGAGAGCAGTAGAGACAAAATTAAGTTATCATGACCTTCAGTCAGTTCTATTGCTTTTAGCAATAGAGTCTGATATTTTGGGGGTATGTGGGGAATCCACCATTATGCTAACTATAAACTTGACTCTGCCTAATTTTTTTGTAAAATAGAATTTTTACCACGAAATGGAAGATAGGTTATATATATTGATACATTGGATCAATATATATGCAAATATACCATATAGATCATTAATATAATATGCACAACAAATGTATATGCTATATTTCTTTGTTGGTCAAAATTGCATATTAAATACAGCTGTAATATAAACAAGACTTAAATTTGTATGAATATTGAAAAGAGAATGCTGCTGTCAGTATTACTGTACTATTGCTATTTTTCCTATATTAGAATCATCTAGTTGCCATGAAAATGACAATCATGATAAACAAAGGTAGGTAGGATCTAGCAAAGAAAAGAAGCCATAGCATGCACAAACAAAAGGAACCAATTACATTCTGACACTAATGCTCTAATACTTCATTTCTTCTTTGGCTTAATTCATTAATACACAGACACATATACTCAGATTCTATATGAGATTAGCAATAGCAAGGTAGCTACCATGAGAAAGGGTAACTATGGAAGGCGAGCTGGAGGGATGGACTACAGTAAAATGGCAGTTTCTCAGGAAGGAGGGAGCATATTCCAGAAAGGAGAGGGAGACAAGAGGTAGCATAATCCCCATAGAAGACAGAAGAAGAGGGTGAGGATACCCATGTCCTAGAATCCTACAGGGTATATTCTTAGGCTAGGAGTAGTAAGGGTTTCAAGATTCCATTTGCTGTATGTAAGCAAATAAAGAACTGAACTCTGGCTAGATTGTCCCATTTCATTCTTGGATTTAGTTTCTTTCATTAAAAAATTCTTTCCCTTGCCACTGTTACCTTGTATCTATGGGAGAATGGGTCTAAGTTGTCTAGAGGCTGCCAAGGAATATTATATTGTAAAAAGCAGACATTCATATTTTGTGTAAAATAATGTTTCTGTTTCAGTCTGTGAGAAAATATTCATATTCTGTATGGTGGCAGGCTCCAGAAGATGTTGCAGAACATAATTGTTCTGACAGAGTCCAATTATAGATAATCCTGACTTAGCGACCACAATGGGGGAACCGGTAATTTGATCACCAAGTGATACAGTTGCTAAGTGAAAAATCCCATGAGTGCGATTTTATTTCAGTTTTCCTTTTCTCCCACTCTTTGGAATGCTCACTGCAGTACAGGGATAATAACAAGAAGGGAAATCATGTTTTTATTTACATTTACTGGAGAGAAAGAAATTACAAGAAAGTAAGCAAGTACAGAATGGATAATACACATTGAAGGGAATGCATGAGTGCTGCTGTTCAACTAGAATGCTCATGGGTATGAGTCCCAAGCTGCTTAGGAGGGAAACAAACCTGTTGGAGTGAAAGTGTTTAAAGTTTGTCAGTTACAGGCAGCAGCTACAAGCCACCTAATTAAGGACAGAATGCTGACCTTGTTGTCTTATGATACCTGTGGGAAACATGGTATATTGTTGAGATTGTTTAAGCAATCTCTATGCATTGTGAGTAAAGAAAAAAACAAGTCAGGTAAACAATGCATGCTAATTGACTGTAATGGTGAACACATGACAGAGAGAGAGATGCCATGAAAGTTGCAAAAACAGGCATTGGTTTCAAAGTTACTTTTCTATCATTGATATAACCTCAAATAACCTCAAATCACTAAACAAGTTCTACCTCTACAAGCTAGTCATTATTTTTGATCTCAGCTTGTTAGGTTGCTAAAGTACAGTAGATTAATTTTAATATTTCATAAGAAATACTGTTTCACTTATAGAAGTGAATGGTATATATGAAGTTTCACTTATTAGAAGTGAATGGATATAAATATATGACACTTCAGATGTCATATGACATTTGCCATCTTCCTTGGCCATGATTCATACTAGCTGGAGATGATAAACAATTGAGGACCAACCAGGAGTGGGTTTTACTTATTTTTACCACTGATTCGCAAAGAGATTGCATGCATGCTTCTGTGCGTGCACAGTTTGCTGATGATGACATCCGGGGTGGTGGGTGGGGCCTCCCGCCGGTTTTACTTCCGGTTCTTGAGAACTGGTCTGAACCGGGGGCAATCCACCACTGGGACCAATCACATCTGGAAGACTACAGATTTTCACTGGACTTTTAATATTGTTTATAAGTAACAAGTCTTGGTGCAATTTTAAGCTTTCCCTGTTGATTCTCTTTCTATAGATGTGGAACATAAATATCAGTTTTCCTTCATGTTTAGAATATATTGGCTGAGCTTATATATAGTACAATATGGATAAGTACAATAGAATTTTGCACTTTTGTTCCAACACACAGTGTTTGCAACTAGCTTGTTTCACTGTTTCTAGTCATTTAATGGATGATGCTTTTTTTTAAAAAAAAAACCTGTCATTATTCGCTTCATATATTTAAAAAAAGACTTAAAAACAGGAAACTGGTGTAATGTCAGAATTTGCTTAGATTTTTTTCTTATCTTTGACCTGTAGGCTAAGATGGTCTTGCTTAGATTACTATTTCATCTCATCTTCTGAATTTACTCTTACACACCCCACTTCCTGCGTATATGGCCATTGAAATAGATCATCTTGCTAATGTGGCTATAGCATGAGGTCAGTCAACCAAACAACCTTCCATTCTATTTTGATTCTACATTAATCTTGGATCCTTCCAGTATTCGTTCTTTTTTTATTTCATTTTTTTGTTACTGCTTCTGACATCATATCCTGAGTAGTACATTGGTTTAACAGCAAAGCTAGATCTGCTCAGCATGCAGTACAAGAAGATGTTTAAAATGGATTTCAGTTTTTCATTTTCCCTGCCATGTATGTTGATGATCCTGACCATTATTAGTGGTAAGTCATACTTTATTTTATAAAATTAGCATGATGCCTAGCTGAATGGAAATGGTGCTTTTGCACAGACACTTATCCCTTTTTTAAAGGTGTCAACAAATCTCAGCAAAATCTTGGTGTCATCATCATCAAAGCATAAAAAGGGGTAATTAAGTCTATTTTTTAAAAACTAATTTATCCTTTTTTTTTGCTTACTGCATTTATAATAAAAATAAAACTGATTGAAGGGCTTTGCACATAATACAGTGGGTAAAACGAGAAGCTAAACACCAATAATTCTTAGGCTTCCTTCTCTTTTCTTAATATGTCCTTGAGTAAATGATTCAGTATGCTAGAAAAAAATCATCCCAAATCACTTAGGTCAGTTATACATAGTTTTGAAAATAAATTTCAAGATTTTATCATACTGATTTTTTTAAAATTTGAAATACCAGATCCCTTTACATGTTCATTCATGATTCCAGAATCAGTGACTATATATTATATAGAATATTACAAATTCAGATGTATATGTGCTGGTCATGTCCTTATTTATATTTTTATTTAATAATGAAAGTTATTTCTCTTACTGGTTTATTATATGTGTGTTAGTGTAGAACTGTGAACAAACATTTCCTAATTTTTGAAGCCACTGAAGCAACCAATATAATTATATGCATCTGTATTCATTATAAATGACAATATAAAGTGTATTTAATTACACAAATAAGCAGACAAATAATATATTTCAAATTTTAAATATTTACTCAAGTAAGAGTGATATATATGTTGTAGTTTTGTTTTAGTAACACATTAGCAAGCATTCTCATTTAAATCTGAGGTCTGTGAACTCATCTGCTTTAACTTATTCAAGTTTTCAGATAGATAGATTGATAGATAGATAGATAGATAGATAGATAGATAGATAGAGAGATAGTATAGATGAAAAAAATATAGAACAGGATTTACTCTCAGCAATCACATCAAATTGAGCTTTATAAGTAAACCAACCAGGAATTATAGCATTTGTGAGGTTCCTTAAACAGTTATCTGCTGTTTCCCTGGACTTTAATGAAGTAAACATGTGAGCTAAGAAAAGCAATATGAAGACACTTTAAATCTGTTCCAAAAATAATAAAGCAATGCTCTTTTATATTAGCAATCACAATAATATTTGTTTTCTCCACTGCCAATTTGTATGATATAAAGACAGATAAATTAATTGTTTTTTTTTAGTAAACTTAAGCCATCAGGATATCTTTGACTATCGGGGGTTATCCTTTGATGTTGATAGCTTTAACCTATCAGGATTTTAACTATATAATTTGATTTTAGTTTTGATGTCTATTTGTTTTGGAATGATTGTAGAACCCAAGCAGCAGAGAAGATGTTTTAATGGAATACTTGGGCTAACTAAAGAACTGATACTTTAAATCAGTTGGTTGCTAATATAGTAGCTGATTGAAAGATGTTGACAGATTATGTATTAGTATGATTCACCTATAACATTTGCTTGAGAATTAGATTAAGATAGATTATGTGTATATTTCGTGTGTGTGTGTGTATTATATGAATTGTGAAGTGAAAAATGAGAATTTTGAGTTTTGGAGAATCAAGAGGTCTAGGAATTAATAAATATTAATTTACAGAAAATACTATTTCATATTTATTGTACTTCTCGAAGCAAGTTTTAAAAAGTTTGGATACCTGATTTGTGTGTGTGTGTATGTGTGTGTTCATGTTGTAAGAAATGTTACTTAATTTATAATTTGATTGTATCCAACTTCAGTCTTGTTTTGGTTATAATTTGTTAAATTATAATTGAATCACAGAAAGAAATATTATATTTAAGAATGTCAATTTGATGATGAACTCCTAAAGATGGAGTCTGCCATCACATCAGGAACTTTGGGTCTATCAAGCCTGAGTACTATTTTAAAATTTATTTTATGTTTGCCCCCCCATCTTGATTTGAAGTGAATCTGTGTGGCTTACAAAATTAAAAGCAATAAAACCTTACAAGTTAAATATTTCTAAGAACAATAAAAATACAATTACAATCCAAAGTAAAGGATTGCACAAAAGGTGGGAGAGAGCAGGAGGAAGAGAGTTGAGATCTTCTCTTAAATCATCAACCACCTCCAGTGATAATCCCCTGTTGGTTCCCCAAGACAGTTGGCAGAGCCAGGTCTTCAAATCCTTATGGATGGTCAGAAGGGTGGGAGCCAACCTTACCTCATGGGCCAAGATACTCCAAAGGGCAGAATCCATGGCAAAGAAGGCTCTTCTCCTGCACCCAGCCAAAATTCTGCAACAGACTCACAACATGTCCTCTCTGTCAGCATGGGTGGGGTCAATCCATTGGGTGAAACAGTTTCTCAAGCAACCTGGATTCATATGATGCAGGGCTTTAAAAGTAATAATCAGTGGTGTGACATGGGCCATCCTAGGGGCTCCAAGAACAGCCTGCACCACAGCATTCTGCACCAGTTGTAGCTTCCAAACGCTCTTCAAGGCTAGCCCCATATAGCACGCACTGCTGTAGTCCAAACGTCAGAATGGGAAATGATCAGGACATGAGTGAAAAAAATCTTTGTTCTATAAATGAGCAGATGAAACAAAATGATGATATATGAGAACCAATTTGGTATAGTGGTTAATGTACCAAACTAGAGATCATAGGTTCAAGTCCCACTTAGCCATAAAAGCCAGTTGGGTAATTTTGGGCATCTCTCTCAATAGAACCCACTTCACGGGATTTTGTTACAGGGAAAATAGGAAGAGGAAGGTGGATATGTTTGCTGCTTTGAGTTATTTATAAAAGTAATAAAGGTTGGATACAAATAAATAAATAAACAAACAAATAAAATTTAAACATAAATTATGTTAGGACTGAATTAATTATTATTAATTAATAATAATATTATAATTATTGTCTATGGTTATTAGATTATTTTTTTTGTAAGTCTTTTCTTTAATCATATGATATTATTTTAGTCATTATAACATTTATAGTATATTCACTATTTTTTATGTTGATGAAGTAGATTTTTTTCTTGCATTTCATTTTCATTTCCAAATGCAATACCACTCTTTCAATCAGTCAATTAATATACTAATCTCTATGCCAAGGTTTTCTCTGTTTCACCATTATAAAGCCAGATACGTATAATATCCACTATACCAGAATAGTTCAATAATGAATGGGTTTTGTTTTGTTTTTATTATAGGCAAGACTTGTGCTGCCAATAATTTAATCACTCACAATAATTTCTCAGAAACACAAGTATCACAATATAATCAATCAGGGAAAGGAGACATAAACTGTGTACACACCTGCGACAAAGTGATATGTTTGAAGGATGATGAAAGAAAGTGCCTTGGAAATGATACATCCTTTCTTTGCGTATGTGGTAAGTATTTTGATTTCGGGGTCAACAATGACAAAATATAAGAACTTCATTGCAATTCCTAATGCATTATATATATTGATGTCTTAAACCTGTTTAATTCAGTTAAGCATCTAATCTTAAACCGTGATCTGCAGTTAAATGAACCTGAATTTAACACAGTGGAGCCTAAAGGCTATAGCACAGAGAACATATTTTGTATTAAACTGGCATTCATCATCACCTCAAGTGGCACATTATTATGATCAGCAGTCACAACTTCAACTATTTTTATGTTCACCTACCAGATACCATATAGATCTGTGATGGCGAACTTATGGTGCGCATGCCAGAGGTGGCACGCAGAGCCCTCTCTGCTGGCAGCCGTTTCCCTGGTCAGATCTCCATGGCGTTTTTTTTCGTGAAACTCTGTTTCCTTGCAAACGATGAAACAGAAGCTCATGAAAGAAAAAGATCTTACCTCTTGCCGCACTGCCAGTGTTGGGATGCCCCACCTCCCACCGGCCAGCTGGTCTTTGAGTCTCTGCTGTGCACATTTGCGCATGTCCGTGCATGCGCATGTTCGTGTATGTCCATGCATGCACACATTTGCATGTGCGCGCACACACCTTTCAGTTTGGGTGTACACATGCGCACAGTTTGGGCACTCAGTGTCTAAAAGGTTAGCCATCACTGATATAGACATACTAAATAATCTGGAGTGTATTATTGATATTTCACATTATTGGTTTTACCATGAGCCTAAAATAATTTGGACTGAAATTAAAAGTATATAGCTCATCCTAAAAAGATTATGGGAGTTTGTCATCATAGCCATTGACTAACAAGGAACAGAAATGTTTTAGTCATTTCACAACAAAAAAGATTCACTTGACAATGACATGAAGGGCAAAGAACATAAATAAATAAATAAATGAATAAAATGAATGAATGAATGAATGAATGAATAAATAAATAAATAAACAAATTTTGCACAAATCAACAGATTTGGAACAATGAAAATGCTCTTTACTCATGCTGTATTTATGAGCGCACTATTTCTCTTCCAACTTTCTAAATACATAGATCCAGCCCCGGATGATTAAAAATGACAAAGCTTCTTTCTTTAATTCAAGTATCACCCCCACCAAAATGCAGTGTAACCACACATTTCTATTTTTCAATGTTTTCTGTTCTTATTTTGTGCAGGAATAGGAATTGAACAAAAGGCCTATCTTATTTACTAAACAAAACTAACCCTGTACAAGAGCATTTTTGTCAAAAGTATTCCTATGACAAGCGAGACAAAGAAGTATTTGGACAAATTCCTCAGGCATCTGGGAAACAAGAGGGAGCTTTTTATTCAAAGCACCTTCTCTTTTGTTTCTGCTTACCGTACATAGTTCCGATTGTTAAAAATCCCCATGTCATACCTTTGATTATTATATTTGAATGATGGAGTTCATTTCTTATATCTCCCTAATCTTGGCAAGAATATTTTTATCGATTTGTTTTATAAATGTTTTATATACATTTCCTCATAATGTTGCCTTCATTCATCCTGAACCCATATCGATGCAGTTCAATTCATCTTTAGTTTATCTGTCGTGGATTTCCTTCTGTCATGGCACAATTTCTGCCCTGTACACAATCCAGTATGTCTCACTAAGTATATAGCTGATGGAAGAGTTAGGGGGATCCATTTAGCTCTCCTTGGCCACTTCATGCTGCTGCAGTCACAGACCCTTCTGTGTAGTTCCTGGCCATTGCCTTCTATGCTCATTTGGGCCTTGTGTACAGATGAGCTGGGATATCTGGCTTCTGGACAATCCACCTACGGTATGTAATGCTTGACCAGGCTTCTTATATACATAGATTTAGTGCTGATTTGAGAAAGTGCTAGACCTGAGCTGGGCAAAAATCAGTTTAAACCAGGAAAGGCAGATGGGCTCTATCATGAATGAGTGCTTTAGTTTTTGTATTACTTCTGTTGACAAGGTGTTTCCTGTGGCCATGCTTTTACTGTATTTATTACTTTGCTGGTGTGTGTGTCTTTTGTGCCAATTTAACCTGCTACTTCCAAATGCTGCAGGAAAGGTTATTTGCTGGCAGTCCAGCCATTCCCTGGCAATCAAGAATAGAATTCCGTCATTATTGATCTTTCCCTCCTGCTTCAGCCCATGCTCTACCTTTATGTCTGTTGATTCTGTTGACAGTCACAGGCATGAAGGAAGCAGGAAGGAATACCCAGAGGCCTCTCACAAGACTTCCTCCTTGTCTTTGACTTGTCAGTCAGGCTATTTCTGAACATGGGTCTATTACTTTTTTTTTTTTTTGAAGAACTGCTAACTTGTGTCCAAAAATAGCCGGGCTGACAAGTCATAGATGCAGAGAACAGATGCACCGTGAAGTAGGAGGAATATCACACATCCTTCAGTTTTCTCAATAGTGTCATCCTTGTAACACTTGGTACTCCACAAAAGTGGCCATGGGAAAGCATAAAAGCTAATTTCCACACATCTCTCATTCCCCATCTCCATTCAAATCTTTTTCAGTAAGTCATTGTGTCTGTTTTCACTGGGAGGCAACACTGGTCACTTAATTTAAAAATGAATGAACTAGTGTTTAGGAGCCATAGTGTTGTGGCTACAAGTGAGCCAGGATGAGATGGGAAATTCTCATCAACTGAAAACTGCTGATATCACAGATAAAATAAAATGCTGCAGAATTGTTCTGAATTGGTAGAGCTGAAGAAATCCAACGACTAGGGGAATGTTCAGTGTGGAGGGAAACTTATTACCCTTCTCTTCAGTGTTAATATATGAGCTGTGGCCAGTTCAAGAATGTCATGGATATAATTTTAGGTATAAGTATTCTTTTTGTTGTTGTTGTTAGTTGCGAAGTCATGTCCGACCCATCGCGACTCCATGGACAAGGTTCCTCCAGGCCTTCCTGTCCTCTACTATCCTCTGGAGTCCATTTAAACTCATGCCTACTGCTTCAGTGACTCCATCCAGCCACCTCATTCTCTGTCATCCCCTTCTTCTTTTGTCCTCAATCTTTCCCAGCATTAGGCTCTTCTCCAGTGAGTCCTTCCTAAAAAATTCAATTCCATTTTGTATATTTTGCCATTTAGCTCAGGTTCAACTACCACTAATTTAACATTAATTAATAATAATTAATAATTAAGCCCACTGTAACAACATTGCCAAAAAGGCATTAATAAAATTGAGCGAGTCCAGAGATATTTCATGAGAAGAGTCCTCCACTCCTCTACTCGCAACAGAACGCCTTATGCCACCAGGCTTGAAATTTTGGACTTAGACAACTTCAAACTATGTCGTCTTTAGTCTGACCTAAGTGTCATACATAAAATAATCTGCTACAATGTCCTACCTATCAATGATTACTTCAGCTTCAACCACAACAATACACGAGCACACAATAGATACAAACTTAAGGTAAACAGCTCCAAACTTGATTGCAGAATATACGACTTCAGCAACAGAGTGGTCAATGCCTGGAATGCACTATCTGACTCTGTGGTTACATCCTCTAACCCCCATAATTTTAACCTTAGACTGTCTACTGTTGATCTCACTCCATCCCTAAGAGGTCTGTAAGGGTCGTGCATAAGAGCACCAATGTGCCTACCGTCCCTGTCCTAATGTTCCCATTTATTTGTATCCATTTCATGTATTAATAATCATGTTTATACAGTACTTATATCTGTTACCTTATACATGCTTGACAAAATAAATAAAATAAATAAATAAAAATAAATAAATAAAATATAAAGGTAATTGGGATTTGAATTGCCATCCCTAAACAGCATGTGATATTGTGGGATCATGCAGTAGTTCTTGCTGATTTTGTTATGCAAAGACCATGCAGCTCATTAAATGAGGACCTCATGTAGCCACAACTTCTAATTTCCTGCAGGTTTCCATTGAATTTGCTTGTGGAAAGGCAGCAAAAACATAGGAAATTGAAATCACATGACCATAGCTTGCTGCAATGGTGCAGTTGTGAGTGGTGACTGCAGAGACATTGTGATAGCTGAAAATCTGACGACTGGTCATGTATCACATATTCAGTGCAACCATAACTTGGAAAGTTGCTGAACATAAACCAGGGGCTACCTGTATTATACCTGTTGTGGTCCGCCAGCAGCCTGCAGAGCTGGCAGCAGAGTCGGACAGTGAGGAGGCTGGGGAGGAACATGGGCTAGTCCTGGAGTCTGGGGAAGTCTCGGATGAGGGCTCTGCATCAGAGCCAGAGATGGAGCCAGGGCCATATGGGAGTTTTGTGCAGACTCCAAAGCCTCCAGAGTCGGACATCAGAGAGGCAGAGGAGCAGGGAGAGCCTGTTCCTAAAGCATGCATGTGCAGAGCTGCCAGAAGGCAAGAACAGTTAAACAAAAGGGAGTAAAGTTTGGAGATGATTGGCCCCTCCCATAAGACATAAAGGAAGAGCAAAGGCACATGGGCCCTTGCAGGAAGCAGTGTTGTGGATGATGTCGGTTTGTACTTTGAAATTTCATTTTTGACTCTGTGTTTCTGTGTGGCCTTGTCAAGATAATTGCCAATTAGGTCTTTGGCAGCATGTCAAAGAAGATAAAGGTGGATGTTTACCAGCCTTATCCAAATGACTGTGGCAGACTTCTGTTGGACTATTTATAAACTCTTGGTGATTCAGCACCTGTTGTGAATGAAAGGAATTCACAGCTGTTAAAATAAAAAAAGGGGTTTTGGGACTAATTGTGTGCTTGTTACTATATCAGGAAGTCTATGTCAGAACAATACCTTCATTGCAGTATCATTTCATCTTTAACTAAATACTATGTTATATTTGGAAATATTGTATTATCATGTGATTTATTTTATAAAGTTTCTAGACTTCATTTTTTTTCCTGAATAACTTGTGTAGAAAGAAATATTTTTACAGGCTATTATATCCAGGAGGCACAGAATAGGAAAAATCTTTTTTTTCAGGAGAATAGGAAAAATCTGTGGAGATTTACCATGTGCAATTGTCATTTTTCTAACTGAAGAAGTTGATAGATGTTTTGTGAAAAGCATAGTAATTTGGTGTTGAAATGATTTTGAATAAAGAGATATACCATGCATCAGGAGGTATACCAGTGGTGGGTTCCTCCCGGTTCGGCCCAGTTCTCCCAAGCCGGTAGCGGTAACGATATGATGTCACCGAACCGATTCTGCCCCCCTGCACCCCCACCCCCCGCGTTATTCTTACCTTTTATTTGGCCCCACCCCCAATCTATTGCTGCTTCCTGAGTCCCAGGTGATGGCTAGAGGGAAAAAAACTGTTTAAACTCTTGCCGCCGGGCTTCAAAGGGCTGCCCTACAGTGTTGATCAGAAAACAAATGAGTAGACCAGTGCCTGCAAAAATAAATGGATAGACCAGTGCCTGCAAAAAATAAATGGGTAGATCGGTACAGCTCTGCAAGCAGTTAAAAGGCTGGTAGACCAGTACCTCTGCTAAATCCTAAATAATTGTCACATGTCCATCAAGCTATGCCCACAAAATAAGCCACGCCCACAGAACCAGTAGTAAAAAATTTTAGAACCCACCCCTGAGGTATACCACATGTTAGCAAGACACTGTACACCTTTTAGATATAAAAATGAAATGTGATAAGGTTTTGTTGGAATATAAGTTTCTTATTTGTAAAACTACCCAGGGCAAAGTTCTGATATATTTTCCTATAGACATTAAACCAGACTGATTTTTACTTATTTTATTATTTTATAATTTCTGTATTTGACACAACATTATAGCTATAACCAGTTGAATTCTTGTCTCCCCTCTGATTTTGATATCCCACCATTTAGATCTGCTTCCAACTGTTCACATCCATTGTCTCCCTAATGGAAAAATCAGCCTGTTGTGTGAAATAGGTGGCCAATTCAATGGCAATGTTCATTGGACTCTGAATGGAAATCCTGTAAGTGATGGCTGTATCAAGGAAAATGGCACTAAAATTATTTTGGAAAAAGGTAAACGTGGCAAGTACGTTTGCCAAAGAGGAAATCACTGTAAGAGTTCTCCTGTTGAAATGACATGTGATAATGGTAAGTTATATTTTATCTAAGTTGTCTTACTGGACTTCAAAATGTTATATGGATAAATATACAGATAAGCAGATTGTACTCCTTCATTTAATCTGGCCAGAGAAAATTGTTTATTTCTATCAAATCATTTTCTCTTCTCTCCTCTTTAGTGTGAGACTACAGCTCTTGTTTAGATAGTGTAGATGATAAGGTGAACTCCTTCCTTTTTCTCATATTTTAATATCTATCTATCTATCTATCTATCTATCTATCTATCTATCTATCTATCTATCTATCTATCTGGGATGAAATGCTCCCAGTTCGGACCGGATTGCCCAATCCAGTAGCGATGGAAGCGGGTGGTTCGGAGAACCGGTAGCAGAAATGCCTGCCCCGCCCATGCCTTGCTGAGCCGCACACTCATCAGAGGCTTTTTTTTTTATTTTTAAAAGCATTTTTATTTTTATTTAATTATACATATGATAACAGCAGTACGAATACTATACGCGCAACACTGGAAGAGTAGTGATATACCAACACCAGATAAAGTAATCAATAAAATTATGGAATGTGCGGAATTAGATAGACTCACAAAGGAATTACAAAATAGGGAAGAACATGACTTTTACTTAGTATGGGAAAAGTGGTATAGTTGGTTGAAAGATAGGAAAGAGATGAAGCAATAGGAAGTAAACAAAATGACCAAATATAGTATGATGGAAACAAAGAATAAATATAGGTTAACAAAGATCAATATTAGATAGATAAAAGTGAATGACCAAATAAGGAAGAGTCAAAATACAAAGAGAAATGTATATTATAGTTGCGACAAACTGGACATGTATTGAAATGGATGTTTATATGTTTTTATGTTTTGTACGTTTCATTGTTCTGTTTAGTTTATACTTATAAATAAAAATTGGAGAAAAAAAAAGCATTTTTTCTACAACTTTTCAGCCAAAAAAATGCTTTTAAAAGTAAAAAAAAAAAGCCTCTGATGATCGCATGGCTCAGCTGGGATTGTCAAAAGCTTTTAAAAGAAAAAAAGCCTCTGCTGATCAGGCAACTCAGCTTGGATTGTCAGAGGCTTTTAAAAGAAAACAAAATACTTCTGTGAGGGTCTTAAGCTCTGTTTGTACATGAAGAAGTATTAATGGAAAATGGGTTCCACAAAAATAGAATTAGAACTATAATCCAGCAAGGGACAGTAGGCCAGAGCAAAACCCAGGAAGAAGAACAGAATATGGGAACTGCCATCCTGCCCTATATAAAAGGGACCACCAACAAAATTAGTAAGATATTACGGAAACAAAAAATAAAAACAGTGTTCCATACAGATAGAAAAATATCGATGATGGTGAGAAACCCTAAGGATAAAATTGAGTTGGAAAACCAGGGGATATACAAAGTGCCGTGCGCCTCCTGTCAGTCATCTTATATTGGACAGACAAATAGACGAATAAGTGTGCGTTTAGAAGAACATAAAAATGCAGTGAGGAAAGAAGAGCAAACTTCTTCTTTGGTACAACACATGAAGGCCACGGGACACAATATTGATTTTAATAAAACCAGAACAGTGGCGAAAGAGGAACATCTCAACAAAAGAATAATCAGGGAGGCCATCGAAATTGAAAAGAGGCCGCAGAATATGAACAGACGAGACAACGCCTCTAGGTTATCAAGTATTTGGGGACTTGCACTCAGAAGTCGAGTGTTAACATCAGAAGAGAGGCAGAGATTCCAACAAGCAACCAGTGGTGTTGTAAGGCCTGCCAGAATTCTTCCCTCTTTGCAGACGGTGGCTAGCAATAGGGAGAGAGAGAGAGGATCGAACCAGAAGACAGGCTGAGATCTCAACTAACAATCAAGGGTGCTGGGATGCTTACCAGAATCCTTTCTCCTCTACAGCAGACAGATAATAATAGAGAACCTGAGAAAGCTAGGCCTGTAACACGTAGCCAAACAGCCAGGATGAGGAAGCAGGAAGAAAAACTGCTGTCCTACAATCAGGACACAGAGTTACAGGCTAACCAGCATACGTCAGCAGCGTCAACATAGAAAAGCGACAGCTCCGACCTCGCAATACACCCATAGCTTCTAAACTAAACAAGAGCCTGATGATGACAGGGTTGTGAGCCTGTCGAAACGTCGTTAGAAAGAAAAACTTTTAAGGTACTGGTAGGATTTTAGCTAAGGTTTTAAAGGACCTTGCAGAGTGCTCTGTAAGGAATTTTGGAAGATTTTAAGCTAGGATTTTAACCAGAATTTTAAACATTTTAACTAACTTATTTAACATGACGCGGGAAAACACCCGAGATTTTAATTTTTTGCATATATACATACATACATACATACATACATACATATATATATATATATATATATATATATATATATATATATATATATATATGTAATTGGACTCTCAAAGTAAGAAGATGTGGTATTGAGAAGGCATTTTAAAATTCTGGAACTATGGGCTTAAAAAATTAATACTGCTTTTTTATTGGAATTATAATTTAAAATAATTAAAATCAGACTTGCCAATAACACATCGTGAAACAGAGAGCGCCATCTGCTAATGAAAGGGAAAATATGCAAGCCTGGGAATAACCAGATGAAGGACTGAAAATATTTACTGTATTGCATGTATCTTTACTTTACTTTACTTTACTTTTATTAGATTTCTATACCACCCTTCTCCCAAAGGACTCAGGGAGGTGTACAGCCATATTAAAACACATAAAATTTACAAAATTTAAAAACCATTAAAATCAAATATACAAAAATTTGGCCCACAAATTAAAAAACTAACATACACCCATTAAAATTCATATTCATGTTAGGCTAGGTTAGTATCTACTCTTAAACCACTTAGAGTAGTCTGGAGATTTGAATATTAAATAAGAACTTTAAGTAAAAGATCCTTGAATGTTATGTTATATGATTGAACATATAAAAGTGACTTGAGGAGGTTCGGACAACCCCCTGGTTTACTTAAATAGATTTGACTGATTATTTATGAGATATTAAAAATTGTGATTTGTGTAAGCTCAGTTTTGAATGAATAATTTCTGGACTACTGGCTAAAAGTGGGACCTATTAAACAAAATAAGATGCAACACAAGGCGGAAGCGAGTGGAATTTTAAATGAAATGGAGCTGATGTTTCAAAGCATTAAGGACCTTATACAGGAACATCATAAGGTGATGGTGAAATTATTTGATGGCATAGATAAAAAACTGGAAAATACTATACAAGGGACAATGAGCAAAGACGAGGACAATCAGGAAAGATGGATCCACCAGAAGGAATTGAGGGGAAAGCAGAACTGAGAAACTAATGAAGAGAAGACAACAAGGAGGAGATATAATCAAAATTAATAATGAATGAGGAATTCAAACAGGAGGAAAATATTTTAAAAGATTTAAAAAGGGAATGAGAGAAACAGGAAGATCCTGGGGAAAGGAGGTAGGGCTTAGAACAGATAGCTTTAAAACTAGACAGTGGGAAAGGATAGAGAGGGGAGAAAAAGTTAGATTGCATAGTCAGAAGGCAGATATAGAAGTAGATGGAGTAAAAGACTTAAGAGAAGAATATGGGAGGCAAGTCAAAAAAATAAGACTTAAAGTACTGATGCAGGCAAGAGGTGATGGATAGAAAAAAGACAGAAAAAGATCCTTCATGCATATATTTTAACAAAAACATGTGTATTAATATTAGAACTATATAGACATTAGGATATTTTAATATAAATAGATATGAAGAGTGAAATATGGGAATTATGAATAAGAATTAAGCATTAATTGGAAAATTAGAGATTGAATGATGGTATTATTAAATATGCATAAAAATTATGATTAGCAGTGAAATGATAAACTTAAACAATGGATGATTAGATAATGAAAGAATATATTTTAATGTAAACATGTGTATTAATAGTAGAATCACATGGATTGGATGATTGGAAAGAACAGAAATAGATTTACTCTATATGTTTAAATGATTGTGATTGGTACTAGAAGTGTACATTGAAACAATGAATAATGAAAGAATGAAGGCTGAAACTTTTATATAAATAGATGTGAAGAGCTAAATAAGGGAAATATGAATAACAAAGCAGGTGAAAGATGGAAAATAGAAAAGAAACGTCTTTGAATATTATGGTGACATGGAAAAGAAAATTAAAATAGAGATAGAAATAAGAGGGGAATAATAGTATATATATATATATATATATATATATATATATATATATATATATATATATATATATATTAATATAACGAGATATACGTATGTAATAATAAGAGGGAGGTTTAGAAATTGAACGGCGGTAGTATTGGCAATGTTTAAACAATATGAAACAATGAAAATGAAATAATAACTATGAGTAATAATATTATGTCTATTTGTATTAAAATGTATGACACCCAGTATCACACTATTCACGCATTGATATCTATAAATAATATAAAATAAAGAATAAAATAAAATATGTGGCTGTTAATGCAAATACACAAACAAAATGAGTCTGGTGTGGTCTAATGGTCGAAGTAGTGGGCTAGACACTGGGAATCTATGAGTTCTAGTTCTGCCTTAGGCATCAAAGCCTGTTGAGTGATTTTAGGCCATTCCCACTGTCCCAGCCTAACCTGTGGGTGTAGTATAGAAAATAGGAAGAAAAAGATTATTATTCATGTTCACAATCTTGAATTATATGTAAAAATAGTAAAGATGATAAAAATAAAATAAATAAACTATATTTGATAGTACAATTACATTATTCAGCCTTATCAGTGGTGGGTTTCTACTGGTTCACCCCAGTTTGGGCGAACTGGTAGTGGCGGGGGCAGAAGGCTCCGCTCTCCCACCCGGACATCATCATGGACACTCTGCGCATGCGCAGAAGCACCACGCGCAAGTGAAGCAAGTGCACTCATGCATGCGTTCCCAGTTCTGAACTGGTAGTGAAGGTAAGTGGAACCCACTACTGAGCCTTACCCTAACATCATTTCTGTGTTCAGATTGGCCTGTATTTGAACTAACATTGACTGATTGCTATAGTTTAAGCTGTATCATTATTACAAGATGCAAAAGAGCATAAAGAATCATCTTTGAGGGGATTGTGCAGCTGTTACTGAAACAGGGGTGGTTCTACTTACCTTTATTACCGGGTCACAATGGGAGTGCATGCGTGCGCTCACTTTGCTCGTGCATGCACGCTTCTGCACATGCGCAGATCGTCAATTATGATGTCTGGGGGGATGGGCGGAGCTTCCTGCCACTTTTACTACTGGTTCTAAAGAACCAGACAGAACTGGGAGCAATCCACCACTGCACTGAATGATATATATCAAAGCAACAGCTATTTGCAGATAGTAACTCTGATAACAGACTGACAGAGATGAATCCAAATAATTAAGGGGATCAATAAATTAATAATAACAACTTTATGCTTAATTGTTTAAATTATTAAACTTTTATTAGTTTTTTATAGGATGTAAACATTAAAGTAGAAAATATTTTGTCAACTATGCTTAAGGTTTCTGCAACTGCTAATATTGGCAGATAGTTTATAAAAATAGTATGTTAAAGTCAAGGAAATTGTATTGCTTTGAGCATTCAACTCAGTTCAATGCTCAGCTCAAAATGCTCAGTGCTATTGAGCTCAGGGTATTTTCTCACATTATGATCATGACAATTTTGTGATTCAAAGATTTGAAGTACAGCATATCAGCCTACCAAAGGAATAGTTTGCCCTAATGCATAAGCATACACACACACACATATTCTTCCTACTGTTAATCTTAGAAGACAAAGTTTCCTCTAGCCTTCCTCTCTCTCAGCTCCCAGTGGACTGCCTTGCCAGAAGAGTGACAGATCATTCCTACCTGGTTACTTGCCAAGAGTTTCTTCTTCAAATTAAGAAGTTTCCTTTTCCTCCCTTTTTAATGAACCAAAAGTGACACTAAAATTATATTCACAAACCAACTAACTTGTAGTTATTTTAGCCATGATTTTCTCAATCCAGTTATTATAGATTCACACGACACACTGAAATGGTTTTAGACAGCATGCTAAATTGGATAATTGGTGAGAAAGCAAGGGTTCAGTGAGCTGTAGAAAGAGAATCTAATTGGGCCTTTGCGTCTAAGTCAGTGGAAGATACTGGTGCAAGATTTTCTAACCTGCAAGTAGCAGCTTCTGTGGGGAGAAAAATTACTCCAAACTGCTGCAGAAAAGGAAAGTGTTATAGTCTTTCCATGTACAGCAGACTGTAAGCAAGCCATGTTATGCTATTTTTATTTATTACTATAAATAAAATTACTATAAATTATTGCAAATAGAAAGAGAAAGAAAACAAAGAAAAACCCATAAAAGCACAACTCTTAAAAATAAAATAAAATTAGTCCTATGGATTAAGCATATCAATTAGAATATGCAATCCAAATCTCTAAAAAACTTGTGCAGGTAGATTTCAAGCAGTTCGATGCTTACTCAGCTATATAAAAAAAAGTTTGTTTGTTTGTTTATTTAATTAGTTTACTGTATGACTCTCAACATCTCTGGGTGGCTCACAAATACAGACATTAAAATAGTACAGTAAGATACAAAAATAAAGAATAAATGATAGCAAAGAGGAGAGAAACCAGACAGGAATGGATACTCCCTCCCCCCCACCAAAGTTCCATACTTCAAGGGGGGATAAAATTGACAAGGATTGGGATCACTTCCAGATAATTAAAATCTGGAGCATGGCAACTACAAAAGCAATATTCATTTCAATCATTTCCTAGTTGGTTTCCAAACAATTCACATTTAATGCAAAAACACAGAAAAATCTAGAAAAAGCAGTGAGTTTCTGGAATAAAATTAATATGTGAAATAAAAGGAGTTGCTATAACACATGATTATATTATATCATATATATATATTTGTTGCCTGTTCTTTCACAGTTATATATATATTTGTTTAATTTATTTAAGTTTAATTTAATAAAAACTTGTTTTGAATAGCATCTATTTAGGAGAAAATTGATAAGATTTGACTACATTTCAGTCCCCTCTTTTTCTGAATAAGTATTATAACTAATAAAAAAATTGATCTGTGTATATTAATTCATGTTTTATTCTAGCTTCTAGTTGTTAAATCACCACCTGAAGTCCTTCTTTCACCACCCAAAGTCCCTCTTTGATGGAGATGGTCAGTTCAGAAATGTGAAAAATAAAATAAATAGAATAGAATAAAATAATAAACAAATAAACTGACTTCAGCATTGGGGAATTTGACATGAATCGATATATAGCACTAATTTTATTTAAGGCATAAGAGACATATGCTTTGTGAATCTTTTTCATTTTATAATATTTTGGTGTATATATTTAAACATTAAAAAATAAAATTCTGCCCTTTGTAGTGTCAACATGTATCTGACATCAGCTCTAATTCTGATGGGGTTTAATGTTTAGAAAACTAGCACTGATTTCTTCTACTTTGTCAACTGCTGAAGGCCATTTCTTTTCTTATACCAGGGGATCTGCTGCAGCATCCACTCTTCTTATATGTCCTAACAGCCTGTGGAGGTGGAGCGGTTTTACTAGCCGTCACAGCCTCACTGATCACATGTTGCTGCATGAAAACCAAGCACAATTTTGTTCGGGTCCCTGTGGGTAAGTAATGCTTTTTCTCGTTGGTGTTGTGTCTCAAAATGCAGCCCCATGTATACTTATTTGAAAACAAGTATTTAAACAAAATAATGAAGAAAAAAAAATAGACAGAAAGTGTTTTTTCCATTTATATTTATTATTAAGAACTTCCTTCAGGCGAATTGGCAAATAATTAACAGATATTTTTGTGGAAGGCATCTCCATATTTGGTGAATGCTGCTGAACCCATGTTGTTTACCTTCTCAAACCGCTTACCAAGCTGAGTATTGTAAGCAGAGCATCCTCCACAACATTCACCAAAGCATGACCTTCACCAAAGCAGTTGCCAAATAGTCTGGAAGAGATTCCAGGCTGTGCAATCTCAGTGTGCCCATGTTTGCCAAAGTTGCCCAGACTGGAAGACCCATGGCAGCACATGTTAAGGGGCTTTTAACTGGCAATCACATAATGGTGGTTAAAGTCATCCATTGTTGATGGATCTTGGTTAGCTTTATAGAACAAGCATTCTTGTCCAACTCAGGACCATTTGCCAAAAATAAACAAAAAAAAAAATCTTCTCAGCTCTCTTCTATGATGTGGCATAATGCTATGGGAAACGCATAGATAGGCTCTCAAACAGAGTGGTATGTAAGAGCGGAGGTGTCAAACTTGCAGCATCATGTTATCGTCACATGATGCATCACAGCTTCCCCCCCTTCGCTAAACTGGAGGTGGGCATGGCTGCCCTGTGACACATCCGGCCCATGGGTCATGAGTTTGACACCCCTGTGTAAGAGTAGAGTCACACTGTTTCACTCTTAGAAGCAGAGACACTATTTTGCTTCACAAAACAGCTCCTGAGGATATTCATTTGAATCTTCATCAGCTCAAAACATCCCTCAAAGCTTCACTAAACCCTAATATATAAGATACATATGTATATCTTGATGTTGTAAACTTCAAGAATTGCCTTGCAGAGATGGGCGGCAAACAAATGTAATAAATAAATTAGACAACAATATGACAGTCATAAAGCCCATTAGGGCTTCTTTCCAGATAAGAAGGCTATAGGACTGAAGCATAACTCTGTTCCACATTAAGAATGAAAGAACACGCATGAATTGGAGTTTTCAGATTCTGACTGTGCTTTTCTACAGAAGACGAAAAGGATGAGGGCATAACCATGTCTGCCATTTCTAGTGAAAGACCAAATCCTCCTCCTAATGGAGACCATTGTGAAGTTACAGATGTCCTTGTTGATAGTACCCCCAATACTAGTAAGTACAGAAACATGAGTGTTGTATTATACAACAGAAAGTAAATGTATCTGTGTTGTTCTAAAAGCTGTTTTCCCTACTGTCTACTTTGGCATGGAGATGAACCATGGTAATACAACTCTTTCCAGTATCCTTTGAAGTAAGCCATCTTTTGCACTTATGGCAAGTACAATAATAAATCTTGGAACAGTTTCTATGTAGTGATTGTTCTATATGTACTGGTACATGTATTGTTTTAAGCAGTTGTTTATATAAAACAAACTTGCTAAAATGGGTCTTGTGTCCAGAATTCCTTGTCAAATGCTTACTGACAACATCAGGACAAGTAAAACTGATATAGATTTTCCTTCTAATAATAACAGTTATATCCTATATTTTCTTGGACTTCCTCAAATAAATGGAACTTAACTAATCCATAAGCAGCTTCACAAGAAATAAGCAGGTTTTAAGTTCAAGAATTCAGTTATCATAAGCAAGACAACATGAAGATTTGATTAAAGATTTAAGCAAATGTACACAATACTAAATTATATTCTTTATGAATTTTCCTGACATTCTTTTAAAGGTGCACAAATCTGTGAAACTTTCAAACCGGACCATAAGGAGGATCCAAATCCTTCGGTGGGACCTGAGGTGAAATCAGAATGCAGAAGAGAGGAGAAAGAGGGGACAGAAACAGAGTTCCAAGAGGACACAATTGACAATGCAGCTCAGGAAGTTATAGACGACTGTTTTCCTGATCCTATTGATGCTTGATCCACTGTGCCCCTTTTCCCCTTCTCCAAGTCTGGGGAACTGGAGTTTCTTCATTCCAAGCTTTCTCAGAATAGTATAATGTCCTTTATAAATTACTTACCTGCTAATAGCATAAGCCTACAAATCATTTAAAATTAGCTCCAAATGTGATTTTCTGCTGTGTTCCTATTCCTAAAGGCATTTATAGAAATGATATAGATATGAGAAATCTAATTATCAGATACCCAAATTGGAATAATTTCTATTCCAAGTCAATGTTTGGCCTTCAAGCCCCCAAGATTCTTGGCTCATCTTAAGTAGACATACAAATGATGAAACACTTTTGAGGAATTCTAGCTCTTTTTACACTGAAATCAGAATCAAGAATTCTAGAGAAAATTCTAGAGAAAGTTTTAAGCTTCCTTGCTGAAATGTTTAGCTGTTGCAGATTTTTGTGATTAAACATGTCTATTTACTTCTGTGCTAAGTGTTTACATGAACCAAAACTGGTTCTTGAACCATAAAATCCAGGGGTTAGTAGCAGGCTCCTTAAGCTACACAGGATATTCTCAAACTGCCTATGACATTTTGGGTTTTCTGCATCCTCTTTCAACAGCAGACCATACACCAATGTTTGGGGTCTAGAGATTTGTCTCAGCCCATAATTTTCAAGAGCCGTCTGAATTATGAACAAAAGCCCTTTCACCACATTTTTATAATGCTGGGAGTCAGGATTCTGATCATATATTTCTCTTGAATATTTGAAGAGAAAGTATTTTTCTATAATACTCTCACTCTTAATGTGTGACTAACAGGTAGAGAATAACAGAGCAATTCCCTCACCACCATTTTTGCAGATGATGTTATCATCTTAAGTCCACTATTGTTTTTCAGCAATAGTTTCATAATTTTTCTCATCTTTATTTAAGATGTGCTTGTGTTTATTTTAAAAATAAAGAATGGGTATCTTTTGAGTTTATCTGTCTTGTGACTCTTGTTGAATGTGAGAAATGTTTACAGAAGGGTGTCCCACTGTGGAACTTTGTGAATAAGTTTATATAAGAAGATAAGACTTCTAGTTACAGTAGCTACCGGTACAAACAGCTTAAAGGACCAGTGCTTCATGCTTCTAAAACCATCCTCCATTTTCTGAAGGATAAAACCAAGAGAAGTGATTGCCCCCATATTGTCCTGTGTATTTAATGTAAATGTCAGATCACCCACTGTGGGAACTATGATGCTGAACATGCTTGACTATTGGTCTAAATCAGCAACAATTTTATGCTGACCTTGCCATAAGAAGAAGAAAAAAAGCTTTTATTTTTTTAAAATGACATAGGCCTTAATTTCATGAGAAACTGAAACTAAGGCTTAAAACTCTTCCTTTCAGGGAACAAAAAATTTCCAATTGCTTAGTCTGCTATTAAAAAATAAATACAGTTTGCAGGAGTGCATACTATAGTATGAATTGGCTGTAGATGTATCCAATGCACTTAAAAAAAGAAAACAGGCAAACAATTTGGTGATGACAAATAAAGTTTTGGCATCTATTATAACCACCATTTAAAGCATTGTACTCTGAAACATTTTAAGAATAATAAACAAGAAGCAGAGATAACACTGTTTTTTTCCTTTCTACTTTATTGCCATCCAACCAGGGTGAAATGCTACTGGTTCGCACCAGTTCGGGCAAACTGGTAGTGAAAAAATGCTACCGTTTTGTCCGAACCGGTATTTCTGACAATTAGCTGTGCCGCGTGATTTATATTCACTAGAAAGCAGGAAAGCCTGCTTTCTAGCGAATCTAAATCACGCGGTACAGCTGTTCCACCCCCTCGTTGTTCTACTTACCTTCTTAAGCCTCCTTTTTCTGTGTGAAGTGCACGTTTGGTGCACACTGTGCATGCATGCATGCGCAGCATACATTTGACATGTACTGTGCATGCGCACACACGCAGTGTGCTTTTGGCATGCACCATGCATACATTTGGCACACACTGTGCATGCAGGCATGTGCAGTGTGCATTTGGTGCACACTGTGTATGCGCGGGCAGTGAATTGGTGGCAAACCGTGGAAGATTTCACCACTGCATTCAGCCTTCCATCCTTCTGAGGTAGGTAAATTGAGGACCCGGATTGTGGGGGCAATAAGCTGACTTTGTAGAAACACCGCTTATGGGGGGCCAAAAGCCCTAATAAGCAGGTATATACAAAAGAATGAAGGCTATTGCTATAGTGCATTGTAAGCTGCCCTGAGTCTTCAGAGAACGGCGGCATATAAATTGAACTAATAAATAAATAAATAAATAACCCTTGTTAGGGGCTAGATGTTTATGCTTTTTTTTTTTCCACAGAAACATGGTATATAAACATGGCATATAATAATAGTTACCTTGATTGCAAAGTTTATTGTACCACTTGCATATAGTTGTAGGATTTTCTTTTTCATCTTCCTAAAGGCTTTAAAGTAGTTTTGGCCAGGATCATTAGGGATTATACAATTAAGAGTAGCAATTAGGAAAAAGTAACCAAATCAAAATGAAAGTACTCTGGTGATAGACATTTTTAGAGGAGCCCCTTGGACAATAAAACAGACACTTCCTGCTTTTTGAATGAGGAGCATCTTTAGTACACCAAAGAAGATGCAAAGAAAACCCAGGCATGAGGTAGCTTTGTATATTCTGTTGAATAGCTAAAGCTTGCCGCTTTGCTTAATTTTTTCCCCACTTTATATTGCAATAATACAATGTCTGAAAAATCATTCTCCTGTAATGCTTTGAGCTGTATTCACACTGTGGTGATTTTTTTATGATGCTGTCCTTCACTAATAAAGAGGTTGTTTTATATACCTAGACCAAGGAGTTGGATTCTTTGTATTACCTGCTTATTCTTCAACATTGGCTAAAATTCTTACCTGGCAGCATATTCAGCAGTTTTAGCATTTTACTAAACGAGGAGTCACCTTTATCCCCCAGCAATCCAAAGCTGGTTCTCTTACCAGTCTAATTTTACTATTCCATTTCCCAGAGAAGAGAAGAAATCCTGAGAATTAGATATAAACAACAGCCCTATTCATACTTATTCCCTGTTATTGTATGTGTGAATTTTAAATTCTGTCATCCATCTGGAAACTCAGGATAGCATATATAAAATTCCTTCCATAAATTCTTTTCCTACAAATCTTACATGTTGAGTTAAAAGAACCTCAACATCACCCAGGGACTGACGATGGACTTGAATCGGGATACCTTCAGTCCTAGTCCAATATCTTACCTACTCCACATTAACTTTCATTGTTAAGTCACTGGCACCAAATTTATTTTAAAATAAGGAGAGATACTGATATTTAATTATTTGCATGCTTCTCTTTAACTGGCAGAATTGTATTCCTGCTATTATCAAGCTACTGCCTGATAAATGAATCCTAATTGCAATAAAACTAATTGTGCCATGATTAATCTTCAGCATTGGCCTCATGAAACAGCCTTAAATTATTATTAACTGTGCCAGTGTTAAAGTAGACTCCCCCTTAAGCTTACAATATTCTACCCCAGCTTCGTGATGTTTAAAACTGTCCTGCTTTATCACTACTTACTTTGAAGATGAAATCAGGTCAGGGGTGAAATGCTTCCAGTTCGGACCGGCTCGCCCATTCGGTAGCGATGGCAGCAGGTGGTTCAGAGAACCGGTAGCAAAAATCCCTGTGTCCCCCCCCCCCCATTGCCCAGCTGAGCAGAGGTTCTTTTTTATTACTTTTAAAACTTTTATTACTTTTATACAACCTCTTCAGCCAAAAAAATGCTTTTAAAAGAAAAAAAAAAGCCTCTGATAGTCGGGTGGCTCAGCTGGGATCATCAGAGGCTTTTAAAAGCATTTTTTCTACAACCTCTTCGGCCGAAGAGGGTGTAGGAAAAAAAATGCCTTTAAAAGACTCTGGTGATCCCAGCTGAGTTGCCTGATCGTCAGAGGCTTCTAAAAGCATTTTTTTCTGCAACCTCTTTGGCCAAAGAGGTTGTAGAAAAAATGCTTTTAAAAGTAAAAAAAAAAAAAAAGTTGGCCACGCCCACCCAGTCACATTATCCCCCCCACCAAGCCACGCCCACAGAACTGGTAATAACAAATTTTAGATTTCACCCCTGAATCAGGTGATTGATTGTGTATAATTATAGGTATGGGTATGGGACTTTGGAAAACTGTAGGGATGTCCTCTTTCTTATGCCTGTCCTGGCTTTTTCATGGTGGAAGCAGGTGCTTAGGTCCAGGTCACTGTCAGTATCTTTTTACCGGAAGAGGAACTGCCTATAAACTTGTAGAAGACTAACCTATGCCCCATTCTGAAAATACAGTGTCTATCATAACTAAAACCGTTCTTCTATTTCAACATCAATTTTGCTGAAGGACCAAAATTTTTCTAGGCAGATCTTAGGCAAAATGTTATTGCCTTTGTCTAGCTGGTTTTTGATAATTCATGTATGTTTTCATCCACTACCAAATCATGAATGAAGATAATCTTATTGCATATAGAGTTGAATTAGCCAGTAGCACCTTGAGCCTATGCAATCTGGTTACCTGACAGATGGATGAGCAAATGAAATAAAAACTACCATCAAATTGGAGCGCTCTCTTCTTTGTAATGATCTATCTGATATTTTTTAGTATATATCCTTGACCCAGTTATATGGAGATATAATAACTCATGGCCCTGGTTATCAGTTTCAGTTGTTCTGCTTAGCCTTGATCTAAAATTTTACATTCCCAGCAGTTAGTCAGGTTAAGTTTTCTAGCTCTGTAGGACCTAGCTTGTAAAAGTTCTTTACCTTGTATGCAATGGCTCAGGGCTACCTTCTATTTTCTCATGACAACTTATTGTTGTTGTTGTTTTGTAGCTATAGCAGACATGAGAGTAGGAGACAATGGTGGGTTTCTACCGGTTCACCCTGGTTCTGGTGAACCGGCTCCTCCCACCTGCCCGGACATCATCATGGATGCTCTGTGCATACACAGAAGTGCCGTGCACAAGCAAAGCAAGCGCAATGCACATGCGTGCTCACAGTTCCGAACCGGTAGTAAAAGTAAGTGAAAACCACTACTGGTAGGAGAGATAACATCAATTCTCAGAGCTAATATAAAAGAGGCAGGGGATAGAAAAGAATGGGAAATATAAGGAGAAGGCTTCAAAGAATGAGAAGGTAAGAAAGATTATTTGGATGGGCTTCACCAAAGACCCAAAGAAGAGGAGAGACACTGAGAGAGCTCAGGCAGGGTTTCAAAATTAAATCTTTTGCACTTATACCACAGTGTCCTATTAGTAAATGTGATTTTTTAAAAATTGGTTGGTGTTATGCTGGAAGAAGATGGAAATAAAGTCAGAGGAAAAAACTAATCACTTTCCAGGATAACAAGTGGCACACTCCTGTTCAAGACAAGAGACCTGTTTGGCAATGAAGTGATGCAGTGGGGAATCAGAATAAAATAAAGATTATTAAAATTCATTCGTGCTGACTCAAAGATGAATGCATAGGACTTGAACATAAAATCAGGGAAAGGCCAAAAGGTATGTGTTATTTTCACCTCATAGACATTGTTAAAAAAACTAGCCTTAAAAATCTAAGTTGACTTGACTCCTATTTTTCTGGGCAGCAAGAAGAAATTGCCCTTGCTGCCTTCAAAAATATATTTTTTGCTTGTTAGTATAGACCACAGTCCTGGATATTCCCTAATGGTCAGCCAGTCAAGTAATAAACAGGCATGCCTCTGTTTAGCTTCTGGGCCAGAAGAGTTGCCCAGCTAACAAAGACTATGGGCCCGGACAACTTCCAGGCAATGCTAAACACTGCATGTTAATGTGTGGCCAGTTTTAATGGAGGCTGAGGAGATTCAATGTCCAGCATACTTTTGACCAGCATACTTTTCATAACTTGCTTTAACTGCCTTCTTTCAGGCTTTATGGGTCAGTAGTATTAGGATACAATATTTCTAGCTGGGAAAAGCAAGTTGGTGGTATACAGTTACCAAGAATTCGAAGGATTGTATTATGCTGAGGAGTTTAATTATAAATAATTTAACATGCATTCAGGGAGCTGCATCAAGCATTGGACAGCTGTGCAATTTGACAATTTTGCCGCCAGGTGGCAGCAAAGGGCAAAACTTCAGCATTGGAAGTTTGAGCAAATGTTTTTTGCAGGACCCATTACTTTTCTAAGGACCTCAGAATGGAGGGGGCATAGTTTTCTTTCTCTATTCTCCTTCTGCTTCTTATTTCTCTGCCCAAATGTACTTGTTGCAGAAGTGAGTTGGAAGGAGGGAAGGAGAGAGAGAGAAAGAGAGAGAAAGCGAGAGAGCGAGCGAGAGAGAGAGAGAGCGAGAGAGAGAGAGAGAGAGCGCCAAACTGTTTGACAATTTTAGGAAAATAAATAATGTTTATAAACAAGTTCCAGAGACGCAATTACTTTAATTAATCCTTCCAGAATAGGCTAGCATATGTTATTTGATAAGTCTCTATTTTATGAAACCTCAGTGCAGAAATGTGTAATTTGAAAACCTCTCTCCTGTCAGCTGAATGCCATGATGATATACAAAAAAAAAAAAAAAAAAAGGAGAAGGAGAAGGAGGAGGAGAAGAATGCTCTAGTTTTAACTAAAAATAAAGGATGGATTGAAATCTGAAAATCAAACGATCTCCACAAAGTTCAGAGTTTTTGGAATCCAAAGCAGTTGTGCTAAACTTCAATTCTCACTAACCCAACTAGCATGTCTATTTATTACTTGACTGGCTGACCATTAGGGTCACAGTCACCCAGGACTGTGGTCTATACTAACAAGCAAAAAAATATATTTTAGAAGGCAGCAAGGGCAATTTCTTCTTGCTGCCCAGAAAAACAGGAGTCAAGTCAACTTAGATTTTTAAAACTAGTTTTTTTTAAGAATGTCTATGAGGTGAAAATAACATAATGCATACTTTTTGGCCTTTCCCTGATTTTATGTACAAGCCCTATGCATTCATCTTCACCAATGGCATGGTGCCCTAGAGGTGAAGATGCTCACCTCCCACTTAGAAGGTTGACAATTCAATTGTAGCAATGGCATATGTTTCTCTATCAAGGTACAAAGAAAAAATATCTGCTGTGAACTCTTTGTAGGTATCAGGGAGGGCATTCGGACAGTAAATGCTCAGCTCCATTTAGTCAACCTGACTTCACCCCAAATAAAGGGCACGCGTGCTCCCGTTGCGAACCGGTAGTAAAGGTAAATAGAACCCACCCCTGGATTGGTTGTCAGGCTCCCATGGGGCCATGCAGGGGTAACTTTGTAGGTTGTCTTTTGAGTCCCAGGCTTGGTTGAGCCTTGCTGAGTGATGCAATCTCTCCAGGTGCCATGTGGTGAGTTCTGTTGCTAGATCGGTAGACGGCTAATCCTATCTTTGTTGGATCATGAGTGAGGGCATTTGCTTAAGAATAGACCTAGCTATCTCTTTATCTCTTAAGTGCTGACATCTGCTGTGGGCTATTGAGGAGGGTGGGGCCTATTAAAAGTGAGTCTGCTTTTTTTTAGTAACAGTAACAGAGTTGGAAGGGACCTTGGAGGTCATCTAGTCCAACTCCCTGCTCATGCAGGAGACCTATACTAGGGATGTTTCTCCATTTCTCATCCAGGGAAATATAATATTCTGCCTTTTTAATATTTTCTAGAATATTTCATTCTTCTAGGAGAGGAGTGGGTGCTAACTTCCTACACTCTGTACTGCACATTTTTAGAATCTTGATTTGTTTTATACTTCTGATGTACGTTGTGAAAATAAAAAACAACATTCATGTTTGTTTCCACTACGCATGTGGAAACACTATAGTGGTTTTTTTTTTTTACTAGCTTCCTGTTCCTGTAAGTAGAAGACTGCTGAGATTCACAGAATTTGTTGATTTTGAGAACCGCTTTATGGTTATCAGGAGAATAACTGTGCAACTGTGCACGGCATTAATGTTGAGATAAAACAGAGTAGAATGGTAGCCAGAACACAACGACACCTGGATCTTGATAACTACATTTTTACATTTTGACTCATGTTTGACTTGTATCAATTAAAACCACAAGCCAGTATATGCAGCTTTATCATTGGCCAGAGTTACTTATCTGTCTATGGAGATTCTCAATCATCCAGGTCGTGATTGTCCAAAGGTGCTTTTTTCTAGAAAAACAAAACCCAATTTTCCTTTTGAAAAAACACCTTTGGGACAATTTGTGCAGTCTAAATGCATACATTTCGTGTTATTTCCCGCCACTTTTTAAGCTACTGAATAATACAGCTTTCCCCGGGATATAAATATTGTTTTAGTTATGTTATAATAGCCAGGCAGTTTGCAAAGACACAAAACTCTTCTGTAACTAAAATATGCAAGGGGTAAGAGCTGCAACCACATTTAGTATAATTGGTCTTATCTCTCTTTGTCTCCTTCTCCGCTTCCTTTCTTCTGCTGTCCTCTACACCAGGCTCCTCTCAATAATAGTTCAAACAAACAAACAAACAAACAGAGTAATTGGCTGTATGTCAACAGTGACTGAATGGAGATTTAAACTAGGCTCTATCTATCTTCCATATATATATATATATATATATATATATATATATATATATATATATATATATATATATATATGTATGTCAGTGGGGGAAAAAAATCACACTAGACTTTTTTGGAGATGCAATCTTGCATGGTTCACATTGCTGAAAGAAGTTTAGACTCTTTGAGACAAAGTACCTTTTTCCTGCTAGACATTCTTGCCCTAAATAAGAGATCCCACATCCCTACATCAATGCCAGAATGTCTGGCAGCCTTGATTTTACTCTTCAATCACATAAAGTTGATCTTTCCTTATGCACAAACATATTTCTATAGAATTACAGAAGGGGAAGCGACTTGGAGATCCGAGTAGTCCAACTCACTGTCCAACATGGAAATCTTCATACTGTCCTAGAGAAATTGCTGTCCAATCTTTTCTTGAAGAGCTCCAGTGATTCAGTGGGCAGGTTATTCCACTGCTTATTTAGCATTAATAGATTCTAATCTGTTTGATACAGATTCATGACATTCTGGAAAGTAACAAGCTTCTCTTCCAAAGTCTAACACTGAGCCATGGCATGAAATCTGGCGTGAAATATTATGCCATTGACAAAAGTGAGGTCAGGTTGTGAGCAAGTAACTTATTTGCCCATTGTTTTCATCTTCATCTCCATATGGAGAAAAATAAAAATGAAGACAGAGTTATGTCTGTCTTCAGGTAATTTGGTCTTCCTTGTAATGTCCTTCTCAACCTAAGATGATAGCTGGTCCCATACACGTGGAATAGTGTATGAGACCAGAACAATCGCTCTCTCCAGGGGGAGGGGAAGTCTCGACTGCCTGCCTGGAAATTTTGCTGGCATCCAGGGGCTTTCGTGAGTCCTTTCTGCCTTGGGCTGACGTGGCGGGGCATGGTTGTGGAACCGGCACAGTGCCAGACACTCCGCAGCTCGATGACCCACTTGTCTGCAATGGTAGCATTTGATTACCCCTGTAGATTGAGCAGGAGGGATTTCAGTGGGGTTTGTCAGAGGATGTCTAGCCAAAGTTCTCCCTGGGGGCCTCTCAGCTGAGAGGTTGTGGCATGGGTGAACTTTTCTATCAAGAGCTATTGACATGGTATATCAGTCTTGCAGTCGCTTGGCACCCCTGGATTCCACAGGCGGTTCTGACTTCTTGATCAATGGCTTCTTTAAAATAATGCAGAAGTATTCTGTCTGGCCAATGTCCAAAGTTCCCCGTGACCCATCTAAAGTCCCATACGAAGTCCTTTATGGGTCGATTTCCTTGACTCATCACCTTTATCTCGGCTTCACTCTCGTTGATTCGGTCTCGGTCTTCGAATCTGGCCCGAAGCAGCTCAACAAAACCTTCCGCATCATTTAATTCAGCAACCCCCTCATTATGCAGCTGGGCTATCCAGTCAGCAGCATCTCCGTCATTCATCCCCTCCAAGATCGCAGATATCAAGTTGCGATCTGTTTCGTATTGCTTTCCATACTGATCTATATTAGCCCATACTCGGCTGAGGAAATAGGCCAATTTGATAGGCTTACCATCAAACATCGCTTTAAACCGTGCGGGTGGGGCCCTTGCTGGTGGAATCACCACGGCGACTGGAGGTGGGGTGAATGCTGGCGGCTGAACTTGAACCTGCGGTGGTGGCGCTGCTAGCTGCTGGATCAGACCCCACGGCAGTGCTAGGATCGTTGGGGCAAATTGGGTCCATGGTGATCCTGTAAGAGGGGGAGAAGCAGGTGCTGACTTCCACTGGCACTGGACCCAAAGCGTGCACGAAGAGGCGATGCGCGCAAAGCGCGTGCATAAAGAGAACTGGTAGTAAAGCGGGTTAGAACCCACCCCCTAATTCAAGGCTATTCACTTACATATTTACATATATATTTATGAACACAATAATTTTTCTCTTATTTATACATTTTGCTGAAGAGCAAAAATTTGCTCAGCATAAAGCATTTTATTTTACTTAATGTTAAATCAAGTCCCCTCTCTTTTGATGTGTTGGTTATGATACTAATAATTTGACAGACATATATATGTGATCTGTATAGAAAATCGCTGAATGTAACCCTCCAGTTGCATTACTGACACAATAAACCTTTTTCAATTTTTCTTTGAAATCATAGAAGAAAATAAAGATTTTGGAAGGAAAAGAAAAAATGCCAGTTGTATATTTTTTCAATATCTGCTTATAAAGATACTGATAGCCATTATAACTGACTCTGCTATTTTTATTTCTAGAGAAAGAAAAGCTGAAGTTCAGATGCATGGGTGATGGGAGGGAGGGAGGGAGGAAGAGAAAGAGAAAACAAACAATATGATATACGTGTGTCAGATACCATAAGCTGTGTCATATAGTTCCTTGTCTCGCTAGATAAAAACAGCCTTGAACATGAACTTGGACAACCCATTCCTAATTAAATTCCTAATGATCTTGTTCAGCTTGGAAGGTGAGTTTAAAAATGCAACATTCTTTGAATTTCTTTGCAAATGTGAAGAACTCTTATTGCAAATGTTTTCACTGTAGTAACAATGTTATTACAGTTTAGTATTTATTAAAATAATTTTTTTGAAAGTGAAAGGAGGGTATTCAGGCGCTAAAATCTTGGATTTGAAGGTGTCAGTGAAACGTTAGTGAATGTCCTTAGGCTAGTCTTTGAGACATTGTATTTAGAGAAAAAGATTGGTCCAAAATCTCCCATTTAGTTGCTGCAACTGAGAGTGGACTAAAACCTGGGTCCTCCTAGTCCAAGTCTAACATCTTAATCACTTATCTAGACTTACAGCTATTAAGATTGGAAACGAGTCTCCTAGGATTTAATAGAGTTTGGATTTTGTACAATTTTATTGATGTTTATGAAAGTCAGCTATGGACATTCTAGAAGTTATAGAACATATGATGCAATATTGTGAATACTTGAACACCCAGCAGTTTAATACATTTACAAAAAGGTTATCAGAGAAAAATAGTATTGTAATGCAAATACTGAAAAATAACAAACCTGAAATAGTTTAGAATCAGCCGAATTGCTTTGTTAAAAATTATATTTGTAATAGGCAATAAAAACAGAACACTTCTATCAAAATTTCAATTGGCACTCTTTTCAGAAAGGATTTTATTATTTGGAAAATATGAAACTATATGCACATTAAACTATATACATAAAATATTAAATACCATACTGAACCCCTTTTGAAATAAAATAGAATCCATTTATTTACCATCTTTACTGTCAAATTAAGTTGATTTTTCTATCTTTTATAGTTTTTATAGTTTTTTAAAGTATAGTTTATAGTTTCTATAGTTTTATAGCTTTTATAGTTTTCCTAAATATTAGAAAGGTATGTGTTATCTTGACCACCGGAGCAAGCTGTTCCTGAATGTGAAGCCCTTTTCCTCTAATCTTTTGGTTATATATATCCATAATGCTCCCTCCCAACTGGCCTATACTGGGTGGGTATTTTCTACCTGTTGCTAACAGTCCCAAAGATAAATAGGATTGAACCAAAAACAGATTACGTTTATCTACGGCAGCATTACTATAATGAACTATTGAAGTTGGGAAAAATGTTTGAGAAAATGTTGAATGTGAAATGTTTAGTGATAACCTTTCTGACTACCCTTAAGCAGTGCAATGAAAAATATAACTGCCATTCAGAATTTTATCAACAAAACAAATTAGGAGTCCCAAAGGTGCTTTTTCAAAAGGGAACAGGACTTTCTTGTTTTTCTTTGAAGATGTTTCGCTTCTCATATTCACAATTAAATATTGCAGTTCTTTATTAAATGTCTCTGGTAATATCCCTAATAAAAATATCTCTGGTTTAAAGTCAATATGTCTCTTTGTCATTTTTTCCAACCATGTGTGTATCTTAGTCCAAAATCTCCTTTTATCAACGCATGTCCACCACGTATGGTAGTAAGATCCTGGGGTCTGATGGCACTTCCAACACTTCTCCGATTTGTTCTTGAACATTCTGGCTATCTTCGTCGGGGGTAAATGCCACCTGTAAAACATCTTATACAAATTCTCCTTATATGCTGTAGACATTGTCATTTTGTAATTATATAACCACAATTTTTGCCATTTCTCTAAATCAATACCATAACCAAAAAATTTTCTCCATGCTATCATTGATTTTTTAACTTGTTCTTCTTCCAATTTTACCTCTAGCAAATATCCATATAACTTTTTAATTATATAGTAATCAGAACCCATTAGTATCTTATCCAAAACAGTCAAAACATTATAAACACCTTCTTGTTTGAAATCTTCTCGATATCTAGAAAATATTTGCATGTAGGAAAACCAATCCATCTTAAATCCCTGGTCTTCCAGGTCTTGCTTTAGTTTGAGTTCACCCTTTTCATCCAATAGTTCGCTATATCTAACAATTTGTTCCCCTTTAAATATCACTGAATATGAAAAGGCTTCAATTGTAGATACCCAGACTGGGATCTTCATATAATGATATTTTTTAATCTTCTCCCAGTTCAAAAACAGTGCTTCACGTATCTGATGTCTTCTAAAATACCCATTTTTTAGTTCCTTTGTATCATAGAAAGGCATGCCACCCCATCAACAAATCATGTCCCTCCAAATTCAATAGTCTAGTGTTTTTCTTTTTTTTTGTTTTTTTGAAATCTAAAATAAATTTTTATTTGTTTAAAAGTACAAACAAAATAGAACTAGTGACTAGTCTAATGTTTTTCAATGTTATCCATTCTTTAATCCACATTAAACTAGCTGCTTGATAATATAGTTCAAAATTAGGTAGACCAAAACCACCTCTCATTTTAGCATCTTGTAACAGTTTCAGTTTTATTCTTGCCTTCTTTCCCTGCCAAATGTATTTCAACAACATTTTATTCAGATCCACAAAGAATTCCTTACCCAGCTTTATCAGAATTGTCTGAAACAGATACAAAATTCTAGGTAGAATATTCATCTTAATAGTTGCGATCCTGCCAATCAAAGATAACTGCAAATTTCCCCATTTCTCCAAATCTTGTCCTATCTGTTGCTTAAGCTTATTATAATTATTTTCTTTAAGTAAACTACACCTCGTTGTCAATTGTATCCCCAAATATTTTACCTTATTCGAAATATTTGAAATCTCCATCAATTCTTCTTTTGCCTTTTCAACATATTTTTAGTCATTATCTTTGTCTTCTCTTTATTAATTTTCAAACCAGCTACTTCCCCAAACTCTCCAATGCTTTCTAGCAATTTATTTATTACATTAATGGTTCTTCAATAATAAAGACCAAGTCGTCTGCAAGTCATCTTGCAGCCCTCTGGGAGGAGGTTTTGAAGTATTTCTAGCAGGACTACTGATTCTGTAACAGCTTTGTCCCCTATGCCATCCGTCTGTTAAACTCACTATGTACAGTACATGTATATATCCGAGCTAGACTGTGTTGTTTCTCTGTGTCATATATTATTTGTGGATATATACATAATTTTGCATTTATTTATTTATTTATTTATTTTGTCATGTTTATGTAGTGTATATTGGAGGTGGTGACCCTTTGAGAGCTGTACGCTATGAAATTTCATTTTAATGCATGCCGATTAGTGTACATTCAAAGTGACAATTAAGTTATTATTCTATTCTATTCTATTCTATTCTATTCTATTCTATTCTATTCTATTCTATTCTATTCTATTCTATTCTATCCTATCCTATTCTATTCTCATAAACATATCCCTATAGGTCTAATTATCTTTGTGTTTCATTCAGTTTATCACAATTAGGACTGAAGGAATGCATGTGTTATTAGCTTTTCCTTCTCCTTCTCCTCTTAATCTAATTGCAGACTCACAATTTAAATTAAAGATCATAGCTCAGAATAGGCAGCTTTCTCAATGAAGAGAAAAAAGACATAGACTCCTTCAAGGACCTATGTTTAGACCAGTATTTTTAATTTGTTCATAAAAGTTAAGGGTAAGCAGTTTGTAGACAATACTAAAATATTCATGATGATAAAAAACAAAAGTAGTTATGAAAAGAATTTTATTAAATTGGATGAGTAGTCAGCTAAATGGCAATTTGAGCATTTGGGAGAAATGGAACGCAAAGCTAAAAAACGCCTATTTTTACATTCCTCAAAGCATTTGTAATGATTTTGGGGGCTTTGTGAAATGGCTATGAGAATACAGGTAGTCTGTGCTTATGACCGGTTGCTTAGCAACTGTTGAAAGTTACAGCAGATATCCAAAAAACTGCTTATCCCCAGAGTCAAAATTCTAATGTCTGGGGTCCTGCCATGATCACATGACTGCATTTTAAATGCTTGTTAACAGCTGCATTTACAATTATTTGCAGCATCCTGTGATCACATGACTGCAATTTTTGGCTTTTTTGGCAGAAACTGATGTTTATTTCCAGTTTCTGGCAAAATCCCTCCCCGTAGGAAAAATAGATTTGCTTAACAATGCAAATCTATTCAGTGGCATTCAGTTATCAGCTGTGACATTTGCTTTGCGATCACTATGTTTGCTTGATCACAGCCACAAAAAAGTCATAAAATAATATCTGGTCACTTGGTGGCCCACTTTATAACTGTTACGACATATGGTTGAAATTGTGGGCTCAATTCTTGTGACTACCTGTATTCTAGTTTTTCAACATAATTCTTCCAGGTACATACAGCAATAAAAATACCACAATTTAAAACTTCTCCCATCCTGTGAAGCTATGAACACCATCAAACAAGTCACTTGATCAATCTGAATCAATTTGGGATTCCCAGAAACATGTCTTCAAGGCCTTTGAAAAAATAAGGTGCGGGCTAATCTTATCTGCATTTCTTATGTATACTTTCCCATCACTTTTTGTTTATTACGCCAAGTGTGTCCCATATTTGCCATATGGATAAACCAGTTAGGGATGATAACCAGGTGACCTAATTCTACTTTATTATAAAGCTACACTGACAAAGTTTTGCAAGTTTGAAAGTACAATCCCACCTCTGTCTCCTTTATAGCCCGAGAAACTAGTGAGGGTCTCTTCTAAATCTCTTGCCCTGATCAGCATGCAGTTATGAGCTATGCTGCCTCTTGTTTGACTATTCCTTCAGTAGCATCTCTTTGTCATCTCACAAGGTAATGTTCTTTATGTCCAGAATCCCAGGAGCAGGAGTGCTATTCAGCAGATTCTCACAGGTTATGGAGAACTGGTAGTGGAAATTTTGAGTAGTTTGGAGAACCCACAAATACCATCTCTGGCTGGCCCTAGAGTGGGGTGGGAATGGAGATTTTGCAGTGTCCTTCCCCCAGGATTGGCGAGGGAATGGGGATTTTGTAGTATCCTTCCCCTGGGGCGGGGTGGGAATGGAGATTTTGCAGTATCCTTCCTCTGCCATGGCCACCAAGCTACGCCCACCAAGCCACGCCCACAGAACCGGTAGTAAAAAAAAATTGAATTCCACCACTGCCCAGGAGCACTTGTCTTTCTGGCAGGGAATTCTCCAGTTCCAGCCTTCACAGTCAGCTATGTTTACATAATGTTGTGCCAGAGTATATGCCCTCCAATAGTTAGGTATGTCAATATTAATTAAATATGTCATAAGGGAGACAGAATACTGTTGGATTCACTGGCAATAAAGGTTAGGGCATGGACTATTTGCTCTGTGTCTACTACAGGCTATTTAATGAGTGTTTTGGGCTGATCATATCCATCCTGAGTAGACAACCTGGAGAAAAAGCCAAAGATGAGATTTTAGTTGCCACTGCCTTTTTCCACGTGAAAGTAGCAAAGTTAAGGGGGAAAAAAAAAGAAAATGAATAGTTTGAGTCAATCACCTACATTCTAGCTTCCATTTTCATGAGGCCTATCTCCAGTTTCGGGGTGTTATCAGATACACATTTTTGGACTCAAAGGCCCAATATTAAAAAACTTGGATTTAACAAGTTCTAATGATGTAGAATAGGAAATGGGACTCAACTGGGCACCATTAAGAAGTTGTGCTATTCGCTCAGTTTTGAATAGTTTGAATGTTGCTGGTAAATTGTGGCCTCCTCTTGTCTTGAAATTCAGGGATGGCAGATGAGCACCTCTGTGCATTTTCCACAACATAGTTCCCATGAGGTTTCCTACTGTTGGTAGAATAAAGGATTACCCCAGGTATTTGAAACAGGAGGCCTGGTCAGTCTTTTGGCCAAGGTTCTTGGGCCTTTGCCTTATGGCAAATGCCATAATTTTGCTTTTCTGATAATTAAGTACTAACTAGTCTTCCTTGCAATACCATGTTAGTGTTCTCAATACCCCTCTAAGGCCAATAGGTGTTTTTGAATCATCTGCATTATCAGCACAGAGCAGAACATAGAAATGTCTTCCAGTTTGTGGGCTGGATGGGTGAAAATTTGTATTGAGGTGTTATGCCCTCAGTTGGGCTTTGAATTTGAGCTTGTATTCTGTTTTGGAAAACACTTAAGCAGGGCAATAAAAAAGATAAGGATTAGGAAAAAGCAACACACACAGGCACACCAGACTGCTTCCTTCTTGCCTTCCTGACAGGATGAAGCTCATAAGGTGGGAAAAAGAAAAGGAAGGAGATTTCGTTAAACTGTTCAGAAAGTTAGCTACTGGTTTGCCTGAACCAGTGTGAACTGGCTGAATCCCACGACTGCTAATATGGCAAACAATTAAAAGTGGGGTTAGATATGATTGACATTTGGATGGAAACCAGAAGTAATAGAAAAAAATCTTAGAATGTGCTGAAATGGATAGGTTAACCAAAGAAATACAAGAAAGAGAAGAATCAGATTATTACAAAATATGGAATAATTGGTATAATTGGTTAAAAATGAGAAATAAACAAAAAATATAGGGGGAATATTACCGATTTTTAAAAAAATGTTATTAGATTAAGGAGAGGTGGAGAAATATATTATAAGTAGAATTGTAGAATGTCACTTTGAAAAAATGCTTAAGAAGAAAACATAATCTTTTTGTGTATATGTAGTATAAATGTTTGTTGTGTATATGTTATGTTATGTTTTTTAAAATATTTATACTCAAATAAAAATTTATTTTAATTAAAAACTGTTTCTGTATAGTTGCCAGAGAAAACAACTTGGGTATATTTATATAGTTACTATTTATTCAAGGTATTATCTTTAACAATATATACATGAGTAAAAGGGAAGTTGGTTTGGATAAATTATTTTTTTTTTTAAGTAAAGTTTTTGTCAGGGTTCCAAGTACACGACCCATAGCAAACAAAACTCTGAGGCAGGCAATTTCCTCAAAGAATAGGTTCATTGGATATGGCATATTGGCACAGGCTGGTGAAAACCAATTCTGATTATTCCCATGATTTTCACCTAATTAAAAATAAAAATTTGTCACTCTCTCAAAATAATCAGTCATATGGTCCAATCAGGATACTGTCCAGTTGCTAGGTGATTCCAGTCCCCTCCCTTCAAAGCACCTGCGGGAATGTCCTTGATTCCCAAGAGAAAGTATTTTGTTTTGACTACAATACCCCAACTGTCTCTATTTCTCCCTCCCTATCCCTCTTCTCCAGTGTGTCAGCACTGAAATCTCAAAATGGCCTTAGTCAGGCCAGCTTCAGGGTTGACAGTTCTATTGTGCATGTCAACACAGGAACATGAAGCAATGGATGGCAACTAACCAAAGAGAGAAGCAACTTAGAACTAAGGAGAAATTTCCTGACAGCTAGAACAATTAATCAATTGAGTGACTTGCCTTTAGAAGTTGTGGATGCTCCAACACTGGAGGTTTTGAAGAAGATATTAGACAACAGTGTGAAATGGTGTAGGGTTTCTTGCTTGAGCAGGGGGGTGGACTAGAAGACCTTCAAGATATATTCCAATTCTGTTATTCTGTTATAACAGGCTCTTCTGAATGCCGATCATTATGAAACTTGTCCCAAATAATACAAAACACCACTGATTTTAATATAATTGCTTCTGTAGGCACCAAACACTTTCTAGGCTTACCACTGTTATATGTGCAAAATACTTTAAATCAAGGCAATGTGTTTAACACTGATGTTAATTTCTTTGGAAGATGAAACCCTGTATAAGATATGTAGGAAACTGATAAATTTTAAAAAGCAGTAAGAACATATTTTTCCACTGATAATCTAAGGAAAAAAATTGTTCATTTTTTTTGTAGGTTCTGTGTCCGAGAATGTTAAGATTCACAGTTATATTGGAAACAAAATTATTCTTCCCAGACCCAGACCCAGTTCCAGACCATATTATTTAATCTGGACTAAGAACTCTACGTTTATTGCAGATTGTACAGCTAATAATATTACTACGTCAACAAAACAACCAGATAAATACCACTTATTTCTTAATGGAAATCTGAAAATAAATAGATTGAAGAAAATGGATGCCGGAAATTACACAGTAAAAGCACATGATGAACATGGCTATATGTTATTTAATGAGTTAATTACGTTGCAAGTTGATGGTGAGTTTTTGAATACCAGTCTACCGTTCATCAACCTATGAGCACCTCTCTTTTACTTCTTTTCTCCTTCAAATTGGCACTTTGGATTGGCCATAGTTGGATTTCTGTGGGTGATATTCCCATATGATCTTTATTATAAATTTTGAAAAATTGATCAGCATTAATAAGATAGACAACCATCAGAAAATAACATCTTAGATTAACCAAGTCTCTTAGACTGAAGTGAGCTAGAAAACCTGTCTGCCAGTGGAAAACATTCAACACTGACATAACATGATCATGATACCATGGTTTTGTTAGAAGACAAGTGCCTGCAATTTGTGAAAAAAAATTTTTTTTCCCACAGGATCAGAAATGAAATCCTCACTTGAACTTTGTATTGATGATAGTTTCTGGAAACCATAAAATGACATTTCCTAAGAGTTTCATGTTGATGTTAGATGATGTTGTATGGGACTGGAAAGATATGGAACATAATAAAGCAGGGGTAGGAAATCTGTGGCCTTGTAGATGTTGTTGAATAACAACTTCCAGAAGCACCAGACAGTTTGGCAAAAAGAGATGCCAGGCTTTGTAGTTTAGCAACATCTGGAGAGCCAATAATTGGGGCAAAAAATGATCTGTCAGCACCACTACATGCATACGATCCAAAACAAAGAATTAAAACAATGCATAATCTTGCTGCAGAATATCTGAATATCCAAATTTTACCGACCTCGGAAGGATGGAAGGTTGAGTCAACCTTGAATCAGTCAGGATCGAACTCCTGGCCATACACAGAGACTGAAATATTGCATTTTATACTTCTAAGCCACCATGGCTCTGCATGGAAATGGTAGTCGAAAAGATAAAGCTTTAATTTTCTATTACGCAATTATTGGTTTTTTAAAAAAACAATGGTGTATTTAAATCATTTAGCAGAGCATATTTCTTTTCTTTCAGAGCTTCCACTAAAACTCAATGAGCTTTGTTCCCAAAGAATATTGACATGTGAGGTGAAATCTTCTGAGGAACCAAACCCCAAATTTAAATTGTTTCAAGATACTAAAGAAATGTTTGTACAACCATTATATGACAATGGAACATGGAAGGTGACATTGCAATTAAAAGTCCTTTCTGGGAAATTCAGATGTGAGGTTGATGTTAATTCTGAGAAGAATCATACCGAGAAACAAATAACATGTCCAGGAAAAGGTATTAACTTAGCTTCATAACACACTTCTGAATACTAGAATGTATAGCCTGGAATATTAAATATATAAACCGTAATACAGTTTGTTTAGTTTCTGGCTTAATGTGTAAATTCAGACTGAGTGGTAATTTGTAATTTTTAACATGAATTAAGTCAATTGTGAAATATTCAACTTATCTAAATATATACAGTACCTGTAATTGTGACAGAGCAAATCAGTCACATGAATAAATGCTAAATGAAATTGTGGGTTGATTGTTTATGCCAACTGTGATATATTCAAGAAACCATTTTTAAGGAAGCCAAGAATAAAAGCTTTGTGTTTTTTCCCTTTTTTTAAACATGTTAGGAGGGCAGAAAAAATAATAGACTGTTTTTTCCCCTCTTTTGTATATGCTCGCTTTCCCTTCTCTATGTGCATGCATATATTTGTATAACTACATACATACAATATTTTCTTATGAATTTTTCTGTGTTTCAGATTTACCTGATTCAGTACCTATATTCCTCATCCTGATAATCATCGGAAGTGTAGTCACATTGATTATCTTTTTGGCTTTGATTATTTACTGCATCAGAAGGAAGAACGCAAAAAGACGTGAAAGGGAAGGTAATTCCCTCCCTGGCATTCCTTCCATTTAAAACTGAACAAGCTTCTCTCTTTCTAACAACCAAGCATGCTAAATCTATTAGTCACTGTGAAATATATATGTCCTAAATTAATTTCTCAATATATTTTAATGAAAACTGAAGTTCAGGTCTGGCCCATGCAGGAAGGGAAGAAAGGAAGCAGAGAGAAAATACAGCATTTTACTTAATGTGTCCAAAAAAGCCTGATTTTTATAAAAGTGGGTGATTTTTTTCCTCTGCCTTTCAGCTGGATCTCTACAAGGCTGAATTAAATAAAATAATTTGTAATTTGTGATTGCAAATTGAATTGGTTCCTCATTTTTAAAAATGAAAATTATTAAAATGTGCTGAGTGGGTACATGGTTTTTTCTTCTTTTTTTCTCTGCCAAGCATAGATTTTTGGAAAACCTCACCTTAAATGCTCCATCATGGGACATATTCCAAAGATTAGCAAAGAGCAGACAAAAACTAGATTTGATTTTGTTAAATTAACCTTTAAACAGTATTAAACTTGGGTTAGAATGATTATGCTTAAATTTGTCCTGCCAAATTAAACAATAAAATTTAATACTGTCCCTTTTTCTCTCATACACTTCACAATCCTGTCCTGGTTTCTAATTAGGGGTAGATAATCTCTATCCCTAGAAAATCTCCTCAGTCTCTGGGGCAATGCAATATGGTACTTCTCCAGGGGTGAAATCTAAAAATTTTAGCTACCGGTTCTGTGGGCGTGGCTTAATTAGTGGCCGTGGCTTGGTGGTCAGGTGAGTGGGTAGGCATGGCTTGGTGGTCAGGTGGGCGTGGCCAAGTCAACATCACTTCTTTGCTCTTTTTTAACCTACAAAACACAACACAACACAACTGGCTCACCCACAATGTAATGTGCTAGGCCCAAAATGGCCCCTGCAACAAGCAGGAACTTCACACAGCCACAAAAAGCCCAAAAGAACAACTTTCACACTTTACACACACACAACACAACACAACACAACACAACACAACTGGCTCACCCACAATGTAAAAGCAGCTGTGCTAAACCCAAAATGGCCCCTGCAACAAGCAGGAACCTCACAGAGCCACAAAAAGCCCCAAAAAACCAACTTTCACACTTTACACACACACAACACAACACAACTGGCTCACCCACAATGTAAAAGCAGCTGTGCTAGACCCAAAATGGCCCTTGCAACAAGCAGGAACTTCACACAGCCCCAAAAAGCCCCCAAAACCAACTTTCACACATTACACACACACAACACAAAACAACACAACACAACACAACACAACTGGCTTACCCACAATGTAAAAGTAGCTGTGCTAGACCCAAAATAACTTGATAGTAGATTTTCCTGCCTTTTATATTGTATATTGCTTAATTATATCTGATTTAATTATGTATATTTTGTTAGTAGGACTTAGGATCTAGCTTATTTTTTTTTAATGAGAAAGGCCTTTTTTGTATTTTACTATTTCTAGAGTTGTGCAACCTAAGAATTTTGTACAGTACATCTATTTTGTACTTTTCTATATTTCAATTAATAATATTCTTTATTTCTGATCCATGTTTACTTTTTAAAGTGGATGATCATGATAATGATTTACCAAGGCTTTCTGAGACTGTGTCCTGAAATAAGTTTTTTTTTTTTTTTTAAAAAGTGATATGAAGTAGAGATGACTGGAGATGAGAGACAAAAGGCAGCCAAGTGATAATCAAGTCATCGTGATGCAGATTTTCCCAATCAGTAGCCCCCAAATATATTGGATTACAACTCTTCATTTCAATGCTGGCTATTGTAAGGACATGTAATGTTACCAATTTGGGAAAGGTTGACTTAGACCTTGGTGCTGGATTGGAAACTTTGATATGGCAGGCTCTTCATTTCTGAGACTGTCTAGCTTTGTCCAGATTTGAATTAGTAATGGAAATTGAGTGCTTGACAATAATCCTATGCTACTTTACCCTTGTGATATTCTGAATAAAATTCATGCCACCCAGAGCTGATTTTGTACTGCTGCTCTTCAGTTAGGTCAAGCAGTATTACTCAGAGTTTTTGTTTGTTTGTTCTTATTGCAGCTGAAGAGTATGCTCTGCAAATCCAGATTGAAAATCACATGCAACAAAGGAAACTTCCTGAGATTCCTGTTTCTTCTGGCTGTAATCCCCCATCTCAAAAAAGCAGGTTACCTCCTTCTGAACAGCAACAACAGGTTGCTCCCTCCAAATCATGCCCTCATCCGAAACCACCCCGGCGCATAAAAGAAAGACCTTAAGTGCTTTTGTGTTGCATACTTACCTCAGAGGAAATACTTTTGCTTTCCATATTAGCATTGCAATGCCTGTAAACTTGGTTAGCCAGCCAACTCTGAGCAGGCTTAAAGTGTGGCTGTTGGCAAATAGATTAGAAACAAAACTAAAAAATCAGAAGATTCAGAGTAACTTATTATTCCCACACAAAAAATTATGTAGGACTTCATGACTAGAGAAGTTTTGGCCTGTTTTAATGATTGTATGACTGCTGCTGTTTTCAAGCAATTTAAGTATTTTCTTGTATGACATTGTCCTATATTTATATTTCCTATACTATATCTTTGTAGTTTTGCACTATATTTGTGTAATACAGATGCAGAGAATTGCATTTAAAACAATAAAAAGAAGAAATTTTCAATTTGTTCTATATTTGTTCTGCAATCTTCTGTCTCCCTTCCATCTTCACTGAGTCTTCGCACCACCCAAAGTTTAGGTTGATGCTGGGGCTCAGCATCCCATTCAATCTCCTTTCGGGGTGCTGCTTAGTTATTTAGGAGATTTGGGTTAATGTCAGGGTTCCAAGGAACACTCCCAACAAAATAAAGCTCTGAGGGCTCAGTTTCCTCAAAGTTCTAATTTATTAGAGATGTCATGTTGGCACATCTGGGAAAACCCGAATCTGAAGCTTCCAGGTTTTCCCCACCCAGCTAAGAGTTCACAGCCCTGCCCCACACCCACAAGTTCATCACATTGTCCAATCAACTCTTCACACTCCACCGGATACAATCTTCATGCAGTCTCCATCAGACGCAGGCAAAAGTCAGGCAAAAGTCCTTGAGTACGGAATGTTGTTATGAATAATTTTCTACCGCTCCAACAACAACCCCCTCCCAACTTCCCCAGCTAAAATATGTGGCAGTTTAGAAGCAAAAAGAAAATTGTCTTCCAAAACTGACAGGATTCACATAGCAACAACAGTTAAAATGGAGAGTCCTTGGTGCTTTCTCAGCATGGTTATTTTCTTTCAGAGGTTTCATTATGAAACATCATCATCATTCATAACATTATCAGTGCTAGTAGAGAGTGGGTTGCTCTTATTTTATATTCTAGTGATTTCCCTTGTCATTGTTTTTTTTTTTTTTTTGGTAAGCATTTACTTTTGTATTCAATTTTAATTTATTCACCACTCATTCTTTATTTTATCTTTATTTTATCTACAAGTCATTTCCATTTAATTCAATTTCTTTTTACCTTTTGTTTTAAAATTCTAACTCTCAGTTTCCTATAACAAAGTAATTAAAGACACACCATCGTATGCAGCCATTTTGCTTCTCTCATTAAAAAGAATCATTTTTACAACAAACCATATCCTACTCATTTCCTTTTGTTGTCATTTGCATTTGCATCCATTTTCCTGTGTTTGATTAATATTCTACCAAGGAATATAAATTCACCGCTTTCTCTTATTTTTAAAAAAATATTTTGGCATAACTTGCATTTTCACTATCAAATACAACTGTTTTGGTATTCAGCACATTTTTTTCCAGATCCATCCTTCTTATATCAGACAATCTATCTAATATTTAATGTGTGCGGGATCTTTTAGGTTCCCACTAACAACACATTTCTGTCCCAAACCAGCACATGTCATGTTGCTGCAACCATTTCTTATCTCTATCTTCATAAATATCTTAAACAAGAGGACATCACAAAGAATTGACTTACTTCTACACAAAATTGAATCATTTGCTAAGCAATAATTTATTCTACTGCAAACTTTCTTCTGTCATATATTATTTTAGTGAATTAAGCAGAAAATCTACAATATGTGCACCATAATACAGACTTCAAGGCTATTCACTTACATATTTACATATATATTTATGTACACAATAATTTTCTCTTATTTATACATTTTGCTAAGAGCAAAAATTTGCTCAGCATAAAACATCTACTTTTACTCTATGTTAAATCAAGTCCCCTCTCTTTTGATGTATTGGTCATGATTCTAATAATTTGACAGAGATATATATGTGATCTGTATAGAAAATTGCTGAATGTAACCCTCCTGCTGCATTATTGACACCAATTTATTTATTTATTTATTTATTATTCGAATTTCTATACCGCCCTTCTCCTTTCGGACTCAGGGCGGTGAACAGCCAAAATAAAAACATTTATACATAAAGTACGATTTAAAATAGATTTAAAATAATTAAATTTGGCCCATAGTTTAAAATTTATCAATTTAAAATCCATATCAAAATTTAAAACCAGCCATAAAATCATAAAATCAAGAGAGACCGGCTAACTGAAAGAGATGAGTTTTTAGGGCCCGATGAAAAGTCCGGAGGTCGGAGATCACTCGTATCTCTGGGGGTAGATTGTTCCAAAGGGTAGGTGCCACCACAGAGAAGGCTCTCCTCCTGGGGGTCACCAGCCGGCATTGTCTAGCCGACGGCACCCTGAGGAGGCCCTCTCTGTGGGAGCGAACTGGCCAGTGGGAGGCTATTGGTGGCAGAAGGCGGTCCCATAAGTATCCTGGCCCTAAGCCATGGAGCGCTTTAAAGGTGATCACCAACACCTTGAAGCGCACCTGGAAGTCCACCGGAAGCCAATGCAGCTCACGCAGGAGAGGAGTCACATGGGAGCGCCCAGTCGCTCCCATAATCCCCCGCGCGGCCGCATTCTGCACCAGTTGGAGCCTCCGGGTGTACCCCGAGGGGAGCCCCATGTAGAGAGCATTACAATAGTCCAGACGAGAGGTGACGAATGCTTGAGTGACTGTGCGTAGGGAATCCCGATCCAGAAAGGGGTGCAACTGGCGTATCAGGTGAACCTGATAAAAAGTCCCCCTGGCCACGGCCGTCATATGCCCTTCTAAAGACAGCCGTGCATCCAGGAGGACGCCCAAGTTATGAGCACTTTCCGTGGGGGCCAATGATTCGCGAATCCCGATCAAGAAAGGGCCGCAACTGGCGAATCAGGCGAACCTGACAAAAGGTCCCCCTGGTTACAGCCGTCAGATGTTCCTCCAAAGACAGCTGCATATCCAGGAGGACTCCCAGATTGCAAGCCCTCTCTGTGGGGGCCAACGACTCACCCCCAATAGTCAGTGATGGCGTCAGCTGGCTATACTGGGACGCCGGCAGCCACAGCCACTCGGTCTTGGAAGGGTTGAGTCGAAGCCTGTTTCTCCCCATCCAGACCCGCATGGCCTCCAGGCACTGGGACATCATTTCCAAGGCATCGTTGGGATGGTCTGGGGTGGAGATGTACAGCTGAGTATCATCAGCGTACTGATGGAACTCCACCCCAAAACCACGGATAATCTCACCCAGCGGCTTCACATGAATGTTGAACAGGAGGGGCGAGAGGACCGACCCTTGTGGCACCCCACAAACAAGGCGCCTCGGGGTCGACCGCTGCCCCCCTGTCAACATGGATTGCGACCAATTGGAGAGATAGGAGGAGAACCACCGCAAAACGGTGCCCCCCACTCCCAGTCCCTCCAGCCGGCGCAACATGATACCATGGTCGATGGTATCAAAAGCCGCTGAGAGGTCTAACAGGACCAGGATAGAGGAATAACCCCTATCCCGAGCCCTCCAGAGATCATCCACCAACACGACCAATGCCGTTTCTGTGCTCTTCAACCCAGGTCTGAAGCCGGACTGGAGCAGATCCAAATAGACAGCTTCATCCAGGTACTGTGAAAGCTGTCGTGCCACCACACTCTCAACAACCTTCGCAATAAAGCGAAGGTTGGAGACTGGACGATAGTTAACCAAAACAGCCGGATCCAGGGATGGCTTCTTGAGGAGAGGCCTCACCACCACCTCTTTCAAGGCGGCCGGCAGGACACCCTCACTCAAAGAAGCGTTGATAATTCCCTGGAGCCAGCCTCGTGTAACCTCCCGGGAAGCCAGCACCAACCAGGAGGGACACGGGTCCAATAAACATGTGGTGGCGTTCAGCCGTCCCAAGATCCTGTCCACGTCCTCGGGAGCCACAGGATCGAACTCCTCTCAGATAACATTCTCAAGGCCTGATGACTAATTTAGATGACTAAATTAACTTATGAATTAAATGATGAGAAGTCAGTTTATTATATGGTGTGGGAAAGGTGGTACAAGTGGTTGCATGACAAAATGAAAGAAAGATCTAAAGGTGTGTTAAATATTGGTTAAAAGTGAGCTGAATGTCACCAAGCACTATTTATGTAAATAGTTAAAACACTGCACATCCGATACTAACTGAAAATGTTATTATGCTTATGTGTTTTATGTTTCTGTTTGAATGTTTGTTTTTCCTTTTTCTCTTTTTTTATTTCTTTTTTTTTGTTCTGTAAAAAACCTTAATAAAGTTTCTAAAAAAAAAAAAACATTCTCAAGGCCTGCCTCAGTCATCTCGTCTGAACTAACCCAGTCAGCGGCCAAGTCTTCCCGAATCTGAGTTATTTTATCATCCAGATACTGTACAAAATCCTCAGCTCGGCCCTGCAAGGGGTCCTCCCGCGCTCCCAGATGGTTTAATTGAACAATAAACCTTGTTCAATTTTTCTTTAAAATCATAGAAGAAAATAAAGATTTTGGAAGGAAAGGACAAAAACTCCAGTTGTATATTTTTTTCAATATCTGTTTATAAAGATACTGATAGCCATTATAACTGACTCTGCTATTTTCATTTCTAGAGAAAGAAAAGCTGAAGTGCAAATGGCATGGGTGATGGGAGGGAGGGAAGGAGGAAGAGGAAGAGGAAGAGAAAACGAACAATGTGATGTACGTGTGTCAGATACTATAAGCTGTGTCATACAGTTCCTTGTCTCTCTAGATAAAAACAGCCTTGAACATAAATTTGGGCAACCCATTCCTAATTAAATTCCTAATGATCTTGTTCAGCTTGGAAGGTGAGTTTAAAAATGCAACATTCTTTGAATTTCTTTGCAAATGTGAAGAACTCTTATTGCAAATGTTTTCACTGTAGTAACAACGTTATTACAGTTTAGTATTTATTAAAATAAAATTTTTGAAAGTGAAAGGACAGTATTCCGGGGCTAAGATGTTGGATTTGAAGGTGTCAGTGAAAGGTTAGCGAATGTCCTTAGGCTAGTCTTTGAGACTAGAGAAAAAGATTGGTCCAAAATCTCCCATTTAGTTGCTGCAACTGAGAGTGGACTAAAACCTGGGTCCTCCTAGTCCAAGTCTTAATCTTATTTAGACTTTCTTTCTTTTTTCTTTTTTAATAATACTTTATTGATTTAAAAAAAAAATTAAAAAAGAAAACATCAAATCTCCATTAACATCTGAGGTGTCGTGCGGTTACATATTTACATTATGTACATATCAAGTATCTTCAAATCTACCATTATTAGAAATAGACATATCCTTATAGTCTCGTTCTATTATTCCACCATTTGTACCACCTTTCCCATACTGCCTTAAATTTTTAATTCTCATCGTCTTTAAGAACACTTGTTAATTTTGCCATTTCTGCGCATTCTAGGATTTTATTTATTATTGTCATCTCTGGAAGGGTTTGTTTGTCCTTCCAGTATTTTGCAAAGGTTAATCTGGCCGCTGTTATAACATGTATAATTAATTGTATCTTGTCCTTAGAGAGTCCATCTCCCATCATTCCTAATAAAAAGATTTCGGGGGAAAGTTTTATATCTTCTTCCACTATTTCTCGTAGCCAGATTCATATTTTTGTCCAAAACTTTTTTGTCTCCGGGCAGGATCATCACATATGAAAGAAGGTGCCAACCTCCTTTCCACATTTCCAACATATTGCTGAGGCACTGGAAAATATTTTTGCTAGTCTAGCTGGGGCTAGATACCATCTATGAAATATTTTATAGTGGTTCTCCCTGTAAGTTGCTGATTTAGTGAGATTATAATTTCTATTCCAAGCCTCCTCCCAGTCACTGAAATTTAGTCTATAGCCAATATTTTTTTCCCAAATGCTTAGTTGATTCCTAGCTATTCCTTCTGCTCTGTCTTCGCCTAATAAGAAGTTGTAAAATCTCGCTAGCATTTTCTTTTCAATCCCCAACATAATTTTATCCAAATTGTTGTACTTTGTCTCTATACCAAATTGATCCCTATCTTTTTGATATCTAGAGCTTATCTGCAGGTAGCTCCACCAATCTAAATTGAAACCTTGATTACTTAATATTTCTCGTGATTTAAGAATACCATTTTCATCTAATATATCTTTGTACGTGCCGAATTTCAAAATATCCCTTTTATTAGAGGTAGTCAAAGCCTCCATAATTGAGAGCCAGATCGGTACTTTCGTGTAAAATCTTTGTCTAATTTCTTCCCATGTTTGAATCAGGGTCTCCCTTAATTTGTGTTTGTGGAAATATGAGTTCTTTTTATTCTTTAGGCCCCATAAATAAGCGTGCCAGCCTGCCTGTAGATTGTGGCCTTCTAACGTCAGAATTCACTTGTTTTGTAATGAAACCCATTCTTTGATCCATACTAATTTGGCCGCCTTCTGATATGCTTCCCAATCGGGTAATCTGAAGCCACCCATGCTTCTTTTCCCTTGCAGTGTTTTATATGCCATCCTTGCCTTCTTCCCTTCCCACAAAAATTCTCGCACCTTCTTTTCCAGATCTAGGAAATATTTTTTATCAATGTTCACTGGAATAGTTTGAAATAAAAATATAATCTTGGGGAGAATATTCATTTTAATTGCTGAGATCTTACCTGTAAAAGACAGTTTTAACTTCTTCCATCTGTCTATATCCTGCTTTATTTTTTGTAGTAGTGGAGTGTAGTTATCCTCCTTTGAATAGGAATATCTTGCAGTAATCCATATTCCCAAATATTTTATTTTCTTTGCTATCTGGAGTTCTAAGGACTTTTCTAGCTCTTTCTTGTTTGTCTCTGTCATATTACTTGCTAAAATTTTAGTTTTGGTTTTGTTAAGCTTGAAGCCAGCGACTTCTCCATACTGTTGTACTTCCTGGAGTAATTTGGGGCCAGATTTCAAGGGATCTTCCATTATTAAGGCCACGTCATCTGCGAAGGCTTGTGTTTTAAAAATTTCTTTCTTAATTTGTAGTCCTTTGATTTCTTTGTTATCTCTGATCTTTCTGAGTAGGATTTCCAGCGCCATTATAAAGAGTAGAGGGGACAGGGGGCATCCCTGTCTAACTCCCTTTTGTATCCAAAATATCCGTGTCTTGTCCCCATTTATTAAAATGCTTGCCCTCTGTTTATGGTAAATATTTTTGATCATCTTTCTAAAATTTGTCCCAAATCCCATTAAATCAATTTGGTTGATCATAAATTTCCAATTTAAGTTGTCAAACGCCTTTTGGGCGTCCAAGAACACTAACGCCAGCTGTTTTTCCGGGTGCTGTTCATAATATTCTATGACATTTATTACAGTCCTCACGTTATCCCTCATTTGCCTCCCTGGGAGGAATCCTTTCTGATCATTGTGAATCCAGCCATTTAGAATTTTTTTTAATCTTTCCACAATTATACTTGTAAATAATTTGTAATCTGAATTTAACAAAGAAATCGGCCTATAATTTGCTATCTGTTTCGAATCAGCACCTTCTTTCAATATGAGTGTAATATAAGTTTCTTTCCAGGAATCTGGGATTCTTGTACCAACTAATACCTCATTAAATATATCTAACAGTTCTAATTGTAATTCTTCCTCGAATTTTGCATAAATTTCCCCCGGGAGACCATCTGGGCCTGGTGTTTTGTTTTGCTTGATTTTGGCAAGAGCCAATTTGAGTTCTTCCACTGTGATTTTGTTATTTAGCATTTCTCTCTCTTCTTCCGTTATCTGTGGCAAGTTAGCTTCCATCAGGTATTGTACAGTTTTATCTGGATCAATCGCTTCCTCTTTATATAAAGTTTTGTAAAATTCTCTCGCTCTTTCTAACTTGTCCACTTCTTTTGTCAAGATATCTCCATTGGAGTCTTCTAGTATAAGAATTTGATTTTTCCTGTTCTTTTTTTAATCTGTATGCCAGCCATCTTCCCGACTTGTTGGCGTTCTCAAAGTGGTAGACTTTCAACTATTAAGATTGGAAACGAGTCTCCTAGGATTTAGTAGAGTTTAGGTTTTGTACAAGTTTATTGATGTTTATGAAAGTCAGCTATGGACATTCTAGAAGTTATGGAACATAGGATGCAATATTGTGAATACTTGAGAACACCCAGCAGTTTAATACATTTACAAAAAGGTTATCAGAGAAAAATAGTATTGTAATGCAAATACTGAAAAATAACAAACCTGAAATAGTTTAGAATCAGCCAAATTGCTTTCTTAAAAATTATATTTGTAATAGGCAATAAAAAGAGAAAACTTCTATCAAAATTTCAATTGACACTCTTTTCATTTAGGATTTTATTATTTGGAAAATATTAAACTGTATGCACATTAAGCTATATACATAAAATATAAAATACCATACTGAACCCCATTTGAAATAAAATAGAATCCATTTATTTACCATCTTTACTGTCAAATTAAGTGGATTTTTCTATAACAAAAGCTCTGAAATATACTTTTTATATATTTCCTAAATATTAGAAAGGTATGTGTTATTTTGACCACCAGAGCAAGCTGTTCCTGAATGTGAAGCCCTTTTCCTCCTAATCTTTTGGTTATATATAGCCATAATGCTCCCTCCCAACTGGCCTATACTGGGTAGGCATTTTCTACCTGTTGCTAACAGTCCCAAAGATAAATAGGATTGAACCAAAAACAGATTACGTTTATCTACGGCAGCATTACTATAATGAACTATTGAAGTTGGGAAGAATGTTTGAAAAAATGTTGAATGCGAAATGTTTAGTGATAACCTTTCTGATTACCCTTAAGCAGTGCAATGAAAAATATAACTGCCATTCAGAATTTTATCAGCAAAACAAATTAGGAGTCCCAAAGGTGCTTTTTCAAAAGGGAACAGGACTTTCTTGTTTTTCTTTGAAGATGTTTCGCTTCTCATCCAAGAAGCTTCTTCAGTTCTGACTTGGTTGCTGGAGAATGGAAGGATTTATATTTCATGCAGACAGCTGGTCATTTGCATTCTTTTGGAGAGTCGTTGAGGCCACTTGGAAGTTTGTCTGTGTTCTCAGGGTCACCTGACTAATGCAAATGGGTATGGAGCCTTCTTAGACTTGCTGAAAGGACTGTGTTGTGGACCTGTGATTTCTGCAGGATGTTTTCTGCCCTGTGTCCCTTCACCCTTGAAAACCAGAAAGTCTAGTTGCTGCTTGAAAAAGCACCTTTGGGACAACCATGACCTGCATGACTGAAAATCTCCATAGACAAATTAGGAGTGTTTTCCTCCTTCTAATGAAAAACAGTACAGACTTTGCTTTAACTTTAAAGAACTTCTTCCCAAATGTGATACCTTTCAGATGCTTTAGAATTTAAAATAGGATATTAATGGATTGAAAATCCAGTGCATCTGATTGGCAGTAGGCTGAGAAAAGCTATCTTAACTCTTTGGCAGACAAATAGCAATAGCAATAGCACTTAGACTTATATACCAATTCACAGGACTTCACAGCCCTCTCTGAGCAGTTTACAGAGTCAGCATCTTGTCCCCAACAATTTGGGTCCTAACTATTAGGTACTAACATTGTAATCTCTTGACTAATTGTCCCATCGCCATACTCTAAATAAATAAATAAGCTTAAATCTCTGGGCAACAAACTTATTAACCTGGGAAAGAAGAAACCTTTTTAATATTATGCTTCTGCAGTCAAAAAATGTTCTTTTCATTTCTGAATGTCCCTTTTTAATTGTAAATCATGTGGGGTAAAATTTACAGTTTGTGCGAGTTGGAAACAAAGTGTCCAACTCCACCTGCTTGAATATGGGTTTCCCACAGGGCTGTGTCTTGAGTCTGCTACTGTTCACCTTGATGACCCCCAACTGCTGTGCCAAATCTGCTATAAATCATATTGTGAAGTATGCGGATGACATGGCAGTGGTGGGTCTTATCTGGGATGAGAATCAAGATGCTTTTAGGGAAGAAGTGAAGGCTCTGGTGGACTGGTGCAATAAAAATAACCTGATTCTAAATGTTAATAAAACAAAGGAGGTATTATAGATTTTAGAAAGAGCCAGCATCATATTCCACTTATAATCAAGGATGCAGCTGTACAGGTTAGTAATCAGTATTAAGTATCTGGGGATGTAGATAACTAACAATCTGAACTGGTCTCTCCACACATCATCCTTAGTGAAGGGTACAAACCAGCATTTGCATCGGATGAGGTGAGCACATCTTTCTCCTTTTGTCCTGGCCACTTTTTACAGAGGCACAATTGAGAACATTTTAACATATTGCATCACTGTTTGGTTTGGTGGCAGCGGTGCCTCAGATAGAAAGTATATACAGAGACTGGTAAGGACAGCCGAGAAGATTATAGGAAGCTCGCTTCCTGTCATTCAGGATACTGCTTGTAAGTGCTATGTGCTCAAAGCATTGTTAGAGACCCCATGCACACACTTTATGGTCCATTTCTGTTGCTCCCCTCTGGGAGGAGGTTTTTTTTTTTCACAATTGTTTTTATTAAAGAGTTTTACCAAAAAAATTTTTTACAAATATTTTCCCATCCCCCCCTCCCTTCCTTACTCCCCCAACCCCCTCCCCCGGACTTCCCAGAGCAAAATACAGGGTATAACAATTAACACCGCCCTGAGTCCTCACCACTGTACACCGCCCTGAATCCTCAGGGAGAAGGGCGGTATATAAATTTAAAATAAAATAAAAAAAATAAAATAAACAATCCTATACTAAACTAAGCTAACTATCTATGGATTCCTATCTCCTCCTTCACACTTTAACCCCCCTTTTACTTAACTAAATATGAATAGTCTTAATTTTTCTACTCATTCATAATCTATTTGATACTTTTTAGTCCAATATTTGTTTTGAATATAATCAATCCACCTTCTCCATTCTGATATATATCTTTCTTGTGAATGATCTTTCAAATAAGCTGAAATTTTCGCCATTTTTGCTAAATTCGCTACTTTTAATGTTCATTCTTCAATAGTAGGCAGATCTTCCTTCTTCCAATATTGTGCCACCAAAAGTCTAGCTGCAGTTATTAAATTTAAGATCAATTTAGTCTCTATAACCGTACAATCTGTGATTATACCCAACAAAAACAACTGTGGACTAAACTTTATCTTCTTTTTAAGAATATTTTGGATAATCCACCATATTTTGATCCAAAATGCTTTAACTTTTTTACATGTCCACCATATATGATAATAAGTAGCACCATCACAATCACATTCTGGGAGGAGGTTTTGAAGTATTTCTAGCAGGACTACTGATTCTGTAACAGCTTTGTCCCCTATGCCATCTGTCTGTTAATCTCGCCATGTACAGTACATGTATACATCCGAACTAGACTGTGTTGTTTCTCTGTGTCATATATTATTTGTGGATATATACATAATTTTGCATTTATTTATTTATTTATTTATTTATTTATTTATTTATTTTGTCATGTTTATGTAGTGTATATTGGAGGTGGTGACCCTTTGAGAGCTGTACGCAACGAAATTTCATTTTAACGCATGCCGATTAGTGTATATTCAAAGTGATAATTAAGTTATTATTCTATTCTATTCTATTCTATTCTATTCTATTCTATTCTATTCTATTCTATTCTATTCTATTCTATTCTATTCTATTCTATTGTCATAAACATATCCCTATAGGTCTAATTATCTTTATGTTTCATTAGGTTTATCACAATTTGGACGGAAGGGAATGCATATGTTATTAGCTTCTCCTTTTCCTTCTCCTCTTAATCTAATTGCAGACTCACAATTTAAATGAAAGCTCATAGCTGAGAATAGGCAGAAGAGAAAAAAGAAATAGACTCCTTCAAGGACCTATGTTTAGACCAGTATTTTTAATTTGTTCATAAAAGTTAAGGGTAAGCAGTTTGTAGACAATACTAAAATATTCATGATTATAAAAAACAAAAGTAGTTATGAAAAGGATTTTATTAAATTGGATGAGTAGTCAACTAAATGGCAATTTGAGCATTTGGGAGAAATGGAATGCAAAGCTAAAAAAGGCCTATTTTTACATTCCTCAAAGCATTTGTAATGATTTTTGGGGCTTTGTGAAATGGCTATGATTATACAGGTAGTCTGTGCTTATGACAGGTTGCTTAGCAACTGTTGAAACTTACAGCAGATATCCAAAAAGCTGCTTATCCCCACAGTCAAAATTCTAATGTCTGGGGTCCTGCCATGATCACATGACTACATTTTAAATGCTTGTTAACAGCTGCATTTACAATTATTTGCAGCACCCTGTGATCACATGACTGCAATTTTTGGCTTTTTTGGCAGAAACTGATGTTTATTTCCAGTTTCTGGCAAAATCCCTCCCCATAGCGAAAAATAGATTTGCTTAACAACTGTGGCATTCAATTATCATCTGTGACATTTGCTTTGCGATCACCGTGTTTGCTTGATCACAGCCACAAAAAAGTCATAAAATAATATCTGGTCACTTGGTGACCCACTTTATAACTGTTACGTCATATGGTTGAAATTGTGGGCTCAATTCTTGTTGTGACTACCTGTATTCTAGTTTTTCAACATAATTCTTCCCACAGAAATTGCTTTAGCCAAATAAAATAATGTATCCATGGAAATAACTCAAATCCACATGGAGCAAAACATTTACAAAAAGTCCAGTTTTCTATAGCATATATTTATTTATTTATTTATTTATTTATTTATTTATTTATTATTTATTTATTTATTTATTATTTATTTATTTATTTATTTATTTATTTATTTATTTATTAAACAAATTTATGTGGTCATCCAACTCACACATTATGACTCCAGGTACATACAGCAATAAAAATACCACAATTTAAAACTTCTCCCATTCCCTAAGGCTATGAACACCATCAAACAAGCCACTTGATCAATCTGAATCAGTTTGGGATTCCCAGAAACATTTCTTCAGGGCCTTTGAAAAAGTAAAAAGGTGCGGACCAATCTTACCTATATTTCTTATGTATACTTTCCCATCACTTTTTGTTTATTACGGCAAGTACATGTACATGTATTGGCCATATGGATAAACTAGTTAGGGATGATAACCAGATGACCTAATTCTAGTTTATTATAAAGCTACACTGACAAAATTTTGCAAGTCTGAAAGTACAATCCCACCTCTGTCTCCTTTATAGCCTGAGAAACTAGTGAGGGTCTCTTCTGAACCTTTTGCCCTGATCAGCATCCAGTTATGAGCTATGCTGCCTCTTGTTTGACTATTCCTTCGGTAGCATCTCTTTGTCATCTCATAAGGTCATGTTCTCTCTGTCCAGAAATCCAGGAGCAGGGGTGCTATTCAGAAGGTTCTGACAGGTTATTTATTTATTTATTTTATTTATTTATTATATTTCTATACCGCCTTTCTCCCGTAGGACTCAAGGCGGTGTACAGTCAAGAAAAATATAGACACACAAACACCATATAATTGCTAATTATGGAGGTTATGGAGAACTGGAAGTGGAAATTTTGAATAGTTTGGAGAACCCGCAAATACCATCTCTGGCTGGCCCTAGAGTGGGGTGGGAATGGGGATTTTGTAGTATCCTTTCCCCAGGAGTGGGGAGAGAATGGGGATTTTGTCTTTCTGGGCAGAATACCTGTTGGATTCACTGGCAATAAAGATAAGGGCATGGCTAGGTCCAATTATTGCTCTGTGTCTACTACAGGCTGTTTAATGAGTGCTTTGGGCTGATCATATTCATGCTGAGTAGACAACCTGGAGAAAAAGCCAAAGATGAAATTTTAGTTGCCATTACCTTTTTTCACATGAATTAAACTAGTTAATGGAGCAAAGTTAAGGGGAAAAAATAGTTTGAGTCAATCACCTATATTCTAGCCTCTATTTTCAAGAGGCCTATTGTATACAAATATGTATATGATAACACCCAGTTTCGGGGTGTTATCAGATACACATTTTTGGACTTAAAGGCCCAATATTAAAAAACTTGGATTTAACAAGTTCTAATGATGTAGAATAGGAAATGGGACTCAACTGGGCACCATTAAGAAGTTGTGCTATTCGCTCAGTTTTGAATAATTTGAATGTTGCAGGTAAATTGTGGCCTCCACTTGTCTTGAAATTCAAGGATGGCAGATGAGCACCTCTGTGCATTTTCCACAACATAGTTCCCATGAGGTTTCCTACTGTTGGTAGAATGAAGGATTACCCCAGGTATTTGAAACCAGAGACCTGGTCAATCTTTTGGCCAAGGTTCTTGGGCCTTTGCCTTATGGCAAATGCCAAAATTTTGCTTTTCTGATAATTAAGTACTAACTAGTCTTCCTTGCAATACCATGTTAGTCTTCTCAATACCCCTCTAAGACCAATAGGTGTTTTTGAATCATCTGCATTATCAGCACAGAGGAGAACATAGAAATGTCTTCCAGTTTGTGGGCTCGATGGGTGAAAATTTGTATTGAGGTGTTATGCCCTCTGTTGGGCTTTGAATTTGAGTTTGTATTCTGTTTTTGAAACATTTAAGCAGGGCAATAATAAAGATAAGGATTAGGCTAGAAACAAAACACACAGGCACACCAGAATGCTTCCTTCGTGCCTTCCTGACAGGATGAAGCTCATAAGGTGGGAAAAAGAAAAGGAAGGAGATTTCGTCAAACTGTTCAGAAAGTTAGCTACTGGTTTGCCTGAACCAGTATGAACTGGCTGAATCCAACGACTGCTAGTATGGCAAACATAAAATTGGGGTTAGATATGATTGATATTTGGATGGAAACCATCAGAAATCTCAGAGCAATAGACTAGGCTAGGAAGTTAAAGGAAACATTCTGAAAAAGACATTATCAAACTGTTTCTGTATAGTTCCCAGAGAAAACAACTTGGGTATATTTATATAGTTACTATTATTCAAGGTATTATCTTTAACAATATATACATGAGTAAAAGGGAAGTTGGTTTGGATGAGTTAATTTTTTTTAAAGTAAAGTTTTTGTCAGGGTTCCAACTAGACGACCCATAGCAAACAAAACTCTGAGGCAGGCAATTTCCTCAAAGAATAGGTTCATTAGATATGGCATATTGGCACAGGCTGGTGAAAACCGATTCTAATTATTCCCATGGTTTTCACTAATTAAAAATAAAAGTTTGTCATTTTCTCAAAATAATCAGTCATATGGTCCAATCAGGATACTGTCCAGTTGCTAGGTGACTCCAGTCCCCTCCTTTCAAAGCACCTGCGGGAATGTCCTTGGTTCCCAAGACAAAGTATTTTGTTTTGACTGCAACACCCCAAACTGTCTCTATTCTCCCTATCCCTATTCCTCTTCTCCAGTGTGTCAGCACTGAAGTCTCAAAATGGCCTTAGTTAGGCCAGCTTCAGGGTTGAAAGTTCTATTGTGAATGTCAACACAGGAACATGAAGCAATTAACCAAAGAGAGAAGCAACTTAGAACTAAGGAGAAATTTCCTGACAGCTAGAACAATTAATCAATGGAGTGACTTGCCTTTAGAAGTTGTGGATGCTCCAACACTGGACTTTTGAAGAAGATATTAGACAACAGTGTGAAATGGTGTAGGGTTTCTTGTTTGAGCAGGGGGGTGGACTAGAAGACCTTCAAGATACATTCCAATTCTGTTATTCTGTTATAACAGGCTCTTCTGAATGCCGATCATTATGAAACTTGTCCCGAAAAATACAAAACACCACTGATTTTAATATAATTGCTTCTGTAGGCAGCAAACACTTTCTAGGCTTAACACTGTTGTATATGCAAACTACTTTAAATCAAGGCAATGTGTTTAACACTGATGTTAATTTCTTTGGAAGATGAAACCCTGTATAAGATATGTAGGAAACTGATAAATTTTAAAAAGTAGTAAGAACATATTTTTCCACTGATAATCTAAGGAAAAAAAATTGTTCATTTTTTTTGTAGGTTCTGTGTCTGAGAATGTCAAGATTCACAGTTATATTGGAAACCAAATTATTCTTCCCAGACCCAGACCCAGTTCCAGACCATATTATTTAATCTGGACTAAGGACTCTATGTTTATTACAGATTGTATAGCTAATAAGATTACTATGTCAACTAAACAACCAGATAAATACCACTTATTTCTTAATGGAACTCTGAAAATAAATAGATTGAAGAAAATGGATGCCGGAAATTACACAGTAAAAGCACATGATGAACATGGCCAGGAGTTATTTAATGAATTAATTATGTTGCAAGTTGATGGTGAGTTTTTGAATACCGGTCTACCCTTCATCAACCTACGAGCACCTCTCTTTTACTTCTTTTCTCCTTCAAATTGGCATTTAGGATTGGCCATAGTTGGATTTCTGTGGGTGATATTCCCATATGATCTTTATTATAAATTTTGAAAAATTGATCAGCATTAATAAGATAGACAACCTTCAGAAAATAACATCTTAGATCCCCAAGTCTCTAACAAATACCAATAGATTGAAGTGAGCCAAGAAATTCTGTCTGCCACTGGAAAACATTCAACACTGACATCAACAGTTTCATGTTGATGTTAGATGATGTTGTATGGGACTGGAAAGATATGGAACATAATAAAGCAGGGGTAGGAAATCTGTGGCCTTGTAGATGTTGTTGAATAACAACTTCCAGAAGCACCAGACAGTTTGGCAAAAAGAGATGCCAGGCTTTGTAGTTTAGCAACATCTGGAGAGCCAATAATTGGGGCAAAAAATGATCTGTCAGCACCACTACATGCATACGATCCAAAACAAAGAATTAAAACAATGCCTAATATTGCTGCAGAATATCCAAATATCCAAAAGGATCCTCATTTTACCGACCTTGGAAGGATGGAAGGTTGAGTCAACCTTGAACCAGTCAGGATCGAACTCCTGGCCGTACACAGAGCCTGAAATATTGCATTTTATACTTCTAAGCCACCATGGCTCTGCATGGAAATAGTAGTCAAAAAGATAAAGATTTAATCCTCTATTACGCAATTATTGTTTTTTTTTTTAAAAAAATGATGTATTTAAATCATTTAGCAGAGCATATTTCTTTTCTTTCAGAGCTTCCAGTAAAACTCAATGAACTTTGTTCCCAAAGAATATTGACATGTGAGGTGAAATCTTCTGAGGAACCAAAACCCAGATTTAAATTGTTTCAAGATACTAAAGAAATGTTTGTACAACCAGTATATGACAATGGAACATGGAAGGTGACATTGCAATTAAAAGTCCTTTCTGGAAAATTCAGATGTGAGGTTGATGTTAATTCTGGGAAGAATCATACCGAGAAACAAATAACATGTCCAGGAGAAGGTATTAACTTAGCTTCGTAACACACTTCTGAATGCTAGACTGTATAGCCTGGAATATTAAATATATAAACCGTAATACAGTTTGTTTAATTTCTGGCTTAATGTGTAAATTCAGACTGAGTGGTAATTTGTAATTTTTAACATGAATTAAGTCAATTGTGAAATATTCAACTTATCTAAATATATACAGTACCTGTAATTGTGACAGAGCCAATCAGTTACATGAATAAATGCTAAATGAAATTGTGGGTTGATTGTTTATGCCAACTGTGATATATTGAAGAAACCATTTTTAAAGAAGCCAAGAATAAAAGCTTTGTTTTTTTCCCTTTTTTAAAACATGTTAGGCGGGCAGAAAAAATAATACTGTTTTTTTTCCTCTTTTGTAAATGCTCGCTTTCCCTTCTCTATGTGCATGCATATATTTGTATAACTACATACATACAATATTTTCTTATGAATTTTTCTGTGTTCCAAATTTACCTGATCTAGGACCTATATTCCTCATCCTGATAATCATGGGAAGTGTAGTCACATTGATTATCTTTTTGGCTTTGATTATTTACTGCATCAGAAGGAAGAACGCAAAAATACTTTATCAGAATTGTAGAATGTCACTTTGAAAAAATGCTTAAGAAGAAAACATAATCTTTTTGTGTATATGTTGTATAAATGTTTGTTGTGTATATGTTATGTTATGTTTTTTTAAATATTTATATTCAAATAAAAATTTATTTTAATTAAAAACTGTTTCTGTATAGTTGCCAGAGAAAACAACTTGGGTATATTTATATAGTTACCATTTATTCAAGGAAGATGTTACCTTTAACTGTATATATGTGAGTAAAAGGGAAGTTGGTTTGGATAAATTATTTTTTTTTTAAGTAAAGTTTTTGTCAGGGTTCCAACTAGACGACCCATAGCAAACAAAACTCTGAGGCAGGCAATTTCCTCAAAGAATAGGTTCATTAGATATGGCATATTGGCACAGGCTGGTGAAAACCGATTCTAATTATTCCCATGGTTTTCACTAATTAAAAATAAAAGTTTGTCACTTTCTCAAAATAATCAGTCATATGGTCCAATCAGGATACTGTCCAGTTGCTAGGTGACTCCAGTCCCCTCCTTTCAAAGCACCTGCGGGAATGTCCTTGGTTCCCAAGAGAAAGTATTTTGTTTTGACTGCAACACCCCAAACTGTCTCTATTCTCCCCTCCCTATCCCTCTTCTCCAGTGTGTCAGCACTGAAGTCTCAAAATGGCCTTAGTTAGGCCAGCTTCAGGGTTGAAAGTTCTATTGTGCATGTCAACACAGGAACATGAAGGAACTAACCAAAGAGAGAAGCAACTTAGAACTAAGGAGAAATTTCCTGACAGCTAGAACAATTAATCAATGGAGTGACTTGCCTTTAGAAGTTGTGGATGCTCCAACACTGGACTTTTGAAGAAGATATTAGACAACAGTGTGAAATGGTGTAGGGTTTCTTGTTTGAGCAGGGGGGTGGACTAGAAGACCTTCAAGATACATTCCAATTCTGTTATTCTGTTATAACAGGCTCTTCTGAATGCCGATCATTATGAAACTTGTCCCGAAAAATACAAAACACCACTGATTTTAATATAATTGCTTCTGTAGGCAGCAAACACTTTCTAGGCTTACCACTGTTGTATATGCAAACTACTTTAAATCAAGGCAATGTGTTTAACACTGATGTTAATTTCTTTGGAAGATGAAACCCTGTATAAGATATGTAGGAAACTGATAAATTTTAAAAAGTAGTAAGAACATATTTTTCCACTGATAATCTAAGGAAAAAAAATTGTTCATTTTTTTTGTAGGTTCTGTGTCTGAGAATGTCAAGATTCACAGTTATATTGGAAACCAAATTATTCTTCCCAGACCCAGACCCAGTTCCAGACCATATTATTTAATCTGGACTAAGGACTCTATGTTTATTACAGATTGTATAGCTAATAAGATTACTATGTCAACTAAACAACCAGATAAATACCACTTATTTCTTAATGGAACTCTGAAAATAAATAGATTGAAGAAAATGGATGCCGGAAATTACACAGTAAAAGCACATGATGAACATGGCCAGGAGTTATTTAATGAATTAATTATGTTGCAAGTTGATGGTGAGTTTTTGAATACCGGTCTACCCTTCATCAACCTACGAGCACCTCTCTTTTACTTCTTTTCTCCTTCAAATTGGCATTTAGGATTGGCCATAGTTGGATTTCTGTGGGTGATATTCCCATATGATCTTTATTATAAATTTTGAAAAATTGATCAGCATTAATAAGATAGACAACCTTCAGAAAATAACATCTTAGATCCCCAAGTCTCTAACAAATACCAATAGATTGAAGTGAGCCAAGAAATTCTGTCTGCCACTGGAAAACATTCAACACTGACATCAACAGTTTCATGTTGATGTTAGATGATGTTGTATGGGACTGGAAAGATATGGAACATAATAAAGCAGGGGTAGGAAATCTGTGGCCTTGTAGATGTTGTTGAATAACAACTTCCAGAAGCACCAGACAGTTTGGCAAAAAGAGATGCCAGGCTTTGTAGTTTAGCAACATCTGGAGAGCCAATAATTGGGGCAAAAAATGATCTGTCAGCACCACTACATGCATACGATCCAAAACAAAGAATTAAAACAATGCCTAATATTGCTGCAGAATATCCAAATATCCAAAAGGATCCTCATTTTACCGACCTTGGAAGGATGGAAGGTTGAGTCAACCTTGAACCAGTCAGGATCGAACTCCTGGCCGTACACAGAGCCTGAAATATTGCATTTTATACTTCTAAGCCACCATGGCTCTGCATGGAAATAGTAGTCAAAAAGATAAAGATTTAATCCTCTATTACGCAATTATTGTTTTTTTTTTTAAAAAAATGATGTATTTAAATCATTTAGCAGAGCATATTTCTTTTCTTTCAGAGCTTCCAGTAAAACTCAATGAGCTTTGTTCCCAAAGAATATTGACATGTGAGGTGAAATCTTCTGAGGAACCAAAACCCAGATTTAAATTGTTTCAAGATACTAAAGAAATGTTTGTACAACCAGTATATGACAATGGAACATGGAAGGTGACATTGCAATTAAAAGTCCTTTCTGGAAAATTCAGATGTGAGGTTGATGTTAATTCTGGGAAGAATCATACCGAGAAACAAATAACATGTCCAGGAGAAGGTATTAACTTAGCTTCGTAACACACTTCTGAATGCTAGACTGTATAGCCTGGAATATTAAATATATAAACCGTAATACAGTTTGTTTAATTTCTGGCTTAATGTGTAAATTCAGACTGAGTGGTAATTTGTAATTTTTAACATGAATTAAGTCAATTGTGAAATATTCAACTTATCTAAATATATACAGTACCTGTAATTGTGACAGAGCCAATCAGTTACATGAATAAATGCTAAATGATATTGTGGGTTGATTGTTTATGCCAACTGTGATATATTGAAGAAACCATTTTTAAAGAAGCCAAGAATAAAAGCTTTGTTTTTTTCCCTTTTTTAAAACATGTTAGGCGGGCAGAAAAAATAATACTGTTTTTTTTCCTCTTTTGTAAATGCTCGCTTTCCCTTCTCTATGTGCATGCATATATTTGTATAACTACATACATACAATATTTTCTTATGAATTTTTCTGTGTTCCAAATTTACCTGATCTAGGACCTATATTCCTCATCCTGATAATCATGGGAAGTGTAGTCACATTGATTATCTTTTTGGCTTTGATTATTTACTGCATCAGAAGGAAGAACGCAAAAATACTTTATCAGAATTGTAGAATGTCACTTTGAAAAAATGCTTAAGAAGAAAACATAATCTTTTTGTGTATATGTTGTATAAATGTTTGTTGTGTATATGTTATGTTATGTTTTTTTAAATATTTATATTCAAATAAAAATTTATTTTAATTAAAAACTGTTTCTGTATAGTTGCCAGAGAAAACAACTTGGGTATATTTATATAGTTACCATTTATTCAAGGAAGATGTTACCTTTAACTGTATATATGTGAGTAAAAGGGAAGTTGGTTTGGATAAATTATTTTTTTTTTAAGTAAAGTTTTTGTCAGGGTTCCAACTAGACGACCCATAGCAAACAAAACTCTGAGGCAGGCAATTTCCTCAAAGAATAGGTTCATTAGATATGGCATATTGGCACAGGCTGGTGAAAACCGATTCTAATTATTCCCATGGTTTTCACTAATTAAAAATAAAAGTTTGTCACTTTCTCAAAATAATCAGTCATATGGTCCAATCAGGATACTGTCCAGTTGCTAGGTGACTCCAGTCCCCTCCTTTCAAAGCACCTGCGGGAATGTCCTTGGTTCCCAAGAGAAAGTATTTTGTTTTGACTGCAACACCCCAAACTGTCTCTATTCTCCCCTCCCTATCCCTCTTCTCCAGTGTGTCAGCACTGAAGTCTCAAAATGGCCTTAGTTAGGCCAGCTTCAGGGTTGAAAGTTCTATTGTGCATGTCAACACAGGAACATGAAGCAATTAACCAAAGAGAGAAGCAACTTAGAACTTGCTTAAGGAGAAATTTCCTGACAGCTAGAACAATTAATCAATGGAGTGACTTGCCTTTAGAAGTTGTGGATGCTCCAACACTGGACTTTTGAAGAAGATATTAGACAACAGTGTGAAATGGTGTAGGGTTTCTTGTTTGAGCAGGGGGGTGGACTAGAAGACCTTCAAGATACATTCCAATTCTGTTATTCTGTTATAACAGGCTCTTCTGAATGCCGATCATTATGAAACTTGTCCCGAAAAATACAAAACACCACTGATTTTAATATAATTGCTTCTGTAGGCAGCAAACACTTTCTAGGCTTACCACTGTTGTATATGCAAACTACTTTAAATCAAGGCAATGTGTTTAACACTGATGTTAATTTCTTTGGAAGATGAAACCCTGTATAAGATATGTAGGAAACTGATAAATTTTAAAAAGCAGTAAGAACATATTTTTCCACTGATAATCTAAGGAAAAAAAATTGTTCATTTTTTTTGTAGGTTCTGTGTCCGAGAATGTCAAGATTCACAGTTATATTGGAAACCAAATTATTCTTCCCAGACCCAGACCCAGTGCCAGACCACATATTTTAATCTGGACTAAGGACTCTATGTTTATTACAGATTGTATAGCTAATAAGATTACTATGTCAACAAAACAACCAGATAAATACCACTTATTTCTTAATGGAACTCTGAAAATAAATAGATTGAAGAAAATGGATGCCGGAAATTACACAGTAAAAGCATATAATGAACATGGCCAGGAGTTATTTAATGAATTAATTATGTTGCAAGTTGATGGTGCGTTTTTGAATACCGGTCTACCCTTCATCAACCTACGAGCACCTCTCTTTTACTTCTTTTCTCCTTCAAATTGGCATTTAGGATTGGCCATAGTTGGATTTCTGTGGGTGATATCCCCATATGATCTTTATTATAAATTTTGAAAAATTGATCAGCATTAATAAGATAGACAACCTTCAGAAAATAACATCTTAGATCCCCAAGTCTCTAACAAATACCAATAGATTGAAGTGAGCCAAGAAATTCTGTCTGCCACTGGAAAACATTCAACACTGACATCAACAGTTTCATGTTGATGTTAGATGATGTTGTATGGGACTGGAAAGATATGGAACATAATAAAGCAGGGGTAGGAAATCTGTGGCCTTGTAGATGTTGTTGTATAACAACTTCCAGAAGCACCAGACAGTTTGGCAAAAAGAGATGCCAGGCTTTGTAGTTTAGCAACATCTGGAGAGCCAATAATTGGGGCAAAAAATGATCTGTCAGCACCACTACATGCATACGATCCAAAACAAAGAATTAAAACAATGCCTAATATTGCTGCAGAATATCCAAATATCCAAAAGGATCCTCATTTTACCGACCTTGGAAGGATGGAAGGTTGAGTCAACCTTGAACCAGTCAGGATCGAACTCCTGGCCGTACACAGAGCCTGAAATATTGCATTTTATACTTCTAAGCCACCATGGCTCTGCATGGAAATAGTAGTCAAAAAGATAAAGATTTAATCCTCTATTACGCAATTATTGTTTTTTTTTTTTTAAAAAATGATGTATTTAAATCATTTAGCAGAGCATATTTCTTTTCTTTCAGAGCTTCCAGTAAAACTCAATGAGCTTTGTTCCCAAAGAATATTGACATGTGAGGTGAAATCTTCTGAGGAACCAAAACCCAGATTTAAATTGTTTCAAGATACTAAAGAAATGTTTGTACAACCAGTATATGACAATGGAACATGGAAGGTGACATTGCAATTAAAAGTCCTTTCTGGAAAATTCAGATGTGAGGTTGATGTTAATTCTGGGAAGAATCATACCGAGAAACAAATAACATGTCCAGGAGAAGGTATTAACTTAGCTTCGTAACACACTTCTGAATGCTAGACTGTATAGCCTGGAATATTAAATATATAAACCGTAATACAGTTTGTTTAATTTCTGGTTTAATGTGTAAATTCAGACTGAGTGGTAATTTGTAATTTTTAACATGAATTAAGTCAATTGTGAAATATTCAACTTATCTAAATATATACAGTACCTGTAATTGTGACAGAGCCAATCAGTTACATGAATAAATGTTAAATGAAATTGTGGGTTGATTGTTTATGCCAAGTGTGATATATTCAAGAAACCATTTTTAAAGAAGCCAAGAATAAAAGCTTTGTTTTTTTCCCTTTTTTTAAACGTGTTAGGCGGGCAGAAAAAATAATAGACTGTTTTTTTTCCTCTTTTGTATATGCTCGCTTTCCCTTCTCTATGTGCATGCATATATTTGTATAACTACATACATACAATATTTTGTTATGAATTTTTATGTGTTTCAGATTTACCTGATTCAGTACCTATATTCCGCATCAAGATAATCATGGGAAGTGTAGTCCCATTGATTATCTTTTTGGCTTTGATTATTTACTGCATCAGAAGGAAGAAAGCAAAAAGACGTGAAAGGGAAGGTAATTCCCTCCCTGGCATTCCTTCCATTTAAAACTGAACAAGCTTCTCTTTTTCTAACAACCAAGCATGCTAAATCTATTAGTCACTGTGAAATATATATGCCCTAAATTAATTTCTTGATATATTTTAATGAAAACTGAAGTTCAGGTCTGGCCCATGCAGGAAGGGAAGAAAGGAAACACAGAGAAAATACAGCATTTTACTTAATGTGTCCAAAAAAGCCTGATTTTTATAAAAGTGGGTGATTTTTTTCCTCTGCCTTTCAGCCTGATCTCTACAAGGCTGAATTATATAAATAATTTGTAATTTGTGATTGCAAATTGAATTGGTTCCTCATTTTTAAAAATAAAAATTATTAAAATGTGCTGAGTGGGTACATGGTTTTTTTTTTCTTTTTTCTCTGCCAAGCATAGATTTTTGGAAAACCTCACCTTAAATGCTCCGTCATGGGACCTGTTCCAAAGATTAGCAAAGAGCAGACAAAAACTAGATTTGATTTTGTTAAATTAACCTTTAAACAGTATTAAACTTGGGTTAGAATGATTATGCTTAAATTTGTCCTGCCAAATTAAACAATAAACTTTAATAATGTCCTTTTGTTTCTCATAAACTTCACAATCCTGTCCTGGTTTCTAATTAGGGGTAGATAATCTCTATCCCTAGAAATTCTCTTCAGTCTCTGGGGCAATGCAATATGGTACTTCTCCCTATCTTCACCGTTGAGCAGGAACATCTCAACAAAATCTACTTAGTCAGCTTCCTTGGGTACTTTTGGCAATCCCACTACTCCAACAGGGAAGTCAAAGTTGAGAGTCTTTCAGAATTAGTCCCATTATTTTGTAATTTTCTTCTTTGGATGTCAAATGACTTTCTTGTTCCTCAATTTCTTTAGTTTTACTTTAACGAATAGGAGCAATCCTCTGATTAGGCTCTGTAGCTTCTGATTAGTCTTGATAGTAGATTTTCCTGCCTTTTATATTGTATACTGCTTAATTATATCTGATTTAATTACATATATTTTGTTAGTAGGACTTAGGATCTAGTTTATTTTTTTTTTATGAGAATGGCCTTTTTTGTATTTTACTATTTCTAGAGTTGTGCAACCTAAGAATTTTGTACAGTACATCTATTTTTCTATATTTCAATTAATTGATATTCTTTATTTCTGATCCATGTTTACTTTTTAAAGTGGATGATGATGATGATTTACCCAAGGCTTTCTGAGACTGTGTCCTGAAATAAGTTTTTTTTTTAAAAAAAATGTGATCTCAAGTAGAGATGACTGGAGATGAGAGACAAAAGGCAGCCAAGTGATAATCAAGTCATCGTGATGCAGATTTTCCAAATCAGTAGCCCCCAAATATATTGGATTACAACTCTTAATTTCGATGCTGGCTGTTGTAAGGAGATGTAATGTTACCAATCTGGGAAAGGTTGACTTAGACTTTGGTGCTGGATTGGAAATTTTGATATGGCAGGTTCTTCATTTCTGAGACTGTCTAGCTTTGTCCAGATTTGAATTAGTAATGGAAATTGAGTACTTGACAATAATCCTATGCTACTTTACACTTGTGATATTCTGAATAAAATTTGTGCCACCCAGAGCTGATTTTGTACTGCTGCTCTTCAGTTAGGTCAAGCAGTATTACTCAGAGTTTTTGTTTGTTTGTCCTTATTGCAGCTGAAGAGTATGCCCTGCAAATCCAGATTGAGAATCACATGCAATAAAGGAAACTTCCTGAGATTCCTGTTTCTTCTGACTGTAATCCACCATCTCAAAAAAGCAGGTTACCTCCTTCTGAACTGCAACAACAGGTTGCTCCCTCCAAATCATGCCCTCATCCGAAACCACCCGACGCATAAAAGAAAGACCTTAAGTGCCTTTGTGTTGTTTACTTATCTCAGAGGAAATACTTTTTCTTTCCATATTAGCATTGCAATGCCTGTAAACTTGGTTAGCCAGCCAACTCTGAGCAGGCTTAAAGTGTGGCTGTTAGCAAATAGATTAGAAACAACTAGAAAACTAGAAAATCAGAAGATTCAGAGTAATTTATTATTCCCACACAAAAGGCTATGTAGGACTTCATGATTAGAGAGGCTTTGGCCTGTTTTAACGATTGTATGACTGCTGTTGTTTTCAAGCAATGTAAGTATTTTCTTGTATGACACTGTTCTATATTTATATTTCCTATACTATATCTTTGTAGTTTTGCACTATATTTGTGTAATACAGATGCAGAAAATTTCATTTAAAGCAATAAAAAGAAGAAATTTGAAATTTATTCTATATTTGTTCTATTTCAAATTTTTAAAAAAATTTGTCCAAATTTACATTGTTCCATATCTATATACCCTATACTATATCTTTTTAGTTTTGCATTATACTTTTGTAATACATACAAACAGTAGTGGGTTGCTACCGGTTTGCCCCAGATTGGATAAACCGGTAGCGGGGGCAGCAGGAGGCTTTCTCACCTGCCCGGACGCTTCTGTGCATGCACAGAAGCATCACGTGCACGTGCCCTTGAGCGAACCGGTAGCGACGGGTTTTGAAACCCACTACTGCATACACAGAGAATTGCATTTAAAACAATAAAAAAAAAGAAATTTGAATGGAAATAAGAGCAGAAGATTAAAAAAATGGTAGGGGATCAAAAAGACAGAAAAGTTGGAAAGTGACAAGTGGAATGAGAGAAATAAGAAAAGAAATAAAGAAAAATGACTTCCAATTTTATTTGTACCTGTGTGGAGGAACATTGATGTTTGTGTAGGAATGGGAATATTTTTTTTAAAAAAAGAATTGTAATGCTTTTTTTCATTACAAAAATAAAATGATTGTCCCATTTCCAGGGTGGTCATGTGGACAAATTTGAAAGTTCACCTCCAGATCAGAGTTATATCTACACCTTAAAAACTACTTAAGATTAGTTATAATTACCAAACAAACCAGATTCAAACTTCAGATAAAAAAAGATGATTGTTTCCAATAAAGATAAACAAGATTCATTGTTTGTGTTTCATATTTTACATGAAGCTGTAGTCAATGAAAAGTAGAAGTGCAGACTTTCAGCCACTTTGCAATTGCATAGGAGGGGAAGCAGACAGAAACAAGTACAAGATACACTGTCAGTCTTACTCTTTGTATACTAAACTATAGCTTGGCACAGTTATGGTGGTTGATGAAAGCCATTTCTAGAGTCAGCAGGGGTGCTCCCCATCTCTGCCTTTCCCAAAAGTTTATTGATCAACTTGGGGGGTATCACCAAGCCCTTTATCAGGAAATCCTTGGGAATCCCATGTTTGGCCATGGGAACCTTGTGATCTGAAGCATGATGAATGGAATACAGGAGACAAGCCACTTGTGCAAATGTCACTGTACATGAAATTAATGGTGGGAATGGAAGCTCTTGCTCGTATTCTTGCTCTTATTGTGAGTTTTGCTCAATTTATATATTTCACTCTCTGTATTCATAGTTTGTCTTTTAGGGACACTCAGTCAAAAGCATCTTCAATTAGAATCTGAGAAAGAGCAGAATAAAAATAAAATAAATAGTAATAAGAAGCGTATGGAATAAAAGACAATTGCAAAATATATTTATTTCAAACATTCAATTCCTGTTTTTCAACTTGAAAAGCATTTGGACTAGGCTGATAATTTGAAAGAGAATTAAACATGCAGCTAGTATTAAACAAACAATAGCAGTTTATCAGAAAGATGATAAAGGAAGCATTTTCACTCTGAGTCTCTGAGCTTCTTAGTCAGAAAGAACAAAAGCTTTGCTGCAAACGTTCAGCAACATTTTTCACAGGAAACTATTGAACTTCCTTGCGGCCTGTGGTTCAGTGTTTTTCCCACATGTGACCTAATTGAGATGCCTCAGTATTTGAAAAGCTTTGCCAAGAGACAGAAGAAGAAAATGTGCACTCAGCATTTTAAAAGCCAGTGGTCTCTTTTCTACTGCCATCACATACTTCCCGCCTGGACTATTGCAATGCTCTCTACATGGGGCTTCCCTTGAGGAGTACCCGGAGGCTCCAACTGGTGCAGAATGCGGCCGTGCGGGGGATTATGGGAGTGAGGGGTCGCTCCCATGTGACACCTCTCCTGCGTGAGCTGCATTGGCTTCCAGTGGTCTTCCGGGTGCGCTTCAAGGTGTTGGTTACCACCTTTAAAGTGCTCCATGGCATGGGTATTTGCGGGACCGCCTTCTGCTGCCGATAGCCTCCCACCGACCAGTATACTCCCACAGAGAGGGACTCCTCAGGGTGCCGTCAGCCAGGCAATGTCGGCTGGCGACCCCCAGGGGGAGGGCCTTCTCTGTGGCAGTTCCCACCCTCTGGAACGATTTGCCCCCGGAGATAAGAAGGATATCAGATCTCCGGGTCTTTCGCCATGCCCTGAAAACTTTTCTTTTCCATCAAGCAGGACTGGCGTGAACCCCGCCCCCTTTTTTAATTTTTTAATTGTTTAGCTTTTAATCTGTTAATGGGTTATAATTCGAATTGTTTTAAATTCGGGCCAAAGTATATAATTCTTTTAATAATTTTAAATTTTGTATTGTTATGTGTTTTAGTTCTGGCTGTGCACCGCCCTGAGTCCACTAGGAGAAGGGCGGTATACAAATTGAATAAAATAAATAAATAAATAAATAAATACATGGAATGCTGGAATGTAAAGCATGCCAGTAATGAAATGAAGTTATTGTCAAACTTCTGTCCAATTTCCAGCGAGCCTTAAATGGTAATATCAAAGAATTTGGGGGGAGGGGCAAAGAGGGAGTGGAAAGAGAGAAGGGAAAAATGACAATTAACTCAACCCTGTGCATCTTTATTCAGAAACCCAGCATAGTCCAGCATTTGTCAATCTCAACAATTTTAAAATGGGTAGACTTCAACTCTCAAAATGTCCAGACACCTAAAAAACTGCTAAAATTGAGAAACATTACCCTAGTCAATATTCATGGGATTAAAGATTTACTATAGGACAAACTACAAGTTTACCAAAGCCAAAGGCAGCCTCTAAATTTTCTTGTGTGGCTCCCAGAGCCCAATGCAAACCAAAATAATGGTGCAATTTCCTAATAATTTGAGGAAGTAAACATACCACACTCAAAATCGCTATTTTAGAGCGATTGCACACTCCAATGCTTTCCTCATTCCCCAGGTTGTCCAGATTCTCAGGGCCAGAGCCTTCGGCTGATGTTATGCAATGCCAGGTCCGTTGTTAATAAAGCCCCCCTCATTCACGATCTTATTCAGGAGGGGGAGGCAGACCTGGCGGGCATTACGGAGACCTGGTTGGGCCAGGAGGGGGGAGTCCCCCTGTGGATATATGCCCACCAGGCTTCCGTGCATTTCATCAGCCGAGGGCTCAGGGCAGGGGCAGGGGGGGGTGGCGGTTATTATAAAGGAAGGTCTGGATCCAAGGGAGACCACTGTTCCACAGATAGCCGGATGTGAGTCCCTCTTTGTGAAGTGGGGTCGTGGAGTACAGATGGGCTTGTTGGTCACGTACCTGGCTCCCTGCCACATGGCAACGACCCTGCCCGAGCTGCTTAACGTTATAGCCGAGGTGGCGGTGGACACCCCCAGACTTGTCATCATGGGGGATTTCAACCTGCCATCTATCAGTGAAACGTCTGAAGTGGCTCGAGAGTTCATGGCTTCCATGACGGCCATGGACCTTACTCAGTTAATTCATGACCCCACTCACACAGGGGGACACACTCTGGAGTTAGTTTTTGTCTCTGGTCAGTGGTTGAGTGGCCTTGATATAGGGGATATAGCCATTGAACCCTTGTCATGGTCTGACCACTCGCTCCTTCGACTGGACTTTCTAACCGCTGCACCCCGCCGCAGGGAGGCGGGACCGACCAGGTGGTTCCGCCCCAGGCACCTGATGGACCCTGATAGGTTCCAGATGGAGCTTGGGCCATTTCCTGAGACTCTGGCTCATGACTTGGCTGAAGACCTGGTGGCCGCCTGGGATAGTGCGGCTGCCGGGGCCTTGGACCGTGTCGTGCCTTTGCGGCCTCTGACCCGGCACCGAACTCACCTAGCTCCTTGGTTCTCCGAAGGAGCTTAGGGAGATGAAGCGCCAGAAAAGACGCCTGGAGAGTAGTTGGAGGACCAGCCGCTCCGAATCTGACCAAACACTGGTGAGGTCTCATATTAAAACCTACCTAGTAGCGATAAAAGTGGCGAAAACTAGCTATTTTGCCGCTCTTATCGCATCATCAGATAATCGCCCGGCCGCCCTGTTTAGGGTGACCCGCTCCCTCCTCCATCTGGAAGTGCGGGATGACCCCTTGCAGGGCCGAGCTGAGGATTTTGTGCAGTATCTGTATGACAAAATCGCTCAGATTCGGGAAGGGCTGGCATCTGACTGGGTATGTCCGGATGCGATGACTGAGGCAGGTCTTGAGAGTGTTATCTGGGGGGAGTTCGATCCTGCGGCTCCCGAGGACATGGACAGGGTCCTGGGACGGCTGAACGCAACCACATGTTTATTGGACCCGTGTCCCTCCTGGTTGGTACTGGCTTCCCGGGAGGTGACACGAGGCTGGCTCCAGAAGATTGTTAATGCTTCTTTGAGTGAGGGGGTCCTGCCGGCCACTTTGAAAGAAGTGGTTGTGAGGCCTCTCCTCAAGAAGCCCTCTCTGGATCTGGCTGTTTTGGCTAACTTATCGTCCAGTCTCCAACCTTCGCTTCATTGTGAAGGTTGTTGAGAGTGTGGTAGCGCAACAGCTTCCCCAGTACCTGGATGAAGCTGTCTATCTAGACCCGCTCCAGTCCGGCTTCCGGCCTGGGCACAGCACGGAAATGGCATTGGTCGCGTTGGTGGATGATCTCTGGAGGGCTCGGGATAGGGGTTGCTCCTCTATCCTGGTCCTGTTAGACCTCTCAGCGGCTTTTGATACCATCGACCATGGTATCATGTTGCACCGGTTGGTGGGGTTGGGGGTGGGGGGCACTGTTCTGCGGTGGTTCTCCTCCTACCTCTCTGACCGGTCGCAATCTGTGTTGACGGGGGGCAGCGGTCGACCCCGAGGCACCTTGCTTGTGGGGTGCCACAAGGCTCGGTCCTCTCGCCCCTTCTGTTCAACATTTATGTAAAGCTGCTGGGTGAGATCATCCGTGGCTTCAGGGTGGAGTTCTATCAGTACGCTGATGACACCCAGCTGTACATCTCCACCCCAGGCCACCCCAACGATGCCCTTGAAGTGATGTCCCAGTGCCTAGAGGCCGTGCGGGCCTGGATGGGGAGAAACAGGCTTCGACTCAACCCCTCCAAGACTGAGTGGCTGTGGCTTCCGGCGTCCCGATATAGCCAGCTTATGCCATCGGTGGTTATTGGGGGCAAATCACTGGCCCCCACGGATAGGGCTCGTAACTTGGGCGTCCTCCTGGATGCACGGCTGTCTTTAGAAGATCATTTGACGGCCGTGGCCAGGGGGGCTTTTTATCAGGTTCGCCTGATACGCCAGTTACGCCCCTTTCTAGATTGGGACTCCCTACGCACAGTCACTCAGGCACTCGTCACTTCCCGCCTGGACTACTGCAACGCTCTCTACATGGGGCTCCCCCTGGGGTGCACCCGGAGGCTCCAGCTGGTCCAGAACGCGGCCGCGCGGGGGATTATGGGGGCGACGAGGCACTCCCATGTGACACCTCTCCTGCGCGAGCTGCACTGGCTCCCGGTGGTCTTCCGGGTATGCTTCAAGGTGTTGGTGACCACCTTTAAAGCACTCCATGGCTTAGGGCCGGGGTATTTACGAGACCGCCTTCTGCCACCAATAGCCTCCCACCGGCCAGTACGCTCACACAGAGTGGGCCTCCTCCAGGTGCCGTCCGCCAGACAATGTCAGCTGGCAATCCCCAGGGGGAGAGCCTTCTCTGTGGTGGCGCCCACCCTCTGGAACAACCTCCCCCCAGAGATATGTACAATAACAGACCTCCGGATTTTTCGTTGGGCCCTGAAAACCTATTTATTTCAACTAGCTGGGCTGGCTTGAGTTAAATTTTAAATTGATTTTAAATCAGATTGTTTTAATTTACGGCCAAAATATTTAATTATTTAATTATATTTAATTATTTTAAACTGTTTTTTAAATTTTGTATGTTCTGTTTTTTACTTTGGCTGTTCACCTCCACCGCTATTGGAGAAGGGTGGTATAGAAATGGAAATAAATAAATAAATAAATAAAATAATGGCAAAGCTATATCGAAAAGTCTTTGGAAATCTCAGAAAATCCCATCCCTTGCCTACTGTGCTTCATAGATTCTGCTTTCCAATCATTTGCAAGAATGGTTTCACTTGCTCCTTCTTGATCTAAGCATTTGCCTGCGAATGAGTTTAGTCATTTTTCGGTGAAAGTGGCTAAGCTGCAAGGAAAAACACTCAAAGAAAAACAAGAAAGTCCAACTGCCTCTTGAAAAAGCACCTTTGGGATTGTTGGAAGAAATATACATGTGTTTCAGTTCCAAGTGGGGAGAAAGACACTGGAAACATTGAGGCTGATTGGAAAGATGGTTTATTGATGGACAGGACTACATGGGTTTGAGGTCCTGGGCAGCTGAACACATGGACTTGAGAGACAGAGGTATACATACCCTCTCTTGGTCTTGTCCTTGAGCTTCCTGTTCCTGTGCAAGAAATGTATTCTGTTGGTTGTCAGACTCTGAGGGGGCTATGCAGGGATCATAGCTAACTTTTTAGGTTGTCTGAATTAAGTTTGATTGAAACCTGGACTCTCTGAGATGATGTAATGAGGAGGCTTGTGTCTGAAAGAGTGTTGGGCTATTCCTATTGTGTCTTAATGGCTTTCCTGGTTTGTATCTTGAGTGAGGGCTGACCCTACCATTCTACCTAATTCTGCCTTTGTTCAAAATTTCATGTCTTGAATGGATGACCAAATCTGCTTTTCTAAAAGCTGGCTTCAGCTTAGTATCTGGTTGGGGGCAGGGAACTGTGGCTCTAAGTTCCTGTTTCCTTAAAGTTTTCTCTTTCACTTTTAGGGAAAATATAATATTCTGCCTTTTTAAATATTTCTCAAAGTATTTCATTCTTCTAGGAGAGGAGTGGGTGCTAACCAGGGGTGGGTTCTACTTACCTTTACTCAGTGGTGGGATTCAATTTTTTTAACAATTGGTTCTGTGGGCGTGGCTTAGTTGGGGGTGTGGCTTGGTGGTCATATGGCTGGCTGGGTGTGGCTAGCTGGTCATGTGACCGGGTGGGCATGGCTATGTGCATAGGGACTACTCAGAGGGCTGAAAAAAGTCATTTCTGACTGAACCTCACACTTTTGACCGGTCCTTGCACTTATGACCATCCTTACATTTATGCCTGTTGCGGCATTCTTAACAACCATGTCAGTCATTTCAGCACTACTTCTCTTCACCATGGTGACAAGATAGGGCGCAAAACGTAAAATGTGAGGACAGTCGTAAGTTCAAGGACTGGTCAAAAGTGCGAGGACAGGTCAAAAATAACTTTTTCAGCCCTCTGAGTAGTCCATATGCACATAGGGACTACCCAGAGGGCTGAAAAAAGTGATTTCTGACAGGTCCTCGCACTTTTGACCGGTCATCATTTATGCCATGAATTATCTTCTAGTCCAGAGATCTCCAACCTTGGCAACTTTAAGCCTGGAAGACTTCAACTCCCAGAATTCCCCAGCCAGCTATGCTGGCTGGAGAATTCTGGGAGTTGAAGTCCACAATCTTAAAGCTGCCAAGTTTGAAGACCTCTGAGCTAGGGCTTTGGGGCCAGCCTTTTGGGGAGGGGGTCCCATTCGGAGAGACCCCCTGCCTTTCAGGAAGCATCAGGCCCAGGCAGAGAAAGTTGCCAAGGTTGGAGATCTCTGGACTAAAAACCTCCAAAGGTCCCTTCCAACTCTGTAATTCTGGTATTGGCAAGCAAGCACAGTTAAGCTACTTAAATCCTCCAGAGCCTTAGAAGATGGTAAAGCAAAGCCCCCCCCCCCAGCTTTCCGCCCAGAGCCTTTTCCTCTCTTCCTAAGGCTGAATCTCCCCTAGTTTTGGAGGAACTTCAGTCGCAACACTCAGAGCGCGATCTACCTGGGATCTACCTTGATGTGGTGCAACTTCAGGATCGCCCTCTCTTTCTGCGCTGAGGCAGCAGCTCACAATTGGTGGGGCTGAGCCAGCCTAACTTGGCTCAAATCAGTGGCCCAAGCGCGAGTTCTGGCTTCTCGCAGATTGGCGGGCCTGGCTCTCTCCGCAGATTTGCTGGTTCACTTCGATCAATCAATCCAGCCCCACTTTCTCCCTGCCTCCACGGTGGAGCCAACTCCGACATCGCTTCAGCATCCCTCAGCATTGCCCCTTACCAGGCAAGGGAATGCCATCGCACCCTGAGAGAGCCGCAGCGAAACCCAAGGATCGCCCCCATTGTTGCCGCTGGAGGGATTCAGTTTGCCCGCTCCTCCCACCGCCTTAGTAACAGTGTTCCTGCCTTAAAGGGAAAGACAGCGTGGAAAGGGGAAAAAAACAACAACTCTTTGCCGACGCAAAAGGGGCCAACTCGGAAGCGGCCGCTTTAAATTGGTCAGAGCCAGCGGGAAATTAATGCCCTCTCGGTTTCTGGAATGGGAAGGACGGAAGGAAAGGGAGACATTTCTTGGGAAATAGCCGGGGCTGCTTATTATATATAAAACAGAGGTCTTCAAACTTGGCAGCTTTAAGACTTGTGGACTTCAACTCCCAGAATTCTCCAGAATTCTCCAGAATGGGCTAGGCGGGAGTTGAAGTCCACAGGTTATAAAAGAGTCACAATTGCCCACCCCTGGGCTAGGGTAGGCTGACGCCACACGGATGGGAGGCGGGGCAGGGTGAGGGGCGGGCGAGCCAGCAATTTAACAAATGGTTTGGTGTGCTGCCTGGCCAATAAATAGTGGTGGGGTGGGGCAGAAGCGAGGCCAATAAATTACAAAAAAACACCGAACCGTTTGTTAAATTGCTGGCTCGCTCACCCCATTTATTGGCAATAAATAGTAGTGTGGAGGGGCGGGGCAAGGGGCAGGGCGAGCCAGCAATTTAACAAAGGGTTTGACCGACCCCCTTAGAACCGGCAGAATCCCACCACTGCCTTTACTACCGGTTTGCAACAGGGCTGTGCGCATGTGCGCACTTTGCTTGCGCACACACATGCTCTTCTGCACATGTGCAGAAGTGTTCTGATGACATTGGGGTCAGTGGGTGGAGCCTCGTGCTGGTTTTACTACCGGGTCTATAGAACTGGTGTGAACTGGGGGCAACCTACCACTGGTGCTAACTTTCTATAGGATATACATATTGAAATTATAGGAATGAGATGCAAAGCCAATAGTATGTACTAGCTCAGAGCTTGATTAAGTTGCTTCTCCTTTCAAATCATTTTAAAAATGAGCAACACATCAGCAGGAGGTAACACTGTTAATTTATGTGGTGTCATATATTCACGATTTGGCATTGGCTCTATTAAGAAAAAAAATCTAACCTCAAATAGTTTATTTTTCAGTGGCTATCTTGTAGTTCAAGGATTTCCTATTACGTCTCTATTGTACTTTCACCTGAAGATTTTGCACTAGTTCAAAAGCTGCTTCAAACATCTATAAATTACCTGGAGCTACAGTCTGAGAACAGATCCGATCTATTTTTTACTTTCTGGAGCACATTTGAAACTGCCAAAATTAGCATTTACAGTATCCTGCAGCACTTTGCTCAATAGATCTCATGGCAGTCCACTTTCCACATTAGTAAAAAATCTCACTTCATTGTCTAGCTCATAAATTCAATCCATTGATTAAAACTTCTCCTCGCTCCCCAAAGTTTAGTTTAGACCTAAGTAGCAGCTTCTGGTTGCCTGCCAAATAGAAAAAGGAAGCAGAACTCCAATTTGACACCTGCTTGTTTTGTCTGAGCTACTTCTTACTGTGGGAAAAATTGCACATTTCTAAATAAAAATAAAAACATCCCAGATCAGTCTCAGTCACATTCCCCCACTACTGCTGCCATAGCAACAAAGTACTATAGTTTGGGCAATTGTTAGATGTGGCTGATTGCTATAGGCTAATCATGTATGTCTCAGTGGCTTCACTAGTCTTTCTGGTTCTATATAAAAGTAGAATAAAATAGAAATATATTCCCCTCATATCAATTTCTCAGCATTCCAGGCAAATAGTAAGACAAAAGTGTACAACATATTCTGGAGAATTGTAGCATTTTTTAAAAATCTATTTTGAAGGGAGCAGTATCTATTCAGAGGATAGGATACTGATTGAATGTCAGTCTTTATACTGTATGGAGCGTTAATTTTTTCATGTAGTCTTCTGCCTAATTCCAGCAAGCTAGCAGATATGAATGTGGTTAGAATTTAACTTTAACATGCTTTGAAAGATTCAGAAAAGCAGATGGTCCTGATATGTAAGTGTTCTCAGGGAAAATGAAGAACGGTTGCAGGAACTGGGTATGTCTACTTTGATGAAGAGAAAGACATGATAGCAGTGTTCCAATATCTCAGGGGTTGCCACAAAGAAGAAGGAGTCAAACTATTCTTCAAAGCACCTGAGGGTAGAACAGGAAGCAATGGGTGGAAACTAATCAAGGAGAGAAGCAATTTAGAACTAAGGAGAGATTCCCTGACAGTTAGAACAATTAATAAGTGGAATAACTTGCCTGCAGAAGTTGTGAATGCCCCAACACTGAAAATTTTTAAGAAGATGTTGGATAACCATTTGTCTGAAGTGGTGTAGGGTTTCCTGCCTGGGCAGGAGGTTGGACTAGAAAACCTCCAAGGTCTCTTCCAACTTTGTTACTCTATTCTATTCTATTCTATTCTATTCTATTCTATTCTATTCTATTCTATTCTATTCTATTCTATTCTATTCTATTCTATTCCATTCCATTCCATTCCATTCCATTCCATTCCATTCTATTCTATTCTATTCTATTCTATTCTATTCTAAAAGAAACAATGATTAAACTAATAAAAATGTTGGGGATTGAGAAGCCTAGGCAATTCATGTGACTGGTTTTCTAGTACATTATAAATATCTAACATTTGTACAAGCAAACATATCGTTCAGATACATAATATTAATATGCCAATAGCCCAGCATTTTGCATTAAAGTTACAGTTTTTAAAGTTAAAAATCACTACACAAATGATCAACTTTCAGTATAATCAGCCTTCTTCAAGTGGTGTTTTTGAGATGTCTTGAAATGACTACTTGAACTATTAGCAATGCAAGTGGTGTTTCTGGCAATGAAGAATTTTCTATTCAGATGAAGAGGTCAAATAAATTAATTGGAACTTAAAGTAAAAGCTCAACAATAACAAAATCTAAACCAACTAGATTAGGCTGAGAAAAAATAAAAATTACAGATGTTGTTGAAGTGTATTTCCCAGCCTGGCCAGTAGGGGGAGATACTGGAAGGTGTAATTTAACATTACCGGTATCTCCTAATTTATACTGGGGGCAGTGGTGGCTTTCTACCAGTTTGCCCTAGTTCGGACGAACCAGTAGTGGTGGCGGCGGGAGGCTCTGCCCACCCGCCCAAATGTCATCACGGACGCTCTGCGCATGCGCAGAAGCGCCGTGCACGAGTGAAGAGAGCGTGCACACACATGCGTTCCCTGTTCCGAACCAGTAGCGAAGGTAAGTGAAACCCAATACTGACTGGGGGTATATATCTTGTCCACCACATACTCCCTTCTGTTTTCATAAGGATGTGCTGTAAAAACATGCAGAGCATTTGAATGACTTTCTCAGTCTGGATATGGATTTATTGAGTTGGAAATATATAAAAAAGTGATTCCCAACTTTTATCGAAAGAAGTATAAACAGCTTTAGACTTCATACAAGCAATTATTTATTCCTGCCTTATCTAGGGATATGTCCATAAAACACAATCTTCTCACTCCTGGTATTAACAGAAAGTCCATAAAGGATTGCTGGAAGTAACAACATAGCTTGTATTAAACTTGATCAAATAAGTACATTTTGTATTTCTTTCTTTTGCTTCTAACAATCTTAATATTTCGTTCATTCAAATATTGTCATAGGATTTGATTTATCTTCATTTCTTCTTTGTAGCATTGCACATAGTTCTTTAAGCTTTAAAAAGCTTATTTTGTACATCAGGAAAATATTGTTCAGATCAATTCCTTAGTTTATCATGAAACTGAATTTAAGACATCAGTTGATTTCTTTTGTAGATCCAATGAAACAACCCTTTCAAGTCATTCTCTTGGCCTGACAGTTGTAAGCCTACTTTCAATACCATATCTATCTTTCCAAATAAAATTTGTTCTACATCTGAAGCAGACATCATTACTGACATTGTTGATATTATGGCTATTAATTTCTGATTACATTCTTCAAAATTGCCTTCAGTATTTTTATTGTTACAACAGTTTGCATTTTATAGGCTTGTATTTCTTTCTCTTCATAAAATGTTTAGTTTTCCATAGTGTCGATTTTTAAATTATGAAATTGCTTATCTTTGTTATGTTTCTGAGAAACCAAAACAGGTATATTTCTTATGAGAAGCTATGTGTTCTTTGTAATTCCAAAATCTTATTCTAACAGTGTTTCAATATTCCAAATTGTTTTGAATGCTGTCATTCCCTGCCTGACATAGTCTAATGAACTAACTCAACACGAGGTTCTTAGTTCAATGCAATTTTGTGAATTCAAAGTACTAGTATTTAAACAAGTCAATTTAGTGTTAATGAAAAGTGGAGTTAGGCATAAGTTAAACAAACTGTGGTTCAGAACCTCACATCAAAAGGAGTATCTCAAAATTTCAGATTTTGCTTCATTTATTACAGTTTTACTATAATTTCAGATATGAACATAAATTAAAATTTCCTCATAGTTAAGATACGTTTTACTTCTATGTGCATTCATACCATCTGTTCAAAGAGGGCCCTTCCTCACTCTATCAGGAGTTTGTAATGCATATCAGCAGCATGCTTTCCAAGTTCACTTATGATGCAACTTTATTCATTGTAGGCACTTGCCAAATAGAGGCTCTGTGATTCCCATAGCTTAAGGCTTCATCATATCTAAATCAACTCTGATGTTAATGATTATTTTAAGAATCAAAAAAATATTAATGCTGCCATCTAGTGGAAAATGTTTTTTCACATTTTTAGATATAAGCGATCTCCATTTTTCTTACATTGTATCAAGCAGTTACTAGCCATGTATAGAAATATATTCCTTTCTAAACATATTTGAGTAAAGTACATCATCTATTTTTTGGTGTAATCTGTAGAAGTATTATACCTTATATAGATGCATTAGGCATAATTTCATCAGGGGAACATCTATCAAACAAGGAATCTGCATCTTTTAATTATCTGCCTAAACATTCCCTACAAAGACATAGAAAAAGAAACAGGAAAAGAAATATATAAAACCTATATATATGTCTTAGATACTGGAAACTTGAGAGAATGTCTCTGTTTGCAAGATTCTCACTGCCTAGTGAGATAACTTTGTTTCCAGTGGAATTTCTTCTGTTTAGTTGCCACTTGAGGTTGAACATAGTTGCCCAGGATTTATGAAAGTCACAAGACAGTATGGAGGTTGCCAACCACATGGGCATTTCAAAAAGCTCCAGAACCATTTGCCAATTGGCTCACAATGTTTAATGGTTTCTTTGACATTTTAAAAATAATTTTAAGAAGATGAAACAAAGATGGTAGGAATATGCTGAAATATTGGTACAGTACAGATGTCACTATCCAAGATATGTTAGAAGATATTCCCTACTTACAAAAACCTCTAACACTAGAAGATAAAGTTAGGTCAGCATTCTAATTATTTCCAAACTATTATGAAATATTCTTAATTTAATTGTTATCAAACTATTACACAAACTTAATTTCACATGCCAGCAAAACAATGATTATGACAATTCAACAGAGATTGGAACCCTATATGGAAAAATAGATGCCAAATATTCAAGCCCTATCAGATATACCGATCAGACATATTAAGTAGATCATACTAAGAAAAAACCGCTGTGTAGACCTAAGCTATTTTTATTAGTAGAGCTATAGTAACAAAATATTGAAAATCTGAATGTGCTACTTTCTCCCCTCTTTTAACTTTAAAAGAATTAAGGAGGGCTGTTTTAGGCATTTTTGCAAATTATTTTCTTGGCCCGGACCCTAATTTCATATATATGAATGTTGCTCAGTAGTGGATCTTTCCTCTGATGGCAACCAGACGTAGTGGAAATTCTACTAGTATGTGATCCAAGACTCAGATTCTGAATCTGATTTTGTAAAAGCTGCTCCAGCAGAATCCATCATCTTCAGGAGACATAAATCACCTCAGGCTAGTCAATTGCAGGAGTAGTTGGATGATGACAACATCAGGCCTTCCACCTCCCACACCCAGTGAATAAAAGGAAGAGCAAAGCAAAGATATTCTATGAGGCTCTTTGCCAAGCAAGAGACTAGATCTCTTGACTAAAAACAGCTGGCTTCAGCATGATTTAAGAGGCTGCTTTGACCCATGTTCTTTCACTGGAAATAACCATCTGATTTCCTATGAATCTTGGTCATTAAACTCTAATCCTAAATTGGCTGATCTATGGACTTGCCTATGTGACTTCTCATTGGATTTGACTTCTCTTCCATGTCTCATTGTACCCATTCTTATGGATGTATTTATAATATGAAAGCTGTACAAGCCTAACCACTCCCATGTTCTAGCTTCTAAGCCCCCCAACTTTTTCACAAAGGCCAAATTGTGCCATCAAAATCCAGTAGCATGATCAAGGAGTGCTGAAGGGTTGCAAAATGTTGCTAATTGTTATCTTATTGCAATACTGCTGATGCTTGTTGTTTTATTTACAGGTGGTCCTCAGTTAATGACAGCAATTGGGACTAGAATTGCTGTTGCTTAGTGACACAGTCATAAAGCATAACATCATGTACCTGTTCCTTTTAGCAGTAGCAGTTCTGGCCTTCTGGGTTGCTGTTGTTAAGCAAATTACTAGGTTGTTAAGTGAGGACATCATATAATTTCCATTTGCAGTCTCCTGCCATCTTCCCCAATGATTTTGTTTGTCAGAAGCTGGCAAAGGAGGTTGTAAATTATGTGACCATGGGACACTGCAATGTCACAACTGCAACCCAGGAGCCAGGTGCACTGATTATGATCACATGACTTTAATGATGCTGCAATGGCTGGAATTCCAAGGATTGGTCATAAGTATCACTCACTTGTTCAGCACTGTTGCAAGTTCAGATGGTTGCTGAACAATGGCTTATTGAGCGAGATCCACCCGTATTTAAGTGAAAAAAATCATTGGAATCAGGTTACACTTTCCTTCTGTTTTATTTTCAGCTTTTAGAAAAAAGCCCCACTATTTCATTACAAGATTTTGTTGACTTGGAAATATATAGAGTAGAACACTAAATGCAAATGAGTCTATCTTGTGTTGAAAATGATTAAAAGGAAAAGCCATTTTTATTTTTCTTAGCTCATGCTATTATGATCTATCAAGATGATTAGACAAAGAAACCTATAAGCGAACACTAGGGGGGGCACAAGAATAAGGCAACTGCTTAATGTAACCAATTTTTGAAGATATATTTTTTAAAATTTCCAGATATTAAAACAACTGGATTTAGAATATTAGAAATCTGATTTTTCGTTACTAGGCCCTTCCCCCAGGCCTCTATATGATCCAAGATCACTGGCAATTTCATTTGGATGTCTTATTTATATATTTAGTGTTGTCTTTGCACAAATGGCAATTAACAGCAGACACATTTGAAACATACTCTTTCTTTCATGCATAAATGCCTGTCCTTATCTGTCCCAACATACATAATCTAAAAATATGCAAACCTGTTTTCATCAGTGAAGCATGGACAGTTGAAGAGAATATGTGAATACTCCTGAACTTAGAGAAAATGAACGCAAAATGAATTAGACAATTATTTGTTCATTTATCAATTTTAATTTTAGTCTATCCAATATCTGATAGGTCATTCTCTAGAATATGTTCAAATTAATATGCAATCTATTTGTAGGCGCAGTCCCAGCAGTGGGCATAGTAAAATGGCTTATGATTTTACACCGCAAATATATGGCCAGATAAAATATTTGGGATATCAAATCATAAGTTATTTATGTTTCCTTATGACAGATTGGAAAGAAATGCTACTTGATGTAGCAAAATAACTTCAGCAGACCATATCAATTCAGAGAACAACATTTCTTAGCAGTAACTATTGGCCAGTTTTTGGAATCTTATCTCAGCTTATCATCAACTTTCAGCTCCCAGTTATATTTGTTACCAGTTTTAAAAGAGAAGGTGCATTATCATTGATCTATAATCTATACAGTAATTTATTTCCACCATGACACCTGACAAGACTTCAAAAAGAGTATTCCCTGGATGCTTACAGATTATTAATCTGATTTTTCAACTTCATCCAATTTTTACCCCTCCCTGCCCTGTCATTCAAATTTGAAAGAAACCCAGGTAATATTGGGGTGGAAGGGGTGATGGATATCCTTTATAGAGGCAGATAGTGTTGGGCCATGGTAAAAGATTATCACTGGACTTTTTCAATTCCATTGACCTCAATCACATTTTGCCGCAAAAGGTCAGTGAAAAGATAGCACTGTCATCTTTTTCAAGAGCCATTATGTTGATGATTAACTTCAAATACTACTAAACTGCAATCTAGAAAGCAGAGCTAACATGATGAAGGATATGTTAGCTGTAATTCAGTCTGTTCCAGAAGGTCATGTGTTGTTCACCTGTGTATCTAGGAAAAGAGTGTTCAATAATCCAAGATAACTTAGTTATGACATATAGACATTAAAAGACTATCGAGCTATAACAGTTCTAAAATTCTTTCTATTAGTCAGCTAATAAGAAACATGAATTCTGCTCCTGATTTTTAAAAGAAAATACAAAATCCACTATAGGGTACATCCTTCATAGCCCAAAGGTTCCAAGCTTCATCTTATGGCAGTTTCTTTTGAGGTAAGTAAGCTGGAAGTATTCTGAATGATCCCTTCCCACATCAGTTTCTAGGATAGTTGTTTAAATAGGTATGAGCTAATAGCTTGGAATAATTAGATCACAGATTTGGAAAGACTCATTAAAACCATAAAGTCTAATTCCCTTGCTAAGTAACAGAATCCAAAATAAGCTTCCCTATAAAAGGACTGTCTTGCTTCTGCTTAAATGTGTTCCCAGAAAAGGAGATCAACACTTCTCTTGCAATCACTATTTTTTCTCCTAATATTCAAGAGGTATATTCCTTCTTGTAAGTTACGTCCATGTCCTATGCTCCTGGATAATTAGACATCCCTTTAGGTCAGGGGTGGGCAAATGTGGCCCTTTTACAACCTTGGATTTCAACTCCCAGAATTCCTGAGACAGCCAAGCTGTCTCAGGAATTCTGGGAGTTGAAGTTCACAGGTTGTAAAAGGGTCACATTTGCCCACTCCTGCTTTAAGTATTGAGAAACGTTGTCATATTCTCTGCATCTGATGTTCTCTTCAATATCTTTCTCTAAATCAGGGGTGGGCAATAAATTTTCTCAAGGGGCCACATGAGAAATTGGGATTGTTGTAGAGGACTGCTGATGCTAATTCCCTGCTGACACCCACTCCCTGTGACTGATGTCCCCGCCTTGATGATTATGTCCAATTCCCTGCCACCAATGATATCCCATACCCAGTTGCCACTGTCTGGTGCTACAGTCCAGACGGGGAGAAATCACCATAGGCTGTAAAATGCCCAAGTCTGCTCTAAACTATTCTACATTCATTATAGAAACTAAAGTTTTAAAATGTGGGGTGAGACTTCTAGTGAAAACAGATGATTGTCCAGAGCAGAAATCTCTTTCTAAATTGAAGCTTTTTCAATTTAAAAATGTTGAACTTTGAATTTCTTAAGTTTTATGACTCCGCTGGGTTAGGGACAGTTCTAGAATCACCCCACAAAAGCTCCATACTGCAGCAGTTTGCAAGGAGACTCCTAAGCAGCACTCCCAAGTAGCTAGGTGAATCATCCATAAACTGGCAACCAGGGCTACAATCACTTCATTGTTGAAAAAGCAGACATTTTGGAATCTATTTTTCAAATAGATACTTGCGGGACTGCCCACTACCACCAATAGCCTCCCACCTGCCGGTACGCTCTCATAGAGAGGGGCTCCTCTGGGTGCTGTCAGCCAAACAGTGTCGACTGGCGGCCCCCAGGGGGAGAGCCTTCTCTGTGGGGGCACCTACTATCTGGAACGAGCTCCCCCCGGAGATACAGAGGATCCCGGATCTGCGCACCTTCTGCCACGCTCTAAAGACTTTTTTATTTCATCAGGCGGGCCTGGCCTAATTTTCTCTCTCTTTTAAACAATTTTAATATTTTAACGTTTTTAATATCTTTAATACTTAAAGTCTAAATTGGTTTTAAATTGATTGGGGTTTTAATCTGTCTGGGCCAAACTATTTAATTCGATTTTATTTCTGCTTTTTAAATTTTGTATGTATGTATTTTATTGTTGGCTGTTCACTGCCCTGAGTCCTTCGGGAGTAGGGCGGTATACAAATCAAATAAAAGTAAAAGTAAAGTAAAGTAAAATGGACAATAACGTATGCCTTTTACTTCTTAAGCATTTTTTTTATTTTTATATTTAATAAATTTAAACAGCTTATCTTAGACTGTTGCTCCTTTTTGAAGATCTATGCCATTTAGGACATTGTTCTTGTTGAAAAATAAAGAAGAGGGTTGCTGGAGGGTGAGTTAACATAAGCATATGATTTTAAAAGTTGTGGTATTATTTCCTTATTTCCTCATTTTCATGTTGGGAGTTATAACCATAACCCTAATCCTAGTCCCTAAAGTAAAAGTAAAGTAAAATAAAATAAAAGTAGAGCAAAAAACAAAACAAAAACCTGAAATCTTCTGACTTTAATGGATGACCAGGAGATACCAGCTGATCTACAAAGCTTTTTAAAAAAGACATTTCTTTGACCACAAGAGGGAGCTAAAGAACAGAAACAACACAGAATTTAACTCAGACAGAAATTGCAGAAATTATTTAAACAAAACAATTCATTTTTTAGATCAACTATGTTCCAAAGATGTCATGAAAGAGGAGCAAGAGGAACAAATTACTCTAGTAATTGGAAGAAAGAATAATAATCCAGAGATACAATCAAGTGCAGAACATTATCAAGCCACTACACCGATTGCACAATATTTCACAATGCAAAGGATTTAACTCTAATTTTGGAATATAAACCTGATACCAACTGTGTCTATTATAAAGATTTAATTACAAGTTCCAGAGTGAAAGAAGAGTTGCAAGTAAATCAATAATCCTCAAGTGAACAAGTTTGGGATTCGAACTTTAAAATCAAAATGGAAATTGATAATATTGACATTTGTTTTAAAAAATCATATTGGAGAATCTTTTGAGAAACAGAGAAGTTTATATTTAATAGGCATTCCAAAGAAGGAAAGCATTTTATTTTATGACTACAAACTGGAGGGAGCGACTGAAATTTAATGTTTACTGAAGTTAGAATGGCTTTTCTATTGGTTTGACATGTGTAATTGAAAGTTCCATTATTTTGTGCTTATAAACTGAATGTGAAACTGGGTTGTTCTTTTCTTTTCTTTTCTTTTCTTTTTTCTTTTCATATACTTTTTCTTTTTCATATTGAATAATTCCTAAGCTTGCAAAATATTATTGAAAGTGAATTTGAAACTATGTACATTAAAAGTTTAAAATTATTTAGAATTAATTATTTTAGTTATAAAGATAAATTTTAAAAGAAATGTTTAGAGTTTTAAAATGAATATAAAAAGTTTCCCCTTTAAGATTAAAAATATTTGAAAGAGTATAGTGATTTTATTTAATATTAATGATGTTCGTTTAGAAAAATTAATAATTGTAACAACAGAGAAGAAAGGAAAAAAATGGTGTAAATTGTTTTAAACAGAGAGATTTTATTTGGTCTTGTTTCTATTGGGATATTACTGCTGGTTTTTGTGCTTGAGATCGAAAAAAAAATGAAATTCAGAACTTAGATTGAATATTTATTGAATTTTGTAAAGAACTGGTTTGTAATAATTATGGGCAATGTAAAAAGCTGTGGTCATGTTAGCTGTATTAGTATTTAGTAGTTGCAAAGAGAAAGTAGTTGCAAAGGGGAAGTCAATGCTTTTTTTTCTTTTCTTTTTTTTTGAAAAATCTGTACTTTTTTTCATTAAACTTTATTTTCATTTTATTTTATGCTATAACAAAAATAAATAAAATCAATAAAAATGTGGTGTATATAATGCCAAGGCAAGCATCACTGGAGAAACTTTGATCCTTGGAAAAGAAAGCAAAGTAATAAACAGAGATGCTGATAAAAAACAAGATTGCTAGATTCATTCTATCTATCTATCTATCTATCTATCTATCTATCTATCTATCTATCTATCTATCTATCATCTATCTATCTATCTGCCATATTTGTATAGCCATCCATTTCACAAGAAAGTGATTCTGGGCAGTGAACAGCACTTAATAAAATAAATGCCTAAACAATCTTTAATATAACAATCTTTATATTATTAAAATGGAGTGACTCCCCTTCCCCAAATATGTGCATCTATTTACTGGTGGATGTAATTATTAGTTTGGGAGATTCATATGAAAAGCCATTCTCAGGATTCTGATTCTTTGTTCTTATTAACTTTCTCAACCAGGCTTTTTCTAGGATGTTTTTGTTTTGTTTTTCTTTGAAGATGGCATAAGTTGTCATCATTGCTAATGATGTACAGTACATGTCAGCAGGCTTGATAAAACTTGCACAATTATGCTGGATCTGATTAAATGACACACTACCAAATTTTATTTTGATTCATGCAGCCTATAGGATTAAATATGGTGTAATCTCAGTTTCCTAGAACTAGTTACAATACATACCAAAGGTGTTTTCTGGTAACTGATAACCCTAATGGGATTAGAAAGATTGATTTACAATAATAAGGTTGGACAGAGTGAAACAAGGTATGGTAGAGCAATACCATATGGTAAATGTGCTCTTGCTTACATTACTCATGGAATGATGATAGATAGTATACAACATTATGTGGAAAAAAAGCAGGAAAAGAACTGAAAATAAAACCATGGAGCTGTTTATATGTACTTTAATACAATCTGTGGCATCGCTTCAAAAGCAAAGCACTATCTAAGATGGAAGTGCATGCAAGTGTACATGTCTTCAATTTAGTCTTCACTGCCAGGACAAGTCTCTGTAGCTTTCTTGTCAATTTTTTCTAAAGTGGTCTTCCATTACTTTATTTCTAGGGTTGGCAGCCAGTAACTGACCAAATAAATGTTAACCAAATAGCTTGGGACCTGAAGCAAAACTAGAATTCAGTCTTCTGGTTACTAGCATGTCAACGACAACTACTACTACTACCCATGTTTTCCTGAAATAAGACCCTGCCTTAAAAATTTTTTTTAAAGGGATTATCCACTGAATCATCTCATTTGCATTGCTACTGGCCTCCTTTTCGCTGTCAGAGGCCTTCAGGAACTTCTTCTGAAGCTGGCAAGGTTTTCCTGAAGGCCTCTGCAGCCGATAACAGAACTCTGTTATCGGCTGCAGAGGCCTTTAGGAAAGCCTTGCAGGCCTTGCCGGCTGCAGAAAAAATGGACTGGCAAGGCAGGTGTCGGGGAGTGCGAGGCCTGGCTGCAACTGTCCGAAGGTAAGTAGTAGGGCAGCTCCACCCCCCAATCCCACCTAGCTTAATTTTTACCCATGCACCCTGGAGTGGGTGGGGTCTTAATTAGGGCTTATTTTGGTAATAGGACTTATATTGGGCGCACGTGTAAAAATCAAGCTAGGACTTACTTTCGGGGTAGGTCGTATTACTACTACTACTACTACTACTACTACTACTACTACTACTACTACTACTATTACTACTTTTACCACACACACATATACAAAATTTTCTCTCTTAAAAAGACCTTAACTTAAAAAAAATCAAATTAAGAGGGAACATGGTTGAAGTGAATAAATTATGCATGACTGACAGTGGTTCTTACACCACTCTCCATCACTGAAAATACTAAGAAATATGAATATCATGAAAGTGACAGGTGGAAGAGTTAGTACTGACAACATGAAATACTTATTTGCATAGTATGTACTTAAGTTGGGAATTTATTATCTCAAAATACAATGATGGTTTTACCAGGGAGCTTTAAAGACAACGTTAAAAGGTTGATTTGGATAAAATGTAACTCTATCACTGAGTGCCAGAATGTTATTTATATTCCACTTTTCATTCTGGAGCTCAAGAAAGCACATAACATGCTTTACTCTTCTATTATCCTCACAGCAGCTTTGTAAGAAAGGTTGCACTGAGAGGTAATGCCTGACTTAAAAAAGCATCTGAGAAAGTAGAAGGACTTCGTTGAATGTTTCTGAGTTTGAAAACCAAAGAAGACAATGGGAAATCACCTTATTATTATTTCAGGTAAAACTTAGGGATCATTTCCATGTAGTCAACAAAGTCAAATTTGAGTCAAAAACAAGATAAGACCTAGAACTGGAAAGCTATATTATGTCATTGCATCTTCTATGCACAGCTAGTGGGAAAAAATTACATTTTATAAAAGTGAATGTACTGCATTTTTTTTTATTTTGGGTTAATGGACAAACAGATTGAAAGATATTATGGAACTTTGTTTTTATATAGGGAAGCATGGATGATGAAACTGATGGAATTGGCGGAGAAGGCAAAATTGACAGCTTTGGTTAAAGAAAAGACTTCAACCAATTTTATTTTAGATTTTTCATGACAAATTGAAAGAAATGAAGATAGGCTTAAGATACAGAAGGATCTTGACAGACTTGAACATTGGGTGCTATCTAACAAAATGAAATTCAACGGTGAAAAAAGTAAGGTTCTACATTTAGGCAAGAAAAACAAAATGCACAGGTACAGTAGATGTGGTACCTTGCTCAATAGTAGTAAATGTGAGAGTGATCTTGGAGTCCTAGTGGACAACCATTTATATATGAGCCAGCAGTGTGCAGCAGCTGCCAAAAAAGCCAACACAGTTCTAGGTTGCTTAAACAAAGGGATAGAATCAAGATTACATGAAGAGTTAATACAACTTTATAATGCCTTGGTAAGGCCACACTTGGAATACTGCATCCCTTGATCATCACGATGTAAAAAAGATGTTGAGACTCTGGAAAGAGTGCAGAGAAGAGCAACAAAGATGATTAGGAGACTAGAGGATAAAACACATGAAGAAAGGTTTCAGGAATTGGTTATGTCTAGTTAAATGAAAAGAAGGACTAGGGGAGACATGATAGCAGTGTTCCAATATCTCAGGGGCTGCCACAAAGAAGAGAGAGTCAAACTATTCTCCAAAGCACCTGAGGGTAGAACAAGAAGCAATGGGTGGAAACTAATCAAGGAGAGAAGCAACTTAGAACTAAGGAGAAATTTCCTGACAGTTAGAACAATTAATCCGTGGAACAATTTACATGCAGAAGTTGTGAATACTCCAACACTGGAAGTTTTTAAGAAGATGTTGGATAACCATTTGTCTGAAGTAGTGTAGGGTTTCCTACCTAACCAAGGGGTTAGACTAGAAGACTTCCAACGTCCCTTCCAACTCTGTTATTCTATTCTATTCTATTCTATTCTATTCTATTCTATTCTATTCTGTTCTGTTCTGTTCTGTTCTGTTCTGTTCTGTTCTGTTCTGTTCTGTTCTGTTCTATTCTATTCTATTCTATTCTATTCTATTCTATTCTAAATTTTTATTTTGGAAATTGATGATTAGAATTATATGCGATTATAGAAACAGTATAGACTATTTAATTTTAGAGGAAGGATCTGATTTATTTTTTATCTATATATGTACTAAAGACAGTTGGATTCTTTTTTCTCTTTTTTCTTTTTTGCACTTTTGTTTTCTCCCTGACATTCTCTTTTTTCCAATTTTTGTTTGTTTGTTTATCTTTCATTCTTGTTTTGTTTTGTTTTTTTGAAATTCAATAAAGTTATACAAGGGCAGACTTGATTGAAATCTTTATTTTCACTTTAAAAAAGGTAGTATGCATATACACACATTTACAGATAGGGAACTGCATGGATTTTGGAGTGGCTGAAAGGACATTTTTGGTAGTAAAGAGCGAAGTCTTGCAATACTGTCCTGAGGCAGGGATTCTTCCTGTTAAAATAAAGCAAAGAGATTTTTTTTTTTTTGCAGTAGCATTCTTGATAATGTGACAGTTAAATGCTAATATTATTCTTTCACTTTCGCTGTATTTTCAGAACTAGGTTGGGATTAGCATCCACTGGCATCATGAGATAGAGCTTTTTTACCCGAGTCAGCTGCTTCTAGGTTTATAGGAAATGCATAATCTTAAATACATTATAATTTCCCACCGACAGATTTCATTCTGAGCTTACCATATTTTGAAGCCCGGCAAAAATTGGCCACAGATGAGCTGAATTCATAGCTCTTGCTCATCTTAAAACATTTACAGCATGTTGGTATCTCTCTGTTGTGGCTGGGAATTCTGGTAGTCCCAACACATATGGAAGGCACCACGTTTCTTTACTGCAAGCTAAATTGCAAAGGATTGGCTTGGAATATTTTGTTATTGTTAGGTATTTGATCTATGCAAGATTAATAATACCAAGTAGAAGAAATATACTCAAGACACAGAAATAATAAAACAGCTGGAAGGAAATACTAAGCAAATAAAAATATAGCAGTAATTATATATATGTTGCAATATTTTCAGGATCAGACTCAATAAAGATAATAGGAGTTAGAGATTTAAATATATTTCTCTTTAATCATAATAGGCATTCTTTATTCGCTGAATATTCAAGATAGAAGCAAGCAAAATGGCAAGGGTGGCTCCTTATATATACAAGGGGTGGAGCCAGGAATGGGAGTGGTAAATTATGAATACATTAAAGTACAAAGAATAAGTTAACCCCTGATGTTCCATATATACATTATTTACACATTAGAGAACAAGGCATTTACATCTGACAAATCCCCCTCTAAATGCCGGTTCGTTATACAACACCAATTACATTCAGATTCTGGACAATATAATACATATAATTTAGAAGTTAAATATTTGTGTTGTTTAGAAGGCAGAGGCTTCGTTAGTATGTCAGCTAATTGTTCAGAAGTATCACAATGTATTGCTTTGATGAATCCATCTTGAGATAGTTGTCTCACGTGCTTAAATTTTATATCAATATGCCTGGACCTTTGTCCAATTGCATCGGATCTGGATATTTCAATGGCCGCTTTATTGTCTTCATGCATAATAAATGGTAAAGTAGGTTTTTTCCAAACGTCTGTGATCAAATCGTTGAACCATACAAGGTTATTTGCAGCTTTGGACAAACAAACATATTCCGCTTCTGTGGTAGAAGTGGCTACCAGTTCTTGTTTACCAGTATACCAGTAAACTGGACAATCATTCAATAGAAAAACATAACCAGAGGTACTCTTCCTGCATGATGTATCACCAGCCCAATCTGCATCAGCATAACAAGTAATTTTTGGTTCTTTGTCATTATTAGGTTCTAGTACTAAACAAAAATCTAATGTACTTTTCAGATATCTTAGAATTCTTTTGACAGCTTCCCAATGATACATGGTTGGTTTGCTAACATATCTTGACAATAAATTGAGAGGTAATGCAATATCTGGCCTGGTCCAATTAGATATATAAAGGAGTGAACCTATAACTGATCTGTAAAATGTGTTGTCTTTAAACTCAGGGGAAGATTCATCAGTGTTTCTAAGAAAATCAGTTTGCATAGGGGTGTCACAGGTTTTGGCATTATTTAGGTTACATTTGTTTAGAAGTTCAATGATTTTATCTTTCTGAGTAAGTTTGAATCCCCTTCTAGTTTTGTTAATTTGTACACCAAGGTATTTATTCACTTTACCTAGAGATTTTAAGGAGAAATGTTCGTTTAACTTATTTACAAAGATCTCCCTGCTCTCTTTATGTTTTCCAATATATAAAATATCATCCACATAAATTAATACAAATTCAATATGATCATTACTCTTTTTCACAAAGAAACAGTTATCAGCAGTGGTGGCGTTGAAATCCATGGTCTTAAGTACTTCTACCAAGCAATCGTACCATCTTTTGCCAGATTGCTTTAATCCGTACAGACTCTTATTTAATAACCAAATTTCGTTCTTATCAGTGTATTGGCTGTGTGGTGCTCTTACATATATTTCTTTGTCTAATTTTGCGTGTAAATACGCAGTCTGTATGTCATATTGAAATACGTCCAGATTGAGTGTAGATGCTATTACAAGAGCTGTTTTGACACTCTCTGTCCTCACTGTGGGTGAATATGTGTCAGTATAGTCTTCTGGATATTTCTGTGCATAACCTTGTGCAACTAGTCTAGCCTTGTATAAGGTATTGCCTCCTTCTAAATTCTTAATTTTATAAATCCACCTGGTACCTATAATTGTTTTATCCTTAGGTGCGATCGCAGGTGTGAATACATTTAATCCTTGCAAACTTTCCATCTCTTTTTTCATAGCTAGTTCCCATTTTTCTCTTTCCTCACGGGGAAGTTTCAATACTTCCTCATATGTATTAGGTGTTATTTGTTCTCCATCCATATGCATTACGTAATCTTTGTATTTATTTGGTATTTGGTTTCTATTGTTTCTAATAGTTCTTCCAGGCTTGCTATGGTTGTCATGCAAATATCTAGCTTCCTTTTTTGTTAATGTGTCTGTCTTTATTTTATGCTGACTATTTGTCCAAGTTTTGGTTTTGTTCTTATTTTTGTTAATATTTTGATTTTCTGTTGTTCCTTCCTCGCAAGATATCGTATCTTTGCATTTATTTGGAAATATTTCATTAAGGTGCAATTTAGACCAATTGGCCTGCTCATGGAACACAGCTGTTCTGGATACTATAAATTTGTTATTATTATCAATGAATCTGTACCCTTTGGTTCCAGTTTCGTATCCCATGAATCTTAATCTTCTGGATACGTTTTCTCCCTTTCTCCTCAACTGTTTAGGTATGTGTACGTCTGCAGTGACTCCAAAAATGTGCATGTGTGCTAGTTTAGGTTTCCTATTGTACATCACCTCATATGGTGTCTTATTCACAATACTGGACCAGGTTCTATTTTGAGTGTAATTTGAATAATGTAAGGCTTCTGACCAAAATTGTTTGCCTAAACCAGCATCCTCTAATGTGCACCTAATCATGGTTTGTAGTGTGGAATTCTTTCTCTCTGCAATCCCATTTTGAAATGGAGAAAATGGATTGGACGTGAAATGTAGCATTCCTCTATCCTTTAACCATTGGGAGAATTCTTTAGACATGAATTCACATCCCCTATCTGTCATAATTTGTTTTATTCTGATATTATGTTGTGTTTCTATGCGTTTGTAGAATTCCTTAAATTTCTGAAATGTTTCATCCTTGTGCTTTAATGTGTAAACAAAACCATAGCGACTGTAATCATCCACTATTGTTAGAAAGTAACGTTTTCTATAGGTAATTGATGGAGTTAATGGACCAACTAAGTCCATATGTACTAATTCAAAAATATTGTTAGTTGATCTGTTAGATTTTTTTGGTCTGGGACTGGTTTTTAGTTTGGTGGATTTACATACTGAGCATTCCAAATAATTTTCACAATTTTTTATTTTGACACCTTCTGCGTGTTCAGTCATTTTTTGTACTACAGGAAAGCTTGCATGTCCTAACTTCCTATGTAAGATGTGAGCACACTCATCATGAATTGGTTTACCTATTTTTGGTTTCTTCTCATTGTGTGTATTTTTGTGATCATGAGTTATTTTACATTCATCATTATCACTGTTACTGACATTTTCGTCATCTGCTTCAATACAATCCTCCATATTTGAATCAATGTTATGTAACCATCTTTCTTTAGTTATTAGATAGGGTAGACCTCCTTTTATCATCACAGTGCCTACATTTGTTTTGTTCTTCTCTATAGTTGCTTTCCCCTTTGAGAAAACTATATTGATGTCAGATTCTCTGCTTAGTTTTATAGCACTCAATATGTTGTGAGGTATTTCTGGGATTAATAATACCCCCTCTATTTTCCCTAAACCAGGCAAGGTCACATTTCCTCTGCCTAATACTTGAACCTTTTCTTGATTAGCTACCTTTATCACAAACTTATCTTCTGTAAATGAAGATAATATACTTTTGTTGTTAGTGGTGTGATTTGTTGCACCAGAATCAATAAGCCAGTTATTGTTCTCATCTTGTTGTGTTCTGGTGCTGTCCTGTTTATTTAGCCCATTTAGTGACCCAGATTTTCTCTCTTTTGAATTTTCTCTACCCCCTCTACTTTCTCTGTAGTTTGGTGGACTTCTATATTTGTGTCTATCTGTGGAAGACTGTCTGTAATTGTATTTGCTCCTATATTCTGGCCTATGTCTCTCCCTTGAGACTTTGGGGCAGTCTCTTCTACTGTGTTCCCTGGATCCACAATTGTGGCATCTGAAGGCCTCATTATATTTGTCTTGAAAGACTACTTTCCTAAAAGATTTGTGTTCTGTTTGGTTACTGGAACGATTTTTTCTTGAATTGTCTTCTGCTATCAATTTGTTAGATAGACTTTCTATGGATAAATATCCCAAATTAATGGTATCTAAGTGTGACATAAAGCTATCCCATGATGGGTCAAGTGAATTGATAATAACACTTTTCATTGTTTGATCTGAGATCACTTCCCCCCTTAATTGCAGCTCAGCTCTTATTCTGTTTAGATTTATCAAATGCTCACTTATAGAAACCCCTGGTTTCACTCTAGAAGAAAAGAAATCTTTAGACATTCTTGTAGTTGTAGCTACGCTATCGCTGTGAAATAGATTAAACATGCATTGAATTATTTCTGATACAGTTAGGTTTGGTTTGATGCTATGATACATTGCAGGAGACACGCTAGATATTATTATGAAAAATGCTCTATGATGTAAACAATCTATTTTTAAAGTCCAAGGTCTTCTTGGAGGACTAGTTATAAAGAATAGTAAATTTTCCTTCATAAAAACAACCTGAAGCTGTTGATACCACTCTTGTAAATTAATGCCATCAACTCTAAGTTTTGGGAAGTCACTGGGTAAGTTCCCCACATTGTTTTGTCCATTACTTACAACCTGAGGCAGTCCGTGGTCTCTCAAGTGCTGGAAATTACAGAACGGCATTGGGATGCTTGCAACGAGTCTGCGCGGTTCTCTGGCCAGTTCAAGTCTTTCGGGGCCGTCTACGTAGTTTTGCACATGCGCGTTGCTCATTTCTTCCTTGGCGTCGTCGTGGAAGGTTCTCTCCATTTCAGCTCTCTCGATCCGCTCCTCTTCAGATGAGTCGGTCTCTGGCTCGGTTTTTGGGGCTCTGGTGGTGGCGACGGTTCTTCTCTTTCTTTTGTGTGCGTTGGCACTCGATCCTGTCTGCGGTGTAGGACGGAATCGGCATGGCTCTCTGGGCTCGGGTGTCGTCGCTTTCGAAGTCAGGATGGGAGCGTGCAGGTCTTGAGTTGTTGGTTTGATTTCTTGCTTCTTTGTTGATTTCTTGGAAATTTTCAATCTTGGCCCAAAAGCAGCAAAAAGCGTTTTCATTGCTGACTTTACTTGAGACTTTGTTAAATCGTCTTCACTTTCTGATTTTGGTTCATCTGAAGAGTTTGAGACTTCTTTTTCACTTTCTTCGTCTGATAGCGTTTTTCGCGCCAGAAATTTTGAACTGAGCGTTTTGATTGGCTCTGCTTCACTCTCTTTTGAAGTTCGTTGAAACCAAGATGGCTGCCATTCAAAATTTCGCGCGGAATCACATCTTTTCTTTTTTACAACTATTTTCTCAGTAGTCATTTCACTCACAGTTTTTTGATCTTTGGGTTTTTCTTTAATGATGTTTTTCTCTCTCGCTGCTCCGCTGTTCCTCAGCATCTCCTGGAGGTCCGCGATGAGGCTTTCATCATTCTTTTGGCTTTTTAGTATCTTTAATATCTCTGACCTGAGTTCGTTATTTTCTATCTCGATTTCTTCCTGGTCATTATTTTCACTCATCAGTTCTTCTTCTTCAGTGGTGTATTCTTCAGATTCTCTCGAAATCGCATTAGTGGATTCGTTGATCATCTCTTGATCAGTTTCTATTTCTTTGCTGTAGGCCCTGGTGTTGGGCCTATCTTTCTTGGACATTTTTAATTACTTATTGAGTCAATTAACCATCCTCTGCTACCAGCTTGTTGCAATATTTTCAGGATCAGACTCAATAAAGATAATAGGAGTTAGAGATTTAAATATATTTCTCTTTAATCATAATAGGCATTCTTTATTCGCTGAATATTCAAGATAGAAGCAAGCAAAATGGCAAGGGTGGCTCCTTATATATACAAGGGGTGGAGCCAGGAATGGGAGTGGTAAATTATGAATACATTAAAGTACAAAGAATAAGTTAACCCCTGATGTTCCATATATACATTATTTACACATTAGAGAACAAGGCATTTACATCTGACAATATATTTTTATCATCGAAGGGGAAAAAAAAGAAACTGGAAAGATAAAAATATAAGTCCCATGCAAGCATTAACAAAAGGTAATTTGATTGAAAGAGGACTATACCAGAAAGACTGTTTTTATGTGTAATCCACTTACTTCAGGGACATTGGATGGAAGTGGCCAATCGGTCAAGTTTGAAAGACCTGCATCTAAACCAGTGGTGGATTTCTATCGGTTCACACCAGTTCAGGCGAACCGGTAGTGGCAGCAGGAGGAGGCTCTGCTCACCCGCCCAGACGTCATCACGGATGCAGAAGCGCCTCATGTGTGCTTACAGTTCCGAACTGGTAGTGAAGGTAACTGTAACCCACCACTGATCTAAACCTTGAAATATGCTTTGAAAGAAACTGAAAACCATTAGATTCATTGACTATTGGAAAATTATTTTTCAATAGCATTAACATTAATGAGGAAACAGCAGGGTTGGGGATGAAGTGTATATCTGGCCCCCGACAGTTCAAAATTAGAAAAGGGTGGGATGATATCAATGATGTGTATTTTTTCATACATAAATGTCCTCACATTGAAATAATATAGCTCAATTGATAGTTTATAATTCACTAAATTGTGTGAATCCAGTATTAATACAGTAAACCCAGGATTCCATTAAACAATAATTCACAATCGCATTATAGTTACATGGTCTAATCCAGGGATTCTGCCAAATACAGAAATTATTAATTTTTTTCTGTGGTGTAGCCTACAATTTTTTCCAGTAGGACACTTTAGAGAAGCTTACACAGATCTATGCCTTGCTAGATTTCTAATTAAATATTTCTAGAAGACGGTTGCTCTTTCCATTTCTCTGATGTCATCAGAGCTACAGATTTATCTTCCTACTGAGGTTGAGAGCAGGGTATCTCTAGGATAAATGTGGGAACAAATGACAAAATAAGCATTTTAATAATCCTGATGTCTGTTTTGTAATCTGCACACTGGGGGACAAAGCTTGAGTCAGATCATCACAAGTCTGGATTGTCATTTTGACAAAACTCAGATTCTGCAGGTGCCTCTGTTGGCAGATCTCCATTATACTGGGGAATTTTATACTCAATATGAGTAAAGACATCAAACTTTGGTGATTACATTCATGTCTTTTTAAAGCAGCATTACAGGAAGGATTTATTTTAGTCTGAATTATTAGCTTGAAATTCCCAAACAGTTCTCCATCTAGGTACTACTACCCAGGACCAACTCTGTTTACCTTCTGAAAATCAGCCAAGGTAATGCCATTTGGTGAGGTTTTCCTATTTTGGCAAGATTGAATGTTGAATTCCAATTCACGTATTTGAGCCTGCCAACCTAGTGCCACCAGATGTCTTGGGCTATGGTGCCAGGAATCCCTAAGTCTGTCCCTGGCTCAGATGCAATCTTACTAAATCATGCATCTGAAGTGATTCGAAGGCTTTGGAGAGGCTTCAACTTTCTCCATTTACTCAAAAAACCCCAATTATCTTGTACTTAAACACTGTTAAATACTACTCTGAATAAGCAGGATCCAATTTCTATATAGGATTAAAAAAATATTTTACAAAACCTTGAGAATTGTGGTGAGATTAAAGCATTCTTCTGCAAATTTCTTGAGATTTTGGTTGTTTTGAATGAGATCTTGTGGAAATTTGGTGATCATGTGGGTTTTTTTAATTTTTGTTACTCTTTTCTTTTATTTAGGAGGACAGAAAGTAGTTCTCAGGGTCCTGAACCCAACTGAATAATTGCTGTTTTCTTTGACTTACAATCACATATTAATAAGAATTAGCGAAATTGACAATGGTAATCTATGTATATAAAAGTGAAACCCACTCACACATTAATTACAAAATCTCCAGAACCGTAAAACCTACAAACTTGAAATTTGCCACGTATGTTCCTCTTGGCTTCTGGGTGCTCACTAAGAAAGGTTTTTTTTGAAATGACCATCAAAGCATTAGAATTTCCTCTATTATTATAACACGCTCTGATGCTAATTAGTTAGACGTTCTACTCCCCCTACCAACTTGAAAAGAGAGAATGGGATAGCATAGCATAGGACAGGCTTCTGTGGGGCAAGCCTCATGGAGAGAAGGGGCTAGAAAGCCTGAGGGAGAGAAGGGGATAGGATAGGAGACATTTCTGTGGGGCAAAGCCTGAGGGAGAGAAGAGGATAGGAGAGGATCTATGGGGCCAGCCTGAGGGAGAAAAGGGGATAGAAGAGGATCTATGGGGCCAGCCTGAGGGAGAAAAGGAGATAGGAGACGATCTATGGGGCCAGCCTGAGGCAGAGAAGGGGATAGGAGAGGATCTATGGGGCTAGCCTGAGGGAGAGAAGTAATTCAGAAGCCTCTCCTGTCCTCTCCTGTCCCCTTCTCTCCCTCAGGCAGGCCCCATAGATCCTCTCCTTTCCCCTTCTTTCCCCTTCTCTCCCTCAGGCTTGGCCCCATAGATCCTCTCCTATCCCCTTCTCTCCCTCAGGATGGCCCCATAGATCCTCTCCTATCCCGTTCTCTCCCTCAGGCTCGGCCCCACAGAAATGTCTCCTATCCTATCCCCTTCTCTCCCTCAGGCTTTCTAGCCTCTTGTCTCCATGAAGCTTGCCCCACAGAAGCCTGTCCTATGCTATCCCATTGTCTCCAGAGTTATTTTCAAGTTGGGAGGGGGAGTAGACTGTCTAACTAATAAGCATCAGAGCGTGTAATAATAATATAGAAAATACTAATGCTCTGATGGTCATTTCGAAAAATCCTTTCTTAGGATTTTAGGACATACGTGGTGGATTTCAAGTTTGTAGGCTTTAAGGTTCTGACGATTTTGTGTTTAATGTGTGAGTGGTTTTCACTTTTATAGATTGTATTATATTGTATTGTATTGTATTGTATTGTATTGCATTGCATTGCATTGCATTGCATTGCATTGCATTGCATTGCATTGCATTGCATTGCATTGCATTGCATTGTATTATTGTATTACATTGCATTGCATTGCTTTGCATCATATCGTATCGTATTGTATCACATTACATTATATTAAATGTATATATTTGTCATAATAGAATTACAGAGCTCTTAGTTAATTGACAGCAATGATATTGTAAGCACCCAAGAGTTCTGCAACCAAGCATGAAGCCACTGAGTGATACTGTTAAATCTCAGTGCTTCATCAGTAGTTTTTTCTCTGTTATTTTGTTTTACTCAGTGGCCTTCAGAGGATTCTCCATGGTGTCTACAATGATTGTCTTAATGAGAACTAGTAGAGGATAAAGACATCACTAGAGAAGATATCAGGGCAATACCATAGTTTTGAAAAATACCTATCAAAAATGAATGTACATCAGAAAAATCTATTTTGTACTCTAAATGATGCTTATAATTTTTCAAAATATTTCCAATGTTAATTTTGTTGGGATAAAATTAAGCAGCATTTTTCTGTGTTTCATTCTATCTCTTCATGTTGCAGTGCGATGAAGTAAGCGGTACTTTTGCTACCTGATATGGACTGTCATCATTTAAACTCTGTCTTCTGTTATGTTTTTAATCTTTAAAGGCCACAATTTCTTTTTGCTTCAGAGATTAACAGAAATCTGAATACTTCTGCCACGATGTAGCTTCAGGTTTGTCTAAGAGATCAACTCATATGTATCATCCATACTCACAAGTCATCCTATTATAATGTGCTTTGTTTGATTTTGACAGCATGATATGTGAACTCAGCCAGTTTGTATGCAGACAGGCTGATGCAAAACTTTGCCATATGGTTGGGCCCCAGTGTGCTGTTGTAACATCTGTTAAGTGACATACCAAAAGGCCTGAGTCCATGGAGTAAAAGATTGGAGATCTCAAACTACCTTTCCCAGGAGTCTTCTGGGTGTAGATCTCCAGGCTCTGCTCTCTTGCATTGAAATGACTGCTTGATAGTTCTGATTGCCGTATTCCATCTGACAATAGAAAGCTTTTATCTGTTATTCTTCATTGCAATCTCAGCACCTGAGGCAATTAGGTATCCCATAGCTTGTACATTTCACTGGCATGAACAAAGGGGGAGAAATACAAATGAGATAAATTCCATAGAGCCACTCCTGGGTTTGTAGCGCAAGGAGGTAACTAGAGAAATCAAACCCCTTCCTCTGAGAAATAATTTTATATGCTATAAAGATAATAATATTCTGTATTTTAAAAAAATAAGGAAAATGTAAATCTTCCTTTTAACTTAAATTGTAAGAGGATGAGTGGTAAACGCGCATCTCTGTAAAAACTACAAAGAAGCTTTCAAGAGAATCTACAGCGTAAAAAAATACATAGAAGAAGAATGAAACTCTGAATGGACCATAAAATGGGATTGGTTTGTTTCTTAAAATGCATAATCACAGAGCTTGCACAGAAAAAATACATAGTAGACAATACATATTAGACACCATAAAGTAGTCTTGAATGTACACATTAAAATAAATTAAAGTTCTAATCACTAAAATATTGATCTACACTATACCTTAGAAACAAAGGATTACTTTACCAACAATACCGATTTGCTTCTCCTGGATTCTTTTTTTTGTTGTTGCATTGTAATTGAACACTTCACAGACTCTTTCTGACCTGCAATATTTCCCTCACAGCATCCCTGACTTGCACAGCATCTCTTGCACACTTTCAAGGACCTCAGGCACTTTTCCCAACCCTGTGCACCGTCCCCAAACAGTGTGGCATCTTTCACACACCACTGCAACCATCCCGTACATTTTTCTTGACTTGCGGCTATCCAGCTACAAGCAATCCCCAACCCATACTCTCATGTATCTGTTAGATCGTGGGCGATTAAGAAGGACTGGATACACAGTAAGCTTAGATACTTTATTTGGCTCCGTAATAGCAATGGCAATCCCAGCCGTAGCAGCTCCTTTTAAATGGAGCTGTCCCCAGCTTCAGTCACTAACGTTTCTCCGAATTTCCCTCTCTCAGGATTCACTCCTGATTGGCTCATTTAAACTGTCACTTAATACTTAACACTCCTCCCCTCTAGTTCAGTGTCCCCCAATCCAGTCCGCTAGGCAACGTAATCCTGCAAGTTGGCGGGTCGCCTTGGGGCTCGACTGGACCTGCGCAGATCAGTCGTTCCAGTGTTCTTGGAGTGAGAGGTTGAGTTCCGCTGCTCTCCTGGAGTCGCCTCCGGAACTCTCTCGAACTCTGGCGTTGGGTTGGATTTATTCTGCTCGCTTTCTTTTTCCACTTCCCTCGGCTGTCCTTGTGGATTTTTTCTAGCATCCGGCTCCTCCTCCTGGATCCCAGATAAGTGTTCGCTGTTCCATTCCGGGGTTGAGTTTTCACTCTCTTGCACTGGTGCTTGTGGTAGGGCCTGACCTGTTGCTGTCTCTTTGTCTTTCCTTCTCTCCTGGCAGTCTCTTTGTGGCTCACTCTCATTTCTCGTTACCCTTCCTCTGATCTGGTCTATGTGCCTCTTCCAGTGCTGTCCATCTTCCGTTTGGATTCTGTATGATAGTGGGCCCGTTACTTGTGTATCTCTACCGGCACCCAGAGGGGGTTTCCACTCAATTCCTTGGCGTATATTTTATCTCCTGCCTGGAATTGTCAGACCCGGCTTGTAGAATTGGTTGGCTTCTCCGTGCTATACTGCGGGTGTAGTCTGTCCAGCGGGGATCTCAACTTCCTCCCCATCAGTAGTTCTGCCGGGCTCCAGTGAGTTATAGCGCTTGGTGTGATGTGCTGTATTGCCAGTAATTTATCTATTTTGGCTTGTATGTCCCCTGGCCCCAACCTCATCAGTGTCTCTTTCGTGGATCTCACCATTCCTTCAGCAAGTCCATTTGTAGACAGTTTTTCCGGTGCTGACAAAGCGTGTTCTTTTCCTTGATCAGCTAGGAACATTTCAAAAGAGTTCGCCATGAATTGGGGCCCATTATCGGAGACTACAAGGTCTGGTAGGCCATGTGTGGCAAATAGTCTTCTCAGTACCTTTATAACTGCTTCAGATGTGGTAGATGTCATGAGAGCCACCTCCAGCCATCTTGAGAACGCGTCTATGATAATCGGGAATGTATTCCCCTTGCATGGCCCTGTGAAGTCGATATGTAATCTGGACCAAGGTGCTCCCGGGCTCTCCCAGTTGTGAGTGGGTGCTGATTTTGGGGCTGCTCTGGATTCTTGGCAGGGCTTGCAGGTTGACACCCATGCTTCAATTTCTTTGTCCATCCCGGGCCACCACCTGTAGTTCCTAGCCAAAGCCTTCATTTTTATGATTCCTGGGTGTCCTTTGTGTAGCAGCTTCAGAGTATCCCATCTCAGTGTCTCTGGTACAACGACCCTGTCTCCCCACAGCACACAACCCCTCAGTCCCGAGAGTTTGTTCTGTCTCATTTTGAATGGCTGGAATTCCGGGTCCATGCCTTTCTCCAGCCATCCTTTCCAGATCCAATTCAAAACCCGTGCCAAAGTTTTGTCTCTTGTGGTGGCTCTCGCGATGTCTGCTGCTGATATCCGGGTTTCCTCCATAGTCTCGATGACGAGGGTGGTCGTTGCTGGAGCTGGATCTTCCCTGTTTCCGGAAGTGGGCATCTGCTGAACGCATCTGCATGGCCAATGGTCTTTCTGGGTTTGTGTTGGAGTGTGTAGTTATAGGCTGCCAAAAATTCTATCCACCTGAGCATTTGGGGTGACAGGATGGGGGATGTGGGTCTGTCCCCCGGTATGATGCTTAGCAGCAGTTTGTGGTCAGTTATGAGTTCGAATTTCTGACCGTAGAGGTATTCATGAAATGTTTTTATTCCGGCTATCGCAGCCAATGCTTCTTTGTCCAATTGGCTGTAGTTTCGTTCTGGTTTTGACAGAGTTCGGGAGAAAAATGTGATGGGGGCTTCTTTCCCATTTGGCATGGTGCGACTCAATACAGCTCCGATGCCGAAAGGGGACGCATCACACGTTAGTCTTATAGGCAATGTCCCGCTGTATTGCACTAGTATTCTGTCCGAAGTTAGTAGTCTTTTGATGTCTTCGAACGCCTACTTTTCTTTCTCCCCCCATCTCCATTTCGCCATTCTATCCAGTAGCCGGTGGAGCGGTTCAGCAGTAGTAGCTTTCTGTGGCAGGAATATATTATAAAAATTAAGCAAACCCAAAAATGCCTGCAGTTCTGTCTTATTCTTGGGTATGGGGGCCTCTTTGATGGCTTTTAGCTTTCCCGGTGTGGGCCTGATTCCCAACCCATCGATTAGGTACCCCAGGAATTCAACTTGCTTTTCTGCTAGGTGGCACTTGTCTCTCTTCACTTTAAGCCCCACCTTCTTAAATCTTGCCAGTACCTCCCGTAATCTCTGCTTTAATTGGGGTAGGTCCCTGGCTGATATGAGGACATTGTCAAAGTAAGGGATGACTCCGTCGATTCCTTGCAGAAGCCGTTCCATCAGGCTCTGGAACAGTCTGGGTGTTACGCTCACCCTGAATTGCAATCTTTTGCACTTAAATGCCACCCTGTGAGTGACGATCGTTTGGGCTTCAGCAGTGGCCTCATCTACTGGAAGTTGTTGGTCCATCTGTGCTAGGTCCAGCTTCGCAAAGATCTTTCCACGGCCCAACGAATGCAGCAGATGCTGCACCACTGGCACGGGGTATGTGTTTTGCTGGAGCACCTTGTTAATGGTGCTTTTGTAGTCCCCGCACAAGCATACTGAGCCATCTGGCTTCATGGGTGTCACTATAGGGGTTTTCCATCTTGCGTGATCTGTAGGCTCTAAGACTCCCTAAGCAACCAGCTTGTCTAACTGCTCATCTATCTTAGGCCTTAGAGCAAATGGGACCCTTCGGGGCTTTATCCGGACAGGGGCTACCTGGGGTCTAGGCTAAATGTAATTGGGGACCCTTTGTACTTGCCTAGTTCACCGTTAAAAACTTCTGCAAACTCCTTCATCAGGTCTTCCTCCCAGCCATCATTTCTGATGTGATCGATGCTGGTAATTGCAAGTCCAAGCGGTTCGAACCACTCCATACCCAATAGGCTGGGTCTGTCTTTGTCCATTATTGTGAGAGGCAACTTGGCTTTGAAGTTCTTGTAAGCGATGTTGAACATGCCGGTGCCCACTACAGGAATTCGATGCCCCTGGTAGTCGATGAGTGTTAGATGTTGTCGTTTGAGATCACAGCTGGTGATGTGTGGGATTAGCTTCTTCATTGTTGTCCAGGATACCATTGACAGGGAGGACCCCGAGTTGACCTCCATCTTGCAGGGTCTCCCTTCTATGAGGATGGTCGTCGCCATCTTGTTTGCTCTTCCTGCACTGGCATGGCCCACCACGATGGTCTGGTGGGTCTCCCCTCAGTCTGCTCTGTAGTCCTCCCTCTTCTGGCCTCATCTAAATGGCTGCTTTCTTCCTCCGGACTGGAATTTCTTGTTACTGGACGGTGAACGGGGTGGCTGGTTTCTTCTGGAAGCTAGCTGGAATGCCCTGCAGGCTCTTGCTATGTGCCCATTCCGCTCACATCTCTGGCATATAGCATCGCGGAACCTGCATTCAGATCATGGGTGGTTGCCTTCGCATCCTGAGCATCAGATTTCTTTCCTTCCTTTCCCTTGTGGCTTCTCCCTACGCTCGGATCGTAGGTGATGGACCTCGTCTTCCTCTTCTTCTTCTTCTTCTTCTTCTTCTTCTTCTTCTTCTTCTTCTTCTTCTTCTTCTTCTTCTTCTTCTTCTTCTTCTTCTTCTTCTTCTTCTTCTTCCGATTCCATCTCCACTTCGTCATAATGCACTGAGGTTTCATCCTTCATCCTGGTGGCCTGTTTTTCATCTTTTTCATAGCTGCCGCGGATTTCTGGGATGCTTCGGTTGCTGATGCCTCTTCCAAAGCCTCCTTGAACGTGATTTGTGACCTGGCTAGCAATCTGCTTTGCAGTGTGAGATGTCTCAGTCCCAGTACTAAACGGTCCCTCATGGCCTCCTCCAGGCTCATGAAGTCGCATGCGGTGTCTATCTCCCTTAAGGTCGCCACGAACTCACTGATCGTCTCACCCTCCTTCTGGTCCCTCCAATAGAATTCATGCCTTCTTATCAGAGAGGACGCTTGAGGCGCGTAGTGTGCCTTTAGGATGTCTTGCAGGGTTGGCCAAGTCATTGTTCTTAGGTCGGCCGGGGTGGCGAGCGCTTTGGCCATCTTGAATACTGCCGGCCCGCAATGGTGAGGAAAAGGGCTCTTTTCCTCTGATCCGATAAGCTTAACAGATCATTCGCCTCCATGAACATGTAGAAGTGCTCCATGTATGCTTCCCAATGTTCTCTGGCTGGGTTGAATGGAGCAGGTGGACTGATGGCAGACATCTCTGTAGCCGATGATCTAACCGGTACGGTGTCGTCGATCTGGTGGCTGTTGATTGCTTTTGGAGTTCGATGTTCCATCTTTGTCCTTTAGTATCTCACCTTCGTCGCCAGTGTTAGATCGTGGGTGATTAAGAAGGATTGGACACACAGTAAGCTTAGATACTTTATTTGACTCTGTAACAGCAATGGCAATCCCAGCCGCAGCAGCTCCTTTTAAATGGAGCTGTCCCCGGCTTCAGCCACTGATGCTTCTCCGAATTTCCCGCCCTCAGGATTCAATCCTGATTGGCTTATTTAAACTGTCACTTAATACTTAACATTATCATTCCTGATCTGCAACTTTGCACATTACTTGCTCCCTTCAGTAGCAAGAAGGAGGCAGGGAAGAATGGAAGGAGGAGGGAAGAAGAGAGAAAAGGGAAAAATGGAGGGAGGGAGGGAGGAAAGAAGGACAGGAGGGAGGGAGGAAGATTTTTAATACTCCCTACCAGCTTCCCACAAGGAAACTGAATGGAGAAGCTGGAAGGAAATTAGAAGCCACTCTTGCTCTAGCTGCTTTTTTTTTTTTTTTGGCCCATTTGTGTTCATTCTATTCCTCTGATTAGGCAAGGAAATATCTCTGAAATGATAACCCATTGGACGTGGGTCATCTAATATTTATATACAATATTATAATTTTCCTGGGCACTGAGCCAGGTTGTGGGTTGAGCCCATCTTGATATTCTGTTGATATGTGTGTTAGAGTTCTTTTGGCACATTGAGGCACTTTAATTGCTTTTAATTTAATATAATCTAATTTAGAATTGTATATCAAGTAAATAATCATGTACCTATAAATTTAAATAAATAAAAATAATTAATAAATAATAATTCACAAAAGTTCTACATCTGAGTCAAAGAACATACACATTAAAACTGTCCCAAAGGTGCTTTATTCAGCAGGCAACTGAACTTTCTTGTTTTTTTCCTTTGAAGACATTTCACTTCTTATCCAAGAAGCTTCTTCAGCTCTGACTGGATGGTGGTGGAATGGAAGGATTTATACTCCTTGAGAACAGCTGGTCATTTGCATTCTTTTAGAGAGTCATTGAGGCCACTTGAAGGTTTATCTGTGTCCTGAAGGTTACCTGAGTAGTACAAATGGCTGTGAAAGCTTTTTGGGAGGAACATGCCAATCTTTGCATGAAACGTTCCCTTCATCTCTCCATTTTTTTTGCAGAGATCTCTGGTCCTTCCTATTCTATTGTTTTCTTCTATTTCTTTGCACTTTTCATTTAAGAAAGCATTCTTATCTCTTCTAGCTATTCTCTGGAATTCTGCATTCAATTGAGTGTATCTTTCTCTTTCTCCCTTGCCTTTCTCTTCCTTCATTCCCCAGCTATTTGTAAAGCTTCCTCAAACAACAGTTTATAAAAGTTATATGCTGGGGCATGACAAGCACTTAGACCTATATACCAGTTCACAATGCTTTCCAGACATCTCTAAGCGGTTTACAGAGTCATATTGCCCCTAACAATCTGGGTCCTCATTTTACCCACCTCAGAAGGATTGAACACTGAGTTAACCTTGAGCCAGTGAGAATCGAACTGCCAAACTGCCAAACTGCTGGCAGTCGGTAGTCAGCAGAATTAGCCTGCAGTACTGCATTCTAACCACTGCACCACCACGGCTATAAACTAACTAACTAACTAACTAACTAACTAACTAACTAACTAACTAACTAACTAAATTTAATAAATAGAGAAAAATTAATTTTTCAGAAGATCAGGGCTGACAAAGTTCCTGTTTTATTAGTTATGCAACCTAAGACATCATCTGAAGTAAGTACTGTATGTGCCTATGCTTTCATTTTAGGGGTGATTTTCATAGAGGAATTGTCAATGTGGCTACAAGAATGATCGCATATTGAGATTTACATCTCTGATTTTGTTTTTTTGATGTATGAAACTTCCAGGCAATGCAACAATGACCACATATTTGAAACTAGAAATAGACCACTTTTGTGGATTGTGAAATACCCTCAAGCCATTAGCAAATATAGCAGATTGAAGTTCTAACAACTTCCTTATTTGTTTGCATTTCACAATTGACTTCTCCCTTGTCAAAGGTCAACTCAAATCTATTCTATTCTAAGACTCCCAACTACTTTCAAAGCAATAACTAAAAGCATCTATATGGGTGGAGGTTATCCCCCAAGATCTGTTCACCAAAGAATGAACCCATAAATAAAATATCACAGACATGGAAAATGGGTGCAGCCCTTACTTTGGTGTCTGAAAAGGCATTTGTCTTCCAACATTTATTTGTTAAGAACGTGGGATTTGGGTAAAATCTATTTGAACTTGAGCTTGGCTCTTAATGACTTTGTGGATACAGTTATATAATTTTCTTGATAACAGTACTGAAATGATTTACTATTGCCTTCATCTAAGGCAGTGATTCTCAACCTGTGGGTCGGGACCCCTTTGGGGGTCGAATGACCCTTTCACAGGGGTCGCCTAAGACCATCGGAAAACACATATTTTCAAAAGTTTTAGGAATAATTTTATGGTTGGGGGGGTCACCACAACATGAGGAACTGTATAAAAGGGTCGCGGCATTAGGAAGGTTGAGAACCACTGATCTAAGGCAGTGGAGGTGACTGATGGGAGATTGAGCAAAACTGAAACCATCCTCCCTCAAATCATGGAAAAATTATTTCCCATGAAACCAGTCCCTGGTGCCAAAATTTGGGGGCTGCCAATCTAAGATAATTATTTCTTCAACACCCTAGTCTAGCCCTAGTGTTATCTAGTGGTTATCTTTCCAAGTGCTAACAAGATCCAATCTTTTCAAGATCAGCTAAAGTCAGCTGCCAGAGTCAACATCCAATGATGGAAAAGATCACTCTTGGTTTCTTTACCCCTGGGTCAGAGGCATTGGGATGTATTACAGAGGTTCCATATCTACACACACCAATGATTATACATTTTCTCACCAAGATGGAATATGTATCAGTGGCTTAATAATGTATATTCTGTTGACCCCCTCACATAGACCTATTCACAGAAATAATTTACATGGACATTGGCTAAATTGTTTTAAAGATAAATGTGGTGGGCAGATGTTATATTAGATTGTTACCAAAGACATCTGGGTTTGAAATTGCACAACTACATGTTTAAATTATATCCCTAGCCATTCACACACAAAGCCATTCACACACAAATGGTTTATTTAATTTTAGTTTGTTCAAAAACCATAATGTGATGTTTGTTTGTCAGTATTTTTATTTTTTATTCTTTACATCGGTACTCTTTACATTCTTTTTTTTCCATACAGAATAAAAAAATTGAAGGGACCCTTGCTCATGCAGGAAACCCTACACCATTTCAGAAAAATGATTGTCCAATTTCTTAAAAACTTCCAGTGTTGGAGCATTAATACAACAGTCACTATTGCATAGCTGAGTTCTATCCTTGATCTTGAGAAATGAATGAAAGAACAAATTAATAATTAGGTTTATGTAGACTTTTAAACCAGTCTGTACCAACAGTAATGTAGGGGTGAAATGCTCCCAGTTCAGACCGGATTGCCTGATCCGGTAGCGATGGAGGCAGGTGGTTCGGAGAACCGGTAGAAAAATTCCCTGCCCCCCTGATGCCCAGCTGAGCTGCACAATCATCAGAGGCTTTTTAAAAACTTTTAAAAGCATTTTTTCTACAACCTCTTCGGCCGAAAAAATGCTTTTAAAAGTAAAAAAAAAAAAGCCTCTGATGATCGCGCGGCTCAGCTGGGATCATCAAAGGCTTTTAAAAGAAAAAACCCTTTTTTTCTTTTAAATGCCTCTGATGATCCCAGCTGTTGCCTGATCGTCAGAGGCTTTTTAAAAAACTCAGCTGGGATCGTCAGAGCCATTTAAAAGAAAAAAACCTTTTTTTCTTTTAAATGTCTCTGACGATCACAGCTGAGTTGCCTGATCAGGCAACTCAGCTGAGATCGTCAGAGCCTTTTGAAAGGATTTTTTTACAACCTCTTCAGTTGTAGAAAAAATGGTTTTAAAATTTAAAAAAAAAAGGCCACGCCCACCTAGTCACATTACTCCCACCACCACCAAGCCACGCCCACAGAACCGGTATTAACAAATTTTAGATTTCACCACTGCAGTAATGCCATTTTTCACATTTCTGTCCAATGTCACAGTCTAAAATTTTTGCCTTTTCTTTTTGTTTCATCAAAGATGGTGGCTGTAAACATTTCACCAAATGACATGCATATTAAATGTCATTTTGTTGGTGGAATGCATCCCAACATGACAATTCTGGCCTACAGAATGATGTGGTTGCTCTCATGTGCAATTAATGCCTAACTTCATTAACTGTGGGATGTGACCTTTCAGAAAACTGGGTTTCTGAAGAGGTATAATATATAATATAGTGAGCATCAGGCTCACAGTACCATCCTTGATGGAAGCAATGTTGCAAAAGGATTATGTTAGCTGCTTTACCTTTTTCTATAATAGGAAAATGAAGCATGGGGATTGGTCTACTTTCTTTGTAAATGCAAAACTATACACTATGGCAGTCCTCATTTTTGCTGGGTTTTCCCATGAAATGGAAGATGAATGTGCAGGAAGTGGAATCTCAGAATGACTTTCTCCTTTCAGAAAGATTTCGCCAATTAGGAAACAAGAAGCCATTCACCTGGCAGCAATGAAGCTTAATTGTAATGTGTTTCTTCATTTTTGCACATGCCTAGCTAGCATGTTGTAACTGGAGCTCCATCATTAGTGAGAAAGAACAGAACAGGAAGTAATTCAAAATGGATTAATTGATCAGTCAGAAAACACATGTTCCCAAGTCTATTTGCAGTACTCTAAACTTGATCAGGGCACCATGGATTGCCATAAGATTATATGTAATTGGGTTAGCTGTATTGTGCGACTTTGGATAAGACTTTTGACCACTGCTTATAAAATTAATTTACATAATAAATACAAAACTGATATTTTCACAGTGCTAGGGCTATAATAATCTAAATACTTGAGATTGATTTTATTTCTACTAAAAGCACACCATATAGATATTTTTTTTGGAAGGGAGAAATTCTTGGAGTTGTTTTGAGTTTGGTATTTTTTGTGCAGATGTTTCATTATCATCCATGTAATGTAGGAGAAGTAAGATTTATTGGTCTGGTATATACAACAGCTTGTAACACCAGCTGGGATTGTTTCCTATTTGATTTTCCTTGTTTATCTGCTGTTGGTTTCTTCTTATCTGGGGCTTGGTTGAAGGGTGATAAAGGAGGATGTGTTTGAGGCTATTTGTTCAGGGCTATTTGCTTTAAGTTTGACTTTTGATCATTCTTTTTTGTTGTTTTATAGACTATTGATGGCTAATTTGTTACAGCATCAAACTACTCATGCATTCTTAAATCTAGATTGATCTAGAATGTGTACTGCTTCCCAGTTACAATTTTGATTGAACTTTTCTGTGAAATTTTCATCTTCAGACTTGGTTAAAGATGTAGGGACATGTTGAGAGAAAGAGCTCACAGAAAAGAGGAAAGACATTAGGAAAACAATAGGGAATATCTCTTTAAATGCATGTTAAACTTTAATTTGTCACTCAAATAAGTTTTTATAAAATTGCTTTGGCATTTTGCATTACTCTACTCTCCAGATGCTTCTCCATCAGAATGAATATATGAACCTGACATAGCTTAATTGTTTAATCAGAAAAAGCACCAATGAGTCATATAAGCCTAATAAATCATTTGTTCCAAACACAAAAATCAGAAAGACTAAAGCAAGTTCCCTAAATTCTGGTTAATCTCATTATTTCATCACATCACACTACCATCACACACCATACAATCATACTTTAATCTTTGTTCACACAGTTTACTTCTTTTTTATTCTATTCAGAACTTGGAGACTGAATTAGACCATTGAATTGTTTAGTATTAACTTTCAGGAAATCATAAACCGCCAAAGTATAAGTTACCCAGAAGTGTAAAATAAATCCTGCTTACAGACAATGAACGTGTCATGTTTATTGATTAATCTACAACTGACTGGATTTGAATGAGATGTTAAGCTATAAACAAAGTTTTAGAAACCAAAACAGCATTTTGTGCAATAGGACCTTTATTTGATAGGAAAGCCTCGGGGGAAGAGTGTCACTTGGAGTGTCATGTCCCTGTCGGACTCTGACTCTGAGATGGAAGAGAAATAGCTGACAGAGAGGGAGAGAGTGCCTCTGTTGGCTGTGGAGGAAACTGGGGAAGGGCAAAGTCAGGCTGGGCAGAGCAGGTTAGAACAAGGGAGAGGATGAAGACCAAAGCCCACCCCCTACTCCTCCTAGGGCATGCAGGGAAGAACGGAGAAGAGAGCAACATGGGTTGCGTGGCTTATGAGGGAGGAAAGGGGCCCAATTCCCTTCACAAGATACACCTATAGCTGGAGTTTAAAAGGAAAGGCAAATGGGAGGGGCGGTTGTCAGGAACAAACACTGAGTTCATGTGTGTGTTGACTGCTTTATCTGAGTTCCTTGCATCCTCCCATATAGTTTAATTTACGGTTGTGCTACTTCAATCCTGGTATTCCTTATCTTGTTTGCCCTGCTGGATTAATTACCTTATCTTGCCCTGTTGGATTTATGGTTGGAAGTTTTGTCTGCTTACAGGTTTGTGGAAGGGTTTTTCTCCAGACCGGAGAGTAAAGGGACGTTGGGGGCAAATGTTGGAGTTAATAAAGAGACTTGTACTTATTTTCTGGCTGTGTTGCTTTTGTGCCACGCCCCGGGTCATCACATGGAGTCTCCTGCCTGTCATGTGATTCTATCACCTTGCAGGCCACCAATAAATATATTGGTGGAAAGGGAAAGGGGGACCTGCACAGATGTCTTTGTTTAATAGGAGTCAAGTACAAGAATTTATTTCAAAAACTGAGGGCAGATGTGCATATGAAAAATATATTGTGGGTTGTGCCCTATAGTATTCAGTTGGAGGGAAAATAGTATGATTGGCTTTTGTTGTTTAGCAGTCAAAATATCTTGATCTAACCTAATCATCCCTTTTGAGATACTACCATCTTTTCCTTTTCTCTAAATAAATACTGCTGATCTCTGCTCATTATGATTTCCCATATGAGAGACCCAGCTGGATTCCTGAAATGGACAGGGAATCTAGGTGCCTGGAGAGGAGACCATGAGCTCCATGAAATCAATCTATTCAATCTATTCCCAAGTCAGTAAAGTTACTGTTCAATACACAAAGACTTTAGTAGAGATGTAAAGAGAGAGAGGAATAACAGATAGATAAACCTGATTCTATTTCCACCAACAGTTCTTTTCCCCAGGTACTTTATTTACTCTGGAATGGTTTCCATTCCAGACTTTACATTTTTGGCATAGTATGCTGTGTAAAATCAGCAACTATGGTTTATGATTTATGGCATTGGGCTAAGTATGAATCAATTTTTGGTCTGCAGATAAAAGAATACTTTCTCCCAATAAACTCAATCTTGCCAATCTTGGTTTAATTTTGGTTAGTCTTTGGCATATGAATTTTAGTTAGACTTAAGACATACTTTTTGCATTATTTTATTCATAGTAACCAACGATTTGGCCATTGGAGATCAGTGGCCAAAAACCCCAAATACTCCTGAGGGATACCATAGCTGATAGTATCAAAGGATTATGTAGGATAAGAGAAGGCAGAGTTAAATGAGTCATAAACCTAGAGTCATTGCATTCTCACAAATGATCTAACATCTCTTGAATTTTGTTGACCCTTATCTGGCACCAATTTAGTGTTGAATTTTAGTTGATTAGATTCTTGCTTATAGGCTTGATCAATAAATCTTCTGAACTGCTACTTAATGTATGGTCCTGATTCTTTGTGCCTCACATATGATGAGATATCAAAAAGAACTAATATGGTTGCACCATCCCCATCACAACTCTGCTAAAGATCATAGAAAGTTATGACCAAAGCCACCTCAGTACTAAATCCTAATATGAAACCTGACCTATAGGTTCTGGATAATTCATTTTCTTTTGGTCTGTTCTAGCCCATTTATTAGCAACCTTCTCCAGGAAGGGAGGGCTGCTAGCTAACTAAAGTGTTAAGAACCATGAGGTCCAGCAATGGTTTATTGAGGAGAAATCATCTTTTCCTCATCAAAGATGACACTTATAGCATGCATCCAACTTTATATCACATCTCAGAAACAGCTTTAATAGGACAAATGTGGCATGGATCTAAAAGTAAAATATCTGGGTTAGGAGTCCTGAGCAGTCATATTCCCAAACATAAACTTTTCTCAGTTAATCATACTAAACCATGCTTCTCAGGCCTTCTAACCTAGCTATTTGCTTTTAGTTCCATGCCACATCTGTCCTATTAAGGCTGTCTGATATATGCTATTGCTTTGGATCCATGTTATAGTGAATCTGAGCAACTTTATTTACCAAATGCCTAGAATATTTTTCACTGAAAATGTGCAGATGATCTTTTCATTCATTTCTACTTGATAAGGAGCTATAAACATGGCTGTTGGGTGGCTATCAATGGATGTCATAAGAGTGGAAAAATAGCTGTATTTTGCAGTTCCCATTGCCATAATGTCATCGCTGATATGGGTTCTTGCTTGCACTTAGACCAGGGCTGCCAAACTTGCAGCATCACATTGTCATCAGGTGATGTATTGTGACTTTTCCCCTTTTGCTAAAATGCGTCATACATTGGGGTGGCCAATGTGTGACGCTTGCGGCCTGCGGGCTGCAAGTTTGATACCCCAGCTTAGACAGATTCATTCTTTGTCTTCCTCCACTGGCATTCTAGGGGGTTTCTTTAGATATTTAATCTCCTCAGAAAAACAAAGGAACATCTTGGGACATCAACACAATAAAAGACTGCACGGGAACTATGTGGTCTAAGGCTCTTGTCACCTATCTATTTCAGGCAGCTGACAACTAAAGACTCAGCCCAACTGCACACAAGATCCTCAGGGGAAAAGCCCAGGTTCCCTCTGAAATCCATCTGGGTCAATTGTCATCTGGGGTGAGGTGAATGAATAGTTCCCATCTCCCTGTCGAGTGGAGCATAGTAACACTCAAAATCCCCAAAAAAGCAATCAGTAAGTAATAATTATAACAAAAGACTAATAGTATTGTCTTCTACTAATAGATTACATTTCAATTGTCCCAGTGTAACAGATCCAATGTACTGTATGACCCAGAGCATGAATCAAGCCTTCAATAACTTGGGGCAATGATTCATGGTTAGAAGGATAGCCATTAACTCTTAAGTTGTCTCTGACTTTATAACAGTCAGAGACAGACTGAAGTCCCCAAAGACTATTAAACCTGTGACTCTACCATTAATCTGGTGATGGGTTCAGCAGCTCAGGCAAAGATGTTGCCAACATCAGAAAAGCCAACAAAACAGCAACAAACCCAGCTGTTCCTTAGCATTCAATTTCAGCAGAAGGATATCCTGTTATCTGCAAAAATTTCTATGGTGGTAATAAAGAAAAGGTGGTATGGACACATTGTGGACAAAGGTGGTATGAACAATTACGTCTAACTGGGGCTCAGTTAGGCATTATTATTATTAGCTAGGCATTATAGACATTATGAAAATCCATTTCTCTCTGTCAGTCACTTCCTTGTTTGTAATTCCAAAATACATTTTTATTTGCACATACCAATAAAACATCTTTTCTTTCTCACATATGCACACTGTAAGTCTCAAAGCTATGGGAGCTTATAAATTACCTTATGGAAGATTACCAGTGATGGTATGATGCCCCTTTTTGCTGTTTAAAATGTTTGAATATGCTACATATTGCATATAAAAATAGTAGCAAGCATCTCTGTAGACAGTAAGAGAGACAGGTAAAAGTTCCTGTTCTTGGGTAGAAGTGGCAGACTCCAATCAGAGAGATTGTCTACCTGCCTTTAAATTTTTTAAAAACAGGCCTGACATGTGTTTACAAATTTCTAATGGCTCTGCCTGACAGCTGAGATCCTCACCTCTTTCAACCCTGGAGTCAAATGTGGGGACTTCTTTAATTATGTGTATCTAGTATTTTGGGCTCAGCTTCTCTTCCCTGCTTTTTATCTGTAATTCTTGGCTAGTCTTTTCATTTTTGCCGGAAAATCCAATGAGTATCTTTTCTTCCCCTGAGATAAGTGCATGTTCTTTTGCAAATATTGGCAGACGCAGCTACTTGTGGCAATAAAGTTTGCTCTTTGGATACTTCCCCACCACCTTTTTCTAACACACATAATGCATACAACTCCCAGTCCCCAAATGGCTTGCTGTGCTGCAAGCAGAGGAATCATTTGTAAGCACAGAAATTAGTTTTTACTGCTGCTAGTGTTAATGACTACCACATCAATTACGTTTAATTTTGTTCTTTCCTTCTATTACTCTGTAGCCTTTTTATGTTATCTTATTGCGGCAATATGAGTTTTATTTTTCATAAATATTTATTTGGGGATAAATGCTTTAACCTTTTCCAAGCATTTATAAACAAGTAAGGTTTGTTAACCCAATATGAAAAATTGTCCAAGTATTCCCTGTTAGAGTAACTCTCGGTTAGATTAGCTCCATAACAGAAGTGACTACTATTGAGATAAAATAAAGGAGATCATAGGGTTAATTATCCCAATCTCTTGGAAAAAAGGCACGATATTTATCTAACAAATAAATATGTCCTTATGGAAAAGTTTATTAATTTACCTTTCTTTTTTGCTCTTCACCTCTTTTTTCTGTGGATTTAATTCTACCATTTCCAATTTTATTGTCTGCTTTAATGTTTTATATTCGATAAATAAGATAATTGAGAAAGGAGAGAGGGGAGTTGAATGCAACTGATGTCAAGATGGTAAGAACATTTGGAATAAAAATAATTCAGAATTCTTGCCTATACATCTGAACTACCAATTATTCATAAAGATGAAGCAGGAATAATCTTATACGTATCTAAAGTTCTGAATCTAAATAGGAATGGTTGGTAACATCCTCTGAACAGACTGTCTGTTTGCAATATAATCTCCCATTTTCTGCTGCTTCAATGGATTGGATAAACTTTCTGCTGCAGAGCGCTGCCTCTTTCTCCTTTTCCCCATTCTTAAAAATCCTGGCTTATAGTATTGATAAAATGTATCTAAAACAAAAGGTAGCCACACTATGAGTGCTTTTGTAAAAAGTCCGGTATAGATTAAAAATAGATTAAAAATGAATTAAAAATATAAAAATACTTGTATATTACTTGTATAGAATACTTGTATAGAAAAAGAGGGACCTGATTTACTTTCGGAAGAGCTCTTTACAGCCATTGCTTCCTGTCCTCCATCTTCTATATCCTGATAAAAACAATTTAAAATGGAATTGAAACTATGAGAAAAAAAAAATCAAAATTCATATTTTTGAGTTCTCTGGGTAAGATGCCTCTACATGGCATCCATATAGACCTGTTTGAAATGATACTGTATAATGAGATAACAGTGCAAAACTCTTATATTCCATTCACCAAAATTTCTTTCAAAATTGAATGATGGAGCTGTGCAATAATTTCAAAGGGCGCTTCCCTTTGACAAACATTCAGGAGAAGAATACCATCAAGTTACTTTGAGCAATGACATTACCACAATCACTACCTCAAGCTTCTAAGAATGAAGATGCTGTATTGGATTGCAAAATAGCTTCTGAGATCTCTTCCAACTGCTCCAATACCTAAAGCAGAAGATGCTTTTGGACATAAGGTCTTTATGCTACTGGAACTGCGACAGGATATCTCCAAAGTAACTCAAAACATGTGGTTAGACAGACTGCAGGGCCTCTGTGATGTAAAGGCTCTTCCTAAGCTAAAGCATAGATGCTTTGCATTACCTTAAAACAACAATAACAACAAAAACACAATTTTTTTTTAACAAAACACTAGTGCACTTAGATATTTCAAAGACTTTTGCACAAACCATGTATTTGTTAATGCAAAAATGGTTGTTGGTTTTCCACTGATGTATTTCTCCAAAGGTTGGAGATATAGTTTTAACAATGAGGCATTGGCCATTCTTAGTTGTTACATCTGTTCTTTTTTTTCTTTATTTACCAATTGCCTTAGAAAGATCCTGAGAAGCCAAGGATAATTCTCCAAAGCTGAATGTTCAGCCTTGGCTTCTTGCCAGTTTTCTTGTAGCGCTCACTTCTAAAAAGGGGGCCCACTCATCACCAAAGCCCAAATTATCATCAAAAATAAATGCAAGCCTTTAGACCTCTTCGTCCAAAGAGGTTCTGGTTTATTTACAACTAGAATACACAGTAGCAGTTAGCATTAACCAGATTTCTTGTAAAATTTCCAAGAAAATAAAATGGACTATGCAGAGTTTATTTCAAGTAAGGCATTCCAAATTAAGATATAAAACCTTCTTGACATAAACTAATATTCATTGAATCATTTGCTAAAAACATTCATCAGATTATGCAGAAAGTCACTTAAAATTGTGACTGCTTGTAAGTAATGCCGAAATAAGAGAATAAGTTCTTTCACTGGGTCATGTTTGTTTTCTGGAAAAGCCAAACACTATCATCAGATTGGATAACAGCTTCTCTAGTACTGATAGCTATTTATGGGAGAGCTCCCAAAGAATAAAAAGTCAAGAATTATAGCTTCCTGTGGGCTAATTTATTCTAGCATAAACTTCATCAAATGCAAATTCCTAGCAAATAAGCAGTGGAATAAAATATGTTTGATCACTCTCTTAAATAAAGTGTGAACTGCATATATTCACATACAACCTGCCAATAGGAGGAAACTAAATTTGCCGTATAAATGATCATTCTGCAACTACTGAACTACTTCTAATGATTTGTGATAGCAATTTAGAGACTAAAGATCCAGACAATGAATTTGAATTAATTCCTTCTGTCAAGTGACAAGTCTATCATTTCTCATTAGCGTGTATCTCAGAAATGGTCAGAGTTCCTTCTTTCATTAACATTGTCATTTTTCTTAGTTTTATGACTCTGCAATAAACAGCGTAAAGACTGTAATAGTCTCTATGTAAAACAGACAGGCAGAAGACTAAGAAAGTTCATTCATAAACACCAACTAGCAAATGAAAAATTCTTAATCTCACAGCAAATAGATAGATTCAACTATACTGTAGTTTCAACTAGGACATTGTGAGCATCTAGACCAAGCTAAATCCAGAAGTCTGGGATCTGAAGTTGACATTTTTTAAAGTTGCTAAAATTGAGATGATTTAATTATCGCCCTCTTATTGTCCCTTCTCTGAGACTTGCATCTCTCAACCAGTACCTTTCCCAGCCTGCTATATGAGAAATTACTTGTAGGTTTGAGAAAATGTTTCTGAAGGATCCAGAGAAAAGGGAATGTTTTGACTCATTAACAAAAACCTACCGTTTCCACTGTAACAAACTGTTTGTGAAGCCAGCTGGAAACATTTGAGTTTGGTACAAATAATTTTACTAAGATATATATTTTGATTATCACCCCACCCAGACATTTCATTTTGATCTGTTTGTCTTCATGATTATCATGTGCTGGGTTTTTGTTTTGTTTGTTAATGGATCAATTTCCCTCCACCGTCCCTGGGAAAATCAATACAAATTAAAAAGCCTCTATCCTAAACAGAAACAGCTTTACTATCAACAATAAATATATATCTATACAAATGATTAAACAGTATGACAAGGCATTTCAAACCAGCTGTTCACCTTCTAAAAAACAACAACTCTCCTGTTCCTCTTCAGTTTTTGCAGTCCTCAGCCACCTGCAGTGTGTTGCTGGACTTTGGACTTAGTTACCTCACTTGTACCTAGTGCCAATCAATTTGGCCCTTTTCCTCCTTCACAGACATGGCTAGATGTTGTTCCCCCTGCTGATTTGCTTGCTGCCAACTAAGCCTTCTGCTCTTTTATATTCCTAATTGCCCTTATCCACTTTGATATGGAGAGAGGAACCACAGTTATGTAATCTTCTCCAAGGAGAAAAGCTCTTTGCCTCTTCTTTCAACTTCTTTGCTTAGTTTTAGGTCATCTTTCTCTTCTTTGGAGATAGGGAAAACTTTTGTTACTGCGTTTATTCCAAACAGGTTGTGCTCCTTCTTGTCTTCCATGGCACCATTTGCCTGGCTGCTCTTATGAATGCCATAGGTGTGTAGTCTGGCAGTTCTTTTGCTATACACATTTCCTCCACTCCTCACCTTTTTCTTTTTGCACACTTACAGTTTATGTCCATTTTATTCCCTTCTTCTCTTAAAGCTTGTTTCTTCTTATTTTTCCTTTGAGAAAAAAATCTCTCCCATTTTAGAAATTCCTACTTCCTAATTTCCACAGTTTAAAAGCAGCATCTCATCTTTTTTTGATCTTCACTCATCTATTCTCTATATCCAAGAATTTGTATTTCTCACTGTTTTAACAACTGGAAAAGATTCTAACTTTTTGTTATATATCCAAATTCTTTACAACTAGGTCCATGTTTATTTTTATGTCCTAGCAAATCCTTATCAATTTGCTTCAGTTTTATTGTTTCCATGCCTTTGGCATTTAGTCATGTTGGCCACATGACCACAGAGATGTCTTTGGACAGCGCTAACTCTTCGGCTTTGAAACGGAGATGAGCACCACCCCCTAGAGTCAGGAATGACTAGAACATATGTGCAAGGGGGAACCTTTACCTTTATATATAATTTCACATTTTGTGTATGCATGATTTTTAAAAGAAAGTCATAAGAAATATTTCATAATCTACTATTTTTCCAGCACTTGGCTTGCTTTGCCTAAATGCACCACAAACACAAAGGTTTAAAAAAAAGCTAATAAACTCAAGTTTCAGTGGTGCACATTAGAACTTTTAGGGGGGAAAAAACTCAGAAGGGAAAATATATTTGACAGGATTGTTTTTTTGTAAACTAAGCCATAAAATTAGGTGATTAAATAGGTTTATGAAAAGTATCAACTACAACAACTCAAACACAGCAGAGGCAAGAAGTAATATCATAAAGCACCAGAATGAAATGAAACAGAAGAAAAGGCTCTTGAAGAAAGGTGATTATACCACTATAAGCAACTGAACCAAGAGAAACTGAAAAAGAATGTCAGCACTTCTGTACTGATTTCTTTGTTTCAAAGTAGTTTTCTCTAAATATTATCATCTAGAGGCATATTCAACAACAAGTCTGTCAACAATTGAAACTGATGTACTTCATATAATAAGGGTGGTGAAGCAAAGTCCCAGGACCAGATGCAAATATCTGAGAAGTTTACAAAACAAGTATAGAAACACTAGCAAAGCTATTTATCAAGCTCATCAATGATTGGTTTGATGTAGAACAAATTCCCAAACAATGGAAAACTTCAAAGCGATCTTACTCATCAAAAAAGGAGACCCAAAAAGCTTAAAACTACTGCCTACCTTCTACAGTTTACAGACTACTCATATGTGGGCTAGTTAACAGATTAGATAAACAATTTTGGAAAATCTGACTTTCAGAAAGGCTATTCAACCACCAATTACTTATTTATGATTAACCAACTCATGGAATGAACATAAGAATATGTTCCTCAGCTCATTTTTTGTTAACTATGAAAAAGCATTTGACCATATAGAGTTAAATGCAGTTCTAAAGATCTTATAGAATGATGACATTGATGAAAAATACATCTAGCTATTAGAAAAATATAAATGAAAGTTGATGAATCAATACTATACTATTTACACTTAATTAAAATTCAAAAATGCTAAGATGCCTGACACATTGACATAATTTCTCCAAAGCTTTTCATAGTAATTGTTGAAGAAGTATGTATGTATGTATGTATGTATGTATGTATGTATGTATGTATGTATTTATTTACTTATTTTAGTAACTGCCCATCACCTTTCCAGAGGGACTCTGGATGTTGTATAAATAAAATGTTAGAACCATAAAAACTGAATATAAAAATTTAAAATAGAGGCAAGACTAGTTAAAATTCATCATTAAAATTAATTAAAATGTGGGGCCTTCACTGTGCTAACCAGCCCCGTAACTGTGTGCCATGCTATGATGCCTACACCAGTTTTAAAGGCAGGCCCTGTTAAAAACTGAAGAACACCCACAATTATTGTAGCAATGGACTTCCAGTGCTCCCATTGTGCTAGATCTGCACTTCCAGACTGGGACCTTTAGAAAACAAGAAAATAAACACAGCATTAAAAAGTGCTTTCAATACTTAGCCTCAATGATGCAAAATATTATCCCTTGTAGAGGGAATAGGGAATGGCCTTGAATAACAGAAGAAAGAACCATTACTAAATCAATGTCAGATAAGTGGGACTTGAGCCAGTTCCCAGAAACTAATTTGACTAAACATCTTAGGTTCCTTCCTAGTTCACAGAAACATAAAGTGAGGTAGAAGGACAGAACATTCATAATTGCAAGATTCTGTTACTATAGCTATTATCATAAAAGAGAGCCTGCGTTATTGTATATCACACCGGTTTTTAGTCTACTCTAGCTTATACAGCTGACATACCTGCAGAAAAATATCAATAAAAATTTGGTACATTGATTTATATTGCACATTCCATTTTAAAATACTATCACACTGTGAATTCCTATGATAAAGTAATATTCAGGTTTTTAATAGCTGAATACTGCATGCTTGTATACAGAATATTAGGTCCAGCCCTAGTTCCCACTACATTATTTTTAGAAAAATGAATTTTCTAAATTTTCCCAGTCAATGGTGAGTGTAGAAAAGTCCAGGGGGTGAATCCTTTGAACTGTGCCCATTAAATCAGGAAAAATTAAGGGAAGATCATTCTTCAAAAGACAGAGTATTGCACAGAAGAAAAAAAAAAAAAGAGTAGAACCATTCTTTATTTGGCCAGATGGAGAAAGAGAACTAGGGGAAAGTTATAAAAAAGGCTTAGTTAGCTAAATACATTATAAAAGAAAAAACTTTCCAGTGGCATAAGTTCTTAAATAATGCAATAGGCCATGTTGGGAAATGATGGCCTGTCCTTTGTTAAGGCATTTAAATATAGGTTGGATAGCCCTGCACAGGGAATGTAAGATCTGTTTCAGATTATGCACTGAATAATGTTGAAGTAGACAGTCTCCCAGTTTCTTTCCAAGTCTCCACCTGGAATAATAGGATAACTATCTCCAGAGAGATACAGTTATGTGAACAAAATCTCTATTTATATTTTTCATTAAAGCAAAGCTCCTTTAACTAATGCTGTTGTATTACATTGCCAAGCACTGTCCTATAGCAATGTTATTTGGCTAATTGTACTCCAAGCAGTATTATTTTTTTATAAGTCCATTTAGAAAATTAATAAAATACACGCATGGAAACATGTAAATCATTATGTTTAGAACTGTCCAAAGACTGGGAAGGATGTCTCTGATATGGATATAGAAAATCTACCAAATGAAGCCAACATTAATATAACAAATAAACAAATAAACAAATAAAATCTCTAAAATAACGAAGAAACTCATGGCAGTCATACTAAAAATAATGAATGGGAGTAAATTATCAATGCCCTGTTTCCCATTCTAATAATAGAGGCACGAAAGAAACTTAATGCCTATAACAAGCAATATATTTAAAACTGGCCCTATGCATTATTAATATGTGAATTTTCTTGCTATAGGAATACTAAGGACAATGAGAGCAGAGTGAAATTCAATAAAGAACTGAGTACTTACAAGAATGTTTAAGACCTTATCCATACGTCCTGTTTGCCATGGTGGAGGAGAACATGCTGACTATTTTTTTGAGATAGAAATCCATGTTTTCATACCTGTTCCTGATCCATTCTGAAAGCGATCTCCCCTATCTTGCTTGGTGTCAAAAGTAGCATCTTCCAGCTTTTCCTAGCATAAGCAGTGCTATATGGTCTCTCTGCTGTGCTTAATTTCACACAACTACTCCAACTTGTTATCTGGTTGTGGCTTTCCATGGCTGCTTCATCTGGATTTCTCAATAAATGATGGACCTTTGACTAGAGTGCTGTCAGTCTGCGTTCTAATTCAAGTGCCAAAAGAAAAGAAAAGAAAAGAAAAGAAAAGAAAAGAAAGAAAGAAAGAAAGAAAGAAAGAAAGAAAGAAAGAAAGGAGAAAGGTATGTGTGTGTGTAAAAATCTGGTCTTTTCTTTTTTGCTATTGGTTCATCTGTAGACCAACCAGATGGAAGTTGTCAATTACAAGAGAAATTCAAGCTAATAGACTCATAGAAAAGTCTTATTAAAGGAAATAAAAATGACTTCTGGTTACAGTCTTGGCACAGGTGAGAAGGATAAAGAAGCATGCTGATCTGGACTGACATTTGCAATCTTCTCTTCTCCTTCTCTCCTACAAGACTGCATGCCTCCCTATCAATATACACACCCAAATGTCGAGAATGTCCTTCTCTTATAGTTGAAGTGTTAGGATGGTCCAGTTACTGCCTTAAGGTCCTAAAGGAAAAAAAAAGAGAGAGGCCTCACACTGACCTCTGTGAGGGTCTTTCCACACTTACCAATGTTACATACTTCTAGAATAAATGTTAACTCCCATAATTTCCAAACAGCATAACCAAATAGATACTAAAGTAGTAGATATACTAATTGGGAGACGAAGTCCTACAAATCTACAGAGCACTTGGTTGCAAGGGCAACCCTAGAGAGATTTGCACCAGGAGAGTCATGAGGGAGAGGGGAGCAAGTGTCAAAGCAGCATTGTACCATTTTGTATGTGGGATATGTACGAGAGAAGCAGACTTCGTAGTCTGCTTCTTGCAACCTTATTTTTATAATTTGGTGAAAGCTTTGGATCCTTGGGATGCCACTGTGAAATCAATTTTTTTTCCTGTGGAGGAAAAGTGTATAAAAGCTCCAGATCTTAAGCCTGTTTATACCTTAGTAAAAGTCTACCTTCAGCTTAGCATTATAAATCATGGATGAGAAGACACTATTGTTTTCTGTCCAGTTTTGTTTTGACGGCATTTAAACATTACATGGAAGTAATGATATTTCTGCATCAAATTTATTCCAAACTGAACCAAAAGATCAGTCCAAATTAAAATGTATTTTGTATATATTGACATTGATCTTTAATTACCCTCTACTAAAACAAAGAAACTTAAATGTTTGAAAATTTGTCTAAATTAAGCCCAATTGTCTTGTCTGCTATTTGCCTGACTAGGTTGTTGTAAAGCCATGACTCCCTGGTGATATACCAGTCTTGGAACAGACACAACATAAAACAAACCATTTTAAGGCAATAAAACTCCCCAAGAAGTAGAGATTAAAAACAAATGCATTATTTATAATAATATATAGGAGATAAAATCATAATAAAATTTTGCATGCAACATTCTGTTGGCAGAATTCAGTAGCATGCTTTGTTACAATTTCTTTTTTTCCCACCTTCTGAAGGAGAGATTGGTCTTAGAAAATTAAAGATGGGGAAAAAATATTTCTCCAGTTCTCCCCTGCCCCCCTTTTCTTCTTCTGCCCCTCAGCAAATATTCAGCTATGATCTGCCTTGTGAGACACATTGCTACTGCTGTTCAATTCCATGCCCCCCACCCCTTCCACTAAAGCAGAGCCTGGGAATGTATCTCTGAGCTTTCATCTTTGAACAATATTCTTTGGGGGGAGTTAAGTCATTGTGAAAAGGGATAGCACAGCTTCTGCTCTGGTAAGAAAATATGACCTAGTTAAAGCCAATATTTGGGAGGGTAGGATAAGGAGGATGAGATAGTAATAAAAAGGAAGTGCTTTTTTCCCCCTTTGCTGAAATTCAACACCCAATAGAGTCACTGTATGCCTACTCTCTGTGTGTATTTGGGAATATGTGTTGCCATAGCAACCACTTATCCCACCCTTCAGTGCTCCAGAGCATCTATGCCTTAAAAGGCAGATTGTCAGCTGTCCTCTTCCTTATCTCTCCTTCTCACCCCCCCCCCCACTCCTGTCTCCACTGTGTTTTCTCTCTCTGTCCCATCTCTGTTTACTTGTCTCCATGAAATCAAATTAGAGGGTGAAATGAATTTTGGAACTATTTCAGAACCAGGAAATGTCCGTGAAGGGGGAAAATGCTCTTCAACCACCAGCAACAGTGGCAAACTAACCTTATCATTGGCTTAGATAAACATCCCCTCCTTCTGCCTTTTGGGAACTTACACTCAGCATGCAGTTGTTGAACTTTCTGGATTCAAACTGCAAATGTTGGGATAGTTTATTTCCACTTGGAATTTATTTTTGTACTATTTTCTGCATAATAAAAAGTTAAAGACACCTTTCAGTTCAGCAGTATCCTTGGCAATTATACGGACAAATCCATCTAGTTCTCTTGGAAACAATAGCCTTCTACATATAATTATTAAACAAATTACCTTCTCTTAGTCTTTCCCTTTCATTCATTTCATTCATATGCAGTTTAATTAAACTTATTGTTTGGGTCAGGCCTTCAACTCAAATGAAGATTTAACTACATGAGAAGAACAGGGCTTATACTGAAGTTGAAGAATCTACTATCCATCTGGGGGCTGCAGTAAGATCTAAAGAGGGATGTGTGCATTCTTGGTATTGTGATTTGGAGAACCTTAGGATCACTAAGTCACTCACTAAACATTCTTTGTGTGATAGAACCTCCTTCAATCACTATTTTCAGAAAAACAGAAGTCTTGTAATTTGACATTTCAAGGCAGGAATTATTACAGGGCACTCCTTAGAAACAAAGAAAAATCTTTAAATTCAGTTAGGAAAGGGGGAGAGAGGAGGCAAGGGCAGTGGTGGGATTCAAAATTTTTTACTACCAGTTCTGTGGGTATGGCTTGGTGGGTGTGGCAGGGGAAGGATACTATAAAATCTCCATTCCCTTCCCACTCCAGGGGAAGATTACTGCAAAATCCCCATTTCCTCCCAATCAGCTGGGACTTGGGAGGCAGAGAATAGATGAGGGCGGGACCAGTCAGAGGTGGTATTTACCTGTTCTCTGAACTATTCAAAATTTCTTCTATCGGTTCTCCAGAACTGGTCAGAACTTGCTGAATACTACCTCTGGACGAGGAAGAAAAAGGCCCAGTATGTGGCTTCTAGTTACCTTTCCATCGGTTGTTGCTTTATCATGAAGAGTTTTCTTTATGGGTCAAACCAGTCTTTTGCATTTCAGAATTATTGTATTTTTCAGACTATAAGACGCACCGGTGTATAAGACACATCAAGATTTCAAAGTGGTAAGTAAGAAAAAAAAGGTTTTTGCTCTCCCTGGCTCTCAGGAGCACTCTGCAGGCCTCCCAAACCCTCTGTGCGCCCTGTTTTTTGCAAAAATGGGGGCATTTTTGCCCTCCCCCAGCATCTAGGAGCACTCTGCAGGCTTCCCAAACCCTCTGCATGTCCCGTTTTTGCAAAAATGGGCAAAAAACAGGCCTGTTTTTCACAAAAATGGAACGAGCGGGGCGGAGCTTCGGGAGGCCAAAAATGGCTGTATTCCGTGTATAAGACGCACCAACATTTCCACCCTCTTTTGGGGGGGGGGAAGGTGCATCTTATACTCTGAAAAATACATTATTCAAATCTTATTAAAATATGTCTAATGAAAGTAATAACTAGAGGAACCTTTTCTACTACTTGCTTTAATTTAAGATGTGCATCCTGGTGAATATTGTGGCTATACTTATATTTTTAGTTCTTTGTGATGAGGCATTGTGATGACAAAGCCAAAGTTGTATATCTGAGGGAGGGGGTGAAGAAGTGGGGGGGAGAGAGACAAAGACACAGAGAGAGAGAGAGAACCATCTGCAAGAGGAATTGCCAATAGCTTTCCTAAAACAGAAAAAAGGAGAACACAACAGCAGGGAACTGTCCAATGAAAAACATGCTGATATCTTAATTGAAGATCTTGCCAGTTGTTGCCAGATAATCTCAAATCATCTATTTGTTCTTGCAAATAGCAAAAATAAAATTTGAGCAAGAATGGCAATTTATAACTTCCTTTGTCCTATTCTGTTTCTGTAGTGAATCAAGTGTTCCTTCACTTGGATATATTAATTCACAAACATTTTAAATGTTAAATTGAGGCACATATTATTGGCTTGTATGTTAATTAGAAGAAAACTGCTATAATTTAGGAATAGGCTTTTTCAAGATAGATGTTCACATGAACTGGATGCAAAAAACAATTCTAATAAGTTTTGTTGAAATGTATGCTATACAAGGCTTTGAAATAAATTGCTTGATCTGCTAGTTAAACATTTAAATATGTGGTCTGCTAAAGAAAACAAAACTGTTCTGGTTATTAAGAAGTGATTCATTTTTTCTAATACACTCTGTAGGGTTGTGTTATATATTTACTGAAGGAAGAATCTTATAGATGCAACATTACTGTTTTGCTTTTTATCATTTTATATTGTGCAGGCTTTTTTTTACTGTTTTGACTTTTTTGTTTTGCTAGAAAGTCTAAATGAAGAGTGCTATTAGACGCTATCTTTTCTCAATCTGTTGCTGTCAAGATAATTGGACTATAGCCGTCACTTTCCCTATCTACTACTCCCTACTTCTTGGTTGGACTACTGTAACACCCTCTACATGAGGCTGCCCTTGGGATGCATCCGGACACTGCAGTTAGTCCAGAACGCAGCTGCGCGGCTTGTTACGGGGGCTTCTCGTTACTCCCGTGTGACACCTCTCCTGCGCGAGCTGCACTGGCTACCAGTGGTCCTTCCGGTCCGTTTCAAGGTGCTGGTGCTCACCTATAAAGCCCTACATGGCTTAGGTCCGGGGTACCTGCAGCATCATCTCCTGCCAATCTCCCATCGTCCTGTGCGCTCCCATAGAGTGGGCCCCTCAGGGTGCCGTCAGCCAGACAATGTCGGCTGGCGACCCCCAGGGGGAGAGTGTTCTCTGTGGGAGCGCCGACTCTCTGGAATGGGCTGCCCACCGGCCTTAGGACAGCCCCTGATCTCCTCTTCTTCCGCTGCGGATTGAAGACGTGGCTCTTTCATCAAATGGGCTGGTCTTCAGGGGTGATTTTTAAATAATTTCAATCAATTTTAATTGGATTTTTAATATTTATGTAATTTTTGTTCCGTTCTTTTGTAAGCTGCCCTGAGTCCTTCGGGAGCAGGACGGCATATAAATTACATAAATAAATAAATAAATAAATAAATAAATAAATAAATACCCAATATACAAAAGGTGTTCAGTATCAGACCTGTCCCTTGGACAGCTTGGACATTTAGGAAAGAAAGACCCTCAACTTCACCCATAGCAAAAGGTATATTTTTACTAAAGTCAAGTAGTTACGGTGTAAACAAAGCCATATCTGAATATTCCCACAAAAAACCCTTTTGCCAGTCCCCCACCTGTCATCCTATTAATGTCCAATGAGGTTTGAATTAGGTGTTTTGATAACAGTTCTAAAGTTTGACATATCTTTGGTGGGTGTTTGCATTCCATTCCCATCCTTGGATCCTTGGATCATTCAACCATTGACTCTGGTTGGAACTTTTGGTTCCTGTCATCCCACTCCCTATATCCCCCCCCAATATGCCACCATCCCCCATCAAAGCAAAACAGGGCTGAAGCAGATCTGATAGTTCAGGTTATGGATCATAGGAGTCCAACCTATATCAGGTAAATAATATAGTTTCAGAAAACCAATACACAAATAAGAATCTCAGTTTAATATTGAGATGAACTGAAAAACAAATCAAAGATAGAGCAAACATACAAGCTCCTTCCTCATTGGTCATTTCCATCGAGACAACAAAGATAGCAATTGCACTGACCACCAGGAGGCATACAGTTATCAGTCTTATTCCACTGAGACTCCTCAGACATGGATAGCCAGATGGTTTTTGCGTGGTTCAAACCCTCCGTCAGGAATTGAACTCATGGAGCACTGCATTGTAGGATAGTCATCTTAAATATACAATGTATTAGTTTTAGGAGCTATCCAGATCTTGCAACTAGCAATTATGGGACAGGTTATATAAAATCTGATCATAATGCTACATACAGTCTAATTTCTATTAAACTCTCAGAACACAAACATATAGATATGAAATTATGTCATGTCCAATGTATGGGATTCTACATACTTTTCCTTTTATAAAGTGAATAGAGATGTTTCTATTTTTATAGTGTAGCTATCTTAACTGCTAGCTAGGTAGATCATATTCAAGAACTAATCATGTTTAGTACACGCTATCAAAGAACCACATTAATAATAGGCAAAGTGGTGGCAATTTCCAAGAAAACTCTGAAACATGGGAAGGAAATCAGACTAGACTCTTCAATCATCCTAAGTACTAGTTGGCTTCACAGTTGTGTAGTTGTACTAAGACACATTTTATTTTGTTTAGGCTTAGTACATTGTGTGAACCCATCTACTGTGTGCTTTTAAAGCATGGCTTAACTTTATCTATGAACCCAATGGCTGAGGTGGTTAGGGTTGGGTTAGTATTTATATGGCTCTTTAATCATGGGCCAATGGCTTTTCTTAGGAAAAAAACCCCAATCCTTTTCCTTGCTGACTGAACCTGAAAACCAGTCTAAGTTTAGATGTTATACTTATCCACAGAAAAGTCACAAATTGTATATGTAGAGTTAAGGGAAACTTTAGAGATAAAATGACCATATGTATGTTTTCATAAAACAACCGAGGTAGCTTAGCTTGTTGAAACAATGCCTATTGTGATTTGAAAATCATGGCAGAAGCAAACTATAACACTGCAGACAAAATATACCAGCTGATACAATCCTTAGAACCCATCAGCTCCCTACCTATTTTATAAAAAATTCCTCTGATGAAAAAAAAAAATAAAGGAATGGGAACTTAATATATCACAAAGTTGAGCACCATCCTCAGAAAAATCTTGTATTTCTAGTATTGCCTTTCTACCCCACATAAAACCTAGCGGTGTTTTTGGAAACAAAATGGTAATGTTGCTGTAGTGAAGTGTTTTGCTGTCTTCTAGTACACAGATGTTTTATAATTGGCCACACCTATCATGTCATTTATTGTAATCCTATAATATAGCTATCTTGGGTGTGTGCTCATAATATACTCTCAAAATTTCAAATGCATTCATTTGCCCTTGGGAACTTCTAGCTTAAGGCTGTGTGTGAATCCAGCCACTATTTTGCATAATAACAAATGCTAATAGTGTATAGTGTGTTTCAGAATAAGACTACAAGAAATAAGATGAGAATGGTGAAACAGGAAGCTAGGATAAATGCACCAGCAGGGCTACAATTAAATATCCTGACTTACCTAACAGGTTTCAGGTTGAGACAGGTATATAGAGATCAGCAGTTCTTCTTACTAGTTATAAGCTGGGTTTAGTACATAATATTCTTAAATATTGCCCCGGATTCTACTTAAGAATTGACCTAAGTAGATGTTCTACAATAGATTTTGCTTTTCTTCAATTGCTATGCATGCCAGGAACTTCTGGGATAGTTAAACACCAAACACAAGCAGGTGCAAATGCATTTCCCTCCATTTATCTAAGAACTTCAGTGCTGATGCACATGTATCTATGCCCCTGGGTTCCTTCTCTCATCTTTGCCAGAGAGACTTATGCAAGCATCTTCCATTAAGGCTAATGGGCACTGCTTATCTAAAGCTCCTGGCCTCTGAGAGCTCTCTTTATTGACAGTTTTTTTTTTTTTTAAAAGAATAATACCCCCTTAGGACAACTAACAGAGAGAAATTTGAAAGCACAATGTCTGTTTGGGAGAACTGCAATGTGGAGACAAAACAGACTGGCAGAGAGGACAACAAAGAACAGTTTTCAATGTTACAGCCTTTGTGTTAAGACATGGAGAGAAAGTAATTCAAATCAATAAACCAAAAACATGAAATCCACATTGTGTCCTATGCTAGTGTGGGGATGTATCCTGAAATCATCAAATTGGAAAGGGACTTTGTGTTAGGTCCCTAATGTAACCACCCAGTGAGGCAAAACAAAACAAAACAAAACCCCTAAATATAGTACCTCTCAAAAGTGACTAACCACCTGTCTATTAAAAAAGATTTAGTTTTTTCATCTCATTCCAAGAAGGTGTTGGAATAAAGAAAATTATCCTTTAATGCTGATCTAGTTAAGAACAACTATGCTTGTCTTATTCATAGGTAAGGAATTATATGTTGGCAACATTATGGGGTTTCAAAGAAAATGATAATGCCAGGGCATGTTTGCACTGTGGCTAAATGCAAGTTGGAAAGACCAAGAAACAATAGCACTGTGGTGAAAGATATAATAGATGTTTTCATGGTCAGTACTAAAAACATCTCGCCTAAACTTCTCCAAAAACCTTCACATTCTGACAAAATTACCCTGGAACTAATATTGTTGTTAGGTACTTAAGGTCCATTTGAATTTAATAGGGCTTAGATACACAGATATAATTGAACATTTAAGCTACAGTGTTAATATAAATGGAAACAAACCAAATGAAAACACGCCAACTATTAAAGAATAGATGCATCCTTTAATTAATAATAATAATGAAAGAAATAACAAAACAGTATGTTTTTTCTAATTTTAGAACTCATTGCAGGGCAGTTCATTTTAGATTTCTGGGAATAGGGAGAATCACTAAAAGTGTTAAAGGCTTTGAGAATCCTTCTTGGGTTTACCTAGCATTAACCACAAAAAAGCATCGGGGAACAAACTATGGAACAAACTAATTCAGTATTGATAGAATTTGCTATTGATACCTTTTTATATTTAATCATGGCTAGATTGTAATGTCTTAAACCTATATGTATAGATGTTTCTGATTGCAGTGTGTCTCCTCTATGTATCTAACCATTACTCCATTTATTTATGAAACCATTATGTCAAATACATGACTCAGACTTGTGCAAAGAACTAGGACTTTGAGGCTAGCAGGTCAATGTGATCTCTGTCAGGATGTTGTTCCAGAGGCAGATTCCAGGTTCTTCTTCTGGGGGCCCCAGCAACTCTTGTTAACCTATGGCAGAGATGTCAAACTTGATTTCATTGAGGGCAACATCAAGGTAGTGTTTGACTTCGGGGGGTTGGGGTGGGTGTGGCCAAAGTAGGCATTGGTCAGCTTGACGTCACTCATGTCAGGGGTGCCTGTGCCGGCCCGAATGCTCTGCCAGCAAAAACAGGCTTCCGAGCTCCATTTTTGGCTGCCACGTCCTCCTACAACCTCTGCCAGTGAAAACGGAGGTTGCAGGAGGCCGTGGCAGCCAAAAATGGAGCTCAGGAGCCCATTTTCACTGGCAGAAGCACTATGGGATGGTCCTTCGCTGTTTCTAGAACAGCCCCAGATCTAAGTACTCCCTGGGCCAGATCTGGCCCCTGGGCCTTGGGTTTGACATTCCTGGCCTATGGTATCTGGATCAGATAGAATGAATAGACTGAAAGTGGGCCACATAATCTGCTTCTTCCAAAGGAACTGCAGAGCAACCACATTTTCTACCACCTTCCCAAAATAGGGAGTTGGAAACTAGATAAATGTTGTCCAGCAATGGCCTCTTGTGGAGAGTTACACCATTGCTTTCTTAAGAGATGGTAGGATGACCTCCTGTCTCAAAGAGGACATTTTTAGCTTGTTTCACCACTATTCAATCATCAGATTCATCCAACATGTGCCTAATAGATGGTCTTGTATATGAAACCAAACAAACTACATTGTGGTCTAATGCATTATATCTAGAATCCAACCCAACTTTTTGCTCATTTACTTTTTCTTTTCAAAAAGCATTTAAACCTTTTCACAACAGTGTGCAAAACCCAGGAAGCACCAATGCCTTTGAGAAATCATTGTGATGAATTACCTAGCCTTAATTGTGTCAGGGCCTTTGGATATGAAACTGTCATCACTTGGCTTCTACTATATGTATTTATTTTCTGAATGGTAAAGGAATAAATGGAAGAACTGTATGTATAGTATCAGTGGTGGGTTCCTCACGGTTCGGTCCGGTTCAGCCGAGCCGGTAGCAGTGACGATATGACGTCACTGAACTGGTTCTCCCCCGCACCCCCCACCCCCCCACGTTATTCTTACCTTTTATTTATTTATTTTATTTATTTATTTATTAATCAAATTTCTATACCGCCCTACTCCCGGAGGACTCAGGGCGGTGAACAGCCAAGATAAAATACAGATAATACAAATATTAAAAATCCCTTAAAATTATTAAATATTTTGGCCGAAACACAGATTAAAACACCCAATTTATAAAATCAAACGAATTAAAAATTTAAAAGAGGAGAGTTAGGCCAGGCCAGCCTGCTGAAATAAAAAAGTTTTGAGAGCACGACGAAACATGCGCAGGTCCGGGATCCTCCGTATCTCTGGGGGGAGCTCGTTCCAGATGGTAGGTGCCCCCACAGAGAAGGCTCTCCCCCTGGGGGCCGCCAGTCAACACTGTTTGGCCGACGGCACCCTGAGAAGCCCCTCACGGTGCCACCCCCAATCTATTGCTGCCTCCTGAGTCCCAGCTGATGACTAGAGGGAAAAAAACTGTTTAAACTCTTGCCGCGGGGCTACAAAGGGCCGTCCTACAGCTGATCAGTGTTAAAAGCAAACAAATGAGTCGGGTCGTAAGTGTGAGGACTGGTCGTAAGTGCGAGGACCCTGCAGAAATGACTCTGACCAGCTAGCCACGCCCACCTAGTCACATGACCTCCAAGCCACACCCACAAAATAAGCCATGCCCACAGAACCGGTAGTAAAAAAATTTAGAACCCACCCCTGTATAGTATGCTTATATATATATTACATTAGAATTTTAGCATATATTTGTGCAAATATGGGAAGGAATCTTGATTGATTGGCAGTTTGAGCTGTCATCTATACAGGAACTTGTATGTACCAGCTATGCAAGTATAATCTGTTCTTTTATTGGACAGCAATCACTGCTTATTCATATTGTGATTGTTGCGATATTTTCAGGATCAGACTCAATAAATTATTTAAGAATTAAGAGTTCAAATATATCTCTCTTTATTTACATAAGGCATTCTATATTCACTGAATATACACAGATAGAAGCACAGAATGAACGTATGCAGCTCCTTATATATACAATGGGTGGAGCTAAGTATGGGAGTGGTAAAGTATGAATACATTAAGAAGTGAAGAATAAGTTAACCCCTGACACACTGTTCATGTATTATTTACATAATGGAGAATAAGGCATTTACTTGTGACAAATCCCCCTCTAAATGCCGATTCGATATATTACAACAATTACATTCAGATTCAGAACAATATAAGACATGTAACTTAGAAGTCAAGTATTTATGTTGCTTAGATGGCAAAGGCTTTGTTAATATGTCAGCTATTTGCTCCGATGTTTCGCAATGAACTGCTTTGATAAATCCATCCTGAGACAACTGTCTCACGTGTTTAAATTTTATATCTATATGTCTGGATCTTTGTCCAATAGCATCAGATCTAGATATTTCGATAGCAGCTTTGTTATCTTCATGCATGATAAAAGGCAAAATGGTTTTTTTCCAAATGTCAGAGAGTAAATCATTGAACCATACAAGGTTATTTGCTGCCTTAGATAGACAAACATATTCTGCCTCTGTTGTTGAGGTGGCTACTAAATCTTGTTTGCCAGTATACCAGTAAACTGGACAGTCATTAAGAAAGAATATATAACCAGATGTGCTTTTTCTACATGAGGTATCTCCAGCCCAATCCGCATCGGCGTAACATGTGAGGATGGGCTTTTTGACATTATTAGGTTCCAACAATAAACAGAAGTCTAAACTATTTTTCAAGTACCTTAATATCCTTTTGACAGCTTCCCAATGGTATAGTGATGGTTTGCTGACATGTCTGGACAATAAATTGAGAGGCAAAGCAATATCAGGCCTAGTCCAATTGGAGATGTAAAGAAGTGAACCTATGACAGACCTGTAAAATGTATTATCTTTGAATTCAGGAGATGATTCTTCTGTATTCTTCAAAAAATCAGTTTGCATGGGAGTGTCACAGGGCTTAGCGTTACTTAAATTACATTTATTCAAGAGCTCTATGATTTTGTCCCTTTGAGAGAGTTTGAATCCTCTTCTGGTTTTACTGATTTGAACACCAAGATACTTATTTACTTTACCCAAAGATTTCAATGAAAAATGTTCATTCAGTTTTGTTACAAATGCCTCTTTCCTTTCTTTATGTTTACCTATGTATAAAATGTCATCCACATAGATTAGTACAAATTCTAGGGAATTATTATCTTTTTTAACAAAGAAGCAATTGTCAGCAGTAGTGGCATTGAAATTCATAGTTTTGAGAACTTTTACTAAACAATCATACCATTGTTTACCAGATTGTTTCAGCCCGTATAAACTTTTATTTAATAACCAAGTCTCATTTTTGTTTGTGTATTGACTGTGGGGTGCTCTTACATATATTTCTTTATCTAACTTTGCGTGTAGGTACGCAGTCTGTATGTCGTATTGAAACACATCGAGGTTGAGTGCTGATGCTATAACCAGAGCTGTTTTGACACTCTCTGTTCTTACTGTGGGGGAGTATGTGTCTGTATAATCCTCGGGATATTTCTGTGCATAACCTTGTGCAACTAATCTAGCTTTGTATAGAGTATTGCCTCCTTCTAAATTCTTAATTTTATATATCCACCTAGTGCCAATGATAGTTTTGTCCTTTGGTGCAACTGTAGGGGTGAACACATTTAGCCCTCGTAAACTATCCATCTCTTTAGTCATGGCTGCTTCCCATTTTTTCTTTTCTTCAGGAGGAAGTTTTAACACTTCCTCATATGTGTTAGGTATTGATGACTCTCCATCCATATACATTACATAATCTTTGTATTTGTTTGGCATTTGATTTCTGCTACTTCTGATTGTTTTTTCTGGTTTACTATCATTGTCATGTAAATACCTTGCTTCTTTTTTAGTTAATGAATCTGTCTTTATTTTATGTTGATTGTTTGTCCATGTTTTAATTTTATTTTTATGTGTATTGTTACTGTGCTCTTCTCTAATTCTTTTTTCTTGGAGTTTGGTATCTGGATTGGTGTTTGGGAATATTTCATTAAGATGTATTTTAGACCAGTTGGCCTGTTCATGGAACACAGCTGTTCTGGAGACTATAAATTTATTATTATTATCGATAAATCTGTATCCTTTTGTACCTGTCTCGTACCCCATGAATCTAAGTCTCCTGGATACGTTCTCACCTTTGCGCCTTAGTTGTTTAGGTATGTGTACGTCTGCAGTGACTCCAAATATGTGCATGTGTGTTAATTTTGGTTTCCTATTATACATCACTTCGTATGGTGTCTTATTTACAATGCTGGACCAAGTTCTATTTTGTGTGTAATTAGAGTATTGTAGGGCTTCTGACCAGAATTGTTTACCTAAGCCAGCATCTTCTAAAGTGCATCTAATCATGGTTTGTAATGTTGAGTTCTTTCTCTCTACCACTCCGTTCTGGAATGCAGAAAATGGGCTAGATGTGTAATGTAACATTCCTCTGTCCTTTAGCCATTGGGAGAATTCTTTAGACATGAATTCACATCCCCTATCTGTCATGATTTGTTTTATTTTAATATTGTGTTGTGTCTCTATACGTTTGTAAAACTCTTTAAATTTCTGAAAAGTTTCATCCTTATGTTTTAATGTGTAAACAAATCCATAACGACTATAATCATCCACAATTGTTAGAAAGTAACGTTTTTTATAAGTAATTGATGGTGTTAGTGGACCAACTAGGTCCATATGTACCAAATCAAAAATTTTGTTGGTTGATCTCGTTGACTTTCTAGGTCTGGGACTAGTTTTGAGCTTTGTAGATTTACATACTGAGCATTCCAAATAGTTTTCACAATTTTTTATTTTAACACCTTCTGCATGTTCAGTCATCTTTTGTACTACAGGAAAACTGGCATGTCCTAATTTCCTATGTAAGACATGAGCACACTCATCATGAATTGGTTTACCTATCTTAGGTTTTTTTTCATTGTGTGTATCTTTGTGATTATGGGTTACCTCACGTTCCTCATTGTCACTGTTACTATTGTCTCCATTATCTATTTCATTGTCATTTTCCATATTTGAATCAATGTTGTGTAACAATTCCTCCTTTGTCATTAAGTAAGGTAGACCTCCTTTGATTATTACTGTACTTATGTTTATTTTGTTTTTCTCTAATGTTGCTTTTCCTTTTGAGAACACAATGTTAATGTCAGAATCTCTGCTTAGTTTTATGGCACTAACTATGTTATGAGGAATTTCAGGTATTAGTAATACCCCCTCTATTTTTCCTAGGCCAGGTAAGATTACATTCCCTCTACCTATAACTTGAACTTTTTCTTGGTTAGCTACTTTGATTACAAATTTATCTTCTACAAATGAAGATAATATATTTTTATTATTAGTAGTGTGATTAGTTGCTCCAGAATCAATAAGCCAATTATTGTTCTCTGGTTGTGGTGTGTTAATGTTATCATGTTTGTTTAGCCCATTCAGTGAGCCAGATTTTCTATCCTTTGAATTATCTCTGCCCCCTCTATGTTCTCTATAGTTGGGTGGACTTCTATACCTAAGTCTATCAATGGAAGACTGTCTGTTGTTGTACCTATTTCTATATTCTGACCTATGTCTTTCTTTTTGAATTTTGGGACAATCCCTCCTATTATGTTCTTTGGACCCACAATTGTGGCACCTAAATGTTTCATGATATCTTTCTTGAAATGCTACCCTTTTATATTGTTTGTGTTCTATTTGGTTGTTATAACGACTTCTCCTTGAATTGTCTTCAGCTATTAACTTATTGGATAGACTTTCTATGGATAAGTATCCTAGATTGATTGTGTCTAAGTGTGAAATATAATTATCCCATGATGGGTCAAGTGAATTGATGATAACACTTTTCATCGTTTGATCTGAAATCACCTCCCCCCTTAAATGCAGTTCTGCTCTAATCTTGTTTAAAGATATTAAATGTTCACTTATGGTAACCCCTGGCTTTATCCTAGAAGAGAAGAAATCTTTAGACATTCTTGTGGTAGTGGCTACGCTTTCACTGTGAAACAAATTAAACATGCATTGAATAATTTCTGAGACAGTCAGATTTTGCTTAATACTGTGATATATGGCGGGAGACACACTGGAAATTAATAAGAAAAATGCTCTATGATGTAAGCAATCTAACTTTAGAGTCCAAGGTCTTTTTGGGGGGTTAGTAATAAAAAACATTAAGTTTTCTTTCATAAAGACAACCTGGAGCTGCTGATACCATTCTTGAAAATTAATGCCATCTATTCTCAGCTTTGGGAAGTCACTGGGTAAATTCCGAACATTGTTGGGTCCATTACTTACAACCGGGGGTAGTCCGTGGTCTTGCAAATGTCGAAAATTGCAAAACGGCGTGGGGATGCTCGCAACGAGTCTGCATGGTTCTCTCTGCATCTCATGTCTTCCTGGGTTGTCTGCGTAGTCCCGCGCATGCGCGTTGCTCATTTTGTTCCTGGAGTCATCGTGAGAGGTTCTCGCTGCTGCAGCTCCCTCGCTTCGTTCTTCTTCCGATGAATCAGTCTCCGGCTCGATCTTGGGAGTCCTGGTGATAGCGGGCGCTCGTCTTTGATAGCGGTCCTTGGATCAGTCTGCGGTGTGGGGTGGTATCTGCAGGGCTCTCTGGGTTCAGGTGTCAGTGCTTTCGCCGTCTGGATAGTAGCGGGTAGATTTTGAGGCGTTGGCTCGCTTGCTTGCTTTTTTGTTGATTTTTTAGTAATCTTCAGTTTCGGTCCAAATGCAGCAAAAAGCGTTTTCATTGCTGACTTTATTTGCATGTCTATCGAATCTTCTTCGTTCTCTGTTTCTGATTCTTCTGAGGTATATACTTTTTCTTTTTCATTTTTCGTATCGAGTAAGGCTTTTCGCGCCAGACATTTTGAATCCTGCTTTCTGATTGGCTCTGCTTCGCTCATCTTGGGAATCTGTTGAAACCAAGATGGCTGCCATTCGAAATTTTGTGCGGGATTGTTGGTTTTCTTCTTCGCTGCATTTTTATCTGTAAGCATATCACTTACTATTTTTGAGTCTTTTGGTTTTTCAGTAGCGATGTGCTTCTCTCTCGCTGCTCCGTTGTTTTTTAGTATATTTTGGAGGTCCGCGACAAGACTTTCATCGCACTTTTGGCTTTTTAAGAGTTTTAGTATCTCTGACCTGAGTTCGTTGTTTTCTATTTTGTTTTCTTCTTGGTCATCATCTTCATTTATTATTTCTTCGTCTTCTGTGGTGTATTCTTCAGATTCTCTCGAAATTGCATTTGTGGACTCATCTATTATTTCTTGATCCGCTTCCATTTCTTTGCTGTATGCCCTGGTGTTGGGCCTATCTCTTTTAGACATGTTTAAGTTTTTATTGAGTCAATTCAACCATCCTCTGCTACCAGATTGTTGCGATATTTTCAGGATCAGACTCAATAAATTATTTAAGAATTAAGAGTTCAAATATATCTCTCTTTATTTACATAAGGCATTCTATATTCACTGAATATACACAGATAGAAGCACAGAATGAACGTATGCAGCTCCTTATATATACAATGGGTGGAGCTAAGTATGGGAGTGGTAAAGTATGAATACATTAAGAAGTGAAGAATAAGTTAACCCCTGACACACTGTTCATGTATTATTTACATAATGGAGAATAAGGCATTTACTTGTGACAGTGATGTACATGTGGAAGTCACTTGCAAATAGACCATCCTTTACTTGGGCCATCTAGCTATTATAAATCCAGAATTTTCCCATACCCCATCCTACTTTGAAATATCTGCACAGTACTACAGCCCATAAATGACAGAGATGATTCAGCTATGAAGTCAAGAACATCAATGTTATTATCACTCATTCATAGATGTATTTTATAATGGAACTATCTGACAATGAGAAATTTATGACAATTTCTGAATGAACTGTTCATTTACAGAACAGGTCAATACCTTTCGTCTTTGTTGTTAAAAAATCTTTGGGTAATTTAATCCATGGAAAACATTACTAGAATATACACACAGTCAACTTGTAGAACAGGGGTGTCAAACTCAAGACCCAGGGGCTGGATCCGGCCTGCACGGTGCTTAGATCTGGCCCATGGGGCTGCCCTGGAAACAATAACGGACTGGTCCGCGGTGCCTCTGCCAGTGAAAATGGAACTTGTGAGGGCCATGGGCAGCCCTCCCAAACTCTGTTTTCACTGGCAGAGGGTTGCAGGAAGCCCGTTTTTGCTGGTAGAGCACTCGGACCTCCACAGGTGCCCCCAACATGAGTGACGTCGAGATGGCCACACCCCCAGGCACGTCCCCACCTTCCCACAGTCAAACACAACCCTGATACTGCCCTCAATGAAATCGACATTGCTTACAGCTTCTACATTCCTGTATAGAAGCTGTAAGCTTTTGATAAATAATAATGGCTGCAAAGAGAAATGCATGGAAATGTATTATTTAATTTGTTAGTATTTATTTGTTCTGTCATTTGTATTCTCCAAAAATAACAAAATGGGTTAACTAAACAGCATACATGGAACCAATGTGAAAAAACTGGGCCTGTAACAGGGGTGGGTTTCACTTACCTTTGCTACCGGTTTGCTTGCACGTGTGCTTACTTCGCTTGTGTGCGTGCCACTTCTGCACATGTGCAGAAGCTTTTGTGCATGCACAGATTGTACTTGATGATATCCAGGTGGGTGGGCGAAGCCTCCCACCACTGCTGCTACTGGTTCGCCCAAACCAGGGTGAACTGGTAGCAATCTACCACTGGCCTGTAACCTCACAGTTTAAAAGATATGATGTAAACATAAAAAAGGAATTGAGATAAAAAGTTGTTTTAAATATAGTTTAGAGAAAGGAAAAATTGGATGGATACTACGAAGGAGCTTGAAGAGGTAACTGTGTGTGTCTGAAAGTTCTATGTATTGTTCAATTACTTAGTTCGAAATAAAGGCCAAATATTTGAAACAAATATTTAAATAAATATTCATAAATAAAAGTCAACCTATTTTGAAAAGCACCAAAGATAATACAACTTTTAAATTTTAACTTGCTTTACTGTACATTAAAAAATAAAATAAAAGACAGGAAGAAAGGCTAGAGAATAAAAGAAAATGATGCATATGGAAAATAGTTTAGTTTAGTTTAGTTTAGTTTTATTTGATTTGTATACCGCCCTACTCCCGAAGGACTCAGGGCGGTGAACAGCCACAGGATAAAAAACATAAATACAAAATTTAAAACTGAATAAAATCGAATTAAACAATTTGGCCGAAGACAAATTTAAAACACCCCAATAAATTAAAAATGAATTAAAATTTACGTTTTAAAAAGGGAAAAAAGGAAACAGTTAGGCCAGGCCAGCCCGATGGAATAAACAGGTCTTGAGAGCGTGGCGGAAGGTGCGTAGATCCGGGATCTTCCATATCTCCGGGGGGAGCTCATTCCAGATAGTAGGTGCCCCCACAGAGAAGGCTCTCCCCCTGGGGGCCAACAGTCGACATTGTTTGGCCGACGGCACCTGGAGGAGCCCCTCTCTATGAGAGCGTACCGGCTGGTGGGAGGCTACTGGTGGCAGCAGGCGGTCCCGTAAGTAACCAGGTCCTAAGCCATGGAGTGCTCTAAAGGTGGTAACCAAGACCTTGAAGCGCACACGGAGGACCACCAGGAGCCAGTGCAGCTCGCGCAGGAGAGGTGTTACATGGGAACGCCATGTCGCTCCCATAACCGCCTGCGTGGCCGCTCTCTGCACCAGTTGGAGCCTCCGGGTGCACCTCAAGGGGAGCCCCATGTAGAGAGCATTGCAGTAGTCTAGGCGGGAAGTGACGAGGGCATGAGTGACCGTGCATAGGGAGTCCCGATCCAGAAAGTCAAATAGTCAGTTTCTAAATAAAGCATTAAACTCTGGTTATTAATAAATCTTTCCATTATGCTGATAGTTTATAAGCAGAGAGCAAAAATATCAGATTAAAATCATACATCAAGAAACTGCATGGACAGAGAAATGCATGTGGATTGTGGATTGTCTAATCTTGTTCTAGAAGCTCACATTCATTTGACCTCTTCTCTCCTCTTCTTCTCCCCTCTCCTTCCTATTCCTCTCCTCTCCTCCTCCTTCTCCTCCTCTCTTCTCCTCAACGCTCTCCTTCTCCTCCTCTCTTCTCCTCTCACTCCTCCTCCTCCTCCTCCTCCTCCTCCTCCTCCTCCTCCTTCTCTCCTGTCCTGTCCTTACATGCATCATTGAGCAATTGTGGTACTCAAAGACAGTAAGTGCGTATCCAATGTTCTGCTTGGCATTGTAAAAAAGACACAGGAAGTCATAACAAAGTTATAGAAGACAAATTATCCTTAAGTATAAAATTAAGATGGCATTTTGGGAGTCATTTCTTGTGCTGCTTGTCAAAATCTGTTAGCTATTTTGTGCGAAGTTTGAGTGCATTATTTTCAAATTCGGTACATAATTAAAAACTCTTCATCTATATTGTATATATGAACATTTATATGTTTGTGTGTGTACTATTATACACATATAGTATACTCAAATATGCACAGACTGGGTAAGTCTGTAGTAACATTATACTTTGAAAGAAAATCTATGTCATGTTCAGTCACCTGGGAACAACAGACGGCATGTGTTCATTTATCTAATTTGATACCTACAGCTACATATTCCCAGGACAGAAGACATGCTATAATGGAGTAAATTGAGCTGTTCAATTCAAGGCCAGATCTTACTGGTGAAGGCTTTTCCTACACAGCATTATTTTTTATAATTTTGCATAAATCAATGACACTTAAATAATATACTTTTGTGACTCGACTATGAAATAAAGCTGTAGATGAGAAAAGAGGTAGGTTGTACAGTGTTACGAGGTTATGATTTTTGTTTGTTCATTAATAAAATAGTGAAAATTACTTTGAGAATGTAAAAACGTTGGACACATGTCAGTGTGAAAATGAAATAAAGACCAAAGTAAGAATAACATGTATTGTTATAACCTATGTAAGAAGTAGACGCTAAACTTAAGTAACTTTACAGGGAGTTTAGGATGCTCGGTAAAGGAAGTATTCAAAATTGAAGTAAGGACAAATCCATAAAACAAGTCTTTGAAATATGATAGGTCACTTAATGAACATTCAAAATTGTGGCAGACTCTTCCAAATTACATATGACTCTGTTTCAAAGTTACGATGGTTGCAGCATCCCAAGGTCATTCAATCTTACAACCAACCATAGGGATGCTGTGGTGCCCCCTGCCCCTCTCCCCCCACTCTACCATGTGAGGACCCTACAGCATTCGGGCCTGCTCCCCATGCTTCCTGGAAGCAGCCATCATTTTCAACATTCTGGCAATTTCTTATGGAAATGGTGCCTGTTTTGGGGGTTTTCTATTCAGATCAGCTGACCATGAGTTCTTGCTAGGCTTTGGGAAGCCAGCCCCTGCATTTTTTTAAAAAATGTTTTCTTTATTTAAGAAATATTGTTTTCTGGGGAAAGGGAGAGAATTTAAGCAAGGGAAATGCTTTAGGATTTAGGAAAGGTTTCTGTCTGGACGCTGCTGCCTTTGTATGAAAGGACCTTAGCAAAAGCCAGGAAAACATTTGCAGTCTTCCAACGGTCAGATGATTGGGGCAGATAGCTCTGAAAGGCTGGGAACTGGTCCTTGTTTTGTCCCAGGACAACCTTGGCAGAAAAAAAGGGCAGTAGCAGAACCAGGAAAGGCTGGTGTGCCCAGTGTTTTCCTTCCCCATTGTTTTACATTGTTGTAAAACTGTCAGCTGTGCAGTGTGCATGCATGTGAGCCATTGGGAGGTATTGTGAAAGAAGAACAAGGTCCTTTTCCGTAAGCCATGTTCCTCCTTCCCTTTCAGAAGCAAACATCATTTTGAAGGACCCACAGTTAATTACAGCTACTCTGAAAATGGTACTTGCTTCCAGGCTGCAGTCATGTGGTCTAGGGACACTAAGGGACAGAGCACTTGGTCCCATTCCCAATTCAATGGAGCTTTCAGGACTACATTAAAAGGTAAGTCAGCAATTGGTGGGAAGGAAAATATGGGACCCAAAAAGGCAGGAAGCAGAACATGGGTTATTTCAGGGGCTGGAGGAGGTCCAAGGCAGATAGGCTTGTGCCTGCACTAGGCCTCCCAGGATGTCCTCCACCCTTGAGCCACCCTATGCTCCACTTAATGATCAACAAGTTCCTTTAATGATTGCATGGGGGACAGCAGGATGATTGGTTGTTACTTGAGATCCTTCTTTTAATATTTGTCTTGATGTAATGGGCAGGGTCCATTGTAGTCATAACTCAAGGACTATCTAGAGATGGCAGCACCAACAGGCTATATATCTGTATCTCTTTGCTGCCAACTAGACGTTGAATGGTTTTCTACAACGCTGATCTGACATTTATAGATAAGCCCCCAAAAGAAATATTAACGATATTTATGAAGATATCTTTGTATCTTCACAAATATTTGTGATATTTGTACAGAATTTTGTAGGGAAATTGAAATGCAAGCTTTAGATTAATTTGATGGGTAGTATTAACTACTATCACTCATTAAAAGTGTGTTTGGCTTACACATTTCTCAATTCTGATTAGACTGATAATGTATTGGATTGACCTTTTCTGCAAACATCTTCACTACCCTTCAGAGATGTTCATTATTTGACAAGTTAGGAAAAATCAGTTTCCAAACTAGTCTCTGAAAAGTTTTCCAATCTTGAAAAAAAATCCAAATGTGGTCATGCTTATTTTTAATTCATTTAAAGAATTACTATACACCGTAACCTTATCACATTACAACCTTTTCCATTTTTAAACACAAAATTGTTTTTTTTTTCCATATCATTTTCATCAACTGTGAATCAAATGGACTGTGTACTAATAAAGGAGTATATTTGTAGTTTAGGGTTGAAATGAGAGGTCCTTGGTGCTCTCTGAGCTTGCTTGTTTTCTTGCAGACATTTCATTACTCTAACTATGTAATATCATCAGTGCTAGTCCTATCAATGCTAGGGTTGTGTACTTTTGGCAGGGAGGGGCTGGCATGATGGCAAAATACTGGAAGCACCTATAAGATGAATGCAGGCAAATTAGAAAAGTCTTTTATCTTACATAAGATACAGACCCATTATGTAAGGGGAGGAGAATTTATAAGATTTTTTATTATTCTTTTCAGCATCCAGCCAGAGTGGATTTTTTATATGTTTAATGATGTATATTTGGATCATTTTTTTTCTTTCTTTTTTACCTTTTATGTACACTTTGGTTTTTTGTTGTTGTTACTGTTGGATGTAATATATATATATATATATATATATATATATATATATATATATATATATATATATATATGTCTTTTTTCCTTTTTCGTAGGCTTTTATGTGCATATTCTTTCTAGCCAGGTTTTACCTACGTAAACTAAGTTGTTCTACAGCCCTGGTTCTGTGAAATCTCATTCACAAGTTTCTGGGCCTTTTTTCTGCTGACAAACTGCAACTCTGTGTTGCTCTCTGGGACACTCAGATAGCTATTTCTGCCTATTAAGGCGTCATCAGTGAGCCACACCAGTTTGTCAGCAGAAAAAAGGCCCAGAAACCTGTGAATGAGATTTCACAGAACCAGAGCTGTAGAACAACTTAGTTTACGTAGGTAAAACCTGGCTAGAAAGAATATGCACATAAAAGCCTACGAAAAAGGAAAAAAGACACATTGTACCTTTACAGGGAGGATATCTGAGAAGTGGGTGTGGCTCACTGATGACGCCTTAATAGGCAGAAATAGCTATCTGAGTCTCCCAGAGAGCAACACAGAGTTGCAGTTTGTCAGCAGAAAAAAGGCCCAGAAACTTGTGAATGAGATTTCACAGAACCAGGGCTGTAGAACAACTTAGTTTACTTAGGTAAAACCTGGCTAGAAAGAATATGCACATAAAAGCCTACGAAAAAGGAAAAAAGACACATTGTACCTTTACAGGGAGGATATCTGAGAAGTGGGTGTGGCTCACTGATGACGCCTTAATAGGCAGAAATAGCTATCTGAGTCTCCCAGAGAGCAACACGGAGTTGCAGTTTGTCAGCAGAAAAAAGGCCCAGAAACTTGTGAATGAGATTTCACAGAACCAGGGCTGTAGAACAACTTAGTTTACGTAGGTAAAACCTGGCTACAAAGAATATGCACATAAAAGCCTACGAAAAAGGAAAAAAGACACATTGTACCTTTACAGGGAGGATATATGAGAAGTGGGTGTGGCTCACTGATGACGCCTTAATAGGCAGAAATAGCTATCTGAGTCTCCCAGAGAGCAACACGGAGTTGCAGTTTGTCGGCAGAAAAAAGGCCCAGAAACTTGTGAATGAGATTTCACAGAACCAGGGCTGTAGAACAACTTAGTTTACGTAGGTAAAACCTGGCTAGAAAGAATATGAACATAAAAGCCTACAAAAAAGGAAAAAAGACACATTGTACCTTTACAGGGAGGATATATGAGAAGTGGGTGTGGCTCACTGATGACGCCTTAATAGGCAGAAATAGCTATCTGAGTCTCCCAGAGAGTAACACAGAGTTGCAGTTTGTCAGCAGAAAAAAGGCCCAGAAACTTGTGAATGAGATTTCACAGAACAAGGGCTGTAGAACAACTTAGTTTACGTAGGTAAAACCTGGCTAGAAAGAATATGCATATCTATCTATCTATCTATCTATCTATCTATCTATCTATCTATCTATCTATCTATCTATCTAATTAATATATATATATATATATATATATATATATATATATATATATATATATATGTAGGTCTTTGGTTATTCGGGTCTTCTTCCACGTAAAATTGGAAGTGTCTTGGCGACGTTTCGACGAAGTCTCATTCGTCATCTTCAGGCTGGTGTTCTTGGCTTCGTGCTTCCAGGAGCAATGTGAGATCGCAGCTGTCTCTTCCTTTTAACTGCTAGTGGGGGTGTGAGCTGATTGGGTGGGAACTTGGCTGTGCTCTGATTGGATGGGGGGTTGGTTGTGCTCTGATTGGCTGGGGGTGTGTTCTGTTTGGGTGGGGGCTTGGTTGTGCTCAGCTTAGTCTGAGTTGCAGGGGGATTTGAGCTGGTGAGCTGCGTTGTTGTTGTTTGGCTTCGTGTTTGTGGCCGTGCAAGCTCTTCATGGTGGGTGTCAGTCTGCTTCATGTATGGATTGGAGGGGTTTAAAGTGGCTAATGATGCAGCTGCGGTCTGGCTTCTGGTCCTTGGTCGTGGCTCATTATCAGTATCGACCAAGGACCAGAAGCCAGACCGCAGCTGCATCATTAGCCACTTTAAACCCCTCCAATCCATACATGAAGCAGACTGACACCCACCATGAAGAGCTCGCACGGCCACAAACACGAAGCCAAACAACAACAATGCAGCTCACCAGCTCAAATCCCCCTGCAACTCAGACTAAGCTGAGCACAACCAAGCCCCCACCCAAACAGAACACACCCCCAGCCAATCAGAGCACAACCAACCCCCCATCCAATCAGAGCACAGCCAAGTTCCCACCCAATCAGCTCACACCCCCACTAGCAGTTAAAAGGAAGAGACAGCTGCGATCTCACATTGCTCCTGGAACCACGAAGCCGAGAACCCAGCCTGAAGATGACGAATGAGACTTCGTCGAAACGTCGCCAAGACACTTCCAATTTTACGTGGGAGAAGACCCGAATAACCAAAGACATATATATATATATATATATATATATATATATATATATATATATATATATATATATATATATATATATCATCTGTCTTCTTAAGTTTTCGCGGGTGTGTATATGCAAAAAATTAAAATCTCAGGTATGTTTTCCCACATCATGTTAAATAAGTTAGTTAAAATGTTTAAAATTCTGGTTAAAATCCTATCTTAAAATCTTCTAAAAATCCTTACAGAGCACTCTGCAAGGTCCTTTAAAACCTTAGCTAAAATCCTACCAGTACCTTAAAAGTTTTTCTTATAGCAACGTTTCGACAGGCTCACAACCCTGTCATCTTCAGGCTCTTGTTTAGTTTAGAAGCTATGGGTGTATTGCGAGGTCGGAGCTGTCGCTTTTCTATGTTGACGCTGCTGACGTATGCTGGTTAGCCTGTAACTCTGTGTCCTGATTGTAGGACAGCAGTTTTTCTTCCTGCTTCCTCATCCTGGCTGTTTGGCTACATGTTACAGGCCTAACTTTCTCAGGTTCTCTATTATTATCTGTCTGCTGTAGAGGGGAAAGGATTCTGGTAGGCATCCCAGCACCCTTGATTGTTAGTTGAGATCTCAGCCTATCTTCTGGCTCAATCCTCTCTCTCTCCCTATTGCTAGCCACCGTCTGCAAAGAAGGAAGAATTCTGGCAGGCCTTACAACACCACTGGTTGCTTGTTGGAATCTCTGCCTCTCTTCTGATGTTAACACTCGAGTTTCTCTCAGTGCAGGTCCCCAAATACTTGATAACCTAGAGGCGTCGTCCTGTCTGTTCATATTCTGCAGCCTCTTTTCAATTTCGATGGCCTCCCTGATTATTCTTTTGTTGAGATGTTCCTCTTTCGCCACTGTTCTGGTTTTATTAAAATGAATATTGTGTCCCGTGGCCTTCATGTGTTGTACCAAAGAAGAAGTTTGCTCTTCTTTCCTCACTGCATTTTTATGTTCTTCTAAACGCACACTTATTCATCTATTTGTCTGTCCAATATAAGATGACTGACAGGAGGCACATGGAACTTTGTATATCCCCTGGTTTTCCAACTCAATTTTATCCTTAGGGTTTCTCACCATCATCGATATTTTTCTATCTGTATGGAACACTGTTTTTATTTTTTGTTTCCGTAATATCTTACTAATTTTGTCGGTGGTCCCTTTTATATAGGGGAGGATGGCAGTTCACATATTCTGTTCTTCTTCTTGGGTTTTGCTTCCAGGCAAGAGACAGTAGGACAGAGCAAACAGCTTCTAATCTGATCTCGAGATAGGGGATATAGTCACCAAGCCCTTGTCATGGTCTGATCACTCTCTCCTTTGTCTTGACCTTCGAACCGCTACACCCCGCCGCAGGGAGGCGGAGCCGGTAAGATGGTTCCGCCCCAGGCGCCTGATGGAACCTGACAGGTTCCAGATGGAGCTTGGGCCATTCCCTGAGGCTCTGGCACACGCCTCGACTGGAGACCTAGTGGCCACCTGGGATAGGGCGGCCGCTGGAGCTCTGGACCGGGTCGTGCCTTTGCGGCCTCTGACCCGGCACCGATCTCATTTAGCTCCTTGGTTCACTGAGGAGCTGAAGGAGTTGAAGCACTGGAAAAGACGCCTAGAGAGCAGTTGGAGGGCCAGTCTTTCTGAATCTGACCGGACACTGGTAAGATCTCATATTAGGAATTACCTAGTGGCGATAAAAGCAGCGAAATGTAGCTATTTTGCTGCTCTTATTGCGTCATCAGATAATCGCCCGGCCGCCCTGTTTAGGGTGACCCGCTCCCTGCTCCACCAGGAAGCGCGGGAGGACCCCTTGGAGGGTAGAGCCGAGGATTTTGTTCAGTATCTGTATGACAAAATCACTCAGATTCGGGAAGATCTGGACTCCGACTGGGTAGTCTCAGGGGGAGGGACGGGGGCAGGTCTTGAGAATGTTATCTGGGATGAGTTTGATCCTGTGACCCCTGAGGACGTGGACAGGATTCTGGGTAGACTGAACGCGACCACTTGTTTATTGGACCTGTGTCCCTCCTGGTTAGTGCTGGCTTCTCGGGAGGTGACACGAGGCTGGTTCCAGGGGATTATAAATGCTTCGTTGGGTGAGGGTGTCTTTCCTGCCGCCTTGAAAGAGGCGGTAGTGAGGCCTCTCCTCAAGAAGCCTTCCCTGGACCCGGCAATGTTGGTAAATTATCGTCCGGTCTCCAACCTTCGTTTTGTGGCGAAGGTTGTTGAGAGTGTGGTTGCGCAACAGCTCCCCCAGCACCTGGATGAAACGACGTATCTGGATCCGTTCCAGTCAGGCTTCAGGCCAGGGTACAGCACGGAAACGGCATTGGTCGCGTTGGTTGGTGATCTCTGGAGGGCTCGGGACAGGGGGTGCTCCTCTGTCCTGGTCCTGTTAGATCTCTCAGCGGCTTTTGATACCATCGACCATGGTATCATGCTGCACCGGTTGGAAGAGTTAGGGGTGGGAGGCACTGTGTTGCGGTGATTCTCCTCCTTTCTCTCTGACCGGTCACAGTCTGTGTTGACAGGGGGACAGAGGTCAACCCCGAGGCCCCTCATATGTGGGGTGCCGCAAGGGTCGGTCCTCTCGCCTCTCCTGTTCAACATTTATGTGAAGCCGCTGGGTGAGATCATCCGTGGTTTCGGGGTGGAGTACCATCAGTACGCTGACGACACCCAGCTGTACATCTCCACCCCGGATCACCCCAACGATGCCCTTGAAGTGATGTCGTACGGAGGCCGTACGGATCTGGATGGGGAGGAACAGGCTCAGGCTCAACCCATCCAAGACCGAGTGGCTGTGGTTTCCGACGTCCCGATATAGTCAGTTGATGCCATCACTGACTATTGGGGGCGAATCATTGGCCCCCACGGAGAGGGCTCGCAACTTGGGCGTCCTCCTGGATTCACGGCTGTCTTTAGAAGAGCACTTGACGGCCGTGACCGGGAGGATTTTTCATCAGGTTCGCCTGATTCGCCAGTTGCGTCCCTTTCTGGATCGGGACTCGTTACGCACGGTCACTCATGCCCTCGTCACCTCCCGCCTGGACTATTGTAATGCTCTCTACATGGGGCTCCCCTTGAGGAGCACCCGGAGGCTCCAACTGGCGCAGAGTGCGGCCGCGCGGGTGGTAATGGGAGCGACATGGCGCTCCCATGTAACACCTCTCCTGCGTGAGCTGCACTGGCTCCCGGTGGTCTTCCGGGTGCGCTTCAAGGTTTTGGTTACCACCTTTAAAGCGCTCCATGGCTTAGGGCCTGGTTATTTACGGGACCGCCTACTACCACCAATAGCCTCCCACCGACCAGTACGCTCTCATAGAGAGGGACTCCTCCGGGTGCCGTCAGCCAAACAATGTCGGCTGGCGACCCCTAGGGGGAGAGCCTTCTCTGTGGGGGCACCTACCATCTGGAATGGGCTCCCCCCAGAGATACGGAGGATCCCGGATCTGCGCACCTTCCACCGCGCTGTGAAGACCTTTTTATTCCATCAGGCGGGCTTGGCCTAATCTCTTCCCTTTTTAAATATGTAAATTTTAATTTGTTTTTAAATTATTGGGGTGTTTTAATTTGTCTGGGCCAAAATGATTTAATCTGATTTTATCTGGTTTTTTAAATTTTTTGTATCTATGTTATTTTATTGTCTGGCTGTTCACCGCCCTGAGTCCTTCGGGAGTAGGGCGGTATACAAATCAAATAAAACATAAACATAAAACAAACATAAATCAGATAAGAGCCTGAAGATGACAGGGTTGTGAGCCTGTCGAAACGTTGCTATAAGAAAAACTTTTAAGGTACTGGTAGGATTTTAGCTAAGGTTTTAAAGGACCTTGCAGAGTGCTCTGTAAGGACTTTTAGAAGATTTTAAGATAGGATTTTAACCAGAATTTTAAACATTTTAACTAACTTATTTAACATGACGCGGGAAAACACATTTTTTTTAAACATTTTATATATATATATATATATATATATATATATATATATATATATATATATATATATATATATATATATATATACATACACACACACACACACACACACACACACACACACACACATGAAAAAAGTATTAGCAAGGTCCAAGCTGCAATTGTCAATCAGATCCTGAAATGGTGGTTCCTGGCATCAGTTTAGTTTTCATTCTAAAACTTTTTTGCAAGGTAGGACATGTAAGTTAAGAAATACAAGATGGTCTCCTTGCTTTTTTTTTAGCATTGAGGAAATATATTGCTAAATAAAATATCAGAACTTCCACGGGATAAGTTGAAATGCAACAGTTAAAGAAAAGGGAGCTAGAGAATCACATAAAGTGTTCAGTAGCTTATAAAAAGGATAAACTGCATTAGTAACAGCTGCAGTATAATCTTTCAGATTATTTTCTTCCATTATTAAGGCTTCTCAGGAAAAAAAACTTTAAACTGTAGTTTCTTTCCATGTACACATTAAGTATGATCACATTCTTTAGCTCACACTAGTTTTTTTCTTTTTAGTGAAAAAACAATCCTGAAAACACTTTATGTCTTGAAAGAAATTAGTAATATAGAGAATTTGTGAATTTGTCTGGGTTGATCTGTGACAGAGAATCCATGTGATCTTAACAAATGGAACAAATTGTCCAACTACCATACCAGTTAAGAATGAATGTTCTTAGGGGGCTGTTACTGCCTTTCAATTGGAGTAGAAGGTAAACTGACCATACTTAGGATCTTAAATGAAGTATGTTCGTTTGCAGGTGATAAATTGCTATTGCCTTATGAGCAATTTGTCTGACTAATTAGATTTCATAAGAAATTTTCAAGGGAAGAAGACTGACTATTAGAAACTCAATTTGAGAACCTTCCTGAAATTATTTATTTATTAGATTTCTTGGCTGCCCATATCACCTTGAAGTGACTTTGGGCAGCTTGCAACATTAAAACACAACATTATGTATACATGTTATATTCTTCTTACTTTTGGAATGCTGAATATGTGTTTTTGAACACAGCAAGAACTAAATACTCAAAGAGAATTATATAAACACTTAAGTCAATAAGGACTTGTATAATGGATTAGACAAGATTATGGGGATACAGGTTGATGGGGATACATTTGTAACTTGACAAATGATCTTTGTCTTTATAAGTGATGGAAATTTCTAGTGTCAAGACAGAGATTTCTGTAAGTTCCGTGTATGAAAATATTTATGAGCCAGGGCTGGAAATAATCTTAAGTGCTTAAACTTGTTGCCTGCATAAAAAACAGTAAGAGTTTGTTATTATAAAATCATTATTTGCATTATTCTACAATATTTGCCAAAATTGTAGCTAAGCACTATTAAGTTGGTCTAGACACAAAAGAAAATGAATAAACTGGCACAGCATTTGCTCTTTATGTTGAATTTTCTACCATTTAACAATAAATTATTCCATGAATGCTACTTTCTCAGGTTTCCTGTATCTTCAGGTCTCTGCTGCGCATGAGCGGGGCCCGGGGCACATGTGGGGGGGGTGAGTGTGTATCCGTGGGGTGGGGCACACACAGGGGCCATGTGCGTTTGCACATGCAGGGTAGCAGGGTGAATGCAGGGCTCATCCATGGGGGCAGGGCGCATGCACAGGGGCTGCACATGCATTGCATTTTGTGGGTTCAGGGGCATGTGTGCATGAATTTGCACACGTGTGCTTTGGGCACTCCATTTGGAAAAGGTTAGCCATCACTGGTCTATCTGAAGAAAAGGTGAGGCACCAATTGAATGTTAGGAAACATTTCCTAATAGTACTAATAATTTAATTACTAGATTATTCTTCCTCCTCTTCTTCCTCCAGACTAGAAGAAACTAGGGTTGCTTTAATCCAAAATTTCTATGGAAAATAGGCTTGAGCTCAGGAATATAAATTGGACCTTACAGATCCATGATTCTATGACTGATAATGCAGACCAAGGAGGAAATGTGGAAAAAAGCCATTCCAAGTGTATTGGTTTGCAAAGGAATAATTATGGATAACTATTTGGTGGGTACTAAGAATGCTCCCTTTCATACTGTATTCCTTTTAAGCACACAAATGTGTGTGTGTGTGTGTGTTTACAAAATGATTCTGTAAAATAAATGCTGTTTATTTGGTATATGATTGCAATGGAACATATAAAACATCCCATTTATCGCTGTTTATTTGTATTTCTTTTTCCTTATATTTTAACTAGAAAAAATACCAAGAGATTCTCCAAGTCTTACTCTGGTTCCTTTGAGATATACAGAGGCTCAGAAGTAGAATGTTAATTTGAACATGCTTCCACACTCCTTACTTTTCAGTCTAAGGAAAAATAAATAGGCATACAGTATCTTCTTACAAACTACCTGTCATCAGAATTAATCAGAGTAGTATATTAAAATTGTTTATAAAATTATATTTCAATTTCAATGCCAAAATACTATATATTAATTTCACTTGCAAAGTATGTGGTTCCTGCAAATGCTCATTTTTTTATGTTCTGTCCCTTGGTATCAACAAAATTTAAATCTAATGAAAGTGCATTCTTTACTGCCTTACCATAAAGTTAGATACAGTACTTATTGTTTTACACTGAGACTACATTCTGTCAACTTTTCTTTTTGTTCTAACAGCAATAGCGATAGCACTTAGACTTATATACTGCTTCTATACTGAGGATTGTGCTTTACAATCCTCTCTAAACAATTTTCAGAGTTAGCATATTGTCCTGAACAATCTGGATCCTCATTTTACTGATCTCAGGAGGATGGCTGAGTCAACCTTGAGCCGCTCAGAATCAAACTTCTGGAGCAAGCAGTGAGTTAGCCTGCAGTATTGCATTCTAACCACTGTGCCACCACAGCTCTATTGTACTGCCTGAGAAAGTATTCAGAAGATCTCCAGCGTTTGAAGGATTGATTGATTGACTTTCTTTGCTGGCTATCTTGCTGCAAGATGACTCTAGGTGGCTTTAGCCTGCTGCAACTTTTTTTGTAAATCCTGAAAAATATATTGCCTTAATTTTATTTTATTCATGTTATTCTAAAAGTTGTGTCTTATTTTCCCCAGTATTCCTGGTAGCAAGTTCATATGACATCTTTCATCAAATGACTTATCTCAGTCCCATCCTATCAGAAAAGCAAGAATGATTGTCAATAGTAACTACAGGAATATAGACTTTTATTTACTCTCTTCTACTGAATACTGTATATAGTGAACAAAACTCCAAGATTGCGCAAAGTAGTAGGAAATAAAAAAGAACCCAAAATATCCCCTTCAAAAAATAGCAAATAAATCAAACCAGCACTTACATTGTTTGTTATCCTGGAAAAACCTCCTTTCCTGTTATCTTATTGTCTAGTTCAACACATGCAGAAATAGTTGCTGGATAAACCAGCTTTTCAAGTGAAGTAGCTGCATTGTAGTATAGATTAAAAGAATGTGGTGTGCCTAGGTAAATATTTAATAGCAATTGCTTCCATGAATTAAATCTGTTTTATTTAGAATTATGAATTAGAAGAAACTAGAATCATAACTGATTGCTGAAATATAATCTGCCACACTCCTTAGGCAAATCTTTTAGATTGCCCCCCACAAAGGTTAAGATGAATAATTGGATATTACTTTTCTTGCTAAAGTACTAGAAGAATAGATTTCACTTTGTTTGGTATGGGGAAGAGATACATTATTACCATCTTGACTTTGGAATGAATTCCATTTACAAACATGAAGTCAAATACAGTAGATAATTAATATTCAGCCAGCACTCACATTGTGTTTTCCTAAGGTTGGTTTAGTAACTATTTCGTAACTTGGATGGATGAGGCATCTGTTGATTTTTGTTTGTTTAAATAGCCTTTGAACATCAACTTCCTAATATAGCAAGTGAAAAAAAAGTTACCATGAAACACAAATGTTAGGTGACCTAGTAAATATTTCTGCTGGTATAGGATGGAAAATTAAGTCAGATGGCTGAAAGTGAAAAAAGACCTAGTTTGATAGTCCTTGTTATTTTCTAGACACTACAGTGAGGGAGAGCAAGGATGCTAATAAAATAAATAAAACATCCCCACATTAGTCCCGTTCATGATTCTTATTCCTTTAAATATTTTTAGAGCTTGGGGCTATGAACAAAGCAGAGCAACCTAGAGATTCCTAGCAGAATCCTAGTGTCAGATGTACCTCATTCCCATTGAAGTTGCTTTGACTCGTTCTTCTCAATGCCTGGTGATGTGTTGAAGGACGGTGCGGTCAGAAGATTCAAACAATTGTATGTTTCAGACTCATGAATGGGTAACACCATTCAATTATAATACAGGATAAGAACAGGAGTAAATCTCAGGACAGGTATAATTTTTTGCTCATTCAAGGTGAGATGTTTAGATTTAACTCAGCAGTTAGGGCCTGAAACCGAAATAATTTATAAGGTTGTTGTAAAGATAACATAAAAACAGGAAAATGTCTGAAGGAAGCTGGAGTGAAATGTACAGGAAAAAAAACCTATCTCATATGAAAGTAATGAGCTCTCTCTATGGCATATTTGAATTATCTCCAAATGTTTCTACTAGCCCCCTCTTTTTTATATTCACAGAGTGAGTGTGTTATGGGTTCCTTCTATTAAAGCTTCTTGCTGGGACCAAGGAAGTATCTCTTCTCTGTTATGTCCTCTGGGAAGAACCCTTCAGAGATAAGGCCAGTTCCTTGTCTCCTAGCAGTATGGAAAGCTTTGAAAACTTGACTTTGCTCCCAGTTCATGTATTATTTTTTTAGAGGCAGCGGGATAGCAATAGCAATAGCAATAGCACTTACACTTATATACCGCTTCATAGTGCTTTACAGCCTTCTCTAAGCAGTTTACAAAGTCAGCATATTGCCCCCAACAATCTGGGTCCTCATTTTACTGACCTCGGAAGGATGGAAGCCTGAGTCAACCTTGAGCCTGGTGGGATTCGATCTGCCAAACTGCTGGCAGCTGGTGATCAGCAGAAGTAGACTACAGTACTGCACTTTAACCACTGCGCCACCGTGGCTCTTATGTTGTTTTGTTTGATTTATATCATTTATAGATAATTTAAATCTGTGTGGTTTACATCTTGTCTGTTTCTATATATTTTTAAAATTTTGTACACTCCCCAGACTTCATTGGAGCTTGTTGGTTATAAGAAATTTAAATAAATATATGTAATATAACCATAGAGTTGGAAAGTGCCATTAAAAAAAATCAAACTTCTTGCTACATTTTAAATTCAGAAAAGAGGTTCACTTGATCTCCCACACTAGAAATATTTCTTTTGCTGTTCTCTATGAGCTTTATTTTTTTTCCTTTCACAGGTTAAGCTAATCATCACCATAGTCCTAAAAGGATTATTTTTGAAGAAGAATCCCATTATGGAAATTTAGATCAATGGTCAAAAGATAGAAATATTATTATCATAGATCATAAAGTTCCTCCTATATAATAGAAAGTTACTAATTTTAAAAACAAATGGTTAAATTATGAATGTGATCATGATAGTGACAAATATTCTTTGTTATTTGAATATCTGACAATTGTTGCAAACTCTTTTAAAGAATGATCATTCCCATTCTAGGGTAATATTTGAGATATAAAATATCAAGCAAATATTTCACTGATTTTGTCAGAAGCTAAAAATTTAGAAAAGAGAAAAATACTGAAATTAACAATAATTGCCAAAATTAACTTTATTCATTCCACAAAATATATTAACCTATTTCTCAAATTCATATTTCAAGTTATGAAAAGTAAAAACAGAAGTTGCTAAATAATTTTGAATTTATCAAAATATGATTTCAGCTGAAGCATTAGTAGTTTCTCCCCCCACATCCAGGATGTGTTTGCAACCCACAAGGACAAAACACAGCATATAGTCTCAGGGTTTTCCTCTGCTTGCTTCTAAACTCACACAGACAAACATGCCTTGGGAACATATTATTATTATTTTTTGTAGGGAGGAGTTTCTCTTGCCCCATGAGTAAGAATCAATGAAATTATCTTCAGCTGTTCCAGTGTTAAAGTAGTCTTTGTCCCATTATCCCAACACTGCCCAAAGGCAGCTGCCAGGTGTGCAAAATGTATTAGGAATTTTAATCCATTATCTTGGAGGGCAGTCTGGAAAGTAGAAGTGACTAGGTACAAATACAGGCATTATATGGGTCAGCAATGGAGACATCCAATTTCATGCTGGAAATTTTTCTACTGATTCAAGGATGAGTAGGTAGCACTTCAACTTAATAGTGGAAAAAGACCTGCATTTAGTAAGTAACAACCAAGAAATATGTCAAAATAACTATGTTAACTTATGGCAAGAAGTCAAAAGAAATCTTTGAAGGAGGAAGAATTTAAAGTCATTGTGGTTAGGGTCAATTGTCATTATTAAAATGAATAGGTTACCCAAGGTTAATTTTGTTCCAAATGGCAATTGCAATTACAATTTCAAAAAGGATTTTACAAGAATTTATTTTATTTATTTTATTTATTTTACTTCAAATTTATATACCGCCCTTCTCCCTGGGGACTCAGGGCAGTGTACAGCCAGATAAAAAAACATAATACAAACATTAAGAACAAATTAAAAGGAAATATCTCGATTTGGCCCAAAATTTAAAAGACATACGAATTTAAAATCATTTAAAAGGATTTGTTAGGCCAGCCCGGCTTGTTGGAAAAGGAAAGTTTTAAGGGCACGGCGGAAGGCACGGAGGTCTTGGATTCTCCTTATCTCTGGGGGCAGCTGATTCCAGAGGGTGGGTGCCCCCAGAGAGAAGGCCCTCCCCCTGGAGGTCACCAGCCTGCATTGCTTGGCTGATGGCACCCCGAGGAAGCCCTCTCTGTGGGAGCGCACGGGTCGATGGGAGGTCGTCGGTGGCAGAAGGCGGTCTCAAAGATAACTAGGTCCTATGCCATGGAGTGCTTTAAAGGTGGTAACCAACACCTTGAAGCACACCCGGAAGACCACTGGGAGCCAGTGCAGGTCACGCAGGAGCGGTGTTATGCGGGAGCACCATGCAGCTCCCGTAATTACCTGCGTGGCCGCATTCTGGACCAGTTGGAGCCTCCAGGTGCTCCTCAAGGGGAGCTCCATGTAGAGAGCATTGCAGTAGTCCAGGCGAGAGGTGACGAGGGCATGAGTGACTGTGCACACGGAATCCCGATCAAGAAAGGGGCGCAAGTGGCGAATCAGGCGAACCTGACAAAAGGTCCCCCTGGCAACAGCCGTCAGATGTTCCTCCAAGGACAGCTGTGTATCCAGGAGGACACCCAGATTGTACGCCCTCTCCATGGGGGCCAAAGACTTGCCTCCGATAGTCAGCGATGGAGTCAGCTGACTATATCGGGATGCCGGGAACCATAGCCACTCAGTCTTGGAAGGGTTAAGCTTGAGCTTGTTCCTCCCCATCCAGATCCGTACAGCCTCCAGGCACTGGGCCATCACTTCAAGGGCATCGCTGGGGTGGCCAGGGGTGGAGATGTACAGCTGGGTGTCATCAGCGTACTAGTGGTATCTCACCCCAAAGCCACGGATGATCTCGCCCAGCGGCTTCACATAAATGTTGAACAGAAGGGGCGAGAGGACTGACCCTTGCGGCACTCCACAAATGAGAGGCCTCGAGGTCAACCTTTGCCCTCCTGTCAACACAAACTGTGACCGATCGGAGAGAAAGGAGAACCATCGTAACACGGTGCCCCCCATCCCCAACTCTTCCAACCGGAGCAGCATGATACCATGGTCGATGGTATCAAAAGCCGCTGAGAGATCTAATAGGACCAGAACAGAGGAGCAACCCCTGTCCCGAGCCCTCCAGAGATCATCAACCAATGCGACCAATGCCGTTTCCGTGCTGTGCCCAGGCCTGAAACCCGACTGGAACGGGTCTAGATAGGACGTTTCCTCCAGGAATTGTGGGAACTGTCATGCGACCACACTCTCAACAACCTTCGCCACAAAGCAAAGGTTGGAGACAGGACGATAGTTAGCCAATACTGCCGGATCCAGGGAGGGCTTCTTGAGGAGAGGCCTCACCACCGCCTCTTTCAAGGTAGCGGGGAAGTGACCCTCACTCAACTAAGCATTGATAATTCCCTGGAGCCAGCCTCGTGAGACCTCCCGGGAAGCCAGTACTAACCAGGAGGGACACGGGTCCAGTAAAAATGTGGTCGCATTAAGTCTCCCCAAAATCCTGTCCACGTCATCCGGAGTCACAGAGAATGGCAAGAAATTGTCAGCAAATATATATACAATGGTAAAAAACCAAAAGTTAAATTTAAAAAAAATATAAAATTCAAAGGACTGAGGTGGCCTCACTCTCCCAAATTTTATTTTTTTTCTAAAAGCAAATAGCTTCTTGTGATAACAGTTTATAACATTTTTGAACAGTAGAATATCAATACTAAAAGGAGCTGACCTAGCTAATGGACTTCATGGATATTTATGGTTCACACACACAAAAGAGAGCACACAATTAAAGGCACATTTTCAAAGTTAGATAAAAGTGTAGAATTCTATAAGAAAAAAATTATGCCCACCAATTTCATTGTTAGTCTCTGGTAATTACCTTTAAAGTTCTTCACAGCTGTAAATAGTACACTTGGGGGTCCATTTCTCCCCAACTGTTGTTACCACTCCCTCACAGTAGTATGTGTATGTGTGCCAGGTGTTGTCAGCTACGGAGTGTCGACTGGTGGAACCAAGGAAGGCCTTTTATGCTGTGGCATCTGCCCTGTGGAACATCATTCCACCTGACATTAGGTTAGCCTTGACCCTGCTGACTTTTTGCAAGGCCCTAAAAACTTGGTTTGATGCCTGGTCCTAAGGCCTCAGAAATGTGATAATGTCTCTTGACTTTCTTGATGGTTATTTTATAAAGCTTGGCTGCTATGTGTTTTTATCTTATGTATTTTTTCTATTTCATTGTAAATCTCCAAAGTTACATATGTGAAATAGGTGATTATATAAACCAAATAAATAAATAATAAAAAAAAATAGTGGAAAAACAGCTTTCAGTGGCATAGAACACACTGCTGCCTACATTAATAAACTCAAAAAAATCCACATTTGCATAAATTATGCTATCAATTGTTAAACTAACAACTGGAAAGTTGTCAAAACAGCTACAAAATATGCAGAAAAACCTCACACCTGTTATAGTAAAATATATTTAAATTCTGTATATGCTTTGAATAAAATTCTCAAGGATTTTTTAAAAAAATTACATTTTGAATCTAACTAGCATTAATGTGGTATACAATCTTTTATATATACATATGTTTGTAGCTAATTATATATTTCTAATTCAAATTATTTAAACTGCTTAAATAATCAAAATAAAGATTTGTATCTTTTAATATCTCAAATCATTAGATATATTATTTAGGGTCCTACAAATAATATTCATCTTTCTAAAAATAAAGAAAGGAAAGGAATTTATGCATAGCATATATTCTAAGCATATATATAGTAATTTTTTTAAAAACAAAATGGTAGTTCCATGTGTGCTGCTTAGGTGAATTTGCCCATGTCAGAGGTAGAAACCTGTGGCCCTCTATGTGTTGCAGATTAGTTGAACTATTTCCTAGCAATTCCTACTGAAAGGTGAAAGATTGTGGGACTTGTAGCTTAACAACATATGGAAGGCCAATTATTCCCAAATTTTGACATACATGAATATCCATGCAAGCACCAAAGCAAACATATTTTGCATTCATCATCTTTCAGGAGAACTGAAACATGTTCATTTTAACTTTTGAATCTGAAACTGATAAGTAAGTACCCAAAGATTTCTAGCTTCTTCCTCTAAAGGCATTTGAAAATTCACTGGTCTAAATGACAATCGTTAAGAATTAATGCTTTATCAAAGCAAAGACATTGTAGCCATAATGACACACATAATTGGACTATGTATCATTATCATACAAAAGTCTTCTAAAAGATTTCTAAGGCAATATGTTATCTTTGAAAATGTCACTGCAATGCTGATTAACTGTGGAATGCCACTGTACATTCACTACCAGATGCCTAGTGGTTAAGGCTCAAGCAAAAGAAACATCAAGAGAATCTACAGTAGCTTCTTATTGTACATGCTTTGGTGACGTGCATGTAGACCCTTATCGCTCATGAGCCATTTTTTGTTATTTAAATAATCAAATAAAGTTTAAATAGCAGGGAGGCGAAAAGGTGCAATTCTAATTTCCTATATGCAAAACTCTAAAATGAGACACTCTATGAAGAGACAGTTTCTGAATTCATATATTGCAGCAATATTTTAATCAGCTGCAATGTGGGATTTATTCACTGTGCTAAACCATAAACAGATTATTATGATTACAGACTGTAATGGCTAGATATACAGAACACGTTAAATTTAATCCAAACCAACGACATTACTGTTCAGGGAGATGTGTGAACCAGGCATACTATCAGCTTGAAAATCTTTGCCTGAATCCCCTGCTGTGCTAGGAGGAATGATTCTTGACACATTTATTTCAAAATAGTATTGATATTTCAGGTTTGTGCCACAATGAAGTAGACTGCTCAGAAGGAGAGCATTTGCATTGTTGTGATATATTATACAGCAAACTCATTCAAATGTGTGAAATATAATGTATTTCACCCAACCCAACCTAACTGATGCATTTATTGGGTTCATAATGTACGCATCTACATTTTGATCATAACTGATAGGGAGATAAAATATGCTGCTCATATTAAGAGAGAAATTTGTTGGATGTTAAGGTGGGGCAGAAATTGTCTCCCCAATTGAAAAGAAGTTCACCAAGGGATAAATGTACCTCCCAGAAACTACTGTAATGCCTTCAAAAATTTCTGTGGGCCTAAATTCAGAGCCATTTTTCTTGGTGGGTTCCTGGATTGAATTCCTTAACTACTCTATATTTCTCCCAGAATCAACTAGGGGAGTACTGTTTGTTTTGTTTTTTTTAATATGAAAATGAGAATCTTGAAAACAACGAAGTGGTCTGTAGTGTTATTTCACTCTCCCTTGACACCCTATTAGGGTTCTTGCCTCTGACCCTAAATAATTGCTTAAGAGGCACAATAATATGTCAGGAAAGACCAAATCTCTGGGCAATATTTTTTTGACTAAGCAAATTGGATGCTCTGAAACACCAACGTCATATAGTGTGTCCATCTAGTTAGTAACACATGGCAAATATGTAGGTCACTTGGTGATAAAATTTGGGGAAATTGTTTTGTCTTCAATGAAGCAAAGTCCTTTTGAAATCTCAACCTTCTAGGAGACTGGGATTGATCAAGGGACCAAGAGATAGAAATATTCTGTTTGAACTTCACTTCTTGCTACAAAATTCAGAATCAGTATTACTTCAAACTCTTCTGCACGAGAGGGATAACATGCTTTATATAGACATTTTTTAAAGTCCCCATTAGTTTTGCTAATCTAGAAAGTGGTGTTTCTGTAGCTGACAAGCTCCTGTAGAGTGTCTCAGAAAATTCAAGAAAAAAGAAAAATAGGCAGTTAAAATAGATCAATGTTCAATATTCTTCCACCAGATGTAACAATTTATTTGGAAATTAACATCCATCCGGGTCGTATAAATCTTTTTAATTAAGCAGATAATAGTATGTCTATCTGTGTGTACATATCTACCTTACATTTCTAGAGCACTACAATCAGTCTCTCAGCAGTTTGCAACAAATACAAATTAGAATCATATAAATTTAAAAATCCACAATAAAATGGATGAAACTAACAAATTAAATAAGCATTCCTGTGACTTATTATCAACATAAATTCATGACTGATAATAGTTAAAATAAATAGCATCTATCATTCACCATTTGCTCTTTACAAAAGTTTCTGGAAAAATAACAATGTAGGTGTAAGTTAAATCTCTAAAGTGAAGTTGTTCCATCAATTTGGTCCTTCCACTATAAAAATTTTTTTTGCGTCTTAACCCTCTCACTTTATGGATGCTAGTAACCAACAGCACTTTATCCCAAGGTACAATTTAGATTTCAGTTGGAAAATGTGTTTTTGAAAGAACCTGAGTATCAATCGTTAAGAAGCTTTATAGATTAAAATCAGAACTTTGAACCCAGGAGTTAATAGAAAACCAGTATTGGGCCAATAGGAGTGGTGTAATGTGCTCACAGATATCTAGGTTGATAGTTGCTGCGTGTTCTATTAATCAACACTTCTGAGCAGCCCCATATAGACTGTATTATTTATTGCAGTAGTACAAATAAGTATTGATGAAATACTTCTGCAAGTTTCTTTTCCTGGTAAGTCTACAACTGGCACATCAACCACAGCCGCACAGAATTGGGATGAACATCCACCTATCATACAAATAAAAGAGAATACTCTGAGTCTAGGCATGAGAATAGATATTTGCAAAATACTGAATCAAGGAAATGTCCAATGGAATAATCTTTTCAATCCCATGTCAGAATTTGTAGCCAACAAGACACTCAATAGAATTGATAGTAAGATTGCTGAGAAACTTCCCAAGTGTCTGTTGTGTTGTAATCCATGTTGGTCCTACTCATCCATATGGAGATCCTGGGAGGAAATCAATATAATCTAATTCAATAAGTCAGTATGTGCTTTTTCAAGAGGCAACTGGAGTTTCTATTTTTTCTTTGAAGACATTTCACTTTTCATTAGAGCTGAAGAAGCTTCTTGGATGAGAAGCAAAATGTCTTCAAAGAAAAACCAGAAAGTCCAGTTGCCTCTTGAAAAAGCACCTTTGGGACAACCATGACCTGGATAACTGAAAATCTCCATAGACAATAAGTCAGTAGTTCACCACCCCTGGCGGACTGCAATGTCATCACAGGGGATCCCTGAAGGCTTGAAGAAAAGTTATGATTTAAATCTTGAGTTAACTCTTGGAGGTCCATGGCCATCGTTCATGACCACAAAAGGTATTTAAAGGGGGTCCTTGGTGAAGAAAAGATTGTGAACCACTGCAATAAGTGATTAAACCATGGCAAATGATAACAGAGATGTTGTACATATTATTTGCTATTCAGCTGCTCCAAGGAAACAGGAAGTCCAACTTCTCTATTTAATGCAGCCCTAGGAAATTGGTTTTATATGCCCAAAGCTTGAAATCATTCAATTTAACAAACCTTGTAAACTTAGATTAACTATTATCTAATTGTTAATCTTAGTTTTCCAGAAACCAGAGTTTACTATATGTGTTGCACCATTGTAACATGGTGTACATTTATAACATGGATGAGACTTTTTCTTTTGGAAAACAACACGGTATTCCATCTATTCAGACCTCTCATGATATCAATTTATCAGATGATTTAATGCTCACTGTTGTACCATACCAAAACTAAGGAATTGGTGCAATGTGTTATAGTTTATTTTACTTATCAGATGCCTACATTTCTTTCCATTTTTATTCCTTTTAAAGGCAAAAGCGTGCATTGCACTCACGGTAACAATATGTCTTTCTGAAGTTTCCTATGCTTTCAAAAAAGCAAGAAAAATAATGGACTCAAATTTGCATGAGTAGGGATTTGGGGCATTTGAGCAGACGGGAGATTTGTGTCATACACACACACACACAGACACACACAGACACACACACACACACACACATATCCATCTTTCCCTAGAACTTCAGGAGTACAACTACATGGACAATTACAAGCATAGAACACCTTAAAAACGAAGAAATAATGAAAATGCATGTACTGTATAATACTGAACATTTTTCCATTTTATTTTTTCTGACCCAACAGAAATTTGGGAAGAAATTATGTAACTCTTGTTGGAACTCTGTCTATCTGTCTTTCACCATGGTAATGTAAGAAAACAGAGTGAAGTGCATATGAGGCACCCTGGGTCATCTGATTAAGAGGAAGAGGCAGTTTTGGGAATGGAGCAGCCAGCAATTTGTCAATATACTGTCCAACTGCCTTTGGAACATCTTGTTCCCTGGAGTGATGTTGGCTCCAACCTTCATGATTTTCTGCAAAACCTTGGGGCTCCATGGGTGGGGTGGGGGCTTCACATTGGTGGATAGTTAATAGATTAATAACAGATCCCACACATTCATCCTACTGTGTTCCTCCCTATCTTTTAGTTAGGATTGAGTATTTATATATTTATAACATTTTATTGGTATTATGTCTAGGTTTTGTATAGTTTGATCCTTTTAATATTATAAACCACCAAGAATTACCCTGTGGTAAGATGGGTGGCTAGCTAGCTAGATTTCTGAACTTGTTTTCTGGCCCTGGATTGAATCCATTTTCATTTTCACTTTTCTTTTGCTGATTTTTTTCCCCTGTGTCAAATTTGATCCAATTCTGATTGGTTTTCAGAAAGTTATCACAGTGATAGGCAATGGACATGCAACCCTTTGCTTGATTCTTTCCAATATTATGGAAACAATAAAAAGAGAAAATATTTTGTTTCTTATAGGCATTGCATAAAACAGATTTTTTTTAGGAATGTAGGAATGTAACATATGTATGTATATACAGTATGAATGTACTGTATGTGGCATATAGGCTACTCAGTCAGAACTGACTGATCACCATATAAATCTCTATGCATTTTAAACCAATATAGTCCAATTGATGATCTGTAGATGTATGTTTTACTTCCAATATACCATAAATTTACCCAACCTAGAGTTCTTAATTAATACCTGCTTAGCTTTTTTGGGCAGTTCTTTTAAAATTTTGTCTCTTTTCATATGCAATGATATGAATAGGACCCTGCCACTGTACATAGGGTGGCCTTTCTTAGTATGCTGTTTTGCTACACAATGTTTTTATTTCATGCCATCTGTACATGAGAAAAATCAGCTGATTTATCAGATATATGCATTTTTATTTCATAATGTAAGCTATCTTTATAGTTCCTCAATAATACACTGGTTGGGTATAATCACTTGAGTCCATTGATCAGATAAGCACATCTACAAGATGCAATGTTTTCATAGTCAGCCAATTCCAGACAAAGCAAATCCTAGAAAATCTCATTCTTTTAAATCAATGTCAAGACAGCTTTCTCCTGAATAGCTCAGCGAAGTATGTTTGAATATTTATTGTGTAAAAGCCAAGCTTATATATATATATATATATATATATATATATATATATATATATATATATATATATATATATATATATATATATATATATATATAACATTTAACTTTCTGGTATCTGATATGCTTTTTTTCCTATGTGATTAGGTCAGAGCTATAGAGAGAAAGATTTATGTAAACAATAAAATTATTTCCAGAATGTAAAATATAAGGGAAACTAGTCTATATAAATAACCTCAAATTCCTTTCAAAGAATTCTTATTCATTGGGGACGTGTAGCAATCAGTGACACAGAATAAAACAGAGATGTGGCAACCACACCCACACACATCTACCTACACACAAAAGTAAGGGGAAATGATAAGTACAAAATTATAAAGCTGAAAGGGAGAGGCCATTCATAATTCATCTGATACAACTTCCTGATCCATGTAGAAAACCATGTAGAACATTTCTAACAGATGACTCCACTAGTTTTCCCTTGATGCAAAGAAGAGAGCTCCTCTTTCCTGCATGGTAACTGGCTCTATTGTTAAAGTGCTTTTATCAACAATAAGTTTGTTTAGCGCTCAACTGAAATCAGGCATTTTGCAACTCAAGACTTTAGCTCTGGCCTCTGGGCAGCTGAGAGAAAATGAGGTTCTCAGATGAAATTTTTGATGTGCAGTATAAACTCTGTCTCATTCATGGAAATTTACAGGTATTTTACCCATCTTTTTTATACCAGAAAAAAAACAAACCCAAGAAGGAAAATACAGAAAGCAGAGAGGTGCTATGGTTACCCAAGAACCAATGCATTTACAAGTAGTCCTCGACAACTGAGCTCAAAATTTCTGTTGCTAAGTGAGACATTTGTTAAGTGAGTTTTTCCCCATTTTACGACCTTTCTTGTCACAGTTAAGTGAATGAGTGCAGTTGTTAAGGTAGTAACAAGGTTAAGTGAATGTGGCTTCCCCATTGACTTTGCTTGTTAGGAGGTCATCGAAGGTGATCGATCACATGGGCGTCTGGGACACTGGAACCATCATAAATCTGAGTCAGTTGCCAAGTGTCCGGATTTTCATCATGTGGCCGTGGGGAATGCTGCAATGGTCATAAATGTAAAAACAGTCATAAGTCGCTTTTTTCAGTGCTGTAATTTTGAATGGTCACTAAACAAACTGTCGTAAGTCAAGGACTACCTGTATTTCAAATCCTTAAAGGTGATTTTACCCTTTTTAAATTAGGGTTAATTTTTTCTGATTAAAAAAAAAAAGACCTTAAATGAAATACTAGCTTTGTTTTGGGAAGGAATTACTGGGCCATTTTTGAATAAAAAGATGTAATGTCAAGCTGCATCAAACGACCATACGGAAAATGAACTGTATGGTTCTTTGAACATTGAGTTCATGTTCAAATTAGTACACCTTTTCTTGGGTTCTTCCCATTTCATGGTTAATATTCTATTTTGTCAGGGCAACTATAATAAAATGTAGTCTGGAATCCCAGGAGAGAAGAAATGCTTCTCAGAGGCCCAAGAAGTAGTGGAGCCTTCCAAGTCTGGTAGGCAGGAAGCAGGCTAAGATAGCTACTTCCCTAGTTTATAGCCATAGTTATATAGATACAATAGTTGCTTTAGGCTGGTAAGTTTCTGTCTGTAAGTGAACAACAATAAAAAAGCTACTCAATGTAGCTCCAGATGTCTTTCTTGATTCTTGGGGCCTAACATCAATCTTGCCAGACAAAAGGATCTGCCTAACTATACTCTATAGGGAGGGGACTGTCTTCCCCTCCCTATAGAGTATAGTATAGGGACTGTCTTCCTGCCTACCAGATATTTCAAAGTCCTGAAGGCCAAATATGGCTTTTTAGGATCATGCCTTGGCATGCATATTTTCCAATGAGACAGACTGAGACCGGAAAATAATTTAATTACAATTTACTAGAATATTCTGATAAAAGGAATTCCTCTCGTTCAAAGAAGAAACTCAGATCCTTCGCTTACATTTCATTTTATAGCTAAGACATCAAAGAAAATGCAAGTGAAAAGGTGTTTGGACATGACGAAAGTGACTTCCCCTTTTCATAGGAAATCAGTTACATGTAGTCAAACCTGTTACACGTTTGCATCCCATAATTTCACACATGCTCATTAAAATGAAGTCTGACGACAGAAGGGGTGTAAATTTTAAGATGTTAATAAGGAAAAAGGTTGTTTGGAGTTCGCGAGACAAACCAGATGCCAATTAGGGCTAACAAGCTTTTCCTTATCAGGAGAATTCTCCAGAGATCCCCTGTTATAACTTATCTTTTCAGTTTATAAATGTTAGAAGCTATCAATCAATCCGTACAGCAATAGGATCAAAAGTTTTGCTACATTCCAGTCTGTGATAATTTGATAAACCATTTTCATCATTTTAAAAGAGAGAAAAATAAATCAAATTAAAATATAAAGCAACTATGTTAGTTAACAAGTACAATATTATCACAAAGTCCATGTTGTCTGGACTTTGTGTCTCAGTCTGCTGCTCTTCGCCCTCTGGGAAGTAACCCCTCTTTCCCGAACTCCAGACTCCATTCCACCACAGCAATATAGAACAGAAGCCCCAAAGCAAACCTTCATGTGACACATTTCATCTGGGTAATAAATACCTGCAGTCTTATCATAAACTTCAAATACATCTAATTTAAATTTATTTATTCATTTATTTATTGGAACATTGTTCTGAGATATATATATGACACAACTAATTATCCTAGTGTAAAAAGTGAGATATTTCTTTGAACCAGCTAGTATAGAGATGAGTCAGAAGAAATGTAACAAAACAAATCTGCGGAAAAAAATAAAAACAAGATAATTCCATAATAGCTTTTCTACAGGAAAGTCAGCTTGGATTTTTCCCATTGAAGCAAACCATTTATTACATATGCGTTCTGTACCTCATAAATAAATATATAGTCTTTTTAAAAAATAGGAAAATGTTATTTGATTACTTTAAGGCATCAGAAGAAGACCCTTTGACATTAATCTGACATCTTGGATAAAAGCTTAAATTGCTACAAAATGGAAATTGTGAGAAGAGATGCCTAAATCAACTGGTGTATCAGTCCATCAAAGTTAAAGTAAGAATACAGTAAACAATATGTAAATGGAGGATCTAAGCATATAAAGAAGAGCAATCATTACAAAGAAACACCAGCCTCTTCACTAGTTATCTGCATGATCTGTGAAGCAGCTGCTGATTTGAGCATCTTCCTTTAAATAAAGTGTGTGTGTGTGTGTGTGTGTGTGTGTGTGTGTTTCATGGTGGTAGTGGTGGGGAATAAGCTTGATTTTTCACTGCTCAGCACATATCATTAAATCTTTTATAAATTGACTACAAAACTGTAAATGCTATATACATCACTAGTACTATTTCAGAATTCCTTTTCAAACTTTGCTCTAAAAAAAAAATACACTAAATACAATTTTCCAAGAATGGCAGTGTACAATGAAGGAACTGTTCCCTGTTCCCTGAAGGAATAGATAACATTTATTTTATTTACATTTCTCAAACTAATAAGGAAACCAAAATGAATCTATTCTTGGATATTTCTTTTACAAATTTGTGATGTGGTTCCAGAGTCTAAAAATGTCTGTAAAACATGAATATTCTTGTAAATAATCTAAAAATGCATTTTGTAGAAGAAAATTGCTTGCAATAATAGAAAAAAAATATCTTGTATTCAGGAAAGTGTACCTTAAGACAGCGGTCACCAACTGGTGGTCCGTGGACCACTGGTGGTCCACGAGAAAATTTTGGTGGTCCGCAGAAAAATTATTTACATTTTTTATATTGCACTAAATACTATTTATTGTTTTAAAAAATTCATATTAGTGGACTGCAGGATTTAAAATTATGAATTTGATGATCCCTGAGGTCCGAAAGGTTGATGACCCCTGCCTTAAGACATTTGTGCCCCTAAAATGGTACAAATGTTTGTGTAGATTTAAAAATATACTGAAAACCGATGATGAAAAACAAATAAATTAAAATTGAAAAATTAGAAACTTAGAAAACATTGAAAGATTAATGCATCCTTAATTTCTTCTGAAATTGGTAGGAACAGCTATATAAGAATTTGTTTGTCTACTTTCATCTGTTTCTTTTAATGAAAGAAGACAGGTGTGTAATTCAGGTCCGGAACAGTAGAGATATCATGTTTTAAAAAGGTATCAGGAAGTGGCTAGAAGAAAATAATCATTAGCAGTATTGAACAAACAATTGCACAAGAATTTGAGCAAACATTCATGCAGGATAATAATAGGTTGGACGTATTTCATTTTCCATTCTCATTTTTGAATAAGACATTGTAATGCGTTTTATCATTGAAAAATTAGAATTCAAGGCCAAAGTACACTTGACTATTCCTTGGTACCAATAAAAGCTTTGTTTCTTTTTAAGATTATGGTTTTGAATCTGTTTAGCCCCCCTTGTTATTTTAACTTTTAAGTAGAAGTTACACAGAAGTAAGAATATTAGTAACTTTTAAAAAGATTGGAATATTCTGCTAAGAAAGACTAAATTAGATTCTTGTTTGTTTTTACCTTGATTTGCTTTTAATCTGGTTGCAAAACTGAAACTATTTGTGTTTTAGTAGTGTTTAATATAAATTGTTTTTAATTACATTTTGATTAAAAAAAAACTTTACTACTATCTGCTTTAAACATAGTTTAGTACTAGAAAGGTGGAATACAGGGATAGGAATGTCCTCAGGAAGTGCTGTTTCTGCATTATATGAGTGTAATGTGGAAAGGCAAAGCAAGGCGTCCATGAAAATTTTATTCCACAAGTCATTGCCGACTATGGGGGAGGGGTAATTGTGATGACCCGGGGCGTGGCACAAAAGCAACATAGCCAGAGAACAGGTCTAACTCCGCTTTATTGCTCCAACTTTGCCCCCAAACGTCCCCACATTTACTACAAGTCCTGGAGCAAAGCTCTCACATGCACCTTCAGCAGCCTCTGGCTGCGAGTAGTCCAATAAGCAAGATTAGCCAAACATTAACCAGGGCAAGCAGTCCAGTAAGCCACGTTAGCCAAACAGTAACCAGAGCAAGAAGTTCAGCGAAGCAGGAAAACAGGACAAGTCCCACAAGATAGAGCACAGTAATCTCCAGGCATTGGCAAGTGCACACAAGGCTCCACAGATTCAATGCTTGTTCCCAACAAGTGCCCCCCCCCGCACCTCCTTACATCTTAATCCCCAGGTGTGCCTTGTGAAGGGGGGTGGGGCACTCTTCTCCCTCGTAGCCAGCTCAGTCTGCATTATTCTTACGTTGTGTTGTGGACCGCCAGCTGCCAGCAGAGCTGGCAGCAGACTCGGATGATGAGGAGATTGGGGAGGAACTTGGGCCAGTTCTGGAGTCTGGGGAAGGCTCTGATCGATGCTCTGTATCAGATGCAGACATAGAGCCAGGGCCATCTGACATTTCCAGCCACCAGAGAGTCAACTACCTTTGGAGGCTGAGATAAGTGAGGAGAAAGAACAGCTTGAACCTCTTCCAGATGCACGTATGAGCAGAGCAGTTAGGAGAGGAGAACAACCGAGGACAAGGAGTCGACTTGGGAAGCAAAGCACACATGGATGCTGAATGGCCCCTCCCTGGGTAGGGAATAAATAGAAGGAAAGGGGAGTGGTTGTCATAGGAGACAACAGTTCGCAGTTCTGAAGATTTTGGCTCATTACATTTCGTGCCATAAAGACTGCTTGCCAGAATTTACTTTGCAGCCTTTTGTCTGGGAGATCATGGCCTTGAAATTATCGCAAGGAACTGATAAAGTCTGTACTCAATTAACTCCTTGAAGGACTAATGCCTGGACTTTTCAGTGGGTGGATACAATTAATTCAGAAGAGGAAAATAAAGAGTTTTTTTGTGACCAGTAGTTTGTTTCTTGTTTCTGCTAAGGCTGGGTCAGAACACCTTCTCTCTTCTCTCCGTGCTCTAGGATCAGGACGGGTAGTCCTTGCTCTTCGCCTGAGTTCTGTCTCTCCTGCTCTCCCTGTCTGCAAGCCTTTCTGATCCTGAAAAGCCTTGCCCGGACTGACTCTGACCTTCCCCAGTTTCCTCCAAGGCCAACAGAGCCACCCTCTCTGTTGGTTCTTGTTCATCTTCCCCCGCAGATTCAGATTCCTATAGGGGCATGACAGTAATGCACATACCACATATTAAAAAAGGATCGATTTTCCAGCCATGTGGTGGTATCTGTCCTTGACATTTTGCTCAACTGCCCCTTCCATGTACATGTTCTGTCCCCGTCTCACACACGCACACCAGCAGTCGACCAAGAGTTAAAATAAACCAGCAGACAAGAATTTCCTTTGATAGCAGAATTGGCAGCAACCCAGTGGCTGCTTGCCAAAAGTTTTTACTTACAAAGGGAGATTTATCTCCTCCGAAAACATCAAAGTTAAGTCCACAAAAGCCAAAGAATAGTCAAGTCCAGTCCAAGAATCCATCCAAGCAGAGCATATAACAAAGTTCCAGAGATGCAGAATGACTTGCTAGCTTTCAGTTTTGTCTGTCACAAAACCTGAATGGTCACCACACCCCCTTTTATCCCCTGTATGGTGTGGTCCAGTGACTCAGCTAAATCTCTGGCACGCCTCCTTCACTGCTGCGCGCGCTTGTCTTTCCAACACTGTCGGGGATCCAGCCAAGACTTATCTCCGTCGCTGTCTAACTGCGGCTGCTCGGAAGTGCCTGGTTCCTGGCCTATCTCTTCTCCTTCGGAAGACACCTGAAGCATTGCCAGAGAGGAGGGTCCTGGAAAGGGAGGCCTTGCCAACTCCTCTCCTTCATTTTCGGAGTCTTCTCCCTCCGATAAGACGGGCTCAGGGGTCGGAGTCACAACAGTACACTGCTGAGTAATCTTTTTCAGGCTAAGAGATGCATTTGGCCTTTAAATGGTACTTGAGGAGATATATTCTTTTAGGATTCTCACATATTAAAGTGTCTTAGAGCCCTAAGTGTGGGATATATCCAATTTATCCTAAATGGACACTATTAATTTATTTAGAAAATTTATATTGCTGCCTACTCGCACATGGCAACTTAGGTGGTTTACAAGACATAAAAAAACAATGTAAAAGAAATAAAAATAATAAAATAATATAATAACCCTGGCAACAACAAACATTCATATGAGCCATTTAATGGGCTCCATGCCACTCTGGGTTCCCCAGGCCTGCTGGCAAAACTACGTCTTCAGGGCTTTCCTGAAGAGTGTTAGAGGGGGGCAGTCTAATTTCTGGAGGGATGATGTTTCAAAGGAAGGGAGCCACCATGAAGGAGGCTCTTCTTTCGGGTTCCACCAGATGTATCTCCTTAGGACCCACAACATTCCTTGCTTCCCTGCCCTAGTGGGTCAGGTAGATGTGACTGGCACTATGTTGGAGAACATGCAATTTAGAACTGACTTGACAGTGTTTAGTACACAAATTGAGACAAGCATTCAACCTCTACTGTATCATGCTTCTCTACCAGAATGTTCATAGTTCCATTTATATCTTCTTCCTATCAAAAGCTTATTCAGCTCTCACTCATTATCAGCAGGTAGGTATTGCCACTATAGCCAAATCCTTCAATGCCAAACATATCATCCATTGAAATCTAGACACCTGAAGCATTAAGTATTTCTTTCTTACTGTTGGGCATTTTTTCCTACATCAAGGAAAAAAAAAATCAAGGAAAACAGTAATTAGATAGCAGATAACTCTTTTCCAAATAACTCTAAGCAGTGCTAAATCAATACAGCTTAACATCAGAATTTGAGAATTAAAAAAGAAATCCAAATGAAAAACAACTCCGCCCTATAATAAAATCAATAACACCTATAGCCTGATTTGTAAAGCAAATAACTTATCTACGATCTAATAACATTTGATAACTGTGACCCACATTCCAACAAAAATAATAGGAAGAATTTAACAATTAGTCCTATGAAATGTTTTGTGAAGAGATTAATTCAAAAAATAGATAATATAAACATAAATAATCATAACATGTTATAATTTGACAACTTTTAGCTTTGATCCTACTTTCACCCACTTGTAAATTGTTTACAGGTATGATTGTGTCCATCTATAAGATTTAAAATAGTGTAGAAATTATATTCACTGTAATGAATATTTCAAGAATTGCTGAAAAATAAACCAAGGACTTGGTCTGAGAAAATTTAGATTAGTTTGATTGCTATTTCACTGTTGATATTTTAATAAGTATTAGATAAATAATATTTGTAATTTAAATGCTACAAAAATATATTAAATATTTACCATTCTAAATTAAGAAATTTCTAATGAAATGTTAAAAGAGCAGCAATTTCCATTAAACGTCAGAAAAAAAATTCTGAATAAAACATATGAAAAGCACTGTAGCTGGTGTCATACTATAGGTCTTTCAGGAGATAATTCCTTAAGATAGGGGATCCATTACTATTCTTGACTTACTTATCTGATGTAGAAAATTAACAGCACATCTCTGTGAATGATATTAAAAGACACATAGATTGTGAGAGCTAGGCATATCTCTCACATGAATAAGATTAATCACGTTGGCCCACGAACATGCTATCAACATGCTTATATGTGCTGTTTTGCTCTAACATTTATATGTTGGAGAAGTAGGCTTTCAGCTTCTACTGGCAGTCTTTTGAGTGCAAGTGGAGCCATTTGTGGAATCAGTCATTTGATAGCCTTCTATTTATTTCATATATAATAAAAATGCTTACCTGCTTATATATTTGAAGAGACTGGAAATTGGAAACATAACTGAAGGACACGGACCTTTCTCTTTTATTTTCCTTAGCACCCCTTATTTGGCAAATGCCTAAATAGGTTTCTAGTGATTACATAAACTTGATAGCTGATAACAAGGATGGGAGAACACAAACTACAGGTGAACAGATGCAAGTTAGAGGTGTTTTTCTTTAGTTACAATCTCCTTTTTTTTACTTTTCTCTTTTTCCCACTTTCTATTTCTGCAAATCTCAATCCCCCTTCCCATCCAGTTTGAAAAGTAATTGTCTAAACCATTAGGCATCAATAAAGAATGAGCCTCTCTTTGTCCTCCCCATGCGTAATTTCCAACAGAAAGGTAAGTTTTAAGGCACGCATAATACAGAAGAGAGGATTGGCAGTAGAACGACAATGGCAATTCAACAGTAGATTTGCACAACCAATTACTTCCCTTTGATGGAAAAACAAATAGGATCACTAAAGTCAGTCTGGTTCTGGTTGCTTACGTCTCTTATGAAGTTCTGTATTTGAATCATTTCCCATTGGGATTATAACAGCTAGGGCATGTATAGACATTTACAATAATTAAAAACATTAGTCTTGAAACAGAAGGGCGCTCTTGTAAAAGACAAAGTAAATAAGCCCTGGTTTTTTAAAAAATCCACAATAAAATGTCTATTTACTTATTTATCTTCACTGTATTAATTATGTGGATATTTGTGTGTTAAAATGATCAAAAATATTTGTGGCACTTCCATATGGAGAGCTAATATTCCTGAACAAATGACAGTGTGTGACTATTTTCTGTGTTGGCTTCCTGTTTTATTAGTGAAAAACTGAAAGATGGGAAAAATGTAATTAAAAACCAGCCAAAGGAGTTTCAGCCTCTTCTTTGGTGGGGGACATCTATCTCAGTGATCTTTGCACAGAGGTAAAGAAACTTTAACAATAGATGCCTTTAATTCCAGTAAAAAAATGGAGAGGACCACATTTTTTGCAACTACATCTTGCATTTGCAATGGGCATAGAAAATGAGGTAGACAAGATTAATGCCCATTATTTTCCTTCCTTTCTCCTTTTTTCTTTTTAGAGTCTCAGGCTGTGAGATAAACCACTGCGTACTACTTGGAAGATGTAGTAGTCTGAGATGACCAAAACAAATGGACTTGAAATCAAGAAAGCTTTTCCTTAGAGATGTAACTGTGAAATATTTCAGTTGTCTGTAAAATCCCATGGATGAGGTTGAACAATTGCTTTACAAAACATTTTTGAAAATTATTGGCATTTCTTTATTTATGAATACTTTTATACAGCTGTAACCAGTTAGGTAATCCAAGACACATAAATTGTAAGTTAAAAGTTTCTGTCTCAGTGTATTTTAATGTCAACCTTGTAAGAATCACAGAAAACAAATTTTGCCTTTTTTGCCTTTTAGCCTTAAACCATTGGACTACTGGGTCTCACCTAGTTGTAAATGAAGATGAGTTAAGAAAACCATTTCTTTATTTTCATCTTCTCACCCAGTTTGGCAACAGTACAGCGAGATATCCTAGCTTAGTCATGTTTTTCTGATGATTGATGGGTTTTCCTTCTGGACTAGTTAAAGAGAAAGAAAACTTGGAGTAGAAGATGAAGTGGTAAAACTCTTGTCAATTACACTTTCTTATAAACAAAACCAAATCCATTATTTCACTCTTCCACTATTTCATCTCTAATTTTGTTAAAACAAATATAGGTATATATTTTCACTGATTCATCAATACATTTGGACCTCTGCCCCCCCCCCCAAAAGCAAAGACAGATCCACAATTTTTCATTAGTTATGTTGTAAATTAAAAAAGTCCACATTTCACTGTTCCACTGGTGAATTTGTAACCAAACAGGGACCAAAAGGATGGGGTGGAGAAAATCCTGCCACAGTGCACAATTTGAGAGGTGTTGGCATACAATGAAATGAAGCATCTATATGCTGCACAGCAACACTTGATCTTGAGTAAGAAAACATTACTTCTGAAGTGGAGCAGAGAAAGGCTGTTGGAGGTTGCCTTCCCAGAGGGCCGGGAGAAAGTAGAGGATAATGTCAAGTGTTCCTGCTTCAAGAAATGGTCAGTGGCCCATGCTTGTACTAGGGCAAGCTGGTCACACAGATCAATCATTAGCTGCAAAACTTCTCAGTGAGATAGCCCAACAGCTTTATGAGGGAAATATATAAAAAAGAGACATATTAAACATTAACAAATTTATTACCATTCAAACTTTTGTGGATTTTGTATAGAATGTGAAGGATGTGTGTTTTTATTTTATTTTTATAGTTTTCTTATGTATGATGTATACTAAAGATGGCATTTAATTTCATTGTACGAGGTGCAATGACAATAAAGTAAATTAAAAGTAAATTACATCTCTGTCTTCATTTATCTATTACTTATACATCCTACTTTATAATCCTTTAAAATATTTTTTTTTTAAAATCGCCAGATTAAAATTAAAAACAGCAAGTCAGTAAAAATATTTTAACTTATTTTTCAAAATGGCAAAACTGTTTAAACTCTTGCTGCAGGGCTTCAAAGGGCCACCCTACAGCTGATTAGTGTTAAAAGGCAGTGTGGTGGTAGACCGGTGCCTCCAAAAACAAATGAGTAGACCAATGCCTCCAAAAACAAATGGGTAGACCGGTACAGCTCTGCAAGCAGTTAAAAGCCTGGTAGACCAGTACCTCTGCTAAATCCTAAAGAACTGTCACATGACCATCAAACCATGCCCACAAAAAAGCCACGCCCACAGAACCAGTAGTAAAAAATTTGAAGTCTCATTCGTCATCTTCAGGCTGGTGTTCTCGGCTTCATGCTTCCAGGAGCATGAAGCCGAGAACACCAGCCTGAAGATGACGAATGAGACTTCGTCGAAACGTCGCCAAGACACTTCCAATTTTACGTGGGAGAAGACCCGAATAACCAAAGACCTACATACAAACACCCGCAAAAACCTGAGAATATATATATATATATATATATATATATATATATATATATATATATACACATATACACATATACATACATACATACATACATACATACATATATATATATATACACACACACATATATATATACATATGCATATTCTTTTTAGCCAGGTTTTACTCTACGTAAGCTAAGATGTTCTACAGCCCTAGTTCTGTGAAATCTCATTCACAAGTTTCCGGGGTTTTTGTATCTTGCTGAAAAGCAACAACTCTGTGCTGCAATTTGGGAGACTCAAATAGCTATTTCTGCCTTGTAAGGCGTCATCAGTGAGCCACACCCTCTTCTCAAGTATCCTCCCTGTAAAGGTACAGTGTTTCTTTTTCATAGGCTTTTATGTGCATATTATGTGCATAAAAAAATATATGTATATGTATATATCAGAAGCCCATATGGTCAAACATGTTGTAACTGGTAGGTAATCTGAGGATCTTGGATTTGCAGGGTCTCTCCTTAAAGACACCTAAAAGCTACAACTGCTCCAGAATGCAGCAGTTATTGCTTCACACTTGTGTGAAACTGCTATTGCAAGAGCTGAACTCGTAACAGATAATATCTATGTGCAGACCAAGGTTTAAGAGGTTAACACCTTTTAAAGCCTTACATGGCTCAAGTCCTGGTTATCACTGGATATCACTCACAGTAATAGGTGTTCATTCAATAAAATATGGGAAGAGCTCTTTTTGGGTCCCTACTCTGAAGGAGTGTTCCCATTAGAAGTAAGGAAGCTAGGTCTTTCTCATTGCTGCCTCTCTCCTCCAAACAGCACTGTTTCCAAAATCAGACTAGAATCAACATTGTTAAGATTTAGGAAAGCTCTAAAGACAGAATGCCTTTGGGGCTGATAGAGTTGAAATTACTCCTGCAGTGAGGTTACCAGTTGTATCAACTTGTCCTTTGTTGTTTCTTGGCACAATATGGTAGGAGAGAATGTTATTATTCTTTTTGTTGTTTTAACTCTTTTTAGTATATACTGGAAGTGTAAGCTGATTATGTGACATGCAAGTTTAAATAAATACTTTCAAGGCATGGGAAAAGAAAATGTGGGAATAAACATCTTCACATTGTTTTGTTTTACTACCTGTATAATCCAACTAAACTGAAAGTGTATTAAATAGGAAGCACAAAAATACTGATCATTTCATTATTCTCATCACTGTGATTCAGGATGTCAACTCCTGATTCTTAAAGCAATATTTTTTTCTCTTTGAATTAATTTTCTTTCTCCAGAGTCACCTTCCCTAAAAAAAAATCCTTTCTGTGAAGGAGAGCAAAATTCATACCTCATAAATTATAAATATTATCTTCAAATGCTGAGCTAACACAGGATCTCTAAATTAAAACTAATTAAGCAATGCCTTTTAGTGAGAATCTCACCCCAGTTTACATATCAGTGTAAACCAGCATCAATTAACAAAGGAAGCTCCTTGAGTTCAAGAGGAACTCTTCCTCACTCAAGAGGAGATTACTCAATGTCCATATTTACTTATAAATGATCAATGAAAAAAAGGACTAAACTGCGGCTCAGAACGTGGACAGATCCGAAAAGACAGCTGCTGTTTGGACTAAACTAGATGGGCTGCATCCCTTCCCATGCTTACCTGAGACTAAACCTGGTGGAAGCAAAGGGATTTACCCCCGAGTAAACCTCTCCAGTCCCGCCTTGCAAACCTTACCACCTTTGGTGTCGAGCGCATTTGTTCTCGAGAGAGAGATTCCTACACTCACCACGGTTTTCAAAAGCGCGGGGTAAAGCCCACGTGCGGCCGGGGCTTTCGGCAGCCGCGCTCTTTGATTCGCTTCCCGGTGGTTTTGACTTGAAAGTCGCTCGGCATGCGGGGAATCTTTTTTCCCCCTCCCTTCCTTTCTCCTTCACTCTTGGAACTGGGCGGGGACAGGCGGAGGCGAAGACTCGGGGGTCTCTTTTTCTTGCCTTTGCCCGACGATCACTTTCCCGCCGCGGAGTTGGAGGCGCTGGGTTTCCCTTTCCGCGCCGAAAAGAGGGAGGCGAGGGCGGGGTCCGCTCAATGGCATTGGCTGGCGCGCCAAGCCCCGGGCGGAGGGCGTGACCGGCTAGGTAGCGAGGTTTCCTTGTAACCCGAGCTTTAATTGATGGCTTTCCTCAGCCCCGGAGAGGCGACGCGCGGACTCTGTAGAACGCGCTGTCGGAGGACAAGCGGCGGCTGCCTGGAGGAGTGTCAGCGCTTCACCTTCCTCCTCCTCCTCCCCTTTAAAGGGTGGGGGCCGGGCTGGCCTCCCCTCGGCACCTGTGGGAGGGGGAGCGGGGCGGGGGCAGGGAAAGTTTGGGTCTGTGGTTGGCTGCGCGGCCGGACTTAGGCGGCGGCGGCGGGGGAGAAAAAGCGGGCGTCTCCCGCCCTCTCTTGCTCGCGCCTGCCGGTTCCCAGGACAATCCAGAGCCAGCGGGGAACGAGCGACGGCTGTTGGTTGCCACTCGGATTGGATTGGATTGGCCCCCCTCCTGGCAGAGGCTTCACTTGACTGAAGCGGGGAAGCTCATTAACCGGCCGCTTTGGGGGGTTCCGGCTGGCTTTTCGGCGCGCTTCCTCGGTCTTCGCTCCCAATCTGGACGCGGCGGTATGGGGCACCGGACGGAGAAGGCGCCTCTTTCCCTGCTCCTCTTACTGTTGGCGGGTGAGTCTTGGGGAAGGAGGAGGAAAAGTGGCTGCGGAAAGGGATAATGCCGGTATGCATTGAGGCGGGAGGGAGAGATTTTAGTGGGTGTGAGATAATGCTTTTTGCAAGGCAGAGGGCTGATGGTCTGGAGCCCTAAATAAACTAATTTCTCAGCGCTCATTAAGCCGGCACAGGTATTGTGACGAGACGTCTGCGGTGCCAAAAAAAAGGGGGGGGGAAATGGGGGGGAGAATGAGTGTCGGGTCTTGCTCGCGAGCCATATTGTCTTTGATAGGAGTCTCTCTCTCTCTCTTTAATCCCTATTGGCACCAGATAAGTCATGACTTCGTACTGGGCACAGCACACTTCACGCTCAGAAACCCCCTTTTCTTCTTTTTCTTTTTAATGATCGCACGGTTGCTGTTTTTTTTTTTTTTTTAAAGGAATCGCCCCTACACACCTTAAGACTCGTGCATTATGGACACATGGTTTTTCTAACCGGAGAATATAGTAAATCCTTAAGGAAAAATGTATATATATATACATGTATATACAACCAGCAAATGTATATATATATATATTGTGCTAAGTGCCATTACCGTCCTTCTCTTATTCTGAATTTAAAAATCCAGGTCAAGATCTTTGATTTGTGTGTGTGTTGAAAGAGATCTTTGTTTTCTTAAGCTGTTTTTCCCCAACTGTCGAAGAGGTACATAATCTTATAGAATTCTTTAGATAGTTTATTACCCCTAATTTTCTCTCCCTTCCTTAGCAATGAATTTAAAACATTTACCTTGAGTTTTCAGATTTCGGTAAAACGGTAAAAAAACCCGGGTATTTGCAACGGCTCCTTTAAGACGTTAGTGCATGTAATTATTGTGAACTTTCCAGTTGAAAGATTTTTAAGGGAGGGGGAGGGAATGTTATCTTTTTTGTTCATGCTGTGTTTTGGGTAGTGTCTCCCGCCCCTGCCAGTAATCACTTCATAGTTCATTTTATGATGATGTCAGAGTTCACTTAGGGAGCAGTGAACTTATTTGCATTATGTGTATCTTGCTAGTGTTGGAGCATCAGAGCTGCTCCAACACTAATTTTAGGTTTGTTAATTTGTGTTTTCTCTGCTATGTTCTAATTAATGAATGGCACCTCTAAAGTTATAGGCTCTGGGAAGAGCTGTCTTGGTGTGGATTCCAGTGCTAGACAAGAAAAGGTGTGTTTTGTACTTGTGTTTTGGGCTTTAGTACAGTTTAAAATTAGAAATATGCATAAGAGACCAAACAAACCTAGATGTGCAAAATGTACAAAGGAATTTTGAAGTAGTCTATTGGTGATTTGTAAGGTCTGGAGAATTATTTCAGAACTTTTCTCATTAACCAGTAATGTTAGTTAGAATGAAATATATTACAGGAGTGTTTTCATTTTTAAAGCTACAAAGTTCAGAAGAATTTTATTGGGTTAAACTTAATTGGAATTTATTCCTGGGCCTAATGGGAGGATAGATTTTATTAAATATTATCATAACATTAACTTTGGAGTCCAATAAGCCTCAATTTGAAGGACCCATCCAGAAGACAGCCTGAATAAAGACTTTGGACTTTACTTCTAAAGAACATAAAGGTTCATTGCTTGGTGAATCAGTTTAGATGATTTTTTTTTTAAATTTGATTTATATGCCGTCCTTCTCCGGAGACTCAGGGCGGCTTACAATGCGTTAAGCATTTGTATTAATTTATATGTAAGTTACTATAGCATTGAATATATTTTATGTAATTTACATAAACTTGGATTTCATGGACATAGAGATTTAGTAGCATTCCTTCTTTCCATGTGGTTCATTAAACTGAGGTGTTAGTAGACTTCAATTTTCAACAATTCTTACCAAATAATTATTTTCATGTACAAGATACTGGATTATACGAATGGCCATATTTCATGTTCCTGCAGTTCATTTATTTTGGGGGTGATTAATTTAAATAATTCCATAGAGATATTTAGTGAAGCCCATAGATAATGATCATTAAGCACAAAATCAGGAGTTATTGTCTTTCAGTAGCATGGCTTCCCTGAACTATATGTAAGAACAGATTTGGATTGCAATTTCTATGTTAGAAATTGAACATAGAGGCCTGAACTGAAGAGGCAAGAGTCCAATTTTAGAAGCCCAAAGGCTTCATGCTATATTTATCTTTCTGCATTGTTAATTGTTGGTAATGTTACCCAATTAATTGGTTCTCAAGCTTGTTTCCAGGATTAGAAAAGAGGAGGGAATAGATAACCAGCAAGTTATGAAAAAAATGTATTGTGTTCCAAAAATTATAGTACCACAATACTTATTCTTAAATTGTCTCTAAAGAAAATGGTGCATTGCCACCATCGTGATTAAAGTCTGAAAAAAAGTTTCAACACTACTGTAACAATATTGCATAGAAGTTTCACACATGGAAAGTGAGGTGAGGGAAGAAGGAAAAGAACAAGTGACAAAATGTATGTCAAAATGAAAAAATATTTCTATGCTTGTCACAGATATTGGAATGTAAATACATACTGGTAGGCTTTGCATAATGACACATCATCTGTGCCTTCAGTTTGATATAACCTTGGTTTTCTGCAGATGCTTGGGGAGGATGCTTTCTTAAAAATGCCCTTTGTTTTGTTTGTTTGGGATAATTGTTTTCCAGTCACAGTTGACTCCTGAAAGGTGCCTGAACTAGTCCTTGCAATCTTTTTGGCAAGATTTTCAAAAGTATCTTGTCATTGCCGCCTTCTTAGGGATGAGAGAAAGTGACTGGCCCAGCTGTATTCATGCCTAAGGCAGGACTCAACCTCATGCCCTCCCAGTTTCTTGCTTAGTGCCTTAAACCACAGATTGTAAGCAGGCCTGTTTTTACATTTCACTCATATTTCCATTTTTAAATATCAAAATATAATCCTTAGAAAAAGCAAGTCAATAAAAAGTTTGAGAATTGCTTCCCATATGTGTTGAGGGTTGTGTTGTTAAAGGGATACAAGTGTTACATGTAATTCGATAGAATTTGTACCTATAAAAAAAGTAAAGAAATTCAGTGAAATGTTTGACTAATTTATATCATATAGAGTGGCATAGTGCACTGTGACATGTTATATGATTAGAAATGTACCAGTTATATATTTACCAATTACACTAGAAAGTGTGATACTGTTTCACAGTAAAACAAATAGAGGCACTTGCCTTAAGAAATCACTTTCTGTGATTGCACATATGGTGTAAACCCCTTAGGTAAATGCTTCACTATCCTTCACAGTTTAATAGCAACATAGAAAGTTTCTGCAAGCTGTTTGTGATCAGTCTGTAACCTGAGCAAATGTCAAGCTCTCCAGTTCTAATTAAGATAAATAAGATAATTTAATTTAAAAACCTGCTGCTTTCTTTGGTGGGAAAAGCTTGAGGGAAGGAGGTGAGTCATGTTATACCTCTGTAAGAAAACTCACAGTAAACTTGTAAAATCTCCAGGTAATCAATATTCCTCTTCCATGCTTCAGAGGCCCTTCTTTTTTCTGCCTAATCTTCAGTTTTTGGCTAGCATTAGGCAATCTTTCAGAGACTTCATTTCATGTTCATTGTTCTTTGCCATTGCTTGCATTTCCAGCTGTTTGATTTCTTTGATGCTACAACAGTTAGTAATTTGAATCAAGGTTTAATTCAAATCCTGCCGTTAAAGGCTTCCAGTAATTAGTTGCTTGTCTGCTTGTAATCATGAACCTCATGAAGCAGTGTCCTTTACAATGCAATTATAGTTAGACAACAAAAATGAGAGCATAAAGGGGTTTGTTCATTAGATATCCTATTTAGCAGATAAATAAAAAAAATATGCAAAAATAAATCTGGGGAAACCCTGTTTGTCCAAATGGTAAGGAAAAGAATATGTCTGAGACTGAAGGTATGCATTGGGAGACCTAGTTGAGGTAGAGAAAATGTGCATATATGTGAAAAACATTACAAGTTTTTGTTTCTTCTTTTGTAATAGAATTCTGGGTCATTCATTGAAGCTAAATGTGGGGAAATTTAAGGCCAATGAAAGGGTGTACTTTACACAGCAACCACACTTGTTTAGCCAAGTTCTGGTTTGGTTTCCTTTTCTCTCTAATTCCAATACTAGACTGTTTCCCAAATATAATACAAAAAAGTTTGTCTAGAAGGCTATTGTATGTTTAATGTTTGTTAAGTATACACCCGAGGAAGATTGTCTAAGGTGAGACGGTGGAGATGTTTTTGTTTGTCTTAAAGATCATGGTATTTGGGAGGATTTTGAAAAATAGTTGTTCTTATATAGCATGCATGTGTTGCTAGTTTAGCATGTTTTACTGAGCATCAGCAATTTCCGTTTTATAAAAGGGCATTTGCTGGGCTTTGTGGGATAGATAGTTTAGCATTTGGAAGTCACATCCCCTCTTCAAACTATACTCATGAAACAGCTGTGTAAGAGGACTGATGCCAGGAAGTAAAGTGAGAGTGGCTTAGCCTCAGGACCAGGATGCTTCTCTGCAGGACTCTTTAAAGCTGCTTTTGTTTTATAACTCCATGAATTCAGGAGTTTATGTGAAGTTCTGAAAACTATACACTTACTTCTAAAATTTGAGATTATATACAATTATGTGCAATTATATACAGGTTTAGTCAACTCTAGTCAACGTCTATGTTTTAACAAATCACTAAGTGAATGGGGGTTCAAACCTGATACAAAAACATTAAAGGTTCAAAAATATGAAAACCCTTCAGCCAGACTTTATATTTCCTCCTCTGGAGAAATAGCTTTCAAACACTTCCTGTAGCAAGCTAAATGCCTTTTCTGTTCTTGCGTTTGAATTTTACCCCATTGTTCCTTGCAAAACTCTTCAAGCTCAGATAGTGCTTCTACAAAGGAGCTGTTACATGTACTGATTTAAGGAGCACTCATTTCTATACCTATCATATTCACCTTTTTTTATCCTGAATTTGTCAACAGCTGCACATCAATTCAAATTTGCACAAAGATGGTATGTTTAGTTTGTACCATGTAGAGGTTGTGTCAGCTATTGTTCACTTAGGAATTCATACAGCTGCATTATTTACTCAAAGCAAGTTGCATTTAGCCTGCAGTCTTTGTGGCCATGCGTACAATGAAAGCATCTGAGAATCTTTGAAGAGATATTGTAACTTATCTTTGCATGATTAAAATGCCCGTGCAGATCACATCTGTTAGTATTTGGCATGCTATGTGAAATCTACTCATTTTAATGCCTCAGGAGAGAAACTGTGTTCTTTATTGTTTTCATGGTATGTGAATTTGAACTAGACTGATCCTATGAAATTTGTTGTAGTTTCTTGTTGTGAAATTGTTTGGGAATCTGCAGTAATACCTATTTGTGCTTTAATTTTTTTCCCCATTAGTGTATGATCTACAACATGTGTGTCAAACTCACGCCGTCACATTGCCATCACGTGACATTTTGTGACATTTTTCTGCAGAACTGGGATGGGCGTGGTCTGTGCGTGACTCATCCGGCCTACGGGCCACCAGTTTGACACCCCTGCTATCTTAATAATGTGTGGCATATATATGTTTTCCCATATTTTTAAAAAATAATCAGACTGCTTTACTTTAAAGATAAAGGTTTACTTCTGTCCAGTCATGTCCAACACTAGGGGGCAGTGGTCATCTCCGTTTCTTAGCTGAGGGAGCCAGCATTGTCTGAAGACAGTTCTGTGGTCATGTGGCCAGCTTAACTACTGTATACCCAAGGTGCATGGAACACTGTCACCTTCCCACTGAAGTGGTACTTATTTGCATCTGCATGCTTTCAAACTGCTAGGTGGGCAGGAGCTGAGCCAATTAATGTGCACTCATCATCCAGTCATGGCTATCAGGTCTTGAACCCAGCTGCTAAGCTCAGCATCTTTAACCACTGAGCCATTGCACCCCCTGCTTTATTTTACTTGTATTTATCAGTACATTACATATATTACTATCGGTTTTCCAGAACTGGTCAGAACCTGCTGAATATCACCTCTGACTTGTTTGCCACTCAGTTCTCAGTGACTCTAGGCATTAAGTTCACAAATTCCAAGATTAGTAACTTAAAGCACCAGTCCCAAACAGCCCAAAATCTTTGTGATTTTTAACTTTTGGTTCACTAAAAGTTAATTTTTTTTTGAACATGGAGGTGACATTGGGATTGGGAAATTTCATTCTTCAAGATGGGAAAGAATACAGTCTGGAGTACAAATATGAAGGCATTATTTGAAAAGCTGTACCTCAGGAGTCTAGGAGAAGCCATGTCCCAAAAACCCCAAGGATAAAAATTAATACATTAGTTATAATTGAGATAATTATGAGCTTGACTTTGACAAACTGTAAATTCATTTTTTTTTTCTTGAGAAAGACAGTCTGAGACAAGAGATTTTTGTACACTCAGAAATGAATAGTGTATTTTAATGTTTTAAAAATTTGTAAATATGAAGATTGTTAAGGAATGGAAGTGAAATGGAACAGGTGTCAGTGTATTTCTCTATTCCAAACAACATAGTGTGAATGTTTCTGATATCTTAAGGAACTGTTACACTAAGGCCCTCAACAGAAAACTATAAATATATGATAATCACATTTCATTATACAATTTCTTTAAAAATGTAATTGGAGGTACACCAGCTAGATTTTAATTTATCAATAGAATTCTCTAAACAAGATAAAGGAAAGAAATATAGATAAAGGAAAGAAATATAAAAGACAATATAGTATATTTTTTAAAAAACCACAGAGCTTAGACCCATAGAGAGAGATAATGAGATCGAATGTCCTAAAAGAGAATCAAGGCTGCATAGGGATTTCAGAATCAATTAGGTGCAGATAAAGAAATAGTTATGTTAGCACATAAGTGCCTATTTGAAAATGTTCCGTGGTCATGTGATCATAATTTGCATGCTTCACAGCCAGCTTCTGGCAAGCAGTCAGTGGAGAAGATGGCTGTACAATTGCATAATAAAATAAGAACTACCTGTCCTGGGTTATTAGAACTCAGGCATACAATTGGAAGTCTTGCACAAAAATAGATAATGAATTCTAATAGAATTACCAAATATCAAGAAAGATGTAATTAAGTTTTCAAAATAAAGCATGATGTTCATGGAAATATGCAATACAGTTAGTCCTCAACTTATAACCATTTGTTTAATAAATATTCAAAGTTACAATGACATTGAAAAAAGTGACTAACAAGTTACAACCATCAGAGTATTCCCATGGTCGTGTGATCAGAATTTAGGGGCTTGGCATCTGGCATGTATTTATGATGGTTGCAGCATCCCAGAGTCATGTGATGACCATTCACGACCTTCTTAACCAGCTTCCAAAAAGCAAAGTCAATGGCAGAAGCCAGATTCACTTAACAACTGCACTGATTATCTTAACCATGGCAGAAAAAGTTGTAAAATCAGGTGCAACTCACTTAACAACTGTCTTGGTTAGCAACAGAAATTCTGGTCCCAATTGTCATAAATTGAAGACTATCTGCACTATATTATACAAAGTTGATGTTGAGCATTATGGTGAGATTTTTGCACTACAAACATGCAAATACAGTGTAGCAGCACTTAGAAAATTGCATGTGGTGTACTTATATTAAAATCACCTTTTTTCACAGTAACTGAAAGAGAAAATTTACATGTATCAGCCATTAGATTTTGAATAACCACGGAAAGAAACCTCATCTACAAATTGTAAAAATCCATATATGGACTAACGCAAACAGCTAAAGTATGGTACAATAAACTAAATTAAATATTGTGAAATATTGGTTTGGAAAGTAAAATGCTATTCCATATTTATTTACAAGATTGTACATTCATTGTTATGTTGATGATTTAATTGTGTGTGCAAAGGACAAAAGAGGCAGCTTGGAGATAGCTTGGACAATTTAAGCGTAGTAGTAGAGTTAAGTTGATAGAAAGTAGAAGAAATGAAGTAATAGAAGACTAGGTTAGGGATAAATTGTTATTGAGAAAATCTTTATGGTCACTAGAAGTTGAAAATAATGATTCATAATCATCAACTGGAAATGACATATCTTAGAGGTAATTAGTTGCTATCTTGGAACTGAAATGTGGAGTGCGCTTGCTCAATCAAACATGAAAGAGAATGGACCAAATCAAGTTCCTGAGGCAAAGCAGTCAAGCACATTCATGAAAATTGGATACTTGAACAAAGGAAGAAACCAAAACAAATTGGCAAGTAATGAACATCAGCTGTGGGAAACTAGTATACACTGCATCTGTGAACAACCCAACGTGCCCAATGTTTTTCAATTCAGTAGAAAGGTAAGTGAGCCAATAGTAGAAGAATGGAGAGCGGTTAAAAGAGTCATCAGATACTTAGAAGCAACTATAGACTTTAATTTAAAATTTCCTATATCTAATGATCCGAAACCTATTGGGTACTGTATAGAGTTTCAGTTTCAGATCAAGATAAATCTGATAAGAAATCAACCACCATGTGGTTGTGAGGTATACTTATCACTTTGTACAATAAGAGACAAAGCCTTGTAACCCTATTATCTGCAGAAGCTGAATACTGTGCTATAGAACAAACATACAGGGATTTTGCATGACTGCACAGATAACTACCAGATTTCAGAAAAAAAGAAGCAGACAACAACCACTTTACTTGAGGACAGTACAGGATATATGAGAACTGTAATGCATACATATTATGAAATGGACATGTTGACTGCGATATGTGGATGTGCAAAAAAAATAAGAGCAAATGAAAACCGATGTATATCAGATGATATAATGGCAAACATTCCCACTAAGGTATCACCTACATATTGCTTCTTTAGGCTCAAAAAAAGCACAAAATGACGCACATGGTGCAACCAATTGCCACACGCAGTTTAGTGCACAGAGCTGATGAGATGGGACATGGGCTGTATCATTCTGTTTCCAAATTGTTTCCTTCAGGATCCAGAATAGAGGAGGGATCATCTGGTGTGTTATTTTCCATCTCTATTCTTTTGCTGTTTTATATGAAAAAGAATGAAATCATACAATCTATGATAATTACCCAGTTCAGTCCTTCTAATATAAAGGTTCTGACAACTGAAAGTTCTGTCCTTCTGATACAGATATAAGACAATGTAATTTTTTGCCTCTTATTTATGACTCTCCTTGTTTTTGCTGGTTAACTGGTTTTCAGTTTTGGCAATGTTTAATAAACAAGCAAAGAAACATCAAGTTATATTGTTAGCTGAACTGAGTGGTTTGTCTGCTTGCTCTGATTTGGATATAAGGATTGACTGAGAATATTCTTGGGGCAAATTACATTGGAAGTTATCCACAGTAACATTCCACTGTCACAGAAATATGTGTGGTTTTCTTAATGGAAAATATGAAAGAGAAATGCTTGGTAGAATTAGGAAATGGCGGCTGAAAACAATGTATATAAAATTATTGCTGCAAAAAAATATGAAAGGTTTGATATGTATATTGAAAAAAAAAGGTAAGCTATAGAAAACATAATCCATGGGTGTCAAACTCAAAGTGTCATGTTGCCATCATGTGATGTATCGCAACCGTTTTCCCCTTTGAGGAGCTGGGGTGGGCATAGGCTGCACGTGAAGCATCCAGCCCGTGGGCCGCCAGTTTGACATCCCGATGTAGTCAAAGTAACCAGATTAACAAGAAAATGCAAAATAATTTTGACGCTAATAAGCCATGGTTTGGAAGTGGGGAAAAAAAGCTAAACGAAGGGCCTTTAGCAGAGTAAATGGAATTAAAAATTGATTGCTAAAGTAATTTGAGATTTAATCTGAAATGTGGGAAGTATTCCAGAGATTTGTATGATAATTGATAGGTTGAAGAGTAGGATTATAAAAACTTGTCTCTCAGAAATAAAATGATGTAAAGGAAATAATAAAAGTTGTGAAACTGTTGAAAAGAAAAGGTAAGCCTGCATACATAGGTAGAAAACTGTAATTACTGACTATGAAATATGGCCAGTGTGAGAGATGCTGGTAATTTTTCTCAGCAACATCTAAAATATAACAAATCACTCTCTTTGATTTTTTTTTTTTAAAACACCTTTTACTATAGCAAGGATGTTTTTAGTTTGGGAGAGCAAGTGGTATAACAAGATTTGGGAAAACAGATTATTTCAACTTCATGACATTTCCAAGATAAAGGCACAATGAAGAAAAAAGCTGAATTAAAAAATAGCTAGAATTCCTCACATTCATTGAGTACCTGTCAGAAATAATGAGATTTCTGATAGGAATAAATACAGAAACCTTACAGTAAGCAATGGAAATTCTGTGCCATCAAGAAAGATTTATTTTTCTTTTATTTCTTCTAAATGTTTTTTACATACTGTATTGCTTAGAATCACTTCCTTCCCTTCTGAAATTCTTTGGTGTAGTGACATTCCCAACATCTGTATAAAGGGTTGTTAAGTGCTTTGAGAATCATGCTCCTGAGAGTTGACTCAATTAAAACCAGGTTCTTTACATGTGAGCAGGACCAATCCTGACAATTTTAATGTAAATTGAAGTACAATATGAGAACTGGTGGATCAGATACAGAAACTATTGTTATATCAATAACTTGAGCAGCTATATGAATGCATTGTCAGACTAGTATTGCTTGTGTAAGTATTTACTAAGAACAATTTTGTTTGCTTATGTAAAACAAAATAGTCTTTGTTTTTGTGAAGTGACCCCCAAGGGATATATAATCAAAGAGAATGCCAACTTGCTTGTTGAAAACCAGGTTCTGTAGTCTGTTTACAGCAATGTCAATTTTTATATACTGGACTGACTGTAAAAGCAGATTTTAGAAGAATATCTTTCAATAGATGATATAAAAGGATATAAAGAACCATGATGGCACAGTGGTTGGAATGAAGTATTGCAGGCTAATTCTGCCAACTGTCAGCTAACTGCCAGTAGTTCAATTTTCACCAGCTTCGATTTTACTTCCATTCTTCCTGGATTGGTAAAATGAAGATCCAGAGTATTGGGGGCAATATGCTAACTCTGTAAAGTTCTTAGAACCAGCTGTAAAGCACTGTAAAGCAGTATATAAGTCTAAATGCTATTGCTATTGCTATAATATGTTATCCTAAAATAAATTATTCCAATAAATAATGTCAGTAGATACAGTGGTAATTCTGGTGGCCTTGCTGTACCTAATCATGGCATTGATAAATCAGGGAATACTTAAAGGTAAAGGTTTCCCCTGTCCAGTTGTGTCTGACTCTATGAGTGCTCATCTCCATTTCTTAGCTGAAGAAGCTAGCATTGTCCAATTGTGGTTTTGTGGATGGCATGACTATACACTGGGCACATGGAACACTGTTACCTTCCTATTGAAGTGGTACCCATTCACTCACTTTTGCATGCTTTCGAACTGCTAAATTGGCAGGAGCTGGGATGAGTAATGGGAGTTTATCCCTCAATGCAGGAGTTGAGCCTTGAACCCAGGACCTCAGTTTTCCTGCTGATAAGATCAGCATCTTTAACTGCTGAGCCATTGTGTTCCCTTAGGGAATACTTAAGATGTAAAGTGAAGAAATATAAAAACAAATCATAAACTCCAACAATTTGGTGAAAAAAATGTGACTTCATAGTGATAGTTTCCTCCCTGGATGTGATGTGGTTATTTATATAATCGAGCCCATTTTAATAGCAACAATTGAAAAGACACATAAATATGATTGCATGACAAAAGCTAAATTTTTCAGAGGATAATATCTTTTGAATTATACTTGATAATTGGACAACATAAATGGATTTTCCATGAGCTTATTATAGCTCTCAGACTGATTTTGAGCATTGGAAAGATAAATGATTCCATTTGTTCAGTGAATTGAATAACTGATTGTACTTGCTACTTAGAAGCAGGTTGCCTATAGACATTGACTTTGTATAGATAAGTATAATGAAATATGGGACTCATTTATATTGAATACATAAAGATAGTCATATAAATGCATTAGAAATATATATTTGAATACTATTGGCATTAGTCAAATATATTTAGAATTGTGTATATATAAATTTATATGTATATAATTTTTTCTTGTATTTTGTCTTTTTCTGTTTTAAAGTTTTATTTAGTTTTATTACAGCATAAAATACAATGAAATAAAAGATTTTTAAAAAGAGGAAAGTGCAAGATAAAGGAGACAAGAAAATAGGTGTTGACATTTGACTCTTTCTAACACAGTAAAATTTTAATACATTTATGACCAACTTTTTATATTATCTATAATTATTACAAGATAGTTCTATAGCTACACAATTATTAAATCATTAAAATTCTAAATTTATTTTTTTTCTATTTTGAGCATAAAGTTCAGAAGCAATATCCCAATATAAACAAGACTAATTAAAATCTCTTTGTTGAACATAGTTTATATTGCCATCTTAACCAAATCTATTTTTTTCTGTTTACTCCTGTTGTGGAAAGTGATATATATATATATTATTATTTACATTTATTAAATAGATAATTTCTAAATTATCATAATTTATATTTACCATAACACAATTCTCTATCAAATTCTTTAACTCTAAAGGGAAATCTCTTACATTCATTTTAAGATTCTAAACATTTTTTAAAAAGTTCCATCTTTATAACTAAAAATCAATTCTAATGCATCTTTTAAAACTTCCTTATAACTGACATTCTTTCAAATTCACTTTCAATAATACTTTGCAAGCCTTCGGAATTACTCAAGCATTATATATAAAGAAAGAAAGAAAAAACTCATTTTCAAACTTACCTTATAAGCACAAAACAGTCCATTGGAACTTTCTTTTAATTACATATGTCAAATCAATAGAAAAACCATCCTAACTCCAGTTAACTTAATATTTAAGTCACTTCCTCCAGCTTGTCCTCATAAAATAAAATATTTTTCTTCATCAGAATTTATATTGAATAAAATATACATTTCTTTTTTTCTCAAGAGATTCTCCAATATGATTTTTTTGAAACAAATATGTCAGCATTGTCAATTTCCATTTCAATTTTGGAGATCTCAAACTTGTTCTCTTGAGGATTGTAGATTTACTTGTAACTCTTCTTTTAGTTGGTTTGTAATTAAACCATCTTCATAGTAGGCACTGTTGGTGTCAGATTTATATTCCAAAAGTACAGTTGTCCTTTGCATCGTCAAATACTTGTGTAGTAGCTTCAGTGGTTTGATAATTTTATACACTTGGCTATATTTCTTAATTACTCATCTTTCTTCCAATTAGTTAAGTGATTTCTCTTGCTACACTTTCATAATGTTTTTGGAACATAGTTGATCAATCAAGTGAATTGTTTTGTTTAAATATTCTTGCAAAATAATTTTCGCAATCTCCATCTGGTTTAAATGCCTTCCATGTTGCAACATCTTCTGTTCTTTATCTCCCTCTTATGGCCAAAGAATAAAACTTAAAAAAAAAATGTAGATCAGCTGGTATCTCCTGGCCAATACATTAAAATTGGAAGATTGCAGTTTCCCACAACAACCTAAAACACCCACTGTCAAATAAAGGTGACAAATTCATTAAAAATGAGGAACTTTTTATATTCCTCTATCAAAACAAGAAAAAGAAAGCTTGCCCACTTCCTTATTTTAGCTTACCTCCGGCAAATCTCCTCCTCATTCAACAACAATGATATCCGCAAAATGGTGCATATCTTCAAGAGCCTCTTAGTAAATGTAAAAATCAAATCAAGTGTTTTAAGAAGTGAAAAGCACAAGTTATTGCCTATTTGAAAAATAAATTCCAAAACCACTGCTTTTTTAACAATGAAATGATTGCTTTCCGTTTCTAAAACTTTCCAGTTTATAGATGACTTATCCATCTATGTTGGAGTGCTGCTGCAGTCTCTTTGCAAACCCCATTATGGAGGATCCTTTGGGGTGTTTATGGGACTCTTCCCTAACCCAGGAGACTCATAAACTTTAAACTTGTGGAACACAATTCCTTGATTTGTAAATTGAAATGCTTCGGTTCAGAAAGAGCTTTCAGGATTGTTCAGTTGACCATATTCACTGGAAGTCCTAATATTAGGAGCCCTAACATTAAGAGTATTGTTAGGAGTCATGCCTGGACTAGGGATATAGAACCAATAAGGTTACAACATTGTGATTTGTCACACTGAGGGGTTTGTCATGTCCTTATCTGGTAGTCTAAGCAAAATTGTTGAAATTCTTTTGCTTTCCTGGATTTGATGCAAATCAAATCATGTCTCTGGAGAAAAGGGACTAATTTAAATATATGTCGTTGAAGTAAAAAGATTACAAATTAGCACCAGATTAGCACAAGGTATTCTTTTTCTTTGTGTTAAGCATTAGTAATCAAAACCCTTGCAGATCTTAGACTTCATTGTGCTTTTGTTTTTTGTTTTTTTATTTCCTTGGTTGTAGACTTTTTCTATAAAGTATTTATGAATAATTTAACATTATCTGCTGTAACTGAAGCAGAGGTTGATTTATGTCAATGAAAAAGCTTTGAGTGCTGGATTTGGCCATTCTTAAATGAGCAGCATTCCCTTATGTCCCAAGGCGATCATGTCTGCTTAAACTGAAAAACTAAGTAGAGTTGGGTAGGTATGAAATATGCATACATACATACATACATACATACATACATACATATATATATATATATATGTAGGTCTTTGGTTATTCGGGTCTTCTCCCATGTAAAATTGGAAGTGTCTTGGCGACGTTTCAACGAAGTCTCATTCGTCATCTTCAGGCTGGTGTTCTCGGCTTCGTGCTTCCAGGAGCAATGTGAGATCGCAGCTGTCTCTTCCTTTTAACTGCTAGTGGGGGTGTGAGCTGATTGGGTGGGAACTTGGCTGTGTTCTGATTGGGTGGAGGTGTGTTCTGATTGGTTAGGGGCTTGGCTGTGCTCTGATTGGATGGGGGGTTGGTTGTGCTCTGATTGGATGGGGGTGTGTTCTGTTTGGGTGGGGGCTTGGTTGTGCTCAGCTTAGTCTGAGTTGCAGGGGGATTTGAGCTGGTGAGCTGCGTTGTTGTTGTTTGGCTTCGTGTTTGTGGCCGTGCGAGCTCTTTATGGTGGGTGTCAGTCTGCTTCATGTATGGATTGGAGGGGTTTAAAGTGGCTAATGATGCAGCTGCGGTCTGGCTTCTGGTCCTTGGTCGTGGCTCATTATCAGTGTGGGTTTGAGTCTGCTTTCTGCATGGATGTGTGGTGGTGACATCCTGTGTGGCTCTCGTGAGTGTGGGTCTGGTGTCATTCGTCGTGTTAGGGAGTCGTTTTTCAATAAGGGCGGGTTTCCAAATGGCTGGTAGGCGGAAAGTATCGTCTCGTTTATTCATGCTGTGTGGGCGTTTTTCTATCTCGATGGCTTCTCTGATTATTCTGTTGTTAAAGTGTTCAGTTTTGGCGATAGTTCTGGTCTTTTTAAAGTCAATATCATGTCCTGTGGCTTTAAGGTGTTGGACCAACTTCTTCCCTTATTTTGTCTGATAAAGCCTGAAAGTGGTGATTTGAGATATCACCCCACTATGGCTACACAAACATCTTGAGCTACATAGGAAAAAAAAAAACCTGACTAGAAAAGTATTATACATTTGAACCAATGAATTAAAAAGAACAAAATAAAAATAAAAATTTGACCTTTACAGGGAGGAGTCATAAAATATGGGTGTGGCTGGCTGAAGAAGTCTCATAAGACAGAAATAGTACTATCCCAGTTTCCCATAAGTCTCAGAACAGACAACACAAAATTTCTGATAAAGCCTGAAAGTGGTTATTTGAGATATCACCCCACTATGGCTACACAAACTTCTTGAGCTACATAGGAAAAAAAACCCTGACTAGAAAAGTAATATATATATATGCAAAAAATTAAAATCTCGGGTGTTTTCCCGCGTCATTATAAATAAGTTGGTTAAAATATTTAAAATCCTGGTTAAAATCCCAGCTTAAAATCTTCTAAAAATCCTTACAGAACACTCTGCAAGGTCCTTTAAAACTTCAGCTAAAACCCTACCAGTGACTTTAAAAGTTTTTCTTAAAACAATGTTTCGACAGGCTCACAACCCTGTCATCTTCAGGCTCTGTTTCATGTAGAAGCTATGGGTTCTCTGTTGCGGGGCCGGAGCTGTCGCTTATCTATATTTGCTGCTGCTGATGTATGCTGGCTAGTCTGCAACTCTGTGTTCCGATTGGAGGACAACAGTTTTTCTTCCTGCTTCCTCCTCCTAGTTGCTTGGCTTCGTGTTACAGGCCTAACTTTCTCAGATTCTCTATTATTATCTGTCTGCTGTAGAGGGGAAAGGATTCTGGTAGGCATCACAGCACCCTTGATTGTTAGTTGAGATCTCAGCCTATCTTCTGGCTCAATCCTCTCTCTCTCCCTATTGCTAGCCACCCTCTGCAAAGAAGGAAGAATTCTGGCAGGCCTTACAACACCACTGGTTGCTTGTTGGAATCTCTGCCTCTCTTCTGATGTTAACACTCGAGTTTCTCTCAGTGCAGGTCCCCAAATATTTGATAACCTAGAGGCGTTGTCTCATCTGTTCATATTCTGCGGCCTCTTTTCAATTTTGATGGCCTCCCTGATTATTCTTTTGTTGAGATGTTCCTCTTTTGCCACTGTTCTGGCGAAACTTATTTATAATGACGCGGGAAAACACCCGAGATTTTAATTTTTTGCATATGCACACCCGTGAAAACTTAAGAAGACATATATATATATATATATATATATATATATGACTTCTGTTAAGATACAGTGTCTTGAGTTTTGCTCCTCTGAGTTTTGTTTGGGTTTCTCATTTCAAATAAATGAACTATAATTTTGTTTAATATTAAACTTTCTGTTGGAGCTCAGCTATGGAAAGTGATGTGGTGGTTTCATATTGAGATGAGACATATGAGCGACTGTCAAAGTCTAGCCATCTGTTATCAGAGAAATAACATTAGTTTCAAAAATTGGACATTTGAGACTCAACAAGGAGAAAGTAGTCCCAGTTGATAAGGAGTTTTTGAATTATTCTTTGCTTAATTATGTATTATGATACAAATTATTTTTTTTAGTTTTTAGCAAGTATATATTGAAAATTGAAAAGAAATAGGAATTTTATGTGGATTTTTAATATAGGGCAATTGAAGTTTAGATATGAAAAATAATTCGGATTGTGTCTCAACAATTTAGAGCTGCATATTTTGCTATATATTTTCCTGTTTATTGTGTCAATATATTGAACATTTGTACTCTTTATACTGTTTCATTTGAAGGCCATTATGCTGGCATTGGCAATCTTTGAGGCTAGTCTAAAAGATTGGAGGAAGAATGACTGGCTACTTGTTACGCCCATCAGGATTATAATTCTTTAATCAAGCAAATTTGCTAAATTTTCTGTTTTAGTCCAATTTTATTTTTTCTCAAGAATCCAAGTATAAGATTAAATTAATCTCTCTGTATTTAAAATCATATATATGATTTAGTCCTCTTCTTCATATATGATATATAGAGTAAAACCATTGGCAGGAAGTTTTTATTGTGTAATGAGCTGCTGTATATAAGAAAATACTCATGCATATGAGCAAGAGCCCCAAATAGTTCAAATGATGGAAGGTCAATCCACAGAGCCATGCAGGATTCATAAACCAAAATAGTAGACATCTGCATAGCATCAGCATGAAGGCTACTTAAATTGTACCAACTTTCAGAAAGAAACTAAGATTTTGTGGAAAAAGTCATAAAACATATAGACATTGTATTAAAATCTAGTATGTACAGTATGTAAGCTTAGTCTCACCCAAAACATGCTATCGATTTTAAATTAATCCTTGAATAGAATATATAGGAAGTTAATTAAGACTGCTTTTATTTTTGTTTGGGCAGGCATTATATTGGCTAACTTTTTAATAATATATCCATTGTTGGATAAATGTTATACATTTATATTGATTTGTTATAGGGCTAGAGTTTTCTATGAAAGAAATTGATATGAAACAGAAATGATAATCCCAATTCATTGGGGGATAGAGGTAGATGTATTTCACTTTTCTATATCAATACTTTTTATCAGCTTGGGGAATGACTTTATGTTTATAACAAAATTTTAGGAAAAAGAAAAAGGAAAAAGGTCGGAGTGTAGATTGTAAATGTGGTCATTTTCTTCCATGTATAATCACATCATAGTTCTTCCTCCTATAGTTGTCATTTGCACTATGTACCTATTTATGTTCCTCCTCCTTGTTAGATTATGGGAGATTGCTATGTCAATGTGGTTGCACTTCATGTGCTTTCTCAGCAACTGCCCACCTTCTCTGGATTTCAGCTCATGATGTGGGGTGTATCACCTTACTCTTACAACATTATTATTACAACAACATTATAGAATAGAAGAAGAAAGAATAGAATTCTTTATTGGCCAAGTGTGATTGGACACACAGGGAATTTGTCTTGGTGCATATGCTCTCAGTGTACATAAAAGAAAAGATACATTGATCAAGAATGATAAGGTATAACACTTAATCATAGTCATAGGGTACAAATAAGCAATCAAATCGTATTAGGAAACAGTCAATATTATTCATTGGTTTCTAGGTAGCTTGAGTGCCTGAGAGGCTTCTAAACTGAGATTGTGAAAGACCACACAGAGTGGAAGCCAGCCTGAATTGCATGCTGTGACTAGGGTAAATTTCTTCATTGCTAGTAGGTGGGTCACTCTGAAGAAGCCAAATTGCTGCAAGGAGGCTTTGTAGAGCCTCATACTTATTCTGATCCAGATGGCTGAAAGAGTTTACACTGAATAAACAACATAACCCTAACCCATAAAGACTAAAGACTAAAATATGTAGCCAAAATCCCACTTATCATTCTGTTCATGCATAATATAATAAAAAAGCAAGGCTGAAATTGAGAATATACTAAAGCCTTTATACATGTGGCATTGATATTTGAACTTTATCAATCTCAGATATGTGAAACTCTGGATAGTGACATAATGGATTACAAGGTCCAGCTACATCTCCACGCTAAAGCAGTGTTATACTTAGAAGTTAAGTTGTGGATTGTTTGGCCACTGACTAGAACCTGTGCCAATATAAGCATGTTTTTCTTTTTTAATATAATGATGAAGAAGCTGGTTTACAATAATTTATGTGTTTGGTTGCCTCTGTGATTTGCAGAATTATTTGTGTAAAAGTATTAACATAAAAAATATACAGATTCCAGTGGGTACTCTTCTGTTAATCATCTTTATAATCTTTCTTGCCAAAAGTCGCACACATTCTTGCCAAAAGTAGTATATCCAACTTTAAAGAGTTCCACTTATTTATTTATTTATTTATTTATTTATTTATTTATTTATTTATTTATTTATTTATTATTAATTTAATTTGTATACCGCCCTTCTCCCAGAGGGGACTCAGGGCGGTGAACAGCCAAAATTAAAAAACATACAAATACAAACGTTAAGATAATTAAAAAGAATTAAATAATTAGCTTCCCAATTTAAAACCTCCAAATCCATAAAATTTAAAATCCCAATTAAAAACCATTTAGGCTAGGCTGGCTTGGTGGAATAAAAACGTCTTCAGGGCTTTACGGAAGGTCCGGAGGTCCGGGATCAATCGTATTCCAGGAGGCAGCTCGTTCCACAGGGCAGGTGCCTTCACTTAATGTTGAAGGACCTGAAAAATCTCCTTATATTCTGATGACAAATTGCACAATTGTAAGTCACCTTGTTTAAAACCAACAGAATATTCTGGGAAGGTGATGGGGTTTCAGTGGAATGAAACAGCCGCAGTTCGTTATTTTCTTATGCACAGGTGTCATGGAGTGTAATATCCAGCCAGTACAGTAACTTTGTAGCTAATGCAACTTGTAATTCTGTCATTGCATCTGCACAAATATGACTGAAATAATATGGCTTGAGCAGTTAGCATGAATGTGCATAAGTACATACATAGGACAAAGAGAGTTAACTCTGAATGAACTGAACTTCTAAATAAGAAGGATTAGGTTTGGCTTTTTTAAAATGGCAAAAGTCTATTTCATTCCCTTACGACACTGTGATTGATACTTGTCAAAACATTTTATTGTCTATATCAGTGAACCATGTAACAGCCCTGTAAATAGCCTGATAATTATTTCTTTTATTAAAAATATGGGAGTTAAAAGAATAATATCAAATACTAATTTAGCCAAGTATCAAACCAGTCAGAATGGTTTTGTTAGGAAGGATGAGCACAGATGAGAGTGTGAATCTCCTTATCTGTTTTTCCTTAATTGCTCTAATCCAAACACAGCTTCAATCCATTACTATTAGTCTATGATCACTTTTCTGAGATTGTGTTTAAGATGCAATTGATGTTATTTCAAGCTGATAGAAAAATAGATTTTAAGCAATTATTCTCAGGCTAATTCTCTTTCACAAGTTATCCTTTGCATTATCCTTTGAAAAAACCTCTCTGTTGCTGGAGAATACAGTAGTGGACAATTTGTCCCTTTATAATTATTAAACGATGATTATTCTCATCAGCCACAAAGCATAACTGAATCTGCTAGAAAACCGTAATTTAAGTGAATGAGTTTGCAACATGATAGAAGTTAATACATCACTTTTTTAAGGTCCTTATAGTTTATCCATAAAGAATATAATTTGCGATCTTGTACAGAGGCATATCATATTTATTTGGAAATATTGACAGGACAAGGCAATTAAAATGCTGAAAAAAAGCTGCCATATTTAAATAATGGGTAGTCTAATCCATGCTACAGTTGCTTGCCAAAGGGATCAATATTAAAATTTAAAAGCAGAGGAATGGAAATCGTATGCAGGACTAGCTGAGGATCTGTTTTAGTTCTTACATTTGAAATAACTAAGCAGAATTTGACAATCTAAAATTCCACTCAGGTCTCATAATTCTTCTTATAAATGATTCTATAGGAATAATTATGGCTTTCAATAACTCAAAATAAGTCCCGTCGCCCTCCATAATCCAACCCTCTGTCTGTTTGTCTGTCCATGCAAATTGCGAAGCTTTTGTCTTTGAGGACCACATTATTTAATTGCTTGGAGGCTCTCAGCAAGACAGTCAAGTATCCTGGAAAGGACTTCTGGTTTGGCGTCGCGGCGAGACAGTCAGGGAAATAGCGGGCTCTGATGAGCACCGCGAAAACCCCGGTTGCCAAACCGCCGCCAATTTGGACCGGAACCATCCTGCAGGGATGGGGAAGAAAGAGGGCACCTCGGATGACCAAGAGGAACAGGCAAGTTCCTCGGAGGTCAGAGGGAACCCTCTGTGAGTCAGTGGTGGGGGGCGGCAGCCATGGTGGCTGCCACGAAGCTGGGACAACTGGACTAAGAGATGTGCAGGAGGAAAGTGGATTGAAATGGAGCTCTCTGAAGCCGGGTGAGTGACAACCAACCCAGGCTTGTAACAACATTTAGAGCAGCGGTTCTCAACCTGGGGGTCACGACCCCTTTGGGGGTTGAATGGCCATTTCACAGGGGTCGCCAAAGCCCTCTCTTGCCCCCCTACGCCTTCACTCACCCTCACCCTCTGCCTCTGTTGGATCACCATTCGTTTACCCCGCCCACTCCCAATCTATTGCTGCCTCCTGAGTCCCAGCTGATGGCTAGAGGGAAACAAACCGTTTAAATTCTTGCTGTGGGGCTTCAAAGGGCTGCCCTACAGCTGATCAGTATTAAAAGAAAACAAATGAGAAGACCGGTGCCTGCAAAAATAGAAAATAACAGCCCCTTTCAGCTTCAGGATAGGTTAATTACCATAAGTTGATTTGATCAGCCTCTGGACTCTCAGCTGATTTGCTCTCAGCTGTTTTGCGGAGGGCTCTGTTGCTAGCTGCAAAGAGAGAAGCTGAATTTTTTTCCCCTACCTATGCTGAAAAAATGAAACTGAAAGTAAAGCAGGGTCTTTGTTGCAACGTGACAAAATGAGGCAGAGAGAGATTTCTTTTTCTTTTTCCTCACCAAAAAAGGTAGGTGCAAAACTGCAAACAATGGGAAATTTAGGGCAAAAGAGGAGATTCAAGATTTTAAAACACAAAAGAAAAAAAGCTCTATTTAACTAGGGAATTGTAATAATTGAAATACTATTAATTGTATATTGTGTTGAAAGCAGAAATGGTTAAGTTGTGGTTTGGAGGAATATATGGAGGAAATTATTTGGTTTATTATTATTGGTAAATATAATTAATTGATTTGTAAGAAATTGGATTGCATGGAAATAATTGGAATATTCATGTTCATATTGATTAATATACAAAAAAGATAGTTATATAACTGATTTATATTAAAATGTTGAATTTATATTAAACAACTGTATTACATAATTACATAATTAACCAATGTGAGGATGGATATAAAAATAGGTGTCATTAGGTGTCCAAAGTATTTTAATTTCATCTTCAGGATGTGGCCTTCTAAAGAGCAGTCAGGGTTGATCTACTCTAGGACTGACCAGTTTGATCGCCTTGCAGTCCAAGGGAACTCGCAGGAGTTTTCTCCAGCACCATAGTTCAAAGGCCTCAATTCTTTGGCGCTCAGCTTTCTTATGGTCCAAATTATTATTTCACATAATAATAAATAATAATTATAATAATTATAATTATAAATAATAATAAAAATTATTATAAGGCCATTTATTCTCAGGAATTTGCCCATGGTGTCCTAACACAACAAGTTGAAAAAAGGAAAATTATACAGCACCTCATTTTTGATTTTATTATAGGTAGGTATCGTTATATATCAAAAGAAGAGAATGCTAATATGAACCAATCAATAGATATAGAAATAATAAATGTATAACCTTTGAAAATTCTAACGTTTTCCAGAGTCTATTTTCTCTTAATTTTTAGTGAAGATTTTGACTGGATCTTTGTCCAGAAGTAGTTCTTTATAAAATGATGTACCAAAAAGAGTAGCTGATGTATAGGTTTAGAAGAGAAAGTAAATAAAGCCAATGAAATGTATGATAACTGTTAAACAGGATATTTTATTCAGTTTGATTCAGAAGTTATATGTTTCAAGTTTTTCTTAAAATATGCAACTATAATTCTTGGTACATGTGTATTTGCTTAAAATTATAATTGCATCACCCAGAGTCACATGTGATATGGGCAGCTATAAAAATTTAATAAATAAATAAATTGTAAAAAAATGACTACATTGCTTTTCATAGTTCAAATTTTAAAGTTGCCTTTGTATCCTATAGAAATCTGGGCCAGCTTCTATTCATTTAAGGATACCTTCAGAGTTGCCTAATTTTTTCCTATAACTGAAGTACAAATACCTAATACCTGGAGAAAGAAACTTAGAAAAACTGAAGCACAAAACAAACTTATGTTTGGAAGGGAATCTAAATGCCATACTGTAAAAAGGGTAATAGTGAGGCTGCTGTTAAAAAATAATTATAGGATGACATTAGGCGATGAGCAGACGGAAGAGCCGATCAATTTCTAGTACTCTTTTCAAAGGCACTTAAGTGAAACATTTGACAAATGGAGAGAATACCAACCCAAGTAAAAACACAGTTAGGAATAACCTATCATAAAGAACTTTAAATATATGAGGCCAGATTGATTGCATTAACATAAACTTTGAAGTAAATTGCATATGTCATTTCACATCTGTTTTTGTGATGTTTATGAGATTCTTGAGTATAGGCCTAGTGCCAGAAAACTACTATAGAGAAGGACAATAATATTCCTGTTCTACAAAAGGACAAAAAACTTAAAAGAATCAAAGTAATTACAGATTGGTCAGTTTGATGTGAATACTCACCAAATTGTGCAACAAATTATTAAACAGTCAGGCATTGCTTGGCAAGAACCAGCATTGGTTATGAAGAATATATCATGCCAAACTAATTTGATATCCAGTTTTGATAAAGTGACCATTGTTGTTGACCAGTGGAATATGGTGGACATAATATACAGTACTTTGTAGTCAAAAAAGACTTTCAACCAAAGTTGTTCATGAGATTTGCTAAGGAAGATGACAAAATATAGATTGGATTAGATTAGGATATAGACCAGTGATGGCTAACCTTTTTGCCATCGCGTGCCAGGAGAGGGGGGGGGCGGGGGAGGGTCGCGCACCACGTGCCCACGCGCATGTGTGTGCAACCCCCTCCCCCCCCGCTCCTGGCACATGATGGCCTGGTAGGCCCGTTTTTCTTTCTTACCTGGTTCCAGATCCTCTCTGTGTATCTGGGAACGGCGAAAACAGCCTTTCCCACTCCCTTGGAGGCCCTATGGAGGCTGAAGAAGCCCATTTCCCAACTCCCGGTGGGACAGGAAGTGACATTTTTTGCTGTCCCCAGCCTCCAGAACCTCTCTAGGAGTCTCTAGGAGCCTCTGTAGGAGTCTGTAGGAGCCTCTCTAGGAATCTCTGGAGGCTGGGGACAGGAAAAAAATGTCACTTCCTGTCCCACCGGGAGTGGGGAAATGGGCCCTTTGAGCCTCTGTAGGGCCTCCAAGGAAGTGGGAAAGGCTGTTTTCGCCATTCCCAGATACACAGAGAGGATCTGGAGCCAGGTAAGAAAAAAAAACGGGTCTTCCCCACCTCCGCCAGGCCCTCCAGAGGCAGGAAACAGCCTGTTTCCCTACTTCTGGTGGGCCCAGAAGGCCCGAAAATCAGCTGGCCAGCACGCGCATGCACCCCAGAGCTGAGCTGGCATGCCCACTAATATGACTCCACGTGCCACCTTCGCCATCACGGATATAGACTATATATAGACAAGAGTGGTGTGGTTGCCTAGTGGTGAAGATGGTCACTTCCTATTTTTGAAAGGTTGAGAGTTCAATTCTAGGTAGTGGCAGATATTTTTCTCATAGGGCTCAAAGAAAAAAATACCTGCTGCGAACTCCACATGTGTATATTAATAAGTCCAAGCCAAGGTGAAAGGAAATGTAGCAATTAGAGGACAGTGTCAAGATTGATGAGGATCTTGATAAACTGAAGTATTGGGGTATATTGAAGTATATACCCACAAGATGTAATTCAACAAGAAGAAACTCAAAGTCTTATATTTAGGTAAAAAAAAAAAATACACCAAAGGTATGAGTGTTCGTTTGAGGAAAATATACTGAACAACACTCCTACAAAAATGGTATCTAAGTGTTTAATGTATTACAAGCTAAATATAAATCAGCATTGTGCTGCAGCATTTTATTTATTTAATATATGTATCTATGTGCTGCCTATTGTATATATCCTGGGCTGCTTATAGTAAATGGTGCAACAATAAAAAGTAAAGTACAAAATTCACAGCAGATCATAACATGACTCTGTTATCTCCAGTTAAATGACACCTTCAAATCCAAATTTTCTTTGAAAGAGTGTATCACTAAGCTTGATGTGTTGTGCTAACATTAAATAAAGTTTTATATGGTCTTACATGAATATTGTGTCCAGTTCTGGCCACCAGAATATTAAGAATAATATTAGTAAACTTCATTACCCAGAGCAAGATGATAAAGATCCCAAAGGATGGTTGGAATGTTTAGCCTGGAGAAGAAAATATTATGTGTAGACATGATAACTGTCTTCATTTATCTGAATGACTGTGAGGCAGAGGTCAGGGCAGAATGTTCAAGTTGTTCTACAAGACGGAACATGAAACAATGGGCTTAAGTTACAGAGAAATATATATTGTCTGAGGAACAATAATTTCCTCCATTGCTATTTAGCTATTCGCATTAATTTAGAATTCAGATACAGTCTATGGAGGACAGGCTGCATCTCTTTCTTGAGGATTATTGTATGTACTATAAGTAATATTTATAAATAAAAATATATTTTAAGTATAATAATTAAATTAATCTTTTGGAAGTAAACATTTTAATTAAAATTTAAATGTAAGTTCAAAAGGATTCATTGTAACAGTGGAATCACATAGATACAAACTGAGAAGAGACCTTTATCTTTATAAACAAAAGGAAACAAATAATCTTGGAAGGGATTCTAGAATATTAAGTACTGTGTTTTTTAAAAATAGAAATAGCATGCATTTTATTTCCAGTTGTTTAGCGCAGGGATTTTGAATCTATAGATTGTCCACATCCTTAAGTGGAAGATAACAAGCAACTTAGAAGTCGATCACTTTTTTAAAAAAATTGCTTGGGCTTGCTCAAGCAACTCTGCCTAGGTAAACTTACAGCTGTCTTAATAGCCAAATTGTGGACCAAAGCCTGGAGCAAGTTCTGGAAGATGCTGAAACCTGTGTTCCTACCCTTTTATTAGAACCCTCCACAGGCTGGTATAATGTTTAGTAGAAAAGCTGTAGCCCTTGGAGAGTATACGAAGGCATGTACATTTTAGTGAAATTCACACATTTAGTGCAATGTTTTTGTTGAATGGAAAACATTTTTAGGAAAAAAAACTAAAGAAGATGGAAGTTATAATCCAAATTATAAGACTAAGTCAAAAAAGCATCATGAAAGTTGTGTATTTTTTAGGAAGTGATATATTTATTTCCCAGACAAATTGTGATAAAATCTGTAATTTAATTTATGAAAGAGATTGCCAAATTCTTGAATAATTTTGTGGGGCTGGAGTTTGAAAATCTCTAGTGTAGTCTGCCTGTTGTTCAGTTTTAAGATTTATAGAATTTGAAACTAGGACAAAACATTATCATTTTGGAAACTTTCATTTTAAAAATTAGCTATACAACATTACTTCACAACCATCATAACTCTTAGTAATATGAAAGTGATTAAAATATATTAAACATTTTTAAACCATTAAACAAACAGTTGCTGTCACTTTAGTTGAATCTCTTTTCTGGAAAGCATCTTTATTTTCCATTGGTTTGTTAAGAGAATCCCAGTTCAAGATCTTTCAGCAAACTTTCAAATAATTTTTCAAATTGTGCTCCAGTTTTACTATCTTTGCAGAGATATAAGTAAAATATATATTCTTTTTTTCATAGCATTTTCCCACAAGTGCATTGTCCACTTTTTTTATCCTTGTGAAATGTAGTTTTTGTTATTGGCTGGATGTGCCCTTGGGAAAAAATATTACAAAAATATAATCATGAAGATGATGTAGCAATCTGTTTTATTAGTTACAGAAATCTCTCACTTTTGTTTTTTCAATATTGTTGGAAAACAATTATTATTTAAGTATATTTTCTGTTGGCAAGCAAAACGGAAACAATCATACATGAATTGCATTATTATTGCTAGAAATATCAAGTCAGAAATTAAAGTTGTAATAGATATCCATGGATTATGCAGTTAATGAGTTACAGAATGGAAACAATTGCCATGTCAGATACTATTTAGATAGAAGATAGAATTCTTTATTGGACGCACAAGGAATTTGTCTGTGGTGCACATGCTCTCAGTGTACATAAAAGAAAAAAACATTAATCAAGAATCCTATTTATAAGAGTATTGTACTTTAGCTTAGTACAATGAAGATATGCTGTGTATATTTGAATGTCTTGGGATCAATTGCTGCATTTGTGATTCAAAGAATATTTGTTATCAGAGCTATTCCCATGCTTTCATGTTGGGCTGAGAAGAAAGGATAAGTCCTGGGAATAAACCAGGATTTTGGACTCGCTCAGGAGAATTTTCTTCTTTAGGAAAGCATGACTTCAATTTGAAGTGCATTTATAGTCCTTCCTGATAAACTAATCCAAAGACTGGTCTGAATATGGAGAGTTGAATTGGAGTATTTCGGTATTAAGATGGCTCAGTAGATGTTGCAACATTCAGTTCAATGGTTCACTACATGAGGCAGCCATAAAGAGATGCTAAACCTTCTTGACTCAGAGTTCCTGACTAAAAAAATGATGGCATTTGGTGCACTTGACTAGTTATCCCCCCTGCACTCTTTGGACATCTGCTACCATAGTGCCGAGTTAATGGACTGATGTAAGTTGTAGGCCAAAGTATCTCATACAGTTCATATTACAGAAGATCTGGATAGACTTGGCTAGAAATGCAATTCAGTATGTCAACTTTAAATGCTTGTACTGTGTGAAGTGTAGTGAAGTAGTGGGAAGCACTGAAACAGAAATAAGACCTGTTTGTTCCACTGATAGACGGGCAGATATCGTGAGTGTGTCTAATGGGGTAAGAAGACTTCATCCCTATGCCTTCCGTCTCTTACTCCTGATTTTTTAAAATAGTTTTAAATTTTAAATTGCATAATTTTAATACTTTCCATTTGCCTTTTTATAAGTTGTAAGCTGCTCAAAGTCACCTTATAGGGGAGATGGGCAGCATAAAAATTAATTAATTAAATTAAGAAATAAAACCAAACCCAAAGAAATATGTATAATGCTCACACCTCCTATTTGCCTCACAACAACTCTGTAATATGGGTTAGCCTAAGAGAGACTAATTGGATCAAAATCACCCAGCTCACTTTTGTTTAACTACTAAACCAAATTGATTCTTTCCATAATACAAAATGATAAAAATTGAGAAGGGCAGAGTTGGGGTTTTTTGGGGGAAGGAGGAGGGTATTTATCCCTTTCAAGTAAATGCAGAATCTGTTGATGAATTCTTGGAATGTGAATGCTTGAAACTATTTTGTAAACATTCAGTTGGCTTGAAGAAAGGTACAGATAGTCTTTGACTTACAGGTATAACTATAATCAAACCCAAAATTTCCCTTGCTAAGCAAGACAATTGTTAAAGTGAGTTTTGCTCCATTTTATGACTTTCCTTGTTACAGTTGCTAAGTGAATCACTGCAGTTCTCAAGTTAGTAGTATGGTTGTTAAATGAATCTGGCTTCCCCATTGATTTTGCTTGCAGAAGGTCACAAAAGGTGATCACATGATCTCAGGACACTACAGCTGTCATAAATACATACCAGTTGCCAAGTGCCCAAATTTTGATCATGTAATCATAGGGAGGCTGCAACAGTCGTTAAGAGTGAAAAAATGATCATAAGTTAATTTTTTCAGTGCTGTTGTAACTTCAAATGGTCACTAAATGAGTGGTTGTAATTTGAGGATAGCTGTATTCCTTCTATATAGTTCTTTTTCTTCTCAGTGAACAAAGTTGTCTTTTCATTTAATGAGACTGAAGATATGGGTTGTTATATTGTCTTACCATATTTTCCTAAGACTAGGGTGTATATTTGCTTCTGCCTGTTTGAATTAAGGTTTAAGGAGAGAGGGAAGTGTATACTGCATACTGTTAGTATTATTTTAATACTAAAATCTTCATTTGTTTTTTTTTAAAAAGATTCTTTCAGCATTTGAGATTCCTACTGTTATAGCATTATGGAAAGCTAAGCCAAACATATATGGATTTATGAATAGGAATGGGTCACATGTTTAAATGATTTTATTTAAAAATTGAAATTGAACAAAATCTCTGCAACTGAAATACTTCTTTCCTTTTAAGGAAAATAAAATAAATGGCAGCTCTTGCTTAGTATTCTTAGGATATAAAGAGTCTGCCAAAATCACTTGATAGGTCTTGAAAATACCTAGTCTTCAGGAGAAGTAGAATATGGTAGAGACTAGTTTTGCGTATCCTAATTAGAAGTAGATATTTAAACCTTTTGGTGTCCAGCAAAGGTAATAAAAGTTATGCTGATTCCCTGCAGTTCTGTGACAAATAAGTCTTCCATTGTTTGATAGTTTTTGACATGGAATAAATGTAAAAGGATAGCCCTTGAGCATTGGAGAAAAAGAGATTTTACATAATAAATTCTGGATTGTTGCCCTAAATGCAATTCTAAATTCATTTCAAAAGACAAGTTTCTACTAGTTTAAGATGAAAGTACCTGGAATGAGTCATAAATGTGTTAAACACTGAAACCAAGTTAAAGCTAAGCAATTTTGCAGTCTATATATCTTTATGCTGTTCTGCTTTAATTAATGATCCAGCTGTAGGTATCTAATGTAACTGTCCATTTATAGACTTGAAAGTTTTAAAATCTAACTTAAATTACCACAATGAAGGATTCTATCTTTCAGGATAACTTTTTCTGCTGCATTTGATAATTTTATATTTTAAATTCACAGTTGGTTTTCTTCTCTTTCAGTTTCCTGCCATGGTCGTATTGTGAAGGTGCCTGAAGGACCATTAATACGAGTTGAGGGGACCGAAGTGGTGATTCCATGTAATGTTAGTCAGTACGGTGGACCTAGTGAGCAGAACTTTGATTGGGAGTTTTCAGCAAATCTTGGTCAGGATTCTAAGTTTGTACACATATTAAGTACATGGGACCCTTGGTTTATGTCTCCGGAATATCAAGATCGGGTTAATAGGGGAGAGATCATGTTAAGGCGAAAAAGCAACAGTTCTGTGGAGTTCGTGATTGGAAATATTCGTCCTACTGATCAAGGGATATACCGATGTACTACGCCCAGCACAGACAGTGTCGTCCAGGGAAACTACAATGATGTAGTTGAAGTTAAAGGTACTTCAACAGGGTGAGGGGTATTTACAGTTGGTAGTGGTTTAGTGTAATTTTAAATATATTGTGTGGAATGTCTTGAATAGAAAATATAAATGGTCTAAATCTGAATAGATTTTAAATGTTGATATATTAAATATAGATTTTTTTTAAATATACTTTATTGATTTTAAAAAGAGAAAAAAAAGTTTTTTAAAAAGAAAACATCAAATCTCCAATAACAACTGAGGTGTTGTGCGGTTACAAATTTACGTTATGTACATATCAAGTATCTTCAAGAAAATGACATGTACACACACAAATATAGATATGTACATGTCATTTTCTTTGGAGATGGGAACAGAAAATCAGCAAGTAGACATTGTACTCTGAATTAGGGTATGTGACCTGGCCACAGTTGAACCAGTGTACTTTTTTTCTGAAGGAAGGGGCCCATTGAAAGGATTTATACTTAAACCAAATTTTTCAAATATTTTCTTACTGGTTTTATATATTTTATCAATAACTATGTTTCTAAGCAAATTAAATAATTGAACGTACAGTTCTATGGAAAAAGTATTTACTTCTTTTGAATTTTTGCATTGAATGTTAACATGTGAGTCCTACTGATATAGTTTCAGGCAAACGTTTAGGCACCTCTGGTCAGATTACAGTTTTCAAGCAGTACTAAAGTTAACCTGGTCCAAAATTATACAGGACATCTTTTTGAAAATTTGAATGTATGCTTAGAACTGTGTATAAATTATAACTGTGCAATCAAATTTGCAAAAAGATGTTGTGTTTAGCTTTGTAGCTTTCTATGTAGACATTGTTTAGTTAGGAAGTCATTGAAGCAAACAATTTGCCTAAGGGTTTGAATGCAACTATATGTATAAATAAAGCCTGAGAATATAACACTAAATAGTATTCTGGTTTGATGTATCTCATAATCAAAGTAATACTTCATGTGTGTCAGTATGAAAAAGCTATTGCCTCCTTAGATTCAGTGTTTGTAGTGCTTTCTGCAATTGGTTATTGCAGAATCAATCATAAAATAGATATTTTGACCCATTCTTTCATGGCAAACCTCTTCAACTTCAGTTTATATCATAAACTGTTCATTCAGGTCCTTCCCATTTGTGTGAGGTTCATGTCTAGGCCTTGGTTGGCTAAACAGTGAATTTGCTCATCTATTTTCCTGTAGACTTATTATATTCGCTACATGAGCCATTTGTGTTTCAGCTGTCATGTTATTTAGCTGTGGTATAATCAATACAAAACAGAATTGTTCTTCCTTCAATGATAGAGATATATTCAGATCTCAAGGCAGAAAAGCTTACCCAGATCATAACACTACCGCTTCCAAGTTTGATAGTTGGTACACGGTTCTTTATTGTGGACTGCAGTTTTGATTTCTATTAAATGTAATAATATCGTCATAGCTAAAAAAGTTCCATGTTTAGCTCATTTGTCCATAAAATATCTAGATGTCTTGGAGAGTCACCCAGATCCTTTTTGGCATGTTTGAAAATGTTATTAATGACATATGTACTCTGCCTTGTGCTCTTCCATGAATCTCATTTTTATTGTGTATTTATGAAATCAAGACTAGCAAAGGCAAAATCTATAAACTTGAATGCTATGACTTTTGGATAATTTTATGGGTATTCTTGAGCAAATTCGCTATTGTCCCAAATAGTTGCCATTTCAAAATTGTCCATGTTGTGTATTAATATAATCCCATAGGTTTACAAACTGTTTTTAAAGTGATAGGCATTTTATAGATGCCTCTAGAATCTGTTTGTAAGAAACTCACTGGGATGAAGTGAGCCAACACCTGTGAAATTTGTATAGGACAGAGCTGGCTCAAATCAGCCTTGAATGTTTTATGAAGCAGTTGCGCAATCCTAATTCTGGTCCTAAATTATCCCTTAAACTAAATTGATGGAACTAGAGAGACAATTTTTCTTTTCATACTGGTACATTAATTAAGAAATCTTCAAATGTTACAGAGGTTTCTTTTAATATATTTTTATTAAAATTTTGTGTTTAAAAAAGAAAGATAAAAACTTATACAAACTAATATACAGTGAGGAAAATAAAAGAAAAAGAGAAAAATTGGGAAGATAAAAGTGCCAAAAAGGACAAAAAAATAAAAATAGAAAATAAATAAATATAAAGAAGTCTAATCTTATTTGTAACTATAAGTACAATTATACATTTCTCTTTAACTCTATGGTTAAAACATAACTCTCTTCTTTCTATAATATATCCTGTCTGATATTAAAACAGTATATTCTTAAGTTCATTTTTTTCCTGTTTCACACAAAGTCATAAGGTCTTTCCAGTCAGTAATAAACATATCGTCTTTACTCTGATCAAAGAAATCAGTTTATCTATCACAAGTTCCATCTTTACTATCTATTTCTCAAAATCTTTCCATTTTTATGTATACAACAATCTCACTGCTGTTATCATATATAAAAACAAGTTCCAACTGTTTATCCAATCCCCACAAAAAACAACTTCTAGTCTCCTCTGAATCAGTGAACCCAAAATTTTCTAGTTTTTTTAACACATTTACCATTACTGAAATCTCTTTTTGTTCACATTTACAATATAAATTTGAAGTGCTTTTATACATTCTATGCAATTTGCCTAGTGACAAAATACCAATGATACATCATTTTATAAATAAATTAGGTAAGATTATATCAGTATAAATTTTAACACTTTTCCCATTGCTCCCATCTGAAGAATACTGTATAGTCAAAATTGTAACCCACTATATCGGAATATAGCACTAGCAGCAATAGCACTTATATACCGCTTTATAGTGCTTTACAGCCCTCTCTAAGCGATTTACAGTCAGCATATTGCCTCAAACAATCTGGGTCCTCATTTTATCGACTTCGGAAGAATGGAAGGCTGAGTCAACCTTGAGTCTGGTGAGATTTGAACTGCCAAATTGCAAGCAGTCAGCAGAAGTAGCCTGCAGTACTGCACTCTAACCACTGTGCCACCGCAGTTCAGTCAGAATATCATTGAATATCATTGTTCTTCTGTTTCAAATTTCAATAAAAGTTTATACTTTTTTAGCAATTCTATGTTCAGCATTTTTACATGATTCTATTTCAAACTCAGTATTAACAATGTTCAAAACCAAATGTCTATGGACATTCTCATTCATCTGTTTCAAAAGGCAACTAGACTTTTTTTTCTTTAAAGACATTTCTCTTCTCATTCAAGAAGCTTCTTCAGTTCAGTTAACTCTTTTTCTGATTTTATTTCACAATCCCCTGAACATAATTCTTGTATCTTGCCATAAATTAGCTATTTATGTTAGCCTATTATTTCTTGTCTATAAAATTCTTGTTGCGCTAATATCCACATGATTTGAGGTACAACCTGGGTTTATATCTATTCCATAATCTTAATATGGCACATCAAACATGCTATGTTAATAATGATTTTTAAAATTCACATTAGCCTTGACCTTGGCATACCACAAAAAGTTTTGCCACCCAGGTCATGTCCTTATCTCACAAAGCATCTATGTCTCAGTAGCAGCCAACTCCTTCATCCAAACTGGAAATATGTACAACAAAATTTAAATTGGATAGATCCATTCCTCCTCTTTCTTTGCATCTTGTAATACCTTATTTTTCACTCTGCGATTTTTACCCTGCCACCCAAATTTACATATGACCTTCTGCCGTTGTTCACATGAGAAACTGTGTTGTGGAGGGTTACTGCCCCATCCAAAACCTCGTTGGCCCATCTCACACCCACTGCCAATTCTCTGCTGATGCCCTGTCCCCACCCATGCCAACACTGCTGCGGGCCAGACAGGGACGGCCCATAAACTGGATGTAGCCTGCAGGCTGTAAAATACCCGGTCTGGTTTAAAATGGTACATCAGTTGTCAAAACAAGTATTGTCTGAAGCAAAAACATTCTAGACAAGACATTCATTTTTATGACAGAAATTCTATTATAATTATGTGCTTGACAATCATCTTTTTTCTAAATAGTGATTGCAGATGGCTTAACTGTTACTGGATCGAACTTCTACTCCTCATCAACTTGGAACGTATCAGAAGGAGATACATTTCAATTACGTTGCTCAGCTTCTACCAATTCTACTGAACACACCCATCTGCAAGTATCTTGGGAGTTCAAGAGTAACCATGTTTGGCAAGAAATCCTTTCCCTGACGCACGAGGGCAAGTTCCGGACTGGCTCAGAATATAGTGACCGCTATATCAGTGGGGATGTGCGCCTGGATGCTATGGCTAATGACAATTACAGCCTGTCTCTGTCCCAGGCTCTTCCAACAGACGAAGGCGCTTATAGGTGTCGAGTGAGTGAATGGGTTAAAGGGGCAGATGGTTCATGGCAAAGGATCCAAGAGAAAACTGCTGATATAGTAAATTTGGTGGTGAAACCGACATGTGAGTATGCAATGTTCATTTCTGCTGCAGTAATACCATAGATACTATATGACGTGTAATGTATAGCTACAGCATGAGAAATTGGCCTGATTAAGATATATCTATCACTGATTCATATGCATACATACAGACACACAGGCACACATATTTAACTTATGAACACATTTTTATTGTCCTATTGGATGTTAAATTAGATATATGAAAAGAATATAAGGACAAATTTACAGATTGTAATTGTTATTAAATAATGGTACAGGATGGATGCTCTATCACTGGGGGATTTTAAATAAAAGTTGGACAATCTTTTCCACAGTATGGACTGAGGATTCCTGCCTTGGTCAGGAGCTGGACTAGCAGATCTCTGACGTCCTCTTCCAACTCTAGGTTTATAAAATTCTTTGAATTGGTATGGCAGAACTTCAAAATGTTGCATTTGAATTTTATTCTATTTTTATCAAAATAAGCTACCTAAAAGTTCAATTGAGATCAACTTTTTCATATTTTAAAAGCTGCAGGAGAATAACCACTGAATCTTAGTAGGGTTTAGGACTTCATACTAAAAGAGTTCAGGTTGCCTGTTTTTATGTTATATTTCCATGGAAAAAGTATTTTATTTAAGGAGACATTTTATGATTAACTGATTTGACTGCTTTGTTGGATTTTTAATTATTTTGAGTGATGTTTACTACGGTGATATTTTAGTGCTATCTTTATGGTTTTAACTTTGGATTTCATACTGAATTCCTTAATTTAAACATAGTTTTTGGTCAGGAGATTAGTGTATACATCACTCTAGTATTATTACTGCTTTAATAAATACAGTCTTTCATTATTCATATAGCAACTCATAGAATAAAAGGCAAGTATCATTTTTGAGGTAACCAATAAGCAAGTTGGTTTCTTGACAAATCAGATTATGATATATTTAGACATATGCACAGAAAACTATTGTAATGTTTTAAATATAACAGAACATTTATAAACTGAAGTATAGGTTTGGTTTAATTAATATTTGCAAAATTTGGATTGCCTTTTTTGAGCTCTTTCAGGTGCCTGCAAAAGTTTTAGACACCCTGATAAAATTAAATGTTTCTTGAATCACTAAATGAATAGAAACTGATACAGCTTATACATGGTACAAAGGCAAACACAATGTTTTTAATGCAACTTGGAATGCATGCTTAGTATTTGTATGCAGTTTTTTTATAGATTAAAACCAAAACAAAGAATACAACAGGTGCAAAAGCCTGAACACCTTTGCATGCAGTAACAATTGCATGCGTACTAGGTTTGAACCTCTCCTCAGATTTTCAATAATATTCACATCTGAGGGCTATCCTTTATTTTCTTTAAGTACTTTTGTGGTTGATTTTAGATTGTTTTTTTAAAGTAATGGTGTAAATCACTTTTTGGTGTTAATTTTTTTCATTGATTGAGGAATCTCAGGTTCTAAGATATGTTGGTATTTAATTGAATCAGTTGAATCATTTCTGTCTGCACAATATTTCATCAACTGCAGAACCAATCCCTCATAGTTAACAGTTGGCAAGGTGGCTCTGTAGTATTTTATCTTTTTTCCCCCACAAACCACAGTTTGTGGTTATGGCAAACTGACAAATTTTTGTTTTATCAGGCTGTTTCAGACTCATTGAAAATTGTATTTACTAGACAAATTACTTTAGTTATGAAGCTAGAGGAAAGGTTTCCATCTGATATTTCTTCTTTGTGGATTATCATTGTATAAGCCAAGCTGTATGGTGGCCACATACTCCAGTGTCAGCCAACTTTTTCAGCAACCTATTTGCAGTGACATGTACGTTCCATTTTGTTGATGGAAACTGGACTGGCCACTTTTGAAGAAGTTCGAGAAGAGATTTTTCTTGGTTTCAAGCATCATATTGGATTGTACATGTCAAACATCAAAGGAGACTTGTGAAAAAGTGACTGAATTTACAGTATGTAATTTAATAAAGTATCATCTGTTGAAAAGACATCTAAAGAGTAGCTTACATTTAAAATGTCTTTAAGGTAGTCTACTTTTGTATTTCAGCTGAAAAATATTTATGTCTGGAGTATCACAGCATAAGAGAAAAAATGGTGGCATTAATTGCAAGAAAACTGAAGCTGTAATGTATATTTGCATACACTTATTATACAAGTAGAAACCAGTTGAACTAGATAAGTTAGTGCTTTAAGTGTGTTACTCAGCAATACACATGTTTTCCCATGAATACTAATGTATATGCAGCTAATTATATGCACTTGTACAAGTTGACAGGGACACAGTTGGTGAACTACAAATCAAGTAACTCTTGGAAGTTAACAATAATCCTTGATCTTGTTTCCTTCATCTCCTGCTCCCAATTCTGCAGCTTTAGATGTGTTCATCACCAGAAGCAATATATCTGTGATGGAACGAGAATCCCTTGAACTTACCTGCAACATCACAACAGACAGAAGTGGTATTTTCCAAACAGAAATCACATGGTATTTCAATGAATCTCCAGATGGCACCATGGCAGAGGCTCAGGTTTTGCTAAATGCTGACCGGGATTTGGTAATTAGTGACTCCACCTTTATCAGCCCCAGCCATGTAGATCGAAGTAATTACAACCTGTTGATGCGTGATGTAGGCACTGAAAACTCTGGTTACTACTACTGTCAAGCAGCTCTGTGGGTGCCACAACACAATGGCAGCTGGCACAAGGTAGCAGAGAAGATATCAGTACCAGTCACTGTGGAGGTGGTGACATTGGGTAAGTAATTGGATATGAAAGTAAACAAACCTTTGAATTAAGCTTAGCTACTTGTGATTATGTGGCACTTCTGTGCATATCCTTGCCATTTGCAACTTCTGTGGACAGTTATGACTGGGTTATTATTTGATTTTGATGGGAATGAAACATTTGAAGGCCAACCATTAAGCTACAATAATTGTAATTTCTTTTTTATGTTTCACAGTTTAAAAAAGAGAGAGGCCATTCAATGGTAACAATATTTTTCTTAAGGTTTAGACTGAAAAAAGGTGGTTAATATCAAAAATATAGATGTTTTGACAAATATTTGAAGATAAATACCTTTGCTTTGCTTGTATCTGATTGATTATGTATATTTTAATTTGGTATTGGTTTTTTAATGAACGTTATGAGGAATTATGGTTTTTGGTGCATTTTTTTTTATATTTTGAACTTGAGAACTTCAAAGAGATATCAGTCAGAAGATGTTAGATGGGAGATTTAAATCAATTGTAATAATGTTTTAAATTACTGAATTTTCCTATCAGTTCATGTTCACTTAAGCAGCACTTGCTATGATATAGAAAGCAGAACATACAAACATCTAAATTACATTTTCACAATTTCACAGATCAGATCTCAACTGGTTCAGTCAGTTGTTTGTCTTGAAATTTTCCTTTTAACTTGCTTATTTTATCTTTGGATAATGAAACATAGTGTAAAAAGAGACAGATATTGTTTTTCAAATTTATGTTTCAATTAGGTTTTTCATCTTGGAATGAAATTGCAACATTTGAATTCAGATTCAAATAATTCTTGAGATATGTTTCTGTATTTGATGAAACAAATGCAAAGTATCATACAATATAAAAAGAGAACTGGGTGAATATCAGACTTGTATAGACAAAAAAACTTTTATAATTTCAGTATTTTTATGTAACTATATAAATATTTTGTTGTTGATAATTTTTATTTTACTTTTTAGTTGGCTTTATGTATTTTGTTGAAGTAGCAGGTCCAAGGCTTCCAAAACTCCTAAGTACTTGTATCCTTCTTCTGGTATTACTGCTTTTCCAGAGCACTGCTCCTGCAGTCCATAGCTGGGTTTCTTCATCATCACTTCATTTTGACTGGGTGATAATTTAAATTAGTGTCTCTCTTCGTCTTGTGGCCATGCCTCTCAGTCCCATAATGCACCAGTCTTTTCACTCAGTCACTGAAGGCTGGTGTGTTTCTCTCTCTTCGTGCACAGACCTTTATCTCCTTTTTAGGATTATTGCGTCTAGGCTTTTTATTTATTTTTGTTTAACTTTTAGATCGGTGAGAGCCTATATTGGGGAGGTCTGCAGGGAGCAAGGAGCGGTACTGGGGCTCCAGTCCGTTCTTCCCCGGTCCCTCTGACGGCCGTCAGACCGCAGCTGGGGTTTTCCGACCCTTCGGGGTGGTCCCCTTCCTCAATTATAGCCGCCGGTGTGAGCGTGGGGATTGCGGATCGCCATATCACCCCCCCACCTCTGTTTTTTCACAGTCTATATCGGCTCTCTTAGGGGCGGCTCCGGAGCTTTGCATGGTTTGCCCTACAGGCTCTGAAGTGAGATCGGCATTTGTTTTGAAGCTACGAAGATCTGGCTTGGCTGTGAGCTTTCTCTGCCGCCTTTACCGCGCTGAGGGGATTTCTCAAATTTCAAAGTCCTGGGCCTCGCGCTGTGACCGGAGCCACCGGTGGTGAGCAATCTGGGCGTCCATCCTTTGGGCGGCGCCCCTGCCGTATCGTAACCCGGATTGAGTACCGGTTTTATTGTGGGGGCGCTTACAGCTTACACTCTCCGCTCGGCGCCGTTTGTCCCTGCGGCCCTGCCACTACGGGCGCCATTTTGGGACTGCAGCGTGCTCCGGCGGCCATTTTCCACCGTATTCCATTTGCGGCAGCCATTTTGACTCCGTCTTCGAGTGGCCCCAGTTTGGTTACACTCGCATAAGCCAGATATCTGCCTCATTGTTGTCCCTGTTGTGCTGGGACCAAAGGATTGCCTTGCTTTCCTGGGCCAAGCCTTGAACTTCGTCTCTCGGGGATTTTGTTTTTTTTGGGCTTGACCACCTGTTTCTAATTTCTGCCTGTCTCCGCACCCCCCACCACGCAAGGCTGCTGGTGATTATTGTATATAGTTTCGTTGTTTAAAAAAAAATAATTAAATTAATTAACATATAAATAAATACATACACACACACACACACACACACACACACACACACACACACATATATATATATATATATATATATATATATATATATATACATACATACACATACACATACACATACACATACACATACACATACACATACACATACACATACACATACACATACACATACACACACACACTTTCCGGAATGGCGGATTCTTACCTGTCCTCTGAGTCGGAGCGGGAGCCCAGTCCACCTAGGGCCCGCTCTAAGCATAAATCAAAATTGCGGGGGAGGTCTGCTTCCACCTCCGCTGATTCTCGCCAGCGCAGACCATCTTCAGCGGCGGAAAAGGACGCCCAGCGTCACCATAAGGCACTCGAGAGGCAGTATGATAGGGCCAGACAGGCCATGTTGGCTTCCGTCTTTGCCAGGGACCAACACCTGCGCTCACAAGGTCACTCCTCCTTGACCCATGATGTTACACCGACTCCCGGGAGTCGGCATGTTCGACATCTGAGGTTCTGTCTGGGCTCCCTCGTGGTCTTTCTAAGAGGACCTCTCTGTCCTTGCCAGATGTCTCGACTGTGGGCCTTGCAGAACCCCATGCCACACCCTCACATCGGGCGGAGGCAACGTTTACCCCGACAGCTGCCGGGCTTAGGGGACCAGATGGTCAAATGTTACCTTCCCAGGTGGACTTCCAGGCTGTGTTGTCCAATGCCCTTTCCTCACTATTGGCAGCGGGGCTTCAACAAACCACTTTTCAACAGCCTTTTTCGGCAACCCTGCCTGCTTCTTACTCGACTGCACCTGTTCGCTCCAAGTCCCCATCTCACGTTGGCTCACGTTTCTTCTGAAGACTCTGACCAGGATGAGTCGATACGCTCCTGCTTTCTCCGGCTTATTCCGGCCCTCTTTGTTCAAATCGCTACTTCATAAAGCTCGACAGACCACCAATATGGGTGCCCCATCTACTGAACCTTCTTCTTCCACAGCCCCCCATGAGGCTCTGTTTTCATCGTCTAAACCAGGAAAGGATTTTATTCCCTGCCCTCATCTCTTTGCTGATGTCCTGCAGTCACCCTAGTCTCAGCCAGGCTCTTTGATGGGTCCCAATAGCCTGGACAAAAAGTTGTATTGTGGGGCCCCGGAGCTGGATACCTTGCTGGCACTACCTATGGTTGACCCTCCGATTGCAAATCTTTCTTCGCCCTCTCTTTTGTCTTCAGACGCGTTGGATGTTCTTAAATCGGAGGACAGGAAAGCTGAGCTGTCCTTTCGTAAGGAGCATCAGTCCCTTGCCTGGACTATTAAGACTGCGACTGCTACGTCGTTCTTTAACAGGGCCACGTTGCTTTGGCTGAGGCAACTTCAGGAGAGGCTGCCGCCAGAAGACACACGTCTTCACCAAGACATAAACAAAATTGTGGCTGCCACCGAGTATTCGGCGGATGCCTCGTTAAACTCGGTGAAGTTCGCTTCGAGGGCCTTAGCCTCTTCTGTGACATCTCGCTGGCTGTTTTGGCTCAGAAATTGGAGAGCTGATGCCAAAGCAAAATGGAAGTTGGCGGCAGCTCCATATAAGGCCCCGAACCTCTTCGGTCCTGCCCTTGACCCTGTTCTGGTCGAGGACAAAGACAAAAGGAAGGTGATGCCGGCGTCTTCGTACTGCAGACCGGAACGGCGCTACGCACCCTATTCTCAGCGTCAGCCCTTTCAGACTTCGTCGGAGTCGGGGGGCCCCTATTCCCAATGTACCTTCTTTCATGGAGCCGACCGTTCCTCAGATAGGCAACGTTTTCAAGACAGGTCCAGGTCCAACAGCTCCAGATGCCCTTCCGAGGATCGGGCTTCCGCCAGGCCCGCCGAGGAAAATGGCTACAGGTTGCAGGACCCCATTGGCGGTCATCTACAACGTTTCAGCCACCAATGGGAGCGGTCAACCAGGGACGCTTGGATTCTTCGGATGGTGTCATCCGGCCTGTCTATCAAGTTTCTGGGACGGCTTCCATCTCGCTACGTCCGCTGCCCGACCCACCTGTCCCCCGACAAGGAGATTCTCTTACGGAGAGAGGTACTCCACCTGCTCCACATCCATGCGATAGAACCAGTTCCACCGGATCAGCATGGCAGGGGGTTCTATTCGACACGTTTTTTGGTTCCAAAACATTTGGGGGGTTGGAGGGCCATTTTAAATTTAAAGCGGCTGAATCTGTCGGTTCTCTACCGCAGATTCAAAATGCATTCCCTGGGATCCATTCTTGCCGGGGTACGACGTGGCAATCGATCGACAGTCAGTCGATCTCAGGGAGGCATACCTGCATGTTCCGGTTCTTCCGGCCCACCGTCAATTCCTACAGTTCCAAATTGGGGAGGACCATTATCAGTACTGTGCGATGGCTCTCTGTCACTTTCAGCCCCTATTGCAAGGCCGCCACGTCCTCGTCCTCACGGACAATATTACAGCCAAGGCCCATATCAACAAGGAGGGGGCACGAGATCGAGGGACCTGATGCTGGAGGCGGAGAAGCTATTGACTTGGGCCGAGAGTCACGTTCTATCCCTGAAGGCTGATCACATCTTGGGCATAGACAACGTCTGAGCCGATTGGCTCAGCAGACAACTGATAGACCAGTCAGAATGGCAACTGGATCCCGACATCTTTCGAGAGGCTACCACCGTCTTCGGCCTGCCCGTTGTGGACTTGTTCGCCAGTCCGATGAATCCCCAACTCCCCAGATTTGTGACACGTTACCCGTCCCCGACGGCGGAGGCTCACAACGCGCTCCGATGCCGCTGGCCCCCCGGCCTTTTGTATGCGTTTCCTCCGATTCCCTTGATCCCTCAGGTGATTCGGAAGTTGTTGGAAGAACGGGCGGAGCTCCTCCTGGTGGCTCCCAATTGGCCTCGTCGACCATGGTATGCCGACCTCATGGCTCTGTCCGTACTTCCTCCATGGGAGATTCTGCCGAAACGTCACTCTCTACGCCAAGGAGCAGTCTTCCACCCAGATCCAGAATGGCTCCGATTGGCCGTATGGCGTTTGAGCGGGTCATCCTCCAGAAGGACCGTCTCCCCGACTCCGTCATAGCTACCATACAGGCATCTCGGAGACCCTCGACATCGCGTATATACGAGTCCTCTTGGCGGGCATTTTGCACTTGGTGTGCCGACCACCTGGTGGACCCTACGTCGGCTCAGATCGTTGACATTCTCTGCTTTTTGCAATCTGGCCTGGACAAGGGTTTGTCACCGTCCACCCTTCGTCGACAGACTGCTGCTTTGTCCACGGTCATTCGGTGCCCGCCTTACTCTTCTCTGTCTCAGCATCCGTTGCTCAAATAATTTTTGCACAGGGCCATGAACCTACGTCCGCCCCCGGTTCACCGGTACCCGACCTGGGACCTTTCCCTTGTTCTTCAGGCGCTTATGCTCCCCCCCTTCGAGCCGCTGGGTTCTATATCCCTCAAGTTCTTGTCCTTTAAGATGGCTTTCCTTTTGGCAATTATCTCTGCCAGGAGGATATCGGAACTTTCAGCCTTGTCAATTAGGAAGGACTTGTGTATTTTCCACGCTAACACTGTTGTTCTTCTACTGGACCTGACTTTTTTGCCGAAAGTGAACTCATATTTCCATCGCGCTCAGGAACTAATCCTCCCGGATTTCTGCCCGTCGCCCAAGCATCAATGTGAAAAGGATTGGCACACCCTTGACGTACGGAGGGCCTTCCGTCGCTACATTCGAAGGACTGAATCCTTCCGGAGAACGGAAGCCCTTTTGGTCTCTTTCCATCCGAGGTCATTGGGCCAAAAAGTATCTTCATCGACCGTGGGCAGATGGATTAAGGCGTGCATATCTACAGCATATGAATATCAGGCTAGGCCGGCTCCGTCTGGGATTTTGCCTCACTCAACTCGTAGTGCGGCGACGTCTGCTGCTTGGGCCACACAGGCGTCCGTTTCGGACATCTGCCGAGCCGCCACTTGGTCCTCCGTGACACCTTTTATAAGACACTACAGGGTGGATTCTTTTGCCTCCACTAGGGCTTCCTTTGGCCGTCGAGTCCTGCAAAGTGTTCTTGTAGCACAGGACTCTGGGGGTCATTATTTTCCCACCCTTATTTTTCTGAGCTTGGGTATATCCCAGCTATGGACTGCAGGAGCAGTGCTCTGGAAAACGAACATTGTCCTACCTGAATGTTCCTTTTCGGAACACTGCGACTGCAGTCCATTCCCTCCCCTGTTTTCTTGGTTTGACTATTGGTGCCTGAACCTGGCCTGGCCTTGTCATTGTTTTTTTGTCTACTGTTACTATTCCTTTGATTACTACTAGGTGGTCGCGCCTTCGTTCAAAGACTGGTGCATTATGGGACTGAGAGGCGTGGCCACAGGACGAAGAGAGACACTAATTTAAATTATCACCCAGTCAAAAAGAAGTGATGATGAAGAAACTCAGCTATGGACTGCAGTCTCAGTACTCCAAAAAGGAACATTCAGGTAGGACAATGTTCGTTTTATGATTAACTGATCATTTACATTTGGAGAACGGCTGTAAGGAGCTCTCCCAAAAGCAAATTAGGTTTTTCTTTTTAAAGTTTTAAAGTATTTTTATATTTTTAACTCACTTTTAATCTATTTTTAATCTATACCGGACTCTTACAAAGCACATATAGTGTGGCTACTGTTTGTTTTAGACATATTTTAACAACACTACAACCTGCATTCCTGGCCTAGGCTACTCCTGTGACTCCTCCTTGCAAGGCCTGAAATTCGGATTACCGGACTTGTTGACAAACCTCACTGGAGGCCCCTAACTTCAGAGGGGATTTTGAGCTGTTTGTTTTTGGAACGAGTACAGTAAGGAACTGGCTGCAGACGCTCCCGGTAGGCCTGCCTTTAATGAAACCTTATCAGCTTTTTAGTCTCCTTCCCCCACATATTTCCCTGTGAAATAATTTAAACAATTTAAACATTTCTGAAAATAGATGATAGCAAAGAAGTAGGAGTAAAAGACAAGCTGTTGTTTGGAAAGGAGATTGGTTTTTACCTCTGTGGTGCCTCGGCTGAGACCATCAATAAGGCCTACCTTAACTACGATTGCCGAGGGAGGATAAATTATTGCGATATTTAATTTCGCTGGGAGATACTGGATCAACTATCTACCAGAATGGGAAAGAAAAGTAAGAGGAAGAGAGCTTGCTCTCTCTCCCCAAAATCTATGACAGAACTTAATTATTCCAAGCCTCTTAAACATCTTAAATTGGATGACTTTATGAAGAGGTGTAATCCAGAACCCCAATCTGAACTTCGAACTTTGTCTCTGTCGACTGTATCATTGGGAGAGGGAGATACAGAAGGGGAGTTTTCTTTCCGGATTTCAGATTCAAACTCGCCTGCTAGAATGGGTGATTTTTCAAGCTCTATCCCCTCTCCTACTTCTAGCTGCTTAAAAGAAGTTCCGACATATTCAGACCTCAGAGAGATGGTCTGTACTCAGAGTATGTTAACTGCGTACACAGTAGATTCAATATATGACTTACTGACATCGATCAAAAGAGACATCGAGAGGATCTTCCAATTCTTAAATGGCCCTCACTCTGCAGCTAAGGAGGGTGAGATTGCACACCGTCCTGACGCGCGGAGAGAGTGGGAGGGTGTAAGACTTCAACCCAAACAACAAAGCATTGCAAGTACTGATGCTAACCCTCATCAAGGAAGAAGGTTGTTAAAGAAACAAATCGCTTTAAGGATAAGGAAAATCCCATGCAATAGAGGACGATGGACTTCAAAGGAAAGGATAACCCTCTCACTTGCACAGCTATTGAAATCTGATCCTTTATTAATAGATCTACTCAGATATGAAAAACTTCCCCAGCATAGCAATTGTGTTCGACTAATACTGCATTTTGACAGCAATACTATACCGAACGCTGTAATGAAAAGAAAAGGATCCCTGCTCAGATTTGAAGTCATTCCTACAAGAGTCTTCTCGAGTGGGCCTATTAAACCGCTTTTACAAGGACTTAACCAAACATCAAAAATGGTACCTAGGAACCACTCTGCTACCTCCAGGGTCTTTCCTCCAGAATCCGGAGAAACTATGGAGGCAGGCCAGATCAGGGAGGTCCCACATATGAAGGCAAGCACCGACAAACCAGAGGATGTTATAATCAGCGAATTTGTCTTCTTGTCTCCAAAGGAGCAAAGGTCGATGTTAATTGAATTTGATTTATTAAGATCTTCGCTAGCAGAAGCCTGTAGTTCAACGAGAAGGCTATCCAAGTCAGAAGAACGGGGAAAGCATGTGCAGACAAGGCCCAAAGTCATTAAGTCCGTCCAGCGGGATAGAAGGGAAGGCAAAAGTCTTTTCAAAGAAACAAAGACCATGAACGTAGCGGCAGAAGTTCACCCTCCCCCAACAGTGCAACTGCCCTCACCTGTCTCATCTTCCTTAAGAACGGAGGAGGCACTTCCGCAACAAACAGAGGCCACTTTTGACTCCTTTGGCACTCCAGAGAAGGCGGTGGTAGTAATTCCGGACCCCTCCACCAGAAGGCGGGAGGAAGAGACACAAGGAGTAGTGCCTCGGGGTGACTGACTAGACAACAAATGGCCAACAACTAGGGTATCTTATATCCCTAGCCTTTCCCTCCTGTCCTGGAATATAGCGGGCTGGAAAGGCATTGCAAACCGGATGGATTTTATAAAATAGATTTCACCACATCATCTCATCCTCCTTCAAGAAACCTGGCTGACTACTAATGATCCACAGATTAGCTTACCGGGTTTTGCCTCATGGCATAAACCGGCAGGCAAAGTCAATTTAAGAGGGAGGGCAATTGGGGACTTAACCACGTTGGTCAAAAGGGATACGGGATGGAAGGGTGAAGAAATTTCTTTAGATCCTCAATTCCAATATATTCTGCCTATTAGATGTACGTTCAGGGGGATGGACTTAATCTTAATTAATGTATATATCGCTCCATTTTCATTCCACCTTCTAGGAAGGGATTTGTGGGATGAATTAGATTCAGTATTAGCTACCTTAAAGGGACGCTTTCCCCAAGCAAAAATTATATTAGCTGGAGATACTAATGCAAGGTCCCTCAATGAAGAGCTATGCTAACCGAGGCCTGGTACCAACTGGTTACTTTTATAATGAATTCACTTGGTCGTCAATGGACAAGAGGACCAATAAATATGCCCAGAGATTAATTTCCCTGCTGTTTATGAATGATATGCAAGTACTTAGTGGCTCGAATGATGGGTATATATATCCCTATACTTTCTCGTCCAACAAAACCTCAACCTCTATCGATTATATCTGCACTTCCTCTAGTTTAGTACACCATTTCTCAGAAGTAAGAGCTATATTAGAGAGGAAAGTGACCACTTTCTCATCACGGCTCTGGTTTCACTTTCCTCAGAAGTTAGGCCTCATTCAAGAGAGGAAATTGACACCTTAGCAAATGCCCGGGTTTATAACTATAAAAGGTTATATTGGCACAGACTTGATGTCAAATCTGTCACCACTTATTTGGGCTCACACAAAGCCAGACACCTAGCAAGGGAAATTTCCCAATCTAAGCCCAGAGACAACACCGCAATGCCAGCTTATACCGAGCTAACTTCTACTCTTAGGAACTTAATGATCCAGAACGATAGAAAAGTAGATGGGATCTCTAGAAAGTGGTTTGATGATGATTGCCATAACTTGAGGTCAAATCTAAGAGACGCAGTTAAGAAAGTTAACCGATCCAGACAGGATGGTGATTATTCAAATATGGTTCAACTCAGGAGAGCATACAAATCCCTGCTGAAAAACAAGAAAAGTAGCTATAACACCAGGATGTGGAAAGAGGTAGAAATGGCAGCGAAATCCCAATTCCCTACGATCTTTTGGCATAAGATAGCCGGTATATTAAAACAACGTGTCCCCATTTATGGACACTGATATACCAGCAGTAAAATGGGAGAAGCACTATCTTGCTTTATTTGATGGTAACAATACAACAAATGTCTTGCAATTGGATATCCTCCAGCAAAAATTAAGGAAATGTCCAGAATGGACACCAGTTACCCCTACCGAAGTTAAGTATATAATTCAATCCTTAAAGGCGGGAAGGCCCCTGGAGAGGACTTGTTGCCTCCTGAACTCTTTAGGTCCAACATTGACTTTTGGGTACCGGTGCTGGTAGCACTGTTTACTTATATCGATAAAGTAGGGATAATCCCTGAAGGGTGGAGGTTAGCTATAGTTTTTCCAATTTTTAAGGAAGGTGACAGAGCTGCCCCATCCAACTACCGACCCATCAGTCTTCTTAATATAATTTCAAAAATGTATACGAAACATCTCCTAAATAAAATAGAGGACTGGTGCTTGGATAAGGAAATTCTGGCAAATGAGCAGGCAGGTTTTAGATCAGGTAGGTCTACCATAGACAATTGTTTTGTCCTTTCCCACTTAATTAATAAATACAAGACCCAGGGGAAAAAGCTGTATACCGCCTTTATTGACCTTTTGACTCTATAGATAGGAACCACTTGTGGAGGAAACTACAAGTTATGGGGATGGACCCCAGACTTATTTTGTTGATCAGGATTCTCTATACTAATACGGCAATTAGAGTCAGATATGCAGCAAATGGGGCCTCAACAAACAGTATACCGACAACTAGAGGGCTGCCTGCTGGGCCCTACTCTTTTTAATCTTTATATAAATGATATCCCAGCGCACCTGGATGATCTTCTGACACACAGCCCCCAAATAGGCTCTAGATTTATTAATGTATTAATGTATGCCGATGACTTAGTGTTGTTTTCTAGAACCCAAATAGAAATGAGGAGACTTCTTGACAAGCTCACACGTTACTGTACTGCAAACCACTTGACTATAAATGTAGCTAAATCAAAAGTTTTAGTCTTTGGCAATAAGAATAAAAAGCACAATTGGCAGATTAATGACACAAAAATTGAGCAAGTTACCCAATATACTTATCTTGGAATTGTTTTTTCCAGTGCAGGAGGTTGGACTCTGCACCATCAATACCTTTCTCAAAAGGTCAGAGCAGGAGCAAGCCTTGTATCCAAATTAAGTAAACGAATCCAACCAACCTCCATTTTACCTCTCCGTAAAATCTTTCAGGCTAAACTTGTTCCGATCATGCTCTATGGTGCTGAAATTTGGGGCCTTACAGAGGCCCCCATATTAGAGAGAACTCAAAATAATCTATTAAGGAGGATGCTTGGGGTAAACAATTCCACTTCAGCTCCAGCCGTCAGCTGAATTGGGACATTTCTCACTGTACACCTATACAATCACTAGGGTGGTAGCCTACTGGCTAAAAATGATCCAGATGGATGCCAGCAGACTCCCTAAAACATGTCTAGAGGAACAGCAGATTTCAAATCCTCAAAGGTATTCCTGGCTAACCCAGCTGTCAGAAATATTGAACCGATATGGCGTAGGGTTCCCGTTGTGTGACACACTGAACCAAGTTAAATAACGGATTAAAGATATACATGGGCAAATGGACATGGCAACCCTTTCAACTAATCATTCCCTTAAACTGCTGATAGCAGTTAAAACAACTTTCACTCTGGAAAAGTATTTACATTTAGAAATGCCATTCGAACTTCTAGATACCAATGTTAGATTCGGCCATTATCGGAAAATCCCGTATGTCAAAAGAATATGCATATGTGGGGTAAACGTCGTGGAGGACACGGCGCATATAATATTCGAATGTAGTCTCTATCAAGAAGTAAGAAAACAATATCTGTCCCCAATTATAAATAAATTTCCCCACTGGAATATAAGCCAAAAATTAGCATTTCTGTTGAGGGCTGACTCTCCTCCCCTGGTAAGAGCGATCACTCGATACCTTAAAAGAATGACGGCAATACGAGCCAGTTATATCAAAAAAAAAATTATCGATTGTAAGGAAGATGAGCTCAGTTAGAGAGGAGCTATCCTATTTGGGTTATCTAGTCTTGGCAACTTAGCTATTGAAATTTGATATTGTAAAATTTTAATGTCATCTATCATATATTTTTAGATTGCTATTTTTGTAACTGTTTTATCTTTTTCCCTTTTTCTTTTCTGTTTTGTTTGAAAAGGCCTTCGGGCTATTCAATAAACTATACTATACTACTACTTTTTAGTTAGAATCCAGATAATTCTGGATAGGTTTTGAAACAGTGAAATGGCAAAGCTGAAGTGGTTGTTGTATTTATTGCCCAAGTTACCTTAAATCCAGTAGTTTTTGTGTAACTGATTGTATTTACAATCAGTTCACTGAGATTTGGGATGCTAAATTGTAATATTGTTGATTCTGATTTAGCATGACATGTGATGAAATCTCCAGGGGATTGTATGCTGTTTCTTCTTTCTAGGAATTGCTTTGCATCTAATATTACATCATTATGTTGCAATGACTATGAGTGAGTTGAGACACAGGTTTAAGCCTGTGGGAAAATTGGTTGATGGAGTATTATATAGATGGAGTGTTATATAAATTATTTTCCATTCCTGAAAGGCAGGCAGAATGCAAATAAAAATGCCAAAATAAACTAGCTAATAAATCTAATAGGTTTAAGATTAGTGAAACAAAAATGAGTTAAACAACTATCAGCTATTTAAATTTTATTTCTGTCTTTTTTCTTTCCTTAATATATGTTATTTTCTTATTCCTTTTTAATTGTAAGCTTCTCACTGTGTAGTCAGGTGACCTTGAAACTGAAATTATAAATAAAATTTGAAAAAGATCCAGAAATGAAAATGACCCAATTCCCTCCTTTTTTATATACGTAAATGGAGGTAAGAGAACAAATTAGTTTTCTCATAAGGCATATTTCACAACTAAATACAAGAGAATTTAAGAGATTGTAATATGAAAACTTTAAATTCTTAAAATAGAGGGAGATCACTGTCTTGCTGATAGTTGGAGAAATAGGGCCTTTCGGGCAGCAATTGTCTGCATTTTAGTAGTGCACAGAAAAAGAACATCTTTCTCTGAAGGTCCAATGGCTTCTGTGCAGCCCAGAGGAAAGATGGACCATTTCATGTTTTCTGCTAGCTAATTCTGCCTGCTAAACTAGGCAGATTTAAAAAAGGGAAGAACAACTATTTTCCAATAAAGTTCCATTTCTGATATTATCTTGTAGTCTTCCCTCCTCTCAAGTTGGCTTAAACAGAAGACTTCTATTCTGCTTTGTCCTTAGTCAGTTGTCCTTAGTCAGTGGGAGCTTCTGCTTCTTTATATTACAATTATTACTTGGGTTTAGGTGAAGGTAAAGGATAAAGCTATTTTTAATGACCTTGTATTGCCTGGGGGAGCAAAGTAGGAGAGGAATTCTCATCATCAGAGATACATAAATTGTATCCAAATTTCATCAGCAACCTCCTCCTCTTCCTTGATAGAAGTTTGAGAGCTTGGCTGGGTATTAATTCATTGAACTGTCAGCAAGGCTGTTCTTTGACAGTTGACAGAGTGCAGGAATGAGGCTTATCCAGCAAGCTTTTATTCCTTCCTTCTAAATCCTCAGTCAGAGAGTCAGTGTCAAGAGCAGAGCTGGAACACTATTCTCAAAGTTAAAATTTTACCTAGCAATCCACTTCTATAGACCTTCCAAATATTTGTGGAGTTGGCTAAAACTTCATTTCCCTACAACTTTATTCTCATTCTTATCAGAGTAGAAAGCAATTACTCACGTTTCCATGTTGGAAACTATCCAGTTTTGTAAACTATAGCATTGTCTGCAACAACTCTAGTGATTTATACTACGGCCACATACATATTTATCCATTTTAATATCTGAATATATCTACTAAGAGAAGGAGAAAATCAAAATTACATGTGATAATGATATTATGAGATATAGTTCAACTTTAAAAGTTGTTAGATTCATTTAGTGCAACTTGATGTTACTTCAGAGCTATTTAGCATCACAAGTAAATCAAAGTGTGTGACTGTTTAACATGGGTGTCAAACTCACGTCGTCAGGGCGGCATCACATGATGTATTGGAACTTTTTTCCCCTTCGCTAAACCGGGTGTGGGCGTGGCCAGCATGTTACGCATCCGGCCCATGGGCTGGGAGTTTGACAGCCCTGGTCTAACATATATTTGTTTGGTTGATATTTTCCTCTGTTAATACGGCATTGATAGGAAATAGCAGCAATTAAAACTCTGCAAAAAAAAAAATCTGGTATGTTGATATATGTAAGCCACAAAATGTTGATTTTGTGCCTTATATATATCATATTTTGTGGCTTACATATATCATAAATTGCAGAAACAAACAAGTTTCTCAGTTTGAAATGTGAAATTCAAAATGTTTTGAATTTTAGAAAAAGTCCTTGCATATATTGACTCAGTATCTTTATTAAGTCAATTGAGGGTTTACGAAATAATAACAATCTGTATCATTATTCCTTAATTGAAAGCTAAAAATATAAACACAGGTGGCTTAATAAAGAAATATGTTTTAATTTTATCCTCTCTTGATCAACATGAAAGGATGTTTTAAGTATTTGTGTGATTATTTTACAAAATAATCAGCTTTAAAAAATTGTACTACACAATCTGCCTTTTGTTAGTTGCCTAGCAAATACAGGTAGTTGTCGATTTACAACAGTTCATTTAGTGACCGTTCAAAGTTACAATGGCACTGAAAAAAGTGACATGACCATTTTTCACAGTTACAACTTTTGTAACATCCCCACGATGATGTGATCAAAATGTAGATGTTTGGCAATTGGTTCATATTTATGACCATTGCTGTGACCCAAGGTCATGTTATCACTTTTTGCAACCTTTTGACAAGCAAAGTCAATGGGGAAGCCAGATTCACTTAACAACCAAGTTACTAACTTATTAACTGCAGTGATTTACTTAACAACTGTGACAAGAAAGGTAAAATGGGGCAGAATTCACTTAACAAATGTATCACTTAACAACAGAAATGTTGGTCTCAATTGTGATCATAAGTCAAGGGCTAGCTGTAATACCATGAAGAATTAGACATAATTAGCTGATGGTACAATCCAAATCCTTGCCATGACTGGTGAAATACTAAAGAAGCTTTGCAATTTGAAATCATGATGTATGTGAAAATACAATCTATATTCTGTATTGGTACTGTTTCATACTTTTAATTGTTACTTTGGCTTTTTTTGTGTTTTCTCAAAACCTACATAGAACCAAATTACTACGTGTTTTTGAATGCTTCTAAAACACCCCTGTTTGCTGAGGATCCCACAGAGCTTGAATGTAGGATCATGGAAGTACAGAACACCGAGACAAATGTTTGTTTCACTGTGTCCTGGTACTATAGGATGCCCACACGAAGTGATGAAGTGGTAGAATATGAACTTCTGGCCACTATGGATGCAGACTGGACACTAGTACTTGGAGAGAAAAGCAAACAACGTGCTCAGAATGGGGAAATTATTTTCTCTAAACCAAAGGTAGACACCTTCCGCTTACGAATCCAATGGACTTCTGAAACAGACAGAGGAGAATATTATTGTGTAATTTCATCATGGAGCAGACAGCGCAACAACAGCTGGATAAAGATCAAGGATGTGGCTTCTATGCCTGTAAGCATTTTATGGTCTACACAAGGTAGGATTTCTCAATTCTGACTTTAAATGTGTGGGTTAAGGTTGGTGCAAATTGATGATGAAAAAAAATAAAGGCTTTTAATAAGTTGTACATCATTTCCCACAGCCATCTTTGAAATGAAGAAAGCAGAATAGCCAAACGTACAAATGACCAGCAGGATGACATTTAATAAGAATAATAAATAGCTACCAGTATAAGGTTAAGATACTTGCAAGCCTTGTTTCTTTAAACATCTTGCCAAGAAGCAGCCTGAAGTATATCTAAGGAGAATGTGTACTCCAGAGGACATAATGGCCTTGAGGTAATTCTTGTGTCCTTAGTGTTACAAAGAATGGGACAAGACAATAAAGCATGTTCTTTTTAGATATCAAAAGGCATGACTCATTCAGCAGACTGAATGCATAGGATGAAGCTTTGTAGCTTTTTAAACATCAACAAAATAGTGATAATCTAAATCCTTGTTGATAACAGCTCAAAAAAAATTATAATGTATTCAGTTGTAATTCTCTGAAATCTCTCAAGCCTCTCAATTGTTTTGCTTCAAAAGACTAATATGGGTATTTGCCTTCAACTTTTAAAACATTAAATTTGATGATTTAAATTGTGAAAAATCTGAAAGTGAAGGTTTAAATTTAAGAACTAGAATAAATTTAATTTTGTTGCACACTCTTGGAAAGACTTAAGAAATAAAATTCCTTTGCCTAGCACCAAAATTATAACTTAGCCCCTGTTATGTGATTGGCCTTATTTCAGCTGATCTGATAAAATGTTAACTGAGTTAACTGAAAAAAGCTGTAATGTTTTCCAGATAGTCTTCGTTACATATATTGTTGAATATACAATTTACAAGCCATTTTTTTCCTTCAGATTAGTTACAGTCTTCTCATAAAAAAAATCAAAAGTATATTTTTATTCATTTTAGTCTCTAATTGCCCTCTGTAATCACCTATGCGAATAACATAAGGGTAAGACTTTAAGAGAGTTGACACTAAATTAAACAATATAATAATCCAATTTAAAGCAGCTCACATTTTAATGCATTTGGATAGTCAGCAACTGAAGATGTGGATATTTCTTTATTCATAATGGGTAGTTCTAATGTATTGATTTGAAAATGTTCTAGAGCTCCCTGATCCACCAGTTCCTTGTTCGTTGCTGCAATTCTTGGCTCCATTTTTGCGGAGATGCTGTCAGTCCACTATTCCTCCCCTCTAAGTTAAAAAGCGGAAAGATTTATTTTATTGTCATCTGTGGTGTAGTTGAAACTTCAGAGAAACTAGTATTGTCTTTTGCAATGTTTTTTGACAACTTAGAACTTAGATTGCTGAATTTTCTCAGTGGAGAGAATTCCTGATTCAATTCACTTTAAAGCATCTGGCTTTTGATCAATTTACAGTAGTATATTTTCCTTAGTATGTTATTTTTCTTAACAGAGAATAAAGCATGATCATTTTTCAGTTCTATAGCTGAGTTGCCATGCAATCAGACAACACACACAAGTATGTTTCACAAGCATGAATTAAGATCATACATAATCCTAGCAATGTACATTTCTTCTTCTATAGATTGAGCATGAGGAACCTTTTTAAACTAGAACCTAGAGCAGTGATTGTGATTCTTTGCTCCTTATTGCTAGTATTTTGATAATCAGTGGTAGTGAGAATCTCTGCCTAATCAATTTGAAAGTACTTCTGGAGATTTGGGGAGTGAAAACAGTGATGGTGTGGAAAGGGACTAATTTCAGAAGTTGAATATTATCCATTTCACATACTACATCCAAGTTTTAGATATACATAAATGAACTTAAGCCATAAATTGATAACAGAAATTGTTTTGAGGGGTTGGATATAACTTTCAAAGCTGCTAGATGTCCCAGTTTGTGTTCTTCTGACAGGAAATAAAAGTAGTAATCTAATAACCAGAAAAGTACAAGAAATGTTATGGTCCTTTCATTGAGCTCTGCATACTTTCCAATCCTCATTGGTGTTTTTCTCTTTTCCATGGCATTGGTTATATGTGTGCTGGAGGAGCTTCATTCATAGGTCCTTATGAGGAACAGATTGCATTTCATAGTTAGAAACAGCCTTATCATATGTTAGTTGGTTTTTAGCAGTGAAAGATGCTAAGGCTCCCTTTGTGGAAGGGAGCTTTTTCTCTCTCTAATAAATCATGAATGTTTAGAATGTAGCATGCTACATGGCTGATTTTAGCTGTTTAACAGTCTACTGTACTTTGATATTTACTAGAATCCACTAATTGGAGTCTTTAAAAAAGATACACAGGAAAATAGATCTAAGTCCAAGAATGTCAATTTCATCTAGTCTCTGTATCTATAATTTCTACTTTCAGGGGTATTTATTAAAAAGTTTTGTTGATAAACTGCAGTCTTCTGAAAATCATCTCTAATTCTCCAAGTGTGTCCAGATATGCTTTCCGTCTGCCTTTGTTTTTAGACCAAGGATGAGCAGAGATAGATCAATAACTAGTGGTAAATTCCTATTTAATGCCTGACTAACAGTGGTTCATAAAAATTGGGGCTTTCATACTGGATTCTGTTGTGTTTCTATGGCAGAAGCAACCATCCACATGTCCCAGTTTGTCATCTCGCTCTTTGAGTAAGAAGTTTTACCTCAACTTTAAAAAGAATAGGTTGTTCCAATTTTGAAATGCAGCCTTTCAGTAAAATATGCCTTTTTATTTTCTCCAATCATATCACTTTGGATTGTGTATCACATCTTAAGAGTAAGCCTGAGGCAAAGGCTACATTATTATTGCTCTTAGAGTGTATTTTGAAAGTAGTTTTTTCCTGAAAAAGTAGAATAAGGATTACAAATAGTGTTTAATAAGAGGTCAGAGCAGTTGATATTTAGAGCGCAATAAAATCTGGAAAGGAAAAGAAAAACCACAGTTTATAACTACATTTCCGGCTTTTAGTAATTATCCATTACCCAAAAATAGAAAATTAGGATAAAGCTGCACATCACAAATTATTTTTGGATGTATATTGTTCTGAAGCAGCAGCTGAGTGGTATATTTCCTGTTACATAGTAATTCAAAACATGTGCTTAAAGTACTGCAGTGTATTCATATATCCAAGTGCACATAACAATTAATCCACTGTAAAACAAAATATTTATAGACCCTTGCACATTTAAATTCTCTCCCCCCCCCGTCCTCTCCTGGTATGTGCCTTAAAAATTCTCCAACAGAAAAATTACAGTACGGAGGATCCTTGCTTTTCATAGAAAATCATCATCTTTCAGTTATTTTTTGCCATTGGCATCAACCTGGTGGCAGAAGTCCAGTGGCATGAAAAGAGGTGGTGAGGAGAAGGCATACTGCACAAAAGGATCTGAGATTTCCCTCAATTAGCCTATCTCAACTTGTTATTAAAGGGGATTTTAATGATCTTTTTAAATCTATTTGGGTATTTTTAACATTGATTTTGCTTGTTTTTATTGTTGTGAGCCGCCCTGAGTCCTTTCGGAGATAGGGCGGCATACAAGTTCAAATAATAAATAAATAAATAAAATAAATATTAACTGGAGAATTCTTGGGAAAACCCAATATCATAACCAGATATACACTATTGAGTTTTCTTGAGCAAGTGGACTAAGAGAAGTTTCCCTACAACCCACGATAGAAAACTCTTGTCTAGTCTGTCTTGTATGATTCAAGATCTGGTGGACAAAGCAGGGATAGGTTCCAGTATAGGCTCAAGCCAGCTGTATGTTGCTTCCTTTGAGGCTTTAACATGCAAATACAGTACTGTTGTTTTGTAGTGCAATTTCAAGGAACTGTTTCTTTGCAGCTTTGTACAAAGAAAGTGCTTTTGTTTGAAGATTAGGAATGCTCACCTACTCTCTTCTTTATGAAAATTTCCAGGTACTAAGAAATATCCCAGATTAATCAAAGCAGTAGAAAACCCATGACTAGTACAGGTACTCCTTGATTTAGTACTACAGTTGAATCCAGAATATAAATTGTAAGTGTGAATGGATTGTAAAGAACCTAAATCACAATCACATGACTGCGAGATACTGCAACAGCTGTAACTTTGGGCACTGGTCAATAAGTTCCTTTGTTCACCGTTGTTGTAATTTTAATGGTCATTGAATGAATGGTTGTTAAATGAGGACTATGTGTACTGCTCTTTTACTGCATTATATTCTTTCCAATTAACAAAAGTACTATTTAACACAGTGATATACATTGTTTTTTCAATTGATAAAAGATACTAAAATAATTAAATTTGAATACCCTGAATCTCCCTGAATATTTCAGGATTTGAAGGAATTTCTTTGAATTGCAGGAGTGGAACTAATAATCTGAAGTATGCCACCCCTATTATAAATATTTTTTTGCCACAGAGCCCAAGTTTGATTCATTGTCTAAATATCTACCTGACAAGCATTGCCATCTTCTCTTGTCTGCTGTTGATATTCATGTATACTGGTGTATGGTAGTTTTATTTCTGAAGCCTGAAGTGTCAAATGCTGGATGGTTTCTGTATATAATTTAAATTGTTAAATTTGAGGTACTTGCTAGAATACTTCATTTAGAAATCACTGTGCACTTATCATATACAGTGGGGCAAAAAAGTATTTAGTCAGCCACTAATTGTGCAAGTTCTCCCACTTAAAAAGATGAGAGAGGCCTGTAATTGACATCATAGGTAGACCTCAACTATGAGAGACAAAATGAGAAAACAAATCCAGACAATCATATTGTCTGATTTGGAAAGAATTTATTTGCAAATTATGGTGGAAAATAAGTATTTGGTCAATATCAAAAGTTCATCTCAATACTTTGTTATATATCCTTTGTTGGCAATGACAGAGGTCAAATGTTTTCTGTAAGTCTTCACAAGGTTGGCACACACTGTTGCTGGTATGTTGGCCCATTCCTCCATGCAGATCTCTAGAGCAGTGATGTTTTGGGGCTGTCGCCGGGCAACACGGACTTTCAACTCCCTCCAAAGGTTTTCTATGGGGTTGAGATCTGAAGACTGGGTAGGCCACTCCAGGACCTTGAAATGCTTCTGAAGCCACTTCTTCGTTGCCCGGGCAGTGAGTTTGGGATCATTGTCATGCTGAAAGACCCAGTCACGTTTCATCTTCAATGCCCTTGCTGATGGAAGGAGGTTTGCACTCAAAATCTCACGATATATGGCCCCATTCATTCTTTCCTGTACACGGATCAGTCATCCTGGTCCCTTTGCAGAGAAACAGCCCCAAAGCATGATGTTGCCACCCCCATGCTTCACAGTAGGTATGGTGTTCTTTGGATGCAACTCATCATTCTCTCTCCTCCAAACACAACAAGTTGTGTTTCTACCAAACAGTTCTACTGTGGTTTCATCTGACCATATGACATTCTCCCAATCCTTTTCTGGATCATCCAAATGCTCTCTAGCAAACTTCAGACAGGCCCGGACATGTACTGGCTTAAGCAGGGGGACACGTCTGGTACTGCAGGATCTGAGTCCCTGGCGGCATAGTGTGTTACTGATGGTAGCCTTTGTTACGTTGGTCCCAGCTCTCTGCAGATCATTCACTAGGTCCCCCCGTGTGGTTCTGGGATTTTTGCTCACCGTTCTTGTGATCATTTTGACCCCACGGGGTGAGATCTTGCGTGGAGCCCCAGATTGAGGGAGATTATCAGTGGTCTTGTATGTCTTCCATTTTCTTTTCTTTCTTTTTTTAATTTTAAAAAACAAACTTTATTGAATTTAAAAATTTAAAAATACAAAATTATGCAAATTTTTCTCAATCATAAAATTGCATATACAATACACAACCCCACCAACAAACTAAATATATGTACCTGTGTGTACATATATACATACATATATAAACAGTTATTTATTTCTTATTCTATCTACCTTGCAGTGCATATTTGTTATATTTGATTTTTCCTAAATTTAGTCTTTACCCTTTTTTCTTTTGATTTATCCACTTATACCATCTATTCCATACTTCAAAATATTTTGAGTCTTCCTTGTCTTTTAATTTTAAGGTTAATTTATCCATTTCTGCACATGCATAATTTTTTTGAATTATCTCCAATCTGTTTTCCATAATTGTGCCAGTACCAATCTTGCCGCCGTAATTATGTGTAATGTTAAGTATTTTATGTCCTGTCTAATGTTCCTTTTGATCATGCCTAATAAAAAGATTTCTGGTTCTAATTCAATTTCTTGATCTGTTATTTCTACTATCCATGTTTTTATTTTCCTCCAATATTTCTTGATTTCTGGGCAAAGCCACCATGAATGAAAGAAAGTACCCTGAGCTTGCTTACATTTCCAACAAGCTAGATACCATCTGTACCACATTTTATAATGATTCTCCTTATATGCTACTGATTTTGTCATACTGTAATTGTTTTCCCATGCCTTTCCCATTCTTCTAGCTGTATACTGTGCCCAATGTTCCTTGCCCAAGCTATCATCTGTCCTTTAACCAATTCTTCTGTCAAATCAAATTCTAGTAGGTATTTGTAAATTTTTGAAATTGATTTTTCTTCTTTGGATTCTAATAATTTAAACCGATAATAATCGGTTTGGTTTTGGGTCTATTCCTCCCTCCTCTTGATCTTTCCTATATCTTGTTTTAATTTGTGAGTAGGGCCACCAGTCTATTAATATTCCTTGTTCTTTTAATTCCTCTTGTTTTCAATATTCCTTGTGAATCTAGTATCTCTCTATATCTTAACAATTTTTGTTTGGATAGTGTGTTGGGGTATGTTATTGCTTCTATTGTTGATAGCCAACCGGGTACTTTCATATAATGTTTACTTTTGGTTTCTTGCCATGTACTAATTAATGATTTTCTACTTACATGATTATTGAAATATTTATATATTTTATTTATAGGGCTCCATAGAAAGGCATGCCATCCCTTCATTAAATCGTGGCATAATAATAATAATAATAATAATAATAATAATAATAATAATAATAATAATAATAATAATAATAATAATAATAATAGTAATAGTAGTAGTAGTAGTAGTAGTAGTAGTAGTAGTAGTAATAATCTTTGATTTCCCAATGTTACCCATTCTTTAATCCATGTTAAGCTTGAAGCTTTTAGTCTTCCCAGCCTGGTGCAGGTCTACAATTTTGTTTCTGGTGTCCTTCGACAGCTCTTTGGTCTTCACCATAGTGGAGTTGGAGTGTGACTGTTTGAGGTTGTGGACAGGTGTCTTTTATACTGATAACAAGTTCAAACAGGTGCCATTAATGCAGGTAATGAGTGGAGGATAGAGGAGCCTCATAAAGAAGAAGTTACAGGCTGTGAGAGCAGAAATCTTGCTTGTTTGTAGGTGACCAAATACTTATTTTCCACCATAATTTGCAAATAAATTCTTTCCAAATCAGACAATGTGATTGTCTGGATTTGTTTTCTCATTTTGTCTCTCATAATTGAAGTCTACCTATGATGTCAATTACAGGCCTCTCTCATCTTTTTAAGTGGGAGAACTTGCACAATTGGTGGCTGACTAAATACTTTTTTGCCCCACTATAGATGATAATACAAAACCTCAAAGGAAGAGACTGTTGAGTTTTTTCATCTCTCAGAACATGTAATACTTCTTTATATCCAGGAGCTAAATATTTGAAGAAAAGACTTCAGCACCTGGGTGGTATTGCTAGAAAAGGACAACATGTTGTACCCATAAGTTCTACAATGTGAGAAAGGTGCAGAGTGCCCAAACGGGGGTAATGAAATTAACTCTTAAATTTGAAGTTATGTAATAGTACTTATTGGTTTTAGAGTTCTCCTTTGCTTAACATTGTCTTTTATAAATTTGCATGTTTCAGTAGCAATTCCTCAATATGTCATGTTGTAAAGTGATTACAGGCAATCTAATCTGAACCAGTTACATTATCTGTGCTTTCAGAGAATACATTGAGAATCCTGGAGAAACTGAGAGAGTGGGTCTTAATGTTTAAAAAGACTTAAAGGCAGCTAGTTAAAATGCAAATCTTGACTAAACTATTCCCATTTAATCTGAAGATTTGCATCTTGAATGAACTAATTCTGACACTTATCTGATTTTATGCTTCAGTGCAGGCTTTTAAACACATTAGCAATGGTAGTTGAATTTTTGAGACATTGCATGGGGATATCTGCCTGGTTGTATTCAGAATGACTGTAAAATGATCACCAAAATCACAATCTGCAAGCTTTTGAGTTCCTCAGAATTTTTTATGAGGAAAAATTGGGGACAAGAAAGAAACCAAAAAAATAACATAAAAATAAAAATCTAAGGACTTAAGTTATGTAGAACTTTATATGTAAGGTCACTAGCATCTAGACCTGCTCCCAGAAAATTACCGTTTCCCCCAAAATAAGACATCCCCTGATAACAATCAGGCTTTTGAGTGCATGGCAATAAGGCCAAGTGCTTATTTCAGGGTTCAAAAAAATATAAGAAATATAAGGATCTTATTTTCGGGAAAACACGGTACTAAAACCCATGCATTTACCAGAATTCTGCAACTTTTTTATTTATTTTTTTCCATATTTTTTTTATTATTAACATATTAAAAAAAAAGAAATTAACATACATAACATACATGATTCATAATATATAATATATAACAATATACAGAATACAAACAATCAACGAGTGCTCCCCCACCCCTCGGGATCATTCCTGCTTCCAGAATCTTAAAGCTTCTTCTGGTGATGGTATCCCTCTTCCTCTAGAAAACACATATATTAGGAACTGTTTCCAGATTCCATTGAAATCGTTTACCTTCATTATGCCCCTCCTTATTTTAATATTGCAAGTCAATTTATCATTTATGGCAATATCCCATACTTCCTTATACCATTCTTCCAAATTATAAACACCTTGTATCTTCCAGTTCCTAGAAATCATTAGCCTTGCTGCTGCGGTCAACAAATTTATTATCAATTCTTTAGTCTCTTTTTTACATTTTATATCTTCCAATAGTGAGAGTAATGCTATCTTTGGTGCATCTTCTACCTTTATTCCTACAATTTCTTCTATCTCTTTAAACACCATCTTCCACAATTTTTGCACAAATTTACAATCCCATCACATACGTAAATACGTTCCTTTTTCCCCACAACCTCTCCAACAGTTATCTGAATAGTGCTGATTCATATTGCTTAATCTAACCGGAGTTAAGTACTACCTCCATACCATTTTGTAGTAATTCTCTTTTATTCTTATTGACATATTTCTCAACACTCTTTGTTTCCAAATTCTGTCCCAACTCTGTTGCCCTATTTGTATCTTCAAATCAGTTTCCCATACCATCTTTCCTAAATTTCCCCTCTCCTCTTCCTCCAACAATATTTTATAGATTCCGCTCATTAAGCCTTTTATCCCTTTATTTTCTTCCTTTATAGTTTGATTTTTTTCAATTAATTCCTCAAATCTCGTTAACTCCCTACACTCTCCATTTTCTCTTATCCAATTTTTAGTCCATTGTTCCACTTGGCTATAATTTAACCAAGACAACCGTTTTCCTCCTAGAACCTCTTCCAATTGTGTCCTTATTCCTCCTAACCATTCCCTTAATTTCATTTTATTTTTCTCTTTTAAAATTTCATTCACTTTATTCTTCAAATTCCCTGGGAACTTTTCCAAAATTATTACTGGTGATAATGGAGAGTTCTTCAGAAGCAACCTCCCTTTATATTTACTCCAAATTTCGCAATGAAACTTCAGGAGAGGATTGCTTATGCTCTCAGCCCATTTCTTTCCACCTTCCATAAAAATATATATTTTCCAACTTCCATTCTAATTTGGTTTTAATTTTAGATTTATCTTACTCTGGTTTTTCTTCGGATCATATAAATCTTTCGCCTTTTACAGAATTCTGCAACTTGATGTAAAACATGTTACAGAAATCTAAATGAGAAGTGAAAATATCATCACTGGATATCAGTAAGCTTCTTGTTCAAAAAAAAGGCTGCTCTGGTAACCCATTAGGCTATGCAAAAGCTTTTGGCCATAAATTCAGCCTGTTCTTCCATTAAGTCCATTAAAAGCTTCATATTGTTTTCATACTGTTTACGGAGAGCACAATCCTATTTAGGGTTAAGAGGACTTAATCTGAAATCCAGGGGCTTCTCAATCATATGTTCTATCTTGCTAGAACCTAGCCTAAACTTGTGTCACTCCATCCATACCCTAACAGAACTTTGATCACATGTCCTGCTCAGCCCAAAATGGCACTGTAAACTGGTAATCCACAGTTAAAAGACGAATTCTCTTTCTGAATTCACTTGGTTTCATGTAGATATTGAACAGTGAGCAAGAGAAAAAGCTGAGTTCTCTAACGTTGTACAACAGATTACCCAAGGCTTAACCTCTATTACTGATCTGGTACTGCCAGTCAGGAAAGAGAACTGTTTCCATTTTCTTCCTGTCTTAACAGATGGTCCAGAAGAGTGCCATCATCTAAGATAGTGAGGTCTGCTAAGAAGAAGAGACTGGGCAAATCTTGGAGTAAACTTGGAGCTGTATTAAAACTGAGGAATGTGAAGTTACCACATTGACAGGAGTTGTTCCTCTGTCCTGGTCCTATTAGATCTCTCAGCGGCTTTTGATAACGTCAACCATGGTATCATGCTGCGCCAGTTGGAGGGGTTAGGAGTAGGGGGCACCATATTGCGATGGATCTCGTCCTTCCTCTCTGACTTCACACAGTCTGTGTTGGCAGGGGGGCAGAGGTCGACCTCGAGGTGTCTTGTTTGTGGGGTGCCGCAAGGGTCGGTCCTCTCGCCCCTCCTGTTCAACATTTATGTGAAGCCGCTGGGTGAGATCATCCGTGGTTTTGGGGTGAAGTTCCATCAGTACGCTGATGATACTCAGCTGTACATCTCTACCCCAGACCACCCCAATGAGGCCCTTGACGTGATGTCCCGGTGCCTGGAGGCCATGCGGATCTGGATGGAGAGAAACAGGCTCAGACTCAACCCCTCCAAGACAAAGTGGCTGTGGTTTCCGGCGTCCCGTTATAGCCAGCTGGTTCTATCGCTGACTATTGGGGGTGAGATCTTGGCCCCTCAGAGAGGGCTTGCAACTTGGGTGTCCTCCTGGATGCGTGGCTGTCTCTAGAAGATCATGTGATGGCTGTGGCCAGGGAGGCTTTTTATCAGGTTCGCCTGATTCACCAGTTGAGTCCCTTTCTGGATTGGGACGCCTTGCGCACGGTCACTCATGCCCTCATCACTTCCCGTCTGGACTATTGTATTGCTCTCTACATTGGACTCCCCTTGAAGACCCACCCGGAGGCTCCAACTGGTCCAGAATGCGGCCGCACGGGTAATTATGGGAGCGACACGGCGCTCCCATGTAACACCACTCCTGTGCGAGCTGCACTGGCTCCCGGTGGTCTTCCGGGTGCAATTCAAGGTGTTGGTTACCATCTTTAGAGCGCTCCATGGCTTAGGACCTGGGTACTTACGAGATCGCCTTCTGCTCCCGATAGCCTCCCACCGGCCAGTGCGCTCCCACAGAGAGGGACTCCTCAGGGTATCGTCAGTCAAACAATGTCAACTGGCAACACCCAGGGGGAGAGCCTTCTCTGTGGGGGCACTTGCCTTCTGGAATGAATTGCCCCCGGAGATACGGATGATTCCTGACCTCTGCACTTTTCGCCGTGCCCTCAAGACGTTATTGTTCCAACAAGCTAAGCTGGCCTAAACATTAATTTTAATGGGGTTGTTTTTGTTTTAATGATGTCGAGGCAAAATTATTTAATATGTTTTTAAATTGTTTTTTTAAATTTTATATATGTGCTTGTTTTATCTTTGGCTGTGCACCGCCCTGAGTCCTCCGGGATAAGGGCGGTATAAAAATTAGATTAAATAAATAAATAAAATAAATAAATACCAAAAAGCTAAAAGAAACACACAAACACACACTAAGTGTTCAGATGAAATGACAATTATAGGGTTTGGAAAGAATGAACTTTTTTTCTGATTTTTATATGGATGTGATAATTGTGTTATGTTTTATTCTAGTTTGACATCTAAGTGAATAGATATATAAAAATACATACATACATACATACATACACACACACACACATACATACATACATACATACCAGGGGTTGGTTCTATTTTTTTTTTATTACCGGTTCTGTGGGCGTGGCTTATTTTGTGGGCGTGGCTTGATGGTCATGTGACAATTCTTTAGGATTTAGCAGAGGTACTGATCTACCAGGCTTTTAACTGCTTGCAGAGCTGTACTGGTCTAATCATTTGTTTTTGGAGACACTGGTCTACCCATTTAGTTTTGCAGTCTACTCATTTATTTTTGCAGGCACTGGTCTACTCATTTATTTTTGTAGGTACCAGTCTACTCATTTGTTTTCTTTTAACACTGATCAGCTGTAGGGCGGCCCTTTGAAGCCCGGCGGCAAGAGTTTAAACAGTTTTTTTCCCTCTAGCCGATCAGCTGGGACTCAGGAGGCAGCAATAGATTGGGGGTGGGGCCAAATAAAAGGTAAGAATAATGCGGGGCGGGGGCGCGGAGGGGGCAGAACCAGTTCAGTGATGTCATATCGTCACCGCTACCGGCTCAGCGGAACCGGGAGGAACCCACCACTCATACATACATACATACATATATACATACATACATACATACTACAGTTATTAACATTTTTTTCAGGATAGGGTAGGATAAAGAATAGTAGAGCTATTTAAGTTAAAGCTGATTAAATACTTTACATAAATAATAAATAATAAGCAATGATTAAAGGGGAAAAAGTGTAATCAGTAGCAAGTTAGATGGATTCAATTATAGTATTGATGGGTAGACAGCTGGAAGACCTGAAAAACTAAGTTAGTACAGATTATCCTTGAGAAAATCTATGTCAGCATCAACTTGATGGATAATGACCATTGGCAGAAGCAAAGGTTCTTAAGACACTGACTTGTCTTGTAGGTGAGAAAGTTTTATGACTTTAGGACTGGAAGCATTTTTTGGCCAAATTTAGTTTAGTCAAATTTACGAATACCCTCATGTGTTAGAATAAAACGACATGAAAAATATTTGCACATATTTGCATGTCCTGTGAGTAGCTCTATAATCTAATCAATTGAGAATTTTGGCTCTGACCTCCTTTAAGGAACTTCAAAGCATTATTCAAATTCTTATCAGTCTTGCAAGCTTTAAGCTCTGCTGTGTTTTCAGAATAATGAATGAGTCAAGATGTCAAGATGATATGAACAATGAGACACGGCTATAAGCTTCTTTGCGGTGTGTGATCTGGTAGTTTTCTTTTTTTTTTTTTAGGAAACATTGAATTTTTATTTAAACGTGTTATTTTTATTAGCCAACTTGAGCTTCCATGAAGAAAAAGTCTCGTAAGACCTCAAGTTAATAAAAATAAAGTAATTTTTTTTAAAAGGAGAAGAATATTTCAAGCTCTATTTAATCTTAATAAACAGAATTGTTTTTTGCATTTTGTTTTATTTTGAAGCTTTAAGGTTGTTAAACATGATTTTTCATATATGAAAAATACAACCTGTCCTGGTTTGGATGAATGAAATTAAAAATTAGATTAAATTAAAATGTTTCAGATCTTTCCTACCTGAAGGGAAATGAACGTTGTATATTGCATTCCATCAGAAGCACTCCGTATGCAAAGTAGTTTGCCACAGGACTCCTGCACTTAGATTACTTCTTTGGATAACTGCAATGAGCTAGACATGATGTTGCCTGGAACAATGCAGGCAATTTGGAAACTTTTAATTGTTTCAAAATATGGTAATCCATGAAGGATTACCATCAGTGAAGGAGAGTTTCATATAGCATGTGATCTGTGCTTGCTACACTGATTACCAGTAAATTTCCAGTTGTAGTCAAAGGGCTGGGTTTTTTAATCTGTACAGCTCTATATAGTTTAGCACCAGTGTGCTCAAAAGACAGTCTTTCTCAATTTATCCAAGTGCTGCCATCTTTTTTTAATTATTTTCCAGGTATATGAAATGAAGCAGGTGGGGCTTCAGACTTTTATGCTATATTAGATTCCATTTGGTAATTAGGTTGGTTAATTTTTGTTTTATCTTGATCTTAGGTTATTACAATGTTTTACTTCATAGCTATTGCCTCTTCTTATTTTTCTCTTAACTAAATCAGCTAAGGGATAAAAGTTTTTATGTAGCTGAAAAGTGAGAATAATGGGCACTGCTGTTAAAGGGGAAAGAAAGACTAATGGTTGAATACTTGTAATGTTCAAGACTCACTCGCTTCCTGGCTTATAAAAAAAGTTCTCTCACTCCCTCCCTCTCTCTCTCCCTCTCTCTCTTTCTCCCTCCCTCCCACTATCTACACACACACACACACACACACACACACACACACACACATACACACACTGTGTTTCCCTGAAAATAAGACCCTGTCTTATATTTTTTTGGCCACCAAAAAGGCACCAGGTCTTATTTTAGGAGGGGATGTTATCCACTGATTCACCTCACTTGTGTGCATTGCCCCCATTCTCCTTTTAACTGTCAGAGACCTTCAGGAACTTCTTCGGCCTCTGATAGTTGTAGCCAGGCCTCACACACCTTGGCTGATTTCTTTTGCTGCAGCTGGCAAGGCTTTTCTGAAGGCCTCTGCAGCCAATAACAGAGCCCCAGATCGATCCCACCCATCTCCACCCTAGCTTAATTTTTACCCATGTACCCTGGAGTGGGTGGGTTCTTAATTAGGGCTTATTTTGGAGGTAGGGTTTATATTGGGCGCATGTGTAAAAAATACATATATGTATGTGTGTGTGTGTGTTTTTCTACCGAGACACCTGGTCTACCCCAGCATGTGGGAGGGAGCAAACTGCATCCCTTTCACCTTTTACCTTTCAGCTCCAATCCAGGAGCTCTCAAGCAGTCGCATTCACGACAAACCATTTTATACCAAATTTATATTTCGCTGATAAAGAAATAAAGGGAGACTAATATGGATCTATTTCAAGCTATTTAGCTCTCATCAGCTAGCCATACCCTTACTTGGATTCGAACTTGGGCTGCCTGCATGATAGGCAATTGTATTTATTTCTTTATCAGCTAAATATAAATTTGGTATAGTATATATGCTGTGTGTGTGTATACACACTATGAGAATATTTAGCTGTCTCGGCAAGTTTTATCTCCACCAACCATTTCTCTAATGTGTGGAGTGCCAAAACTTTGCATCTTTGTGTATGCAATACTTTCACTACAGTTATATCAAAACAAGTTCCAGCTGTT